>NC_142583.1:13080000-14365833 GCF_965207765.1 Zootoca vivipara | reverse complement strand
CGAGGAAACCACATTTAAAACCGCCAATGGTTTCCGTTCAGATGTAGAAAAATCCGTAAGCGTGCGACCATTTTTCCCGTTCTTAAGTCGAAAACTTCGGATGTCGAGTAATTCGTAAGTCGAGGGGCCACTGTAATGCAAAACAGATTAATCCATTCCAGATTTTTTAAAACAACCCCTAAAACAGCAATTTAACATGGATTTTACTAACTAACAAGACCATTGATCTATAAAATGCGTGTACTATAGTATAAAATAAATAAGAGTATTGTAGATGATAAAAATCAAAATTTAATTTTGTTCTTACCTGCACTGATGATAGTCATTGTTTGGATGGGGTTTTTTTCATCTATTTCCGCAGTCACACAATGAATCAATCAGAACTGAACTGGGTTCCACACAGTCACAAAAACAAATTAACCGAAAAAGCCTCAAAAAGAAAAATTGAAAATATATAAGGAAAAACAAAAGCACCAAACTTAACCCGTTCCGGAAGTCTGTTTAACCTCCAAAATGTTCGAAAACCAAGACACAGCTTCTGATTGATGCAGGTGCCCCGGAAACAATAGCCGACAGCAGCATCGGACATTCGGCTTCCAAAAAACATTTAAAAACCGGGACATTTACTTCCGGGTTTTAGGCATTTGGGAACCAAGGCGTTTGAGTACCAAGCCATTTTAGAACCGAGGTACCACTGTATCTGTACACACATCTGGGGGGACACTAAATTGGGCCAAGGTTCAGGTGTATGCACCCACATGCATATCATCTGCATTTCACTTGGTTGCTTTCCGAAAATGGGGTGCAGTGGGAGTATACGTGGCAAAAGATGTTTGGAACATACAATGTCGATCTGCTTTAGCGCAAAGCTTCCTCTGAAAGCAGATTTGATTAAGAGCAATTTCTTCAGAGAATTCCTTCTTCATTTATCATGGTTCTTCCAATGAACAGGAAAATTAAGTGGGTTGTGGAGACACTGGGATTTTCTGTCTAATGGGTTCTTGTAAGTAACTCCAGCATTGTAGCAAGAGAGGGTTTTATTTGGCAACTTGACATCAAGCAATGACTTGAATGCCACATTCAGTGTTCTCTGAACATCCCCCAGACAGCAAGTGCACACTTTGCCTGCTGTTATTATAATCAGGAAAGTGGAAATTACTGGGGATAAATTGCATCACAATTTGTATCTCCGCTCTGCTGGAATTATTATCGATTCATTAGCAGCTGGTTACAGAGCCTTCCAGAATGTTCTGCATATCCCTAACCTTTCATTATTCAAGAGCTAGCCTAAGTATGTTCAGACATATATATCAGCCATGTGACACTCAGCTATATATATTAGCAACATACATCTTTTTGGAACCAGTGATAACAAGAATGGCATGGATTACGCAGTAGTAGTGGGCAGAAGTGATTTCCCATAGATCAGCAAAGATTTCTGACTCCCAGTTGTTACACAATGTCCATAACTCTCCCCAAACCAAATTAGGCTGCTGAAATAAAGCTTGGTGGGAACTCAGGGTTGGATTTCTGTATGAAAGGATCTGAAGCTGACTTTTGGCTCACAGAAATAATTCCTTGGGCTGAGATAACACAGAAGTGTCATTTTCCTTAATTCTAAGTCACCATTTTGCACTTGGCTCCTCCAGGTAGCCTGTTCATTGAGCATTCATCTTGATTTGCTTGAACAAAGTTTACTCAGACCTTAGATTATATCTGGTCTTTAGTGAACATTCATTCATTCTGATTTGTGTGCAGGGAAGTTATACAACCATGAGCATTCATCTGCATGTGCTTGTGTGATGGTTATATGCCCCCCCTGTGAATCAGTAATTTATCCCACACTTTTTAATGCACTTCCCCATCACTTTCCTAACAGCAAAAATAGTTATTTTCTTATTTTAGTAAAAAAATAATAATTTTTTTAAAAAATTAATGTTTATTTTAGCATATTTACAAACAAATAAACAAACAATAAGGTACACACACTTAACCCCAAAAACCAAAGAGGGTAAAGGGAAAGGGTAAGAAAGAAGAAAAAGGATGAAGTACCACACCCATTTGACTCCCCTCCACCAGCACTCGTCATCTTTGAGTCATTTAAGTTCCTATTTACATTGCACTGTCTTGTGGTACCTCCTTTCCAACTATGCTCAGTAAGAATGTCTTGGTGGTTTCTTTCTATAGATATTCTGAGCATCTTCATGGATGTAGCTCCAAAATAAAATGACTTTTCTGTGTAACAGGGAGCGGCTTCAACTTACTTTAACCAAATAAATCTAAATTGCCAGCAGGCTACCAATTTCCTCCCCCAAAATACTGGCAGTCTGGAAGTGACTCAGGAGAAACAAAGTAGATCCTGTGTTGAAGCCTGCCCTCCTCTGCATGTGTGTGGTAGCAGAAGGAAGTTGTAACCCATAAGTTAAATGTCACTGAAAGTAATCCTTGACCACACATTCATGCATAGTGTAATGTGCTGTTGGCATTGACCCTTCCTGACCTTTCACCTGAAGGGTGGGCACATGATAATCAGCCATAGACCCAATCAGTGGCGGCAGTGACAATGCACTGCATATGCAATCATTACCCAATTGTTGGTTTGGGAGTTTTAGTACAGCGGGTGGCGCTGTGGGTTAAACCACAGAGCCTAGGGATTGCCAATCAGAAGGTCGGCAGTTCGAATCCCTGTGACGGGGTGAGTTCCCGTTGTTCGGTCCCAGCTCCTGCCAACTTAGCAGTTCAAAAGCATGTCAAAGGGCAAGTAGATGAATAGGTACCGCACCGGTGGGAAGGTAAACGGCATTTCCGTGTGCTGCTCTAGTTCACCAGAAGCAGCTTTTTAGGCAGAAAGTGAAATATCAGTTTTACACAGAAATTTATGAAGAAATAACTGCACCCTGCTCAATTATCAGCACACACTATGGTAGGTGTGTGTGTGTGTGTGTGTGTGTGTGTGTGTGTGTTTTGTTTGTATATCTGGAGTTTTATCTGGGAAGGAGATATTTTGGTGTCCCTGCTTTAGGGCTTATTGAAAGGAAAAGGGTGCATGGCTGAGTTTATCATACCGGACTTAAATAGGAAAGCAGCTGTGCAGCCACCCAGGAAATTACCATTTACAATAAGAGACAGAACAGCAAATGGATTTTCATGCATGGCAAAATAATGTAATAAACCGAGCCAGGCCTCTGACTTGATAAATTGTGTGGTCCTAGCAAGGGAGAAAACAATTTGTTTAAATTCTTAAACCTCCAGCCAAACTATACTACAGACCATTTGCTTTCTTCAAGTTCTTCCTGTGGAATGCCTTCTTGCATTCTTCCTTCCTATAATGTAATTAGTCTTGACGTTTGTAGCGCAAGCTGTAATCCTATGAATGTTTAAGTCCAATTCACTGAATTCAGTGGGGTTTATTGCTGAGGAAACATGAACAGGATCAGAGCACACACAGTCCTAAACTGGGGAAGTGTTTATTAGGGGAACTGGCAGAGAATGCTATTGAGTTCTGCAAAAGGAAAGAATATCTCATTTACTTGTAAGAATATTTATAAAGTGCCAACTCATTTAAAATTGTAGAGCAAAGAATGCATGAATCAAATTTGTTCTCTCAATATGTTTGGCGAAACAAAAACATTCTCAGTAGGCAACAAAATATTGGAGTTGTAGCCGTATGCCTGATTTTGAGAGGAACAGCATTCCAGATTTTTGGTGATGCCCTGAAAAAAAAAGGGACATCCTGGTTTTGGTGTGAGATTGTGGTGGTCATTTTGGGTGCTGCTCTCACCCAGAAAAGGCATATGGGGGGGGGAAGCACGCAAGATTTTGTTTTTTTTGTCCCCCCCCCAAAGAGAGTCATGAACGAGTGAGTCAACATGAGTAACTAGGATAGCTTTGATAGTACTATATTCTGTGAATTAGTTTCACCCTCGACAAAAGCAACCTCAACCTAGCTAGTTTCCACCAACAAATCCTGTTTTATTAAAGTTTTTTCATAATACAATAATCTAAAATAAACTAATCTAAATAAAAACAAAAACAGAGAAAGAGAAAATACCAAAAGAAAACCATAAAATAGAAGAAGAGAAGAGAAGAAGAAAAATACAAAGGACTTCCGATTTCCCATCTGTCAGTTACATAAAACAAATTATTCAGAATATTCACTCTAGAATGACACCCAATGAATCTACTTTCAGGTTAGGCGATATTCTCCCAATCTTCCAACCGAAATAGATTAATTCATTTTCCTTTTTACACAAAAAGTCCAAAAGGGTTCTCCAATTATTATTATTAATAAATGGATATGTTTTCTCTAATCAAACGTATCACCTTTGTCTCCAATAACTTCACCATATTAAACAATAATTAGTTTTTCCATCGTTGTATGCAAAAGAGTCTATCCACTGTGATCATATATCAAAATAATATTTTGTGGTTCTTTATTTATTATTTGATTGATTGATTGATTGATTAATATTTATTATGTATTCATTAGTTTGCAGCCAGTTCCATATCTTCCTGTTATATTTGCCATGGTTTTCCATCTTGATTTTAAAAAGATTATTCCTTCCATTTAAACTTTTTCAATTCTTTTCCAAGAAAAACACCAGAGGTTTGATAGCTCTCACCTCAAAATTCATTCCAAGTTGTAAGCAGAGTCCTTTCTCTCTCTTTGACTTCAATATTTTATTTTATTATGAGCTTGAAAGTTACATTTCGTCACTCTACAGTTATATCCAATTCTATAATACTAATGGCTCCTCGCTCACCCATCATTTATTGTTATAATCAAGATTACAGACAATTCCATTTTATAATTCCAACTATTAAAGAGGCAGGAGCTTGTCCTTCCCACCCACATCTTATTGCTTCCCCTCCGAGCTTTAAACTGTTTCCACTTTCTTTGTAGAGGAAAATACGGTATACAATCAAGATGTTAATTAATTAACCCACCACACTAATCTTTTCTAATGAAGGTTACCAGCTCAGATGCCTTCAGTCCTGAACAGCTGGGGCATAATTTAAACTATATATTTAGCTTTCACCTGTTTTGAACTCTTCACTAACAGCTAGTTGATGAGAGATCTCTTCCACCCCATCTGAAAATCCATCTGACATTTCCAAAAGGAATATTTTTTTCCAAGTGTCCGATTAATTTATAGATCAAAAAGTTGTCACAGTGCGCATACGTGAAAATCTAGGCAGCTGTTTCAGCCTTTTCACTTGGACTATTAAATCTGCTTCTGATTCTCTGGTTAAGCAAAGGACATTTGCACTGAATGCAAGTGTCGTTTTTCAGTTGGAACATTTAGTGGGTGACTTTCTGTTTGCCTTGGCCATCAGGTTCCAATGTACAGTATTAGGTAGATAATTGGATGTGGTGGCTTACAAAGTACATGTGGGGATTGGGTTCACAGATATGCATCAGATTTGGGTAAAAGGAGGGACCTTTTGCTTGTCCAGAGTGAACCAGGATCTGTATGAACTAATTTGAGTCAGTGGATTTCTCCCTACCCTCTTCCTTCACCTCTGGTCTGTAAAGTTTGCTTTAAGTTAGGTGTGTAGTATGTTTTATTTAGTCTGTCCCAAAGGTTTCTCTACTTATCTTAATATGTACAAGCCAAGCCATAGTCTGTTCTATTAAAAATTGAAACCTGGGTCATGAATGGGTGCTTGATTCTACATGAATTTTACATTGGGGGAGATCCCTGCTATCACAGAGCAGCAGCAAGTAAATACAGGAGATTCGTAGTTATCAAAAATACCTGCTGTCTCATTTTCTTACAGACCAGGCAACTAAATCACATGCTGTTAGACCATCGACAGAGAGGGAAAAGAAAACTGCTTTATCCAGTGTTCTTTCCCATCTATATTCATAAGCTTGTAAAATATTCATTTCCTTAATGGTTTTGTCATTTTTTAATAGAAACTGGTACCTGGTAAATGTTTATTCTTTTTAAGAACACCCCATCTGGGGTTGTTTTATTTTTGAATTTGTTTCTCATTGCCAAACTACTGAGAAGATAAATGGAACAGGGGAGAAAGCCTTTCTAATTCATAACTTATTTAGCACAGGCAAATTTAAAGAAGTTGGGTCACTATCTCAAAATCACATTGGGAAGTTATTTAAGCAAGGTTAACCCAAGTGCAAGGAGAATTCCCTAATCCCATAGAACACATTCAAATCTACTGAAGCCTCTATACCCAAAGTGGATTATTATTGCCAGGCACTCAGGTAGCAGTGCTGATAAGTACCTGGAGCTCGGAATGAATCAATCTATTTCTGGTTCACATTAGTTTCAAATGTGTCCATAAGTCATTCTGACACATTTCTGTATCATTCTAAGAATTGCATTTTAAAACACATTATTTTTGTGCACACTTTAGATCCTAAGAGGCACATTTTTGAATACTTTTAAACCCAAAATTTGCATTTGAATACGTACTTGGTGTAGTGCAACATTTAGAGAAGTATGAAAAGCATTGAGTCGTCGTACCAGTTAAAGAAGTGTCAATTGAATTAGCTCAATTAAAAAGACAGTTTGAAAACAAATTCTTTTGCATCCCTACTGGAGTAGACTGGTAGGCGATAACATACCATCATTCTTCAGAATCTGTGGCTATTTAGGAGAGCATATGTTAGAACACAGATCCATTATTAGACAAGTCTGCTCAATCTATCACACTTGGAATTGACATATCAATTAATGCATACCTGAGATCTCTTTAAAAATTAGTTCCCTGCCAAAGGATGTGTTTGATGAGGGTAAGCAATTTTAATAGACTTTCTAAACTAATAATAGTAATAGAAACCCAGGCAGAGCTTTTCAAAAGCGGGTACTTACTTACATTAACTTAATTTGGGCAGAACGTTTATGCACCCTATAAATAAAATGCAAATGGAAGCTTTGAATTCTGCTTACAAAAACCTTGGATTAATTTTTGCAGAGCAAAAAGCCAAAAGCATGGCAAACTCTATCAGTCTAGACTCTAGACAAAACATAGCAGCAGAATATTAAAAGGAAATATTACTCTTTAAGCTGCAAAGGTTTGTCTGTTTTGTGTAAATCATGGCTTCCCTCAAGAAACCCAGGAGATTGTAGTTTGATTACAGTGTGAAGTACCCCCAGTGCATATTCCAGAACTACAGTCCCCTGGAGATAGTGCTTCCCTATTAAAACAATTTTAACCTATTGTGCTTTTATTCCCTAAGGGTTCCTTCCCACAGAGTTCCAGCAGCAATACTGACAGATCTAACTTATGAAAGTTGAAACTGGCATACACACACCCTAGTCAAGTTGGGGCTGCTACCCTCTAGGGATGGACAAAGTTATTGATTCCATTTTTCCTATCAGTCTTTTAGTGTAACCCCACACCTATCCCAATATAGACATTTTTGCAAGTGCTTTCCCCTATTGTAATGCATTTTTGATTTTTTTATATAACCCCCCCCCCCCCGTAATATAAAGATTTTCATGCATACTGTCCCGCAACACACACACACATTTTTGTACACATTACTTGGCTGCAAAACTACATGGCAAAATTTGCAGAAGTGCACGTTTTGAATGATAGCTGTGTTTGGATTCACATATTGTTTTTGAAAATTTGAATTAGGTGGTTTGGCATGAATGGCATCTGAACCAAATATCTCTTCCATCCCTACTTGTCATGTACTCCCAGTACCATCATGGGCCCCAAGCAACTTAGCTGGAAAGACTTTGATGTCTCTTGGCTGGAGAATCCTACAAACAGGGCCTGCCATAAAACGCTGAGCCAGTGTGGAATGCTTTGGCTTCCAGCCCAACATGCCCTTTCCAACCATACTCCATTTCATTCACCTCCCAGTTTTCTGCAGCCTTTCTTCCAGCCAGCCAGCATTCTGTGCCCACTGAACATTCTCGGTTCTCATTGACAGTAGTAGCTGGCTTGGTGGGGCTATACCACACACCAGACCTCCCTTTGGCTGAGTTGCTGTGAGCCAGCAAGTGGCAACAAGGCTTGTGGTTGTTGTTTAGTCATTTAGTCATGTCTGACTCTTCGTGGACCCCATGGACCATAGCAAGCCAGGCACTCCTGTCTTCCACTGCCTCCCGCAGTTTGGTCAAACTCATGTTCGTAGCTTCGAGAACACTGTCCAACCATCTCGTCCTCTGTCGTCCCCTTCTCCTAGTGCCCTCCATCTTTCCCAACATCAGGGTCTTTTCCAGGGAGTCTTCTCTTCTCATGAGGTGGTCAAAGTATTGGAGCCTCAGCTTCAGGGTCTGTCCTTCCAGTGAGCACTCAGGGCTGTTTTCCTTAAGAATGAATAGGTTTGATCTTCTAGCAGTCCATGGGACTCTCAAGAGTCTCCTCCAGCACCATAATTCAAAAGCATCAATTCTCCGGCGATCAGCCTTCTTTATGGTCCAGCTCTCACTTCCATACATCACTACTGGGAAAACCATAGCTTTAACTATACGGACCTTTGTCGGCAAGGTGATGTCTCTGCTTTTTAAGATGCTGTCTAGGTTTGTCATTGCTTTTCTCCCGAGAAGCAGGCGTCTAGCATGGTGCAAACCTGCCAGTGGAGCTAATCCAGCACTCATGCTGACATATTTGCACAGCGCTGACCTCACCACCTCCTTGGTATGAGGATTCTTTACCAACCAGCCCTTACTATGGCTAAAAGATGTATATCGATGAACTGGGGGAAAATGCAGCTCCCAATATTATTATTATTATTATTATTATTATTATTATTATTATTATTATTACCCCGCCCATCTGGCTGGGTTTCCCCAGCCACTCTGGGCGCCTCCCAACAGAATATTAAAAACTCAATAAAACATCAAACATTAAAAACTTCCCTAAACAGGGCTGCCTTCAGATGTCTTCTAAAAGTCTGGTACCGTATATACTGGCGTATTAGACGGCTTTTGAACCCAGGAAATTTTTTCAAAAGTTGGGGGCCCGTCTTATACGCCGGGTCCAAGAATCTGCGGTCACCGCATACGGTGGGGGGAGCTCAAAAACGGCCGCATCCCCACTGTATGCAGTGACCATATGAACGCAAAGAAGCGTGCTCGGGAGGGGGCTGCTCCCCGCCAGGGAGAATGGCTCCCTCATGGCTTTGTCACCTGGATCAGCGCAGAGATACAGTTTTGTGTATTTCATTGGTGTCAAGCTGCTGCCTCTTCTCTTTTTGTCAGCGCAAAGCAAAGGGATCTCTCTGTCTCTCTCTCTCTCTCTCTCCGCTCTCTCTTTCACTGCTGCTCAGCGTCTTTCGCTGGCTGTGTGAGCCTCCGATGTCTCTGCCCCTCTATCGCTATCCTCTCTATGGTTTCTTTCCCCCCTTTTGCTCAATTTCTCTGCCTCCCTCTCCCTCTCCCTCTCCCTCTCCCTGGCTTCTATTCCCCTTTTGCTCACTGAGCCAGCCTCGTTGTCTCTCTCTCCGCTCTCTCTTTCACTGCTGCTCAGCGTCTTTCGCTGGCTGTGTGAGCCTCCGATGTCTCTGCCCCTCTATCGCTATCCTCTCTATGGTTTCTTTCCCCCCCTTTTGCTCGATTTCTCTGCTTCTCTATCTCTCCTCTCTCTGGCTTCTTTCCCCCTCTCAATAACTAAGCAAACAAACAAACAAACAAACCACCATTTCCCCGGCTGCAGACTTGAGTGCTGGAGAAGACAGCCTCCCCTCCCCGCCAAAAAAGGGCTGGAGTACATCCCAAATTCTATATTTTAACTTGAAAAGTAAGGGGTCGTCTTATACGCCCAGTCGCCTTATACGCCAGCATATACGGTAATTATTTATTTCCTTGACATCTGACAGGAGGCTGACAGGAGGGTGTTCCACAGGGCGGGTGCCACTACCAAGAAGGCACTCTGAGCTGGACCTCAGTGTCTGGACTGAACGATAGGGGTGGAGATGCTCCTTCAGGTATACTGGGCTTAGTTTTTAAAAGTCAGCTTCGCAAAATCACCTTATAAGACTGCAGAGCTATCAGCACGTGCATTTGTGCAACAGTTCCCACAGAAACATTGAAGGTACTTCTTCCCTCTTCCAAAGAATGGGGGTAATAAGGCAATAGATACAGTTTCCCTTCAAATCGCAGTGCTTTATTCCTTTCATAAACAAACCTTTCCCACTATTTAGATACGGAATGAAATCTGAAGATAAGGCATGAGGCCTGCTAGCTGAGAATTGATTGCAGGAGAAACTAGAATGGTTGACATGGCTTTCGAGATAATCTGAATTGCTATTAATCTTTCTTCTTCCTTTCTTTCCTGGAGAAATTGTGAGCTCCGGGCAGAAGATTCCTGCTGTTTCTATCAGGGCACAATTTGATCACTTAAAGAGGTGCGTGGTGGTAATTTTTGTACAAATTTGTACGAAGCTACCTCAGGAATTTCCAGATCTTGCTTGTTCCGTTTGTATCACAACCTTGGAGGAGGAGTTAAACAGTATTTTAGCACAACAACAATGAAGTCAATAAGACTGAGAAGGAAGCATGAATCGCATGAAGGGGGCAGCACAAAATTTGTGTGTGTGTGTGTGTGTTGGAGGCGGTTTTTCTTCTGGTGGCAGACAACAGAACCACAAGACCATGAGACCGGTGCAAAAGACTCAAACAAAGGTTTTATTACAGCTATACAAAAACAACAAACACAAAGCATGTGGGTGTTCTCTCTCTGCAGGCAAAATTCAAACTGCGACTTCTTTTCCTTTTATACACATCACCACCTGTGTCTAATCAGTCTAGAAAACCACACCCAGACCTCACAGAAAAGGTTCTTAAAGTTACCATCCTCTTTTCTGTTTCTTTGCAGAATGACTCCTAACAGTGTGGTCATGCAACTGGCCCTGTCCCAAACATCTGCAAACTGCCATTCACAACCTATAGAACAGGCATCCCCAAACTTCGGCCCTCCAGATGTTTTGGACTACAGTTCCCATCATCGCTGACCACTGGTCCTGTTAGCTAGGGATCATGGGAGTTGTAGGCCAAAACATCTGGAGGGCCGCAGTTTGGGGATGCCTGCTATAGAAGGTGTCAGGAACCTATGGTGTGCCAGAGGTGTCTCATCTGCCTTAGCATGCATAGTCAATGGTGAGGGATGACATAGTCTCCAACTGCCCCCCAAAATTCTGGGAGTGTAAAAAAAAACAACCCTTAAGCTATCACAGCTTCTCATGATATCATTGCAGAGTCCTGAATTATGCAAGCGGGAAGAGGGATCAGGGAAGGGCAGGGCAGGGCAGGGGGAAAGGTGACTTCCGACCTCCTCTGCGTGGGTCTTTATTTTTAAAACTTTATTTTTAACTTTATTATTTTCTTTTTTTTTAAGTTATATATTTCTTTTTTGTATTGGTAGTGGCTTGCTTGTAATGCTTTTGTGTTTTGGTGTTTCAAGGTGAATGGATGTATTGTTTATAAGTCAATAAAGATTGAACTGAGAAGAACAACCAATCAACCAACCAACAAACAGACCCCATTCTTATGGAGGGTGCCTTGTTTAGCTGATGTTTATTACATCCCTTAATCTACAATGTGGTTCAGTCAGCCCACCCCCCTGCTCATCCTGTGGGGTGCTGCCCCCAAGTCCTGCCCTGGTAGCACCCTTAGGAGCGCTTCCATTTGTTTTTACCACATATGCTGTTCCTTTCAGAAGCACCCTGTAGGTGGGGTCCTTTCCAAAAATGTTTATTTTAGATCAGGTCTGCGCAATATATGATCCACATCTCATAAAATTATGGCCCCAGTTTCATCTTGACTTGTCGTGACCCAGAAGCAAATGTTTGTCTGAATTTTCATGGGTCTGCAGTTTTAAGCATGAATGTATGAAATTAATGGTGTCCATGGAGATGGTTAGAAATATTATTGCCTCCTCTGTGCACGCCCCACTTTTCTGGTGAGATGTGCATTTTTGTTATGAAGGGAATCTGCATTTCATCTATGAGAAATGTGTATGTCTCCGCCATCTAGACAAGATGCAGAAGCTTGTTGTAACATGATCTCATGTTCCAAGAACCTCATTTTCCCTTGTATATCAATTGGACTTAAAGGTAAAGGGACCCCTGACCATTAGGTCCAGTCGTGACCGACTCTGGGGGTTGCGCGCTCATCTCGCATTATTGGCCGAGGGAGCCGGCGTACAGCTTCCAGGTCATGTGGCCAGCGTGACAAAGCCGCTTCTGGCGAACCAGAGCAGCACACGGAAACACCGTTTAACTTCCCGCCTATTTATCTACTTGCACTTTGACGTGCTTTCAAACTGCTAGGTTGGCAGGAGCTGGGACCAAGCAACGGGAGCTCACCCCATCACAGTGTTTCAAGCTGCCAACATTCTGATCAGCAAGCCCTAGGCTCTGTGGTTTAACCCACAGCGCCACCCGCATCCAAGCACCACTCGACTTACGTCCCAGCGCCATTGGACTTACTTCTGTGTAAACACTTGATTAGGGATTGGGCCATGTCAATTTCAGTTTTGCTTAGTTTCTCATTGGTCTAGTCTTAAGCTCAGCTTGTCAAATTTCCAGTTTGGGGTTTTTATTCACAAAAGAATACATTTTGTATGCAATTCTCATTTTTGCAAAACTATTTCCCCAAATATAGTAATACACTAATATATGCACCGATATGCACACTTTACCCTAATATAAACATTTTTATACATTTTATCACAAACTTAATCCGTTCCGGAAGTCCATTCCAAAACTAAAGCGTTCCAAAACCAAGGCGTGCTTTCCCATAGAAAGTAATGCAAAATGGATTAATCCATTCCACTTTTAAAAACAACCCCTAAAACAGCAATTTGACATGAATTTTACTATATAACAAGACCATTGACTATTGACTGCATTTTAAATTTTAATACTGTATTTTAATCTGTATTTTAATTAATCGCTTTTTGGGTTTTATTGTAATTTTATTGGTGTGAGCCGCCCTGAGCCCGGTTTTGACTGGGGAGGGTGGGGTATAAATAAAAATTTATTATTATTATTATTAAAATGATAGCAATAAACAATGTACTGCAGTCACTCAATCAATCAATCAATCATTCATTCAATCAATCAATCAGTAGCTGAACTGGGTTCCACACAGTCACAAAAACAAAACAAAAAAGCCGCAAAAACAAAACCACAAAATAAATAGCAAAAACAGACAGACCTCAGCATAACACTCAAAACGGAAGTGTGGCATTCAAATCGGAAGCGCAACACTCAAAACGGAGCATGTTCACTTACTTCCGGGTTTGCAGTGTTTGGGTTCCAAGTTTTTTGAGTACCAAGGCATTTGAGAACCAAGGTACTACTGTACACATTAATTGGCACTGTGACATTCACATTAAGTGGCATAGCAAAATTCAGAAAAGTATGAATTTTGGAGAATTTCTGAGTTTTGGTTCACAATTTTTTTCAGAAAGAGAAAATTGCGTAGGTTCACCTTTTAATGCAAACTGATGTAAATTTCTCCTCCATCCCTAGCCATGTGACTTTTAGGGGTTTCTCCCTTTAGAAACCCCCAACAATGTGGGGAATGGCACAGGAGACAACAGTAGCTCCTCTTTAACTCGCTCATCTGCCCAGTTTTAGGGGCTAAAATCCATGCTACATACACATGCAGATAACAGAACTGGCAGCTTTCTTTAAAAAATGCTCACACTTCTTTCATGCAACAGTCTGTTCTTAATAGACCTAGATTGATTTAATAAATCTTACAACCCATATCTGAGAATGTTCTGAATCACAATAAGGCTTTTGTGACTAACATGACTTAATTTCAAAGACTGCTGTTGAGGAAAGATGGCAGATTGATTAAACAGCATTAGTAATCAGTGTGCTGTGCACTTAGAACATTCTTATTTTCTGAACTGCTCTTGTTTTTTTCTGTTAGTTGTCAGATACTCCTTTATAATCTCTCACGATGCTCTGTAGCATATTAATAAAGACTAGCTTTAGGCAATTAAAAGATTAAGGCAGCTTTTTAGACGAATCTGCCAGACACAAGAGCAGTTTCTCATTTTGATAACATTTGGCTAAGAGTACTGTATCAAAGGAGGGACCCAGGTGGCGCTGTGGTTAAACCACTGAGCCTAGGGCTTGCTGATCAGAAGGTTGGCGGTTCGAATCCCTGTGACAGGGTGAGCTCCCGTTGCTTGGTCCCAGCTCCTGCCAACCTAGCAGTTCGAAAGCACGTCAAAATGCTAGTAGATAAATAGGAACCGCTACAGCGGGAAGGTAAACGGCGTTTCCATGTGCTGCTCTGGTTTGCCAGAAGCGGCTTTGTCATGCTGGCCACATGACCTGGAAGCTATACGCCGGCTCCCTCGGCCAATAATGCGAGATGAGCGCACAACCCCAGAGTCAGTCACGACTGGACCTAATGGTCAGGGGTCCCTTTACCTTTACTGTATCAAAGGAATAAGCAGAAAGAGAAAGAAGAGGAAAGTTTTGAAAAATGAAGAAAGCATATCTAAAATGATATCAGGCAGAATACATGGTACATACATGCCCTCTGTATTGAACCGAAACATTCATTGAACCGGTGAAACTTTTTCAGAGATTTGAAGGACTCTTAATTTTGGGTTACGCTGTAAAAACGAACAACAATAATTGGCAACAATAACAATATCTGAACCCCTTGGGGGCTGTCATCAGGAAATACTCGGTGCACACAGGGCAATGATGAGCACAACGAACCTTTTTCTTGTGGTGGTCTTGTAGTAAGGTTAAAGATTACTGGGAAATGATATATAATGAATTGAAAAGGATGTTCAAAATAACTTTTGTAAAACAACCAAAAGCTTTTCTTTTGGAAATTATAGGGATGGAACTACCTAAATTGTATAGAAATTTATTTATGTATGCTATTACAGCAGCAAAAATGCTACTCGCCCAAAAGTGGAAAGAAGCAGAAGTCCCAGCAAAGGAAGAATTGATACAAAAAACTTATGGAATATGCAGAAATGGCGAAACTTACCAGAAGAATAAGAAATCAAGATAACAAACTTTTTAATAAAAGAATGGAAATGGTTCGTTGAATATTTACAGATAAATTGCAAACAGATAAAAACTTTGACAGGATTATTGTAATAACCTGCAGTTTCTTAAGAGTATATATAATATAATTAAATGAGCAAATTAAATGAATTTGGATATGCAGAAGATATTAAAAAATTAAGGAAATGCAGAAAGAGGGGGGAGGAAGTCAAACTTTGAAATGTTAAATTGATTATAAAACTAATGAAATGTATAAACTTGAAAAGTATAAATAAAAACTTTTTTTAAAGATGCAGAAGAGTGGTGGGAGGCATCAGTTGGTGAACCCCAAAGAGCACACCCAAGAGAAGAAGGCTCTGAGCTAGGGGATTGGGGGTGGGGTGGTGATGAGTGGTCGGAGGGAGAAGAGGGAGCAGACTGGGAGGAATTGGTGTCAGAAGCTGATGAGGTTAACAGGGTTTAGTGAGCAGGAAGAGGCTGGGATAGAGAGCAGTACAGAAGCAGAGGCAGAAGCAGAGGATGGAGAGGAGGAGGGCCAAGAGGCAGAGATGAGATAGGCTTCTGAAGAACCTGGGGAGCCTCCTCGTCCTGCTGTGATCAGCCCCCCTGTGGGAATGTTAAGGGTAGTAGGTGAGGTTATATTGATTACATATTATCCTTCCTCACTCACGCTAATGAGTGATGTAGCAGAGCACATTCTTCATCAATACAGCAGGAAGCTAGTTTGCAGATTCGTTTGAATCTCTTTAGTTAAGCAATCCAGTCTGGCTTGCCCAGATTGGATTTTATTCCTGGTAAATCCCCTTTGATCCCTCTCAAAAGAATAAAGACACAAGAGTCTTTCCTGGGAAGTAGCAAGGAGTTTACTCACAATCAGTTCACGGTATGATCCCTGAAGGCAGGCTTTGGCATGCCATTACAGATACAGAGAAAAGAGTGGTTTACATCCTTTGTAAGGATTGAAGCCCATGTGCGACAGCAAAATACAAGAGAACAGCATCAAGAGTAGAAAATGGCAACAAGAAAAAAGATGGCTGCATGACTGGCCCTTTTATGGAGTCGTCCAGGGTCACACCCACCTGCCGAGTCACTTGCGGGGGGGGGGCAAGAAGTTATACTTGCTGGAATAACATCCCCCTGTCTGTGTCCACTCTAGGGAAACAAGGAATGTTATAATTACATCCCATAACTTCAGTGACACCTTTGTGAGTTGTTGCTCACCTGCTCCAGACTCCCACCTGACACATGGTTTGATTATATCACCTGTCTTTACCTAGCATTTGTTCTGATTTGGTTACAGTAAGGTTATATGACAATGGAAATTTGTCCTGTTCAATCCTGATTTGCTTGTGGCATGTTTATATGTGATCCCTTTCATCATGAATTCATGCAACTATTTTCAATGCAATTCGTCCTCACTTTCCTAGCAACATAGAATTTGTTACTTTTTTATTTAAAAAAGGGATTTCTTTCGCTATTGTGACAGAACACTTTAATCCACCTTAATTGCACAACCTCATTCTCTCCTGCAACATACCGACATGGAATGAATAAGCACAATAAAACTTGCACCAGAATTGTCAGCAACCCAACAGCATCCCGTGCACAGGAAATGAAGAGATTGATAAACAACATCCTGGAGTCAGAAACGTTGAACACGACTGATTTATTGTACCTGTAATTTTCAATACTTTGCTCTTTTACATTTATTCAGTCTATGAGAGCGCAAGGCCGATTTTTACCATTGCATTTTCTTCTTTTGATTAAGACGGTTTCAGTTCTACATCAGATTATCTTTCATAGTAATTAAGATTCAGTAGCAACGCTTACATGCCACCAGGTTAAATGTATTCCTTGGCGGAATGAAGAACAGACGGGATGCCCTTTTGGTCTCCAGAAGGGACTTATTGTGAATGGGAAAGATTCCTCTCAGAAACACAAACATGAGACATGGCTGCAACCACGTGCTACATCCCTGTGGGACTTCCTGTGAACTTTTCATGTGGTTAAAATTCGAACGGAGTATAATTTATTTAAATGGATGTAATTGATGTGAGCTAAGTGCTAAAATATGCATGGATATAATATAATGTTTTCCATCCAGACCAAGTTAAAATAACACCTAATAGCAACAACGTCAGGAACACACAATTATAAAATGAGTTCCATGTCTACTAGTATACCTTTCCAGCCAGCCCTGTCTTAAAGGCATGGCTTGATCGTGAAGCTGAGGTTCCAATACGTTGGCCACCTCATGAGAAGAGAAGAATCCTTGGAAAAGACCCTGATGTTGGGAAAGATTGAGGGCACTAGGAGAAGGGGATGACAGTTAGGGCTGCCATACGTCCAGGATTTCCCGGACATAGCGGGATTTGGCCCCTGTAAACAGCGTCCAGGCAGCAATCACTTAAATGTCTGGGAAAATCCAGACATATGGCAACTCATTTTGGAAGTGTAGATTTTGGCAAATTTCCTTAGGAATAGCTCAAAACCACCATCTCCTCCTCCTCCTTCGGTGGGGGGGATTTTTCAAGAAAACTCCAACAACCTTTGTGTCCGCATTTTCACTTTTTGAAGTTTGGCAACCCTACACCTTTTTTTTGTAACTTTAAGTGGCTTTTAACTGCTTTTTTACATTGTGTTTTAATGGTTGTATTAGTAATAGTGATGATGATGATCTAGGCACAGAACAGAGATTTTTTAAGTGGTTTTTGAGAATAAATTGTGAGTGGTGGACTCGTAATCTGGTGAACCGGGTTCACTTCCCTGCTCCTCCACATGCAGCGGCTGGGTGACCTTGGGCTAGTCACAATTCTCTGAAGTCTCTCAGCCTCACACACCTCACAGAGTGTTTGTTGTGGGGGAGGAAGGGAAAGGAGAATGTTAGCCGCTTTGAGACTCCTTCGGGTAGTGATAAAGTGGGATATAAAATCCAAACTCTTTTTCTTCTTTTGCCTGCTTGGCTGGGTCTAGTTGTTACAAGTGTGACAAACATTATTTCGGTTGTTTGGCCACTGCATATGAGACTGGGCAAGAATTGTAGCAGTGGAGGAAAGTCACTCTGTCTTCAGCCAGATCATTGGCTTATGCTTAGTGAAGCTTTGGGTCTGTTGCTAACTATATGCGACACTGAAAGTACATTTTGCTTTGGGTGGTTATATGTCCTACTTCACCAAAGACAACCTTCTATTTCAAGGGCTGTCAGATGATAGCTGTATTTGAAGGTGTCCTTTCTGACTTCTTCTGAAAGATGGTCTCTACCTTTCTGAAACAAGGCCTGCTTTTTTTAAACCGTGTGTGTGTGCATTAATGATCCCCCTTGATGGACTGTTGCTAAATCTAAGCTTTTTTGCTTTCTCGCAATGATTAGATGAAGAATAATCATATAGCTATATTTGCTTTAAACACCTCTTAAGCTCTGTGTACTAAAAATAGGTAAAGGTAAAGGGGTAAAAGGACCCCTGACCATTAGGTCCAGTCGTGGATGACTCTGGGGTTGCGGCGCTCATCTCGCTTTACTGGCCGAGGGAGCTGGCTAGTCATGTGGCCAGCATGACTAAGCCACTTCTGGCAAACCAGAGCAGCACACGGAAGCACCATTTACCTTCCCGCCAGAGTGGTACCTATTTATCTACTTGCACTTTGATGTGCTTTCGAACTGCTAGGTTGGCAGGAGCTGGGACCGAGCAACGGGAGCTCACCCCGTCACAGGGATTCAAACCGCCAACCTTCTGATTGGCAAGCCCTAGGCTTTGTGGTTTAACCCACAGTGCCACCCGTGTCCCTTCATACTGGCTGTCAATTATACCATATACCTGTTCCTTTAAGACCCTGAAGTATCTATACATGAAATCTCTCAGTCCTTGAGTTTCTCAGTTCAGTTTGAACAGGATTCTGCTGCTGGGCTGGGTTCTTATCTCCTTCATTCCCTTTGATCTAAGTATGACAGGTGGGCAGAGCCTGCAAACTACCTTTTGGCTCAGTTGTATCTTTACCTGATGCCAGCTAGGGTTGCCAGACTCAATAGAGGACAGGACTGCTGTGCCTTTAATTGCCCTGCTCTCTTTTGAGTCTGGAAACCTTAAAGAGAAACCAGCAGACCCTTTGCTTGGAAATTAAACAAAGGGTCTGCTGGTTTCTCTTTAAGGTTTCCAGACTCAGAAGAGAGCAGGGCAATTAAAGGCACAGAAGTCCTGTCCTCTATTGCAGTGGTCCTCAACCCCCGGGCCACGGACCGGTACCGGTCCGTGGATCAATTGGTACCGGGCCGCCCAAGGAACATTTAAATACAATTAAATTAAAATTATTAAATCAAAACAATCTGAATAAAATATAAACAATCAACGTTCCCCCCTCAGCGGGCCGTGGTAAAATTATCAAACGTTGACTGGTCCGCGGCGATAAAAAGGTTGGGGAGCACTGCTCTATTGAGTCTGGCAACCCTAATGCCAGCTACAGGGCTTGGCCAAAACCGCTTCACAGGCCCAATTAGACCTCTGGTCCAGAAGTTCCTCATATCAAAATTAGAGTGTGCTTTAAAGAGAACAGTCCTCTCTTGGGACACATCCTTTATTTGAAGAGCTTTTGATTTTATGTCTCACTGATTTCAGAGACCCAAGCACACACTTAGCTCTCCCATGAACATTTCCAGAAATGTGCCTAGCATTGGCCGAATCAGGTCCTATGGTGTGATAGTTTTGATGCGAACCTGTTTGAAACTAACTCATTTGACAGGGCAGGGGTCAAATGACACACAATGAGAGTCATCTAACAAAATCTCCAGATATATTTTCATTTCCTTTCGGGGAATTGAGTAATTTCAAATGTCCACAGAGCTTTGCATTCCATTAATAAATAGAGATTAACAGACATGAAAGAATAACATCCTCTTCAGGTAAGAAAAGCACCAATAATACAGGAAGAGAATTCGATGCATTGGAAGAAAGAAATTAATCAGCTTTCATCCTACTTCCAAGTCAATTGAGCTTACATGTTCTAGTGTGTTGTTGTTTCCCTGAAATGGATTACCTCCTCTGACATTCCAGATTAATCTCACAGAGAACCTTTTTTAAAGCCAGTTGATAAGCTCTGGGCATTTATAAGGATTTCCATTGCAACTTTGCCTTTTAGAGCACCCAGAATTAATTTGACATATCATCTCCACATAATTGGTCTTGATTGGGTTTTTGTTTTAAAAATCAGAATGTACTGAAATTTTAAAGGGACATCTCTTGCCCCTGGCCATAGAACTGCTGACAGTACCCAGATGACTTGGCCAGAGGCCTATACTGTAATAGTGTTGATGCCTCACCACAGAAAATATAAGAAAATGGCATGGTAATAGCTGACTGCCTTGGGGAGCTCACAAGCAGGGTAAGACAGAGACATAGGCACCCTCTGTTAATAAACTTGTTTACCACCAAGAGGACAAAAAAAGGACACTGGTTTGCATTAAATTTGCATATGCTAATTCATATGCATTGATGCAATATAGAAATAGTATATTATATATAGAAACACAATGCATCTAACTTTAGTACATTTCCGAGCACAATTAAAAGTGTTGGCGCTGACCTTTAAAGCCCTAAACAGCTTTGGCCCTGTATATCTGCCAGCCCCATTGTTCAGCCCAGACACTGAGATCGAGCTCTGAGGGCCTTATAGAAAGGCCTTCATAGAAATGTTTCCTCATAGAAAAAAGTGAAGTTACAGGGAACCAGACAGAGGTCCTTCTCGGTGGTGGCGCCCACTCCGTGGAACGCCCTCCCATCAGACCTCAATAAAATAAACAACTATCTGACATTTAGAAGACATTGGAAAGCAGCCCTGTTCAGGGACGTTTTAATGTTTAATGCCCTAATGCAGGCACCCCCAAACTTCGGCCCTCCAGATGTTTTGGACTACAATTCCCATCATCCCTGACCACTGGTCCTGTTAGCTAGGGATCATGGGAGTTGTAGGCCAAAACATCTGGAGGGCCGCAGTTTGGGGATGCCTGCCCTAATGAGTTTTAATTTGTTGGAAGCAGCCCAGAGTAGCTGGGGTAACCCAGTCAGATGGGTGGCATATAAATAATGTACAGTGGTACCTTGGTTCTCAAATGCCTTGGTACCCAAACAACTTATAACCCGAACGCTGCAAACCTGGAAGTAAGTGTTCCAGTTTGCAAACTTTTTTCAGAAGCCGAATGTGCTCCATTTTGAGTGTTACACTTCCAATTTGAGTGCCACACTTCTGCTTTCAGTGCCACACTTCCATTTTGAGTGTTATGTTGAGATCTGTCTGTTTTTGCTGCTTATTTTGTGTTTTTGTTTTGCGACTGTGTGAAACTCAGTTCAGCTACTGATTGATTGATTGATTGATTGTGTGACTGCAGTACATTGTTTATTGCTTTCATTTTATGGATCAATGGTTTTGTTAGATAGTAAAATTCATGTTAAATTGCTGTTTTACGAGTTGTTTTTAAAAAGTCTGGAACGGATTAATCCATTTTGCATTGGTACTTTCTATGGGAAAGCGCACCTTGGTTTTGGAACACTTTGGTTTGGGAACGGACTTCTGGAATGGATTAAATTTTAGAACCAAGGTACCACTGTATAAAAATGTTTATATTAGGGTCAGGTTTGCATACCAGCGCATATATTAATGCATTATATTTGGGGAAATAGTTTTGCAAAAATGAGAATGCTTGATAAAATTGCATACAAAAATGTGAATATTGGGAGAATTTTGCACTAAAATGCTGATGAATTTTCACCAGAAAAAACTGGAAATTTGACAAACGGAGCTTAAGATTGGACCAATGAGATACGAAAAGAATTGACAAGACAAGCAGTTGCCACTGGTACACTGGTACACCAGTTGGGAAAGATATGAAAGATTTCACCCTGAACATTTTTTAATTGGTTGCAGGGGATGCCTCCAAGTTAAAGTTATAGAAATAGGTCTATAGTAAAATTATTCTCTTTCCATGATTCCCACATGCCAAACATCCAGCTTATCAATGATATTCATATCCTCTTCTGTCTTTCAGTTCATATTAGACATTGGCCCCAATTAAGGTAAATGCCATATTAAGAGTCCAGGAGAAAATTAATTTCACTCTGCACACTAATTGGAAATATAATTTGTTGCTATGATCAAGGTTAAGTAATTTTTTTCCATATGTAATTCTGTGACACAAATTAAAAATATAATTCAAGTGGAATTTTGCATTCTACTAAGTGCACTTTCCCCATTAAGAGTTCCAGAGCTTGTCAACTTTCCACTAATCATTTGCTTCCCTTTGCTCTTTTGGTGAGGAAGGGGGGGGTACCCTACTGGGCATAGAGTAGATGGGACCAGACTGGCCAAATATTATAAAAAAACTTTCTCCTTCCATCGGGTCCAAGTGTTCAGGCCCAGCACACTTTTCCGCTGAGGCAAAGCAAGTTCTGCCTGTCTCCTGCCTACACTGCCTTCCTCCCTGATGTTGTCCTCCTGACAATGTCAAGTCCGCCTCTGCCAATGTGAAAAAGTAGAGGAAAAGGAAGCTGAAAGGGAGAGGAGGAGTTGCTGTCAGTGAGAAGGTGGAGTTGTCATCAGTGGCGTGGAAGAAGAGGCGTTGGTGTGTCAGAGGAGTTGGGTGACAAGTGAGAGGAGATAGTGGAGGCATGAGCAAGGCATTGATGGAGGAGTCAGTAGGCAGCAAGGGGGGCATTGCTGTTTGTTTCAGGAAGGGGGGAGGAGCTGGTGTCAGTACGGAGGAGGAAGTGAGTGGCATTCTCCTTGCAAGCCCAAATCTGCTGTCCCTCCAGATGGTTCCAAGACTGAGGCATTGGCTTCATCTTGACTCATGGGCAGGCCGGCCATGCAGGACTGGTTCCCAAGCTTAACTTTAAAAACGTTCTCAGAACATTGATGTCAGAACAGAATGGAGATTTTACTGCCCCGGTTTTGTATGCATAATATATATGGGCGAGTTATTTACTAATGTAATTCTACCAGCATAACTGGAATACACAATTTCACTTCATTTCTGGATTTATAAGTGTTTTTAATTAGATTCACTAGGAGTGTGTTGTAGTTAGCCTAGTTCTCGAACGTTTTGACTCCCGAATGATCAAAACCTGGAAGTGACTGTTCCGGTTTGCAAACTATTTTTGGAAACCAAACATCCGACAGGGATTCCACAGCTTCCGATTGGATCAGAAGGCGAAGCTGAGCTTTGGTTTCCGAACGCTTTGGAAGTCGAAAGGATTCCATTCGACTTCCAAGGTACAATTGTATTCCAAATGATGCTTTCAGGGGTGGAGTGCAACTGCACTTTGGATCACTTTCCTCAAATACTCACAACATGATCCTCCAATCCTACCAGTTCTAACACGGAGGCCCTGCCCTGTTATTCTCTAGCTTACTCTCAGCTTATCTGGCAGTGGTTATGGGGAAGCAGAGGTAAGCAAGGTCTCTCTTTGGCACCTGTTTTATAGGTCATTGAACCCATGGGATAATTATCTGGCATTATTCTAGGGCGAAAGGCAGAGCCCCCAGTGTACTTGCCCCACCACATTGTACATAGGGGAGAGTCTGCCCCAGATTGAAGTTTATTATTAAGTGTCAAAATTTGTATTACGAACTTGGGCAGCATCTCTGCTTTCTATTGCCTGGGGTTTTGGAAGCCTAACCACCACAGATGCTGTCCATTTTCAAGGAAACTTACTTTTAAAAAAGAAAACCATTCTATATATGTTAACCTTTAAACATTTTCAACGACAACTTTAATGGTTGCAGGAGAGACATGTTTCATCCACCATGCTCTCCATCTTCACAGTCTGCTTCCTAGGACATACAAATATACACTTGACAATATTTTTTATAATACTCAATCAATAAAAAATCATAAGTGGTTTACCTAGAGCCATATAGTCATTAAAACTACAAATAAGAACAAATGCTAAAAACAAATTGACAACAATGGCGGCACTAACACCTTGAAAAGATATAGTAAAATAATAATAATCTAAAGTAGGCCTTCAAATGCATATTGGAGCTCAAGGTGGCTTGCAGGACTGAAAAGATAGAAGCCTGCTACCTAGGCCAGGGATTGGGAATCTGTGGCCCTCTAAATGTTGCTGGACTGTAGCTCCCATTAGCCAGAGGTACCATGACCAATGGTCAGTGATGATAGCTGTTGCATTCCAACAATATCTGGAGGGCCACAGATTTTCTATCCCTGCCCAAGGCCACATGGGATGACTAGCATATTGTAGCTCCCCCCCATCTTCACCCATCCCAATAATAATAATAATAATAATAATAATAATAATAATAATAATAATATTTATACCCCACTCATCTGGCTGGGTTTCTGCAGCCACTCTGGGTGGCTCCCAACAGATTAAAAACAGAATAAAACATCAAACATCAAAAACTTCCCTAAACAGAGTTGCCTTCAGATGTCATCTAAAAGTCAGGTAGTCAGATACACACATTAGCACAGGCACCCCCAAACTGCGGCCCTCCAGATGTTTTGGCCTACAACTCCCATGATCCCTAGCTAACAGGAGCAGTGGTCGGGGAAGATGGACAGCCGAAGTTTGGGGATGCCTGCTTTAGCAGCTCCCACATTATAAAGGTACCATGAGTAAGTACCCTGGCCTGGGAGATCTCTGACCTGGCTACTCTGGTCAGCC
Organism: Zootoca vivipara; assembly: GCF_965207765.1. Classification (NCBI taxonomy): domain Eukaryota; kingdom Metazoa; phylum Chordata; class Lepidosauria; order Squamata; family Lacertidae; genus Zootoca; species Zootoca vivipara. Next base: position 14,341,188 of record NC_142583.1, on the reverse strand, counting down.
GTAGATAATTTCAAATAATTGCTCAGCTTCCATTTCTATTGGGAAATGCAATCCTTGTTCCAGTTCCAGTTTCACATTTAGCTTGCTACGTTAAAGTGATCGCATACCCTCCAACGTTCCTCCGATGGAAATAGGGATGTCCCATTCCATAAGGATAACTTTACTATTTATACTCCACACATCTTACTGGGCTGCCCTGACCACTTTCATGAAGCTCAGTTAGTTTAATCTCTCTTTTCTTAGCCACAACTGAAACAAAGCCTAACTTGGTGTAACGGCATTTTCACTTATTAATTTCCTGGTATTTTTGCCTTGCCCTATTCTCTCGTATTTTCCTTAATCCATTCGAAAACGTTTATTGTAATGTCCTTGTAAAAAGCACCTGCCTTCTGCTTGATAATGCAATGTATATTGATGCTAAATAATAATAATAATAATAATAATAATAATAATAATAATAATAATAATAATTGGGGCGGTTTCCAACAGAAAAATAGAACACAGTAATCTATTAAACATTTAAAGCCTCCCTGAACAGGGCTGCCTTCAGATGTCTTCTAAAAGTCTAAAAGTACATGAATACCAGCTCCACTATGTTATTTTGTTGATAATAAGTCACTGTGATAATTTGTCAAAGGTGGCTGGATACAAACAAACAAACATCAAGCAAACATCAAACAAACAAACAAACAAACAAACAAACAAACTGGTAGTGGTAATGCTAATATCAACATGAAAGTTTTGTTTGAGCAATCATCACACAGGAGGGTCAAAAATAATTCCAGGTGCCCCCCTGTTTATCACAAGGTTTTCATAGAAGATGGTTCTCATACCGTCAAACATTTCTCTGATGGAAATAGGGACGTCCCATTCCATTAGGATTATTTTACTATTTATACCCCACACATCTTACTGGGTTGGCTTCCAACATATATAAAAGCATAATCAAACATTAAACATTAAAGAGCTTCCCTATACAGGATTGCCTTCAGATGGCTTGGAGGTCAGATAACTCCACACCTTCCAATATTTCTCCATGAAAATAGGGACATCCTGAGGAAAAGCAGGACATTCCAGGATCAAATCAGAAACTGGGATGGATTCTCTAAATCAGGAACGTCCCTGGAAAATAGGGACACTTGGACGGTCTGTGATCAGCATTCAAGCACTGAATCTCTTTTTATTCCCCAGTTAGGTTCTCTACACCATGGAAGTGAACAGTTTTGTTACTGACGGAGGGGGAAAGTTCCTAGAAGACTGGAGAACTCTTTGAAAGTTTAATTTGCTCCCCGAGTGGCCTAACACATCATGAACTTTAGAAGCTTCCAGCTTTAATATGTTCTCCTTCCAGATTGCCAACTCTAATTAAAAGCAAGCTCAATCTTAGTACCTCCTCTAAGAGCTTGCATACGATCAGTCACATTAGCACGAACCTGTCAAAACGAATATTCAAACTTGCCTAGTTAATGAATGAAGCAATGTATCCTCACCCTTTGTTCCATCCACTTTTGTCTCCTAAATTAATTATTCAGACCCTTTCATAGTGTAACTGGGAGTCTGGCAGGTAATACATTTTCTCTTTAATGAGCCTTTCCCCATGATGCTATGTCATGTCTCTACATTTTTAAAGGTGTGTTGACTGATGTGAGTGGCTCATCTTTTCTCTGGCTGAAAATATGCTAGTTGCTAAACATCATTGTACATTATCTTTCAGATCTTAACAGATGCTAATGGAATTTCCTAAATTATATAATGTTTATAAAAGTATCAATACATTTCCTATCATCTGCAAAACACTACTCAATACAATACAAGTGGAACCTGCAACAAAATGTTACAGTATCCTTGTATGCTGTCAGGCATGGAGAGTCCTCTCCTCCCCCGGTAACTTCATAGGCAAGAATCACCAGCTGTTTGTGTTTTATAGTCCTTTTTATTCAGTCATCTGCAAAGCAAGAATCCATATCTCTCCACAAAGAGAGGTGTTGGCTACTCTGAACCCTTCCCCTTCCAACCCCAGCAACATCATGGGCACCAACAGGAAGTTCCACCCCCTCTGCATTCTCTGTTCTCTAATACGGAGCGACCTACGAGCCAGAGGGGATCAAGGATCGCCCAGGCTCTCTAGAGAGGTATCTACTGGCTGTTCCCTCCCTTCCCCCTCTTCTTCCACTATCTCGTAACTAGGTAACTCCTGCAGAGACTGTGTAGCATTCTCCTCTCTCTCTCCCCTACTGAAACTGCTGGGGAGAAGGGGGGTGAATCTTTGCCCTCCTCCTCCTCCTCTTCTAAGAGAAGCTGATCTGACTGAGGATACACTTCCTAGTCCTCCAGTTCGGGCCATTCCCAGGCACATCCTATAATGTGGGGACTAGTAGTGGAAGACATGTTGGGGTGGAGGCACCTAGCTGGCCTTCCAGTGAGTGAGTCACTGCAACTTACTGGGAAGGGAGGGGTGAGGCAGTGGTACAGGCACTGCAGTGCAAATGCACCAATCCTGGGATCCTGCCAGTGTGGTTGCACCATGCTACCCACCTCCTAGTATACAGCAGCGACTCACCTGCCACAAGGTCAGGGAAGCGTCTCTGCTCCACCACAGTGTCGCCTACCGGTGGGGACCTTGTGACCCTCCAGTCCACTTGCTGGACTACATTTCCCATTATTCCTGACTATTGATCAGGCTGTCTGAGACTGATGGGAGCTGGAGTCCAGCAAGACCTGGAGGGTCTCAACTTCCCCACCTATATATGCAGAGATAAGTGGCATCAACGACTCTCTCTCTGGTGCTTGTATATCTACTTCTGTTGGACCTTCAAGGCTGAGACTTTTAAGGGGTCAACTTTATGTAAAGATGCTTTAGATGAGTGTGTCTGAGTCCCTGTCAGGGAAAAAGTTGGGGTAGAAAACAGCCACAACCACCACCACCACCACCACAACATGTATTATGTCATATAATGGAATGTGAGCTTAAATGTCACATCTATATGGGCTATACATCACTGGCCGTAACATTCATTTTGCACTCCTGGGGAAAAGGGGAAGTCTGCTGTAGATTTTCTATTAGCTCTGAACTAAAAGCAACATTGTGTGTCAAACTCAAGGTTTGTCTGTGAAAGGCAAGCTAGTTGCAGCCTTTGAACCTCCCAGTTAGCTTATTACTCTTCATATTTTACCTGTCATGGCGCATTCTACAATTTTCTACTGAATAAATGCTGAATATACAGAGTCGTAATAACTTCAGCAAGCACTGGGTTATAGTTTTAAAGCAATGCTAGATCCATACCAGTTTAGGCCTCCCTCCTCCAGAGGCATCAAGGGAGAATTGACCTAACTCCTAACTCCGCAGCATACAATTCTCTTCCGCAATGTGATGCTACACAGGTCAAATTTGTGGGAATAAATTAGCTTTAAGCTTTTCCAGAAGAGAATGCAGGGGCCTTAAAAGTACCGGTGTATCTTACAAAAATACCCATATAGATACACACTTCAACAGCATAATATTTATGTTACTGGCCAAATCTTAAAACGACATTACTGCCTTATTAAATTCAAAACTTGGCAAGCCTTGACATGCTTAATTATGTTTATGAAACAGAGCAGAGCTTCACTTCAACAGCACAATACCTAAATAGAGACAGTATAAGCTCGTTCTTCCTCCACCCCAAATGTTTTATTCCATGTCTCTGCCTGACATTTAAAAGGTGGAAATACACACAAACAGTGGTGGCTAATGCCCAATGGGACTGGTAGGGCAGGAAGCAGGAAACGTCTCCCTCTCCCTCTCTCTCTCCCTCTCCCTCTCCCTCTCCCACACGAAAGGAACACTGAGAAGCATGGGATGAACACATTATTAATGGAAAGACATATAAACACCTCACAAGCAAATCAAGATGAATGATGGATGCTCATTGCCATGTGTCAGAGGAGCAGGAGTGGTGGAGACCACCTCCCCATCCTGACCCTTCCAGGGAGGAGGAAGAGGAAGATGGTATAGATTTATAAGGGTGGTTTGCAGGAGGTCACAACTCAGAGGCAGATGAGGGGGAAAGTTGCGGGGTAATGGGAGAGGGGAAGTAGGCAAGGCCAGAGCAGCAGCTGGCTGACACGTTGTCACTAGAAAGCATTCCAGACCCACGGTCTCCTTGAACCCGACAAGCCTTAAAAGTAGGAGAGCAAAGAGCTCAAAGACAGATGGCACATAGCATCACCCATAGAAGAGATGATGTTGACGACAAATGAGGAAGTGGGAGAGACAGGCGGTGGACAGTCACTTGGACCAAGAGGCTGGGTTCTATAGCCTCTCTCTGTAAAGATTGAAATAAAAAAGGATGGTAAGAACTTTCCCTCGTCTTTATACTTTCCTGGGCAACCAGCCAAGAGCCGCTGACAGCATCCTGACACCATGGAACTTCCCCATAAGCAAATCAGAATAAATGCTCAGTAAAGGCTGAAGATGATCTAACCTTCCCATAAGCTTTGTGCAAGCAAGTTAGGATGATTGTTGAACAAAGTGTGGGATGTAGTAGTAGTAGTACCGGTAGTAGTAGTAGTAGTGGTAATAATAATAATAATAATAATAATAATAATAATAATAATAATTTATTTATTTATTTATTTATTTATTTATTTTATAGCCCACCCATCTGGCTGGGTTTCGCCAGCCGCTCTGGGTGGCTTCCAACAATATATTAATATACAATGCTGTGTAAAACATTAAAAACTTCCCTAAACAGGGCTGCCTTCAGATGTCTTCTGAAAGTCTGGTAGTTGTTTTTCTCTTTGACATCTGGTGGTACAGTCAATTTCAACATTCCTTCCTAGAGTGGGCACATGCAGGAGGACATCCAGTCACTGTAAATTCCTGTTCCACTGGTCTGGAGCTTCCTCCCCCTGCATGTGACCTGGGTTATGGGCATGGCTCTGCTCTGACTGACTCCATAAAAGAGCCAAGTCATGCAGCCATTTTCTCAGTTCGTCTTGATACTGCTTTTGTCTTGTTGCTATTCTTTTACTGCCATGCTGCTCTCCTGCAGCCATTTTGTTGTCTTAATGGAAATTTTGCTGTCTGCTGGCTCTCAGCCAGCAGCACATGAGTTCAGTTTCCCCATGAGATGAAGTCACAGTTTCTTTGTGTACGTTTCCAAGCACAATTCAAAGTGTTGGTGCTGACCTTTCAAGCCCTAAACAGCCTTGGCACAGTATGCCTTAGGAATATCTCCACTCCCATTGTTCATCCCAGACACTGAGGACCAGCTCTGAGGGCCTTCTGGCAGTTCCCTCACTGCGAGATGTGAGGTTACAGGGAACCAGGCAGAGGGTCTTCTTGGTGGTGGCACCCGCCCTGTGAAACACCCTCCCATCAGATGTCAAGGAAATAAACAACTATCTGACTTTTAGAAGACATCTGAAGGCCACCCTGTTTAGGGAAGTTTTTAATGTTTTAAGTTTTATTCTGTTTTTAATTTTTTGGGGGGAGGTGCCCAGAGTGGCTGGGAAAACTCAGCCAGATGGGCAGGGTATAATAATAATAATAATAATAATAATAATAATAATAATAATAACAACAATAATAAAAACAATAAATAAATAAATAATACAAAAGTCTGCCTTTCAGTGAACTGAAATGTGAGTAAACATTTGTTACTTTACTCAGAAAGACTCTTGTGTCTTTATTCTTTTAAGAGGGATCAAAGGGGACACCAGGAAATAATCTTAACTAAGAGATTCAAATGAATCTGCAAACTATCTTCCAGCTATATTGAGTTGAATCTGCTCTGTTACATCACTTACTAGCATGAGTGAAGGAAGGACGATACTTATTCAATATATCCTTTCCTACTATCCTTAACAGGGATATGGTCCAGTGAGATTTATGGTCCAGTGAGAGCTGGACCATAAAGAAGGCTGATCGCCAAATAATTGATGCTTTTGAATTATGGTGCTGGAGGAGACTCTTGAGAGTCCCATGGACTGCAAGAAGATCAAACCTATCCATTCTGAAGGAAATCAGCCCTGAGTGCTCACTGGAAGGACAGGTCGTGAAGCTGAGGCTCCAATATTTTGGCCACCTCATGAGAAGAGAAGAATCCTTGGAAAAGACCCTGATGTTGGGAAAGATTGAGGGCACAAGGAGAAGGGGATGACAGAGGACGAGATGGTTGGACAGTGTTCTCAAATCTACGAACATGAGTTTGACCAAACTGCGGGAGGCAGTGGAAGACAGGAGTGCCTGGTGTGCTCTGGTCCATGCGGTCATGAAGAGTTGGACATGACTAAATGACTAAACAACAACAACAACAACTATCCTTAACATTCCCACACAAAGAAGCTATCTGGCCACGGTCTGACTCTGTATAAAGCAGCTCCCTCTGCTTCTAAGAATGCCCTAGATGTCCACACTCCATCTCCTTGCATTAATACTGCACCCTTGACCCTTCACTAGGCAAATCAAGGGCCAAAGGCAACTCTTTAGACACAGGCTTACTGACAGTAGCTGGTCCAGGATGGAACAATTATGTGAGTGACTGTACCTCATTGCACTTGAAGCTCTGCCCAGATATTGGTAGCACTGAGAACACATCAATGAGGATCATGTTTTTCAAGAGGCATCGCTTACAAGGCCTGCTCATGTCATGTGTTGAACTGCCATACGAATTCTGTGCCACTCCGTCTTGGAATATATTATTCTTTCAGAAGCTCCATTTAGTTTAATAATATCTCATTTCCTCAGATGAAATGCAATTAATGAAATAGACTTCCTTATTTTCTCTGTAACATGACAAATATCCCTTCTTAAGAATCTCCATTTGCAAAATTCCAGGAAAAGGGCAAAAAATAAAAAAAATCAAGTTTGGGCAGGCTTGTGTCAAAAGATTTGCTATTAGCTTCTGTGTGCTATTGCAGCTCTAATTAGTTTTCTGCTTCAATCCTCTAAGCGGGTTTTTAGGCTATATAAAGACACTGATATATGTGATGTCATGATAGCTAAGGTTAGACAATTGCATTAGGAATAGCAACTTGGCAGCAAAACATTCTGAATCGATAGAAAAGAAATGAGTCATGTTTCTTGACACTTTCTTTCATGCCATCCAAGGATATGCTTGTTGATTTGTTTACACTGCAATTTTCGCATGTATTGATATATACTGAAAAGGATTCAGCCACTGATAAGACTATAGCATCATTAAGACTTTATTCTGTTTTGTAACTGTTCGTAAGTAGATTCCGGCCCAGTTCACACATTACACAGAAATGGGATTACCATATCTTGACACTGGGGTGAAGATCTGAGCTGGGGTTGAAATCCCAACAGTCTTTGGGTTGAGGACTGGATTCAAAATGGAAACTCTGAGGTTTTTCCACTTAAGATGTGTAGCTTTAAGATATATATTTTTTCCTAGTTGGCTGATGACCTGTTTCTTGATCATTCATCCTGAGTTGTTTGGCTAGATGATGTTCGCTATTCAGTGAGCATTCAGTTATTAGTTGACATTGCACCAAGTGGTATCCCACACATTCTAGTTCATTTCCTTGTCACCTTTGTTATCAGCAAAAGTCTGGTTTGGGGGAGAAGCAGGTTTGTTGCACAAGGACTCCCAAATCAACAGTAATTGTGTAACCTGATTGTGTTGGTGCATGGTCAAATCCGACCAGAAAACAGTTTAAAATCTGGGAACACCCCGTGTCTGCAGAGTGAACACAGTAATATGTGAGCAATGTGAAGATGTGATTGACAACTGATTGTGAGTTTCAGCCAGTCTCTAGGGCTTCCAAGACAATTTGCTGTCTGAGGCAAAAGACAAGATGATGCCCACATCCATTCTTTATACAGAAGCCAACTGTGATATAATGATTAGAGTGCTGGACAATGACCTGGAAGACAGGGGTTTGAATCTCCACTCAAGTCATGAAGCCCAGTCGCTGACTCTTAGCCTTACTGACTTCACAGGGTTGTTGGAAGGATGAAATGGAGAACCATGTACACCTTGAACTCCTTGGAAGAAAAAGGTATATAAATGATGGTGATGAGTATGACGACAGTAAATAATAATAATAGGCACTTGATTCTTACTTCAGCATTGAGAATGGGACAGTGTCCTCCATTATGCCCAAGGTAAGGAGGCTAACACAGGGGGTGCAGGGAAGGTCACATGGCCCCCAAATGCTCTATCTACCCCAGGTCCTTAGTGTCAGGGACCATGCTGAAGAGGGCAGCACTGAGGAAGAATGGTGGGAGCCACCCCCTCCCCCAGCTCCTGCCCCTGCTCCTGAATCTTCCTAGGAGGAGGAGGACAGTCTAGATTTGGAACAGTGGTTTGCAGAGGGGCATAGTTCAGAAGGCAGAAGCTGGGAAATACTGCATGGGGAACAGCTAAGAGAAGAAACACTGGAAGAGAGAAGGTTAACAGATTCACAGTCTCTGAACAGCTTTCCTCCACTCAGCCCAAGGTCAAGAAGAGCTCAGAAAGTCTCAGAACAGAAAGCACAGAGGGTACAAACTCAGATTACAAGACGTAGGAGTGATGTAGATTAATAGGGACAGAAGGGGGTGTGATCCTTAATTGGGAGCACCCCCATTTCTGGGAGATGTGTTCTTTATTCTCTCGCTGTGATTATTAAAGTTTCTAACTGGTAAGACGTTCCTTTCTTTGTTCTTCTAGTCTACTGTCATGGATGGAGGAAGCCGATTCGCCAAAGCCTGACACTTAGCGTTTGCCATCCCATTCTGCCTAATTACAGGACAGGCCCCGAGTCTTGTCAAATACCCAATGAAAACCAGAGAAAGGTATTATAGATTCAACTTCCAAAAACAGGAGGAATTTCTCTGGGCTCTGAAGAGCAAGAGGAGGGGGCCTGCAAAAGAGGGCATGCAGCAAAGGGCTCTCAAGTGGCATTCGTGACAATGTCCTCATGACGGTATGAAGGTGGTTAGACATGATCTTGCTTCCAGTACTATTTATATGCTATTCCAATGCCATTTCATCAATGCCAGTCTGGAAGAATCCACAGTCTAGATAACAATCCATAAGAATCTTCACATATCCATATACCCAGTCTAATATCACAAGTCATGCATAATTCCTTCTTGTGTGTCAAGAAGATGGGTCAATTGCCGATTGTTTCATTAGCAGTATCCATATTTCAACTCAGACCAATAACACACGGAAAATCCATGTGGGTTATACTCTTCTGTAAAATAAAAATAAGCCTACACATGTCTTTTATAGTAACCACCGTTGCTTAAAAGGTTTTAGAAATGGTAAAACAAAACAAAACACCCTAAGGGCATACTCGAACATTACCAAGGTAGATCTTTTTCCAACTGAACTTTCCTTTACCCTCATAAAAGCAAAATGTGGTTAGATATTTTTTTATTGCACTTTGTCAGTACTTATTGTAGAGTACATTCATTGGAATGAAATGCACAAGGGGGAGGAAACCCATCAGGTGAAACGGTGTCCCGTCCCCCCAGATACGACAAGAACATGAGAAAGCAATGCTTAAAAGTCACACAGGCAGAATGTCAGCTGTATAATTTTATACTAAAGCACATATCAAAGCAAACTTGTGGAAATGCCAATCAGAAATATGTAATAAACAGTCATTTTGCAATGGAGTAGCAGGAAAGCCACTTGGGAAAGTGGCACAGCTGTCAGTCTAAAATGATGGAGATTTTGGAAGCTATGATAAGATGAAGGGCAGAATGCTGTTAGAGCTGTCCAAGTGATTCAATCTGTTCAATCAAGAGGATTGCGTCAGCTCCATGGACACAAGCCTTTTCAATCCTCACAATTATTTAGGATCAGCTCCTAGGTTGTGGATCACATAGTCTGGGGCCTGGGTGTGCCTTCTGGACCCTATGGTGCCACCCACTGTCCCGCAAGCCCCACCCACTCACTGGTCCTGAAATACAACCCAAAAATGTCACGAAAAGGGGAGCAATGGGGTGGGGAGGGGGCGAAACATGGTGTTTGCAGACTTTTTCAATGATGTTTCAAATACAGTCATACCTTGGTTCTCAAACAGAATGCATTCTGGGAGTCTGTTCAGCTCCCGGAACCATTCGAAAGCCAAGGCATGGCTTCTGATTGGCTGTAGGAGCGTCCTGCAGCCAACCAGAAGATGCAGGAGCCACGCCGGATATTTGGCTTCCAAAAATCATTCGAAAACTGGAACACTCACTTCTGGGGTTCAATCATTCGGGAGCCGATTTGTTTGGGAGCAAAGGCATTTGAGATCCAAGGTATTACTGTATACACATTTTCACTTAAATGCACGGTGCCTTGGAATGTAACCCCACATAAATGGGGGTGGTGGTGGGTGGGTGGGGGTTTACATATAAAGAGAAATGTGTGCCCACCCTATAAGATTTCTCTAATTTTATTGAAAAGAAGGCTGAGCTGAAACTGTTGTTGTTGTTGTTGTTTAGTCGTGTCCGACTCTTCGTGACCCCATGGACCATAGCACGCCAGGCACTCCTGTCTTCCACTGCCTCCCGCAGTTTGGTCAAACTCATGTTCGTAGCTTCGAGAACACTGTCCAACCATCTCGTCCTCTGTCGTCCCCTTCTCCTAGTGCCCTCAATCTTTCCCAACATCAGGGTCTTTTCCAAGGATTCTTCTCTTCTCATGAGGTGGCCAAAATATTGGAGCCTCAGCTTCACGATCTGTCCAAATCTGTCGGCTGGGCCAAAGCCGAAAGGTGGCTCAGTTGCGGATATGCCTGGAAACGAAAGTCCGATGCTGTAAAGAAAAATATTGCATAGGAACCTGGAATGTAAGAACCATGGATAACGGTAAGCTGGATGTGGTCAAAGCTCACTGGAAGGACAGATCGAGCTGAAACTACCCATGGGTTTTTAATATGATAGGGTCAGATTTCCCTCCTTTGCCAACAGTATATTTCTTACACATCAATCTTATGGAAAAGCCAGGATGGTACGAACACCACTCTATATTTTTTAAAATTACCACTATTTAATACAAAGACAGAAAAGAAAAACACACACATTCCACATCCCCTTCCCTCCACCCCCCCCCAGTTGTACAACTTTTATATCAATCTCAACATGCAACTAAATACCCTGTGAATTCCCTTCCACCCTTTTCCTCGTTTCTTTATTTTTCTATTAAATCACATATTCCAAATTTTTAACCTACAAATTTCTTCCTCTGTAAAACTCTAGTAACTTTTATTGTGCTGGATTTACCCAAGATCTGCCAGGTTATTTACTTGTTTATACTGGTGCTTAAAATATTCAACAAACATTTTCCAATCCTCCTTATGTTCTTTATCATCCTTTTCTTTTTATCCTATTCGTTATACCTGCCAATTCAGCATATTCAAGAATTTTTAAACTGCCACTTTTCCTTGGTGGGTACCGTTCTGCACTTTTGTGCCAATAAGAATCTGGCCGCAGTGGTGGCATATCGTAATAAATTCTTTTGTTTTTTAAGGACTCCTATTGTTACCATTGGGAGGGACCGAGGTGGCGCTGTGGTTAAACCACTGAGCCTAGGGCTTGCTGATCAGAAGGTTGGCAGTTCGAATTCCTGTGACGGGGTGAGCTCCCGTTGCTCGGTCCCAGCTCCTGCCAACCTAGCAGTTCAAAAGCACGTCAAAATGCAAGTAGATAAATAGGAACCGCTACAACGGGAAGGTAAACGGCGTTTCCATGTGCTGCTCTGGTTTGCCAGAAGCGGCTTTGTCATGCTGGCCACATGACCTGGAAGCTATACGCCGGCTCCCTCGGCCAATAATGCGAGATGAGCGCGCAACCCCAGAGTCGGTCACGACTGGACCTAATGGTCAGGGGTCCCTTTACCTTTACCTTTATTGTTACCATTCCCAAAAGGAATACCTCAGGCTTTTTCGGGAAGGGTTTTTTTTTTAAAAAAATATCTTTTTAAATTCATTGTAAATTATTTCCCAGGAACTACCACCACTCCATAGCCTCCCAGCTAGCTGCAGTCAGGCTAGAAGGTAGTGGTGGGGTGGCAACTTTCTCCTTTTCATTCAGTTTTCTCTTTGTGTAGTTTACAACCTCCAGGGTTTGCCTAGCTTCCAGGTTTGCTTGAGGAGCAGAGGGTTTGGGAATATAAGAAGCAGACTTATTAAAATTGTATTAACAGTATTCTGTATACAACAAGCCTGAACGTGGCAAGGGAACAGGAGTCAGATTAAAGATTGGCTAAATAAATCCTGGAGAGTGAAGTCAAATGGGCCTTAGAAAGCACTGCTAATAACAAGGCCAGTGGAAGTGACGATATTCCAGCTGAACCATTTAAAATTTTAAAAGATGATGCTGTTAAGGTGCTACACTCAATATGCCAGCAAGTTTGGGAAACTCAGCAGCGGCCAGAGGATTGGAGAAGATCAGTCTACATCCCAATTCCAAAGAAGGGCAGTGCCAAAGAATGCTCCAACTACTGCACAATTGCACTCATTTCAACACTAGCAAGGTTATGCTTAAAATTCTACAAGGCAGGCTTAAGCAGTATGTGGACCGAGAACTCCCAGAAGTGCAAGCTGGATTTCGAAGGGGCAGAGGAACCAGAGACCAAATTGCAAACATGTGCTGGATTATGGAGAAAGCTAGAGAGTTCCAGAAAAACATCTACTTCTGCTTCATTGACTACGCAAAAGCAGTTGACTGTGTCGACCGCAGCAAACTATGGCAAGTTCTTTAAAAAATGGGAGTGCCTGATCACCTCATCTGTCTCCTGAGAAATCTCTATGTGGGACAAGAAGCTACAGTTAGAACTGGATATGGAATAACTCATTGGTTCAAAATTGGGAAAGGACTACGACAAGACTGTATATTGTCTCCCTGCTTATTTAACTTATATGCAGAATTCATCATGCGAAAGGCTTGACTAGATGAATCCCAAACCGGAATCAAAATTGCCGGAAGAAATATCAACAACCTCAGATATGCTGATGACACAACCTTGATGGCAGAAAGTGAGGAGGAATTAAAGAACCTTTTAATGAGGGTGAAAGAGGAGAACACAAAATATGGTCTGAAGCTCAAGATCAAAAAAACTAAGATCATGGCCACTTGGCAAATGTCCTCCTGGCAAATAGAAGGGGAAGAAATGGAGGAAGTGAGAGATTTTACTTTCTTGGGTTCCATGATCACTGCAGATGGTGACAGCAGCCACGAAATTAAAAGACACCTGCTTCTTAGCAGAAAAGCAATGACAAACCTAGACAGCATCTTAAAAAGCAGAGACATCACCTTGCCAACAAAGGTCTGTATAGTTAAAGCTATGGTTTTCCAAGTAGTGATGTATGGAAGTGAGAGCTGGACCATAAAGAAGGCTGAACGCCGAAGAATTGATGCTTTTGAATTATGGTGCCAGAGGAGACTCTTGAGAGTCCCATGGACTGCAAGAAGATCAAACCTATCCATTCTGAAGGAAATCAGCCCTGAGTGCTCACTGGAAGGACAGATCCTGAAGCTGAGGCTCTAATACTTTGGCCACCTAATGAGAAGAGAAGACTCCCTGGAAAAGACCCTGATGTGGGGGAAAGATTGAGGGCACAAAGGGAAGGGGACAACAGTTAAGGATAGTTGTTGTTGTTGTTGTTCAGTCATTTAGTCATGTCCGACTCTTCATGACCCCATGGACCAGAGCACGCCAGGCACTCCTGTCTTCCACTGCCTCCCGCAGTTTGGTCAGACTCATGTAGGTAGCTTTGAGACCATCTCATCCTCTGTTGACCCCTTCTCCTTGTGCCCTCAATCTTTCCCAACATCAGGGTCTTTTCCAGGTTGGACAGTGTTCCTGAAGCTACCAACATGAATTTGACCAAACTGCGGGAGGCAGTGGAAGACAGGAGTGCCTGGCGTGCTCTGGTCCATGGGGTCATGAAGAGTCGGACATGACTAAACGACTAAACAACAACAACAACAAATTAAATTTGGGGGAATTATGTATATGGATAAATGAATTACTTGATGAAAGGAGGAAACATGCTGTGAAATTTTGGCAGAAATGTAGGAGTATTTCCAGAGAGGACTTCAGTGACATGCAATTTAAAGGACTTTTGAGTCAGCTGAGCCCCCTAGGAATGATGTTTCTTTTTAATCTGGAAAGTGGACAATGAGTCCTGATTAAAAAGAGGATTTTGACAGTTTGAGACACTGTGGGAATATAAACGGTCTGACTCACAATAAGCCTGCCTTAACTGATCCTTTCCCAAAGATGCTATTTTTAAAATTAAAATTAATTTTTTAATTAAAAAAGGTCTACAATTATCATTAATTTATGCTTAAAGTGCAGTTTAAGCTTGAATTGAGATTCAGCTGAAGTCTAAGCCTACAGTTTTGTTTATAAGGGTCTATATATACTGTGCTATTTCTCAGTTTGAAGCTATATTTAGAGCTTTTGCTCTGGTCCCAAAATTGAGTTCAGTCAAGGTTTCTGGTTGAGGTTAATTTATTTATTGTAGATAATCAAGGCTTCATTGTTTTGAACAAGGCTAAAAAACAGTAAGTTTTATAGAGTTAACCAACGCCACATCTTAGATTAATCTCCAGAAGTTTCTTCAGGGTTACCATCTGAGATTTAGCTTCTGGCACAGAATACCTTTGCAGTGCCCTTGTTTCAGCTTCAGTTGATAATTGTACAATGCTCCAACTCACATAAGTGAATAAACCACTTTTTTAAAATAATCAGATGAAGTATAAATTTGAAATGAAATGAAACAAATAGCACTGGTAGTGCTTTGAAGGTTCAGTGGAGAGAAATTGCTCTTACACAACATTTAAAATAGTAAAATAACCAAAATAAAATAGAATTTGTCACGAAAGGGAAAATCTAATGAGGGAATCACATCTGTGTAGCAAGGCTTTTGTTCTGGCAACTTATAAACGATGAAAATGTGACTCGGGAAGCTTTAGCTAATTGGATTACAATACAGCCTGGGGCAGTGAGAAGGACAATGATTTAGACATGGGCTTGCGTTAAGTATGATCACACTCTCCATGCATAGCACTCAAAGAAGTCCCGAGTGATGGAGCCACCAACAGTTTGCTAATCTAAAGAAGCAGCACATCAGTATCTACCACATGTTTCTAAAAAGTGGCTTTACTGTGGGGTCAAACAGTTACTTAGCGCAGCTCCAGCTAGGTCATTAAAGTAATCATGGCTGAGTCATCATCTTAAAATGTCAGCACAGAAGTAATTCCAGCCATTAGAGTAATTAATAAAGGCATCCCGTTGGCATATATGCATCCCAAATGCAGCAGTATTAATTTTTAAAAGGGGGTCCGCATTTCACTCATTTTTATCGAGATGTGTACAGGAAATTCATGTGCTGACAACAGTCAGGTTAGGAATAAGTACAACTAGTTGAAATTACTGAGAGGTACTAGTTATCTCTCACTTGGATTACTGCAATGCACTCTCTGTGGGGCTAACTTTGAAGGTGACCTGGAAACTACAACTAATCCAGAATGCGGCAGCTAGACTGGTGACTGGGAGCAGCCGCCAAGACCACATAACACCGGTCTTGAAAGATCTACATTGGCTGCCAGTACGTTTCCGAGCACAATTCAAAGTATTGGCGCTGACCTTTAAAGCCCTAAACGGCCTCGGCCCAGTATACCTGAAGGAGCGTCTCCACCCCCATTGTTCTGCCCGGACACTGAGGTCCAGTGGCAGTTCCCTTGCTGTGAGAAGCCAAGTTACAGAGAACCAGGGAGAAGTCTCAATGTATGGAAGGACTTTATTTTATATGTAACCTTTTTTTTGTATTTGATGCGATTTGTTTTTTCTTTGGTTCTTTTTGTGGTGAATGGATTCAATATTTAAAATCGATAAAGATTAAATTGCAAAAAGGGAAAGGAAAGGAAATTACTCTCCATGCAAAGTTTCTAAAGATGAAACTTCTGTAATTGAAAAACATGAATCAAAGAAGCTTTTAAAAAAACATAACTGGAAGGAAATTAATATGTCATCCGTATTGGACTGTTATGTAATGCCGAAGTACTGTACATTCATTACCAGAAGGCTCTTTAAAAATGGAATCTGTCCCCTAGGATGAGATGTCCATGCTAATAAAAAGCATCAACAGAAAGGTGCACACAGAGAAGTTTAGACAGGGTGACTGAAAGCAAAACATATAGGCTACAAAGAACCCCTTTAGGCCACTCAAGGGCTGGTGTATGCATACTCAACAGTCTTCTCCAGTGTGGTGTAGTGGTTAAGAGCGGTAGACTCATAATCTGGTGAACCGGGTTCATGTCTCCGCTCCTTACATGCAGCTGCTGGGTCACCTTGGGCTAGTCACACTTCTCTGAAGTCTCTCAGCCCCACCCACCTCACAGAGTGTTTGTTGTGGGGGAGGAAGGGAAAGGAGAATGTTAGCCACTTTGAGACTCCTTCGGGTAGTGATAAAGCAGGATATCAAATCCAAACTCCTCCTCCTCCTCCTCCTCCTCCTCCTCCTCCTCCTCCTCCTCCTCCTCCTTGCCTCTTCCTCTTCCCCAAGAGCGACATTCTCTCTCAAGGCCAAATCCAAAGGATGGGCTACTTACAGAAAGGGGATATTCAGAAACACTGTGCACAGGACATGGAAATACGAGGGTCACTCATTAAAGATTTCCGCTGACCCACTTCCGGTTATCGTAGGAGGATGAAATTGTACATGTATAATGATACATCTCTCCATAGGTAACAAGGTAATTTGTAGTTCTGAAATCCTAACGGATTATCTGCTACAGGTGCTAACGTGGAGTAACATCTGATAATGTAACCAGTTGAATGCAGAGCTGTCATCAGGTTGCCGTACTTGAAAGGGCGCACACCACGGGAGAAATTCGATGAGATGAAAGGGACTTATGGGGAGGATGCTGCATAGTATGATGTAGTCAAGCACTGACATCGTCACTTCAAGTGTGGTCAGACTTTGGCAGAACGGCTCCCATTCCTGGGTGACCACAGTCTGCCATTGATGAAGACACCGTCTGGCAAGTGGAGGCTGCCATTTTGGAAGATGGCTGAATAACCATTCACCAACTAGCTGCAGGTGTCAAGATCTGTGTGGGCTCTGTAGAAAAAAAAAATCATCCATGACCATTTGCACATGGAAAAGGTGTCTTCATGGTGGGTACAAATAAAAAATGGCTGGCAAGTAGCATGTAGCTTCAACACAGAAGTTTCCAGTTACAGTAACAAACCTTTTAGAGAACTGCTGGAGCTCAGCTGAGGCCTTTTGGCCCAAATACTCCTATTAGGCCTGGGGAGTGGTGGGCCTTAAAGGTCTAGTTTTCTGAGCTGTTGTCTTTCAGTCAGCTCATGTCAGGAGAATCTGTCTCAAGGAGTGCTAGTTCAAGGGGATTGTGGCTCCTGACCCGTCTGAGTCCTCCTCCCCTGCCTCAAAGTCCTGGCTTCTGCTCAAGGTCCAGATTATGACACTTCCACACAATGCTACTTGCCAATTTATATGTAATTGTAAGTGTCTGATCCAGACATTACCCATGTGCTTGCTGCTGCAAAATCTTCCCCGCCATAGTCAACTCTGATAGCGCACTGGTGATGCTGTAAGCTTTTCTCATGTGGATTGGTTGGAACATGCAGGTTCTTCCCATTATAATGTCTGTGGTCCAAACGAAAGTGGGGCACAAGCTTGAAAAGTAGCCACATGATTTGACCTGCCTAGATCAGGGATAGCCTAGATCAGGGATAACCAACTCCAACTCTGTTAGAATTGTTGCAATGGAATCCCTGATCCAGACCTTGTACAGAGTAAAATTTATTTGATCTTTGCCACCAAAATGAGTTTCAACACTTTACTGCAAAACAGTCATATAACAGTTACTTTGTATTTTTGTAACATTTATTCATAACACATTGCTCTAAACAGTGATTAATGCAGTCTAGACTTCCATTAAGTCCATAATACAGTTCAATAAACTTTTCTCTCTGGTCCCAGAGAGAGTGATCCTAAGCAACTTGTTTATTCATAATCGCAGAGCTTAGCCACAACTGCTACTGCTACAGGCTCCTCACTGATAAAGACACTGAGGTCTCAGGCTGCAGCTTGGGTTTCCGGGATGAGTCATCAGTTTGCCTAAATACAGTACTGAAGTGGAAACATCCAACATTTTCTGCCGCATTTGTCAGAGTGAAACCTAATGCAAACTTCTCTTTGCAAAATGTTTTCCAACACAATGCAAACAAACATTACATTTTATGTATATTAAACTTATACCTTTAACAACTTCGAGATGTAGGTCATTGTGGCGAGTTACACCGGTAAAGGGTCCCCGGACGTTTGACGGTCTATTGACCCTATACCTCCCTCACTTATTTCTTCCCTTTGCTGCCACCAACCAGTATATCTGTGTACTGGTACACAATTGATTTGAACTCAGTCAGTTGAACAGTGAAACAAAACAATTAAGTTTATTTATTGTGCAGATCTTACAAGCATCTCAATTCTTATTGGTTTCTCAGTTATGTTTACTTTAAGCTGAACCGTTAGTCTTAGTTCTCCCCCTTGTTCTCCCTGACTGAAATTATCTTCTTAACTCTTATAGATTATGCCCCACCGCTCACCTCTAGCTTCTCTAACCCTCTATTTCAAAATCCTCTCTCATCAAATCCACCTCAACTCAACTCCTTTATCTCCCTTTTTTATCTCCCCTTATATACCCCAGCTTCTGCCTGGAGAGCTCCCATTGGCTGTTTACCTCCCTGGCAACTTAACTCTTTCTAGACCCTCTAGAGGTGAAACACCACAGTCATGCATTGAAGCAGTAACCCTGGTAGTTCAAGGGGCAATAGACCAGCTCCTGAGTGTTATAACTACTAGTCAAAGTCTTCTGGTGTCTGGTGTATAGTTCTTTGTACATTTGAATGTCTTTGGCAGAAACAACCCTTTCCAACTGAAATTTATAATGTGACTGAAAGTCTATATTATTTGAGCATGGGGCTTGATTTACCTGTATACTTGTTCTAGGCCATGGAACAGCTATGCCAATTCAGATATTTTGGACTACAACTTCCATCATCCCCTGCCTTCATAGCTGTGCTGACTGCGATTGATAGGAGTTGTAGTAATCTAACATCTGGAAGCCACCAGCTTGGTAGAAGTTGCCATAGGATAAATACAATTTAGACTGCAATCCTAAACCCACTCAGGAATTTAGTAGGACTTACTTCTTCGTAGACAAGGTTTTGATTGCAGTCTTAATTCTGTTTTCAAGGCAGCGCTCCCTTGAGGTGTTCTCCTATTGTTCCTATAAAAAAATAGGCACAATCCTTTGCATGAAGTTTAAGTCCAAACTGAGTTCAATCGGGCTTTCTCCCAGTGAAATGAAAATCAGGCTATGCACACCTACCAGGGAGTATGTCCCACTGAATTCAATAGAAGTGATGTTTCAGTAGACGTGCATGGGATTGAACTGACCATGAATTAATCACAAATAAATTATAGTTGTACGGCAGCTTAGATAATTATGTGTGTGGTATTAAGTGGATCCCTATTATTATTGCAGGCTGTTGTGCCTCATTTGTGCCTTATTTGTAAACGAGGTATTAAATTTTGGGTTCACTGTAGAAGTGACTTTGTGCTTGTGATTGCCCTGACCCTTTGCTAGTGGAAACAGATGGCAAAGTTTTTAACCAAACACTCTCTTTTGAATAACACCTGCAAGCCATGTGAGAAGATGACTCATTCTAAATAGGAATATATTAATAGTGTTGCTATCCACCAAGCAACAGAGCACAAAAAGTGAAATTAGCTGTGACCGTAGTAGAGAATGTGTACTCATGGATGATTGTGCATTGTAAAATGGCACTTTCCATTTGTACTTTGGCTTTTCAAACCTTTTGCATTAAAACGTCAATGAAATGCAGTGAATCACATCTGAAGCTCACAAACTTAAGCAAAATGTCCTCATTTAGGGCTCCTTAAGCATAGACTAATTCCTTCTAAATCTTGGCAAAATGCCATTTATTTGAAAATGAGAATCTTTCTGGAATATTAATGCATGCCAGCCTAAATCTATTAATTTTCCAGTTTTCAAGAAGTTGTCAGGTTGTTTGTAGTGTTTCATGTCAAGCTAATCCAACTGATAAGGAGATTTGAATAATGCATGTTTAAATAGGCCTAAACTGCAAAAAGGGGAAATAGAAACAGTAGTTGCAAAATAAGTACAATTGCATTTCCCCCCAGAAAGCCTTTGAAGGCAGCTGTTACAAAGCACTGATAAGAATAGCTTCCGTAGGGCTTAAATGGGAAATTGATTCCAAGGAGTATGTTGGAAATGATAGACTGAAAGTTATCTTGCTTAGATTTTTATGGCAATTTATTTGTTTGTTGGTTTTAATCTGTATACATGTTCATACATATGTTGTAGTTTAAAGGCTCTGATCAGCTTACAAAAATATTTGAAATTGGACATTAAAAAGGGGGCACACTAAAGAAATTATCATGTGGGGGGGTCTCACTTCCAAACAGGCCTTTTTTATCTGGACAACAGCTGAGGGCCAGTGTCCTTTTACCTATCTTTGCTGTCACAGGATAGAAACATTTCAGTCTGTTGGAACACACCAAGTGTGCACCAGGGGTTTATACCTGTAGCCCACTAGACCAGGTGTAAACAACATGGTACCCTCTAGGTAAAGGTAAAGGACCCCTGGGTGGTTAAGTCCAGTCAAAGGTGACTATGGGGTGAGGTGCTCATCTTGCTTTTCAGGGGGCCAGCGTTTTTCCGCAGACAGCTTTCCGGGTCATGTGGCCAGCATGACTAAACAACAACTGGTGCACAGAGGACTGTGATAAGTGCCAGAGCGCACAGAAACACCGTTTACCTTCCCACCACAGCGGTGCCTATTTATCTACTTGCACTGGTATGCTTTCGAACTGTTAGGTTGACAGAAGCTCAGACAGAGCAATGGGAGCTCATCCTGTTGAGCAGATTCGAACTGCCAACCTTCCTATTGGCAAGCCTGAGAGGCTCAGTGGTTTAGACCACAGTGCCACACATGTCCTGGTACCCTCTAGATCAGGCATGTCAAACCTGCGACCCTCCAGATGTTTTGGCCTACAACTCCCATGATCCCTAGCTAGCAGGACCAGTGGTTGGGGAAGATGGGAATTGTAGTCCAAAACATCTGGAGGGCCGCAGGTTTGACATGCCTGCTCTAGATAGTGTTAGGCTACAACTCCCATCATTCGTGACCATTGTGCATGCTGGCTGGGGCTGATGGGAGTTGAAATCCAAAACATCTGGTCTGGAAGGTACAACTAGTGAAGACTGCAGTGGCCAAGGTACTCACAGGAGCAGTGCACTCCTGTGAGAGAACTACAGTGGTACCTCAGTTTTTGAATGTCTCCATTGACAAACATTTCAGTTTTTGAACGCCAAAAACTCAGAAGTAAATGCTTCCATTTTTTAATGTGCCTTGGAAGTCGAATGGCTTCCACTAAGTGTTTCTCAATTTTCTCAATTAAATTTGCAGGCCACCCTTTGTGCCTTAGTTTTTGAACATTTCAGAACCTGAATGGTCTTCTGGAACGGTTTGTGTTCTAAAACCGAGGTACCACTGTACACTGGTTGCCAATTTGCTTCCAGGCTAGGTTTAGTGTTTGTGTGTTAATTCACAAAGACCTAAACCACTGATTTCAAAGTGCCTTAAACCACCTGATTCCTTTGATCACTGAGGTCCCCCATGTTAGAGATTTGTTTAATATGCATAAAATGATATGCAGGGAGATTTGCATTAGGCAGGAGATTTAACTATGTGGTAAGGAGAGTGTTTAAGGCTAATTGAAAACTCACCCCAGAAACCTAAGCAGAGATCTCTCACAGCAGGATGGTACAACCTGAGAACTCAGCATCTTAGTCAGTTCTTGGAGCCGAAAGCAATAGAAGCTCATCAGTGATCCCAAATAAGCAAGAGGCTTGCATAGGAGCTCTCTCTGGGACCAGAGAGAGGAAAGTTTATTGAACTGTATTAAGAACTACCGTAAAAAGAAGACTGGACCACATTGCTAGTTTGTTAAATAGCAATGTGTTACTTTGTATTTCTGCAATGTTTTATTTTGTAACTAGTTTACAACATTTTTGCAGTACAGTACTGTAAAACTTTTTGGAATGCATTCTCGGGGTGAAGCGTATTCCTTTCTACTCTGCACAAGGTCCAGATCAGGGATTCTGCTTGCAGCAACACTCAATGCCCCTAAGGTTTGGTTGCTTTTTACCAGGGACCAAGTCTTTAGTGTGACTGACTCTGCCCTGTGAGTCTTATTGCCAATAGAAGTCTGGCAGGACTCATCTCTTCTTTTGGATGTCTTTTAAAAATGATACTGTTCAGACTAGAAAGTATTTTTCTTAACTAACCAGTTTTTATTGATATGCTATTGATATGCTATATTGATACCTGTTGTGGTTTTTTTGTGTTTTGAAGTATTATATACAGTGGTACCTTGGTTCTCAAACTTAATCCGTTCCGGAACTCCATCCAAAACCAAAGCATTCCAAAACCAAGGCGCGCTTTCCCATAGAAAGTAATGCAAAACGGATTAATCCATTCCAGACTTTTAAAATCAACCCCTAAAACAGCAATTTAACATGAATTTTACTATCTAACGAGACAATGAAATTAAAGCAATTATCAGTGTACTGTGTTATAAAATAAATAAGACAGTATTGTAGATGATAAAAATTAAAAAAAATTATTTTTTCCTTCCCTGCACTGATGATAGTCATTTTTTGGATGGGGGGCTTCTAACTATTTCCACAGTCACATAATCAATTAATTAGTAGCTGAACTGGGTTCCACACAGTCACAAAAACAAATTAACTGAAAAAGCCTCAAAAACAAAAAAATGGAAAATAAAGAGCAAAAACAAAAGTGTCAAATGCAGTGATACCTTGGTTCTTGAACTTAATTCACTCCGGAAGTCCGTTTGACTTCCGAAATGTTAAAAAACCATGACACGGCTTCTGATTGGTGCAGGCACCCCGGAAACAATAGCCGACAACCGCATTGGATGTTTGGCTTCCGAAAAATGTTTGAAGACCAGAACACTTACTTCCGTGTTTCTGGCGCTTGGGAACCAAAGCGTTTGAGAACCAAGCCATTTGAGAAACAAAGTACCACTTTACAGAATATTGAAAGCATTGTTTCTAAACATTTTAATAAATATTGATGTGTTTCCCAGCATCTCTTGTGAATACATTTTATTTATTTCCTTTTATAGCCCACCTTTTCTTCTAAGAAGTATGTGGTTCTCACCTCATTTAATCCCCAGAAAAACCCTGTGAGGGAGGTTAAATTGAGAGGCAGTGACCGAACCAAAGTCACAAAGTGAGCTTCAGGGCCAAGTAGGGATTTGACTCACAGTCTCCCAGGTCTTAGTCTGATACTCTAAACCAGTACACTGACTTATCAGATGGAAAGCGTGACAGCATATAACCTCCCTGTTAACTTTAAGAAAACAAATCATGACAAAAGCTCAGTAAATGTCTGCAGGCAACCACAGACATGAAGCTTCTGCCTGTTTTTGCACATCATATTTTGAGACACTGTTTCAGCCAACCGGTCCATTAAACAGAAACTAATGAGCATGGCGGTAAACAAGTCCACTGATCAGATACTGAGAAAGTATGCAGTTCAGGAATGCAATGCTTATCTCTGAGAAACAGGAGGCATATATTCCTTGTGAGATGGTCTACATACTCAGCTGAGACATGGAAAGGACAAGCATGTCATTTAACCATTTTCCCCCCTTGCAGGTCTTATCATGTGTTGATAGAGATCACTGGTGCTAGCTAGCTGCTGTTATATGTTAATTTCCTCTCCCCTTTTTTCGGTAGACTGATCTCTGCACAAATTGATTGATTTGACTTGATTTGATTGGTTTATTGTATTTCTGTGTCGCTGTTCATTCAAATGGATCTCAAAGTGGCTTGCAACCAATAAATAACCGTAGCATAATAGCGCATCGCGAATACAGTGTACATCATATAAAACAATTAAACCAATTGTCAATAAAACAGTTGCAATCTTTAAAAAACATAACAAAACAGCAACTAAAAAATAAGCCAAACCTCACAATTATGACAAGCCATGTGATTAACAAATCAATGCAGCATTTAGAATCTATAAAACAATATTAAAAACATTAACAAAATAGCAACAAAAATTATCAGTTAAGCACTAAGTTCATCCACACAATCTCTGCACCCCCATGACTCTTAACCTTTCACTCTGTTCAGTTCCTTAAAATACACAAATGTACATAATGCCTATTGTTAAGCCAGCTCAACCAGATCCGGTGCTGGCTGGAGTCCTCGAGTAGCAGGCGATGGTGGGGCTCTCAGGCCTACCGCCAGTGGTAAGGTGGATGTTGACTCCAGGTAGCCTGCCTAGGCACTGTTGAGGAGGAACTTGCCCACATCGCTTTCAATAATCAGGAGGTCCGTTCCCACTTGAGGAACTACAAGATAAGCCTATCCATCAGAAGCGAGTGGCAACTGCACTTGGTGTAGAGGCCGACCAGGAAGTACAGCAGTGGCCAGTGGCCTGTCCACCAGTAGCTGCTCCAGGCTGCCAGTCCCTTCCCTAAGCCAGGTGGAGAGAGGCAAGGCAGGGCCCTCAGGCTCTCAACAGGGGAGAATGTTTAACAGCAAAGCTAACCACACAGGCAGAATGATCATGTCAACAGACACAGGATGAGGACAACTGTGGTCCTCGTAACTTCAGAACTGGAGGATTCTAATATGGGAATTATTATTATTATGACAACTTAATTACCTTGGAGTTATGCACAGACAAGATTAAGTATATAAATACATTAATCTCACATCGTAGCACCGGGCTTGCCTTTGCGTGTTCAAAGATTTGTTTTGAAGATGTAACAAAATGATTTCTACATGGACAAATCAACAAATTAGTCACAAAGGAAGACATGTTTTGGTTGCTTAAATGCAGATGTTCTCGTTTGCTCACGACTAGTAGCTCCTCTCTTCCTGCCTCCACTCCAAAGGGGAGCTGAAAAGCCAGCACCTGCTATCGTTTCAATCTGACGGACAAATATTCATCTAATTAGGACTCCTAAAATATATTCAGCTAGAAAAGGGAAATGCTGTTGGGAAAATAGTTCCCAAGGCTTCTTGTGCATTTTTGGAAGCTGCTGATGTGTTTGCAGATTTCAAAAATAAACATAACTGGCAAAGTGCTCTATTTTGGCACTATAAATAAAGCTGCATCTGTCAGAATAAAAATTATCTGCAAATCTGCTCTGAAATCAGTGAGTCAACTAGCAGTGTGCAATTTATTTTACACCCATAGATGCAGGATTTGTTGAAACGACAAACCAGAAGCTGCTGGATGAAAAGTGACTCATGGCCAATGGTGACAGAAATGCCAAGCCATGGAATGGCAGGAAGTTGCTGTTTCTGCAGTTACAAGAAAGATAACAGAGGGCACCACCAAATTCCCGCTTGGCTTTGCAGACACCAGGGCTGCTGGACTGACTGAAACAAGTGAAGGACAACATCTAGGCGTTCATCAGAATTTAGTAAAAACCCCACCATTTTCAGTGGCTTTCCGGTCCTAAAGGTTCAGCAAGGTCAAATCAGGAGGATTTCCCATCAATCCCAAGACTAGGGCTCCCAAAACAGAGATCAGCCACTGTCCAGAACTTGATTCTTTAGAGGGAGACTTGTTTGGAACCTTGGAAGCATTAGGATTACGGTCACATGGATGAACCTCTCCTATAAGGTATTGGTCGAGCATCTCTTGGGCATCCAAAAAGTGGTCAACATCTTCAAAGTTCTCAGTGGCATCTCTACCAACTTGTTCGAGCAGAACCTCCTCTCCACCTGGATGCTTGCTGTGGAAGTGGGTGATGTCATAGATGCGTCCGCTGATGACCAGCCAGGTCTCCTTGTTTTGCTTCACCGCTTCGTTTAGGGTGAAGATGGGCCCCCTTTTGTGGGGCTCTGGCGCATCCCCACCGCTTCTGTGCTCCTTCATCGACCCCATTCAGACTCGCCCACCTTGACCAAAGGGGATTCTTGGGCTTCCACCAAGGATGGTGGAAGTTGCCGCCCAACAACATCTGTAGCCCCAAGATATACAGACATGGGGAAGTATTGGATAGGCATTAAAAGTAAAGGTAAAGGGAGCCCTGATCGTTAGGTTCAGTCACAGCTCATCTCACTTTTCTGGCCGAGGGAGCCGGCGTACAGCTTCCGGGTCATGTGGCCAGCATGACTAAGCAGCTTCTGGCTTTAATTAAGGGACACATACTCCCACCACCACTGAAATTAAATAATAATAATAAGTTCTGCACAAATGTTGGGAGTAAGTTCATAAGTTTAAGAAAAAAGCTGGAGGACCAACTTTATGCCTAGGAAGAATTATATTTGGCCAAATTTTATTTACATTCTTTCCTTCAGAGAGCATATGTCCTCAAATGACTGAACACATCTGAAGTATTTTGGGTCTTCTGTGCATTCTCTTTCATTTTGAGGACACAGTTCTGATAGTCTTGCCTGCCATCTTACTTCATTTATTTTAATTAGACATAAATGCATATTATTTGAGCATTAAGAAAATATCTGTGTACAGAGGAGCTGCAATCTATATAAGATGAATGTTGTCTCCAACAATGTTCACAAGTTTTAATTGGGAAGATTGGATTTCATACATTTCTTTGGCTAAGTGATATTGAATTTTATACATGATTTATAATAAAATCAGAAGGAGCCCAGTGCAATGTAAGGGATTTAACATTCAGGCAGCAGACTAATTTACCCTGACTTTAATAAAATGTGGAAATGGCATTCAGTAGAACATTAACTGTTTCCTGACTATTCTTTTTTCAGTTGGGTTTATTTGTTTCCTTTTTAAAAGGGTTATTTCAGTTAATGAAGACGGTTTTCCCTCTTCAGCCAGCTCTTTATTTTATACCCCAGCTTTCTTCTAAGGAGATCATAGCTGCACTTCAACCACCCAATAGCATGTGTAGTATTAGAGATAGTTACTTGCCAGAAGGCCATTTGTGAGCTTCAAGACTAAATAGAGAATTTGAAGCTGGACTTCTCACATCCAGGCTAAACACAATAACTGTGGCAGGTGGTTACATTCTGGTTCCCAGTAAGACCAACAGCCAAAGGCTAATGGGGGAAAGCCTTAATGGTTCAGAGGAGCCCTAGTTTAGTAACAGGGAAGAAAATGTTCAAGGTTCAATATTTCTATTTTAAAAATATCAGAAAAGGTTTCAGCCTATGTCTCTGGGGAGTCAATAATGGACAAATTAAATGTTTTAGGGCTATATGGACCAGTGTCATTGGTTCAGTGGAAGATGGCACCATATATTCAGATGCCCCTTCCCCCCCCTTCTAGATATGGGATCAAATGCAGAAACATTTGATGTCCTTGGATGATCCACATAGTGGGAGCCTGTGCTGAAGTTGCTTCCAATTATTATCATTGTTGTGTTGTACAGTGGAACCTCGGTTTTCGAACGTAATCCATTCCGGAAGACCGTTCGACTTCTGAAACTTTTGAAAACTGAGGATCAATGGGTGGTTGGCAAAATCCATTGGGAGAAAAGGAAAAACATGCAGTGGAAGCTGTTCGAATATTGAGGCATGTTCGAAAATGGAAGCAATTACTTCCGGGTTTTCGGTGCTCGGGTTCTGAATCGTTCGTCAATAGAAACGTTCGAGAACCAAGGTTCCACTGTATCTAAGCTGTGCTCAGGACGGGCTTCATGAAATTAATTAACATCAGTTAGTTGAGTCAATGAATTTCAATGGGTTTATTCTGAGTTTTATGGAAAAGTCAGATACTAATTATGATCATCATTGTAAGGGGGAGGGCTTATAGGGAACAGCTCCCCCCCCCTCATCAGGTCAAGTTCCTCTCAGAGCGGATCAGATTACACAAGTCAGGAAGCAGGGAGGGAGGGAGCGGATCAGATTACAGAAGTCAGGAAGCAGGGAGGGAGGGACGAGGCTCTAGCAGCATCACAGAGCCTCAACACTGAGTAGAGAAGGAGGCAGCTGGGGAGGAAATGACAGGAGAGCAGTCAGAAGGACGCCCCCCTGACGCCTGAATTGAGGTGCTCGGCACCCCGTAGGATGAGAGGGAGGCACTTTGGGGTTCCCAAGCTGTTATGTTGGGCGCGAAACAGAAAGAAGCCATTGCGAGGTTCTGACTCAGACTAAGCAGACATGTTTTCCAGACTCTTTGCACTGTAAATAGAATGCACAATAAAAACACCTTAAAGACAAGCAGGTGTGGAGCGCCGTTACTCAAGAGTAGCCGCAATAACCTCTGACAATCATCATTGCCAGTCATGGCAGTAAAGTTTAAGTGTGATTGTAAAAGGATCTTGATAAGTTCTTAGCGACATTTATCATGCTGCTTAAACCAAACTATAAATAACATTAGGGATCTGATACCGGTAGTACTTAAAATATTGTACAATAGAAGGGGAAAATGGAGGGGGAAAATAATAATAAAGGAACCAGTTCAGATAGTAGTAAAGGTGAACTAGTGCATCTGTTTTAATAAAAATTTCTCCCACTGTGATGTAAAGATGCACCTTGTTCATTGTTCTTAAAAAAGCAATGCAAGGGAATGTTACAAAAGAAATTCCCACGGTGTTCCTTGTTTGTTTATGAGGCATGAAATAAAAGATGTCTGCTGTCTCTTTTTATCTGAGATACCACTACTGAGAAAACAGGGGTGACATTGCCTTGACGTGTTGGTTCTGGGAGAAATCTGTTTTCTTATACAACATCTGTATCTGTTTCCCCCCTCTGAAAGCGGCGATAAAAGTAACACTGTACCTTGAACCAGTGAAGCGGAGATGAAGTATGTAAAGCACGGACAAATGCTTTGCTCCTCACAAAGAGGATACGAGGCCAAATTAGATGCCTGCTCCTGTCATTTCCCACAAAGTCAGTTCTTTTCTGCAAAGACAATGAAGCATATATTGAATGGGAACAAGGAGGCTCTCGACGCACGCTGACAGAAGTGTTCAAAATAATGAAGGGATTCAATAAGGCAGAACACAAAGAACATTCACATTAGACTGGAGTTTCCAACCCTGCAGAAGTGCATGAAAAATAAACATTCTGACAGTGGGTGATCCATGCAGTGGAAATGTTGACATAGGAATAAATGAATCCTCAAGTGTAAATATGGTTGCATGCCACCCCAGTCTCCAAGCAGTGCAAGATTCCAGGGGTTCCAGGCACTTATCCAGAGTTTGTGTTTTCTTTTGGAAATGAGGCGCAGTGGAGACTGTGGCATCTTTATGATAGATGGTTGTTTTTTTACACATATGTGTTTTTTATAATATTTTTATTAAATTTTCAACAAAAATAAAAAATAAAGAAACAAACACAACAACAACCACAAAGAAAAATATACCTGTGGTGGAGTCTCCTTCTTTGGAGGTCTTTAAGCAGAGGCTTGACAGCCATCTGTCAGGAATGCTTTGATGGTGTTTCCTGCTTGGCAGGGGGTTGGACTGGATGGCCCTTGTGGTCTCCTCCAACTCTATGATTCTATACACAAAACAATATCAGATTCATAAAATGGGATTCTCCGAATCCTGTGACTCCCCCCGCCACGGTTCATTGAATTTTCTTGTCAACTGCATTTCATTTCTACTCCAAATTATTGTTACTATTTCCAAAATTCCAAGTGTTCTTAAAATCCTGCCAATGTATTAACCTGTTTACAATACTTTTGCAAATGCATAATAAACATTTCCCATTCTTTTTTTAAATTTCTTGTTGTCTTGATTTCTGAGCTTTCCAGTAAGTTTCACCATTTCAGCATAGTCCATTAACTTGGTTTGCCGATCTTCTTTGGTCAGGACTGCTTCCTCTTTCCACCTTTGGGCTAACAGTATCCACGGTGGTCATAAACAATTCTTTCTGGTCATTTGGAATCTCCGTTCCTACAATACCTAATAAAAGGCTTCTGATTTGTTTTTTTGTTTTTTGTTTTTTAACAAAGGTTACTCTAAACATATTTTCCCCCATTTTGTTATAAATCATTTCCTGAAAGTTTTTAACCTTCCTATATTCCCACCACATATGATAAAACGTACCCTCTGTTTCTTTACATTTCCAACACTTATTAGATCTTGTTCTATACATTTTTGCTACTTTAACCAGGCTTAAATACCATCGATACATAATTTTCATGGAATTCTCTTTCAGTAAAGTACATGCAGTAAATTCCATATCTGACTTCCAAAGCCTTTCCCAATCCATCATTAGTATATTATGTCCCACATCTTTGTGGTCAATGCAGGGCAAGGCAACCTCCTACTTCAGAATTGGAATGAGTAGCTTATGGCACCAATATGCAGCCCCTCAAATGTTTCTTCTAGCTCAAGGGTAGTCCAGACATTGTGGACTACAACTCCTATCATTTTTAAATCATTGGCCAGGGTAGCTGGGATGGATAGGACTTTGGGGGCACTATATTGGCCACCCTAGTTCTATCACAGACATGCCACCAATCCCCAGTGACCTTCATTCCAAGGAAACCAAACCCAAGGTATGTTCTGGGATCCTTGAAATCTCTCACTGTCAGGTGTCAGAGGATCCAACCCCCCACGGTAGGTTGCCAGGAATAGATAAAACGAGGAAAGTTCTTACCGGTGCTTTTTATTCAATAGTCACAGAGAGAGGCTTAGAAATGCAGCCTCTTGGAGTAATGGTGTTGCTCTGAGTGAAACCCCACCACCGCCTCTCCCACTCCCTCTGTGTCATCCCTATGGGTGCTGACAAGCACCCTGTGCCTTTGAGCTCTTTGCTCTCCTACTTTCAAGGCTCACTGGGTTCTGGGAGGGGGGGGTCTTGGAATGCTTTCTAAAGACACCGAGTCCATCAGCTGTCTGTCCCCTGGTGCTTCTTTTTCTTCCTCCTCCTCCTCTCCCATTATTTCCCAACTTTTCCCCTCATCTGCCTCTAAGCTGTGACCTCCCACAATCCCGTGTTGTAATTCTGAACTGTCTTTTTCTTCTCTGGAAGGGTTAGGCTGGGAAAGTGGTCTCCACCATTCCTCCTCTGCCCAGTAACAGTCCCTGACACTCACCACCTGGAGAACTAGGGATGCATTTACTGTACTAAGTTTCCATCTTTTGTCCTATGAATTTTCAATAAGCTATTCATACTCCTTTGTACAATTTGTCACAAATTGATTAGTATTGTCTACACCAGGGGTTGTCAACCTGGTCCCTACTGCCCACTAGTGGGTGTTTCAGGATTCTAGGTGGGCGGTAGGGGGTTCTACGGCACAAGCTGAATCCTCCTTCCATCGAGCACTGGTGGGCGGTAAGGAAATTTTACCATCAGGAAAGATGCATTAGTCGGTGGTAGGTATAAAAAGGTTGGCACTGTGGTCTAAACCACTGAGCCTAGGGCTTGCCAATCAGAAGGTTGGCGTTTCAAATCCCCTTGATGGGGTGAGCTCCCATTGCTCGGTCCCTGCTCCTGCCAACCTAGCAGTTCAAAAGCACGTCAAAGTGCAAGTAGATAAATAGGTACTGCTCCAATGGGAAGGTAAACAGCATTTCCATGCACTGCTCTGGCTTCAGACAAACGCCAGCTCCCTTGGCCTGTAAAATGAGATGAGCGCCGCAACCCCAGAGTCGTTTGCGACTGGACTGAACTGTCAGGGGTCCTTTACCTTTACCTTTTCACCCCTGGTCTACACTAACTGTCAGCAACATTCTGGGGTTTCACTCAGGAGTCATTCCCAACGCCACCTTGGATATATACAGGTTGGTCTTTAAAATCACATTGTGAGTAGTGTTAACCACCTTGCAGATAAAGACACACACCTCACAACATTACCAGCTTCACAGAAAAACACATTAAAGCAATATCAGTTATATTCAATTCCCCATATTCATACATCAAATTAGTATGGCAAGGCTCCTTCAAAACATATGACCCTCTATGTTTCGAGAGCAGTCAATTAAAGGCATCTTTTCAACCAGGCTCCAAATTAGTTCTTATGTGGGGGAAAAAAATATTAGACATTTTCAATTTTAATTTTAAATGTTGAGAACAGTTGTGCCCCAGGTGGGGAATTCTTTTTGCATGTGTTACTATTTGATTATATCATAAATATTTATATACTAATAAATCTAGCAATTAAAACTCATCTTGTATCAAGCATTTTAATAAACCGTACACAGAACACCAAAGGCCCCTCCACTGATGTATCTATGTCACATTGAACAAATGTTATTGTTAGAATTGTTCTGTGATAAAATGAGTATGTGTGAAGTCTATTGTTGCACCCAACCCCAATCTCAGAGGGGTGCAAGATTCCAGTGGTTCCAGGTGCTTACCCAGGGTCCATGTTCCCTTTGGGAAATGAGGCACAGTGGATACTGTGGTGTCTTTATGATATATGGTTCATAGGCAACCTGAGTCTATGATGGAGGGGTTCACAGCATTGACACTTCAAGACGAGCTTGCTTCTTCCATAGCTGCAGCAGTGGACTCCAACATAAATCAGCCATCATGCTCTGACTCTCTCTCCAGCCTTCCACCTTTTCCCTCTCTTCCAGGTTAAATCACAGCCAACTCTAAAACTCTGGTTAAAACTCCCCCTTTGTCTTCGAGTTGAGGGAGAGGCCCCTCCAATTTGCCATCTGGCACAGAGCTTTGGCTTTCCTAATGGCTCATCACTTTCTATTTTCTCCTAATGGCTCATCTCCCAGGTGATTACCTCACCAGGAAACTGGCCTGAACATTTGCTGAATCCAGGGGTTCAGTGTCTGCACCCAGAAACTCATAACACTATTTTTGTCATCAGTGAGTTAAGACAAGTATGTTGTTCTACCATCTGTGCAGAGCCTATTCCATCCGACATTGCCCATTGTTATTTATTAACGTTATCCTGTCAATTTTAAGCCTTCCAGTCAATGTGTTTAACAACTGGAGGAGCTCATAGAACTAGGCACAGTAAACAAGGCTTGCTATATCCTTTGATGCTGTGAGATAAAGAGTCAGTTTATTTTAAACTGTGCTTACCCCTTACCCAGTCTTATCTGTTGGAAACCATGAATCAAATTAATCAGTGTGATTTGGGACACAAATTAACTCTGCTCTTTTACTGTGCAATATAGATAACAAGAGCTGCTAAAGCACCAAAACAAGTGAGATTTTTTCCATTGATAACATGCCCATCCTTCATCTCTGAACGTTTTCCAATAGGTTCCTGGTGTTGCCCTGGATCCAGTTGAGCCTGACTCTAATGGGATCTATTTTGGTCAATTTCAACTGCCACACCCTGTCTCCATCCCCAGACAATTCAGCTTTTATTTACCATGGAAAATTAGGGACCTGGCCCCTCTTCAACTGCTGGAATGCAGTATCTTACCTCCACATTTCTGCCCCTTTCTGGGATTCTCTCTTGTGCTACACAGAGGATACTGCATGGAAACACATGTAGCACTGCTACATTGGTTTTGAATGTAGGTCCACCTTTGACCTTCCTTGGTGTTGTTCTCCAAGGCAATGGGAGGGCAATGGGAGTGGGGAGCAGCTGGATCTCCTTCTTGTTGGTACTTGGTGTTGCTAGGCAATAGCTCCCACTCAGGTCCTCTGACACAAGGAAGGGGTAACTCCACATCTGCTATCAGGAGATGCACAAAGTGCCAATGACCTTGTTAAACCTGAAGTTTTCAATAGAGGTGGACAATGTTGAGAACATAAGATAGCCTTTCCCATCCCCGCTGGGAGCTGCTGGCCAAAACTTTTGAAGGGTCCTTGATTGACATAAGGAGAGTCCTTTTGGATCTCTCAGATTGAGGATTCATCTTAATCCAGGACTGTCCTGCACCAGTGTGAGAGGGTCCTATTTAATCTCAAAATAGCCTTTTCTTCTTGTGTGTGTGTAGAACACAATGCACCTGTTTCACTTGGAAGAAACAGCCTGACATTTGGGGGGGGCATAATATTTTTATTAATTTTCACAAAAAACAAAATCATTGCATTAAAGAAAACATAAAAGAAAACATTTAAAACAACTGCATACACAATCCATGTTAAATCCACATTTTGGGATTACTTGAATTGACTTCCCTCCCCTCCCTCCCCTGGCTCCTCTGTATTATCTTCAATCATGCATGTCAATAAAATCTTTATCTCTAATTACCTCTGAATCTAAACATGGTCTATAACATTACACTTAAAAAAAAAAATCCTGATAATGTATTAACTTGCGTCCATTGCTTTTGACATTGAGCTATAGAGAGTCATTTCCAAGCGACCTCTCTCTCTTTTTGGTCCTCTGAGTCATCAGAACAGCCCCTTGAAGAAAGGGATTCCATCTCATCTCTGCGTTTGGCAGCGAAGCTTGAGCGCTGGGTGAATCAGTTGGCGGAGGCACCCGCGTGGAAATGTTGCCCGCCAGCAGCTGCGAATGATAGCGTGCCACTCTAGATCTGCATCAGAGACCTAAAGGTGGCCTCGGGCAAAGCCTGCGAGAGGGCAAGAGGGACAGCGACAACCTCCCAGGTCCAGCCACAAGCCTCAAACCGATTCGTCCCCTTTCCTGACTGTAGGCTCACCATGTCCCTTCTGATCACGGGGTGGCAGTCATGAACTACCGTGGGCTGTTTTCCTCCTTCCTCCAGTGAATCGACAGGCGAGGGAACTTGGGAAACGGAGAAGCCTGTAATAGTTTCTGATTGCCAAACCGGGCCTGAAAGAAATATGCTCTGGCAGGCAGGAACTCCTGCAGCCTGCCTAAACTCCCCCCCCCCCCTATTTACCATAGTGGAATGAGTAGAAAGTGGCAAGCCATTGAGTGCTCCTCAGTGAATGTTGCCTTTCCTGGGAAGGAAATTTATTTTTTATTTTATTTATTCATTCAATTTATACACCGCCCTATACCTGGAGGTCTCAGGGCGGTTCACAAACAAGACCACAACATATAAAATCAAACCAACACCAATTAACACCCCCTCCCCCAAAAAAGCCACATTCTAAAAGGGTGTTGGATGTCAATGAGATCAACCCCTGGCTAAAAAGGAACATCTTTGCCTGGCTCCAAAAGGTGTATAATGAAGGTGCCAGGCAAACTTCCCTGGGGAGAGAATTCCTGAGATGGGGAGCCACTGCAGAGAAGGCCCCGTTCTCGTGTTGCCACCCTCTGGACCTCTTGAGGAGGAGGCACATGAAGGCCTCAGAAGATGATCTCAGAGTCTGGGTAGGTTCATATGGAAAGAGGTGGTCCTCAAGGTATTGCAGTCCTGAGCCAGCACTTTGAATTGGGCCCGGAAACTAATTGGTAGCCAGTGCAGTCGGACCAGGATTGGTGTAATATGCTCAAACTGTCTTGCTCCGGTGAGCAACCTGGCCACTGAAATCACTGTTGTCCACAGAGCTCATATCATTGCTGGGACAAGATTAGTAGACAAATGGTCACACTGATTGTGAATCGAAGGTAGAGATAGGGCAATATTAAATTAAGTTTGCATTTAAAGGCAAACCTACCTAATTCATACTTTTCAAAATAATACATGAACCAAAACAGAGCCGTCCTTCAGAATTTGCTCCTCTACACTCTTTTGCAATGCAGTTCTCCAGTTAAGCAATGTCTGCAAAAATGCATTATATTAGGGATGATTGCTTGCAAAAAAATGTGTATTTTAGGTAAAATTGCAAAAAAAATGTGTGTATTAGGAGAAATTTGGATTAAAATGCTGGTGAGTTTTTATGAATACTTTAAAGAAAAAAATCACAAATGAATGTGGAAATGTAGAGAACTGAATTTAGGAATGGAAAAAATGAGAGAAACAGAGATGGGTAGATTTGCCAACCCCTAGGATATACTAATGTTTTTGTGAACCATGATCCTAAAGTTAAAGATGCAAACAAAGAGACTGAATATTTATCCCATTACATCCTGTTGCTTCGTGTTTTTAATATACAACCTTCAAAGCTCATACCAATGACAGACTTAGTTGGCCGCTAAGGTGCTACTGGAAGGATTTCTTTTTATTTTAATCTGCACATACTTATTTTGAAAGCAAGTAGAACTAGCAATAGGTATGTATGCTGTTTGGAGCATGACTCTTTTCAGATACCGATACAGCTCATCCATTTTTGGAAAATCTGAATATCAGCAGAGCTGGAACATGTAACCTCAAGGGAATGACTGTGAATGAATGAATGATCATGAATGGCAAATAATTGGGAAACACTCTTAATCTTTATTTCTCCAGAACTTTTTTCCTTCTGCTCATCATCCTCTTTCCTTTCCTTTCCTATGTACACTGTATTAATTTTTGTTAACATCATCTTACAAAGTGGTTAAATGCACACCCTGATGACTTAATACTTAGATCCACCTATTATAGAAAACAACTGAGAAAGCCCTAAATCACAAAGCTTCAGTAGAAGAATATACTTCAGTCTCTCAGGACATTCTATACAAGATCTCAAAGTAGCTGTCTTATTACAATAGAATTTCAGAAATAGACTGGAAAGAGATGTTGCTGAATTGCAACTTATTACCAGATTGGATTCTTATCTCATTATACACGGTTAGCCATCTCACTCCTTGCTTTTTCCTGTAAGACCAATTGCAGTCATTAACAGTCGTCAACAGGTTTACCACACCTATCAGCCAATCACCCATTCCCACCACCCTTCTGAGTAATACCCCTCCCCAGCCTTTCACTATATGTAAGGGTCTGGTGACTTCTGTTTCAGTGTATCTGAAGAAGTGTGCATGCACACGAAAGCTCATACCAATGACAAACTGAGTTGGTCTCTAAGGTGCGGGACGCAGGTGGCGCTGTGGGTTAAACCACAGAGCCTAGGGCTTGCTGATCAGAAGGTCGTTGGTTCGAATCCCCACAACAGGGTGAGCTCCCGTTGCTCAGTCCCAGCTCCTGCCAACCTAGCAGTTTGAAAGCACGTCAAAGTGCAAGTAGATAAATAGGTACCGCTACAGTGGGAAGGTAAACGGCGTTTCCGTGTGCTGCTCTGGTTCGACAGAAGTGGCTTTGTCATGCTGGCCACAAGACCTGGAAGCTGTATGCCGGCTGCCTCAGCCAATAACGCGAGATGAGCGCCGCAACCCCAGAGTTGGTCACGACTGGACCTAATTAGGCCAGGGGTCCCTTTACCTTTAAGTGGCTACTGGAAGGAATTTGTTTATTTTGTAGTGGGTTTTTAAGTCAGTTTCATTTGCATTAAATGAATGCAAGCATCTATTTGGCACATGTGCGTATCTGACCATCTAAGAAGGGATGCTGAATGCATCCACTGAGGCTAGATGCAGGTTTTTATAGGTTTTATAGGAACACCAGGGTTGTGTTCTGAAGCACTTTATATGCTGTACAGTTGTACCTCGGTTTATGAACACAATTGGTTCCGGAAGTCTGTTCATAAACTGAAGCGTTCATAAACTGAAGCGAACTTTCCCATTGAAAGTAATGGAAAGTGAATTAATCCGGACTTCTGGTTTGCCGCCATTGTCGCTCGGCGGGGTTCGTCTCGAGCGCCGAGACACCCACCACCACCAAGGGAGGGGTGAGTCACGCGAGCGCCGCGACCACCCGTAGAACCCCAGATTGTGCGTTCTGGGGGCTTGGATTTCCCAGCTGTGCCCCATTAAGTCGCGATTCGCTGCCCGGAAAGCCTCTATTCGGGGGCACCGTGAGCAGAGAGAACGTGACGGAGCCTTGGGTCCAGTGCTACTTGGATGGCGGAAAGCTCCGATCCGACGACAGGAGAGCGGCAGATACCTCCAAAAATAGAATTTGACCGTGAGTAAAAAGAAAGAAGAATTGGCTTTGAGAGACTTGAATTTGGACACGGGAGGGGAGTTTAAATTACAAGGGAACGGAGGTCGCTCCCCCCCCTTACCGATATTCCAACCAGCAGCTAACTAGCCTGCAGCCGTGTTTATGAAAGGATACGAACTCTTCTAAGAAAGTTAACTTGAACCCTTCCCTTAGGGCAGAGCCGAGGGAAGAGAGTATTTTATTTTAGATCTCTGCAAAGGACGTTGTAAGATTAAACGGTTCCCCCCGGGACCCTGGGAGCAGGACTCTGGAAGCCATTACCAGAGAAACTAGTGAGGAGACGAGGGGAAAGAATGTATCAGCAATGGAGAACTTTGGAAGTATAGTTACAATATAGCGTGATTTTGTGTTACTTTGAGACTCTGAGACTTAAGAAATCTTGGTCGTGGGGTGTAAAAGAGACATTTTTTATTGCAAACATAACAAACAAAGGACAATAGCACCACCCTGGGAACCACACTATATGCTTCCTGCTGTAACACGAGAAGACAAAGGACTCAGCCAGACAAAACAACCGACATGCAGGGGGAAGAGATCACCGTACAACAGATTTTGGATTTTATCCAAGAAATGACTGAAGAACTGTGCTATCCCAAAAGGACTTTACAACCCCAAGTGGAAGCTTTCCTACCACAAGAACAGGAAGAACAGCAAGAAGAAGATGATCACGGAGAAAATTTACAAGAAGAAGAAGAAAAAAGGAGCAGTCGGATGAAGAGCAGCCAGTGAGAGTGGCCGAGAAAGAACTCTATTGGATGCAAGACTCTCCAGACTGGGACAAAGTCTGGGGTTCTGGTCTGCCAGTGAGAGAGGGAGACCAGGCCCCAGTCAGAGACAATCAAGATGTGGTAGAAAAGGACGATTGGGACTGGTTCTGTGTCTTCCTAGTGAGAGAAGGGGGACACAATCCAGTCAGAAGTTTGATGATATTGGGGGACAAAGGAAAAGAAGATGTGGGAGGGAAACAGATTGAGTATAAGAAACAACAAAAAGGGAAAAGGGGAGAGCGGTTTGGGAAGGAGAGGTCCAGGGAGGGTGTGGGGTAAAAATGTATTATTATTTTTTATGAAGTATTAATCAAAGGACGGTCAATGAGGTTTAAGAAATGGAAAGGTTTAAGGATCAAGGTTTAAGGAATACGGATCTGGGGATGGCTTTGAGGGAATTGCTACCCAGGAGAGGTAGGGGAAAAAATCAAGAAGAATGACAAATATTTAAAAAGAGGGAGGATTGGGAATACGATATATTTCCTAGAGAGTAATTAGAGGCTAAAGGATATAATTAGAAGAAGTCAGGAGGGTGTTTAAAGTTGGAAAGGAAATAGTAATGATGGAAGAATAAGAATTGTAAATGTTTAATTATGTATAAGTATTACGAAAGCTGCATAAAAGATTTGGAAAACAAGAATCGGGAAGGGAGGGGCGGGGAGGTCAATGATAAGATGTTAACAAGAATGTGTCATTATCATTTTTTTTTTACTTCCTTTTTGCTATTTTTTTATTTCTATTTTTATATCTTTTTTATTTTTATTTTGTCTTTTTAATTCTTTTCTTTTATGAATTCTTTATAAAATCAATAAAAATATTATTTTTTTAAAAAAGGAAAGTGAATTAATCCGTTCCAGATGGGTCCACAGCGTTCGTAAACCGAAAATTCGTAAACCAAGGTGTTCATAAACTGAGGTTCCACTGCACTCACAAAAAGCCTTTTCAAGGCTGAAACCACAATTACGAAGTTCGTTTGTACTGCTTGTTTCATTGTCAGTGTAAATGACCATTTGGTTTACAAAACACTTGTGGAAAACATCCTGGTGGATTTCTTTCTTCTTCTTTTTAAAGGAAAGTTCCCTTTTTTATTTCAGCTTTCTGTATCAGCATTGTACCACGCTTTTCTTTGAAAAAGCAGACACCGAGGCCATCTTGTGGTTAAACACAAGTACTTCCAGTGCCTTTTTTTTTCCTTAAAAGAAATAATGTTTAGGGGTACTCTCATTTTGACTCAAGAAAAATCATCATTTTATAGTTAAAATTGGGAAAAATAAAAACAGTAAATGGACAAAAGTACAAAGATTCACAAAATGTTTAGGGATATGCATACCCCTGTGTACTTCTAAATGTTTTTTTTTTAATTTATATTTATTGAAAGGTTTTTTGATACAAAATAGAAGAAAAACAATTTTACATAGCCAATACAAATAAAAACAACAACAAGAAAAAAAGGGAAAAAACCACAGAGGGAAAAAAAAACACTTCAAAAAAGAAAAAAGAAAAAAAGAATAAACATTCTAATTTATAATCCATGATTATAATCAATTCCGACTTCCCCGACCCATCTTTTCCGAGCCCTTTTTTATCCCCAAAATATGCAACTTCCAATTCATTTTAAAAATACAACTTTTTACATTCATTTTCCAATCTAAAACAATTCCAATTTTCCCCCCTAATCCAAACATTATAATCTTATTTATCTATTATAATTCCCCATTGGCCTCTACTTTTCCCTCAAAAATGATTCACAAAATTATCAAATCTCCTTAGATTTTCCTCTTTTACTTCTAAGTTCAAACCCCCCCCCCCCCAGTTCCGGTTTTCCCGGATGCTTCAACTAGCTCCTTAAAATTATCCATTTCCAACCAATTTAATCTGTCCAAAAATTAAACAAACATCAATTTTTCATCCAATCCCAACTCTGACCCACTCCTGCCCAGTCCTTTCCCCTGTGTACTTCTAAATGAAGCACTGAGTACATCTAAATGAAAGCTGAAAACTTTACCTGAATTTTAAAATCCAATTTTTGTGGGCTTCTCTATTCTCCCAGATTGGGTCTGGAAGTGAATTTTGCCACTTTTTTAAATGGCCTTTCTCATGAATGGTTGGGCTCCATGCTGTATCATCTACAGAAAAATCCTGAGCTCCAATCTGCTGGGTCGAGGGGCTCAGGATGAGATGAATTCCCAGCTCATTGGAAGGTATGTGGGGTATTTGAGGAAAGGCACTTGGGAACAAACTGCTCAAATATTGGGGACTTCATTGAGAGCTAAAATCACTCAGAGCTAAAATCCCCAGGATGGTTTAATAACCAATCCTTCTTTCCAGGGAAGTCTGGGAATTGTCTCTGTGTAAGGGGAATAGGGCCCCCCTAATAATAATAATAATAATAATTTATTATTTATACCCCGCCCATCTGGCCGGGTTCCCCCAGCCACTCTGGGCGGCTTCCAAAAAAAACAGAAATTCTAAAATACAGAAATCCATCAAACATTAAAAGCTTCCCTAAACAGGGCTGCCTTGAGATGCCTTCTAAAGGTCTGGTAATTGTTCTCTTTGACCTCTAGTGGGAGGGCATTCCACAGGGTGGGTGCCACTACCGAGAAGGCCCTCTGCCTGGTTCCCTGTAACTTGGCTTCTCGTAATGAGGGAACCGCCAGAAGGCCCTCGGAGCTGGACCTCAGTGTCCGGGCAGAACGATGGGGGTGGAGACGCTCCTTCAGGTATACCGGACCGAGGCCGTTTAGGGCTTTAAAGGTCAACACCAACACTTTGAATTGTGCTCGGAAACGTACTGGGAGCCAATGTAGGTCTTTTAGGACCGGTGTTATGTGATCTCGGCGGCCACTCCCAGTCACCAGTCTAGCTGCCGCATTCTGGATTAGTTGTAGTTTCCGGGTCACCTTCAAAGGTAGCCCCACGTAGAGCGCATTGCAGTAGTCCAAGCGAGAGATAACTAGAGCATGCACCACTCTGGAGAGACAGTCAGTGGGCAGGTAGGGACTCAGCCTGCGTACCAGATGGAGCTGATAAACAGCTGCCCTGGACACGGAGTTGACCTGTGCCTCCATGGACAGCTGTGAGTCTAAAATGACTCCCAGGCTGCGCACCTGGTCTTTCAGGGGCACAGTTACCCCATTCAGGACCAGGGAGTCCTCCACACCCGCCCGCCTCCTGTCCCCCACAAACAGTACTTCTGTCTTGTCAGGATTCAATCTCCCTAAGAATTATTACCACTCTACAGCCCCCCCGATTCTTGGGGGAGGGTCTACAACTGTTTAAAGTGGACATTCAGAAGCAGTGCTTTTTTTCTTAAAAAATGTTTAGGGGTACTTTTATTTTGATTCAAGGAAATCACCATTTTAGAGTTCAAATCAGGGAAAATAAATACAGTATATGGACAAAAGTACAAAGATTCACAAAATGTTCAGGGGTATGCGTACCCCTGCGTACCCCCAGAAAAAAAGCACTGTTCAGAAGTAAGTTTTGCTGAGTTCTATGGAGCTTACACC
This sequence comes from Zootoca vivipara, assembly GCF_965207765.1. Taxonomy (NCBI): domain Eukaryota; kingdom Metazoa; phylum Chordata; class Lepidosauria; order Squamata; family Lacertidae; genus Zootoca; species Zootoca vivipara. The sequence goes on along the minus strand of NC_142583.1, from coordinate 14,299,067 downwards.
CAGGAAAGTTGGTATAGGTTTGCAAATGCATTCCTTAATATAAGTATACTTTAAGCTGCTTTTACAGTTGCTTGCAATGAGTGGTGGTATACAGTGAAACCTTGGTTGTCGAACGTAATCCGTTCTGGAAGACCGTTCGACTTCCAAAATGTTCAACAACTGAGGCGCAATTGCCGGCCGGCAAATTCCTTTTAAAAAATGGAGAAATGCGCCTTCAGAAGCTGTTTGACGTCCGAGGCACGTTCGAAAACGGAAGCATTCACTTCCGGATTGTTGGCATTTTGCTTCCGAATTGTTTGGCTTCTGAAGTGTTCAACAACTGAGGTTCCACTGTATTCAACTAGGTTTTACTCAGACCTATTAATAAGCCCAAATTTGTAATGTTCGTTAATTTAAATATGTCTGCTCTGAGTACAACTTTGCTGACAAGCACCCAGTGCCCCCATGGATTTTGGGGGCCCTATCAAAACCACACATAGGTACAATTTCTGTCTGCAGGCTTGGCAGAGAAATGTACTGCTGAGCAAATGAAGCGGTGTTAAAATATACGTATCTCACAATTGACATCTCCCTCCTGAATGGTTTCCATTTTTCACTACTGAAATGAAGCAGTTGTTCGGAAAGAGTTTTTTTTAAAAAAGACAATTACATAGACTCCCCATCCCCAACTGGCCTACTAAAGAAATCATGAGTTTTCCTCCAGAAAACTTTGCTCTCCCATTTGAACTGGAGATCCTTGACAAGATCGCTTCTGCCGCTTTTATAGAGATAGCGAGAGAGGAGCTGGAGCTTGTCTGCAGATCGCGGAAGATTCCTTTTCCAGAAGCACAGGAACTCGTAGATCTGCTCAGTGAGATTATCAGGGCACCTCAGTTTAATAAATGGAAGAGTGCTTCGGTGGAGAGGCAGACAGAGAGCGAGGCAAGAAGCGTTATCTTCCGACAGCTCGTGTGACAGCCAGTACAGTAAATTGTCCCACAGTGCATCTGCGAGTAAAAATATTAAGACAGTCATCATCAAATCTTTATTACGGTCTTAACCCTTAGTAGGGTGGAGTACAATCATTTAGAATCTGTAAAATGTTTCGGAAAGCTAAAAAGTATTAAAACAGAAGATATATAAAAGACTATAAGAATCTAAAAGAATCTAAAAGAAGGGTTACAAGCATTAAACAGATGTGGAAGAGCATAAAAGGTTAGTATATAAAAGACTATATCAATTTAGAGAGCACTCGGATGTTAGTGTTCATTAAATCTAGTTTGTGGCTAAGGGTTTTGTTTTGTTTTGTTTTAAAGGCACTGAATCGTATGTTAAAGGATTGAAGAAATCATAAGCTTAAAAGATTTGAAGGAAATTAAGCCTCTTTGCTTCTTGTGGTTGCAGCTCTGTGGTGGACCTAACTTAGATCAGGACCACGGTGGGAACAAATGGTTAAAACCTGTTCCCCTCTCTCCCCTCAGTGTAGTCCTGATTCATATTCACCCTCTACCCTATTGTGGCTGCTATTTACTATACAAACCACATTCACACAATAGCCAGTTGCACAATCATCACATCTGTTTTCAGGGCCATTGCTGCGCCACCTGTGCAAAGTGCTGTTGAAGTCACACAGGAAGAAAGAAAAACAGGGGGTAATGGAAGGAACCTCCTGCCTGCCATTTTCCCTTTGCAAAACATGCCCTCCTCGGGCAGCTATTTTGCAGCTAAGAAGCAGCAACGAGGGACTCAGCTATACAGCTGCAAATAAAACACTTTAGGTGCATTTTAAGTGCACTATACAAATGTGACACTAGATGGCGATTGTGAGCTTATGGCAAATTCAATATACCGTATTGGCCCAAATATAAGATGCACCCGCAAATAAGCAGCACCTTTAAAATTCAAGGCTTGTTTGTGGGTGGGGCCCACCTCCTGGCACTACCACCCTGAACGGGGGACGGGGGACGAGATTGGCGGCCGGCGCTTAGTTCTGAGTGTGTTGGGCACCCGCCTCCTGGCACTACCTCCCCATGCCAGCGCCGGCTGCTCCTATCCCCCATTCAGGGTGGTAGTGCCAGAAGGTGGGTGTCCAGCGCTCGGTTCTGAATATAAGCCACAGGTTTTCCCTGTAGGAATTTGGGGGGGGGGTGCAGCTTATATTTTGGGCAATACGGTATATATTTTTAAATGCTATTTAAAAAAGCATTTTCACAGCGTTTTTTATATGTGTCTAGATTCCACCAAGGACTTGAAGACGCAAGCTGACTGAATAACATGGCATTCATCCTTGAGGTTAAAACAATAAGAACACTGGGAATGCGATCCAGAATTGCGATCCACCCTTCATCATATCCTGTTGCTACTCGGCTAGGATTCAGACCGTCCTGAAATTCACAGGGTATGATTTCAGAGGAGACATGCGTGAAAACATGGCATACCATTTGCTAGGGTGGGAGTAGAGATGGGGAGGCCTGGAAAAACCCCGGGGAAAATGGGGGAAAACAGTTTTTTCCAAAGACGTTTTTTTCCTGGAAAAATTGAAAACAAAACAAAACAACTTGATATAGTTTGAATATTCCACACACTCCCCCCCTCTCATTTTTTCCAGAAAAAGGGCTTTGGGGGGAAGGGGGTTGGGGGAATCTGCCCCCCCCATTTTTCTGCCCCCCCCAGGCCTTCCCATCTCTAGGTGGGAGTAGGGAGTCTTCTTACCTGATGAATCAGTTGAGGTTATTTTGGTGCTCTGTGGACGAACGATAAGCTTTTCCCTCTGCACAAGAAAAGGTGTTCAGAGAGGGAAACAATAATTACTGAGGGATTAGATGAGCAAACATGAAGCAAACAATAGTCAGTGTTGCTTTAGCAAAGGAGATGGGGGCATTCGTGCTAAAGACCAAAAAAACCAATGATCTTGTTGAAGCTGTATAGATTAAGATACATATGTGTAAGGGGAAGAGAATACAGGGATCTTCCTCCCCTCATCAAGAGCAGCTCCTCCAATAGCAGCAATGCCAGCGAGGAGGGGGAGGAGTCCAGTGAGGAAGGGGGAAGAGGGGTGCAGGGCTCCGGCAACACAGAAGAGCCCCTGCTACATGTGAGGGAGGAAGAGAGAGGGGGGGAAAGGGGGGAGAAGGAAAACATGGAGCCTAGACCCTTTTTTTCCCCCGGTTCCGGAATTACACAGGAGAAGGAGGGGAAGGAGATTAGCCGTCCCGAGACTCTTATGCTGGAAGAAGTCGAGGGGCGGTCCATTACCGGATTCTGCATCGGACTAAGCAGACATGTTCTACACACCAGTTCCACTGTAAATAGACTGCACTAAATAAAACTGTCTAAAGACAAGAATGTGGAGCGTCGTTACTCTAGAGTAGTCGCAACAACACCCCTTGACAATATGCTTGTAGATTACATTTTATTTCTCCTAAATTTCAGCTGGCAGAATGGAGCAGTTTTGGTTCCTGGCTTCCCAACATGGAGTCTGCTGCCGGTAACTGAGAGGGGAAAGATGGCAGGAAGCCACCCCCGCCCCCTGTGAGCAGACTGTTTTTCTATACAGTGGTACCTTGGTTCTCAAACTTAACCCATTCCGGAAGTCCGTTCCAAAACCAAAGCGTTCCAAAACCAAGGCGCGCTTTCCCATAGAAAGTAATGCAAAACGGATTAATCCGTTTCAGACTTTTAAAATCAACCCCCAAAACAGCAATTGAACAGGAAAGTTGGCTACCGCGTCCCCTTCCTACTGCCCATCTCCCCACTTTTAAGTGGCAAGGAGGAGGCACCTGCCAATGGAAGGCCATCTCCGCTGCATTGTCTTGGAAAGCACATGCTGATCATATCCAGGAATTTGATGAATGAAAGAAAGCATTAAATGTAAGAGACGGTGCAGGGTTGCAAGAATGAAGTGTGTTTTGCTTTGTGGCGGACTAGCAGTGTGCACAACATACCTCACCCTCCCCCCAAAAAGAAAGAGTTTTATCCCTCCTTTTAGGAAAAATGAACACTTGCTTCGCCCCATCTGGACAGGGGTAGCCTAACTACTGTTGCCTATGCTCTGGTAAGCTCAAGGTTAGATTACTGCAATGCGCTGTACGTAGGGCTGCCTCTGAAGACAGTTCGGAAACTTGCTAGTGCAGATTTCAGCGGCCAGGTTGTTCACTGGAGCAAGACGCTTTGAGCATATTACACCCATCCTGGTCTGACTGCACTGGCTACCAATTACCGGTAGTTTCCGGACCCAATTAAAAATGCTGGTTTTGACCTATAAAGCCTTAAATGGCTCAGGACCGCAATACCTCAAGGACCGGCTCTTTCCATATGAACCTACCCAGATCCTGAGATCATCTTCTGAGGCCTTTTTCGTGTGCCTCCTCCTCCTCAAGAGGTCCGGAGGGTGGCAACACGATAAAAGGGCCTTCTCTGCAGTGGCTCCCCATCTGTGGAATGCTCTCCCCAGGGAAGTTTGCCTGGCGCCTTCACTATACACCTTTAGGCACCAGGCAAAAACATTCATTTTTTAAACCAGACATTTGGTTGATCTGTTTGATATCCTATGCCCTTTTAAAATGTGTGGGGTTTTTTTGGGGTGTGTGTGTGTGCAATTGGGTTGTTGTTTTTATTTTTATTATGCATTTTGTGGTTTTATATCTTGATTTTATTACCCCTGAGTTTTTATTCACCACCCTGAGACCCGTGGGTATAGGGCGGTATATAAATTCAATAAAGTAAATAAATAAATAAATAGATTTAGAATGTGGGTAAACAACTTACTTTTGGCAAGGTTAGAGCCAATTTGCAGAGAAGGTCTTCCTGCTGGTAGCCTTCAGGCAAAAGAGACTGTTCCCAGCTTTTAGCAATGGCTTCTTTGCTCACTTTGTAGAACAAGGCGGTTCCTTTGTAATGCGGTGAGCTGTAATTGCCAAATTCATCCACCTCCTTGATTTGCAGGTCAAGCCGTGTCTTTTTCTGTGCATGAAAAGTAAGCTTGTAGCTTTTTCCAAAGGCCGCCCCATCATCTGAATATACGCCATGGGGAAGAGAAAGTTGGGGGAAGGAGATAAGATTAAGTTGATATAACGGATCAGTATTCACCAATTTTGCATGCTTAATTTTTTAGCACACAAAATAAACCCTCCTCCAACCTCCAAATATTACTTGTTTTCTCATTGGCTGTAGCTCCCTTCAATCATTCTCTCCTCGATGCCCAAATCCCACAACTGCTCTCCTTCACCACCACCCACACATTCTGAAGGGGCTCTATGGGTGGATCTAAACACTGGCAGAAATTTGATTGTTTTAACAAATAAAAAAAATCCCTATGGAAAACCGTGTTTTTAAATTTCCTGCTCTCTGGCGCCATCTGGTGTGGTGTGTTTATAGCGCATTCAAACCGCTGTTTCTTTCCTAATGTAGCTGAGTCCTAGGTGTCTTCCTCTACACTGTGTCCATTCACATGCAACTCAGACAAAAGGTGTGTAGGGCCACAGTGGGAGGCGACATGGACAGGGTTAGCTTGTGTGGCCCCATTACCCACTCCTGCATTCGTACCCTTCAGAATGGGCCACTTATATGGAATGTAGTTGCGCAGCAGGAAACGGATTTACCTGAAGCATGAATATTTCCGCTAAATCTAAAATAAACCTGCTCCCCTTCTCTCAGTTTGAACTGCTGAGAGGGATCAGGAGGGCCAGAGAAACCCTCCTCACGCAGAGCCTGCAGCTCCAAGTTCAGTTCCTTGGATGGAACGAGTAAGACAGCGACCTTGTATGGATCTTCTCTTTTCCGATAGAGCACCACTTTCACCATCGTGGTGTAGATGTCTTTCTCCATATTTTTAACAAACTGAACTAGATGTGCGTTATCCACAGAAGAGGACAGGCGAAGGATAATAAAGCTGCATTTTATAAAGAGAGAAAGAAAATATATTTGTATCTGAACATGTGTGTGTTCTTGGGGCTGAAACAAGCAAACAAAACTGTCAGTTGTGATCCATGCAGTTTTCATTTGCGTCAAGTCACTAGGAAACCCATTTCGCTACGTTCAACCATTTCATTGGTGCATTATTATTATTATTATTATTATTATTATTATTATTATTATTATTAGAATTTATATACCGCCCTATACCCAGGGGGTCTCAGGGCAGTTCACAGAATAAAATCAAGATAAAAAACCACAAAATACATAATAAAAATAAAAACAACAACCCAATAGGCTCCCCCCCCCAAAAAAAACGTTTTCAAAGGGAATAGGATGTACGGTAAATCAGATACAAGAATTAATATTAAAGAAAGCTATATCAGTTGGGAGCACACTTATAAATGATATCCTTAAACCCCTTTTAAAATTAGATATATTCTTACAATAAACAAATACAGTACCTCCAAACGGCATGTTATAATTCTTAGAGTTAATTCATAGTCCCCAGCTACTACGTATACAAGCTAGAACCTATACTTCGATTATCTGATACGTAGATCAAGAACATTTCTCTGTACATTCTACCGTCTCCGTGTTTAAATATATTAAGAAGGGACATCATTCAATTAAAGAACATTATTAAAAATAAATAAATCTGAAGTGTGCCCAATACACTTGGTACACTATGAATTTCAGGGCTCGTTCTCACATTCCTTCATTCATTTTCTATAGCCTCCTAGTGGTGACTTTCTTATGCAAATGGGAGCTGAGCCATATTTAGACATTATCAAGCCAAGAGTGACGATGGATGGTTTAGCCCCACTCCCAAGGACAAATGTCTTCTCCCAGCAAATCTACTGCCACATCTGCAGATGGAGAGGATTTGATCTTGTCTCACCTGTCTAAGGGCTCGCCTAGTTCAAATGACACGAGGCCATTCCGTGCATTTTGCACCGCGATATCATCCAACACGGCCCATTCCTCTTCTCTGCTTCTGTACCCCAGTAATTTCAAGGATTCGTGGAGATTCTCCCCATGCTTTCTCGGAGAGGCACTCATCGCTCTGGAGAACCACAAGACTCAAAGGTTACTTTTAAAACAACAGCAACCACAGCTTTCTGGAAATTAAAACACTTGTGAGAATCTGGAAAATCTCCTTCTGTCAAATAGCGTAAGTTGCTATATAGCCTGTGTTCATAGAATTGTAGAGTTGGAAGGGACGCTGAAGGTCATCCAGCCCAACCCCCTGCCACACAAGAATTTTTTGCCCAACATGGGATTTGAACCCATAACCCTGCGATTAAGAGTATTATGCTCTACCAACTGAGCTAGTTTTGTTGTCCACAGTGAAAAGTTAACCTCTTCTGTTTAGATCCTTGCATCCTTTCTAGTCAGTAGTCAACACTGGTGGTCTCTATGGGCTATGTCAAAGCTAGCATTTCACATTATTTCCAGTGTTCTGGGTGCCAATGCTTGGGTAGCCAAAAGTGCACCACCCATGCACAACACTCAGGAGTCTTGGAGGAATCCCAAGATTTACAGAAGTACAAAAACACACACAAAAAACCCCACAAAAACCAAACAAAAAAACCACACTTCTGAAAAAATGTTAAGTGGAAGAGACTTACCCCCCCAACCCCCCCCCCAACAACAATTGCTCAGTGGAGACTGAATGTGCTCAGTGAACATACAAGGTGTGACCAGAAAGTTCGGTGAATGGTCACAGAAATCAGACAGCGAGAAATATTCGAACATACAATCAGCATCGGAAACCCACAAAATGCTCACACAACTGTGTACGGAGTTGTAGCTGTAACTCGAAAGACAGTGTATGAGTGGTTTAAGTGTTTCCGTGAAGGGTGGAAAACCATCAAAGATGGCAGACCATCGACGAGCAGAACGGAGGCAGAGTTCGTGACAGAGTCCGTGAGTTATTGATGCAGGATCAGTATTTGTCTGTCCGAATGATGGCGGAAGAATCGCATATTCCACGTGAAATCGTTACTGAGGTGACTGAGTTGTCCCACCCTCCATATTCTCCCCATCTGGCCCCACTGGATTTCCAAAACTGAAAACTGTAACATTTTACAAATCCCAGCTACTGTGACGAGGGAACTGAAAGCAGTATGAAAAAAGGACTTCTCCAGAAGTTTCCAACAGTTCTGGGAACGTTGTCAACGGTGCATTGTATCAGAGGGGGCCTACTTTGAAGGCCTGCAGGGTTGTACATTGGAATATTTCTCGCTGTCCGATTTCTGTGACCACTCAGCGAACTTTCTGGTCACACCTTGTAAAATGATGACCAACTGTTGACTGGGGCGATGGAAACCTGAGAGGACAGTGTGTAATGGAACAGAGTGGCTGGAATCCAGAATAGCAGCATTCCACATTGCAGTGTTTTGTTGTAAGTCCCTCTTGTTGAAATAAAACCACTTTCTGGAATGTATTTGAAGCCACACCTTTTAGCAGGTTGGGTGCTAATTTTAGAGAGTGGGGGATCTAATTTGATTACAGGGGGGGAATCAAATCAAATGCAGAAGCTAGCTAGGAAAGGTTGCCATCTGTGCCATGCTATAGGACCCAGCGTCCTGCCGCTTGCACCTTGATGCCAGCTGACAATCTTGGATGATCTGCAGGTCTACAAGACAGTCCTCCCCCACCCTGGGGAGTCTGCCAGGGCTAATAACCCCCATAAAAGGTAAAGGGACCCCTGACCATTAGGTCCAGTCGTGACCGACTCTGGGGTTGCGCGCTCATCTCGCATTATTGGCCGAGGGAGCTTCCAGGTTATGTGGCCAGCATGACAAAGCCACTTCTGGCGAACCAGAGCAGCGCACGGAAACACCGTTTACCTTCCCGCTGTAGTGGTTCCTATTTATCTATTTGCATTTTCACGTGCTTTCGAACTGCTAGGTTGGCAGGAGCTGGGACCGAGCAACGGGAGCTCACCCCGTCACAGGGATTCGAACCACTGACCTTCTGATCAGCAAGCCCTAGACTCTGTGGTTTAACCCACAGCGCCACCTTGGTCCCTTCAATTACCCCCATATCAACCCCCATATCAACTACCCCCAGAAGAAGCATGACGTGTTCCCCACCAAAGGTTCTATCCCTTCCCTAACCCCCCATGTACCCCTAATTGGCTGTAGGGTCCAGTAATATCTGATGCTTTGTCACACACAAAACATTGCCCTCTCTGCAGAGTGAGTACCTGCAGGAACTGGTTGGAAATATTTATATATTTCATTAAAAATATTCATATACCAGCTTTCGACATAAGAAAGGTCTCTGGGATGTAAGCATACATCTTAATACAATAAAATCTGGAAGCAGGAGAAATTTTAAAAAACAGCACTTAAAAAACAGCATGGGGGAAAAAGAATAGAGTGGTACCTTGGTTCTCAAATGCCTTGGTACTCAAACGCCTTGGTTCTCAAACGCCTTGGTTCTCAAACGTCTTCGTCTCAAACGCCAAAAACCCGGAAGTAAGTGTTCCAGATTTCAAACGGTTTTTTGGAAGCCAAATGTCTGATGTGGCTGTCGGCTACTGTTTCCAGGGCACATGCACCAATCAGAAGCTGCGCTTTGGTTTTTGAACATTTTGGAAGTCAAACGGACTTCCGGAACAGATAAAGTTTGGCGCTTTCATTTTTGAAATTTATTTTGTGTTTTGGGAGCTTTTCCAGTTAATTTGTTTTCATGACTGTGTGTTCGTTCAGCTACTGATTGACTGATTGACTGATTGATTGATTGTGTGACTGCGGAAATGGATAAAAGCCCTCCCCCCATCCAAACAATGACTATCATCAGTGCAGGTAAGAAAAAAAAATAATTTTAATTTTTATCATCTACAATACTGTCTTATTTATTTTATAGTACAGTACATTGATTATTGCTTTCATTCTATGGATCAATGGACTCGTTAGATAGTAAAATTCATGTTCTATTGCTGTTTTGGTGTTGTTTTTAAAAGTCTGGAATGGATTAATCTGTTTTGCATTACTTTCTATGGGAAAGCGTGCCTTGGTTTTGGAACGCTTTAGTTTTGGAACGGAATTCCAGAACGGATTAAGTTTGAGAACCAAGGTACCACTGTATTCATATACCAGCTTTTGGCATATAAAAGTTATCTGGGATGTAAGCATACATCTTAATACAATAAAAACTGACAGCATGGGGAAAAAAGAATTACCATACTATGAAAAACCCATTCAAAGCTTGGAAACTTAATGGAAACAGGAACCATACGGGTGGATACTGAAAGATAACTATCGTTCACCATGGACTAGAGTCATTGAAAATAAGTTACATAGGCCGCCAACAAACTCACCTCATCTCCTGTAATTACAATGTAGCCAAAAATATAGTCAAACAGAGGATAATTGACATTGAGAGACAGAATGATTTAAATAAAGTTTCATCTTTCCTGATATCGGAAGCCCGAAGATATCTGTCACTTCCAGCTGATTACCTAACCCATTTAGAGATACCATCACACAGAAGGGCGTTTACTCTGGCCAGGTTTCATATACTGCCGTCAGCGGTCCTATATGGGAAGTTTAGACAAGTTCCCCAAGAAGACAGACTCTGTCCGTGCAGTTCTGGCGAAATAGAGACCACCACCCATATATTTTTCCGTTGCTCCCTTTGCAAAGACCTCCGAAATGAATCCACCCGAAAGATACCGTATTTGACGAGTTACCTGGACGATCTGAAGAATTGCAAATTAAATATCTCCTTTCAGACTCTAACCCAAAGGTCACTGCTATGGTGGCAAGATTCTGCGCAAATGCTATCAGAATTCAGTGCGCCTACACAGGAAGTACTTAAATTAACTCCTGAACAGAGCCAGACAGATTCCATTATAATTTATGGTGCAAAGTAAATAATTAATATAAAAAATAAGGTTCAAAGGTTGATTGATCCCTTTTAGATAAGTCATTTTAGTTTATTTAAATGTTTTAAACATTTTAAACATTAATAATGTAATGCAATTATTGTGCTGGTCAGTGACCGTAATACAGATTACTACTACTACTACTTAATGTTGCTTGTTGTATATTTTTTAAAAAATAAAAATAAAAATATAAAAATGCATAGTTTCCAAGGAACTGTTTTGTCTCACCGAAATTGATGCGCAGTTGTAACTCTGGGTATGGATGCACTCATAGCTCTCCCTGGGTCCTTCTCATTCCCTTCCGTCTTCTTTTCTTGATTTGGAGGGCAAGGCAGAATAATTGCGATGGATTTGTTGAATGGCCGTGATGAAGGATGTTGCAGGTGCACCAGAGGGCTAGTAGACACCACTGAATGGTACACGTCATTCTTTGTTTTTAACGTGGAAATCAGAGATGGCTCAATTGGTTGTACCTGCATAAATATTGTGGTTTTATGATTTATGATTTCAGCATCACTTGTTGCCAGAAAAATCTACATTTCTGAAATTTGCCTTCATGCCAGTGGAATATAAATGCTTCCTCGCCCTCTTTAATTCATCTTATTACAAATATCCTTTCTAGCAGGATGTTTTCAAATGACATTCTATCTATATTTAGTTACAGGTAGGTAGCCGTGTTGGTCTGCCGTAGTCGAAAGAAAATAGAAAAATTCCTTCCAGTAGCACCTTAGAGACACTTCTGAAGAAGTGTGCATGCACACGAAAGCTCATACCAATAACAAACTTAGTTGGTCTATATGGTGCTACTGGAAGGAATTTTTTTTAAATCTATATTTAATTAGTCAACATGAAGCATGTTTTAATAAAACCTTCACAATGTGTCTGTATTGATGCAATGCAGCTTTTAATTAGTTGCACTGTTATAGTATCAATAGGTTACAGCTGTAATCCTAAACACACTTACTAGGAAGTTAACCCCATTGGACATAGTGGAACATCCTTCTGAGATTACACAGGATTGCAGCCTGTTTGTGGAGCAAATATCTACCAGACTCATACCTGCCAAGTTGCTGTCAGAGAAATAAGGGACCGGGCCGGAAATAGCAGACCGGAAGTAGCGCTGCCGCCATTTTGGAACTGGGCGGAGCATGCTCAGAAGTGACTTTTGATGCTGCTTTGCCCAGTTCCAAAATGGCCGCCGCGCCAGAAGTCGCACTGCAGCCATTTTAGAACTGGGCAGAGCAGCATCAAAAGTCACTTCTGAGCATGCTCCGCCCAGTTCCAAAATGGCCGCCGCGCCAGAATAAACCGGGAAAAAACAAAAAAATCCATTTTTTCAACTAGGAACAGCTGGGAAAATGGGGATTCCCCGGGGAAAACGGGAGACTTGGCAGCTATGACCAGACTTAGAGAAACTAGCTTAAAAGAGCAGTATAGCAGAAAGCGCTGATTGGTGTAATAGAGTTAGAATAGGAGAATTGTCCATGTTATTACCATTATTATTGATCATTCTTCACAGTCAAGCAGGCCCAACATCTGTGGGCAGAACCATTGGGATGACCTGAGCCATCAAGAGTTTCTACCACCAATCCAACAAACTGATTTACAGATTCCTGGGCCTAACACTCCTGGCAGCATCCTACATTTTAACTCTTCCCCCCCCCCCCATTTCTCTGGGGCCCTGGCACAGTGTTGCTCCAGGGTCAGCTAGACTGACGTGTGTGTGTGTGTGTGTGTGTGTGTGTGTGTGTGTGTGTGTTGTTTGTTGTGTATTGAGTCAAAGGATTTTATATCTGTATTATTATTGTCTGTATTTGCATTAGGATAAAGTAACTGCCTTTTGGTTCCAGAGGGTACAGCTACTATTGGTTCATTTAAGCTGCTGTATTTGGATCCTCTGTCTTATTGGTTTCCTCCAAAAGGCAGCACTGTGATTGCTTGATATTGTTCCCTCCAAAATGTATCCCTTCCTAGCTAGTCCCCTGTCCCTATAAATGTAGCTTTCCTCTCCTCAGTCTTCAGTCTTGTTCACTGTAATAAAGAGCTGTTACTAGAGAACTGTCTCCAGCATGTTTTGTCAAGAGAGCTGAAATCACAAACCCCACGTCACAACAACTGGCGACGAAGGTGGGATCCGGAATGCTGAGGAGCGGTTAAACACAACCCTGCCTCAGAGTCCGGATTGCAGCTGAGAACAAGACTCACTGGCCAGCTGAGAAGACGACCCTGCCCGCTAGGACAATGGAGAGTCCAAGGGTATTGGAGCCCTTCCAGCCATCAGAGCCCCACACCTGGGAAGACTACGTCGAACGCTTCGAGTTCTTTGCAGTGGCTCAAGGGATCACCGATGCCAGCAAAAGAAGGGCCACATTCCTGAGCTACTGTGGGCCCGAGACCTTCAAGCTGGCCAAGGCATTACTTGCTCCAGCGAAGCTGAGTGAGACATCTCTCAAAGATATTCTTGCCTGCCTAACAAGCCACTTGGCGCCTACTGAGACCAAGATGGCCCGGCGGATGGAGTTCCATAAGAGGCAGCAGCATGCTGGGGAGTCTGTATCCACATTTCTGGCTGAACTCCGGAAGCTCGCTCAGCACTGCGGCTTCCAAAATCTGGAAGAGACTCTCCTGGATCGGTTTATTGGTGGTCTGAGCAGCAAGAAAGCCAGAAGACGCATCGTGGCTAAAGAAGAGGTTACCCTTGCTTCAGCCTTGAAAGAGGCCACCGCCACGGAGAATTATGAAAGAGAGGAGCTTGATGCCAGTCGCAAGGCCACTAAGCCACAGATAGAAGTTGCGCATGCCATGGACGAGCTAGAGGCTACTCCGAGCCAGAGCCCAGTCCGTGGGGTCGAGTCGGTGCGTCAGGCCTGCACAGTGCACAGAGATCGCCGAGGCAGTTGCCCAGGTTGTGGCGGAAACCATGAAAGGAAGAGTTGTCGTTTCAGGGATGCTATCTGCCGGACGTGCGGAAAGACGGGTCACATCGCCAGGGTCTGTAGATCGGCGGCGGCGGGAGCGACAGGAGCACCTAGACTGGAGCATCGCAGACCGCCCACAGCAACTCGTTTTCTAAAGGACTGCCACTACGTAACGGAGATCAACGGGAGGGCTGTGCAGTTTCCAGCGCAAGGCAAGGCACACGTCAAGGTGAAGATTGAGGGTCAGCAGTGCGACATGGAGGTGGACTCCGGATCCGCATTCACCATCGTGTCGGACCAGACCGCGAAGACATTCTTCCCCAGGGGTAAGTTGCCCCCTCTGGAGCCCTTTCCGGCAACCTTGCAGTCGTACTCAGCAGGCCGCATCCATGTTATGGGAATGTGTGCCGTGAGAGTACAGTTCCGGGACAAACAGGCTGTACTCAAACTGGTGATTGCGAAGGGCAGTCGCCCCAGTCTCCTGGGCACTGACTGGTTCCCTGCCCTGGGACTGAGTATCTCAGGGCTTAATTCAATCCAAACCTGCCCTGAGATGAGTGAGGTATTATGCAAGGAATTTGCTGGTCTCTTTAATGGAAAACTGGGTTGTTATAAAGGGCCCCCAGTTGACTTCGAGTTGGACCCCGGGGTGGCTCCAATCCGACTCAAACCAAGGCGAGTGCCATTTGCACTGCAACCCAAGATCGAGGCAGAGCTGGATAAATTGATCAAGCAGGGAGTTCTCTCACCCGTGGACTCTGCTAAGTGGGAGACTCCAATCGTCACACCCCTTAAAGCAAATGGGGAAGTCAGGATATGTGCAGATTACAAATGTACTATCAATAAGGCACTCAGGGGAAACTCATACCCCATTCCAGTCGTATCACATCTGTTGGCTAAACTGGCTGGGGGCAAGGTGTTCGCCAAAATTGACCTGGCACAAGCTTACCAACAGCTGCCAGTAACCCCACAATCAGCGGAAGCACAGACTATTGTCACACATAAAGGGGCGTTCAGAGTTAACAGATTACAGTTCGGAGTTTGTGTGGCCCCAGGGATTTTTCAAGGGCTCATGGAACGCCTGTTAAGAGGTCTGCCGGGGGTCTTGCCATTTTTTGATGATGTTTTGATTGCTGGAAAAGACCCACAGGAACTGGTTGCGCGTGTCCGTGCAGTGTTGCTCAAGTTCAAGGAGGTGGGGTTGCAACTGAAAAAAGAAAAATGCAGTTTTGGGGTGCCAACTGTGGATTTCTTGGGGTTTAAAATTGATGCATCAGGCATCCACCCCACAGATGCTAAGATTAAGGCCATCATCGAGGCACCACGACCACAGAACAAGACGGAGTTGCAGTCATTCCTGGGACTTATTAACTTTTATCATTCGTTCTTACCCCAGAAAGCTTCGGTAGCTGAACCATTACATAGACTATTGCAGAAAAAGAATGTGTGGCGATGGGGGCGGGAGCAGCAGAAGGCTTTTGACTCCTTGCGAGGAATGCTGAGTAGCAGGAGCGTCCTTGCTCATTATGATGAGTCAAAGCCGCTGGTCCTGGCATGTGATGCCTCTCAATACGGTCTGGGGGCTGTGCTGAGTCATAGGGAACCGGATGGGTCGGAAAAGCCCATCTCTTTCTATTCCCGTACGTTGTCGCCCACAGAGCGCAACTATGCTCAAATTGATAAAGAGGCACTGGCTATTGTGTCCGGAATCAAAAGGTTCTATGATTATTTGTACGGTCGCCATTTCTCCATTGAAACGGACCACAAACCACTGTTAGGGTTGTTCAACCCAAACAAACAAACGCCACAAATTCTCTCCCCCAGAATGTTGCGTTGGTCAATATTCCTGAATGGGTTCCAGTACACCTTGACCCATGTGCCGGGGAAACAGTTGTGCCATGCTGATGCGCTGAGTCGATTGCCCCTTCCTGGCGGGAGCAATGAGGATCCTGCTCCGGCGGAGCACATTATGATGCTAGAAACACTTCCAGGGGCTCCTGTAACAGCTACGGATATAGCTGAGAAAACTAGGAAAGATGCTGTTCTCTCCCGTGTGCTCACTTGGGTGGGGAGGGGGTGGCCAGGTGGTCCGCATGAAGAAAAATTCAGGCCTTATGCGACAAGGCAGCACGAATTGTCCATGCATAAGGGTTGTCTCCTATGGGGAGATAGGGTGATCATCCCAGCACCACTGAGAAACAGGGTTCTTGAGACGCTTCACATGGGACACCCGGGAATGGTCAGGATGAAGTCACTAGCCCGATGTTATGTGTGGTGGCCTGGAATGGACCAGAACATAGAACAATGGGTACGAACATGCAAGGCATGCCAAGAGGTGCGGCCAGAAGTGGCCAGAGCACCAGTCCACTGGTGGGAGCAGTCCAGGACTCCCTGGAGCCGGCTGCACATAGATTTTGCTGGGCCATTCCAAGGGAAGGTCTTTTTGGTTATCGTTGATGCATATTCCAAATGGTTAGAAGTGGCGATGGTCCCTAGCATGGCATCAGCTGCCGTAATCAAGGTGTTGAGGCAGCTGTTTGCTACCCACGGGTTACCTGAGACCATTGTATCAGATAATGGGGCAGCTTTTGTATCCCAAGAATTCAGGGCATTCTTGGCTGATAACTTCATAAGAGGGGTCACATCCGCGCCCTTTCACCCATCCTCCAATGGGCAGGCTGAGCGCATGGTAAGAACAGCCAAAGAATCCATTGCGCGCTTAATGGAGGGTAACTGGTCGGCTCGCATTGCGCGAATGTTATTTTTGCAGCATGCGACACCGTGTACTGCGACGGGCAAGTCGCCAGCCGAGCTGCTCTTAGGTAGAAGACTGGTAACGGTGCTGGATTATGTCCACCCAGATAAAATGCCAAACCGTAATTCAAGAGCAACCCCCCAGGCTGAGACTGACACAACAAGGTATCTCGCCCCTGAAGATCTGGTCTGGGTGAGGAACTATTCACGAGGTCCGCGGTGGGTGGCTGGTGTGATCACCCGGGCTAGTGGACCTGTGTCTTATTATGTGACCTTGGAAAATGGGCAAGTTTGGAAGAGACATATAGATCAGCTGAGGCGCCGGGCGCTCAGCAGGGAGGAGTCAGATAATTCATCCCTGGCTAATGACGCACAGCTGCGAGACCAGAGTGAAGATGGCCCAGAGGTGCAGTCACCAGGGGCTTCAGCAAATGAACCAGGGTCTGCTAGTCCTCATGATGACGAGGTACAGGTCGGGGACCCTGAGATGTCTGGGACTCCATCTGTTCCTGATGAAACCCCTATAGCAGCCCCTCCACCACAGGTAACACCCAATCCAGAACCTGCAACACCTGTTGTCAGGAGATCAGGTAGAAGTTGTAGGACCCCACAGTACCTGAGGGATTACGTCTGCTGTGCTCACTAGGGGGGGAGGGGTGTTGTGTATTGAGTCAAAGGATTTTATATCTGTATTATTATTGTCTGTATTTGCATTAGGATAAAGTAACTGCCTTTTGGTTCCAGAGGGTACAGCTACTATTGGTTCATTTAAGCTGCTGTATTTGGATCCTCTGTCTTATTGGTTTCCTCCAAAAGGCAGCACTGTGATTGCTTGATATTGTTCCCTCCAAAATGTATCCCTTCCTAGCTAGTCCCCTGTCCCTATAAATGTAGCTTTCCTCTCCTCAGTCTTCAGTCTTGTTCACTGTAATAAAGAGCTGTTACTAGAGAACTGTCTCCAGCATGTTTTGTCAAGAGAGCTGAAATCACAAACCCCACGTCACAACATTGTTATTGCACCTGCCTACCCTCACCATTGGGGGGGGGTGCCAAAGAACCCTGCCAAACCTGCCACCAGTCCTGTATTATTTATTACATTCATGCCCCACATATCCTCCAGAAAGCTCAAGGTGCCCTACAGTATATCTTTCTCTTCCTCCACATTTTATCCTCCCAGCAACCCTTTGAGGTTAATTAGACTGAGAGTGAGTGACTGGCCCAAGGTCACCTCTTGAGCTTTGTGGCAGAGTCCACAGCCTCCAACATTTTTCTGATGAAAATAGAGACGTCCCCTCCAATATTTCTCCAATGAAAATAGGGACATCCTATTCCATACGCTTCAAAAATTTCCTGGTGAAAATGGGGGCATCCTATCATATCCCTAAACATTCCTCCAATGAAAATAGTGATGGCGTTAGGAAAAGCAGGACATTTCGGGGTCAAATCAGAAACTGGGACAGCTTCTGTAAATCCAGGACGGTCCCTGGAAAATAGGGACACTTGGAGGGTCTGGGAATGGGGATTTGAACCTTCGTCTCCCAGGTCCTAGTCTAGCACTCTAACCACTACACCATACTGCTGTATGAGTATGGTGCTTTAAAACAGTGGTTCTCAAACTTTTTTTTCCTCTGGGCCACACTTTCAGAATAAAAATTTGCTCACAGCACACTGAATTTCTTATTGAAAAGAAATACATTGAAAAACATTAGGATTGTCCTCAGTATCACTTAATGCTCTTGCTCTCATTTTGAAACTATACTATACATTACAGTCAAACCTTGGTTTCCGAATGTTTTGGAACATTTCAGCTCCCAAATGCCGAAAACCCGAAAGTAACTGCTTCCAGTTTTCGAACGATTTTCAGAAGCCAAATGTGCTATGCAGCTTCCATTTTGAGTTTCCCTATTGTATTAAGGCTTCCGCTTTCAGTTTTTGGTTATCGGATGTTTCGGAAGTCGAAAAGTCTTCCGGAACGGATTATGTTTGACAACCGAGGTTTGACTGTACAATTAAATGTTCAAATGTTGGTTTGATTGTCCTTGAATCTTCCTGCTACAGTTGCATTCCTCTCCTGCCACACCAGTGTGATGCACCACACCTTTTGAACGCCACTGCTTTAACAACAACAACAACAACAACAACAACAACAGCAACTTTTATTTGTATCCCGCCCTCCCCGGCCAAAACCAGGCTCAGGGCGGCTAACATCAAATAAAAAATATTGGTATAAAATCAAACAATAATTAAATTACCTCCTAAAAACAAGTCAGGATCAAATTAAAATCTAATAATAGAGAATAACACCAGCAAAACGGTACTCCTTGTCACACAGATAACTGCAATCCAAAGTTCTGTTCAGCAGCTCATTTTGGTTCCAGTGTGAGGTCACTTTCAGAAGGTCAAGGTCAGGTTGTGGCAATCCCCAGCCCCTTGGGCTACTTTCAAGTTCTCCATTTTGAGATGCATCATTTCACTAAAAATAACAGCCCAGAAACTTGCCATTTTTACCAAATCCATCCTTTCCTCTGATTTAAGGCCATCATGAAGCAACGTATGCGGCTGCTCTCCCGTTACACATGACAAAAGCTCACTAACTGAACAGAACGATGGCCACAGGCCATGACCCAATGCTCTCATGTACAGTACATACAAGGACTTCCCTTTTCTATAAGCGAATGAATGGCCTGAATGCACAGAGGGGAATCCCCCATCTCTCCATGGAGAACTTCCCTTTATACTTCTGGCAGATGGGACTGAGTTCCTGAGGGCATCTGCCAAATGGAATGAGCAACAACTTCTGCTCTCTTTTTGCTGCCTACTGTAAAGCGAAATGTAGATTAAAACAGGCAACAGAGAATTACCAACTGCCAAAGCACGTGGAATATAAAGAATTCATTTGAGTCAAATTATCTCTTATTGGTTTGCTAATAAAATGCACACCAAATGGCTGGAATATCTGCAGAGCAGCTGCACTGTTGCTCCCTTCCTTATAATAATTTATCGACCCTTTGTTCCAGTTCCGTTAATAATGGCAGCAGGCCCAGCCCATCTATGAGGCAAGGTTAGGCAACTGCTTCAGGCAGCAGAATCCACAGGGGCAGAGATCCCTCCGCCTTATAGCCTAGGCTAGACAAAGCTCTGGGATGCGGAGTGAAATCTTGGTTCAAACACTACAGAGACATCTATAGCATGGAATGATGCAGCCAGAAAAACAGACACAAACTTACTGGTTACCTCCGCTTAATGCCTTAAAACATGGGCAGCAAATTTTTATATGCTGGCCACATGACCCAGAAAGCTGTCTGTGGAGAAACACCAGCTCCCTTGGCCTGAAGCAAGATGAGCATCACAACCCCATAGTCACCTTTGACTAGACTTAACCCTAGAGGATAAGGGACAGCGGGTGGCGCTGTGGTCTAAACCACAGAGTCTAGGACTTGTCGACCAGAAGGTTGGTGGTTCAAATCCCTGCGACGGGGTGAGCTCCCATTGCTCGGTCCCAGCTCCTGCCAACCTAGCAGTTTGAAAGCATGTCAAAATGCAAATAGATAAATAGGAACCGCTACAGCGGGAAGGTAAACGGCGTTTCTGTGCACTGCTCTGGTTCGCCAGAAGTGGCTTTGTCATGCTGGCCACATGATCTGGAAGCTGTACACCGGCTCCCTCGGCCAATAAAGCGAGGGAGCACTGCAACCCCAGAGTCAGTCACCACAGGACCTAATGGTCAGGGGTCCCTTTACCTTTACCTAGACAAAGCTCTGAGTAGTTACATCTGTGATCTTTGGATAGGCGGGAGGTGCCTCCATCTAAATAGGTATCAGATACCAGAAACTGATTATATTGGGTGTATAAGTTAACGTCGTTAACACCCATACGTGCATTGAAGTCCCTTCCAATGATAAGCAGTACTGCAGGGTAAGTGGATTCGAGGGATTCTATGTAATTCTCTAATTCTGTCCAAATAGCATTTATAGTACAGTAGTAGTTGATTTTTTGACAAGGTGGTATGTAAACATTAACCAGCATTAGACAAGCTCTCCTTATTTTAACCAGGACAGCAGTTGTGAACGGATTGCATGGGGTCATAGATGTTGTGGTAGCATTTAGCGCTGTAGAGATAAGGCGAGCTAGAGCCCCACTGGGCCTTCCACCCCTCGCTGAGGGAGTAGCTGTCAACGAATGGCGTTTATAACCATTGAGAATTATGGGGTCACTGTCTTTTGCAGGAGAATGATGTCAAATCACTCAAAGTAGAACATTAGGTGTTTGTTGTTCTTCTTTGAGTGCCAGCCTGCAATGTTCCAAGACATCAGTTTTAATCTCTGTTCCCTCAGGGCTCTATACCCGTCGCTTCCACCTTGTCTTATCTAAAAAAATTACTCCCATTCATTCCATCAGTGGGAGCCCATTCAGCGGTGCTGGTATGCCCCTTGATTCTGGGGGGGGGGGATTGATATATCATTTGGGGCTAATTTGCAATAGCTCAGCCAGGAGTTCGGGGCTGTCACATCTGGGTTGACCCTTACCATGTCATAGAGTGGGTGGGGTTGGGTGGGTTTTGGAGGTCCACATCTATGCATTCAAATGTTCCTCTGGACATTCTCTTCTTGACTAAACAGTGTAGATCTTTATACCCTCCTTGTTCCCGATATAGTTCTTCCATCACCGATTCTTCCCCAGTGGGAAGGAGAGGTGCCGTTTTGCGGTCTGCCTCAGGCGCCAAAATATCTTGGCCCAGCCCTGCTTGGCAGTCTTTCCTCACTTTATTTAGTTAAGAGTTGCTGGACAAACATGTAAATCGGTATGATAGGAGGGTGTGGGTTGGTGCAATTGATGGCTCCCCGAAACAGGGAGCAACATTGCTATTTGTCAGAGCTCTTTCCAAGTACGAGTTCTGAAGAGCTATTTCACCTGTAGCTTATCCAAACACAGTACATCATGCTGCTTGCCGGTTCCAGCAATAACTGTCCAACCAACTTCAGCAAAGTGTCTCAGGAGGAGAAAGCAAGCACACAGACAGGCTCCCAGAAATGTAGGGAATGATAAAAGAAGGTGATTGAATGAATGATAAAGACGATAGACAAACCAAACATACCTCCCAGGAAAAATGCAGCAGGAGCTGAACAAGGAACTGCATATTTAACATTGCAGGATAAATAGGTAAAGGTAAAGGGGCCCCTGACCATCAGGTCCAGTTGTGTCCGACTCTGGGGTTGCGGCGCTCATCTCACTCTATAGGCCGAGGGAGCCGGCATTTGTCCGCAGACAGCTTCCGGGTCATGTGGCCAGCATGACAAAGCCGCTTCTGGCGAACCAGAGCAGCACACGGAAATGCCGTTTACCTTCCCGCCAGAGCGGTACCTATTTATCTACTTGCACTTCATGCTTTTGAACTGCTAGGTTTGTAGGAGCAGGGACCGAGCAACGTGAGCTCAGCCCGTTGCAGGGATTCGAACCGCCAACCTTCTGATCATCAAGCCCTAGACTCTGTGGTTTAACCCACAGCGCCACCTGGGTCCTTAGGGAACAATGGACCTGAAGAGCTATTTCACCTGTAGGTTATCCAAACACAGTACATCATGCTGCTTGCCCGTTCCAGCAATAACTGTCCAACCAACTTCAGCAAACTGTCTCAGGAGGAGAAAGCAAGCACACAGACAGGCTCCCAGAAATGTAGGGCATGCTAAAAAGAAGATGATTGAATGATAAAGACGATAGATAGACAAACCAAACATACCCCCCAGGAAAAATGTAGCCATGCAGGAGCAGAACAAGGAACTGCATATTTAACATTGCAGGATAAATACGCAATGGTAAATGCCTAGCAGTTCTTTCCCGAGCTTTTACTGCCACCCAGGGATGAAGTGAATGACAGCCTCTATTTCTCAATATCAAGAATCCCTTAACAGGAACAGCAACAACATAGGCTCCTAGCCACTGTGCTAAAAGGAAGATTAGCAACATATTGGCAGTTGCCTTTATGAATTCCTTGAGATGTTGGCCGAAGTCGAAAGAAATGCACAATTTTTCTACATTGTTTGAGTTTGTTTCTTGAACGGTAGCCTACCAATATGTTCTGAAAAGCCACAGCTCTGTGTATCCTGAGTGTGGGGCACCATTTCTCTACTCTGGAGGGGTGGGGTGGAAATACAGTGGTACCTCTGCTTACGAATGTTTCTACTTACGAATGGAGCTCCGTCCGCCATATTGGATGCAGTTTAGATAGGATTTTTTCTACTTACGAATTTTTAGATAGGGTTGCTTCGACTTAAAATTTTTTCTCCCAATGCATTCCTATGGGATTCGACTTACAATTTTTTTCGACTTACGAATGTGCATTCGGAACGCATTAAAGTAGAGGTACCACTGTAGGGGGTTTGATCCTCCCAGCTGGCTTTCACAGGATCCCATAGGAGGATGAGGGATCTCATGAGGGCTTTAGGTGGATAGGGCAGCCAAGAGCCATTCCAACGTTGGAACCATTTTGCCCATGAGCTACTCCTACCCATTTTGGGCTTTGGCCCAGCTTCTCCTATATCCATTCCCTGATTGCAACCAATCTCTGCTAATAAAGCAAGGTCTTTATCCCC
The DNA here is from genome assembly GCF_965207765.1 of Zootoca vivipara. Classification (NCBI taxonomy): domain Eukaryota; kingdom Metazoa; phylum Chordata; class Lepidosauria; order Squamata; family Lacertidae; genus Zootoca; species Zootoca vivipara. The sequence continues at coordinate 14,276,013 of NC_142583.1, read as the reverse complement.
TTTTGCCCCCAGCAAATGGTTTTTTTTTTTTTTTTTAAAAAAGCATACCTTTAGGTGCATTGTTACACGAGAAGTAAAAGTTGACGGAGGCCAGCAAAATGAAATTCTGGGATCCATACTTAGCTTTCGTGAAAGTCCTTTCTTTGGAATGGTGACTGTTTCTGTCTTTAAGCATGAAACCACTGAAAAAATACCAAGCTGGCTGGTTTTCACCTCTGCAAAAGTCCCCTGTGTAATAGAAATTAGTGAAAGATGCTGAAGTGGATAAAAATAAACGAATTCTAACCTGGGAAGCCAGCATGAATCAGAGGTATAAAAGGGAAGTAACTTGAGAGTTAACCACAGAGAAAGATTGCTTTCTCCATTGTATTTCTGGGCAACTTTATCTGACAGCCACAGAAATGTATGTAGCTGCTTTGCGGTTTTAGCTGCTGCAGAGATATGGGTATGCCCAGACACGGCAGCAGCACCTGGCATCGTGGGGCAGTTATTTGAGACCCAGTAGGTTCACAAGTGCGGATCCCTCCCCTGCTAGTGGGGTCTGTGAACCTCCATTCTAATTTCCCCAATGCTTTGAAGTGACACTAATGGCAGCCCCTGGCTGGTCAATATTTACATTATTTAAAAACATCTCTTATTGTAGATCAGCCTTTCTCAAGCTCGAGTCCCCTGATGTTGCTGGACTACAAGTCCCATCATCCCTAGCACGGTTGATTGGGGATGATGGGAGATGTAGTCCAACAATATATGGGGACCAGGCCCGCCGACTTGACCCTGGGACCATGGGTGCCGGGGGCCATGCACAGCATGCCTACGGCGTGTGCTGCTGTCACACGCACGGGCACATTTTTCAGAGGGGGCACAACCAAGCACCCCGCAGTTCCCTCATTGTTGCCTGGCTCTGAGTGGCAGCTCTGCTGGGTCTGACCCAGGGGTGGAGTGGAGAAGAACCTAGGGTCAATATGGACCCTGAGATCATCTTCTGAGACCCTCCTTCGTGTGCCTCCTCCTTGAGAGGTCTGGAGGGTGGCAACATGAGGACGGGCCCTCTCTGCAGTGGCTCCCCATCTGTGGAAAGCTCTCCCCAGGGAAGTTCACCTGGCACCTTCATTATATACCTTTAGGTGCCAGCCAAAAACGTTCCTTTTTAACAAGGCCTTTGGTTGATTTGATTTGCATCCTAAGCCCTTTTAAAAAGTGTTTTTTTGGGGGGGTAGGGTATTGGGTTGATTGTTTTTATTTTGATTATATATTTTGTGGTGGCGCTGTGGTTAAACCACTGAGCCTAGGGCTTGCTGATCAGAAGGTCGGCGGTTCGAATCCCTGTGATGGGGTGAGCTCCCGTTGCTTGGTCCCAGCTCCTGCCAACCTACTAGCAGTTCGAAAGCACGTCAAAGTGCAAGTAGATAAATAGGAATCGCTACAGCGGGAAGGTAAACGGCGTTTCCATGTGCTGCTCTGGTTTGCCAGAAGCGGCTTTGTCATGCTGGCCACATGACCTGGAAGCTATACGCCGGTTCCCTCGGCCAATAATGCGAGATGAGCGCGCAACCCCAGAGTCGGTCACGACTGGACCTAATGGTCAGGGGTCCCTTTACCTTTACCTATTTTGTGGTTTTATAGGTTTTGTGGTATGGGGAGGTATATAAATTCAAATAATAATAATAATAATAATAATAATAATAATAATAATACAGTGGTACCTCGGGTTACAAAGCTTCAGTACGTTTCCGAGCACAATTCAAAGTGTTGGTGTTGACCTTTAAAGCCCTAAACGGCCTCGGTCCGGTATACCTGAAGGAGCGTCTCCACCCCCATCGTTCTGCCCGGACACTGAGGTCCAGCTCCGAGGGCCTTCTGGCGGTTCCCTCATTACGAGAAGCCAAGTTACAGGGAACCAGGCAGAGGGCCTTCTCGGTAGTGGCACCCACCCTGTGGAATGCCCTCCCACTAGAGGTCAAGGAGAACAATTACCAGACCTTTAGAAGGCATCTCAAGGCAGCCCTGTTTAGGGAAGCTTTTAATGTTTGATGGATTTCTGTATTTTAGAATTTCTGTTTTTTTGGAAGCCGCCCAGAGTGGCTGGGGGAACCCGGCCAGATGGGCGGGGTATAAATAATAAATTATTATTATTATTATTATCAGATTACAAATGCTTCAGGTTACAAACTCCGCTAACCCAGAAATAGTACCTCAGGTTATGAACTTTGCCTCAGGATGAGAACAGAAATCGTGCTCCAGCGGTGCGACGGCAGCAGGAGGCCCCATTAGTTAAAGTGGTGCTTCAGGTTAAGAACAGTTTCAGGTTAAGAACAGACCTCCGGAATGAATTAAGTTCTTAACCAGAGGTACCACTGTAATAGTAATAATAGCAGCTGTGTTGCCATGGCACTGCCTCTTTCCTGTACAGGGCTGCACACACTAAGCTACAGCTCTGCTCCTAGGTCCTAGGAGGAAGGTCACGGCAGCGCTGCACAAGGATGTCGCTGATGAATTGCGTATCTGCTCTTACTGCTCATGAATGGAAGGATTTTTTGAAAGATTAGTGATGGGGGGCAGTGGAAGACAGGGGCGCATTCTCATTGTTTTCATTGGATAGGAACTACCTTCAGGTAAAAAGGTAAAGGACTCCTGGACGGTTAAGTCCAGTCAAAGGCGACTATGGGGATGCAGTGATCATCTCGCTTTCAGGCCGAGGGAGCCGGCATTTGTCCGCAGACAGCTTTCCGGGTCATGTAGCCAGCATGAATAAACCGCTTCTGGCGCAACGGAACACCATGACGAGTGCCAGAGCACACGGAAACACTGTTTACCTTCCCGCCGCAGTGGTACCTATTTATCTATGTTCAGTGGTGTGCTTTCGAACTGCTAGGTTGGCAGGAGCTGGGACAGAGCAACAGGAGCTCACTCTGTCACGGGGATTCGAACTGCCGACCTTCTGATCGGCAAGCCCAAGAGGCTCAGCGGTTTAGACCACAGCGCCACTGAAATAACACCTTTGTGGTGTTTCCCTACTCTGCTGCTGTAATTTGTAGCATGACTAACTGCTTGTTTCTTGCTGAGCTTTTGGAGGATTTCAGTGACGGCACCGATAATCTGCACATGCTCTAGGAGACCATTGTGATAAAACAAGCTACATGTGGCCGGGGGGGGGGAGGACCTCAACAATTTCCCTGTTTCGTGTGAGCTCCATTGCATGTGGTTCAGGGTGTTTGATAGCTCTGCTTTCTTCCAATGAATTAAAAACGGGAAGTGGTTTCATCTAAAGGCTTCTGGTGTCCCTCAACTTTAGCACCAAACCTTTGAAGGTCGATATAGGAAGATTGCTTACTCGGAGAGACAATGCCCCTGTGATTCTGGACAGATAGAAACAATAGAGCATGTGCCTATATTATGTGCGTATATTATAGAGACATCTGTATTCGCCTCATCTCCCCGCTATTTCATAAATACCCAGGGTGCACAGGACAATTCTATACCTCCCTGCTGCTTTCAGATACCAACCCTGCTACAACATACAATGTTGCCAGATTCTGAATAGCAGCGTTCAAAATTCGTTGGTTGATGTCCTGCACCACAAACTAGATTTGATGAACACCCATATCAGAGTGCTTTGTAAATTGATAGTCATAGGCTTTTATATACAGTGGTACCTCTACTTACGAATTTAATGCGTTCCAAATGCACATTTGTAAGTAGAAAAAAATTGTAAGTCGAATCCCATAGGAATGCATTGGGAGAAAAAATTCGTAAGTAGAAAAAATCCTATCTAAAAATTCGTAAGTAGAAAAAAATCCTATCTAAACCGCATCCAAGATGGCGGCCGGAGCTCCTTTCGTAAGTAGAAACATTCGTAAGTAGAGTTATTCGTAAGTAGAGGTACCACTGTACTAACCTTTTATGCTCTTCCACACCAGTTGAATGCTCCTAACCCTTCTTTTATAATATTTTTGCTCTTTTAGATTCTTATAGTCTTTTATATATACCTTCTGTTTTAATAATTTTAGCTTTCCAAAATGTTTTACTGATTGTCAATGATTGTACCCCACCCTACTTATGCTGGTCTATGACCGTAATAAAGATTTGATTGATTGATTGAGCACCAAACCTTGACAATAATTCACTAACCTTCTGGTTTCCTTGGTGCCCTTCCAGGGAGACAGGAGTCAAATACCTTGACCGAAAGTTCACATCAGTCACCTTCACCATAATGTCTTTGTACATTCCTCTGTAACGTGAAATAAACGGGATCGCGATGGTGATGGAATGAATGGTTGGTGGGCCAATGGAAGGGCAGCACTCAGCATGGATGACGTTGCTGACCAGTTCTTCTGAACCATCGACCACCAATGAACTCAAATCATTGACAAGTCGGATGACTAGATTTTCCAGCACACTGAAAGGGGCTTGAATGCAACAGGCTATTTCAGGTTCACTCAGATCATTCGCTTTCACAAGAAACCTGCAGACAGAATACAATAGTATCCATATTTTCTGTAAAGTCCAATAGCTAGAATAAATTTGCTACTGCTGAACTCCCAAAACCGTCCAGGAACCAAGGCGTGGCTTCCGATTGGCTGCAGGAGGTTCCTGCAGCCAATTGGAAGCCACAGAAGCCGTGCCGAACGTTTGGCTTCCAAAGAAAGTTCGAAAACCGGAACAATCACTTCTGGTTTTTGATCGTTCGGGAGCTGGAATGTTCGGCTCCCAAGGCCGAAATATTTTTAATATTTGATGTTGCATTGTGTTTTTAATATTCTGTTGGGAGCCGCCCAGAGTGGCTGGGGAAACCCAGCCAGATGGGTGGAGTATAAATAAATATATTATTATTATTATTATTAGCTGCTTTTGCTGCAACAGACTAACAATGACCCCCCCTCTGGAATTTGTCCCAAAGGCCACTGTTGAGCTCCCCCCCCCAAAACCACTTGCTCTTACTCTTTAGTCATCCAGTCACTTTCATTGTCCTTTCCTTCCAGCTCACCGGAAGACTGATGCATGGAACTGTTTTTATGCAAGTCTCCTGACCTTGTACAATTTTCTTGGTAGCTTTGGGCAATTTCATTACTTGTCTTCTTTTGATTGACATCTTTGTCACTCCTGCCTGGCTCAGCTATCAGCCTGCAATTCCCATTTCCCATCTGCTTCAGGGCTTTTTTTATCTCTGTCTGTTTTTCCTGATCAGGACACATCTGCAGATGCTTTACACTGCTGTTTTCCACGTTTCTGGACACAGTTACATTTTCCCCATAGTTTCCTGAACTGTCTTCCAAATCTCTGTTTTCTGAAATTTTCTGAGTGGGAGATAGCACTGATTGAGAACCTATTCCATTGTCCTGATTTGGCACTGCAATGGATTTTTGTTGCTGATCTTCATTTTTCACAAGTACTGGACATTCCTGTTCTTTGTCAGCTAGATTTTCATTTGAGGATGAACCCGTTTCAGTTTCCACCGTTTTGTCTTCTGTCACCTGGGTTCCGTTTCCCCCTCTGCGTACGGAGGACGGTTCATGAAATGGCTGATTGACACCTGCCAATAACTGCGTGCCATTTGCTTTCTCTTTATCAGCCTCACACACAGATTTCCAAGGGGTACACGGAACAAATGGCACAGTATCCGATTTTCTGCAGCTCATCTCAAACAGTTTGTTTTGTAAGTCTCCAAAGTATTTGGCAACATGTATGATGAGCTTGTTTAATTTCTGAAGCCAGTCTGCAAGGCTGCTCCCTGCTGAAGAAGCAAACAGAAATATATGTGACGGGCAATACCTTACTTGTGATTTCTTCGGGTGAAACGGTTAAGCATGTCCTTCCATTTTTATACACTGTTATCATTGCCCAACTTGGTTCCCTTATCTATTTTCTACAGCCCTTTGGCATTTTTTTTTAGGAGGCTGCAGAAAAAGTGGATTTATTCAAGCACCCCCACCTTTACCTGTAATTAACAGAAGATTGCTCAGCAAGATTGCTTCAGTCCCCTAACTTTATCTTAATCTGCAAAGCCATCCCCCATTCTATTTCTTGGGCAAGCTAGAAGAGTACAGGAGATTGAATGTTGACAACTTGCAAATACAGTGGCACCTTGGTTCTCAAACTTAATCCGTTCTGGAAGTCCGTTCCAAAACCAAAGCATTCCAAAACCAAGGCACGCTTTCCTATAGAAAGTAATGCAAAACGGATTAATCCGTTCCAGACTTTTAAAAACAACCCCTAACACAGCAATTTAACATGAATTTTACCATCTAACGAGACCACTGATCCATAAAATGAAAGCAATAATCAATGTACTGCAGCCACACAATCAAACAGTAGCGGAACTGAGTTCCACACAGTCACAAAAAAAAACCTCTGCAAAAACAAAAACACAAAATAACTATCAGAAACAGACAGACCTCAGCATAACACTCAAAACGGAAGTGCGGCACTCAAATTGGAAGCGTAATACTCAAAACGGAGCACTTTCAGCTTTCATAAAAAGTTCACAAACTGGAACACTTGCTTCCAGGTTTGCAGTGTTTGGGTTCCAAGTTGTTTGAGTACCAAGGTGTTTGAGAACCCAGGTACCACTGCCATTGGCCGTAGTGACAGCCTTTCCCAAGGAAGAGACCCACGTGTTTTGAAAATCTAAATTTTACAGAATGTTTGTCCAAGTGAGGCCTTTTCAACCAGACCTTTCCCTGTCGCTTCCGTCTGCCAACATAGCAGCACTTTCAATATGCCGGTTTTTATAGAGTTAAGCAAGCAAAGTACTTTTTTATTCTTCAGAATCATGCAAACTCCTTTGAGGCCTCTGCTTTCTTTCCCTCTCCGACCTTGATTGCCCAGTTTCATAACACAATGGCAGACTCTGTTCTCATCTCTCATCTCCTCTTTTCTTGTGGAGTATTTTATACAAAAGAGAGGCAGGGAGGGAGGGAAGAAAGGAGGGCTGGGGCTTTTGTCCAGGAGTACTTTATCAGAGAAGAGTCTAAAAAGGAACTGACGCAGATCAAACATCTACATTAAGGTGAATCTAATCCACCACTTTCTCAAAAGAAAGCTCCTTTTGTTGCTTTCTTTAGGCTCATGACTCAGAAGCCGAGGCATAAAAGGACTTTTGAGTTAGGTAAAACATGTTTGTCTATTAAATTATGGATATCAGGTTGTAAGCAAGACCTCTCTCTCTCTCTCTCTCTGGGTGGAGGATGGAGGCAAAATAGTGAAAGCTTCCCTGACTCCTCAAAGCACGTGCCAAGATACTGGCAAGCTGAATTGATGTCATTCAGGAGCTTAGCTTGTGTGCCTGCCTAGTTCTTCTCTCTTGCTCAACCTGTGCATTTGCAAAGAGTCAATTTATTACAAGTTGTCTATTCCCCCCTTCTGTGCTCTCAGAAGGAATCTGACCTTGCAATGTCCACACCTACAACTTACTGTAATTTGTAGAAGTGGGGACAAGGAAACAATAGCCTTCCATTTCTATTTGACAAATTGTTGCTTTGACAGTTTCTTTTTGTCCAACTTCCAGAGGGGCAATGATGTTTGTCTGGTTGTAGCAAAAGCGACACCTTTTTTACAGCCCGCTCTTCTGTGCATTACACTCTAGTTTACTTAACCTTTAATTCAAAAACCTATTGCAATTTGAATGTAAGCCTAAATATTATTTGATGTGCAAAATTCTGGAACTGATTTCACATTATTAATAATCTCTGTCCAGACAATTTGGATCCCTTCCAATCGGGATTCAGGCCTCATCATGGGACTGAAACTGCTTTGGTTGTGCTGGTTGGTGATCTCCAGTGGGCTAGGGACAAAGGTGAAAGCTGTTTCCTTGTTCTGCTGGATCTCTCAGTGGCTTTTGATACCATTGACCATAGTATCCTTCTGGACTGTCTAGAGGGGTTGGAAGCTGGAACACTGATATGCAGTGGTTCAGTTCCTTCCTTCTGGGCTGCATCCAGAAAGTGGTGTTCTGGAGTGAGTGTTTGGACCTCTGGGCCCTCTGGGCTCCATTTTCTCCCCACTGCTTTTTCACATCTATATGACACCTCTGGGAGAGATCATCAGGGGGTTTGGGCTGGGTGTTCATCAGTATGCGGATGATACCCAGCTCTACCTCTCTTTCAAATCAGAACCAGTGAAGGCAGTGAAGGTCCTGTGTGAGTGCCTGGAGGCGGGTGGAGGATGGATGGCTGCTAACGGATTGAGGCTGAATCCTGACAAGACAGAAGTACTGTTTCTGGGGGACAGGGGGCGAGCAGGTGTAGGGAACTTCCTGGTCCTGAATGGGGTAACTGTACCCCCGAAGGACCAGGTGCATAGCCTGGGGATCATTTTGGACTCACAACTGACCATGAAGGCACAGGTCAATTCTGTGTCCAGGGCAGCTGTCTACCAGCTCCACATGGTACGCAGGCTGAGACCTACCGGCCTGACTGCTGTCTTGCCAGAGTGGTACATGCACTGCTTATCTCCTGCTTGGACTACTGCAATGCGCTCTACGTGGGGCTACCTTTGAAGGTGACTCGGAAACTACAACTAATCCAGAATGTGGCTGCCAAACTAGTGACTGGGAGCTGCCACTAGGACACCATAACACCAGTTCAAAATGATCTCACTGGCTCTCGATATGTTTCTGACCAAATTTCAAAGTGTTGGTGCTGACCTATAAAGCTCTAAACGGCCTTGGCCCAGTATACCTGAAGAAGCGTCTCCACCTCCATCATTCAGCCTGGACACTGAGGTCCAGATCCAAGAGCCTTCTGGAAGTACTTTCTGTGAGACAGTAAAAGGAACTCCGAAGGGTTGGAGCAAGCATACTAACACTTTGTTCAAGTATTTAATCAAAGCTTTCTAGATACTTCTTGGTAAAGGTAAAGGACCCCTGGACAGTTGAGTCCAGTCAAAGGTGTCTATGGTATTGCAGTGCTCATCTCGCTTTTGGCCAAGGGAGCCGACGTTTGTCCACAGACAGCTTTCTGGGTCATGTGGCCAGCATGACTTAACCGCTTCTGGCACAACGGAACATTGTGAGGGAAAGCAGAGCACACGGAAATGCCATTTACCTTCCCGCCACAGTGGTACCTATTTATCTACTTGCACTGGTGTGCTTTCAAACTGCGGGGTTGGCAGGAGCTGGGAAAGAGCAATGGGAGCTCACCCTGTTGTGGGGATTCGAACCGACGACCTTCTGATTGCCAAGCCCAAAAGTCTCAGTGGTTTAGACCACAGCGTCACCTGCATCCCCTGTTACTTCTTGGTAACACACTAGTACCCAAAACAGAGAAGGATGCACAGATCCCTTATGTGAATTTTCTTTTTGTGTTTAGACCTACATGCAAGGGACATTTTTTTTAAAAAAAATCTCGCTTGACATGTTTTCAATTTTTGAATATAATGTTATTAAAATTATTTGGTAAATTAAACAACTTTAAGACTGCTTGTTTTTGGTGGGTTTTTTTGCCATTTCATATTTATTTATGATGCTCTCTGTGAATTCCTTAAGCTCTGCTCACCCACGGGCCTGATTGAAGCCAATAAATTGTATCTATTTGCTGTTTTCTCTAGAACTTTTGTAATAGAAAACCAAGTTCCAAAAATGCATACAACTATGTATGCTGAGACTTGAACCTATGAGTGAATTTGAACAATTGGCTGCTACATTGTCCTTGATTTACATATTTAGCTTTACTTGCCTTTACTTGAAGCTTGTTTCCAGCCTTTGTCATGAACAACATCCAGCAGCTGATAGGTATTTTGAAGAATCTTAGAAGTGTCTTCCAGTTGCCGGCTGAAGGCTTTCATGAGGTCTAGAAGGAGAGGAGTCAGTTTTGGAAGGAATTCTGCTATCTTCTCATTGTCCTTACTGACATCTTTAAGAAGCTCTCCTAAGCTGAAGTTTTGGTGCCTGATCTCTTCCAGTATTTGATCTGGATTATCAGTAACAGCTTCCATGGCAAGCTCATAAACTAATAGCAAAAGGATTCACCAAAGAACAGTTTTTTTAAAGAGAATTCTTCCTCTAGTATTTTTTGTTAAGCCTAAGAAACACTGTACACTTGTCCTATAGCAAAATAAGCACCTGGCAAGGAAACACTGACTTACTGTTGACAATGAAAAAGGAGTTACTAGGTGACAAATAGGTGTGGCCTTCCTGGAATAAAGAGAACTGGCATACAAATACTAATACATGGTCTAATGGGTTAAAAGCACGTATCATAACTTCATTACACAAATCTATGGTGTGACCACATTTTGGGTACTGTGCACAGTTCTGGCTGATTCACTTAAAAAAGGTATTGTAGAGTTGGAGAAGGAATTCTACCAGATGAAAGGTACACATGTTCTAAAACTATGTAGCAAAACAGCTCAGGGCCACAATACTTCAAGGACCGCCTCTTTCCATATGAACCTACCCAGACCCTAAGATCATCTTCTGAGGCCCTTCTTTGTGTGCCACCTCCTCAAGAGGTCCGAAGGGTGGCAACACGAGAATGGGCCTTCCCTGCAGTGGCTCCCCGTCTGTGGAATGTTCCCCCCAGGAAGGTTCGCCAGGCATCTTCATTATACACTTTTAGGCGCCAGGCAAAAACGTTCCTCTTTAATCAGGGACTCAGCTAGACAGGTAAAGGAAAAGTGATTTATACGCACTGTATGTGCGATATAGCATTGTGCCGTCAGATAGTGATATAAAGTCCCATTTTCCTCTACCTGTTCCCTGTTTAAATTTACAACACTTTATACTGAAACACTTCTTTGATGTGTCTAGATTCAGCCCAGGCCTTGGGCTGATTGACATCCAATGCCCTTTTAAAATGTGTTGGGGAGGTGGTTATTGGGTTGTTTTGATTTTGAGTGTGTGTGTGCGTGTGTGTGTGTGTGTGTCACCACTCTGTGACCTGTGGGTATAGGGCACTGTTATACGAATTTTAAGGTATCAAATATAGAATAAAAAAATAAAATAAAAAATCCTTCCAGCAGCACCTAAAAGACCAACTATGTTTTTATTTTGGTATGAGCTTTCGTGTGCATGCACACTTCTTCAGATACACTGAATTTGAAGTCCCCAGACGCTTATATGTAGAGAAAGGGTGGTGGGGTGGTGGAAATGGGTGATAGACTGACTGATAGCTGTTGACGACTGCAAACGACTGCAAATGGACTTGCATGAAAAAGCAAGGGGTGAGGTGGCTGAGGATTGCTTTATCATGTATAATGAGATAAGAATCCAACGTCTCTGTTCAAACCATGGAGAGACCAACAGCTATCAGTCAGTCTATCACCCATTTCACCCATATCTGAAGAAGTGTGCATGCACACGAAAGCTCATAACAAAATAAAAACTTTAAGGTGCTGCTGGAAGGAATTTTTTTATTTTGTTTCGACTATGTCAGACCAACACGGCTACCTACCTGTAAATATAGAATATTCATAAATGCACAGATATCTAAATATATGGACCATGTGTCTGAAATAGTATGGGAGAGCAATCCTGAAGCCATTTTGACTCTCAAATATTCCTCTGCAGTATATGGGCTCTGGAATACCCCATAAGGAAAAGGAGCAGTTTTCCCCCCTTATAACAGCATTATACTACTACTACTACTACTAATAATAATAATAATAATAGCCGAAAAATCATTGATCATTGTTTGGCTTTTATCCATTTCCGCAGTCACACAATCAGTCAGTCAGTAGCTGAACTGGGTTCCACAGTCACAAAAACAAATTAACCGAAAAAGCGTCATAAACAAAACCGCAAAATAAATAGCAAAAATGAAAGCGCAAAACTTTATCTGTTCCAGAAGTCCGTTTGACATCCGAAATATTTGAAAACCAAGGCACAGCTTCTGATTGGTGCAGGCGCCTTGGAAAAAAGGGCCGACAACCGCATCAGATGTTCGGCTTCCAAAAAACGTTCAAAAACCGGAACACTTCCTTCCGTGTTTTCGGTATTTGGGAAGCAAGGTGTTTGAGAACCAAGGTACCACTGTCCTTCCAGTGAGCACTCAGGGCTGATTTCCTTCAGAATGGATAGGTTTGATCTTCTTGCAGTCCATAGCACCATAATTCAAAAGCATCAATTCTTCGGCGATCAGCCTTCTTCATGGTCCAGCTCTCACTTCCATAAATCACTACTGGGAAAACCATAGCTTTAACTATACGGACCTTTGTAGGCAAGGTGATGTCTCTGCTTTTTAAGATGCTGTCTAGGTTTGTCATTGCTTTTCTCCCAAGAAGCAGGCGTCTTCTAATTTTGCGACTGCTGTCACCATCTGCAGTGATCAACGAGCCCAAGAAAGTAAAATCTCTCACTGCCTCCATTTCTTCCCCTTCTATTTGCCAGGAGGTGATGGGACCAGTGGCCATGATCTTGGTTTTTTTGATGTTGAGCTTCAGACCCTATTTTGCGCTCTCCTCTTTCACCCTCATTAAAAGGTTCTTTAATTCCTCCTCACTCTCTGCCATCAAGGTTGTGTCATCTGCATATCTGAGCAGCACACGGAAACGCCAGAGCCAGTGTGGTGTAGTGGTTAAGAGCGGGGAACTTGCACTCAAAGTTTCCGTGCGCTGCTCTGGTTCGCCAGAAGCAGCTTTGTCATGCTGGCCACATGACCCGGAAGCTGTCTGCGGACAAATGCCGGCTCCCTCGGCCTATAGAGCGAGATGAGCGCTGCAACCCCAGAGTCGGACACGACTGGACCTGATGGTCAGGGGCCCCTTTAAATATTATGATACATCATTAAAGGGTAAATGGATCCCTGACCATTAGGTCCAGTCGTGACCGACTCTGGGTTGCGCGCTCATCTCGCATTATTGGCCGAGGGAGCCGGCGTATAGCTTCCAGGTCATGTGGCCAGCATGACAAAGCCGCTTCTGGCAAACCAGAGCAGCACATGGAAACGCCGTTTACCTTCCTGCTGTAGCAGTTCCTATTTATCTACTTGCATTTTGACGTGCTTTCGAACTGCTAGGTTGGCAGGAGCTGGGACCGAGCAACGGGAGCTCACCTCGTCACAGGGATTCGAACCGCAGACCTTCTGATCAGCAAGCCCTAGGCTCAGTGGTTTAGCCCACAGCGCCACCTGCGTCCCTTACCTCTTGTAATAACTCAAGCTAAAAAGAATATATGGTAAACAACATGTAATATTGGTTAAGTTTATTGAAAAACAGATGCAGTTAACAAGGAAATAAAGGACCCACGCAGAAAAGGTCAGAAGTCATCAGGCGGGGAGGAAACGAACTTTATTTTTTCCTTTTCGAGATACATTCTCCATTCTGGTATTGGTGGTGGCCTGCTTGTAATGCTTTGGTGTTTTGGTGTTGCAAGTGGATTGGATGGATTGTTTATAAACCAATAAAGATTAAATTGAAAAAATAATAATAATTTAGTCAAGTTCACCTACTCTGCGTTAGAAAGTTTCTCCCTTCATCTTAAGGGAGGGAGGAGAAAAAACTTCACCTGTTGAATTTCTGCCTGGTATTCTAGGCAGAAATTCTGCTGGAACAACAGAAGCAGGGCCAGCAAGAAAGCGGCAGGACAAGCACGCTTTCTTCAGCTTGCAAAACCTCCGCTTCCCCTCTGCTTCCTCCCTCCGCCGCCGAGCGAGACCGCCCCACGGAGGAGCCACCGCGGCCGCCGCCTCTCCGGCCCTGCGCGCAGGAGAGCGTCCTGGCGGCGCTGCAGCCTTTGCGCTTCCAGCCCGGCTGCTCCAGGTGCCTCTTCCGCCTTCACCTGCCTGCATGCCTGCCTATCTGCGTGCCTGGCCAGCCAGCCCTTTGCAGGAGCGCCTCTCCAAGCCCAGCTAGCAAATCAGAAGGAAGGAGCGGCGAAGAGAAGGAAAAGAAAAAAAGAGAAAGCGAGCGTAAAGTTCAGCTCCTCGCTTCCTGCCGGATCCGAATTCTTGGGGTAAGTTTGCAAAAAAGGGGCGGGTGGATTTGGGTTAAAAAAGAAAGAAAAAGGGGGAATGAAGAAAAACAAAAAAAATCACTGCCAATTTTTTCTGGCAGCGAGTCGTCGTTTCCCCCCCATGGTTGGGGAGTTTTCTTGGAATCCGACCCACTTCCTTATCCTCTGTCCCGGGAAATGCTGACTTGCGTTTAACCCGTGGGATTGCCGCAGAGGAAAACAGACACCTAACCCCTCCGTTTCTCTTTTACATTCTTACGTTTTCATTGGAGGGTCTGAAAAGTAGCTCGCTTTAAGGAGACGAATGCCACCGTTAATGAGAAGCGGCAGCTTGTTTACGGTGATGTTGCAGATGGTCTAATTTAGGGCACGGCTGAGGGATTCAGTCAACTTTGCGGCGCGGAATTGCAAAACTATTAGTGTTAAATGAGCCATAGATTAGCAGCCATTGGGCAATATAGGAAATTTAGATTTCTACATAAAAAGATGGATTTCCCCCTCAAAATCTGCACGCTCTAATGAGTCCTCTGTTTACTTTTATTAACTGTGCTTGGAGTTTAGCTGCTTGATTTAGAGCGTTCAAGCTCTTTGCATACCTAATATCAGTACCTTTTACAACAAGCCTGTAAGGTAGGAAGGATGGTGTGAATATCCCCAAACTGTAGGGAAAAGCTGAAGGTAAGAAAGCAGCTTGAGAGTTCATGGCTTAGTTCAAAGGCACTCTAAAGCAAGATTTTACAATGATTTCTAGAGCTGCTACCTTTTTTTAAAATATACTTTTACTGAGCCCCTTCATGTGTAGAATTTTCCACCCTTCTTTCAGAAATCTAACAGGTGAAGCTTTTCCTTATGTGAAGGTAAAGATAGAGGAATGGGGCAATTAAAACAAGTTGGCTGCTCCTGCTTCTGGTATTTGCATGTTGGGCAGTGAGGTAACATCAAATAGGATTTGCAAGTTGCAGCATGTCCCTCCAGCCTTCTTGGAGACTTGTTGCAATTGGTATATCTGAAAGCTGAACACAGTTCTGCTCTGACTGGCTAATGGTGGCCTGGGCTTAATTTATTTTGTGGTTCTCCAGGGCTCAGCCATGGCATCTGCTTATGGCACTGCAAGAATTCAGTTGGATATATGAAAGTGTTCTTGAGCATGTGCAGAGCGATATTTTTACTGAGTCCCCGCATTGCTGTTTCTACATACTATCTTTGAGGAGGGGAGGCTGTATTCTCAAAAAGCTTTTTGCTTTTATGTCAACCTGTTGTACTGAGCAGTACCATTCATATGGAATATAGGTACAGAGAGCTCATATAGTTTCGCTGCAGACTGTGGCAGCACTTAAGCAATCTCCGCTCTTGAGATGAGTTGCTGCTTGTTCACAGGGAGCCGTCTCTTTAATTCTTGTTTGTTCCTCTTCAGGGATTAGTTTCCCTGGGATTTCTTTCAACATGTTTCCCTGCTCAGAGGCCACAAATATCAGCCCCCTTGACATGTTTTGAAAGTCTGAGGAAATGCTTAACAGTGCAATCGTACACATGGCAGGTCTACTACTCTGAATAAAGTCCTATTGAGCTGAATGAGGCTCTTCCCCAGGTAAGTAGGTAAAACTCCCATATCATTGTTGTTAGGCACCCTGTTCATTGAGAAATACATCTCAGTATTTAGCTTGCAGCAACGTGTGGTTCTTGTAAGCTCTTTCTCATGGGAAAGATAAAGACCTTTATTAATAAACACCTTGAATCAGGATGTGGGTGGTATATTTTGGGTTGCTGACAGGCCCGAGACCAAGCAGTGGAGCAATCCCTTTGCAGATGTTCCTCTAGGGTTAAGTCCAGTCAAAGGCGACTATGGGGTTGTGATGCTCATCTCGCTTCAGGCCAAGTTTCTCCACAGACAGCTTTCTGGGTCATGTGGCCAGCATATAAAGATTTGCTGCCCATGTTTTATTAAGGCATTAAGCAGAGGTAACCAGTAAGTTTGTGTCTCTTTTCTTGGCTGCATCATTCCATGCTATAGATATCTCTGTGGTGCTGGAACCAAGAATTCACCCATTTTCTTCTCTTTGCTACTGGGGCCACATGTGTGAAATGGGAACTGCTCATCCAGAGTAGAATCATAATCATAATTTATTATTTGTACCCCCACTCATCTGACTGGGTTGCCGCAACCATTCTGGGCAGCTATCAACATATATATAAAAACAAAACAAAACATTGCATGTTAAAAGGCTTCCCTATACAGAGCTGCCTTCAGATGTGACATCTGATGGGAGGACATTCCACAGGGTGGGTGCCACCACTGAGAAGGCCCTCTGCCTGGTTCCCTGTGACTTCGCTTCATTTCTGCCAGCAGACTCTCAGTGCTGGATCTCAGTGTCCGGGTTGAATGATGGGGTGGAGATGCTCCTTCAGGTATAGAGGGATGCAGGTGCTACTGTGGTCTAAACCACTGAGCCTCTTGGGCTTGCCAATTGGAAGGTTGGTGGTTCGAATCCCCATGATGGATTGAGCTCCAATTGCTCTGTCCCAGCTCCTGCCAACTTAGCAGTTCGAAAGGATGCCAGTGCAAGTAGATAAATAGTATTGCTGTGGTGGGAAGGTAAACGGCATATCTGTACACTCTGGTTTCCATCACGCTGTTTTGTTGCACCAGAAGTGGTTTAGTCATGCTGGCCACATGACCCGGAAAGCTGTCTGTGGACAAATGCCGGCTCCCTCGGCCTGAAAATGAAATGAGCGCCGCAACACCATAGTCGCCTTTGACTGGACTTAGCTATCCAGGGGTCCATTACCGTTTTTACCTACCTGCTCCTTCGGGTATACTTGGCCGAGGCCATTTAGGGCTTTAAAGGTCAGCACCAACACATTGAATTGTGCTCGGAAACGTACTGGGAGCCAATGTAAGTCTTTCAGGACCGGTGTTACATGATCCTGTTGGCTGCTCCCAGTCTTGTGCATGTTTTACTGAGCAGTCCTAATTTTGAACAACTGTACACCACTGTACATAGGCTAGTGCTAAACCAGGTGATTTTGGAGAGCTGATTGCAATGGCATGGTATGGAACTCAAAAATCTACTAGAGTCCTCAGTCAACACATCTGCTTGGGTCACTCTCTGGACCGATTGCCTAACTCCTTTTCCACTTTGTGTACTTGTCACATGGACATGGGAGTTAGTCACTGCTAGCATTTGAATGTCACCTGCATGACTAACACATTCTCAGATAGTTGCCAACACTGTGACCAAGCGAGGGCTGATAGAAGCCCAAGTGTCGCTTCACTCGCTGATAGCTGTTGGCTCAAGGACTTGCGATGGGTGGTGGAGGGTGTTTTGTCGGGTGGTCTAAGGGCAGTGGAGCAGCTCTGTTAGGCTAAAGCAGGGTTTCCCAAACTTGGGTCTCCAGCTGTTTCTGAACTACCAATCCCACCATCCCTGACCACTGGTCCTGTTAGATAGGGATGTTAGGCATTGTAGTCCAAAAAGAGCTGGAGACCCATGTTTGGGAAACCCTGGAAGCAAGGGGCCTTTTTGGAGAATTAAGCAAAGCAATATAAAGCTGCCGCATCCATAATAATAATAATAATAATAATAATAATAATAATAATATAATCATAGAGACATCTACCTTACTTTAATATAACAGGGAATGAATGGTGGAGTCTTAAGTCATTGCCCTTGTGTGGCTGGCAGAAGTTTAATAATAATAATAATAATAATAATAATAATAATAATTTTTATTCTTTGTACCCCACCCATCTGATTGGGTTGCCCCAGCCACTCTAGGCAGCTTCCAGCATTTACGAAAACATAATACTGTATGTTCTTGCTCCGCTCCAGGGAATGGGCTGAAATGGAAGATCTTCCAATCCTTTCCCTCTTGCTTTTATTTTACGAAAATGGTGGTGGTCAGAGATAATGTGTGGTGGTACTGCTGGCATAGAGAGCACAGTGTTCCTCTTGTTTTTCTCAAGATGAGAACTAGATAATGCACAATCACCAAGGAATCAGACCGGCAGCAGTATAGCAGAAGTTTCTAGCTGATGTCGTCCGGGAGCGTCTTTTGCATTCAAATGTGCTTGCCAATGGACGGCACATTCCAAAGCATAACTCTTGCTGTTTCTTTTCTTTTTTTTAAAAAAAGTTTATGATTGCTAACTTCACCTTATTGGCAAGGACCTTTTGACAGTCAGGTTTTAGCACCTCTTGGGAGCAGGTCTCAACCTGTTAATGTGAATAGGTGCTGGAACATAAATTACAGCTTTGAAAGCTCCAAAACTATTGTTGTGTTTGAGGGCCCCTGAGCGCATTTAAATGAACTCTAGCTTTCATCTGTGTTGAAAGACTTCTTCACTTTATAAGACTTTATATTTTCCTTTTTCTTCTCATGACTGTTGGATGTCCTTATCTCATGCTGCATTGCCTGTCACTGATAAGCATTATGAAGGTAAAGGGACCCCTGACCTAATTAGGTCCAATTGTGAGCGACTCTAGGGTTGTGGCGGTCATCTCGCGTTATTGGCTGCGGGAGCCGGCATACAGCTTCCAGGTCATGTGGCCAGCATGACAAAGCCGCTTCTGGCAAACCAGAGCAGCACACTGAAACGCCGTTTACCTTCCCGCTGTAGCGGTTCCTATTTATCTACTTGCATTTTGACGTGCTTTCGAACTGCTAGGTTGGCAGGAGCTGGGACCGAGCAATAGGAGCTCACCCTGTCGCGGGGATTCGAACCGCCAACCTTCTGATCAGCAAGCTCTAGGCTCTGTGGTTTAACCCACAGCGCCACCCACGTCCCAATAAACATTATATTACTAGTTAAATTATTGTAATTTACAATGGGCAGAGTCTTCCTGTTTGCTTGCCTGCATATAAAGGGAGTTCCTATATATTGTGGGAACCACGCAACTGGAGAAGCACATTTCCCTATGTTTTCAAGCACCATTGAACTTTTCTTCGAAGCTTCGCCTAAGACGAGACGGCGCCATTAGAAACTCTGCAAACTGTACGGAGAGCTGTAGAGCTGGGTTAATTTCAATCAGCACCCTTCTTTCCACGACTCTCTAAAATCCATTATAAAAAGTAATGAGTAAGATGCTGGTTTGCTGAGCTAGAAAACGTGGGAAGGAGCACTAGTGCAGGCTGAATACTTGCTTTCTTCTTAGGGAGGGGCTGAGATGAAAAGAAGGCGGGTGTCATGGTTACCAATCAAATGACTCTGATTATCAGAGCTGGCAAATGCGTTCTGCAAGCAATGTCCTAAACGTTGTCAGGGGAATAAAAGGCTCTTCAGTTACATGGGTGGGATGGTGTGAAATTGAGTTCCGCCAGTAGGACTGATAAAGTCATTCCTTTCCTGTACTGGTGCCAGGAAATCTAAATGTGTGTGTGTGTGTGTGTGTGTTAGAGGGGTGGAGCAGCAATCTTGCTGAGTAATATTTTAATGTTTCTTAGGTGGGTGTATGGCAGTCTCTAGCACCTATGCCTCATCCTCAGTGGAGACACAGAGCTGGTTCACACATGCCCGTACAATATTTGGTGAGAGAGCTGCTCCTTCCTTACAGGGCATTGTGTGGAAGGTGAATTCAGAGCATTTGTTGTGTTGGATTCATGATATCTCATTTACACATTCATGTCGGTCCTTGATAGCATGTGTGTGTGTGCTGCCTAAGTTGCTTCACATGGCTGTCATCAGAGGCCGGCGTGTTAGACAAGGACTATGTATGTATGCCCAGCTTCACAATCTCATTCTGGCGTGAAGCTCACTGGGTATTCTTGAGCCTCTATCTGCCTAATCTACCCCTCCCAGGGTTGCTGTGAGGATAAAAAAAACAGACTTAACAAGCGTCCCTATTTTCCAGGAAGAGTCACAGAGTTATAATGAAACATTGAACTTTTTTTCTAAAAAAAACCCTTCGCTATACAAGGCTGCCTTCAGATTCCTTCTAAACGAGATAAGTAACTATACAACCTTTAGAAAACATCTGAAGGCAGCCCTGTATACTAGGGAAGGTGTTTTTTTTTTTAAAAAAAGTTTAACGTTTTATTATGTTTTTATATCTGTTGGAAGCCTCCCAGTGTGGCTGGGGCAACCCAGTCAGATGGGTGGGGTATAAATAAAAAAATTGTTGTTGTTGTTGTTAAATAGGACATTCCTAAACATTTTGTGAATCTTTGTACTTTTGTCCATTTACTGTTTTTATTTTCCCCAATTTGAACTATAAAATAGTGATTTTCTTGAGTCAAAATGAGACTACCCCTAACCTAAACGTGTTTTTTTTAATAGAAAAAAGGCACTGCCTCTTTTCATTGGTGAAATGTTGGCGGGTATGAAATAGGAGAATGAAATAACACCACCTTGAATTCCTTAGTGGAAAGCCAAGATATAAACATAATAAATAGCTGTGGTTTTTGTTATATACCTATCATGTTAAGCTAGTGATACCATTTCAGTCTTGGAATAAGATTCCTTGCAAAGTTCAGAAGCATACTCTTGGATATATTAAAGCTATGTTTCAAGGAAACAGTGTTTTGTATTCTGGTTGCTTTTTGTGTGTCCCAATAACTGTAGATGCTGTTGAGGAATGAAATGAAAATGCAGTCAGGGCTGGCCCTACGACCAGGCTGGGTGGCGCAGGGCACCACGGCGCCGGCCCGCCAGGAGGGCGCCGTGAGCTGCGCCCGCCCGCTGGCCGGCTAGTTCGCCGCGCAGCTGCGCCCATGGCAATTGTGCTGTGCCTGCGCGCTGCGCCCGCCCGCCCACCGCGCTGGGAAATGGGGCGGGGGGGGGCGCCGGAGGGATCTGTCGCTCTATGGCGCCAGGGGCGCTTAAGACAGCCCTGAATGCAGTAAACCTATAAAAATAACTTGAAGAATCAGAGCACTATGCAAACACAACTGGTAGAGAAGCACTGTTGCACAATCTAGTGATGATAAACCAGGATGCTTTGATGTTGTTAGCTACCCATCATCAGCTGATAATTTCAATCCCGTTGATAAACTTTCCTAGGCTACATAACCTCTTCACCCTGGGAGTGTGCAACTCCATCATACACATATGACAATGTCTTGTGCAAGGCCTCTTTGTGTGATTCCTAGTTTAAAAATAAAAATAAAATTGAGGAAGGAGAGCTGTGCAGATACCGTTGGGTTCATATAAAGCATATGCAACCTTATATGTGCGGCCCTGCCTTCAGGATCTATCTTTTAATTTAATTTAATTTATATACTGCCATTGACCTGAGAATCACAGGAGAGTTTGCAGCATAAAATCACAAACATACACAACATGTTGTTGTTGTTTAGTCGTTTAGTCGTGTCCGACTCTTCGTGACCCCATGGACCAGAGCACGCCAGGCACTCCTGTCTTGCACTGCCTCCCGCAGTTTGGTCAGACTCATGTTGGTAGCTTAGAGAACACTGTCCAACCATCTCGTCCTCTGTTGTCCCCTTCTCCTAGTGCCCTCAATCTTTCCCAACATCAGCGTCTTTTCCAGGGAGTCTTCTCTTCTCATGAGGTGGTCAAAGTATTGGAGCCTCAGCTTCAGGATCTGTCCTTCCAGTGAGCACTCAGGGCTGATTTCCTTCAGAATGGATAGTTTTGATCTTCTTGCAGTCCATGGGACTCTCAAGAGTCTCCTCCAGCACCATACACAACATAATAACAAACAAAATAATATCCCCACCCACAGTTTAAAAGCCCATAGATTGTTTAATCAGCCAAAGGTCTGGGAGAAGAATGTTTTCGCCTGGTGTGTAACGAAGGTGCCAGGAGAGTCTCCCTGGTGAGTTAGAGATGTCAGAGAATTCTAGTGGGAAATGGTCAATGTTCACTTATTCGTTTAATGTCCGGAGCAGAAATCAACTCAAGGATTTCAATTGGTATTCACATTTGTTGTTTTCAGTTCTTCAAATTATATGAAATTGATTATGGTTCCCCTACCCTCAACCCATGCATTCAATTTCTGTTGCATTGGGAAATGAATGGTGTGGAATAACATGTTCATAATGCAATCAGCTATGTAAAATTCTGCCACAGATAATGCAGGTTATGCCCGAAGGTGCACTGTGGTGAAATGCAAACAGCATGGAAATATTTGCCTTTTTGCATCTACAAATATGGCTGCCAACATTGCCAAGGCAATGAAGAATATAATTGTAGCCATTGGGAGCTGAGGTACAAGCAAGTGGAAGCCGTAGAATTTTCCCCTTTGGGCAGCATTTTCTCTCTTAGGCAGCTAAACTGGATAGCTAGACTGGTCTCTGTGACTGTGATCTTTGGAAGCAGTGCTGTGTGGCTGCTGTTTGAACTCTCAATCAAGAGTTTAAAACTCAGGGGTCAGCAAACTTTTTCAGCAGGGGGCTGGTCCACTGTCCCTCAGACCTTGTGGGGGGCTGGACTTTTTTTGGGGGGGGGAATGAATGAATTCCAATGCCCCACAAATAACTCAGAGATCCATTTTAAATAAAAGCACACATTTTACTCATGTAAAAACACACTGATTCCCGGACCGTCTGCGGGCCAGATTTAGAAGGCGATTGGGCTGGATCTGCCTCCCAAGCCTTAGTTTGCCTACCCATAGTTTAAATAATATATACAGTATTGGGGAGAGGGGGGGGGCGAGAGGCAAGTATTTCAGGTACTTCATAAAGACTTATGATTATATTGCTCAATAACTACCTACCCTTCTGCAAACTGCTACAGGTAGGACCTGCCTCTTTTCCATAAAAGAGGGAAGTGATGCAAAATAGGGCATTAAAGAAGTTGGTCCTTACTGGGGAAGCTGTTTGCTACAGTCATACCTCGGTTTGCGACCACAATCCGTTCCGGGGAGCCAGTCGCTCCCCGAATCGGTCGCTCCCCGAAGCACGATAGAACACTTCTGCACATGTGCGTGCACTGCGCAGATCACTCCTGCGCATGCACACACTGCGCAGATCGCTTCTGCGCATCCGAGCACTGCGGAACCCGGATGTAAACACTTCCGAGTCCGCGGTGGTCGGAAACCGAAGCGGTCGCAAACGGAGGCAGTAGCAAACCGAGGTGTGACTGCACTGCGTTAGCAAGAAACTAGGTGTTTTCTTTTTGCAGTCAGCATTGCACCTGTAATCAAATCATGTGCTTGCACCCATGATTCCCAAGACTAAGATCGTAACTGGATCTTGCTGTTGGGTTTCCATGAAATCAGTTTTTCTGATGATCAAATGTTGGATTGCCTGTGATTGCTGTCAATGATCCTTTCCCCAAAGAATCACAGAACCATTCCTGCATTGTAGGGGGTTGGAGTAGATGACCTTCAGGGTCCCTTCCAACTCTACAATTCTGCGATTCTATGAGTCCGTGGCTGGTTGCAGACATAATATTTAAAGACCCAAAGTGCCCCATAGAGGTCACTCACATTCTTTCCCCATCCTCTCTCCCTTGTGCATTTTCTTCCGTTCTTGGTGGTAGCCATGGGGCCGTCTTATGACTTCACCAAGGTTTGTGTAGCCTCCAGTGTTTCTCTGATGAAAATAGGGATGTCCTATTTTAAAGCAGGACGTTCGAGGATCAACTCAGAAACTGGGAGGGGTTCTGTAAATCGGGGAGTGTCCCCAGAAAATAGGGACACTTGGAGGAACTGGGGTTGACGTTGGCAGCAGTGTGTTGGGTGGGGAAGAGGCAGGCAGCTTTTTTGCACCCTGCTTCTAGCTCACATAACACAACTCAAAACTATGGCCTGTAGCAGTAGTAGTAGTAGTGGTAGTAGTAGTAGTAATAATAATAATAATATTATTTTATTATTTATACCCCACCCACCTGACTGGGTTTCCCCAGCCACTCTGGACGGCTTCCAACAAAATATTAAAAAATACAATAAAACATCAGACATTAAAAACTTCCCTAAAAAGGGCTGCCTTCAGATGTCTTCTAAAAGTCAGATTGTTGCTTATTTCCTTGACATCTGATGGGGTGGCTTTCCACTGCGGGCGCCACTACCGAAAATGCCCTCTGCCTGGTTCCCTGCAACCTCGCAGGGAGGGAACTACCAGAAAGCCCTCGGAGCTGGACCTCAGTGTCCGGTCTGAACGACGGGGGTGGAGACGCTGTTTAAGGCTTTAAAGGTCAGCACCAACACTTTTGAATTGTGCTCGGAAACATACTGGGAGCCAATGTAGATCTTTCAAGACCAGTGTTATGTGGTCTCGGTGGCAACTCCCAGTCTAGTTGCCGCATTCTGGCTGTTGTCTTTCTAACTAGCTGAGAGCTGGAAGAGGGCCCCCACCCATTTGACATCTGGCACAGAGCCCCCTTTTCTCTGTTCTCTTAATTGAACATCACTCCGGCTGGCTATTACATCAATTGAATCTGTGAACATACAGCGTACTTCCCCCCCATCCACCCACAAACTGGTCTGGCACCCGCAAATTCATAATGATATTAAGAGGAAGTGGAGTCAAGGGGATTGAACAGGAAAGCCATATGCAGCTCTTTTGGTTGTGTGAGCTTTTTCTTAGCTGCAACCTTCTATGAAATCTCCGAAAGACTCCCTCCCCACATCCCTAAGCGTCTTGCCCTCCCTCCTTAATATATATTTGTTTAAGACTGGACCTGTCGGAAGAAAAAGAGAACTCAGTTTCTTCCAATTTAGAAAGGCTTGGAGAGGGTACCTCCTCGCCACAGGCAACCAGTTGCATGCTTAATTGCAAGCTTGTGTTCACTCCTTTCTTGTTGTTTTCTTTAATAATTGTGCAAGCTTTTGGGAGCCAATGTTAAGAGGAGAAGTAGCACATATCCGATATCTGTTTTTAAAATCTCCTGGCACAAAATAAAAGCCCAGATGCTTATTTGCTCTGTGATGATACATACTCCACAACCAAAGCATTCAAAGGGCTTCAAGTTATTTATTTATAGCAATAAAAATGTGCTGAACGTGGACTATGAAGTACCATTTCTAATACCTATATTCTTTTCCTCCCCACGCACTGTAGGATTTGAAGGCGTGCGTTGAATTTATATATGCTGCTCCTGCTCGTGGAAGACATTTCATTCTGTCCAGGGGGCTTAAAGAAGAATTTTATCTCGCTTCTGAATATGTGTGGATAGCACTGTATGCTGTTTTGGAGCTCTGAAAGTGAGGAATGAAGTTGCCAGTATGTCATTCAGGGACATTGATGTGGATATAAAAGAATTCCTAGTGAGCATCAACCTGGGGCAATACTTTCAGAACTTCCAAGACTTCGGCTATAATGCTTTGCAAGACTGCGTGGGGATAAACAACAGTGCGCTTCAGCAAATTGGAATAGCTCCTACTGGGCACCGCAGAAGGATTCTCAAGCAGCTGGAGGTCATGTTTGCAAAAATGCTCGAAAAATCTGTGCCTGTTGAAAGCCAGAAAGCTGATGATGCCAAAGAGTTGGGAAATAGCTGTTCACAGCCATTTTGCCGCAGTTCCAGCACACACACCCTAAATCCAAACGGCGGTGAAACAAGCAGGATGCCCAGCGAATGGGCCGATAAAGCTTGTGGCAGTAATTACACGTGTGAAGATAATAGCAAACTTTCAGACCATGAGTCATTAGAAGTCAAAGACGACACGTCTTCAGGTCTAGATTCTCCTAGCTCAGCCTGTCAGGACTTGAAATGCTCAACAGATGTTGCCTCTGTTCCGAGGAATGCAGTGAAAAATGTGATGTCCAAAAAGATACCCCTTTCACTCAGTGGAAAAGGGCACTCAGAAGCCATCGATTTTCAGCCAGGTAACACACCGGAAGAAACATCATTTCTGTCCTCTGGGTTTTCTTCATCCGAAATGAAGTCTGGCAGAGACGAGCACTTGAAGTTTTCGGAGCTGGAAAGCTTGTCCGATACTCCGCCAGACTCCCCACTCTTTGAGTTTAAAGGCGAAATGGTAGAGAACGATTTGTACCGCACTTGCACTCAGAGTACAAAGGGAACTTCTAGGCCAACACGCTCCTTCATGCTCAGGCACCGTCCTGTTCCCGAAATACCTGGCTCTTCCTCAGCGGCGAAGCCTTTGATGAGGTAAACTTTAATAAATTTCTGTGTTTTGTGGTGCTTTTGGAGTGCTCAGTGTATGTATACTATATACGGCTCAGCTTCATGTATACTGTTTCCGTAATCCTTACAATTCTTAAAGGTTAGTCAGTTTTATTCCCCAGAGTGGCTGGGGAAACTCAGCCAGATGGGCGGGGTAACAACAACAACAACAACAACAACAACAACAACAACAACAACCTGTGTATTTCCAGACAGGGAGGCTGAGGCCTACGCTCACCCAGTGAGTCCATGGCTGATTCAGTATCTGAACCAGGAATTTATTGCTTTTCACCTCAGTCTCTTGACTGAGCTCTTTAGTTGAAGAACATGGATGGTGATGGGGCCTGTGTGGCTTATTGCACAAATGTGGATAAACTTGTGAGAACATATGTACCGTAGGGTTGCCATATTTCAAAAGTAAAATTTCTGACACCCGCAAAGTTGTTGAGCTTTTTTCAGGAAGACCCTGAAACTATGGAGCTTCACCCAAAAATAGTGATTTTAAGGGGGGGGGGGAGTATTTGATCCCCTGCTAAATTTGTCCGTTTGCCCTCTGACGAAGAAAAGAACAGTCCGTAATTTTAATGGTAGGTTTATTGTAGCTGTGAGAGACAGAATAACAACAGGAAAACCCCCCAGAAACCCAGAAGACAAAAGTCAGAGATAGATGTGCATTATAATGAGTGAAATAAGTATTTGATCCCTTTGCAGAAGATGACTTAGTACTTGGTGGCAAAACCCTCGTTGGCAATTACAGAGGTCAGACATTTTTTGTAGGTGGCCGCCAGGTTTGCACACATCTCAGGAGGTATTCTGTCCCACTCTTTTGGATTAGTTGTAGTTTCCGGGTCACCTTCAAAGAGATGATGTGCTCTGACCATCATCTCAGATATGTTTCCATGCCCATTCAGCAGCTGCCAGTGGCATGAAGTGTGGGAATGGGCAATGCTCATTGCAATAACTTCAGGATATGGGAGAGGTTGAACTAGACATTTCAGAGGGGAAGACCAGAACCCCATTCAAACCATTTTTGTAAGCCGCTCTATTCACCTCTGCCCTGAAACAGATAGCCCTCAATTTTGTGGTCTTGATGCACAAGCCGCAGAACTGTGGTCACCCTTTCTTTTTCAATGAATTGTATTCAATGCCATGCGCAGACACTGAGATTTGTTAAGAGATGCAGACTGCTGAATTTGAAGCTAAGGTCTTTATAGTTAATGCTGCTGCTTGTCTGTTAGTGCTTAGATCCCACCCAAGCTCTGAAAAAGTTTAGTGTCCTTGTGTAGTGCACTTATCTAGTCTTCTTTCATGCCTGGATTTTTAAAAGAAATTTTCTATATTATTATTCTCCTTACATACGGCTAAGGGACAGATTCTCCCCCCCGCCTCCCTGAGACCTTTACCTGTCTTTGAAAATTGCCTCTAGCTTGTTAAGCACAGATTATAGAAGTCTGTGTGTCCTTAGAAATGTAAAGGAACTTTTGGGGATATGGAACAGCACAGCGGTGCTAGCAGTATGGCTATGAATTCAACAGAGAGCTCATGTTTTGTCACCTCTTATTTAAAGTGTGCTGCAGAGATTTTTTTTTTTTAAAGAGAAATGTCCTCACTGAAATTTTAATACTGAATCTGTCATGCAGAGTAGCCGCACTGAGCAAATAACTCTGTGTGTCCCCCTCCCACTTCTATCTAGAGCCTGGACTGTGTTGTTTAATTGGTGTCTTATTACGTAACAAAATATGTTACTTGGAATGCTGCATTCCAATCGACTGTTACTTTGTAGCTTGAATGCCGTGGGAAGGTTACAGCGTTTGGGGATTTTTAGGTTAGAGAAAAGGCGAAATGAAACAGGTGTATAAAAAATATTCATGGAGAAAGTGGATAGAGAGGAAAAAAGTCTTTCTTCTTGTCTCTTAATACTAGAACTTGGGGGACATCCTGGATGTTGAAAGATAGACACCACAAAGTGCTTCTTCACAGCAACTCACAGAGTTTTTGCTTCCCATCTGTGAAAACAGGATGCTGGACTGGATAGTCTAGCACCGGCATAGGCAAACTCGGCCCTCCAGATGTTTTGGGACTACAACTCCCACCATCCCTGACCACTGGTCCTGTTAGCTAGGGATGATGGGAGTTGTAGTCCTAAAATATCTGGAGGGCAGAGTTTGCCAATGCCTGGTCTAGCAGGTTTTGATGTTATTAATGCCTTAAATATCACATTGGCCCAAATATAAGGCGCACCCGCACCTTTAAAATTCAAGGCTTATTTGCAGGTGCGGCCCGCCTCCTGCCACTACCGCTCTGAACGGGGAGCGGCTGGCACCCTGTTCCCAAAGCCGGTGCCGGAGTTCAGCTCTGAGCATGTGGCGAGCCCATCCATAGCTGCCAAATCTCCCGTATTCCCCGGGAAACCCCTGTTTTTCCAGCTGTCCCCAGCCGAAAAAATGGATTTTTTTGTTTTTCCCCGGTTTATTCTGACGCGGCGGCCATTTTGGAACTGGGCAGAGCATGCTCAGAAGCAACTTTTGATGCTGCTTTGCCCAGTTCCAAAATGGCTGCAGCATGACTTCTGATGCGACGGCCATTTTGAAACAGGGCAGAGCAGCATCAAAAGTAGCTTCTGAGCACGCTCCGCCCAGTTCCAAAATGGCGGCAGCGCTACTTCCGCTTTGCTACTTCCGGTCCAGTCCCTTATTTCTCAGGCCGGAACTTGGCAGCTATGAGCCCATCTCCCAACACTACTGCCTCCCGGCACTACCTCCCCAAGCTGGCGCCGGGGGGAGGCATGGGAGCGGTGGGAGGGCTGTGTGCCGCTGCCCCACTGCCCTTTCCCCCTTCCTTAAGGCGCCTGGGCGTCTTGGGAGACATGGTCGGGGCAGGCGCCATTGTCCTGCACTCCCAATGGCCCTCATGGGCAGCTCTTTCAGCAGCGATAACCTAAGGTCATGAATATAAGCGGCACTTTAAGATTTCACAATCGGAATTTGAGGGGAAAGTGTGGCTTATATTCAGGCCAATACAGTCCTTCAGTTCATGTGCTCCCCCTCACCTTTTGGAGAAGGAACCTGGAGTACTGTGTCCAGTTCTAGGCACCACAGTTCAAGAAGGATACTGACAAGCTGGAATATGTCCAGAGGAGAGCAACCAAAATGGTCAAAGGCCTAGAAACGATGCCTTATGAGGAACGGCTTAGGGAGCTGGGCATGTTTAGCCTGGAGAAGAGAAGGTTAAGGGGTGATATGGTAGTCATGTTCAAATATATGAAAGGATGTAATATGGAGGAGGGTAAAAGGTTGTTTTCTGCTGCTCCAGAGAAGCGGACACGGAGCAATGGATTCAAGCTACAAGAAAGAAGATTCCACCTAAACATTAGGAAGAACTTCCTGACAGTAAGAGCTGTTTGGCAGTGGAATTTGCTGCCAAGGAGTGTGGTGGAGTCTCCTTCTTTGGAGGTCTTTAAGCAGAGGCTTGACAGGCATCTGTCAGGAATGCTTTGATGGTGTTTCCTGCTTGGCAGGGGGTTGGCCTGGATGGCCCTTGTGGTCTCTTCCAACTCTATGATTCTATGATTCTACCTGTGAATGTGATGAATTTTTTATTTTTTGCACACCAGTTTAGCTGTACTGGACGCGGCTTGGCTTGCCTCCTCGCAGCTCTGGCCTTGATGAGGGAGCCTGTCATGGTGGCACTTGCTTGCACCTCATTGTACCCTTCACAAATTTGCACCCGGGGCCAGGGTCCCCATGCTATGCCACTGGGTAGATCATAGGAATTTTGAGACCGGGAACATTACCCACTGCTAGACAACCTTCCGTTGGTGCATTTGTAAAGAGATCCTCTCTCATTTCTGCATTACATCACTTTTTGATTTTAAATCTTTCAGAAACTCTAATGCGGTGTTTTGAAAAGAGCATTTTGATAGCACTAGCTCTCAGAATTTCATGAGTGTCTTGTTGTATTTGGATATGTTACAAGACATGAGTGGTTTGACATGATGTGAGTGTTGCCTTTGTTTCCTAAGAAGATTCAGAGAGACTTTGTTTTGTAATTTTAATAAAAGTAATGAGTCGAGAGTTTCCTTGTCTGAGAAACCTAATTGAGATAATATCAAAGTGACATGCTGCCTACATGAAGAGATTTATTTTGCAATTTTTTGAGGACTTAAAAAAAAACACCTTTTAGTTTATGGGAACAGAGAAGGGCCACAGCAGATTCACTTGCACAACAGCTGTGAATATGGCCAAATTTATACTCTAAACTCCATAGTTAGCCTTCCTCAACTTCCAGATGTTTTGTACAGCAATTGCAATCCACTCCAGTCAGGTTGACGAGGCTGATGGGAATTGTAGTTTGAAACTAGGGATACACATATTTTTGAGTCCATTATGTCCCCCCCCCTTTCCACAAGGGGACAAGTTAAGATACCTTGGCACCTTTTGGAAGAAAGAGCAAGCTAAAAGTTAATTAATTAATGCCCATCCTGTGTGGACTTTTATCATTGTAATTCTGGAGAATCATACTATTTTGGGGGTTATAAAGAGGTTCACAAGTTTTATGTGAAGACTTTTCTGGGAAGCCAGCTTTTTTATTTTATCACAGATTTTATTCTGCATTTCTTTCAAGGAAGTAAGGGCAAGTTGCACATGTTTCCCTCCACTCATCCCATTACATATGTCAAAGCATATGTTTTGGGTTTTAAACTGCTTTTTGATTTTTTAAAGAACCTTTTTTTGTTGACAAGATTTATATTTTTTCCCCCTACCTTTCTGTATTCTTGGCATGGATCTTTATTTTCAATATGTATTGCTGAGGAATAATGCTGCTTCCATTATTCAGAACGTACTTCCACCTGAAAATTAACATAGCCTGTGTGGGACATTGCACACACACACACACACACACACACACACACACAAAACACAAAACCCAGACATGCCATTTTTCAAATGGATTTTTGAAATGGTTGGTTTGCAACTTTGCATAAATACATTGTTATGCATCCGAAGTGCTGATCAGTTTGCCGTTGCATTTGATGTTGAGATGATGCTTATCATGTTTCCTGTCAAAGTGACTGGCTGATTTCTGTGTACGGTCATGAGCCGTTGAATAAGACTGTTTTATTCTACATTGTTATACATTCTATGCCATAGACTTAACTATGTATCAAAACTCTTGCTTTTTAGCGGATGTGTGACAAGTATTTGGAGACTTTGGACTCAGAGACATTGGCAAAGAAAAAACGCTTTATATGCGTTGTGTGTACATTATAACCCCGTGACACCAGATGGCGCTGTGGAGTTCCGTTTTCGCCAACCTGATTTCTCATACAAAGTTTACAATGCATTTAACACTTCTTTGACATGTCTAGATCCAGCCCTTATCCCTTGTTCAGCACATGTATCAATAGCTGTTAATATTCTATTGCCACTTTGCATATCATGCTAAACCATAGCATGACATGCAGGAGGAATAAGGTACCATGAACACCCCTCCTCCTCTACTTCCCGTTTAGGGAAGTTTTTAATCTTTGATGTTTTATTATGTTTTTAATATTGTGTTGGAAGCCGCCCAGAGTGGCTGGGGAAACCCAGCCAGATGGGCGGGGTATAAATAATAAATTGTTATTATCATTATTACTTCTCCCATATAGCCAGAAGGAGTTCAGAAGCTTTTCCTTTTGGCTAGCCATGGTTTGTCCTGTTGCCCCGAGTGACGTATTTTGACCAGTGATAACAGTGGTTAATTTCAAACCAACCAACCTCAAACAATGGGTTAGAAAGCACTTTTTTAAAAAACCCAACTATAGTTGGTATTGACCACAGTTCTGGCTGGAGATAGTATGGTAAGCTGTGCTTAATTAAATGCAGAAGTGCCCAAATTTCTCTTCCCAGCTGTATGGGGAAGGAGAAAAAATGGCAGCACACAAACCCACCTTCCATTGAGGCTTGTGAACTATTAAACTTTGATTTAGTGTGAAGTGCAAATGTGGCCTTTTGGAATAAAAGTATCACGGATATTCATTGAATTCCTAGTTATTTGTTTCAGTAGTTCGGCGCTGCCTTTAAATTATGTGCTGTTAGAAAAATGGGGGCTCATCTGCACTTCCACCTACCCTAACACTAAGAAAACCTGATATTTACTGCTAAATAGGAGAAAACCTTGGGTTGGGTTTTCTCAGGATTTGCTGCAATTGAGCGCTATCTGAAGAAGTGTGCATGCACACGAAAGCTTAGACCCAGAACAAACTTCGTTGGTCTCTAAGGTGCTACTGGACAATTTTTTTAATTTTTTAATTTCTTTTGACTGTGTCAGACCAACACGGCTACCTACCTGAATCTAGCAAAAAGCAGTGGGACAAAGGCAAAACTGCTAAGACCTTTGCCTAGGACAAGCAGAATACTGGAATCATAGAATCGTAGAGTTGGAAGGGATCACAAGGGTCATCTAGTCCAACCCCCTGCAATGCAGGAATCTTTTGCCCAACATGGAGATCAAACTCACAACCTTGAGATTAAGAGTCTCATGCTCTACTGATGGACCTATGAAGTGTGGACAAGCCCTATGGCAAAATATTAACTGTGCTGAAAAATGGAAAGCAGTGCATAACATTAGTGCTAGCATTTTGTGAATAAACATGACTGGTTGTTGTTGTTTTTTTTAATCTGGTGATTTAAAGTCTATACTGTATTTCCATCAGAGAAACTAGATGCATGTTCTGCCTTATATTTATCTCTTCACTTTGGTGTTTTTCCAGCTCCCTTCAGGAAAGAAGAAACGTGAATGGTTTAAGTATCCTTTGTTCCGAGACCCATATTTCGCAAAGAAGTAAGTTGAACTTTGCAGCTATGAGGAAATTATACTGTAAAGGTAAAGGGACCCCTGACTGTTAAGTCCAGTCATGGACAACTCTGGGGTTGCATGCTCATTTCACTTTATTGGCCGAGGGAGCCGGTGTTTGTCCACAAACAACTTCCGGGTCATGTGACCAGCATGACTAAGCCACTTCTGGCAAACCAGAGCAGCACACGGAACGCCATTTACCTTCCCGCCGGTGCTGTACCTATTTATCTACTTGCACTTTGACACGCTTTCAAACTGCTAGGTTGGCAGGAGCTGGGACCGAGCAACAGGAGCTCACCCCGTCGCGGGGATTCGAACTGCTGACCTTCTGATCGGCAAGCCCTAGGCTCTGTGGTTTTGACCACAGCACCACCCGCGTCCCTTAAATTAAACTGAGTTATTGGAAAATGTAAGAAGAAAGACTGAATTTCTTATTTGGGAAATATAGCATGATAACATCGAGAAGGACATCTTAATAAATAAAATATCTTTATAGATGATAAGTTGGCACATCATACATTTCTTGAATTACTTATTTCTTTCAAATAAAGAAAAGATGCTAGCTTTACTTAATATCTCTTTTTTTGGGATAGTGTAGATTTGCTTCGATTGTAATGAAGGAAAAGTGCTTGAGCATAGCTCAAATGTCTTGTATCTCCCCCGGGGAGAAATGTGCTTACTGTTACTGTTCTTTTGTGGAGGAACATGTGCGAGGTTTGTTTCAGGTGTGAAACCCAAGAAGCACAGAAACAGGATGTGTGAGTCACATGTGGATTCTTTGATGCTGCTTTCTCATCACATTTTTCGTACCCTGTGCACTTATCAGTAACCTTTAATCGCTTCTTTCTTTGATATATGCTAGGGGAGTGTTTGTATAGTCTTAAGTATGTGTGACGGTAGCAGAATCTGTTTTCAGAAAAATGTGTGCCACCAGACAGACAATGGCAGGCAGGCAGGCAGGCAGGCAGGCAGGCAGGCAGGCAGGCAGCTGGGGATAATTCATACAAAGAGGCGGCAGTGCTAAACTCTTCTCTTCCCCAGTTTCTCTTCTCAAAGCTTCTTCATCATCCTACTTTTCTCCAGTCAGGGCTTGCTTCTGGAACTAGTTTCAGGAGGTAAAACTTTGCTCCAAACTTCTTCTGAGCAGCTGACCTTTTAAACATGCAGGTCATAATGTTGTCACCCCAAATTAGATGCTACGTAAAGTGTAATACAGGCAGGGCAGAGTGACGGAGCAAATTTGGGGCTCATTCTGTTTGTCCCATGATTTCTTCTGTTTATCCCTTGATTTCTACTCACAGATCCAAGAGGTCTTTAAAAAATAAAATAAAATAAATTATCCCACCACTTTCTCTGGGAAAACCCTTTGTTTACCTACAGAAAATCCGATGAACGCTTGTAAACAGTGGCTTTTCCTGTGCAAAGCAACAGGACCAAAAAAAAGAAAGAAAAGAAAAAAGGAATAATTTGTGTCGTCAAATGAAATCACAGGCAGGATTTGAATTATGGGCAGCGGATTGAGGATGACAATAAATGTAATAGAGGAGATACGTATTAGATATAGTTTGACATATAAAGCGGCAGAATATGGGTGGAAATGAAGACACCACAGAGGTAAGGATGGGATATCACCTTGTTCATTTTGCAAGAATATTGAATTTGAAGTTAATGTGTTGAGGTTTTCAAAACTGAATGAGAATCTATTGTATATAAAAAAGAACCTCTTGGACTATGACTAGATGGGACAAAAGGACATGTGTTTAACAGAGGAAAAACTGAGATGTGTTTCAATTGGTATGTGTGTATGTGTGAATGAATGAGAGGAGACAGAGAGAAAGAGAAAGAAAGAAAGAGGGATTTTTCTTGGCTCATTTCCCCGCTCATTAGCATTCTCACACAGTCCTCAGTCCAAGGTGCATAGAGGACTGCACCTCCAAAATGTTCCGGTGTTAAACCAGCTATCCAAATAGCACAAGATCAAAGCTAAATTTCACAGTGAAAACGACAAAACAACAAGAGCAGCAGGGATGTATTCTCATCAATCGGAAAATGCTGTTTAAAGTCAAGAGGGTTCCTGAGCCCAGACCGAGAGAATGATTGACACGGTGGGCCCTCCCATAAGATCAAAGGCCCCCCCCTACCTCGTTTACCCTCTCACACCCCTACAAACATTTATTCTTTAACCTTCCTATTCCATTAGACACTCTGGGGTTTTTTGGGTTTTTTTTAAGACTCTTCCTGGTTTTCAAAGGAAAGTCTGAATCTCTCTTGGGTGTGCGGAACTAGTCGCATGGCTGTTTGAATCCTTGCTCTGGTGTTTAATTGAATAGCTGACACTCTCCTTGAGGGCAAAGGATTAAGGAGAGTTAATAGCGTTCCTAACCCACCCACCCCCGAAAATGGCTAAACAACTG
This sequence comes from Zootoca vivipara, assembly GCF_965207765.1. Lineage (NCBI taxonomy): Eukaryota > Metazoa > Chordata > Lepidosauria > Squamata > Lacertidae > Zootoca > Zootoca vivipara. The sequence continues at coordinate 14,240,846 of NC_142583.1, read as the reverse complement.
CTTCAAGTGAACTTCTGCCTGCTCATATTTAAGGCTTAACCTGGACACGTTCAGGCACATTTTGTGCTCTGCAAAATAACCCTGCTGTCAGCTGTAGGCATTTAAAAACCATGAAACAACTTCCCCTCCCCTCCCACCCCTTTGCACCCTGGAAATGATGAGATGACTTTGAAGGCAGTGGGTTTTCTTTTCTTTTTTGATCTTCCTTTTGATTCTTTTTTAAAGTTTACATCCACAGCTTTCTGGCTGGAAATAGTAATGACTGGAAAGCTTCAGCTTCATTCAGTCAACATGATGCTGGAAAAGATGATCTTAGTCCCTTGCATAGCATCTCTGACCACCTTACTTGCATGGTTCCAAAGAAGCAAAGACGCTCTAGCCCACATTTATGGAATCTATCATGAGTTGAAGCAGGTTTCTTTTCTAAGTAAAGAGTGTAGCTTGGACCAAAGAAGCAAGAAGCTCCATCAGTGATGTGAAAGGTCAAGGAAACTAATCATAAATATACTTTCTTTCACAATGGTTTCACCTTTATGATGGGTTTGCATTTCCTTTGCAAGAGAGCTAGCCAATCGGCTACTGCAAAATAAGATATTTAACTTGGGAAGTGGATTGGAAATACAGTGGTACCTTGGTTCTCAAACTTAATCTATTCCAGAAGTCGGTTCCAAACCCAAAGTGTTCCAGAACTAAGGCGTGCTTTCCCATAGGAAGTAATGCAAAAAGGATTAATCCATTCCAGACTTTTAAAAACAACCCCTAAACAGCAATTTCACATGAATTTTACTAACGAGGCCATTGATCCATAAAAATGAAAGCAATAATCAATGTACTGTACTATGAAATAAATAAGACAGTATTGTAGAAGATAAAAATTAATTTTTTCCCCTTAGCTGTACTGATGATAGTCATTGTTTGGATGAGGGGCTTTTATCCATTTCCGCAGTCACACAATCAATCAGTAGCTGAAATGGGTTCCACACAGTCACAAAAACAAATTAACTAAAAAAGTCTCAAAAACAAAAACGTAAAATAAATAGCAAAAATGAAAGCACCAAATACAGTGGTACCTTGGTTTTCAAACTCAACCATTCCGGAAGTCTGTTTGACTTCCGAAACGTTCAAAAACCAAGGCACAGCTTCTGATTGGTGCAGGAAGCAATAGCCGAAAGCTGCACAGGATGTTTGGCTTCTGAAAAAATGTTTGAAAACTGGAACACTTACTTCCGGGTTTTCAGCGTTTGGGAACCAAGGTGTTTGAGTACCAAGGCATTTGAGAATCAAGGTACCACTGTAAAATCAAGGCTGTTGCTTCCACATAGGATTGCCCTCTAGGGGTCCAGATTCCCAGATGCCCTAGATGGTGTTCTTGGTCTAAATCAGAATATAGTAGTTCATCACATGCCCCATTACTGGTGTTTCAGCCAGCCAGCCAGATCTTCCTCTACATTACTCCATTCCATTCCTTTCCCACTTGGATTTCCATGTCTTTCTGCCACGTCCCCCCAAATAGCATTAGGCTATTTGGGTGTTCTTCTTCCTTTTAAGTTTCCCCCCTCTATTTTTTTGTACTTCTCCAAACTGTGTGGTTCTCTCAACCTGTTGATACCTCACTTGTGTGGTGTGTCATACTGGCTACATTAGCAACAGTATTCCCAGCCTAAACAGTGGTAATCTGGGGAACAATTCCTTGATACCACGTTGTGATACTCTTTTTTTTTTAGAGGGAAAAAGAGGCAACCTTAGACTGCCTTAGACTGCTATGTGCCTCACTAGAGTGTAATTAAAATGTGCTGAATAGGTTTCTGAGAAAGTGGAGGCACTGAGTTTAAACATGAACCTTTGCAGAAGTTTTAATTAACATTGGCAGCAGCCCTGAGGCTTACTTAGAAGCAGGTTCTAGTGAAATGAATGTTAAATAAGGTGAATGGGTACCCATATTATTTTCTGAAATGTGTATATTGAAGGAGACTTGTATAGTTTAATACTGGATCAAGTACCATCTGCTTAAATTGGTATCATTGGTACACTGATGGTGTTTCAGTCAGCTTTAAATAAAGAGTTGATGGTTGATAATAGGAAATGTAAAAAATCTGAACACTTTTGTATGACAATCTGTTTAGGAGTTGCGTGCGTGCATCAATTTATTGGTTGCCTTTGGACTAGCCAATGTGTTGCCTTCCAGATGTTTTGTGTCACATCTTTCATCAGCCCCAGCCAGCATGACCAATGGTCAGAGGTGATGATACTTGTAGTCTACAGCATCTGAAAGGCATCACATGAGCTATTCCTGGATTGTATCATCAAGTGGGAATTAGCCATCACAGGTACCACTTCAGTGTGGTGTAGTAGTTAAGAGCGGTAGACTCGTAATCTGGGGAACCGGGTTCGCGTCTCCCGCTCCTCCACATGCAGCTGCTGGGTGACCTTGGGCTAGTCACACTTCTCTGAAGTCTCTCAGCCTCACTCACCTCACAGAGGGTTTGTTGTGGGGGAGGAAGGGAAAGGAGAATGTTAGCCACTTTGAGACTCCTTTGTGTAGTGATAAAGCGGGATATCAAATCCAAACTCTTCTTCTTCTTCATAGCAACTCCATGCTCTTCTCTTTATAGAGTGCATGCATTTATCTTGGGAGACCGTGTGCAGGTTATCATGTTAGAGAAATTGAGCAATTCTGTGTGCCTATTTGAAGCAAACCCTATTTTCTTTTAAAGGAGACTCAGATGAAGAAAAGCCACCTCCCATCTCTCCATATGGGGAAACCTTCCTTATCAGCGGCCCAGAAGACACAGTGAGTTGTCGTTTACTAGCAAAATTTCTTTTGTTATAATGGGGTGGGGTGGAGATAATAAAAGCACATTATATGCCCTGTAGCAGCTCCTGTTAGTGAGATCTGTGAACCCGCCCTGAGACCTCTGGGTAAAGGGCGGTATATAAATTCAATAAATAATAAAATCATCATCATCATCTGGGCCACCCAGTGCCAGACTGCAGAACAGATTTTGTGCAGAACTTCATTTTTGGCAACAAATGTTATGGAATAAAGTAAAGGGGCTCGTGCATGAACACTACTGGAGTTAGTGTTAAGCTTGCTCAATAATAATAATAATAATAATAATTTATACCTAGCCCATCTAGCTGGGTTTCCCTAGCCACTCTGGGAGGCTCCCAACAGAATATTAATAATAATTATAATAAAAGCGATAAAAGATCAAACAATAAAAACTTCCCTAAACAGGGCTGCTTTCAGATGTCTTCTAAAAGTCAGATAGTTGTTTATTTCCTTGACATCTGATAGGAGGGATTTCCACAGGGTGGGCGCCACTACCAAGAAGGCCCTCTGCCTGCTTCCCTGTAACTTCGCTTCTCGCAGGAAGGGAACCGCCAGAAGGCCCTCGGCGCTGGACCTCAGTGTCAGGGCTGAATGATGGGGTGGAGACGCTCCTTCAGGTATACTGGGCCAAGACTGTTTACCAAACATCCATCTAGTCCCGGCCTGTGTTCTTTTTCTTGGTCACATAAGAGTGTGACAAAATATTGGGAGAAAGGAGTGGAATGCTAGGAGTTGACTTATAAACTGTGTTACTTATTAGGAGGCCCACAAAGTTAAAAGAGACTGACTTTCTTTATATGGAACAATCTAGAAGACTGGACTCATTAAGATAGGGGAAGAAGAAGATAACAGAAAATGAGCTATGATCGAATTGGGCGATTTGTACTCTGTTTAATTCAGCTAAGAAATGATGCATGTGTTTAGGGTGCCAGGGTTTTTGAACTGGGAACTGTAGCAACAGCTTCTGGGTTCCATTTGTTTCTGAAGAGCTACTGTCTTGTCAGTCTGGGCAGGCATCGCCAAACTTCGGCCCTCCAGATGTTTTGGACTACAATTCCCATCTTCTCCGACCACTGGTTCTGTTAGCTAGGGATCATGGGAGTTGTAGGCCAAAACATCTGGAGGGCCGCAGTTTGGGGATGCCTGCTCTTGGGCCTAGCCTTCACTTCTTGTTTCAGCCCAGCAAGGATAAAGATATCCACTGAAGGTTGATTGTTTTCTACTGTATTCCTAAACATATATTAAGAATAAATAGATGCCTTGTTGAGTTTGCATAAAACCCAGATCCCATGCAGTCATCGCTTTATGAAAGTTTCATTTGCAGGATTAATGACAGGGAAAATGATATGAAACTAAGATGGCATTGCAGACAAGAGACAGCACAGGTTTTCTGTGTGGTTAGATGTAAGATTGAAGAAGGATATTGGGCCAGACATGGAGAACAGAAGGTTTTAGTTTATCGGAGGGATGCCTGGAGAAACATATTAATGAGACACTGGGGAATTGAAGGAGGAAGGTGAATCAGTTGGAACTTAAAGCGTTTGTCTGTGCTGAAAAATGAGCTTGGATGTTAGCGATACTGGGCTGTGATTTCCACCAAGAAAGAAGTAATCAGTGAGCAATGATACTCCCCACCTCAAGGTTGACAGTCACAAAAAGCCTCTTGTTCAACATGCTGCCCTTTAAAGCAGTCAATTTACGTGTTCTAAAGCAATACTTGAGATAGGATTTGCCCAGTTTGGTTTTTTTAAAATCCCCGCACCCTCTATTCGGAAGTGCAAACCCTCTCACCCTTTTATTATAGGGTTAGACAATGTGGTGCCTTCCAGATCTTGTTGGACTACAGTTCCCATTAGCTGGCATTGCCAGTGGTCAGAGATGATGGGAGTTATAGTTCATCAACATCTGGAGGGCATCATGTTGGCTTTATTGCAGACTGGTTTTGGAAATATCCCTCAGAGGTTTGCTGCCTCGCCTGACGCAATCTCAAAATCCCTGCACTTGGATGTGTAGAACTAGTTTAGCAGTTATATATATATTGTTGCTGTTGGCATCTGTCTGTCCCAGGAGACAATGGAAGAGTGTGCCTTGGGGGTAAAGTCAAACCATTGGAGAGTTACCGTGGCTGAAGAGACAGATATGGGAGAGACATGTTTTGTTGCAGCTTTGGCAGATGAAGGTGTCCGGTTTTTACTAGTGCAGATGCACTATGGCGTTTCTTCTCTCTGTGCTCCTCCTACACAACCTGACTGTCAGCAAAATCCTATGCATATTTACTCAGAAGTAAATCCCACTGTGCTCAGTGGGACTTAATCCCAGGAAAAAATGTGCATAGGATAGCAACCTAAGTGACAATATCCTCAACAGTAAAGGCATTGTTTAATAGCCAATAAATAATTACAGTATTGGACCAGCAGAGCTACATTTTTAGCTGGAGCTTCATCACTACAACTCTGGATAACCCTCAAAATTTGTTTTTTAATGGATCCTTAAAATAAGAAAATATTCAACCGCTTCAGTTAATTTGTGAAACACTGGGATAATTGCATTGCTTAGCTGTTTTTGCATATGGGGACATCTTACTGGGTGGGGACCTGCATGTCTGAAGGATCACTTAGTGGGAAACAGTCAATACTGTGAATAGACAACAGGAAAATAAAGCGAGTTCTCACTGCAAATGTGATTGGGCTGGTGTGAGGCCAGGTGGAGAATGGTTCCTCTTCTGCATTTCCTATTGTGGTTTAACTTTTTAATTTTTTGTAGAGTGGGTGTATGACTTCACACTTATTCATTTATAATTCTTATATACTGATTAATAGGCAAGATCTCTAGGTGGTTTACACAGCAAGCTTATTAAAGAAATCTATTTCACAGTAGTATAAACAAAGACTCTCTCACACAAAAATAATAATACACCAATAACACCCTCCCTCCCCCTCCCCGAATACTCATCAGTTAAAGAAAGCAGTGCAATGATAAACCAGAGAAAGATCTTCTGGTAAGAAAGATGCCGTAATTTCTTCAGTTGTGCAAGTTGTCAATCTTCAGGACAGGGGTGTCCAAACTCTGGCCTGCAGGACAAAGTCAGCCTGACAGCCATTGGGATAGATCCAAATTTGTCCACTGTGTTAAATCTTGGCTGGCCAAGAACTTACATTTCACAAGCTAAACCACTCTGGGCGGCTCCCAACAAAATATTAAAAACACAATAAAACATCAAACATTATAAACTTCCCTAAACAGGGCTGCCTTCAGATGTTTTCTAAAAGTCAGATAGTTGTTTATTTCCTTGACATCTGATGGGAGGGCATTCCACAGGACGGGTGCCACTACCAAGAAGGCCCTCTGCCTGGTTCCCTATAACCTTGCAGGGAGGGAACTACCAGAAGGCCCTCGGAGCTGGACGTCAGTGTCCAGGCTGAACGATGGGGGTGGAGACGCTCCTTCAGGTATACTGGGCTGAGGCTGTTTAGGGCTTTAATGGTCAGCACCAACACTTTGAATTGTGTTCAGAAACCATCGGTGTTATATGGTCTCAGCAGCCACTCACAGTCACCAGTCTAGCTGCTGCATTCTGGATTAGTTGTAGTTTCCGGGTCACCTTCAAAGGTAGCCCCATGTAGAGTGCATTGCAGTAGTACAAGCGGGAGATAACTAGAGCAGGCAGCACTCTGGCAAGACAGTCTGCGGGCAGGTAGGGTCTCAGCTTGCATACCAGATGGATGCAGAACTGGATGCAGAACTGACCTGAACCTCCATGGACAGCTGTGAGTCCAAAATGTCTCCTAGGCTGTGCACCTGGTCCTTCAGAAGCACAGTTACCCCATTCAGGACCAGGGAGTCCCCCACATCTGCCCACCCCCTGTTTGTGTTTCATGGTATAGAAATTTGACATAGTTCTAAAATTGTCTGAACAAGAACTCACTATTTTACAAGGAAGACATATATACCAGAGAGCACATTTTACATAGATATCCACCCAAAATAAAACTGGTGGATACAGTAACATAAAGATTGTGGTAGTGATTTTAAAGGGTGGAATACAATGTTGCATGAGTAGTCTTCACCTTGCACTCCTCCCCCCTCCCTTGAAACTTTTGATTGTTGTTGTTGTTTAGTCGTTTAGTCATATCCGACTCTTCGTGACCCCTGGGCCAGAGCACGCCAGGCACTCCTGTCTTCCACTGCCTCCCAGTCAGACTCATGTTGGTAGCTTCAAGAACACTGTCCAACCATCTCATCCCTCGTCCCCTTCTCCTTGTGCCCTCAATCTTTCCCAACAACAGGGTCTTTTCCAGGGAGTCATCTCTTCTCATGAGGTGGAGCCTCAGCTTCAGGATCTGTCCTTCCAGTGAGCACTCAAGGCTGATTTCCTTCTGAATGAATAGGTTTGATCTTCTTGCAGTTCATGGGACTCTCAAGAGTCTCCTCCAGCACCATAATTCAAAAGCATCAAATCTTCGGCGATCAGCCTTCTTTATGGTCCAGCTTCTCATCCTCCTCCCAAAAATATTCCTTTAGAAGCAGATTTTGAGGGTACACAGGAAGGAAGAGAGGATGAAATCCTGTTGAGTTACTGGAAGCCTCTTCTGCTTGTGCATGGACATCTCTGGATGCAACCGAAAGCCTTTTAGCTCTCCAACAATTACCCGTTTAACTGTTCAGCTTTGGAATCTCTATTTGCAGGAAAACTACGTCAAAGAACTTTCAAGCACACCAGAAGAGAACAGAGACGATGAAAGCACTCACAGGGAGAGCCTTCTGAACAAAACACGGTATTGGATTATAACTTTTGGTTAAACGTCACACGTCCCTCTCTTGATTTAAATGCTTGGAATTAGAACATGTGTATCAGAATCAGGATTTTTTTTAATACTGAGAAATTGCATCTTGTTTGCAACCTGTATACATTATTATTATTATTATTATTATTATTATTATTATTATTATTATTATCATCAGTATTTCAATGAATTTCTTTTTGCCTTTGTATGGGAATAGCCACAGGAAGCCAACATGGTCTGGTTCTCACACACCCCTGTGCTGATGCTGCTCTCTTCTTCTAGAAATCTTCTGAAATCTTCTTTCAGAAATCTCAGCTTTTTCCATTGTTTGTGCTAAAGTGGACGCCTGATCCTACACCAGAAGCTGACAATGGTCAAAAGTGTTCAGCTGTGTAGGTGCTCCAACTTTATTTGGCCCTTTTCAGAGGAAAAAAACAACAACAACAATCAGCGCCCCCTGGAAACAGAAAGATGCAGTGACAAATTTGTGTTCTTTTATGTAGCTATATTTCCATAGTAAAGAAAGATGTTGTTGTAAATAAGACACTGGGAGCTTATAAGTTATAAAATTATTTATTAAGCTCAACTGTAGTAACATTTGCATTACATACAGAAAATTAAGATAACGGAGGATAACATTAGAAATAACCCCAATGAGAAGGATGAGCAAGCTGTGATCCACTTCCTGGGCCTGGGTGAAGCCCATTTTCCTATCTTTCTTTTTGCTTCCACCCCCCCATTTTTATTCAGTGCCTCCCAATTGCACCTTGAGGTTACTACTGCCCCTCCGATCATTGCAGTGCCCCCCCCCTCCGAGGGCAGTATCACCCACTTTGGGAAACGCTGCTCTAGGGAATCACTACCAACCAAGAGAGGCACCTCTGAGTTGGTAAACCTGGTGTGGAAGTGAGGATTAGGGCTATTTCAAATATTATTATTTTTTCCTGTTTGCCCCTTTAAGATGTGCGTAGCGAAGCATGGATAAAATGGCCCAAGGCACACATCTTTAATAATGGAATGGTCAGAGGACAATTGTGCTGCGAGAAAGACTGGCTCTCCAGAACTCTGCTAGTTGTATATTTCAGATTAATATCCTCCCATTGCAAATACTACTATCTTTGACTGTCTTTTCCCTGCTTCCCTGTACAAAGTGCCTGTCCTCTCGAGCACACTTAATAGGATGTAATTTCCACCGAATTCTGTGGGGCTTATGTTACAGTAAACATGCTTAGGAGCAGATCTAAGTGTTTACAAGATGAAAACTGGAGAAGAGTTACATTCACTTGGTGTTATTGCTTTCATCATTTTTTTTTTTTTGGTTCAAAATAGTAGTAAATAGGGTTTTAAAAATGCACGTTGATAATCCATGTTCACAGTCACCAGTACTACCACCCATAAAATAGGCCCTGTATTTATTATCATTAGGCGATATCCAACTAAACAATTCTGCTAGCCCAAGCACTTTTCACGCTGCAAAGGAACTTCTTCTCCTCGTGTGCCCCCTAAATATTCTCCAGAGGGTTGGGAGAACCCCCCTGAACATAGTTAGGGGGTTCGCAGAAAGGGAAGAGGGAGAAGAAATTCCACTGCCCAGCCAAAAGTACTTGCGCTAGTGGAACTGTTTAGTAGCATCCCATGTATTCGTAGTGGTTTCTTTCTAGACTGACCTTCATTTGAAGAGCAACAATATATAAAACGATATAAAAATGAAAACCTTACGTAATCTTAAAACATTAGACGTTATATTAGACAACAGAGACCAACAATCGGTTGCCAAAGTTCTAAATACAAGACATAGCAGGGATGTAGAATCATAGACCTGAGCAAAAATATGGCCACCCCACCCTGTTGTTGTTGTTGTTGTTGTTGTTGTTGTTGTTGTTGTTGTTAAAATGTCATCCCAGTTCCTATTTGCCTGAAATTGATTGTACAACCCTGTAGGTATCTCAGAGTAGCCTGAGGTTTGTTTTATAGCTCCAGTTGGGCTTCAAGGCTTGTCTATTACTTCCAGTTTGGTCTGCATGGTGGTAGGTAGCTCCTCCTACAAGGATGCAAGTGGCACTGTGGTCTAAACCACTGAGCCTCTTGGGCTTGCCAATCAGAAGGTCGGAAGTTCGAATCCCCAGGATGGAGTGAGCTCCCATTGCTCTTTCCCAGCTCCTGTCAACCTAGCTGTTCAAAAGCACACCAGTGCAAGTAGATAAATAGGTACTGCTGTGGCAGGAAGGTAAACGGCATTTCCGTGCATTCTGGTTTCCATCACCGTGTTCTGTTGCACCAGAAGTGGTTTAGTCATGCTGGTCACATGACCCAGAAATCTGTCTGTGGACAAACGCCAGCTCTCTCAGCCTGAAAGCGAGATGAGCGGCACAACCCCATAGTTGTCTTTGACTGGATTTAACCGTCCAGAGGTCCTTTACCTTTACCTTTTTACTTACAGGAGGAAACATATTTGCATGGCACTGCCTATATCAGGGGTCCCGAAACTAAGGCCTGGGGGCCGGATGCGGCCCAATCACCTTCTAAATCTGGCCCGCAGACGGTCTGGGAATCTGCATGTTTTTACATGAGTAGAATGTGTCCTTTTATTTAAAATGCATCTCTGGGTTATTTGTGGGGCATAGGAATTCGTTCATATTTTTTTCAAAATATAGTCCGCCCCCCCCCAAGGTCTGAGGGACTGAAAAAGTTTGCTTACCCCTGGCCTATATGTTTCAGCTGGAGGCACCATTCATTACAGTTGTAATGTGGAGTCTTCCCAGGCTAACCTCCTTCTTGAACCACAACTCCCCTGCCCAGTTGACACCCCTTGCCAGTTCCGCTTTGCACCCCCCCCCTTGAGTGTTTTTGCCTAGCTGGAATGTTTCTTGGAAATGTGACATTGTTTGCCTGGATAGAGGTGTGTGTGTGTGTGTGTGTGTGTGTGTGTGTGTGTGTGCAAAAACCAGCCCAGTGAGAAAAGGTAAATTTTACATTTTTTGCTGTGGTCACTTGTGCCTCTGGCTCTGGAGTTTAGCCCTCAGCCTGAAAAAAAAGGTTCTCTTTTCTTTCAAAAGCACGGCGGACTTCAGCAGGTCTCTTTACGACATTTATGTGGGATGTTTTGTTGTTTTCATATGCTTGTTGTTCCGAATTAAATTGCAATGCCCTGTGGCAAAAGAGGAAGATTGATTGTCTGAAGTAGCGTTACTTTGTGTGTTTGCTTTCAGCACTCTTAATAATCAGAAACAGAAAACGGCTGAAGATGTGGCGAACAATGAATTAGTACCCCAGGAGGATACGTTTGTACCGCCAAACAGATTTGCTGGGGAATCGGAATGCTCTTCAGTGAAAGAATATGCTCGATATACACAGAAAGGAAAATATAAAACATCAAAAAGGCTCAGACGTGGGAAGCTCGACCTCAGTGCTAAGGAGCCGATATATTCTTCCCACCATGGCGGAGTTGAAGAATCGGCCAGTAGCCCCAAAGACTCAATATCACCCTATGCTTGCTTTTATGGTCCTGCAGGAAAGAAGGCTAAAGAAGGATGGCTGGATAAGTTGTCTCCTCAGGGGTATGTCATCTTTAACTTGGAGAATGTTTCTTAATGGGACTTTGTAACATGTAAACAGTAGGTGACTGATCCTGCTTGCTCTCCCTTTTTTTTGTCTTCTGAAAAGGCTGAGAGGTTAATGGGCAGCAATAGCTTTGTAAGAAATGGTAGATAAACAGCACAATCCTAACCATGTCTCCTCAGAAATAAATCCAATTGAACCCAATGGGGTATGATCCCAATCAACTGGGGCTAGGATTGCAGCCTGTCAGCAGACTCCGCTTCATGCTTACTCAGAAATACGCCCCACTGTGGTGTGCAAAGGATTGCAGCTGATTGTTGTAATTGATATTAATTCTCTCTCTTTTTTTGTAACATCTTTATTGAAAGTTCAAAAAGCGCATAACTATACAGTAGTGCCTCGCTTAACGAATGCCCTGCTTAACGAAATTTCCACTTAACGAAAGGATTTTTCGAGCGGAAGTTGCCTCGCTAGACGAATTCATTTTATGAAAAATTCGTCTAGCGAATCACGGTTTCCCATAGGAATGCATTGAAATTCAATTAATGTGTTCCTATGGGCAAAAAAAATTTCACATTTTTTTCAATGCATTCCTATGGGATTCGCTAGACGAATTTTTCGTTCTAAGAAAAGACCCGTGGAACGAATTAAATTCGTCTAGCGAGGCACCACTGTATATGCCCCAAACATGGTGAGATGCAGACAAAAAAAGAGAAAAGGAAAAAGAGAAACAGAACCCGTGCAGAAGGAAAAACAAAGGGGGAAAAAACCCCAAACTGTATATTTTCCAAGGTTGTTATTGTACTTCACCAGATCTTAACCTATTACAGTATTTGTAAGAATGGATTCCAAATATCATTGAATTTGCCCATGGCAAGTCTCTGTTTGTATGCAAGTTGTCTGTATGTTGTGAGTTTGCATAAGTCTTCTATCCAATCGTAGGAGGGAGATGCATTTTAATTTTTTCCAATTCATCAGTATCAGTCTTTTTGCTGTGGTAAGGGCACAGAGAGCCCACTCGTATTGGTAAGGTTCCATGTGCTGGGTATATAATTCAAGAGGATATTTTGCTATGTAAAGGTAAGGCTGTTCCATACTGTTCTGTCAATGGTTTCAGGTACCTTCTGCCAAAAACTCTTTCAATATAGGACAATGAAAATACATATGTTTTACAGAAGCATTACCCCTATTGCATCTCCAACAGTTAGATACCTTAGATAGCCCTTTTAAAAACAATTCTTTGTATCTTTATTTTTACATCTTCTTATGGTTTACGTGGAAATAGTTTTGCTTTGGTTGTGTACTTTCTGGTGTGTTTTATTTTTATGCTTTTTAATGTTTGTAATTATGTAAATCTTTTAATGTTGTAAGCCTCCTTGAACGATGAAAAGGCGGCATACAAATAAAATGATGATGATGATGATTCATCTGCACCTTTGTTGTTTCACCTTCCCAAATAACTTTTTTTTTCTTTTTCTTGATTTGCACACAGAAAACATGTGTTTCAGAAGCGCTGGGTAAAATTTGACGGCGACAGCATTTCTTATTACAATAATGACAAAGTAAGTTTGTGCTGATCAGATAATATGTACTCGATCAGATCTGTTAGTGTGTACAGTCGTACCTTGGAACTCAAACAGAATCCGTTCCGGAAGTCCGTTCGACTTCCAAAACGGTTGGAAACCAAAGCGCGGCTTCTGATTGGCTGCAGGAAGCTCCTGCAGCCAATCGGAAGCTGCAGAAGCCCCATCGGACATTCAGCTTCCAAAAGAATGTTTGAAAACTAGAATACTCACTTCCGGTTTTCGATCATTCAGGAGCCAATTTGTTCAGGAGCCAAGTGGCGTTTGAGATCCAAAGTACCACTGTACTTAGTTGCAGCTTACTGGTTGTACAAACTTAGGGGAATGTTGCACACCTTCCAATTCTGCAAAATATGCATTGAAGGGTGAAAGAAGCAGTTGCCATAACACAGCGGTGGGAAACCTTTTTCAGCCCAAGGGATGCACTTCCTAATGGGCAACTTTGCAGCAGCTGTATTCCAGTGGTGTGTGAGCACTGGCCAAAGTGTATGCGGCGAAAGAGATGACTTTCAACTTCAGTAGACTAGGCCATAATATACTCCAGCCACACAAAGGACAGAGGCTTCTACACACACCTCCCTCTGTCCATGCAAGCAAGAAGCACTATCAGAGTTCGAGGGCATTTTGCAGTCAAAGCACTCAAGCAAGTCAAAGAGCAGGGCTGGGGAAAGTTTGGAGGGCTGACTAGAGAGGTTTGGGCTTGAGGTTCCCCACCTCTGCCATAGTGGGTGGCAGCCCCATAAACCTACGTTTTTTGTCCGTTTAAAACATTTATACCCATCCGCTTGAGGAGACTCCAGATGCAAGCTTACAATTGCAAAACCACACACATGGTTATAAAGAAAAATAGTGTAAAAACAGCACTAAAATACAATCCTGGGCTGTAGGATTTTGTGCCCTACTAATAATTGTAACAGTCCCATTCTTAGTTATTCACATGTTGGAAAAGGAACCTCTCTTACGGTTTCCTTTTAAAGACTTGTTGAAAGCATTGTTCTGCAGCACTTGAGACACTGGTGTGATTTTAAGTGTGTGTGTGTGTGTGTGTGTGTGTGTGTGTGGCAATTTTTAAATTTTTTGATTAAAGGATGCATTTCAAAATTGGGAAGGGGAATCCTCAGTAGCTTTCTCATATCTGTGCTGGGTATTTTCATTGTGACTGTAATGCAGCTGCAGTACCAAATCCATGCAGTAGATGTCTGCAGACACCAGTACATAATTTCTGGAAGCAGAGCTGCCAGAAATTTTATAATCAAACTAGTCCGCTATGGTGAAATCCACAGCAATGATGCTTCATGTATGGTGTCAGGGTTTGTGTATGGCTACTCTTGAGTAAAGACGCCAAAGCCCGTTCTGTCTTTAACAGGTTTATAGTATTTACAGTAAGGACCCAGGTGGCGCTGTGGGCTAAACCACTGAGCCTAGGGCTTGCTGATCAGAAGGTTGGCGGTTCGAATCCCTGTGACGGGGTGAGCTCCTGTTGCTCGGTCCCAGCTCCTGCCAACCTAGCAGTTCGAAAGCACGTCAAAATGCAAGTAGATAAATAGGAACCGCTATAGCAGGAAGGTAAACGGCATTTCCATGTGCTGCTCTGGTTTGTCAGAAGCGGCTTTGTCATGCTGGCCACATGACCTGGAAGCTATACGCCGGCTCCCTCGGCCAATAATGCAAGATAAGCACGCAACTCCAGAGTCGGTCACGACTGGACCTAATGGTCAGGGGTCCCTTTACCTTTACCTAGTATTTACAGTGCAGAGATGCCAAGAAACATGACCTTAGGCACTTGCAGAATCCAGGAGTGGACGTTTCTAGTAACGTGACCAGCATAAGAGCTTGGGCACCCCGAAACACCGCCTCCCCTCCTTACGCTTAGTACCACGCCTTAACTGGGGCGACGGAAGTGGCTGCCCCATTTCCTTAGCCCATTGGCCGGGGCAGTGCCAGGGCTCTGCAGCATCTCTGAGCCCTCTCTCCTCCATCACCCTGACTTCCTCCTCCCCCTCCCCTCCCTTGCTGCTGCTGCTTTCATTGCTCTCACTAGGCGATGTGCTGGTCAGCAGGAGAGGCGGAGGCTCCCTATACGGCGGTCCCCTGACATCCGGCAACCAATTTTACCCTGAGAAAAATAACAAAGTACATGTAGCGTACAATAACCCCCCCATACATAATGATTGCTGTTATTGCTGGTAGGTAATGCTGAGTTCAGACTGCTAGCTCTGCTCATGCGACTACTTTCACTGTAAGACAAGACAACCATTCTGCTGCATTTTTTCTACTGCACCTTGAGCTCATCTCTTCTGCTGTACAACATCAGTAGCTTGTTTGGACATTTAAAGCACATAGAAGGCCCTTCAGAAGTGTTCCATGCACATTGTAGCATGAATGAGTAGGGAAAGGGCCAAGGTCAACTAGCCCAAACCACTGGCACCCACACATACAGTGTGAACATCTCCAAGGAGGGAGACTTAGTGTGTGTCCCTCTGTACACAAAGATTCCCTCTCTGCAGACATTTATGCTGGATGTGATGACAATCAGCTGGTGGAACCTGTTGGTGTGCCCTACGCATGTGTAGGTACAGCACATGAGCAACACCCTGAAGGGGGCTAGGCTGATTGTGATTGGAGACTCTCCTTTTTGCAGGCTGTATCAAAATTACACTTTGCCATTGGTGCCATTAGTTGAAATGGGGCTTTTCAAGTGAGACTAACTTGTACCTTCATAGACTCTCTTTGTTGCATTTGATACAGGAAGTGTACTCTAAGGGAATAATCCTCCTCTCTGCTATGTCTACAGTCAGAGCCCATGGGGACAACAAACTTGAAGTTGTTACAGCGCACAGGGTATTTGTCTTCAGGGCTGAAAAGGAAGGTAAGGTGCATGTATTTAAGGGCCATAGCTGGTTCATTCTGTTTTTCTGTTTGGTTCCAAGTGTTCCATGTGCTGGATTGCATATTTTGCGGGTGATATTTCTTAAGAAGCTAAGGAGGCTTTTCTTTCACTTCAAGGATTACAGCTTTATCTGAAGTCCAGAACAAAATGGGAGAAGTCGATTGGTGATTTCCTTAGTGATGTGTTTGAGATGCTTGCTCTGTATAAGTCTAACATTTATTCCTGTAATGAACTCAAGAGGTTCTGGTCATATTGGGTTTTGTATCTTTCAGGAAAAGACACATGCAATTTGTCACCAAGCCCTGGAGTAGCTTGTCTTATGAGTCCCAACAGATAAGGTCTAGATCTATTATACAGCTACTGTGCAATTGACCTCTGTCTTTGAGGGATTTTCCTATAGCCCAACAGTTATTTTAAGGCATCTTTATAAATTTGACAGTTGTCAACATTCTGACTTGGCTTGGATAAAGACCATAGGAATATTGGTGAATGCTGATGATCCTTTAGTAAGTGCCGTACTGCAGTGGTTTGCATAATATTGCAATAACTAGGCGCTACCAGTAGTGATGTATGGAAGTGAGAGCTGGACCATAAAGAAGGCTGATCGCCGAAGAATTGATGCTTTTGAATTATGGTGCTGGAGGAGACTCTTGAGAGTCCCACGGACTGCAAGAAAATCAAACCTATCCATTCTGAAGGAAATCAGCCCAGAGTGCTCACTGGAAGGACAGATCGTGAAGCTGAGGCTCCAATGCTTTGGCCACCTCATGAGAAGAGAAGACTCCCTGGAAAAGACCCTGATGTTGGGAAAGATTGAGGGCACTAGGAGAAGGGAACGACAGAGGATGAGATGGTTGGACAGTGTTCTCGAAGCTATGAACATGAGTTTGACCAAACTGCGGGAGGCAGTGGAAGACAGGAGTGCCTAGCGTGCTATGGTCCCTGGGGTCACAAAGAGTCGGACACGACTAAACGACTAAACAACAACAACCTGAAACATGTGGCTGTAACTGAAAACAGCAGCTTTACATCTCCTCATCTCCCTTGATAACATGTTACAAAGCAAGGGGGGGATGAACATGATAAAAGTAGTGTTAGGGCTTGTCGTTGGACATCTGCTAAGACCCAGGCCTCAGCAAGAGGCCCATTACCAAGTATCAGAGCCCCCAAACCCTTTTGATAGTACACCTTCCTGTCTGTTCACTGTCCTTTTCTGTGAGAGGTCAAAGTTGGCAGGAGCCAAGAGGTCAAATCGGTCCTCTGAGTCAGGAGCACCTGCAGAACCTTGGACAGTTCACAGAGTTCTGCAGAAGCAGCTATCCAAGGTCTCTGCAAGAGCTTAGATAGAAGATCAATGGTACCTTGGTTTTCAAACTTAATCCATTCCGGAAGTCCATTCCAAAACCAAGGCCCACTTTCCCATTGAAAGTAATGCAAAATGGATTAATCCGTTCCAGACTTTTAAAAACAATCCCTAAAACAGCAATTTAACATGAATGGTACTATCTAATGAGAGCATTGATCCATAAAATGAAAGCAATAATCAATGTACTGTACTATAAAATAAATAAGATGGTGTTGTAAATGATAAAAATTAAAATTATTATTTTTTCTTACTTGCACTGATGATAGTCATTGTTTGGATGGGGGGCTTTTAGCCATTTCCGCAGTCGCACAATAGGTCAACCAGTAGCTGAATTGGGTTCCAGACAGTCACAAAAACAAATTAACTGACAAAGCCTCAAAAACAAACAAACAAACAAAAACGCAAAATAAATAGCAAAAACAAAAGCGCCAAATACAATGGTACCTTGGTTCTTGAACTAAATCCATTCTGGAAATCTGTTTGACCTCCGAAATGTTTGAAAACCAAGGGGTGGCTTCTGATTGGTGCAGGCGCCCCAGAAACAATAGCCAAGAGCTGCATCGGATGTTCGGCTTCTGAAAAACGTTTGAAAACCGTAACACTTATTTCTGTGTTTCCTGTAATTGGGAAGCAAGGCATTTGAGAACCAAGGTACCACTGTATGTGTTCACTGGATCTATAGAGAAGCAAGCCCTGTCTCTCAATAGGAGCTGGTTGGTTGGTAAAGGGTCCTTGCCTTATTTTATTGTTGTTGGCTCCTCCAGGGCTGGGAAGAGGAGAGTGGATAGTGCAAATAATCATCTCTGGGCATGTAAAGTCTGAATAATAATTTTGACTGCAATATAAGAACGAGGAACCAGGAAAAATATACATGAGAGAACTAACCATTTGCAAAACTCTAGTGTGTAGTCACAATAGAAAAGTAAAGTAGCATTTTCAAGACTTTTTATGAAATGGTTTTAGTTTCTTGGGACCTTCTTTAGCACGTATTAACACCACTTAAAAGCTGTGCTTTCTGCCATCTGGTGTGAGTCACCGTTCAGTACAGAACTGACAAAGAGCAATGTGAAGTTGATGGCTTGGGTGTGAAGATCGAAGAAAATCTGGTTTAGCTTTTCTTGTGACTTACACACATATAGATAGATAAATACAGATAATATGTTGTCGTTTTTTGGCAGTGTTTCCAGCAACTTTTTTTTTAAGATACTGAGAGCAGGGCTTAAGCTCAGCAAAGGAGCGCTGAGCATTTTTTCTCTGTTCATTTATTAACCTTTCGCGTGTGTGGCGCAGAATCAATATGGAAGATGATTGTACAGGTTGAATTATTTATGGAGTGTGTGTGCGAAATCCGATGGCCATGGAGTATTAAGAGGGGAACAAGAGTTGAAACATTTCAGCTAGTTACCTCCTGAACATTCTACTGGCAAAAGGTGAATCACACAGGAAGATGGAGGAGCAGTTAACCTAAGCACTACTTGGATGTGAATTCATTCATGGAAATCACATGTAAGGTCAGCGTACTGGAGTACCATTTGGGTCCAGAGAACTGAGGAGGCTGGGTGTGACTGATTGGGGCTTTACTACGTTTATAGCAGGCATAGGCAACCTTGGCTCTCCAGATGTTTTGGAACTACAATTCCCATGATCCCTAGCTAACAGGGCCAGTGGTCAGGGATCATGGGAGTTGTAGTTCCAAAACATCTGAAGAGCCAAGGTTGCCTGTGCCTGGTTTATAGCAATGCACAAAGGCCCTATGAATCATAGAATCTTAGAGTTGGAGTGGGTCATCTAGTCCAACCCCATGCAACGCAGGAATCTCAGCTAAAGCATCCATGACAGATGGCCATCCAACCTCTTCTTTAAAACCACCAAGGAAGGAGAGTCCACAACCTCCTGAGGGAGAACATTCTACTGTCAAACAACTCTTACAGACTGTGTTTATATGAAGCATTGCTTTATTGTATTGTTTCAAAGGTCCCCCTCTGCATGCCTGAGGCTAGAATAAGAATCATAGAACCTTAGAGTTGGAAGGGACCCCAAGGGTCATTTAGTCCAAGTCCCTGCAATGCAAGATTCTCAGCTAAAACATCCATGGCAGATGGCCATCCAACCTCTGCTTAAAAACCTCCAAGGAAGGAGAGCCCACCACCTCTCGTGGGAGTGTGTTCCGCTGTTGAACAGCTCTTACTGTCAGAAAGTTTCATGAATGTTTAGTCGGAATCTCCTTTCTTGCAACTTGAAGCCATTGGTTTGAGTCTACCCTCCAGGAGGAGAAAACAAGCATGCTCCCTCCTCAATGAGAATTGCTGCTGTAGTGGTTTGCCCGGTGAGTTGGAGAAAGGAAACTGGATGACTGACCAGACAGGCAATGAGGAAGGGACTGTTTTCTCTCCCCCCCCCCATTTTCTTTGAACAAGCCTTCTCATAAAGGTTTCCAGTCTGCTGATACCTGGCAGTGCCACTGGGGGAGAAGGAATCTCACAACCCAACATTTCGGGATGCCTCTCTGTTGAGTTTGCCTGGCCCCTGGCTGAGGACTTCCATTGTCAAGTATAAACTTAGCTTTTCCAGAAGGCATTTCTTCTCATTGATTGGATGCATGCAGAATTTTTTCCTTTGCCCATTAAGTTAGCTATAGAATTGGAGTGTTGCCTGTCTTCCTCATTAAGAGGTGTTGTGTGCTATGGCCTTTTTGCAATGATATAGTTGCGGTTAGTGTTTGTTGTTGTTGCAATACCACCGCTTCTTTTTTTGCTGCCCAAGGTAGCTAATATGTGCTGGTACCCATATCACTTTTGTCAAAAAGTGGCCACAGTGGAATTGTTTGTTTGTTTGCTAAAGGTGGACATAATTTCATTAGTGTTTATAGTCATTTAAGCCAAACGATTTTCAGTTAAATATGCCATTAAAACCAAAGAAGCACAATTGGTTAATGTTTATTACAGTATCCAGAAATCTGTTAAAGCCTACTATTATTATTATTAATTTAATTTCTATACTGCTTCATATTTAAGAAAAAAATATCAAAGTGGTTTACAACCTACATGAAAACATCAAACTAAGCTATCTAGAATAAAACATCAGCGAGGAAAGTCAAATATAAAGTATACATTCAAAGCAGCATAATGAATGGGAAAGTAAAGTATTACAGTGGTACCTCGACTTACGAACGACTTGACAACCGAATTTTCCTACTTATGAATGGGGCAAATGGCCGCACGCTTACGAATTTCTCAACATCCGAACGGAAACTGCAGTGGTTTTAGATAGGATTTTTTCGACTTACAAATTTTTAGATGGGGTTGCTTCGACTTACGAAATTTTCCGTTTCCAATGCATTCCTATGGGAAATCGCGTTTCCAATGCCACTTTTTGACTTACAATTCTTTTGACCTACGAAGGTGCCTTCGGAACGGATTAAATTTGTAAGTCGAGGCACCACTGTATACTAAAGATTTCAACGTAAAACATTAAAAAGAGGGCAGACGGCTACAAAATGCACATTTAACCCAGCAAAGTTAATAATTTTTTTTATCTTAAACATTTCAGAAGAAAACATTACTAAAGGAAGTCTAATAACGAGTGTACATTTAAAACAGGACAATTAGCAAGATATTAAAATATTATCATAAGCGGCTGTTGTTGTTGATCCTGCCAATGGTGGCTGTGGAAGCTCAGGACTGATGACCTGAGTCTGCACTAAGAAACAGCCAAGACGGATCTCTAGCCTTTTCAGCAGCCTAAGCTTTTGTAGCTGGAGTCAATGCAGACCTTATTGCCCTATCCTTCTTTGCTGCAGCCAGAGGGTCTTGGAAAATTGCAACTGTGAAAGTGCTCTATTGATATGGACAATAGAATCATGGAGAAAGGGGACTCAGAAGCACATATCTCCTGTGATTAGGAGAAAAACATACACGCAATATGGCTCTATTCATGGAAGACAAATTCCTTATTCATAAATCTTCCCTTCTGACATTGTGTTGGTCACACAAGTAGACCACTACTATGAAAAGATATTTCAGGAGAGGAGATACATACTCATCTAAGTGGCATTTATTGCAATATACCAGTATATTATGGAATGAATTGTGTCTCACATACATAGTTCTAAGGACACAATACATCTGCAGGATTACTTATGTTTCAAGTTCATTTTTCCACCTTATTTTCAGATTAATGTCCTGCCTTTCAACATTGCGTCCCCCAAGCTTGTGTCAGTGTTATGAAACAAAGTCATGAGCAAAACATTTTTAAAAATTCAGCATTGAAATCGTGTTGAATGAAATGAGTAGTTTTTGTGCCATTTTCTTTCTTTCTTTCTTTTTTAGATGAAAGAAATGACTGGATTGCGACAATACTCAGAGCTATGCAGTCGCAACCTGAAATCTCTCGAGTGAGAACTGCTGTTCCTCCTGAGAAAAGGGGGTACCTGGAACTGAAAGGATACAAAGCCAAAATCTTCACCTTGCTGCAAGGAAACAATGTGTGGATCTGCAAAAATGATCAGGTAAATGTCTGGCTTTTCTCTTTTTTTCAACCTGAATCGTAATCAGTAATCGTATTAGTGCTCCAGATGAAAATGCTGTATAATATTTCACAAACTTTACAGGTATGAAGCATATGCAGAATGACAGTGGCATTGTCCTTCTTATGAGAAAACGTGGTTTACGGGGGAACAGGCCCTACATTAAATCTCACCTGCAGCCATGGATTTTCATCTGATAGCCTTAGATAAACCTGTTTTCCACTACTCCGTATGTGAAATTATGATAATCTGGCAAAGAACTGCGTGCAACTGAAATATTAGGAGTGCTGTATGTATATACAAATCTTGATGTAAAAAGGTAAAGGACCCCTGGACAGTTAAGTCCAGTCTAAGCCGACTATGGGTTTGTGGCGCTCATCTCACTTTCAGGCCGAGGGAGCCAGTGTTTGTCCACAGATAGCTTTCCAGGTCATGTGGCCATCATGACTAAACCGCTTCTGGCGCAACGGGACACCGTGATGGAAACCAGAGCGCATGGAAACGTTGTTTACCTTCCTGCCACAGCGGTACCTATTTATCTACTTGCACTGGTGTGCTTTCAAACTGCTAGGTAAGCAGGAGCTGGGACAGAACAATGGGAGCGCACGCCATCACGGGGATTCAATCCGCCGACCTTCTGATCAGCAAGCCCAAGAGGCTCAGTGGTTTAGACCACAGTGCCACCTGCTATATACATCTGGAGGAAGGCACTAGGCTTTGTGGTGGAGCATATGCTTTGGACACAGAAGGTCGTAGGCTCAATCTCCAGCATGCCCAGGAAAAAAAACTCCATGCAGTGGTACCTCTGGTTAAGAACTTAATTCGTTCTGGAGGTCCGTTTTTAACCTGAAACTGTTCTTAACCTGAAGCACCACTTTAGCTAATGGGGCCTCCTGCTGCCGCCATGGCACGATTTCTGTTCTCATCCTGAAGCAAAGTTCTTAACCTGAGGTACTATTTCTGGGTTAGCGGACTTTGTCACCTGAAGCGTTTGTAACCCGAGGTACCACCGAGGGAAGATCACAGCCCAAGACCCTGGAGAATCCCTCCCAGTCATCATAGACACTACTGGTCTGACTTGGTATAATGTAGCCTTTGCAGTCCTAAAGTAATGGCACACAGCTGCTAGGTGGGGTACATGTAGTAAGGGCCTTTTAAACACTGCTTTCTTCCCACTGATTGCATTGTGAGTGAGGCCTTTATTTATTTGTTTATCGCAGTGGTACCTTGGGTTACAAACACCTCGGGTTACAGACTCTGCTAACCTGGAAGTAGTACCTCGGGTTAAGAACTTTACCTCAGGATGAGAACACGGCGTCGGTGTGGCGGCGGCAGAGGGAGGCCCCATTAGCTAAAGTGGTACCTCAGGTTAAGAACGGTTTAATGTTAAGAACGGACCTCCAGAACAAATTAAGTTTGTAACCAGAGGTACCACTGTACTTAAGTCAATGTCCCGCTGTCCCCCTCCACAAAGGTGTACCTCGAAATGGCTTATTTTTAAAACAGACATTAAAAGACAGATTATCAGACTAAAAACAGCGGCATAGAAACAAGACTGCAAAGGGCAACACTCCCAGTGCTCTCAGTTACTATGTTAAGCAGCAACTGAATCCAAAGCTTGATTTAAGAAGGAAAATTTTCAATATTTTCTGCTGGAACAAACGTAAAGAGGAATTGAACCTCTTGTGGCAAGGAGTTCCTCATTAAGGGGCATCACAACAGAGAAAACCCTCTCATGTGCTGCCATCAAGCTTGGCTCAGAACACAGTCACCCACAAAAGAGGGGCCCAAGGACTGATCTTAAAGGACAGGCAGATTCACATAAGAGGAGTTGGTAACTTACCTTAGTAAGTAAGGTAAGCATCATCCTAGCCTGTTCTCTGATTTTTTTGCTTTCCGTACATCACTAGATATTGGCCAAATGCTTCCTTGGCCAAATTCTGAGGCAGGGATGGGGAACCTGTGACCTCTCTTTGATGCTGGGCTGCAACTTCCATTATCCCCGACCATTGCCCATGTTGGAGAGGGAGAATGGAGTTCATCAACATCTCATCAGTTTGGGAATATAAACATTTCTTCTTCTTCTTCTTCTTCTTCTTCTTCTTCTTCTTCTTCTTCTTCTTCTTCTTCTTCTTCTCCTCCTCCTCCTCCTCCTCCTCCTCCTCCTTTCCCATCAGCCCCACCTATCATGGCCCATAGCCAGGGATGATTGGCGTTGTATCCACACAATAACTGGAGAACCAATATATCTTAGATGCTATTAAAGGTATCTAGCATTTTTATTTATTTTTCTCCTAGAAAGAGGTAGTATATTCTGTTGATTGATACTTGGGCAAGTATACTGAGCATTGCGAGAAATCCTTATCTATCCAGGAACTATTCCCATGGTGTCTCCCATAGGTTTATTTTAATGGTAGCGTTAGGACATCTGTCTAGATTAATAACAGTGTTGAAAGCGGAAGAGGTCAAATTGATATACTGATGGCTTTTAAATTTGATAGGTAAAAGTCCAAAAGTATATTGTAGCATTTTTTTTTAAAAAAAAATGAAGCTAAACATAATCCCATGCCCATTCTGAAGTTTATTGATAATGCAGCTTCATGTCTGAGGATAATTTCAAACTTCAAAGTTTTTGATAAGGTAAAATCTTCCAACACAGAGAGATTTCTAATCTGAACACATTCTGTTAAGTACCTTATGAATTTATTAGTTGCTTTTCAGAGCTAAAAATGGAACTGACACAAAAACAAAAGGCCACATTAAATAAGAAAAGAAAGCAAAATGCTCTATTAAAATGCTATACGTACATTAAAATAAATTTTATATTGTGATGTAGCTAAGCCAAGCATGCTTAGTGAAGTTCTTGTCTGTGTGAGCAGGCCAGATACAGGATTTGAAACATAGGTTTTCATAAACATAAATGATAACATGGATCACATGACTGTAACCCCTCCATGCTTAGCATAGAAGGAAGCAAGGTTATTTAATATTAAGCTCTGAAAGTAAATGAGTTGAGGCAAGTAAAATCACATGAATATATTGAAAATGCTTATGTAACCTAAATATATATCAAAAGACGTTAAAGAGCTTTTGATTTTAGCCACATTCAATCTATAAGAGATAAATCAAAATTATCTCATTGATGCCATAGCATCAATCACAGAGCAATTTACCTTTTATTCTGTGTTGTCCGGAGGAAGCACCATTATTTTGGATACTCTTCCCAATCGGGGGCAAATAAAAGCCACTTTTACCTCCTCATGCTATATTACGTGAACAAAGGTATACAATCTGTGTTTAAGGCTATTCGCATGTACTACAAAACACTGAACTCTCAAGCTTTCCCCCTGTCGTTTTCCTCTCCTCGTAAGCTAAGCTCAGAAACTGCTAATCTTCATTTGGAGCCAAACCTAATTGTTTTGTCTGAAACAGGCAGTCTATGGTTTGTGTAAATTTATAGCAGCAGTAATGCAATCCATGGTTTATGATTTGCCCTTCTGGTTTGTGAGCGTACAGTGGGTTTGTGGAAATCATCCTTTGTTGAGTTTGGATAAAGCAAAGAGCTATATGGCTTGCTACATACTGAGACCAAAAGTTTCTATTCCTGGCATGGGAAGGTAAGAAATAAAGGAGGGAGCATCATGCTTGCTTTCTGCCTAGCAAAGAACCTCCCCCCCCTCTTTTTCTTCCCAATCTTATACCGCATATAATACTAATGTCTCACAAAAAAATGTAATAGATCTGTAGAAAACACAACCTGAAAAGGAGACAATGCATGTACTTTTGTAAACTAGAAAACTTTAGTACTTTTTTAAAAAAATAACCTCTGAGATTTGCTTCCAAAAATGGGGATCACCCATTGCTCTTTTTCTCTGAATCGTATGTATAACAAAACTGCAACACCCAGAGGAATTTATGCAATCTCTATCTTGTGACTGAATCTAGATTTGTAACCTTATGAATGTTTTCTTCTTTTTATGCCTCCCCTTTCCTCACTGCTTTGCAAAACATCAAGCCTGACAGATTTTTTTTGGAGAACTCAGTTTTTCTCAAAATCTTGTGCCCTTTTAGTTGGTCCTAATGAAGGTGTTGCCTAACTGTTGATTTGGGATTCAGATGTGAGTACACTTCTCTGGAGTTAAACCATAAAGAACGTTCATGACAAACCAATATTTAGCTTTGTGGATGGGGACTAGTCTTTTTCTTCAGTAGTAAACACGACTACAGTGGGGAAATTTGGGTGCACACCCTATTCTGGTAGCACTGCCCTAAATGAAAATTTCCCATCAGACCGAGATGGATTCCTCTTTAAAAGAAGAAGAAAGTGCCAAGTGGAAGCACATAGGCTGAAATGACAAGATAACTTGGAGTCCCCTTAGACCAAATTTTCACTGCCAGCATGACCTAACTGACTTTCCTCTAAGTGGAGGCAGTTTGCAGAGGGCACTGTCCTAGCTTTAAGGTCCCTTCCAAGTCTCTTCAAAAGCGTGGCCTGGATATATATAGCCATTAATTCCCATCGCAAGGAAGCCCCACAAGGCCTGGAGTGCTTGTCACAGCTGACTAGGTGAGGGTGTTGCTTACTTTGCGAGATGACACTTACCTCCCTTGGGAAGTCACTTTGACCAATTATCTCAGGCAGAACAAACTGACCCATATATTCTCAATGTGTTAGGAACACATAATATCCTGCATGTGTGTTTTCCCACTCTTAGCTGTTCTGATAATACGTGCACTTAAAAATTGGCAACATCAGAAATCTTCTTCTTTGGCGAACACTCGTAGCTGAGTAAGATTTTCTTCCATGAACACAGTCTTAACAGTGAGTCCGTAAGTGACTGTGGAGGCCAATTCTGGATCCACAAGTCTTTCCACTCCGGGCAGGAGTTGATCATGGTGAAGGTTTGCCAAACGTGCCTTCCTCTTAGCTCGTTTCTCCCTTTCGTCCTGAGTTCGAGTGTCTTCAAGTCCATGACACCTTTGGTAAAGGCTGTTCTCCAACTGGAGCGCTCGCAGGCCAGTGTTTCCCAATTGTCATTTTTAAAGATTTGCGTTGAGAAAGTCTTTAAACCTCTTTTGTTGACCACCAGCATTACACTTTCCATTTTTAAGTTCAGAATAGAGTAGTTGCTTTGAAAGATGATAATCAGGCATCCGAACAACATGATCAATCCAACAATGTTTATATTGAAGAATCATTGCTTCAACACTGGTGTTCTTTGCTTCTTCCAGTACACTGGCATTTGTTCGCTGGTCTTCCCAAGTGATGTGTAATTTTTTTTCAGAGACACCATTGATGGAAACTTTCTAGGAGTTGTAGATGGCATTTATAAGTGGTCCATGTTTCACAAGCATACAGTAAGGTCGGTAGTACAATAGCTTTGTAACCAAGCACATTTTGGTTTCCCTGCGAATGTCCCGGCCCTCAAACACTCTGCACTTCATTCGGGAGAAAGCTGCACTTGCAAGGCTCAGGTGATGCTGGATTTTGGCATCAATGTCGGCCCTTGTGGAAAGATAACTGCTCAGGTAGGAAAAGTGATTGACACTTTCCAATGTTACATCATTGAGTTGGATATGTGGCACCGCAGAGGGGTTGTTTTGTGCTTGTTGGTGCAGCACTTTGGTTTTTTGGATGTTGAGTGATAGGCCAATCTTTTTGTAAGCTGCTACAAAGATATTTAGGATGGTTTGGAGGTCATCCTCTGAGCGTGCGCACACTACGTTGTCATCAGCATACTGAAACTCTAAGACGAAAGTTATGGTCATCTTACTCTTTGCTTTCAGCCTTCTCACATTAAACAGCTTTCCATCTGTTCAATATATGATTTCTACTCCAGTGGGGAGTTTCTCTTCAACAAAGTGTAGGATCATGGCAATGTAAATACTAAATAGAGTTGGGGTGATAACACATCCCTGTTTAACACCTGATCTCACTGTGAATGGTTCATATTGAGGTCCATTGTTATCCGCGATGGCTGCTGTCATATTATGGAGGAGCCAAAGGATGTTCAAAAATTTATCTGGGCAGCCAATTTTCAGAATGACAGTCCACAGGGCATTAAGATTTACAGTGTCGAAGGCCTTAGTCAGGTCAAACACCATATACAGGGATTGGTTTTGCTCTCTGCATTTTTCCTGAAGATGTTGAGTGGTGAAAATCATGTCCACTGCCCCCTAGAAGGTTGAAAACCATTTTTGGGATTCAGGAAGGGTAGCCTTGGATATTGTTAGGAGACGGTTTGCTAAGATCCTTGCAATAATTTTTTTCTGGTTGCAGCTAATAAAGAGATGTCTTGATAGTTTACACAATCACCTTTTAAAAAAATAAATAAATGAGTTTGATAATTTTGGCATCCCTAAAGTCTGCTGGGATCTCCTCTCTTTTCCGGATTTTTCCCGATGAGCTTGTGAAGTTGTTGTGTAAGTTCAATTCCACCCACTTTGAAGATTTCGGCGGCTATCCCATCAGGTCCGCGGGCTTTGTTGTTTTTCATTTGGTTAATAGCTGTACACAACTCTTCCAGATTTGGAGATAATCATTTCTTGGTTAATTAGTAATTTGGATAAGGGTTTAAAATATAAACTTTAATTTTTTAAAAAGGTTCTGTGCTTGAAAAATCATACTAGGGATGTTATTAGGGGGGTCAGTGAACAGGCACCAAAAGATTTGGAGTGCTTGTTCATTTGCATGCTTACACATAGCTCTGTTTCTCAGTTATGTTTGAATTGGGTGTGGCCTTTGATGAGTTCCTGGATTCAGTGGTGATTTGGACAAGGGTCAATAATGTGAAACCTAATCCTGACAAGAAGGAGGTCTTGTCGACGGGTGATTCCTGGGCCTGGGAGTTGTCTTTTCTGGATGGGGCTGCACTCCTTCCAAAGGATGAAGTGTGGACTCTGGGGGTGATCCATGTTCAATCCTTGTCACTGAAGGCCCAAATGGCCCCAGTGGCAAGCAGCCTCTTCACCTGCTGCACCAGATACAGCCACTCCTAGACCAGGACAGCCTTTCCACCATGACTTGGGCATAGCCAGCCTCAAGACTGGATCACAACAAGATGTTCATGGGGAGCTGTCCTTGGTGTTGATCCAGAATGGTGTTGCAGAACCCAGTTGTGGGATGTAAAAATGTATTGCAGTCAAATACAACATTCCTACAATGCACATTCTGGCGAATGCTTTGTACTGTATCACTCAGGAGAAAATTTGCTAGTTCCTCCTGAGCTGGGACAGACTTCCTTTGCATGTGACTTAATGTGGATGAGGCCTGTTCTTGGACAGAGAAGCACACGGCCTCCATGTTCTGCTTTTCTTGTTCTCCATTTTGTGTTTCTGAGAGTTAGGTAAAGTGAGTCGTGGTCACTTGAGACTATTTCCCTTATGGCATAGTTCACATAGTTTTATATTGTTCTGTAAATTAAGTCTGCCTTCAGGGTTCTTATTGTGAACTGGATGATTGTAAGTAAACTAGTTTTATATTAACTTTAATCAGATGGTCGTGTCTATTCTTTTAGGAGGGATATATAAAGGGATCGTACCAGGAATCCTAAATAGTGAGGCTCAGACGAGCCTGCAACTAGCTAACCGCTGTGTAATATAAAAGACTCTGCTAAGTTATAGAACTTGCTGATGCAAGTTAGGAAGGATATCATAAAACAATATATCCTCTCCTGCCTCCCTAAACATCCCCACAGAACATGTGATGCTGCTGCTTAAAGCATTGCACTGGCTGCCAACTTGCTACTGGGTCAAGTTCAAGGTGATGTTGCTGACATATAAAGCCCTGAACACCATGGGACTGACTTACCTAAGTTACTATGTCTTTCCATCTAGGCCTAACCATTCACTGAGATTTTTAGTTTGGCTTTTACTATCTACTGAGGATTTGCAAATATGCGCACCGTGTTGTTAAAGGGTTCTCATGCTAAAAAGTAATGCTTCGTAATATTATGCCAAGTGTAACTTTCTGGTTTTGGGCCACTACGTAGGTGGGCTCTGACCCATAAAGTCATATGTCACAATGTTTTGTGGGATGAGGAACCTATGGATGGCCCTGCATATGTTGTTGGACTTCAGTGCCCCCATCATCTCTTGAGTGTTGGTTGTGCTGTCTGGGGCTCATGAGAGATGGAGTCCAACAACCTCTGAAGGTCCACAGGTCCCCTTCTTTAAAGTGCCACAAGATTTTGTTCAATTTGTGCTTGTTGATTAAGCTGACTAAGAAAGTTCTCTTAATGTTCAAATAGTGACAAACGTTTCTTTCTTTTTTCTTTTTTTTAAAAAAAATAAAGCATTGCCATCTTAAAACTCTCCCTTCCTCTCCCCGCAATAGAGTGCAATAGAAATGGAGATTTGACGAGGTTCTTGAGAGTGAGAAGCCTGCATTTGATTGGCAGCAGGAAAAAAGAAGCAGGGAGCAAGTGAATGCGGAGAGGAGGACAGGGACTTTGCCATTAGCAGCTGTGTACTTGATCGACTAGAGAGATAACAAGGATGGAGGCCAGGCAGGAGATGCATGGAATAATCAAAATGACAGCTTAGCCAGATGCATTTTGAGGGTTACAATCCTGGGAGGAGGAAGGACAAGTGGGAGGGAAGCGATGGTGTTTGATACATTTTCAGAAGTGGCAAGTCCCATTCTGTTTGGTCCAATTTTAGACCTTGGGCTTGTTTTTGAGGACAACATTAGCCGATGAAATTTGAGGAGTTTTGATGAAGAGGAACCAAACAAATGAGGCCTGAAGGAACTGATTTCATGACTCATGTTGCTATGAGACAGATATAATAGTTTTGTTAAGGGAATGCTAATTGGTAAACAGATGAACAAGGCTGCTTGAGTCTGCCAGGGATCCAAGGAGGAGCAGGACACACAGCTTTTCTACAGAAGCACTGAGATGAGGGTGCAAATTTCATCTTCTGTTGCCATCCCCTTGCATTTCCCCTGAATCCTGGGGTGATTTTCTGGGGTGCTGCTGGAAGGAGGGAACTGAAATGCCCTATGGACATTTTTGTAGGGTACATTGATGCTTCTGTCCATGAAACAGAGGTTTGTTTCCAAGAGAGATGGGACTGGAATATGAAATGGCTAAATGCAGCTCAGACATAAAACAAATTTGCTGCGGCACTGGTTGCGGTTATCCATGAAAATTTCACAGGAGTGTCAGAGAGCTTATTTTCCCCTTTCCCCTGACATATCCAAAGAGATCATGACCATGATTGAGGTTGTTCTAAACAACCAGCATGAATGCCCAGTGGGATGAACATCTTGGGGTTTGTCAAAATGACGGGGCTGGACGGAATGACTCTTTTCATGGGTCTTTGATTCTGTAATCTTTTCATTATTGCTAGCTGTTAAGCAAATGCCAGTCATTGATATTGACTCTTCAGACATCTGAATATAAATGAACAGAGCTGGGGACGTAATGTGATCACAATTGCTGGAGTCCATTAGTCACCAGAGTGTGAAATTCTGAATAAGCTCCATTTAATTATTATGGTGTTCTGTTCTCTAGCTCCTGTACTAGAGAAGCCCAGCTGAGAGGGAATTGCATTCTTGTTGTGCAAATGGGGGTTGTTCAATTGCATCGGTATGTTGCCCTTCTTGCTGCGTGCTATCTAGTTTGGCTGTTGTTATCCTCTTCTGCTTATTGCTTATGTGAGATTATTTGGGATGTTTGCAAGACAACTGATCTGTGTACTGTGTACTTGATGAGTGGAGTGTCCAGGGTGCCTCTTGATCTACTGTCTTGTGTCTTCCTTGAAAGTTTGTGGGAACAAACTTCTTGAAATACAGTGCTACCTTGGATCTCGAACACCTTGGCTCCCAAACAAATCGGCTCCCAATCGGAACCCGGAAGTGAGTTTACGAATGTTCTTTTGGAAGCCGAACGTCTGACGGGGTTTCAGATTGGCTGCAGGAGCTTCCTGCAGCCAATCAGAAGCTGCACTTTGGTTTTTGAATGTTTTGGAAGTCGAATGGACTTCCGGAACGGATTCCGTTTTACTTCCAAGGTACGACTGTACTCTGTTATTTTTGAAGTAAACATGATTACTATGTTCTGTATGTTTGTATTTCCTCTGTTATTGTTTGGTATCCTCATCACTCCAGAGAATTCTATTCACTTTTAACCTTAACTTCTGGCTTGCACCTAATAGCTGGTATAGGGTACTGTTTAAATGTGTGACCTGTGTATTGGAAAACCTCTAGTTACAATTTGATCTCAGAGTTGCATCAGATTTGTGCAATGGTTACTACTGGTGGTCAAAATCTAAAAGATACTGCAGTGTTAGAGTTAAAAGCAGTGCTATTTTTCTCAAAAAAAGAGGTTCCGGAACACACCATGAATGCCTCCCCTGTTCTCTTATAATGGCAATGGTGCCCACCTGAGAGGTGCTGGAACTGAGTTACGGTGAGTTCTGGCTAAATAAAAAGCCCTGGCTAAAAGTATAAACTGCAAAGTTAACGTGTATTTTTTAAAAAAGGAATTACGGTACAGAAAATATGCCATAGACCTGGCTTTTTAAACCAAAGATTGCAGCTCTCTGCACCCTGAAATGTGAGTAGTGAGATAAAATGTGATGTTTTCTTGCTGTATAGTGGGGGGGAAAACAAGGAAAAAAAGAACCCTGAGCCTATGGAAGTGAGATCTCAGCATAGGGTGGGTGTTGTTTTCTTGGAATGGCCTCCACAACTGTGGTTTCAAGTTCCATGCTCTGAATACAGTTTAATCTTGTAGATAATCTAGTAGCATTAGTCTGTGAAATAATTGCATAATAATAGTTATATAAAGAAGAGGTTGCTTAAAGACAACTGAAATTGCTTCTAATAGCTTATTAGGAAACTTCTTATATTGTTTCTGACAATCAGTCCACCATGGTGGCTGGTCCCCATTGAGTCTGGCAGGGCAGAAGGCAAGGAGGCCAATGGTAAGTCGAGCCAGAGACAGTGATTGACAGTTCTTGGCAAATTGTGGAGAGATGTTTACTGTGTATCTTGATCCAAACTTGGAGTGAGTTGCAGGGACTGGATGAGATTACTGCAGAGGCTGGTTCTGGTCTACAAGGAACCAGTAGGTCATCCCTGTGCCAGATCATAAATGCAAAGGGATAAAAATCCTGTGGTCATTCATGTTGCAGTGTGCCAGAAAAGCAGAGGAAATAAATGATGCCATAACTTAACAATTTCCTATTCCTTTGATTGTTAGAAGACGTCTAGTGATCTCCAGCTAATGTATTCAGCTGTCTTATATAGTTTACTTTTGTCTGTCTTATCTTGCCTATGCAATAATGTGGCCCTTCAGACTACATCTCCCATCACCCCAAACCATTTGCTTTTCTGATTTGGAAGATGGAAATTGGAGCCCCACAGCAGCTGAAATGCTATAGGTTCCTCATCTCTGATGTAATTAACCATCACCCATGCCTTAGATCAGTGGTAGCCAAACTTGGTCCTCCATCTATTTTGGGACTACAACTCTCATCATACCAGGACCAGTGGTTAGGGATGATGGGAATTGTAGTCCCAAAACAGCTGGAGGGCCAAGTTTGGGCACTGCTGGCTTAGATTGTGGTTATATATCCCAGGAACTTTCTGTTTTTCTTCATACTTTCTAGTTTGACCAAGTCTATATATTATGTCTGGTTTACCCTCCTCTTAGCGCACACATCATTGCTACATAATGTGCTGCCAAGTTCAAGCTGACAGGTGATTATAGTGCTGATTCTCCACCCATAGGACTGATAGGAGTGGATTAATAAGCCTCTATGGAGTCTCCAGAGAAATTGTTGTGTTGTACCAGAGCAGATACATCAGGTAGATAGCCATTGATTTAAGAAATAAATGAAGGCAAAAGAAGAGAGTTTTATTGGAGTCATAAAAGTGAGTGAGGACTAGCAACACAGAAAAGGAAATGGAAAAATGAGCCACCCAAAGTTATGAATGGAGGTAACGAAGAGGACTCTCAGACTGAAAATTTTGCATACCTAGGTGAAGGTGAAGGTAAAGGACCCCCGACAGTTAAGTCCAGTCGTAAACGATTCTGGGGTTGCGGCACTCATCTCACTTTACCCACCGAGGGAGCTGACGTTTTGTCCGCAGACAGGGTCATCATGTGGCCAGCATGACTAAGCCGCTTCTGGCGAAACCAGAGCAGCGCATGGAACACCATTTACCTTCCTGCCGGAGCGGTACCTATTTATCTACTTGCACTTTGACGTGCTTTCGAACTGCCAGGTTGGCAGGAGCTATCTTAAGTATTACACAGTATATGAATAAATTAAGTAAATGTACTCAAATTAAGTTCAAAGAAGAAGGCGGCATCCTCATGGTGACTCCAGGGGGGAGACTTGATGTGGTCTTTCAGGGTCAACAAGCTGAGATTGGCTCACCCATGTTGGCCTGGCACATTATCTGAGCTGGGTCTTTTATTCGGGTTGCCATATTTCAAAAAGTGAAAATCTGGACACAAATGTTTTTGAGCTTTTTTGGGGGGGGGCAAAGTTGTTGAGCAAAAAAAAGTTTCTCAGCTTTTTTAAAGGAAAATTGCCAAACTCTATACTACTGACTGGATGATCCCAGACATTCCAGCTGTTTGCGAGGGATGAATTTCCAAGAAATTCCAGACCTATTGCAACCCTCGTTTTATAGCTCAATGGATCCAGTCCTGAAAGG
Organism: Zootoca vivipara; assembly: GCF_965207765.1. NCBI lineage: Eukaryota > Metazoa > Chordata > Lepidosauria > Squamata > Lacertidae > Zootoca > Zootoca vivipara. The sequence continues at coordinate 14,206,634 of NC_142583.1, read as the reverse complement.
AATCACAACAGCTTTATTCTTGCCTTCCCAATGAGTTGATCTTTGATACAGGTGTTTCCCAGGAAGGCAAGCAAGGTCACCTGGGACTGTGTGGGCAATTACTGTCTTCCCTCATTCTTTGTAAATCACTGCTGTTAAATGCTATTATATGCTATTTCATAATTATGTGTTCCTTCTCCACACCCATTTCTAGGATTTTAAACTTGGATATGGCATCACTATAATCCCTATGAATGTGGCCAACGTGAGACAGGTAGACCGCACAGCCAAACAATCTTTCGAAATAATCACACCTTACAAGAGCTTTAGGTAAGTCCCTGGAACACTTGCTTTGATAATGCAAACATAAATAATTGTAGGGAAAGTATTTCTGAGAACCTTTGAAACCGCCAGATGAAGTATTATTCTTATTCTATAGTAGAGTTGCCATATTTCTTTAAAAAAAAAATAATAATAATTTTTGTTTGATTTTAAAAAATAAACAACATATAACAAAATCATTTTAAAGTCCATATACAGAGATTACTCTGAATCTTGTGACTTTCCCCCACCACCTCCATGGGTCCTAGTGCTAATATTTACACCTGCATATCAATTAATTATCCAAATATTTTGTCCCTCTAAATTATCCATAGTTTTTGTTACTTTACAAATGTGGTTAAAACCATGCTAATGTTTTCATCTGTTTACAATGGTCTATTAAATTTTTTCCCCATTCTTTCTCTTGGTTTCCGAGCTTCCCAGTTATTTTTGCCATTTCAGCATGGTCCATCAACTTGGTTTGCCATTCTTCCCTGGGCACCGTTGTTTCTTCCTTCCATCTCTGGGCTAGTAACATCTGTGCAGCTGTTGTCACACCGGGTTGCCATATTTCAAGAGGGTAAAAATCTAGACGCAAAAAGTCATTGAGCTTTTTTAAGGCATTTGCCTGATAGCCCCCTACCGCCACCGCCAAACCAAAGCCCCCCATGCCAGAACCCGGGTCGCCCGAACCAGAGCCCGGGTCCCCCATGGCAGAGTTTGAGCCTGAACCCAGAGCTGCCTGTGCACACAGTTCTTTTTTATTAAACCCAAAATCCAGGATTTTGGCTTAAAAATGTTTAATTCCCCCTGGACAGGCATGTAGTACCCTCAAGAGAGGACATGCCCGGGAATTCCCGGATGTATGGCAACCCTGTTCTATAGAGAAAGAATAGTGTTGCATGCCATTCCAATCTCTGAGTGTTAAGGGATTCTAGAGGTTCCAGGCATGGTAACCTAAGGTTTGTGTTTCCTTTTGGGAGTGAGGAATAGAAGTGACTGTAGTATCTTTAGGATATATGGTTTATTTACACATATATACCGTACAACCTGAGCCCACAACAGAGTGGTTCACAGCATCGACCCCGCCAAGAGAGTCTTGTTTCACCTTGGCTCCAAACAGAAATCAACTGTTGTGGACCCTCTCTCCAGCTTGCTGGCTTTTATGGGAGGGCAGATGGTCTCCTGTTCTTTCTTACTGTGAAATAATTAAGAGATGGCTACTTGGTGTGTACGGTTCTTGCTTGTACTTTTAAAAATGCATTATACCATCTTTTCCAATCCTTGTTTTGTGTCCTCTGGTAGGCTTCCAATGCGACTTACAGCACGAGACTGTCTAGGATGCTGCCTGTAGAATTCAGAACTCTGTTTTGCTTTTTTGCTTTTTCTTTCCTTTTGTTGAAACGGCAGGATAGGAATTATTATTTTTAACGAAAAATGTAAATGAATCTTTTGACTTTTTTAAAATTTTGTTTAAGTCCTCTGCTGTGTTTTGACAAAAGGAAGTAAATCCAGAACTCCTAAGTGTACAATATTTTAAACAACTTCACTTCTTGCAAAGCTTAGATATGGAAGAGGATAGAGGTACAGTCGTACCTTCGATCCTGAATGCCTTGCAAGTCGAACATTTTGGCTCCTGAACACTGCAAACCCAGAAGTGAGTGTTCTGGTTTGTGAATGTTCTTTGGAATCTGAATGTTCAACATGGCTTCTGGACATTTTGGAAGTTGAACGGACTTCCGGAACGGATTCCGTTCCACTTCGAGGTAGCACTTCGAGGTACCACTGTATACCACTGTATACAAGACAGTAAGGACAGAAAGCAACATATGAGGCTTTGTGGAAACCCAGAGCTGCATTGAGGAAGCTTCCTGACATCACAGTTTGATTCTGAGAGTGGGGATTTGCTTCATTATTTGGTTTCCTCACAGACCCAATGCACACCCTTAGTATATTATTATTATTTATTTCATTTCTATACCGCCTTATATTTTTAAGAAAAATCTCAAAGCGGTTTACAGAATATTAAAACATCAATAAAACAATCTGAAGAAAGTCAAATATATACAGTCAAAGCAACATAATAAACAGAAAACTAAAATATCTTAAAGATTTCAAAACAAAACATTACAAAGGAGGTCAACTACAGAATACATAATTAACACAAAGTTAAAAAAAAAATCTTAAACATTTTTTTAAAAAACCATTGCCAAGTGAAGTCAAATATTAAGTGCATGTTTGAAACAGCATAATTAAGAAGAGAATAAAATATGATCATAAGCATGATATATAAGGGTGATGGGTGTAAGTTGGCAAATATTAACTGAGGTGAGAAAGAAAAGCAGGATTTTTATTTTAAGGTTCATTTAATGTGCATTAATTTGATTATCTTGATGCTCAGCTCTCATCTTCATGCAGCTAACATCTCTTAATAGCTGGCAAAAAAAATAGGCCTGTTCTGTTTTGTATTTAATCGGAAGACCCTTTGTCAATGGGTTTCAGCTTTACGGCAGAGTCTGAAAAAGAGAAGCAGGAGTGGATCGAAGCACTACAGCAGTCTATTGCAGAAACTCTCTCCGACTATGAAGTAGCTGAGAAGATCTGGTTCAATGACTCAAACAGGTCCTGTGCTGACTGCAAGGAACCGGATCCTGACTGGGCATCCATCAATCTCTGTGTTGTCATTTGTAAGAAGTGTGCAGGTAATTAAGAAACTGAGTGTTCCATCAGACAACATGCCCACCTTAAAGGGCATGGTGTGTCTCAGCCATATTTATTTCTGATTTAGTGCAAAGGTTTTAATCCTATTACAGCTTCAAGAGCCCAGTTTAATTTTTCAAAATTGTGATATATTTGATAAATCCCTTTTAAGTGTAGCATATGAAATCATTTGGGAAATTATTGTACAGCTTTGCAGGGATAGTATGTGGGATCTGAAATGACTCCCAATGTCCTAAAGGGTTCTACAGACCAGAGCAGGGATGCAGGTGGCACTGTGGTCTAAACCACTGAGCCTCTTGGGCTTGCTGATCAAAAGGTTCGAATCCCCGTGACGAAGTGAGCTCCCATTGCTCTTTCGCCATTCCTGTGAACCTAGAAGTTTGAAAGCATGCCAGTGAAAGTAGATAAATATGTACCACTGTGGCGGGAAGGTAAACAATGTTTCTGTGCACTTTGGTTTCCATCATGGCGTCCCATTGCACCAGAAGTGGTTTAGTCATGCTGGCCACATGACCCAAAAAGCTGTCTGTTGACAAACACCGGCTCACTCAGCCTGAAGCGAGATGAGCGCTGCAACCCCCTAGTAGCCTTTGACTGGACTTAACCATCCAGGGGTCCTTTACCTTTTTAACCTACAGACCAGTTGAAGAAGGCATAGGGAAATTCCAGCCCAGGGGCAAAATTACATCCAGTAGGGATCATAGTTTGGCCCATAAAGCTGTTTCCCAAAGTCAAGGCCATCTGTCATGGATGCTTTAGTTGAGATTCCCCATAAGGTCCCTCCCAACTCTGTGATGTTATGAAGCCCACCTGCCCTACACCTGATGTCATATTTGACCTCAGGTGTGAAACAGATAAATATGTGGCTGCAAAGGAATGTGTGCTCTTGATTTTTCCCTCGCAAGCAGGGCTTGAATTCAGCACCTTTAAATTTGGGCACTTCCTAGGATTGGCTATGCTGGACTCCCTGATTGGGAACTCTATAGAGTGTGGCCGACCCCCGCTGAAAATGGAGCTTGAAGCCACTGCTGAGATGTTGTTGTTTATCCAATTGATACCTTCAAAGGGCCTTTTCCCCTTCACATCCCAGCTTGAATCAATCCACCTTGCCAAGGACAAATGTTCCTTTGCAACATGGCTTGATTGCAAGCTAGGTTGCGAAGGAAAAATAGTTTACTTGATGACATGGTTTAGTCAGGTAATAGACAAGTAGATGATCCAACCTACTTGCCAAAATGATCCACAAAAGGTGAAGGAGTTCAGGATCTAGCCCACCAGCCATATATTGTAAGCCACATGATGTAGGCCCGCCCCTTTCTTTGTCTGATTATCAAATTTCTGTCCCCAATTTCTAACCCCTGAAACGTGCTACATCTTGTTATTTTGACCCAGGGCAACACAGATCATTAGGACCCAGAGATTCGAAGGTCCGAAGCCTCAAAATGGATGCCAGCATTTGGAGTAATGAACTCATTGAGGTAGGAAGAGTAGGGCGGAAGGGGAATAGGAGAGACGAGCCTTATCAGTGGGGAAAGTAAACATTTACTGTGAAGTTTTGTGGCATGTAATGATGCTCCTGAGGAATTTGTCTATTCATTTGAAATCCCTTCCCACTTGATACAAATGCTGCTGTGCTTCATTGTTTCATGCTGATTTTTAAAAATGGTTATTGCTTTTTATTGATCCGTGGTAGTGGGGATTTACACCCCCCCCCCGTGTTGGGCCAGGGTTCTTCGAATAGAAAATGTGGGGGATAAATATATTAACATAAAAAGGAAGGCTGTTTTACGTTTTACTGTGGAAATAGAAGCTTATTGTCACCACATATTAAATAAAACACGTTCTTTTTATTTTCTTAAGTGACTTCAGTACTTTGAAAGGTTCTCCTTAATGCCAAGCTATTTCAACTTGCTGTTGTTTTCTAAATAACTTTCACTGACATAATACTTTAATTTATTTGCCCACATTTTCCAGTTTCCAGAATGGCAAAATGTCAGTCTGTAAGGAATGTTGGGATACATAATTGGTTTTCTACGGATGTCCCTTAATTCATCTGTACCTTCTAAGTATTTCATCATTTTCCTTGGATCCTGTGTTGGGATATTGCTAGGGCTATGCGTATGATGTGGTTCGATAGGAGCACAGGAAAGCTGCAGAATGCGTGGCACAGCACAGAATTCAGCTTCCTGAGAGTTTCATTTTTAAAAAGTGTATATCTAGGCCAGGGGTCCCCAGACTTACCGGCGTTTGGGCCGGTTCCCACCGCACCGATCGCGCGGCGGGCCGGAGGGCGGGGGAGCGTGCGCCTGTGCGGGCTGGCGGGCGGGGGAGTGCACGCCCGTGCGCATGCGCACGGGCGCTTACTGGCGCGCTTCCAGGGTGGGAAAAGCGCCGAAAATCCATTGTGCGCATGCGCGTGGGCCTCCCCCGACCCGGAAGTGCACCAGAAATGACTTCTTCCGGGTCGGGAGAGGCCCATACGCATGCGCAGAAAGGATTTTCGGCGCTTTTTTCCCAACCCGGAAGAGCGCTGCCGCGCTGCGCGCCGTAAGAGCGGGCGGCGGCGGCGGGCGGCGGGGGTCGTCGTGGGCCGGATTGGCTGGCTAATTGGGCCGCATCCGGCCCCCGGGCCGTAGTCTGGGGACCCCTGATCTAGGCCATATGGCTCTGCTGATGTGCTTGATGATGTGTGCAGATAATGCCTGCTGAAGTCACATGAACTGCTGAACAAGATTTTGTTGAATAAGATGCTAAGAAAGCATGGGAAAGCTGCCTTTACACAGAGTCAGAACACTGTTCCATATAGCTCTGGGTTGTCAACAATGACTGGTAGTGGTTCTCCAGGATTTCAGTTGGGGTTCTCTCTTAGCCCCAGTTGGAGATGTTGCAAATTTACCTAGGACTTTCTGCATGCTCTAGCACTCATCTACAACCCTTTCCCCATCCTCAAGGATGAGGTTTGGCTCAATTGCAGTCCCTTTGACTAGGAGAAGCAGCAAAGCAAGCCCCATGTTTACAGAGTGAAACGGCCTCCTCATGCGGCTGATTTTGAGTGTCATGGAAAGGCAGCAAAGTGTTAGATGTTTACTAAGTTTGCTTTCTTCCTTCTGCAGCTTTTTATTGTGATAGGGAACAAGAGGGCAAATAGCTTTTGGGAAGGAAACATTCAGCCCGATGAGGAGTTGCGTATGGATGCCCCAACAGACCGGAGGTTAACGTTTATTACACAGAAATATAAAGAGGGAAGATTCAGAAAAAGCACTTTGCTGTACAAAACCAAAGAAGAATTAAACCAGGTAAATCTGGCAGAAATGTTGGGGTGTGGTGTGTGTGTATAGATCTATCTATCTATCTATCTATCTATCTATCATCTATCTATCTATCTATCTATCTATCTATCTATCTATCTATCTAAAACAAAGAATCTGGGCATAATAAAGACTAACACCAATTTTGTTTTGAACCATAACTCCCCTCACCCCTCACTATTGGTCATGACTGGCATAAGCTTTCGCAGATTAGAGTCTGTCTGTGAAAAGATTAGAGGAATTGTGGGGTTAAATAGGCCACAACTTTATTAAATGGTCATCTCTATGTAAAGAAAGGACTAAGTAGCCCAAACTAATTGAACACACAACTGGACTGTCCTATGTCTGTGTCCTCTGTTGATGCTCTCTGTCACAACTCAATTGACACACCCAGGAGAAGAAAGATTACAGGAAGGTGTTAAAAAAAAAAAGCACAGCCAAACAGACATGCAATAAAAATGACTAGCCAAAGCCTTGTTTTGCTTTATTGCCAAAGTGATCAAATAGATATATCATCACTGTCCAAACTTCAACTGATGCCAAATGGTGTTTTGGTATATAGCCCATATATAGACCACAGCTCATAGACTCATAGAATTGTAGAGCTGGAAGGGATCCCAAGGGTCATCTAGTCCAGCCACCTGCAATGCAGGAAGCCTTTGCTCACAGCTGTCCCTGGGTGGACCCCAAATCCTAGGAAACATCTCTGATCAAACCCAAGTCATGATTCCAGTGGGCAACCCACCCCCTCCAGCAAATCCCAGAGCCAGAGGATCTGAGCAGGACTAACATTAGATACAATCAAACCCCCCCCCCCATTATTTCTGGCTTTTGTTAGGTATGTTGATGAACTCACATTAATAGTTCAATTAATCATTAATTTTATTGTAAGCAATTTATGAAGGCCAGAATACAGAGAATCACATAGGTAGTGCTATACCTCCAAGGACCCATGTGGCGCTGTGGGTTAAACCACAGAGTCTAGGGCTTGCTGATCAGAAGGTCGGCGGTTCGAATCCCTGCAACGGGGTGAGCTCCCATTGCTCGGTCCCAGCTCCTGCCCACCTAGCAGTTCGAAAGCACATCAAAGTGCAAGTAGATAAATAGGGACCGCTCCGGCGGGAAGGTAAACGGCGTTTCCGTGTGCTGCTCTGGTTCGCCAGAAGCAGCTTTGTCATGTCTGGGGACAAACACCGGCTCCCTTGGTCTATAGAGCGAGATGAGCGCCGCAACCCCAGAGTCGGACACGACTGGACCTGATAGTCAGGGGCCCCTTTACCCTTTACCTTTATACCTCCAAGGGAGCTTTGAACTTGTAATTTTCCAGTGGTCTTCATGCTCTGTATGACAAATTGCTTTTGAAATGGAGTAGAGCTTTAAAGATAGCTTGTTATATGGCATGAAGGTCTGTTGTTCAAAGTGGGGAGGAATGTTACAACTTCAAGGAAGACCTTGGCTTCACCTAAGAGAGCTCTGTATTTTATATGTAGGGCATGCAGCACTATTACAATTTTATTCCGGAATGCCAAGTGACAGTAGTTAAACTACTAAGGTTAAATGAAGATATTTCAGTTTGTTCCATCTGTTCTGTGACTTCTAAATGTAAGTGTTCAGAAAGGATTTTCTTTTGATCTGCAGAGGTAGACAAGTACCAGTAAAATTATCAGTTGAGCTAGAGTATCCTCTAGAGGCATCGATGTGTCACCAGTATTGCTGAAACAAATAGTAAAATGATTGTGCTTCCTGTGTAGCATTTTTAATAACGCCTTATAAGGTTTTCTTACTGTATCTGCCTTGAGAAGGCAGAGCACGGTTGCTCAAAAGAGAAAAAAGAAAAATATGTATTTGCATAACCCCATAAATTTGTGACCTACATTTCTGGCTGAACCCAAGTGTCATTCATTTTCATCCATGGATGATAGAAGCCCTGCTCAGATGGCAAATAAATGTCTGTACAGAGGAGAGGTGGTATTATGGTGCCTTGTTCGCATCCACATACTGGCTCAAATCCCTGTAGAATGCCTACACATGTGCATCTTGCATGCATGATGATCAGGGACACTGAAAAAAGAGAGAGAACCTGTGCACATACAAATTGTCAGGGCCGGCCCTACGTATAGGCTGGGTGGCGCAGGGCACCATGGTGCCGGCCTGCCAGGAGGGTGCCGTGAGCTGTGCCCGCCCGCTGGCCGGCCGGTCCGCCGGTCCGATGCGCAGCTGCGCGCTGCGCCCACCCGCCCACTGCGCTGGGAAATAGGGCGGGAGGGCGCCGGAGAGATCGCGCTGTGCCTGCCCGCCCGCCCGCCGCGCAGCGTGCTGTGCCCACCCGCCCACCGCGCTGGGAAACGGGGCGGGAGGGCGCCGGAGAGATCGCGCTGTGCCTGCCCGCCCGCCCGCCGCGCAGCGTGCTGTGCCCACCCGCCCACCGCGCTGGGAAACAGGGCGGGAGGGCGCCGGAGAGATCGCGCTGTGCCTGCCCGTCCACCCACTGCACTGGGAAACGGGGTGGGAGCGTGCCGGAGAGATCCGGCGCACCATGGCACGAGGGGCGCTTAAGACGGCCCTGCAAATTGTACAGCAGGTGCTCTGCTCAGCAGTCTAGCTGAATGTGTGAAAATTGTGGCAGGAGTCTGGAGTCTTCATTATGCATGTTTAGGCACCAGGCAAACAAGTACCCCTGGCTGATTGACATCTAATGCTCTTTTAAAATGTGTTGGGGAGGGGGTGGTTTATTGGATGGTTCTTGTTTTCATTTTTATTACACATTTTGTGGTTTTATATTGTGATGTTATGTTGTGAACCGCCCTGAGACCTGCGGGTATGGGGCAGTATACAGATTTATTATTATTATTATTATTATTATTATTATTATTATTATTATCACAGATGGCAATTATTATTAGTTAGGTGTGTACGTGTACATATACATTCAGTATAATGAATGCGGGTGGCGCTGGGGTCTAAACCAGTGAACCTCTTGGGCTTGCCAATCAGAAGGTCGGTGGTTCGAATCCCTGGGACGGGTTGAACTCCCGTTGCTCTGTCCCAGCTCCTGCCAAGCACGCCAGTGCAAGTAGATAAATAGGTACCGCTGCAGTGGGAAGGTAAATGGCGTTTCCATGCGCTCTGGTTTCCATCACAGTGTTCTGTTGCGCCAGAAGCAGTTTAGTCATGCTGGCCTTAGCCAAGCTGTCTGTGGACAAACGCCGGCTCCCTCGGCCTGAAAGCGAGATGAGCGCCGCAACCCCATAGTCACCTTTGGCTGGACTTAACCATCCAGGGGTCCTTTACCTTTACCTTTTATAACCCATTCACCTACTGAACTGGGCTAGTAATAGTTCCTGTACAAGGTAAAGGTAAAGGGACCCCTGACCATTAGGTCCAGTCGTGTCCGACTCTGGGGTTGCGCGCTCATCTCGCATTATTGGCCGAGGGAGCCGGCGTATAGCTTCCAGGTCATGTGGCCAGCATGACAAAGCCGCTTCTGGCAAACCAGAGCAGCACATGGAAACGCTGTTTACCTTCCCGCTGTAGCGGTTCCTATTTATCTACTTGCATTTTGACGTGCTTTCGAACTGCTAGGTTGGCAGGAGCTGGGACCGAGCAATGGGAGCTCACCCCGTCACAGGGATTCGAACCGCCGACCTTCTGATCAGCAAGCCCTAGGCTCAGTGGTTTAACCACAGCGCCACCTGGTCCCCTCCTGTACAAGGTAAGCTGTCTTAAATATGGATGTTGGTCCAGACCTACGAATCCCCCAATAATTGTAGCACATTGTGATTTGATAGTTGCCTGTGAAATGTGGCGAGCTTTGACCTTGCTGGGTGAATTTTAGCTGAATGCATCGGCTACAGTGCGAAGAGACTGCTGAGATTGCCCATTACATCAAGAGACATTAATTTCTTCCTGTTTGGTGTTCTACTTGTAGCTCATGCTTTTCATCTTTATGATCAGGCCCTGTGTGCTGCGGTGGTTAAGCAGGACGTATTGGAAACAATGATGTTGTTGTTTAGCGGAGCAGATGTGATGTGCGCTACAGGAGATCCTGTGTACAGTACCCCATACTTGTTAGCCAAGAAATCAGGACAAAGGCTGCAGATGGAATTCCTCCACCACAATAAGTTTTCAGGTACGGATTTGGAAGTCTCTCTCTCTGTGTGTGTGGCTGCATGGTGCAATGCATTTTAAATGAATACTGATTTAAAAGATCAAATAATGACAAAACGGAGAGATGTGGCAGCACTATGTCCAAGCACCCCTTGCAAAATTATTTGATGTATATTGGATGCTATGACTGGATTTTTGTAAGCTAGATAAAAATAATGAATCCTGTACGCTTGCAGGTAAATTCCCTTTTACAGTCGTACCTTGGTTTTTGAACAGCTTAGTTCCTGAACGTTTTGGCTCCTGAACACTGCAAACCCAGTGACTGTTCCGGTTTGTGAACTATTTTTGCAAGCCGAACGGCAAATGGGGCTTCCGCAGCTTCCAATTGGCTGCAGGAGCTTCCTGCAGCCAATCAGAAACTCTGCTTTGGTTTTCAAACATTTTGGAATCAAACAGACTTCTAGGACGGATTCTGATCGACTTCCAAGTACGACTGTACTTTCCTGGTTTTGGCACCTTGCAGCCTTGGGACATGTGTGTGTGTGTGAGAGAGAGAGAGAGAGAGAGAGAGAGAGGAAGAAAGAGAAAAAAAAGGAAGGGGCAGAGGGCCTGGATGGAGAAAGAAATTGAGGTATATACTTTTTAAAAATATATTTTATTAAATTTCCACAAATTTCACATTAAATTCTAATAGCTAATAAATTTTCTTTTGTTTTATCGATACGTGTTTTATAGTCACTGAAACAGGCTCTTTTCATTATAATTTTTGTGACTTTTACAGATTTTCCTAATTATGAAGTTCATTCGGACAATGTTTCCTGTCGAGATTCTTCTTCCTTCCTTTGTGACTATTTATACAAGGTTTCCTTCAATGCTACCAAGCCGTTTACAGAGAAGAAACTAAAAGAAGGTATTACAGTCTCTTTCCCATCCCACTCACCGCCATGCTTGACTTCTACACACTTGATTTCTTTTAAAATATTGCTTACCCTAATGAATTCCATGTGTACATTATAAGAGATCCATTAGGTTTTAGTTGTCCAATAGTTCCAAAGGAGAATAAATCAATAAAAAGATTTTTTTTCATTTTTTAAAAATGCCTAAATTATGACAAATTAGTTTGATAGTTAATAGGGATCATATTCAAGCTTGCTTTCTGGGAATAATAATAAAAAAAACTCCTTCGGATAAAAGATGCAGTTCAGTTAAGTCAAGACAAAGTATACCCCTCTTGAAATTACTTAATTCCAAACATTTGCATTTATAACTAACTGGCCCTGCCACACGTTGCTGTGGCTTAGTCTGTGAAATGGGTCCTCAGAGTCCCCCTTCAGACACCCTTCACCTTCAGAGTCCCCCTTCATTTAGTTGAAATGTTTTAGGAGTTGTTGTGGGCATTCCTGGGAGTCCCCCCAGGGTGTCCCAAGCCATGAGGTATCTCGACTCCTCCTCCCCCCTCTCCTGGGTCATCCATGTGACTGTTCCCAGGGTGTCCTGATCCATCACCTATCCCTCTCCCTCCTCCCCTCATTGTCTGGATCATCCCTGTGACCCCCCTGTCCTGACCCATGAAGTATCCCGCCCCCTCCTTCCCCCACCCCTGGCTGACTCATGAGGTATCCTGACCCCTCCTCCCCCCACCCACCGGCTCATCCCTGTTACTTCCTCCACCCTTCCAGGAAATTTACCATCCTCTACTCCCCCCATCCTGGGGTCTGGGCTGAGGTGGGGGCGGCAGTGTCGTCAGGGCTGGTGTGACTCGTGGTTTTAACATGGCGGTGTGTGAGTCTGGCCTGTGGTGGGGGTGAGGGTAGTGGTGGGTTCTGGGGGTGGGGGTGAGGCCTGTGGTGATGGTGGTGGTGGCAGTGGTGGCAGCAGCAGTCGTGGGTCCTGGCCTACCGTGGGTTGTTTTGGCAGTGGAGGTGAGGTGTGGTTTGTCGTGGCGGCAACGGTGGGCGGCGAGGGGTTGCTGTGTTGGGGGTGGGGTCCGGGCTGCGTCAGCGGTTGCAGCGGCGGACATGGGGCCTGGTCTGCCTTTCGGGGTTGGTGTTGTGATGGGGAGGTCCGGTTTGTGGCGGTGGGGGTGGGTGGGTTGTGTAGTGGGGTGGGTGTGGCGGTTGTGGGGCTCAGCCTATCTCCCGGCGTGTGGCTTTGCAGCGTAATGGCCATTGTGGCGGTTATACCATGTCGGGGGGTGACGTCATGATTTGGCCCTGCCCTTGGAAATGCAGCTTCTGGCTTCTTTTTCCCAGCATGCACTTTTGGCTGAGTGGAACGTTCTGGAACAGGGTTTTTTGGGGGGTTTTACCTGGTGGAGGTGTGACACCTGTCTTAGCAAACTTTCCTATAGCCTTCGGACATTCGCATGTAATTTTGTGTCAAAATTTCACCTCAATCAGTCAAGCGGTTTTGGTGAAAAGTGAAAACACACCCACATGCCCACTTTACACACACACACACACACACACACACACACACACACACACACACATATATATATATATATATATATATATATATATATATATATATTCAATTCTCTTTATGCACTTCTTTGTGGTTCTTAGAGAAGGAAAATTGGGTTGTAAAGATACGTTTTTCTGAAAGCCTTTTATGGGAACCTCTATCGCAAGGTCACCAAATGGTGTAACACAAAGTGGTAGCGTTTGGGTGCGGAGTTGGGTCCTATGCCTTTTATTAGAGCCTGAGTTTAAATATATTGTGGGATTAACTTCATATGCCCATGTAGTTCTTGAACAGCAGATTACCAAATGGCAAAATGGAGAGGAGTTTCAATGCTGTTACACAACATAGAGGCTTGCAGTATTCAGGGGTAGAATGAAATGTGTTGCCCTGCTGCAAGGATTCATTCTCCCTGCCCCATAGAGTGGAGATGGCTCACACCCTTTTGAAACACTGCCTAGTATGTGTGGCACTAACATGGAAGCTTGATTCAGGAAAGATGATTAATTCACCACTACAGTCGTACCTTGAGTTGCGTTTGCTTCACGTTGCGTTTTTTCAGGTTACGAACTTGACAAACCCGGAAGTGTTTATTTTCGGGTTCGCTGCTTCACGCATGTGCAGGAGCGATCTATCGCATCATGCGCACTCGCACAAGTGGTGCTATACTTACGGACTTTTCGGGGTGTGAACAGCACCCCGGAACAGATCACATCTGTAAGCAGAGGTACCACTGGCTATGAAACCATTCTCCTGTTTAATCATCCCACGGGACAACAGTTACTGCAGAATTGCTTCTTGATGTTGCAAGGTCATAACAAATTGCTTTAAGGAGTTGCTTGGTCACTAAAATGCCAAAGCAGTTCTGTGTACCTTCTATTAATGCAAATGATGTCTTGGTCACATTCCCTTGTGACAAAGAGTCAATGAGAGTTATGCAAATGGCCCTCTCCGTCATTTTGTAGTGCAGATGACTGAGGCTTGGACAAAGGATTTCACAGTGGGGAAAGGAAAGAGTTGGTTGGAAGGCCAAGGGGAAAGAGGTGAAGGACCTGTGGTGTTGTGGGGTGAAGGAAGGAAGGGAGAATCAAGAGACCTCTGTTTTTGCCCACTGCTCATCTTAAGATAACAGGCACCATAATAGTTGTACATGACAAGGATAGGTATATATTTTCATAGGATGGGCTCTCAAATCTTGACATGTAGTGGTTTCTTGGAAGGATAGCATTGGTAATCTTTAGAATATTATAGTGTTCCTTGGCTTTTTCTCCTATTTGTTACAAATCTGTTATGCATATATCTTCAGGTAAAGCCTGATTTTGTGTGTGTGTGTGTTTGTGTTTTTGTGAAAGCTATAGCCCCACAACACTGAGTGCGCTTTCTACCATCACCTCTGCCAGTATAAAATAGATTGACTCTGTCTTGGCCTCTATTTCCAGTGTTCATGGGAAGTAAGAGCACCACCTTTTAGCTATTGCATGCTATGATTCAACTGTCCATTTTGCAATCAGCTCCTGTCAGGCTACATGTTTTTTCCTGCAGCTTTCAATTCTTCTAAGTTCAGAGGGTTGGGTTTTTTTTTTTTTTTTTTTTTGCTTTGCCACTTAGGTTTTTCTTTCTTCTATCCGTGTCTGTATAGTTTCGGTAAACCCGAAATTGTCAAAATACGATATTCTGCTTTAAAAAGATCTTCTTATTTGGAAACCCAGTGAGGTTGTGACAAGTGTTAAAAGGAGGCTGTTTCAGAAAACATTGCTTTGTCTACTTTTGATCTATAAACAAGCTGTGTAAACCCATCCATTTATTGGAAGCCTTGGTCAAAATAGACACCGATTGGACTTGGATATCCAGATGATCCAGGAGATGAGAGCAAGGCAATTAGTTGAAAATCTGTAGATCCCTGATGGGAGTGGATGCTTGCATCTGCCTGTATTTGTAGACAAGGCACGTATTTCTACATATTTCCACAGCCCTAGATGGGAACAAAAGCATTGTGGGAGCCTATGCCATTTTCACAAGATGCAACCTTGAATTTCCCATAAGGCATCTTCCTGCTTTGGAATGCCAATGCACCTGGGAATACCTGTGTTTCCTTAGTGCCTGCCTTCCTACAGCCACTATTTATAGAAGCAGATGGAGACTGATGTCAGGCTGGTTCCACTTAGACAAGCTTCAGAGCTGCCTGTCCTTTCTATGATGGACTAATGCAATGCGCTCTACGTAGGGCTACCTTTGAAGGTGACCTGGAAACTAGAATTAATCCAGAATGCAGCAGCTAGACTGGTGGCTGGGAGTGGCTGCTGAGACCATATAACAATTCAAAGTGTTGGTGCTGACCTTTAAAGCCCTAAATGACCTTGTCCCAGTATGTCTGAAGGAGCGTCTCCACCCCCATCATTCAGCCTGGACACTGAAGTCCAGCTCTGAGAGCCTTCTGGTGGTTTCCTCCCTGTGAGAAGTGAGGTTACAGGGAACCAGGCAAAGGGCCTTCTTGGTAGTGGCCCCCACCCTGTGGAATACCCTCCCATCAGATGTCAAACAGATAAGTAACTAAACAACCTTTAGAAGACATCTACAGGGAACTTTTGAATGGTTGATGTTTTGTTGTGTTTTCAATATTCTGTTGGGAGCTGCCCAGAGTGGCTGGGGAAACCCAGGGAGATGGGCGTGTATAAATAATATTATTATTATTATTATTATTATTATTATTATTATTATTATTATTATTATTAAACTTTGTCTTTGCTGTGCCCTGCTTTTCTATAACTCTCACCGGGTCACTTTGCTCTTAGATTTTCCCCAATTTTGTTACATAACTTTTTCCAACACTGCGTTTGTTGCCTACACTTTTGTTTTGTTTGTGCTAAATTCCTCAATTGGAAAGAGGTTAGCTCATGATTACTTGAATTCATCTTTTTGCATCCGCCACTGTTTTTATTGGAAAAAAGCACGAGATCATCCAAACTTCAGCTTGCCTTTCCCCCTCCTGCTGTCACAAAAGTTTAAGTTGTATGCCTTCTTCAGTTGACATTCAGTTCCATAAAGTAGATCGGGGAATTGCATGGACATTGAGGGTGGAGTCAGCAGGGATGGTCCCACTGCCCCTTCCATGCATTGGATGTCATTCAATAATATCAGCTAACTTGCTGGGTGGACTTCTCACATGGTGGGACTTCCTGTTCCTAGTTTCCTCTCTGCAGCCTCCCATACACCCCAAATACCTGTCCAGGCATGCCATTTGGTGTGTGTGTGTGTGTGTGTGTGTGTGTGTGTGTGTGTGTGTGTGTGCAGAGAGGGCTGAAAGGGGAAAAATGATTTCCTGTTGCTTATATATGTGTCGGGGGCTTATCTGAATAGCACTACTAAAGAGACTATTAGCTTTTCAGCAAGCGAACCAGCACCTATGGGAAATTATTCATGGCTATTTGAGAAGCTACACACTTTTTAAATATGAGATGCAGTTCAAATGAGTCCTTACAAACCATAATGTTTTGTTACCTGGGTGATGGTTAAAGCAAGAAATGGTGTACTTCATGTGGCGCAAACATAAATGAGTGTTACTTTTATGTTCTCTTGAAGAATTGCGAGGACATTTTACTACTGTGTACAGCTACTTTGTCCTTTAAAGCTGTAATATTTATTTGCTAAAGGTCTCAATGTAACAAGCAGTCTACATAAGTCTGTTTTCTGAGACATCCTTATTTAGTTGTAATGTGCACTGAGATTGTGGCAAGACCAGACTTTGAAGCTGTTTGCTAAAAAAAAAGGATGTATGCCTAGGAAGCTCAACAGCATTTTGTTGACTTCTCTCTGTGTGTGCTTGTGCAACTAGGAACCACATTAGTGTTTTATTTAATGCATTTTGTGGATTTTTGCTTTTGTTTCAAGCTTTTGGTACCATTGAAGCCCTCACAATTTCCAGTATTTTTTTTATTTAATCCCAAGTCTGAATCATATCCTTCTCAAAGACTGCAGAAAATACAACTTATTTCCCAAAGATTTCCACCTGTATTTTGCATATTTATTTGTTTATTATTTTAATTATTAGATATCTATACCGTCCTGCATCCGACGAGTACAGGGCAGTTTACAATATAAAAACACAACAATACATAACATAGTAACAAACCAAAATAATGAACCCCTTCACTAGCAAACTCAACAAGCAATAAAACAAAGAGCTGGTTAAAAACATAAAGCTTAAAGAACAGCACAGTTCTGACTAAAACCATATATAAAATGTTTGGGACTATATGTAGGGCTGCCGTATTTTGAAGAGCAAAAAAGTGGACACATTTGCCTACTGCGACTTTTAGCTATGGATCACTATGATGAAAAAGACGGCACGTCCTGGAAGAAAGAGGACACATGGCAACCCTCCTGTATTCAATATAGGAAAGTCTTAATTGTAACGCTAGCACCAGGCATGTCTCCTTGTGAGGGCAATCCAAATGGGTGCCACCACAGAAAAGGCCCCCTCTTTTGTAGCAGCATAATGTCATACATTATGTTGTTGTTACTTTGGTAAGAGGAAAAGAATCGAAGCCCTTTACAGTATATTGAAAGTTGATGTGGACAGAATTTATCTGAGAGCTGATATGAATGATATCGGAGTAGAACTGAATGTGTGTGTGCATTTTTCCTCTCCCTTTTGTCATGTGCAGGAGCGACGATGGGAGTTGCTTGAGACTCCACATAAAAACAAACTACTTTTCAAATAATAACTACAAATACAGTAGAAATGTTCCAGCCTAGCCAGCCCTGTCTTGCAGTAGTTTGATTTCCAGACATCCTCTTACGACACAGAGCATTCAAAAATGCAGTCCTCTTCTGGCGTCTGAATTGGGCTGGTCAAATCTACCAGCTCATGACTCTGCCGCAGACATTTTCAACCTGGGACAAACCAGAAGTCATTGGACTCCAATTCCCAGCATCCCCGACAATTAGCCATGCTGGCTGGGGCTGATGGGAGTTGTAGTCTGAAAAAAATCTGAAGGATACCAATCTAAGGGAGGTTGTTCTTCCACCTCATTCTCATATCATTCTGCTGCATAAGTGGACTAGACCTGTTGTGTGCATTAAATTATCTGCATGTATGCCAGAGTGGAGATATATTGAATAACATTTGAGTAGCTCTACATGGTACTTTTACCTGTTATTAAGAAGATAAAACCCTGTCAGCACATTTGCTGTTGCTTTATATAATTCTACTTTGAGAGATTCTCTCCACAATGAAAACCAAATTATGTTTCCCAAATTGTGTTTCTCAAAGTGCGTCTCCTCCTCCTTTGAAAACTACCTTTTATTGAACTAATATCGCAGATATTAGTTGGCAAAAGAAAACGAAAGCCTTAAGTTTTGCAAGAGTTCAGTATTAACTTTGCTTTGCACTATTTCCTTGATCAGTAGACTCATGCATCTCCTCCTTTTCCTTTTTAACATACATGCAGACTGCAATAGGAGATGGTGTGCTTTGGAAAGTCGCTATTTGAGCTACTATGAAAATGAAAAGAGTGCCTCCCCCAATGGGATGATTGACCTTAATGAAGTCATCTGCCTTGTCATTCACAAAGCAAACTCCTTTTCACACATGGGGTAAGTCCTGGATCATCCCAAAAAATGTAAACCCTCTTAAATAATCTTATTTTTAATATATCCTCCCCAAAGCATGGTCAGTTTGGGGACTTGGAAAACAAATATTTATCCCCTGCTCTTGTTGCATGTGCTGCTTCCCTCCTATCTATTGCTGCTGGCTTCAAGAGCTGCTGTGACTACATTCTCCTTTGCTTTTCCCCGAGATCCCTCCAGGCCTTTTAAAACCGGAACTGGCAGCTGAAATAGCCTAACGCTGCTCTCTCCAGATGGGGAAGCAGAATGCAGAGCTATGATGCAGACACCTATTCCAAAACATAGAAGATAATGTGTTTGTAGGGAACACATGGAGGGGCAGTTACAGAGAAGAATTGGCAAGAGTTATTTAACTCCTCCTGCACTGACCAATTTGCCACCTGCAACATGACCCTCCCCTCCAATGTAAGGAAACCCTTTCTCGCTTAATTCAGCTTTCGGAACTTAGCTGGAGAAAGAAAGTAGTCTGGGGAATGTTTACGGGAGAGAATGGGCAAGCAGAATAATATTCAGAATAAAACTCCCATCCATCACGTCCCCTGAGTGTGCTCCCACTTCTGTATTTGTTTCTGTTGTTAATAATAATAATAATAATAATAATAATAATAATAATAATAATAATTTATTATTTATACCCCACCCATCTTGCTGGGCCTCCCCAGCCACTCTGGGTGGCTTCCAACAGAATATTAAAAACACAATAAAACATCGAATATTAAAAGCTTCCCTAAACAGGGCTGCCTCCAGATGTCTTCTAAAAGTCAGCTAGTTGTTTATTTCCTTGACATCTGGTGGGGAGGGCGTTTCACAGGGCGGGTGCCACTACCAAGAAGGCCCCCTGCCTGGTTCCCTGTAACATCACTTCTCATAGTGAGGGAACCACCAGAAGGCCCTCAGCACTGGACCTCAGTGAATGATGGGGGTGGAGACACCCCTTCAGGTATACAGGACCGAGGCCATTTAGGGCAGGTGTCCCCAAACTTCGGCCCTCCAGATGTTTTGTATTACAATTCCCATCTTCCCCGACCACTGGTCCTGTTAGCTAGGGATCATGGGAGTTGTAGGCCAAAACACCTGGAGGGCTGCAGTTTGGGGATGCCTGGTTTAGGGCTTTAAAGGTCAGCACTAACACTTTCAGTTTTGCTCGAAAACGTACTGGGAGCCAATGTAGGTTGCAATGTCTGGACCTGTTGTCGATATCTGTCTTTTAAGGTCAGGAGACAGAGAGGAGGGAGATGGGGAGAAGCGAGCAAAGGGCACACATGGTCATGCTTTTTCTTTCTGGAAATAGCAACCCAATACTATTCTGCATGCCAGTACTGGCTTTGGGCAGCCAAGGAAAGGATCTGAGAGAATTCTGCAGTAGCATAAGCAATAGATGGCATTAACAGAGGAAAGGGGCCTTAGCAGCCAATGATTGATTGCTCAGAATGTGTAGCCATCTCCCAGGCTGCACCAGGTATTTGAGAGGAGGATTTGAAATGGCAGCAATTCTTACTCAGCAATGCAAGGACCCAGCCTCAGACAGTGGATTTTGGTGCAATTTAAGCAGGTGACCAATCTTGCATTGTGTTTCTAAAATTTAACATTCCCTTCAATCTCTAAGGAAGTTGGTACTTCTTCGAGTATGGGTGAAATATACAGTACTCGGAGTCGAGAGTGAATTTCATGTTCTTTATTCAGCTCGTAGTCATCAAGGAGAAGAAGAGAAGAAGAATGTCCTTTTCCCAAAACCATCTGCTTATATACATTATTTACACAATGGGCTTTGCGTGATTGGCTACTTCAGGGCTACACCTGTGGGCCAATCAGTTTGTGGATTGACTTCTGCCAGCAGCCTGATTGGCTGCTCCTGCAGACCAATCAGGTTGCGGATTCACTTCCACCTGGAGTTGGATTGGGTGGCTCCTGCGGACCAATCAGACTGCTGATTCTGGATCCTATTGTTCTATGATTCAGCTCAGTACATAACAATGGCACTGATCCATGTTGTGTGTATGTGTTGTACCGCATCATGCCAACTTGAAACAACCCGTGGCAGTTAAATTAACCAATACATTGAATACTGAACTTCACGCACCCGCAACCCATTAGTCCCATCTTTTTCTCTTTTAAACTTGCATATCCGCCTACCATTTACCTGTCTTCCTTTCCCTCTTCGTTAAACAGTCAGATGAGCGATTAATTTTATACTGTTTAAAAACACATAAACCATAAATAAAATGTTTTAGTTGGTGTCACTCTTACAACCTGCTTCCCCCTTTTTCAATTATGAATATAATGCAGGGAAATCTGGGGGGATAATTGAAACGTTTGTTACTTCGCTTTTATAAGGGTTATACTAAATAGAATTGACTCTCCTTGTCCTTGGTGGTTTTAGAGCTATATTTGCCTTTGAAATCTACTTACTGTCAGAACGTGTGTTTCTCTTCTGTGCTGAAGCTGCACATACTCAAAGAAAATGGACTCGGGCAATTGCTAAGGTAATTATCTATTCCAGATAAGTCAAGAGCGTTTGCATTGCGTGTGAAGTTGGCACTGTTAGCTTAGAATCTAGGGAGAAACCAGGTTTCTACACAAGTGAATTTGGATCTTGAGAATGTGGAAATGTGTTTCCCCCCCACAACTTCTTAATGGAAAATATCTGCTGTTACAATTGCTTCTGAAGCAGCCATAAAGCATTGATCAGAATTCAAGCTTTTTAAAATAATAATAATAATAATAATAATAATAATAATAATAATCTTGAATTTTAAGGTAATCTGTATTCAAACACTGGTTGAACACATTAAGGGGAATCAGGTTGGGGAGGCACTGATTTCTGATGTCTCAAAATATTGATTTCCTCCAACCCTCATTGCTTGAAATCAATCCAAACCCTGCTGTTTAACAAATGCCCAAGTCCTCTGATTGAGGTCATCTAAAGATTGAGTTGTGGTTTCATCAGTATACGGTATAGTTCTGCTAATTGTTTTTCTATGCTGGTTTTTACTGTGCTTTAAAAAATTCTGCTGCGTGTCATTTTTATTTTTAAGCAACCTTGAGCCTCTGATATATGTGATGTAAAGTCAAGCTATAATTATTTTAAAGTTAAGAAAATAGGCTATGGACCATTTCAGTATTTGGGAAGTAAAGTCAATCTGAATTTTGCTTAAAACTCAACAGGTCATACGGCATTTATTGCAGGGCCAGATTTAGGTTTGATGAGGCCCTAAGCTACTGAAGGTAATGGGGCCCTTTATATGTCCAGCTGTGCTTTGTCAACAACAAATTGTCTCTGTTTTTTGTACTGAATATATGTTATATGGTAATTTATGGACCTAATAGGTATCTAAAGCCATTTGCAAATAACAAAATATGTATTTTATCAAAGTAATTGTTGAACTGAAATACAGTTAAGAAATTATATTTTTGGGGGGTCCCAAGAGAGTGGGGCCCGAAGGTATAGCATGTTTAGCTTATACAGTACATTAATCTGGCACTGATTTAGTTTCTAGTATTGATTTTTATGCTCACTTATTTTCTTTATTTTCATTTGGAATAGCACTTTGTACCCATCACTGGCAAATGTCTTTTGGAGAGGGACTACGATCTGATTGGCCAGCTGTACTACAAAGACTGCCAGAACCTTGATAACTGGAAGAAAGGCTGGTTTGCCGTAGAGAAGTCAAGCCTGTATTTTTGCCTGGAACCGGAAAACTCTCAGGAGGATTCCATATATCTACGGAGGCTCCAGGAGTTAAGTAAGACTTTGGAAACATCAAGGGTTAAGAGCTAGTTCATAGAACTTTACTTGCTTGAAGGGCAAGACACACAGAGATGCTGTGTGTGTCTCTCTGTGTGTTGTTGGCATAATAATTTCCATAACTGTGTATCCAGTGGTATGGGATTCACTTCTCTGTAATTTCTTCCCACTCTTCTTGAGCAATGCATGGATAAAGGAAATGTGGGCAAGGACAATGACATAGCTTCTTCCTGCACTATGGCATCCTCAGAGTATTGATCAACATTCACATGAGAAGAAACTGATTAGAATAATACCCAAATTTCCAAACTATGACAAAGTGACTCCCACACTGATATGGTAATGGGTGAACTGTGTGAGATAGATACAGTGGTGCCTCGCTTAACAAACGCCCCGTAAGACAAAATTTTCGCTTAAAGAAAGGATTTTTCTAGCAGAGGTTGCCTCGCTAGACAAATTCGTTTTACGAAAAATTCGTCTAGCGAATCGCGGTTTCCCATAGGAATGCATTGAAATTCAATTAATGCGTTCCTATGGGCAATTTTTTTAAAAAAATAATTCAATGCATTCCTATGGGATTCGCTAGACAAATTTTTCGTTATAAGAATAGACCCGTGGAACGAATTAAATTCGTCTAGTGAGGCACCACTGTAGATAGATAGATAGATTAGATAGTAGATATATGAATAGATATATGAACAAAGCAAACACACACACACACACACACACACACACACACAGGTATCATTTCATCTAGTCCAACCCTTTGCAATGCACGAATCTCAACTAAAGCACCCATGGCAGTGTTGGCAATTCCATTCCACCTTAAGTTACAAACATGTAGCTATTGTGTGTCACGTGTCTGTGAACTTCCATTGCATGTAGCTTTTGCTCTTTGCTTCTGTGTTTTGGACAAAGGAGCAGACATGTTTCTCTTTCTCCAGAGATATGCTGAATAAATGCTTGTAAATATGCCACTACCTTCTCTCGCTCATCGTTTCCGCTGCACAGTGGGTTCTGCTATTATAGTGTGCCCTGGCTTCTGAAGCCTGGGCCGTCATCGCACGCTGCACCGGAGGTTGGAGATCGCCCGGCAGGCGGCTGGGAGGGCCTGTTTACAGCTGGGGACAGCCAGTTGCCCTCACGTCTCCCATGGTGTATGCTAACAGACAGATGGCCATCCAACCTCTGCTTAGAAACCTCCAATGAAGGAGAGTCCACCAAATTCCAAGGGACTCAAAGGTTTCTTGCCCCACTATAGAAATGTTAATTTACTCAGCTGGTCTAAATGATTGCATTTGGGCTCCAATTGAATTGCCACAGGGTGTACTTTTTGAATTCCACTGCCATAGAACCCCAACCTTTATATGCCCCCTTCCCCTTTTGCACCCTTGTATATAATTCCCAACATAAGAGCTGAAATATTTCTGTTGACTTCACTTGCCTATCCTTAATAGGAAACATCTTCATTGCTTTACTTGTCTTCATTATTACTCACAGAGAGGGCTGCCTGTTTCACCTTTACTAGATGCCGGTTTCCATTTAATGCTTACCCAGAGACTAATGATTATTAAAGCAGATTTCCAGGCTCAGCTGCTGTTGCTGTTTTGCAGTATGACTTCCAAAAGATTGATTCTGCTTTTTTAAATGCTGTGTGTCTGTTTTAAGCTTCCATTAGGCAATTGTAAATGGATTGGTTTCTTTGTCCATTTTTCAGCAATCAGCAGCATAATCCAAAACGGAGAAAAAATAGATGTCCTGCTTTTGGTTGAGAAAGGAAGGTAAGGGATGGTTAGGCAAAAATGTGTATCTTCTATATCCAAAATCTTATTCCAGATTCTATCTATCATCTATCTATTTGTTGATCTATCATCTATCTATCTATCATCTATCTATCTATCTATCTATCTATCTATCTATCATCTCTATCATAGATCTATCTATCATCTATCTATCTATCATCTATCTATTTATCATCTCCCAAATACACACACACACACACACACACACACACACACTTCTAAAATCCAGTGGGGCAGACATATTATCTTCCATGCATACCTGAAAAAGTGTGCATGCACATGAAAGCTCATACCTATGACAAACTTAGTTGTTCTCTAAGGTGCTACTGGAAGGAATTCCACCCCCACCCCCCGACTACGTCTGACCAACACGGCTACCTACCTGTAACCATTATTGTAGCAGTTAGCACCAAACTATTAATCCCTTTTGTTTTAAAGATGTCAATGAACTTGGGGATATGCAGCTTGTCCACCATTAAATGAAAAATGGGAGCCCGCATATGCATTTTGAAGTGTGTTAGACCTTTGCATCAGGATGATTGACATAATGAAACTAGCTTTCTTGCCTTTTACTTACAGTATTATTGGTATGGTGTTATGAGCATGTATGAAAGTTTGATAATAAAAAAAGGCTGGTTCTGGACTCTGCAAGCTGAAGTTTCAGGATGAATGAAGTTTTTGCCTGACTCTACAGTCATACCTTGGTTTAAATACGCTTTGGTTTGAGTACTTTCAGTTTAAGTACTCTGCGGACCCGTCTGGAATGGATGAATTCACTTCCCATTACTTTCAATGGGAAAGTTCACTTCAGGTTAAGTACAGACTTCCGGAACCAATTGTGTACTTAAACCGAGGTACCACTGTAAAGTGTTAATTAGCTAATCAATGCTAGGATGTCTGTGCTATCATGTAATGTGGTTTTTGAGCTTTTACAGGTGTGCATTTACACTGTGCATTTCTGCATTTTTTGCATTTCCCTTCCTTCTGCCCTCCCTGTTAACTGTTCACCCTGGCCTCAATTAACACACACGCACTCTCTCTCTCCTGATAGTGTTGTCTGTCTGTCTGTCTATATCTATCTATCTATCTATCATCTATCATCATCACCTCTCTCTCTTTGTCTCTCACGTACACACACACACACACAGAGAGAGAGAGAGAGAGAGAGAGAGAGAGAGAGAGAGAGAACGAACCCTGCAACTCAGACTAATACTTCATTCTTCTGATGAAGTCTACGGTAGTCTACAAAAGCTTATCCCATTATAATTTTGTTAGTCTTTGAGGTGCAACTCGTTTCTGAGATTTTTCCTTGGTTGTTGGCCAGACTGTTCTGAAAAAATCAGCTGTGTAAATGTGTTGGGAATACTAAGAAAGATAATGCTTATCCATACTATGTAAATACTGCATTAAAATGCAGCTTAACAAAATAAATATTCTGGATTGCAAGTTTCTAGATTCTTTCTTTCTTTCTTTTTTAAAAGAAAGAAATCATCAAGTGAAGTCAGGCCCTTGATCTAGCCAGCATGGTCTCTGCGATAGCAACTCTCGAATGTCTCAGCTTTGCTCTCTGAGGTCTATTGAACTAGAAATGGCAGAGATTGAAGTCTGGACCTTTTGCATGCCAATTTAGGTGCTCTCCTTCTGGGTTTTTGGCCTCTAAAGTAGGAATGGGAACCTGAGACCATCCAGAAATGGTTAGACTTCAACTCCCACCAGGCCCAACTAGCCTCACCAGTAGTGAGAAATGATGAGAGAGAGTCCAACAATGTTGAAGGACGCAGGGGCAGAGGTTCCCCATCCCTCTTTTGAAGATCTTCTCTGCAGCACTTCCATGTGAACATATGTAGCTACTTTATAGGTGTCCTGGTATTTTCTGCTCAAGGACAGAGCATGGTAAACCTAAATCAGGAGCAAGCCTGATGTTAATGAGTCCCGCTGGGGCAAGCAAAATTCTAAAATGCTGCCCTGAGGTAGACATTGCTGAGATTTGTCTTGTGTTCAACTGCACTTTTTTGCTATGGAAATTCTGATGTCTGTTTTTGTGAGCCTAGCAAAATGAAAACCAACTTCTCAATGCTGCAGCCAGTCTAATTATTAGGAGGTGTGTGTGTGTGTGTGTGTGTGTGTGTGTGTGTGTGTGTGTGTGTGGAGGCTTTATACTTTCTTGTTTTGGAACTATGAAGGTGTTGCTGGAATGGGTATTAAACTCAGTGGGTATAAGGCATGGAACGTGTATTGGCTGAGGTGTATATTTTGGAAACCTTTGGGGGAAAAGGCGGACCAAATTGCTTTATTGCTACGAAATGGCTTCTTGAGAGCTGTTGTTGTTGTGTAGCTAAACTTTCTGGTAGAGACACTGGTTCAAATCCCCAAGTAGCCATGAAGTTCACTAGCTGACATCTCTCTCTCAATCTAACACAAGGTTGCTGTGAGAATATCTGTCGTGTATGTGTGTGTGTGCAGCGGGGATAGAAATATATGCCGTTTTGAGTTCCTTGAAGGAAAGGTGGGATATAAATATTAGATTAATATAATCCTTTCTTCAGCACTTTAAATCCTTCCCACACCTAAAAGGTTGCTTTCACATCATACATTTAAAGCACATCTTCCCGTTCTGGGAACTGAAGTGTATCCCTTACAGCGCTACAATTCCCAGTAACCTAGCAAATCTCATCTCCTAGGATTTGTTGGGTGCATATGTGATGTAAATGTATATTATGTATGCAGCCTAAATCTCTTAGTGCAAAAAGTGAACTTCCAGTGTTCTCTTCATATAAATAGCAGTTTTCTGGGCAGAAATTGAAATTCTTCTGACCCTCTTTTTCCTGTGAATGTTGGGCATCTGAAAAGTGTGATTTGAGGTTTCTGTTCAGTTCTTTCTTAACCCACAAGATAAATCCTCCTGTTTTTCTGCATTTTTTTCTTTTCACACTGCATACACTTGACTTTGAAAGAGAGGAACAGCGCATTATGTTGGAAATTCAGAGAGAAGCTCCTCTAACACTTCAGTAACCTTCTGAAAACCTTTGCAAGGAAAGCCTTGCAAAGAAATAAGTGTTATCTGACTTCAGCGGCTGCCTTGGGAGTCTAACTGTATTTTTCTTTTTCTAAAAAAGCTTTCCCTCTCCCTATGTCCGCTGTGTGACCAGCCAGCCCAACAGTTTCTCATACAGTTCAAGAGTGCTATTCACTGAGCTATACAGTCAAACCTCGGTTGCCGAACGTAATCTGTTCTGGAAGACCATTCGACTTCTGAAATGTTCGACATCCAATGCGCAGCTTCCGATTGGTTGCAAGAGTTTCTTGCACTCAAGTGGAAGCTCTATCGGACGTTTGAGTTCTGAGGAACGTTCAAAAACCGGATCATTTTGCTTCTGGTTTTCAGCATTTGGGAACCGAAAAGTTCAAAAACGAAGCCGTTCAAGAACTGAGGTTTGACTGTAGAAGCTGTTTGCAGACTACAACACATGGGTGCTTTGGAAAGAGTTTCATTGGGGTTTATGTGGTAGCTTGGTCAGGTTTTCTGTACCCTTTCCAAATTGATGTGCATGTAGAGAAAGTTAAAGGTACCCTTGACCGTTAGGTCCAGTCGCAGATGACTCTGGGGATGTGCGCTCCTCTCGCTCTATAGGCCAAGGGAGCTGGCATTTGTCTGCAGACAGCATGACTAAGCCGCTTCTGGTGAACCAGAGCAGCGCACGGAAACACTGTTTACCTTCCCGCCAGAGCGGTACCTATTTATCCGCTTGCACTTGACATGCTTTTTAACTGCTAGGTGGGCAGGAGCTGGGATTGAACAACGGGAGCTCACCCCCATCATGGGGATTCAAACTGCCGACCTTCCGATTGGCAAGCCTTCGGCTCTGTGGTTTAGACCAGGGGTCAGCAAACTTTTTCAGCAGGGGGCCGGTCCACTGTCCCTCAGGCGTTGTGGGGGGCCGGACTATCTTTTGGAAAAAAATATGAACAAATTCCTATGCCCCACAAATAACCCAGAGATACATTTTAAATAAAATGACACATTCTACTCATGTAAAAACATGCTGATTCCTGGACCGTCCGCGGGCCGGATTTAGAAGGCGATTGGGCCGCATCCGGCCCCTGGGCCTTAGTTTGGGAACCCCTGATTTAGACCACAGCACCACCTGCATCCCTATGTAGAGAAAAGGTCTTGCATATCTAGAACTGAGCACATCTCTTGGCTGGTTATATTGAGAAATGCTTTTTTCAGTGAACCGGTTTGACTGGGGTGGAGAATCTGAGGGGAGACTTCACAGAAGGGATTGGAATTATAGCAGATATAGGCTCTCCAGAGGTTATACTGTTTCTAACACCTGATACTTCTTGTCAGAATTCAAAGAAGCTTGAGGCATTGTTCAGTTGAAGAGAGTTATACTGGTTGCTGGAATCACATTGTAAGTTGGATACAAGAGCTTTATAAATAATCACATACATTTTGAATAATTCCCTCTCTCTTACACACCCACACACCCTCTCACAGGAATAAATCCATTGTTGATTCCATTTACTGACCCTAAGTGGTGAATTTCCTCAGAAAACACATTGGCAGAGTAAAAACAAAAAGAAAATGAAGTTTCATGTGTTCACTTCCTCACTTGTTTGATGGATATTTATTATACTTTACTTTTGCTCAATATCTCAGTCGTTCCTGAGTGTATCTATTCTGTGCAATGTCATACTATCTTATGGGATCTAGCACCTTAAATCTTCTCAACCATTGATTCATTTTTGTGCCTCTGTAGATATTGAGAAATTCAGCAAGATTACAAGAGGTACTATGATTTAAAAGGCTTAAAATAGCCCCCAAATGCAGATGATGTGGAAATAATACATTTTAATGAAGGGCAATAAAAGCTTATATATCCAAGAGGACTATTGAGTAAATTTATCAAAAGCATGAATTTTTAGAGCTTTTGTTATCCAAACTGCATTGTGTCATTCATGCAAATTTCTGTGTCAAGTAGGGATGGAGGGAAAAATCAAAATTATTTTGCCTTTTCATGGGAGACTACCTTTTCCCCAATCCTCGAACCGATATGTGAACCAAACTGTTAACCTTTAAAATCCAAACAGTACCGGTATGTACACAATGCATATATTAAAGGGAAATCTCCATAAAAATGCATACTTTCGTGAAAACAAGCTTCCAAAATGCATTACAATAGGGGGAATTGCTTGCAGCATTATGCCTATTAATCAACACTGCTTATGTGTTTATTGGGAGAAATTTTCACAAAGAAACTGACAAATTTTGAAGAGGATCAAACTATATGTGATTTCACTCCGCCCTCCCCATCACCCACCCTCAAGTTCAACCCTGAGGAGAAATATTCATGTTCTCTTTGAATATTCTCTCAAAAGTGAGAGTGTTTCAAGAGAAGCAGCATTGTGGCTGTTTTCAGCCTTAGGTTATTGCCAGCTGTTCAGTTGGTCTGCGTTCACCTATCCATATGATATCCATCTTGCTCTTTTTCACTAAAATAAGAAACACTTTCTCCACTCACCCTCTTACTGCTCCTTTCAAAATATTTTCCCAAAACTTTTCTCTTTTTTTGCAGAACATTATACATCCACGGCCACACAAAGTTGGATTTCACAGTCTGGCACAGCGCAATTGAAAAAGCAGCAGGTACAGATGGCAACGTGTTAGAAGATCAGCAGCTCAGCAGAAATGACGTCCCGATTATAGTGAACAGCTGTATTGCATTTGTTACGCAGTATGGTAAGTGGAGCAGAGCATTTGTTCAAGTTCCTGAAAATTGGAGATGCATCCGGATAGAGTACTTAAGAAGCATCTATATCAGATTACATTAGCTGGGCTTGAACTGCTATTTGCAAAGACCACACTTTGTCAGAGGTTCACACTGTTGCACTGTGTTATTTGCATGGCTGTGTGTGTGTGTGTGTGTGTCTGTCTGTCTGTCTGTCTGTCTGTGTCTAAAATGTACAAGTCAAGCAAGGAAGACAGCATCTCCTTACTAGGAGCTTCTTGAGGTCATATATATATATATGTGTGTGTGTGTGTGTGTGTGTGTGTGTGTGTGTGTGTGTATAATGTTTTACATAACAAATTTGAATTCAAACATTAGACATCAACATCGTGATTTAGGATTCCCTGAATCCATCGACACCCCTCCACCCTTCCATGGTTACCATTATCAATCTTTTTTTCCAACTGCTTCTCTTATTTCCTCTATTTTTTAAAATAATCACCATCCATTTTTACCATAGTTTTTTGTACATTACAAGCGTTACTCAAATCCTGCCAAAGTTTTCAGTTGTTTACAGTGTTCTCTTAAATACATTGTATTTCCCCCCCCCCCCAATTCCTTCATAAAGTCCTTGTCTTCCTGGTTTCTGATTTTCCCGGTCAATTTTGCCATTTTGGCGTAGTCCATCACCTTCATCAGTCACTCATCTCTGGTCAGAACTTCGTCTGCTTTCCATCTGTGGGCCAGTACTATTCGAGGTCCATTTATTTTTGTTGGATGCAGGATCTTATTCACTGAAAGATGAAGGTCTATGTGGCCAAAAAGCAGCGTTTGTTGTTTTGGTACCTAGTTTAAGAACTGCTGCCATGCTGTAAAGCCAACAGCTTATCAGGCTGTGGCTTTCAAAAGGTGTTTGAAAGCCAGAAGGCCAAAACTGCTAGTACCTGCCCTGTTGAGGAAGGTTGCTCTGCTTATCTCCCACTGAACTGTTCTGCCACAAAATAACATTGGGTGTGTTGTAATATCCAATCTTTGATCTTATGGACAACAGGGAGACCTAAGAAGCACTGTCAGTGCTCTACAAGGTTTGAAGGTGTGCTCTTGAACCTTTTGCACCATGCATGTCTCCGATCCCGTGTGTGACCAGCTCCAGCATTTGAATGATCCAAACGCAGGAGTTGTGGTGGAGTTCCAGTTGTGTGGGAAACGCCTACTTGACTGGCTCTCATTCACGAGGTTGGATTATTCGAAAGGTCTCCTAGCTGCGTAAGAGTTGCTTCCATGGAAATTATTTATTTTATTTTTATTTATTAAATTTGTATACTGCCCTTCACCACAACATCTCTGGGTGGTTCACAAAACAAAACACAAGTCAATATTTACAGCAAAAACAGCAAAACAATCGTCTCGCCCTTCCCACACATTTAAAAAGCTGTAGAATATTAATCAGCCAAGGTCTGGTTGAAGGGGAACGTTTTCACCTGGCAACTAAAGGTGTATCGTGATGGCACCAGGCGAGCCTTCCTGGGGAGATCATTCCACAAACAGGGGGCTACTACAGAGAAGGCCCGTTCTTGTGTAGCCACCCTCTACACCTCACGTGGTGGAGGCACACAAAGAAGGCCCTCAGATGCTGAACGCAGAGTCTGGGACAGTTTATGTGGGGAGAAGTGGTCCTTGAATTATTATTTATTGCATAAATTTCTATACCAGGTTTCATGCAAGGATCGCAGGGCAGTCTAACCATATAAACACACAGAAATACAAACCATACTAG
Organism: Zootoca vivipara; assembly: GCF_965207765.1. Classification (NCBI taxonomy): domain Eukaryota; kingdom Metazoa; phylum Chordata; class Lepidosauria; order Squamata; family Lacertidae; genus Zootoca; species Zootoca vivipara. The sequence continues at coordinate 14,175,051 of NC_142583.1, read as the reverse complement.
CAAACAAAAAACAATATAGTTTAAAAGACCATAGATAATTAGCCAAAACCTTGGGAAAAGTGGAATGTTTTTGCCTGGCGCCTAAAGATATGTAAGAAACAAATAAATGTCTGTAGGCCACCCCACTGGGGTACTGTTGCATACAAGCAGATGTACAGAGGGTGATCTGAAAGTTTAAAGGATTGCAAGCAGTCCTGGATGGAGCTGGAATGGCAAAACATCTGATAAAAGTTGAGATACCATGTACAGTCGTGCCTTGGTTCTTGAACAGAATGCGTTCCAGGAGTCCGTTCAACTACCAGAACTGTTCAAAAACCAAGGCACGGCTTCTGATTGGCTGCAGGAGCCTCCTGCAGCCAACCAGGAGCTGTGCCAGACGTTTGGCTTCTGAAAATCGTTCAAAAACTGGAACACTCACTTCTGGGTTTTGATCGTTTGGGAGCCGGTTTGTTCAAGAGCCAAGGCATTCAGGATCCAAGGTACGACTGTATTTTGTGGTGAGAAAATGAGAAACAGAAAGTTACAGACTTCCACTAGTGCAAGGAGAATCTCTCAGTTAGCCTAGGATTCCTGCTTCCCTCCTCCCTCACCACTGGTAATACATGTGCAGTAAAAGCTTCTTCTTCTGTGTTTCTGCCTCTTAACTGCATCTGTGATACAGTGTTAAAATCATGATTAGACAGAGCAACCTACCATTTCTTCAAATTGTGTTTTCCCCATCTAACTGTACAATATTTTTATATTGAAGTATCGGTCTATTTAAGGCAGGAGTAGTTAACCTTTTTATACCTACTGCCCACTAATGGTAAAATTTCTTGATGGTAAAATTTCCTTACCTCCCACCAGTGCTCGATGGAAGAAGGATTCAGCTTGTGCCGTAGAACCCCCTACCGCCCCCCTAGAATCCTGAAACGCCCACGAGTGGGTGGTAGGGACCAGGTGGACAACCCCTGATTTAAGGCATAATTATTATTTTTTTGAGAAAGTGATTTTGTGTTCCTTTCTCTAAGGTCTGGGTAGCAAACACATCTACCTGAAAGGGGGGGATCCTTCTCGTGTGAATGAACTTCTGGAGTGCTTCAAAAAAGATGCGAGAAGTGTTAAGCTGAGGGCTGGGACAAATCAGCTCGAAGATGTCACTGATGCACTGAAATGCTTTCTGTCTGAAATAGATGATGCACTGCTTACCAAAGAACTTTATCCATTTTGGATTTCTGCATTAGGTAATGTGCTGCATGTTTTTCTACGAAGCCGTAGAGATATGACATCTGTTTTCTGAGCCTCCCTGTCCTCCTTCCAAGCCTGGACAGTTTTTGGAGCTCCCTCTGATGTTGTGATGAGGTTGTTCTGAGCCTCGGTGATGCTCAAAACGCAAAGAGATGTCTCATTCATTTCCAAGTCATCACAGGGTTTATAAGTGCCTTTGCCCCCCTCTAAGCTCTGGAGAAGGATGGGTTCTAATTAAATATGGTTATCAGTAAACAGAACATGTGGACGAGCGGCTATAACATATTTTAGAACAACAGGAAACAAGTGGGGGAAACACTGAGTTGAGGAGGAAAAAGCATACTTTTCAGATTGTGCACTAGACTATCTGAGTTGTTAATGGTGTCGTTCAAGAGGGATGTATTCCAATCAATATTGTGACCCCCGAGTAACCTGCTCTGAGCAATGGAAGACTCAGTTTTCCATTCTACCTATTTGTATGTCTTGTCCATTTGTATTTTAATCAGCTCTGCCCATTAAGTGCATCCATGAGCAAACAGAAGAATCTGCTTAATGGATACTTAGCCTGCGACTCATTGCAGGCGGTACAAAAATACAAAAGTTGCAGGGCGTAACCTCCTTGTTCTCCAAATTGTTTTCCTTCAAACATAGCACGTCGAAAGAGAATTTACCAATATTGTGTCGGTGACGTTGGGGCGGATTGGCTGAATAATAATCTTAAATGACTAGATGCTGTTGAGATGGAGGATCAATATCCTTCTCTTTTGGATTGCACTGCTGTTAATGCTGGGTAATTTAACCCCCCCTTCTCTATCAGATACAGTGGATGAGAAAAGGAGAGTGAAAAAGTACAGCACTTTTATTCGAACACTTCCACCAGTCAATAGGGCGACGGTGGCAGCTTTAATGGAGCACCTTTACAGGTCAGTGTGTTGGCAAATCAGAAAGCTCTCTATACATCTTCTTTTAACTTTGTCCAAGGTCTGGGGAAAGATGAATGTTAGATATACCAGAGAATTTTCAAAATATTATTTATATACTATCAGGAATCCTTGGAAGGCTCTAAGAGGGCATCATCGTAGTTGCAATCTCTCCTCCCTTGCAGAATGCAAATCTTTCCAGGTGGCCTTCCATGGAACATCAAAAAATGTTAATAAAAATCACAATAAGCAATCTCAAAACATGACTAGCGATCAGGATCACTAGATGACAACTAAAGATGAGGATTAGCACAAGCCATTTGATAGCTGATTGCCCTGTTATAAGAAATAACCGCTCCTTTTCCCTGATGGGGTATCCAAGAGCCCATATAGAGTCCTTAAGTGGGTTCCCTATCGGTAGGAGAAAATAACAGAGGCCAGCCAGACAATATTGCATAGCTGCCAAGTCTCCCGTGTTCCCTGGAAAACCCCCATTTTTCCAGCTGTCCCCAGCCAAAAAAAACACAGATTTTTTTTTCCCCGGTTTCTTCTGGTGCAGCAGCCATTTTGGAACTGGGCGGAGCATGCTCAGAAGCGACTTTTGATGCTGCTTTGCCCAGTTCCAAAATGGCTGCAGTGCAACTTCTGGTGCGGCGGCCATTTTGGAGTCGCTTCTGTGCATGCTCCACCCAGTTCCAAAATGGCGGCAGCGCTACATCCGGTCTGCTACTTCCGGTCCAGTCCCTTATTTCTCAGGCCGGAACTTGGCAGGTATGCAATATTGAGAAGCAAAGCCCTGATCTTTATTCAAAGAACTGTTGCAACAGGGTCCCCACTCATCACACACAGGAGGGAAGAGAGAACCCTGAGCAATGGCGTGCAAATCCTTATATAGATTTTTGAAATTGCCCACCCTGTAGCCGAAGACCACCCCCCCAAAACATCATACATACATCACAGAAGGAGGCAGTCTACAGCAGAAATCCTGTCTGCCAGGATACCTGAATATGGTCACTGATTGCTTTACCTGGGCAGCCTGGCCATTCTTTTGTGATGGTAAATACTTTAGTTCTTGAATCCAGGTCACAGGCTCACCCTATTCATACACAAATAGGCCCTTAAGGCAGGATTTGCAATCAAAAGACAATGGAGAGGCTTTCACATTTCCTTCCTCCTTGATATTTGAAGTCAATTTGGGAGAGTCAAAATGGCTTCAGGATTGCTCTCCTGTACTATTTCAGACACGTGGTTTATATACGTATGTATGTGTTTGCGTTGCACATTTATGAACGTTTAATTTATATCTGAGACCTTAGAATTCTTATAACAGCCCTTAGGCAATGGTGTGAATATATTGCAAAGCGTATTATATAACATATTATGATATATAATATTTTATTAACTGTATGTTGTGCACAGCTGGTGATATTTGGGCTACATAAACAATGGCCATCACCCCTGAACGCTGAGAATAGTGCTTTGCATAAGGGCATCTAGGGAACTCATGGGTGAGGCAAGATTTTAACCTGGCAGCTCTTAGGTGCTATGCTCTGTCACTGCTAGCCATGACAATCCAGTCCATGTTGTTGTTTAGTCATTTAGTCATGTCCGACTCTTCGTGATCCCAAGGACCAAAACACGCCAAGTACTCCTGTCTTCCACTGCCTCCCGCAGTTTGGCCAAACTCATGTTAGTAGCTTCAAGAACACTGTCCAGCCATCTCGTCCTCTATCGCCCCCTTCCACTTATGTCCTCAATCTTTCCCAAGGGTCTTTTCCAGGGAGTCTTCTCTTCTCATGAGGTGGCCAAAGCCCTTCAGGATCTGTCCTTCAAGTGAGCACTCAGGGCTGATTTCTGCTGGTGAATTTCACTTGGTGATGGATCTTGCCAGATGTGTGTTTATTCACAATGCCCGAACAGCTGTATTTTGAATTAACCACCATTTCCCAAACTGTCTTGGACAGCAGCTTCACATATACTGCTTCTCGGTAGCCGAACTTGGAGGTAGCTGACATTGGAGTCACATCAGTTAGCTGTCTGGGAATTGGGAGCTGTCTGTTTCACCATTAATATTCTACAAGTCCAGGACTATGTATGGAGTAGTTCTGTGGGTTCATTCAATGCACTATTGAATGGGGGAAAGTCCACTTTCTGAGATTTCTGAATTATTTTTATTTACAAAAATGTGTTCCTAGCCCTTCTGGCTGTGAAGGTGTGAAATCTCACAAGCTTAGTGGTGGTGGAGGATGTTTGCTGAATAAAGTAAAAAATGGTAAAGGTGAAGGACCTCTGAACAGTTAGGTCTAGTCAAAGGCCACTATGGGGTTGTGGCGCTCATCTAGCTTTCAGGCCGAGGGAGCCAGTGTTTGTCCATAGACAGCTTTCCGGGTCATGTGACCAGCATGACTAAACCGCTTCTGGCACAACGGAAACCAGAGCTCACAGAAATGGCATTTACCTTTTCGCCACAGTACCTATTTATCCACTTGCACTGGTGTGCTTTCGAACTGCTAGGTTGGCAGGAGATGGGACAGAGCAATGGGAGCTCACCCCATCACAGGGATTCGAACTGTCAACCTTCTGATCAGCAAGCCAAGAGGCTCAGTTGTTTAGACCACAGCACTACCCACGTCCCGTTTGCTGAATAAGATAGCTGGTGGTCAGAAGGTGGACTTTACATTCCTTCAGAGTATATACCTGATTGCCAGATGGGGAGAAGAAGCAACTAGGTTTGGTGTTTTCTGTAATATTGCTCTGCTTCTGACCTTCCCAAGGCAGCTGGCTTGTTCACTGTTTCAAACAGTCCTGTACCCTGGCCTAGCTGGAGGGAGCAACTTCACCATACTCAAACAATCTGTTTGTGTAAAGGCAGAACAATCTGTTTGTGTAAAAACAGGTGGCAAGAGAATTGTGAGTTAATGATCTAGGAAAAAATGAGATGCATAATTTCATTTTAATGGGTGCCTTCTTTTAAGTTGAGCTGCTGTGTTGGAAATGCATGCTGTGTCGTGGGGTACGGCTGGGAGATTATTCCCTTACACAAGCCAATGCCTACTGAAGCCTTCTAAATGGATTTATTAACTTTGCGCAGGGTACAAAAGTGTTCGGAAATCAATCACATGGATCCTCACAATCTAGCCATGGCGTTTTCAGCGTGCTTGTTTCAGACCAAAGGGCAAACCAGTGAAGAAGTCGATGTGATCGAAGACCTGATTATAAATTATGTGCATCTCTTTGATGTAAGTAACCAGCACATTTATCAGATTTCTCCAATAATACAATTTAGCAAATGGTTGAAAACAGCAATGGGGCATCTTACAACATTTTTTCTCTTCTTCAGAAATGCTTTCAGCAGGCCTGAAAAACACCTTTTCCAGTATATATCTCTCTTTGATTTTCAATCTGAAGGATTTTGATTTTAGCATTTTCTTTTTGAAGCTGGACTGACTCAGAGCAGCTAAACCTAAACTTATGGGTTGCTGTGAATATCTTCATTGCACCCATTGTCCTCCCTTGAGGGGGGGGGAACCATCTGATGGTCATCTTAGATTACCTGTATGCAGGTATATTTTTTTGTCCCTGATGTAGTTAGCGCTCGGAGAGTTTCATAAGGAAAAAGGAAAATAATAGGTCCCTGTACTCAAGGAGTATACAAATTAGAAGCAGTAGTATGGGAGACAGTAGAAGGAGGGAAAGAGAGAGTTAAAGAACATGGACAGAAGCAAACCACAGCTGCTTAAAACAAGGTTTGGGGTGTTTGTTGTTGTTGTTGTTGTTGTTGTTTTTTAAAAAAATCATTCTCTTTTAAGGAATATTCTTGTCGTGTATCTTTAAAAAGCATGATGATGGTAATTAAAAAACACACACCAATATGCTAAGAGGTCCATTGAAAAGTATGCAGTGGAACCAATTCTGCACACAGGGAGCCCTGCCCGTTTTATGTCCGAGGTGGCTTTCTACGAGCTCCATCTGGTACATAGCTGCCAAGTCTCCCGCTGAAAAATCCAGGATCAGCAGTGGTGTGGCACCGGAAGTTGCTTCTACGCATGTCTTGACATGCGTAGAAGCAACTTCCGGTGCTGGCGCCGCCCGATTTCTGGTGCTGAGACATGGGTAGCGCGGCACCGTAAGTCACTTCTACGCATGTCCAGACATACGTAGAAGCAACTTCCGGTGCCTCTCTGCCTGATTTTCGGTGCCCCGGCATGGGCGGAGTGGCACCGGAAGTCGCTTCTATGCATGTCCGGACATGGGTAGAAGTGACTTCCGGTGCTGCGCTACCCATGTCTGGGCACTGGAAATCGGGCGGCGCCAGCACCCAAAATGGAGCCTCTGGCAGGTAGGAAATCTGGGGGATTTCTGGGATTTTTCTTCCATTTGGGAGAACAGCGGGAAACGGATTAAAATCAGGGGGTTTCCCACAAAAAATGGGGGACTTGGCAGCTATGATCTGGTATGGCGGCTGAGACCCTCCCTATCTGCGTACTGTCTCACCAGAGTGGGTTATCTCCCACTTGGACTTTTGCAATGTGCTCTATGTGGGGCTACCTTTGAAGAGAACACAGAAACTACAGCTAATCCAGAATGCGGCAGCTAGACTGGTGACTGGGAGCGGCTGCCAGGACCATATAACACTGGTCCTGAAAGAGTTTTATTGGCTCCCAGTACGTTTCCGAGCACAATTCAAAGTGTTGGTGCTGACCTTTAAAGCCCTAAACGGCCTCAGCCCAGTATACCTGAAGGAGCATCTCCACTCCCAGCATTCAGCCTGGACACTGAGGTCCTCCTCCTAGGGCCTTCTTGTGGTGCCATCACTGCAAGAAGTGAAGCTACAGAGAACCAGACAGAGCTTTCTTGGTAGTGGCACCCACCCTGTGAAATGCCATCCCATCCGATGTCCAGGAGATAAGTAACTAAATAACCTTTAGAAGACATCTGAAGGCAGCCCTATATAGGGAAGCTTTTCAATGTGTAATACTGTATCATGTTTTTATATACCGTATTGGCCCTAATATAAGCTGAACCCAAATATAAGCCGCACCTTTAAAATTGGAGTGGGTGGGGTGGGGGAGAAAATATATATAAAAAATACCTGAATACAAGCCACTCCATTCCTCACTGCTCCTGGCTGCATACCATAAGGTTGCGAATATAAGCTGCACTTTAACTTTTCACTGTCGGAATTTGGGGGAAAAGTGAGGCTTATATTCAGGTCAATACGGTATGTTGGAAGCCGCCCAGAGTGGCTGGGACAGGCCAGTCAGATGGGCAAGGCACAATTATTATTATTATTGTGAGGGACAGGAGCTATAGACTGCCCCCCTCCCATCGTGACCACCAGTTCATCTCCTAGCACAAGCGGGAGCGGGGAAGGAGATGAGTCTAGCGGGGAAACAGGAAGTAGAGGGCAGGGCTCGGACAGGGTCACAGAGCCTCTGCGCCGACCGGGAGAGGAAGGAAGGGAGAGGGAAAGAGGGAGGCAGGAAAACACGGCTAGAAGACCCATCCCTCCAGTTCCGGAGCTGCGCATGAAGAAAAGGGGGCGGAGATTGGGGATTCCCAGACTACTTTGTTGGAAAAAGACGCGGGAATCCCCATTCCGGGGTACTGACCCAGACTGAGAACATGTACATTGTACAGCTTCTGCACTGTAAATAGTCTGCACATAATAAAAGCATGAAAAGGCAACGTGTCGGAGTCGTTACTCTAGAGTAGCCGCCAGCGACCCTGTGACAATTATTATTATTATTATTATTATTATTATTATTATTATTATTATTATTTACATAGGCCAGGACAGAAGTTGGGGTGGTGGCTTTTTAATTCCGCCCCCCCCCACCCCCAGCAGTTACTAATTCATTTTTAATACTGTTCCTTCCACTGACACCACCAAAGGAAGTTAAAATATCTATGGTGGCTGGAGACTCAGTCCGTGTATGTCCTATAGGAACAAGGGAACATTAGTGTTGATAGATCGACACCTGCAGAGCTTTCCAGAGTCTATGAAGTGGAAGTGCTGGAGTTGCGGGTATGTTCCACCCTAATTCCCTTCAGCTGTGCTTCAGCATGGGGTCAAAATTGCGCTGTAAATCCTTTAGCGTGAACATCAATTTTACTCTGTTTATTTTCCGAGTCATTATCATCATCTGCATTTGGGTCTGACAGGGCCCTCAAATTGTTTCACTGTGAAATAGGAATAAAAATCTATTATTTAGAAAATTTGTTAATTCCCTTTCTGCCTCTGGGCAAGGTACTCAAAGTGATATATAACTTATAGATGCCATAAAACAACAATAAAAGCAGCAGCGATAAAACCGTACCAAAAAAGAAAAAGAAAGAAAGAAAGAAAGAAAGGCAACAGCTAAAATACCTGCAGTCAATTTGAAATGCCTGGAGGGGGATAAACAGATTTTCCTCTGCACTTTAATTACACCAGCGAGATGACCTATGGGCCACATTAATGTTTTAATATAAACATTGGAACGCAAGTAAACAGTAAAACAGGCAGCAATAAAAATCAAATGCATAAGAACAGGGTGCGCAATTCGCCAGGATATTTGCTTGTGCAATTCCTATGAAAATGTACGAGAGCTGTACAAGAGAACTATTAGCTGTGCTTGTGCACAGCTGCCATTTGCTTTCATGCGACTTATTTTTGAAAAATTCCTGGTAGAGATTCTGCCCAAAATGTTTAAAAACACTCACAGCTGGGAACAAACCCTTACCTCACCTGGGATTGGCTCTTCACTCCCTGAAAGGTATTGTCATTATTATATTTTTTTTAATGTGGTGTGGTTAAACTTATCAAATACACACAGGTGTGCATTTTGGAATTATGTCTATTTAAACTGTGTGAAACGTTTCAGCAGCAAGTTCAATTCTGGTTTTCTCAAGTTGTCCTGGTCTGCGCTTGTTCCTCTGGCCATAGGGATAATCGGTAGCTCTCTAGCTGATGAAAGGCTGCCATCTCCCATCAGACCCAGCCAATGTGGCCAACTGTAAAGGAAGGTGTGAGCTGTACAGTGGTACCTCGGAAGTTGAACAGAATCCATTCCGGAAGACTGTTCAACTTCCAAAACGTTCGGAAACCAAAGCACGGCTTCTGATTGGCTGCAGGAAACCCCTGCAAACGTTCTTCTTCAACCAGGCCTTTGGCTTATTCACATCCGATACCCTTAAATTTGTTTTGGGAGAGGGGATTATTGGTTTGTTTCTGCTCTTATTTTTATTATGTGTTTGTGTTTAATTGTATTTTTATGTTGTGAACTTCCCTGAGATCTACGGATGAAAGGTGGCATACAAATTGTAATAATAATAATAATAATAATAATAATAATAATAATAATAAATAAAGGCACCAATATTGCCATTTTTTAATGAACAGGTGCATGAAGATCAAGTGAAGCAAATGGATATTGAAAATAGCTTTATTACCAAATGGAAGGATACTCAGGTGAGTAATGATGTTTGCTTCCTTCTTCAGGGGAAGAGCTGTCACTCAGCAGTAAGGCAAATATTTTGTAAGTGGAAAGGCAGGTAGGGTTGGGACTGACTTTTGCCTCAAACCTTGATGGTCAGTTTCAACAATACTGAACTAGATGGAGCAGTGATCTGCTTCTGTATGTAGCATTATCTATTTTTTAAAAGAAAGCCAGAATCCGCGAAGTGGAGCTGATATCCAGCTGTTTTACACAAACTATTCAGGTGATGCACCTGGTTGTTGGTTGCATGAGCCAACCTTCTCTGTTAACCTTCAAAAGTCTAAAATAAAAGTATATAGATGTTACAGTACATTTTATACAGCACCTATCCGTACAGAAGTGAAAGGCAGCTGGCAATACGAAAATAAACAGCGGTTTTTTTGTCTGGTAGGAGCAGTTAATCTACCTTCAGAGTGATTAAAAATAGAAAGCCAAATGAAAAATAAAACTCATTTAGCCCAAACTTCTATTTCAACTCAAAGAAAAATCTCCTACTTCTCGTGTCACTTACGATGACCTTGTTTTCCGTTCCAGTTGGCACTTCGTTAACAGTTCCTCAATTTTTTTTCTTGCCCACCAGACACTTTGCCAGCTGTTTTTGTTTGCTGCTGTAATTTGCAACACATTTTTTCCCTTCCTCGAATGCTCAGTTGTTTACATACGCCCAGTGGAAATCAAATGTCAACTTCATTCTTTCCTCCAACCTTTTTTCCGTAATATCATCTAAAAAGCAAATTTCACCAGGAAATAGGCTTTTTTCTGAATCGTTGCCAGTATAATTAAGAAGCTTTCTTCAAAGTCGCTTTGTAATGTCCCCCCCCCCCTCGCAAATGATTCCATTAGTTTCAATTCTCAGAAGGCACTGTGACCTTAAAGTCCTAATTTCTCCATTATGTGACTCTTTCAAACATAGCGATGTTGTGGGCTTTAGCTGCAGAAAATGCAGTATATCTACAGAAAATTCCTCTAAATAAAGTCTCATTGTTTCCAATAGATGCAGTTAGAATCCTAGAAGCACAGATATATTTCTCCATCTCATGGGAAATTTACCCTCCCCAGCTCATGCACTGTAACAATCCCCTATCCTCATGTCGGGCAACACCCACAATTTGTTACATGTGTGGAGTTTTTTGGGTCAAAATTAACATTCCTGCATACCCTACTTAATGAGCACCTGTGGCATTCTAAACTGGTCCAAGTGTGTGAATAGGAAATCCTGTCTTCCTTCATTCTTTTGCATGTGTAGTTTGATTTGCTCCCTGGTGAAATTCTACCTCCTGTCAGGAAGAGACTTCCTCCTCCTCCAGGTTTTTGGTGATGAGGGGCTTGTGTGACCCCACAGTTCCCTAAGGAGATGAATAACCACACAGGCCAACAGCATATTGGGTTTGGGCTTGAATATGGCCACAACATCATTAGTTACAGTAGAGAACGGTTTGGTGAAGACATTGGGTAGAGCCAATTTGCTGGAAGTGTATCTAAGCCTTAGATTCTAAGGGCAAACCACATCTGGGGAAGAGTGGCCTATGACATATATCAAATCTGTGCCCCAAATGTGGAAACAGATGTAGTCACATGAGCTCAGTTCAGCATGTATAAGAAAGGAACGTTGAGTGTGGAGATATGAAAGCTCTGAGCTGAATAGCACCTTAAACCTAGGTTATGGATGCAACAATGGAGTGTCTAGGCACACTTTTTAAATAACAAGAATTACCGCTCACCAATAAAGCGGTGTGTGGGGTTTGAGACCCTGCACAGGGCTCCCCCAAGCCTGGGTGACACCCCCACCTTTGGGCTGACCGTCACTCCGCCCCCATACCCAGCTGACCAATCGGTGGCTGGCTGGGGTGAGGAGCGAGGGCCAGGTAAGGGCAGGCTCCTGCTGACCATCCCCTCATGGGTCACCTTGGACGGTATCCTATAGTCTATCTTCGGAATGGGGGGTAGCATTGTTATGCACCCCCATGCGATGGCGTTTGCAGGGCCCATAAGAGGGTGGTCGCAGGAGTCACTGGCCCTGAGCGGTGGCGTGAGGTCAAACTCTCAGCATCGGTGAAGTGTGGGGCATGCTGTGTAAATTTCACGTTTTGCTGTGTCCCCCACAACACCTGTATGCCCTGGGGATGAGAGGGATGCCGTCTAGTGCCTAAGCCAAGGTTTCCTACATCTGAAATCAAAAAAGTTTTGACCTAATTTATCCCATACATCATTGTGTTGTGTCTCCTTATTCTGGGCGGGGGGGAGGGGGAGGGAGTTAGCACATGGGCTTGCAATACAAAGCTGAAAATGAATGAACTGCAGCTAAAATATTGTGTTCATTTTTCACATGGTCTAGTCCAGGCATCTCCAAACCCTAGCTAGCAGGACCAGTGCTCAGAGAAGTTGGGAATTGTAGGCCAAAACATCTGGAGGGCCGCAGTTTGGGGATGCCTGGTCTAGTCCTTCCCATGCCCCAACCCCCTAACATTCTTAAGAGGGTCTCGTCTCCAGTCTTCAGAGAGTAGCTGGAAGTGGGGAGGCAGGAAAAGGTCCTCCTTTCCTTCCACTCTGCAGTTTTAATCTGAAATCTTTGGCGCAGTACTGAACCCAAAGCTAAGAAACTGCTTGCGTGAACGAAATTCCCATCGCAAAACACACCTAGAACAATGGGAGTTTCGAACACTGGTGTGGAGTTTGGTTGTATGGGAGTACCCTCTGCCGCCCTCAAATTTGCATGCAAGAGGAAAGCATGACACTATAGCTGCGTAAGTCTGGATTATCTCCTTAACATTTCCATTTTTGTAAACTACCTATTATTCTAGGTTTCCCAGGCAGGAGACATGCTAATTGAAGTTTATGTGGAAAGAAAGGAGCCGGACTGCAGCATTATAATACGGGTTTGGATCGTTTATTTTTCTATACTCTTTCAACCGGGGGTGGCACCCTTTTTCTGCGAAGGACTGCTTTACTCATGGGTAATGTGGTGTGTGTGTGTGTGTGTGTGTGTGTGTGCGGCACAGGTGAGACCCAATGCGGAACAGAGACAAAACTGTTCAGGATGGTACCTAATCTGAATTAAAGACTGACATGCTTCAGTTTTCGCCATGGCTAACGTCCGATTAAAATGACCAAGCCTAACCATATCTACTCAGAAGCAAGACCCGTGGGTTTGTTGGGGTTGCTCTCAAACCCCAACACAGAGGATTTAAAGAAAAAAATACAGTATTCCTTTCTGACTTTAGGGTGCTCTATGTGTGGATGTGCATACATAGCAAAAGCATACCAGTTTGTTCTCATATGGTGAACCAAATGTGATTTTCCCAAGGCATACAACCAGGATTTTTTAAAAAAACAAAAACAAAATTCAACCATTTATTTATATCAAAAGAAATATTGTTGCTTTCCATTCTTCTGTAAGCATATACAGTGGTACCTCGGTTTACAAACACAACTGGTTCCGGAAGTCTGTACTTAACCTGAAGCGTACTTAACCTGAAGCGAACTTTCCCATTGAAAGTAATGGAAAGTGGATTAATCTGTTCCAGACGGGTCTGCGGAGTACTCAACCTGAAGCATACTTAACCCGAGGTATGAGTGTAATTGGTTCCGGAAGTCCGTACTTAACCTGAAGTGAACTTTCCCATTGAAAGTAATGGAAAGTGGATTGATCTGTTCCAGACAGGTCCGCGGAGTACTTAAACTGAAGATACTTAAGCTGAGGCGTAGTTAAACTGAGGTATGACCGTAGAATAAAGCAGGGAAATTGCTTTCAAAAGCCTGGAGAAATAAGTAGTAAATCAGCAGAAATCCTATGATAGAAATTTTCTTCTAGACTTTGAGAAACGTTTAATTAAGTAAGAATGCTATGGTAAGAATGCTATCAGGACCCCTCTCTGTTTTTCCAAAACAATGAGTCGTTTCCAATATTTTGTTGCCCAGTAAATGATGAATTGGCTAAAAAATTGATAAATGTATCAACATTGTTTTGCAGTTGTGCTTGCTGTAGAAGTTGGGCTGGTCTTTGTCCTGTGACTGAGAGCATAAACCTCCAGCACGATTTACGGTCTTAGGGCCTATTTTAATGATTTCAGGACTATTTGTGGTCTTCCATGCAGGTATCACCAATAATGGAAGCAGAAGAATTGACAAATGACATACTGGGAATAAAAAACATCACACCCCATAAAGATGATATGTGGGCTACATTTGAAGTGATTGAAAGTGGAGAGCTAGGTTTGTGACTTCCCTATTTTGGTGTTGTCTTTGTATATCTGTATTTATTCGTTCTGTGATGTTTTCATTGTATAAAAGGCTGTGGTAGTTTGTTTTTAACATTTTTTTTGGAATAGATGCAAATATTAAATCTAATTTGATTACCCAGAGCTATTTTAAGGGCGCACAGTGCTGAGGGCTGCCTTGGCCATATCATCTTGACTTCTTTATGACTTCTATGACATACATGCAGTGCTTTTTTTCAGGGGGTACTTAAGGGTATCACTTCAGAATGCAGATAGAGGAATGATGAGGTCCAAAAACAAAAACCAACAACACTGTATACATGTAATCTTGGACCTCAGCATTCCTCTATCTGCATTCTGAAGTGATACCACCTTGATGCATCTCAGTAGGACCTTGGACCAAGCAAAACGACTTTCAGGTGCAATTCAGCTCTGTGGGGAGTTAAATATTAAAAACAGAAAAAAAGGGAAATCTCAGTAAAAATTAGAATTTGTTTAACTAGCTGAAACCAAATTCTGAGAAGAGAAGTATGTTAAAACCTTACATTTTCAAGAAAGCAATTTCCATCTGGTATTTATTGTTGGATTGGAACAAATAGCTCTCTCGCTGTTTACCGGAAGACACATAATGACCTTGGGAGCAGAATAATGGTATATGTAAGTTTGACAGCTTAGATGTCTGAAATATTGGAACTGAAATATTAAAGATAAACTGAATTATTTACATATATACCAGCAGAAATAATTGGCAAAATTATCTGGTCTTATACAGAGGGATTGCTGTAAAAATGGGGTCTCTAGTATATAATTTATTTTATTTTTTTCCTGCAGTAATTTCTATATGATGGATAGTTTGCAAATGAGGTGTGTTGCCAGTAAAATAACTAATGCATTTCAATAGGATGATTTATGTACCATATAATCCATTATGACAGATGGTCTTCAACGCAACTATAAATAAAGCAGTAGGTGTTTGCTCTGGGAGCACACACATTCTTGGTGGATGTGTCTTGTTTTGCTGCTTTTTTCTACTGAAGCTGCTGCTTTAAGGTGGAACTGAAGATAAGATGTTATATTTGTGTGAGAGTAAATTGTCATTAAGTTTAACTGGTTTTGGAAGACAGCTGCTGCAAGGGTTAAACAAAACCCTTTATTTATCCTTTTTTTAAATACTCCTGCTAAGGCAGTACCCCCCTTCTAAAAATTGCTATAATTTTTCAGAACCTTTTACTGTTTAAACATGCAACAATTCAATCCATAATGAGTTTTCTGCCCTGCTAACAAGGGAGGATGTGTTTCATGTTGTAAAGACCTGTAAAAACTGAAGAACTTGTTGGAGAAATGCCATGTTTGGTGGCATCCCAGATCAAGACTGGGATGTAGTCTGGTTCACATTTCATGCTAAGCCAGGCCATGGTTTAGCACAGTGTGTGGGCTCATGGAAAGAAAATCACAACTGCTTTGCTCCTTCACAGTTGGAGCTCTGTACTGAGTTAAGGCATGGCTTGGCTTAGCATGTTGTCCTAGACTTGTGGTTTGCCTCTCTCCAAATACAGTCGTACCTTGGTTGTCGAACGGAATCCGTTCTGGAAGTCCTTTCGACTTCTGAGAACGTTAGAAAACCAAGGCACAGATTCCCATTG
The DNA here is from genome assembly GCF_965207765.1 of Zootoca vivipara. Classification (NCBI taxonomy): domain Eukaryota; kingdom Metazoa; phylum Chordata; class Lepidosauria; order Squamata; family Lacertidae; genus Zootoca; species Zootoca vivipara. The sequence continues at coordinate 14,159,563 of NC_142583.1, read as the reverse complement.
GCTGCAGGAGCTTCCTGCACTCAATCGGAAGCTGCAGAAGCCACATTGGACATCCGGCATCCAAAGAACATTCACAAACTGGGTTTGCGGCGTTCGGGAGCCAAAATGGATAAGTACCAAGGCGTTTGACAACCAAGGTACGACTGTAAACTGCAAACTGTAACCAAGATTTGTCCTATGGTTTGCAGTTCGTGATTTGTCTGATTTGTTGGGATTTGCCCAGGATCAGACAACACATTAAATCAAACCATGGCTTAGCTCAGAGTAGCAGCAGAATGACCAGGGATTGGCTGCAATCTCTTCCCATATTTATGCCAAGCCATGGCATTTGAACCAAGCCATTGTCACAAGGCCTACTGTAGTGTTTTAGCTCACACAATTCCCTGACTGTGTCTACTGACTCCTCCACGGGGGGGGGGCAATGACATCGTGCAGCATGTGATGTCACACACGAGATGTCAGGATGTCAGAGGAGCTCGGGGTGGAGCAGAATGCGGTAGCACCATGGCTTTAATGGCCATGGCTCCTGCTACTGCTGTTGCCACCTGCCAGGGGCTGCTCCTATTCCTGTGTGGTAGGAGAAGGAGAAGGAGCCAGCCACTGACACTGTGCCATGCTGAGCTCCATGCTTGGCTTTCTCTGCTACTTTTGAACATTGGGAGGGGACCCAATGTTATTGGGGGGACCAAAAGGAGATGCCCCCCCCTGCTACTCCTCCTCCTCATCCGCTGTCTTCTTCTTTGGCGATCACTCGTAGCCAAGTAAAATTGTCTTCCATGAACATGGTTTTAACAGTGAGTCCGTGGGTGACTGTGGAGGCCAATTCTGGATCCACATGTCCTTCCACAGTGGGGAAATAGGTTTCCGGGCAGGAGTTGAAAATGGTGAGGGTTTGCCAAGCGTGCCTTCCTCTCCCTTTTGTCCTGAGTTCGAGCGCCTTCAAAGCCCATGACACCTTTGGTAAAGGCGAAGACACCTGTGCATGAATTTGTTTGATGTGTGGAGATCAGTGCACGCTGACCAATGCACAGTCTTCACAGTAAGGCTCTATTCCAATGGCATGAGTATCACGACGACCGGTAGATTATTATCTGCTGCAGCCTTCATCCGCCTTCACAGGCATTGTAACATACCGCTTGCTATCCTCCGCCTCTTGAGGACTTCTTGGATCATTGTTTGTCTAGCTCTTCCCCTTTGACCTTACCAACTTGGGTGACCCTGCTGGCAGTATGAGACTCCCAGCGGCTTTGCTCACAAGAGTCATAGGAATGAATGTGCAAGCCCACTCACCGCGACAAGGTGATGATCCAGCGAGAGAGTCATCCGCTGTCCTTCCCCACTGTCCATGCAGTCAGAGAGAAGGCCTGAAGAGAGGAGTCTGTGTAAGCTCAACACTTGATTCTAATAAGGCTTCTTAATTACTTAGGCAAGCTCTGCATGTAGAACAGGATCCTATCTTCAGGTCTGGTCCTCGATTGCATGGGCAGCTGCATGCATAAGTGCCATCACATCTAAGAAATAAAGGTGATTTCTAGGAGGAGGAGCAAGTAGCAAAGGAGAAATTATTGCTATATTATGGCCCCTTTCTTTCTTTCTTTCTTTCTTTCTTTCTTTCTTTCTTTCTTTCTTTCTTTCTTTCTGCAACCCTTACGTCAACACCTTCTGATTTTTAGGATACAGTTTCTATGCCCCTTCCTCCGTTAAGTCAACATTGTAGTTGTGTGATTCTCTCTATCACAGCTGGTCTGCATAATCTATGAAGGCAGGAGTGAATGTACAGTGGTACCTCGGTTTATGAACACAATTGGTTCCAGAAGTCTGTTCATAAACTGAAGCGTTCATAAACTGAAGCAAACTTTCCCATGGAAAGTAATGGAAAGTGGATTAATCCGTTCCAGACGGGTCTGCAGAGTACTCAACCTGAAGCGTACTTAACCCGAAGCAGGGGTGTAATTGGTTCCGGAAGTCTGTTCATAAACTGAAGCGTTCATAAACTGAAGCGAACTTTCCCATTGAAAGTGTGAGGGGCAAGGGATATCGCGAAGCCCCTCCCCTCCTGAGTTCCAGCCCAGCCCCGAGCGAGGCTGAAAGGAGGGAAAGCTCCAGCTCAAGTGGGGAAACAGGAAGTGGTGTCCAAGGCTCTGGCAGGGTAGAAGAGCCATCGTCCCAGGTGGGACAGGAAGGAGGAAGGAAGGGGGAGAGACCAGTCCCCACAACTCCGGAACTTCGCAGAAAGCGTCGGGGGAAGAGGATGGGTCTCCCCAAGTTGTTATGCTGGCGCAAGACGCGCCAAAAGCCACTTGGAGGTTCTGATTCAAGCTGAACAGATGTGTCTTTGTAAATAGCACTGCCATTAGCACTGTAAATACTCAGCACCAATAAAAGATAAAATGCAGAGCTGTGTAGAGTCGTTACTCTGAAGTAGCCTTCTCCGGCCACCGTGACAGAAAGTAATGGAAAGTGAATTAATCCGTTCCAGATGGGTCCGCGGCGTTCGTAAACCGAAAATTCATAAACCGAGGTGTTCATAAACCGAGGTTCCACTGTACTTCATGCTGAATCATTTTTTAAATACACTGTTATCAGCCTTCCTTGTTTTACATTTGTACACTGCTGTAGATACTATTTAAAAAGAGAAGAGGGTTGTATATTTTATGTACAAATAGCTCCGATGTGATGTATAGACAGATGTAAGTGTTGTGTTGACATAGTTGTGCCAGCCAGAATACATAATTTGACTTCTGTGATATTGCAAGATCCACAATGGAAGCTATGGTAAATGGAAAGTAAGAATTTAATCTTACTTAGTTACGGCTTTTTTTCTGTCCCTCTCCCCTCCCAGAACGACCTTTGCATTATACTGAGAATGTTCTAGAGCAAATTCTCCATTGGAGTTCTTTGCCTAACCCCAGCAGTGCATATCTTGTCGTAAAGAAGTTTCTGACAGCAGACACAATGAAGCTATACAACGGTATGTATGAGAGAAACTCATTTTTAAGAAAGAATGTCATGTTCCATGTCACTTCCCAACAAAGACTTTCATATGTTAATCTTGGCTGAGCTTTCAAGTTTCAAAGAGGTTTCTGTGAGATAAGTGTCGTATGGGGCCATTGGAGTGCAGCCATCACCTTGCCCTATAATTTCCCAAGACTGATAGATTAACTGCAGTGTGCTTACAGAAGGTTTCTTTTGAAAAATAGAGAGCGGCGTCTTATCTTGCTATCATAGGCAGCAGGAAAATAAGTCTCAGTCTTGGAAGGAGCCAAATGTTATTGGAATAAAATAAACCAAGGGAACTGCGTGCCCAGATGATATGATCCTGCCACCCCACTCTGTGCAGTGCAATTGAATGGCTGCTATTGGCAACAATCTTTTGGTTCAAATTGATGTTGTTGTTGTTTAGTCGTTTAGTCGTGTCCGACTCTTCGTGACCCCATGGACCATAGCACGCCAGGCACTCCTGTCTTGCACTGCCTCCCGCAATTTGGTCAAACTCATGTTCGTAGCTTCGAGAACACTGTCCAACCATCTTGTCCTCTGTCGTCCCCTTCTCCTAGTGCCCTCAATCTTTCCCAACATCAGGGTCTTTTCCAAGGATTCTTCTCTTCTCATGAGGTGGCCAAAGTATTGGAGCCTGAGCTTCACGATCTGTCCTTCCAGGGAGCACTCAGGGCTGATTTCCTTAAGAATGGATAGGTTTGATCTTCTTGCAGTCCATGGGACTCTCAAGAGTCTCCTCCAGCACCATAATTCAAAAGCATCAATTCTTCGGCGATCAGCCTTCTTTATGGTCCAGCTCTCACTTCCATACATCAATACTGGGAAAACCATAGCTTTAACTATACGGACCTTTGTCGGCAAGGTGATGTCTCTGCTTTTTAAGATGCTGTCTAGGTTTGTCATTGCTTTTCTCCCAAGAAGCAGGCGTCTTTTAATTTCGTGACTGCTGTCACCATCTGCAGTGATCAAGGAGCCCAAGAAAGTAAAATCTCTCACTGCCTCCTGGTTCAAATTAGGCTACTGCTTTATTGATTGCGGATATAAGGAGTTTTGGCTTAGACACTGGAAATAACCAGTGTATTTTTCTAGAAAGAAAGGTGCTGGAACTCGCAATGAACACCTCCCTCATTATCTTAGAATGACAATGTTACCCACCTGAGAGGTGCCGGAACTGACTTCTGGTGAGTTCCCCCTGAAAAAGAAGCCCTGGGTGTAAACTATATAAACCAGCCTGGACAGAGGTCGAACCAACAGTGAGGAAGTCCTATGACAGTCGTACCTTGGATCCTGGACACCCTGGAACTCAGACATTTTGGCTCCTGAACGCCGCAAACCCGGAAGTGCGTGTTCTGGTTTGCAAATGTTCTTTTGGAAGCCAAACATCTTACGGGTGTTTCGCGGCTTCCGATTGGCTGCAGGAGCTTCCTGCAGCCAATCAGAAGCCGCGATTTGGTTTTTGAATATTTTGAAAGTTGAATGGACTTCTGGAATGGATTCTGTTCTGACTTCTAAGGTACGACTGCACATCAAATAGGTGCTACCATACTTGGTTCACCTTTTGGAGGAGAGTTGTGGCCCTAGCCCCCGTATGGTCATTTAGACAGTAGCAGCTCCTCCAAGATCCCTTTAACACAGGCATCCCCAAACTTCGGCCCTCCAGATGTTTTGGACTACAATTCCCATCTTCCCCAACCACTGGTCCTGTTAGCTAGGGATCATGGGAGTTGTAGGCCAAAACATCTGGAGGGCGGCAGTTTGGGGATGCCTGCTTTAACAGAATACCCCATTTCCTTGGAGGTGCAGGCAGAGACTTACAGCTTTCCCTCCAAACACAACTAAGGCGTCACCTAATGCCTTACCCATCAAAGTTGTGACAGTTGTCATGAGGCAGGCAAAAAACTCCACGTTGGCCAATTTAGTTGTGGGGAGAAATCTCTCCCCGACTCCAAATACAGCAACTGGTTATAATGCATAGCAAAGTCCAGAAAGGGAGGCTACTCCCAAACTCAAAGAAGTGGAGGATTGAACTCTGTGGGCACGTACCCTTGAAGGTCAGTTTACCCCTCTCATCCAACACATCCCCCAACCCCCCAATTCATTGTGGTTCCCATCTAATGCAGACATATTTATATTCCTTCAGTCAGGGGCTGATAAAAATGAGAGATTTGGAAACTTTAAAAATGAAATGTTGGAAGGTTCTAAAAGAGAATTAGACACGTTTATTGAGGGCAAGGATATTAATGACTACTATCTCTGATGGTTGCCAGGGACCCAGGTGGCGCTGTGGTTAAACCACTGAGCCTAGGGCTTGCTGATCAGAAGGTCGGCGGTTCGAATCCCTGTGACGGGTGAGCTCCCGTTGCTTGGTCCCAGCTCCTGCCAACCTAGCAGTTCGAAAGCACGTCAAAGTGCAAGTAGATAAATAGGTACTGCTCCAGCGGGAAGGTAAACGGCGTTTCCATGTACTGCTCTGGTTCTCCAGAAGCCGCTTTGTCATGCTGGCCACATGACCTGGAAGCTATACGCCGGCTACCTCGGCCAATAATGCGAGATGAGCGCGCAACCCCAGAGTCGGTCATGACTGGACCTAATGGTCAGGGGTCCCTTTACCTTTACCTTTAACTCTGATGGTTAAGTTCTACCTTCACCATTCTTCTGAATAAAATAATACCGTCTTTCCCCCTTTTTAAGACATAGGCATAATATAAGCCATAGCAGGATTTCTAAGCAATTGCGCGATACAAGCCATACCCCGAAAATAAGACATACTGATAGACCCTTCACCCACTAGCAATAACCCCCCTCCCGCCAGCCAACTCCCCCCCCCTAAAAATCTCTCCCCATTTTGCTGTCGTTCCACAGACACGTATTTCCTTTAAAAGCTTGTAAAAATGCACCGAACAGCCGTAGCTGCTGGCTGCCAAAGCCTCGTGATTTCCCTTTCCCGTTTCTGAGAGCATTTTTTTAAATAAAAGGATCCAAAAATATTTTTTTAGCCAAGCTGTGTAAGCTCTACTTGGTGAAGGGGAGAAAAGTGGGGTGGGGAGGAGATGAAGGCACGAGGAAGAAAAGAGGGGCGATTGAAGAATGCAAAGGCTGTTTTCCCTTTTAGGGAGAGACCTCCGTGCGTGCGTCTGTCTCTCTCCCCCCCCCTGCGTCTCTCTCTCTCTCTCTCTCTCTCTCTCTCTCTCTCTCTCACACACACACACACACACACACACACACACACACACACACACAGCCCACCTCTCGCTTCCCCCCACCTTTCCATTCAATGCACGTTGATTTCCTCTTAACGGGAATCTCCCGTGTCTGATTGTTGTCTCCTTGCTTTTACCGAAGGCATAAGGCAGCCTTTTAAAAAGCCTGCTGCAGTTTTCTTTCTACCTTATGCTGCTTGGTTGTCTGTGGAGCTGCCCCTTTAAGGATTTGTAAGTAGTTTGGATCGCAGTCCTTGCCTTGGGGACTTATTTTTATTTATTAAGGACTTTTTCCTTCGCTGTTTGCGAGCTGCTAAACGGAGCTGCTAAACGCTGCTCTACACAAAAGTTAAACTGCCGGTCCTAACAACACGTGCTTCCTCACCTCGCTGGCTCAATTGCTTCTCAATTGCTACCATTTACCAAGTCAGCAATCTTAATTGCTGCTTAGCTGGCTTCTTTGTTCTCAGCAGGTAGCTTCTTTGCTATCAGTGACTACAAAGTGCTACATTGTTGGAACATCAGACTGTTGGAACTTAAGTCTTGGGCAGCTGGCTGGTAGAGATCCTTGCTTGCTTTACGTATAGGCTACTGCTAGGACTGTATCACACAGATAGATTCCATTATACTGGTTTAGATTTAAGAAGCTCCAGTGTAGCAGATTGCTATTAAGTGAGTCCCCACCTTGGAGGAGAGAGAGAGCAGCCCTTCACGAACATCCCAGGGCCGGGGAGAGAGGGCTGCACACCTCCCTTCCCTCAGACTCGTAATAAAAATACCAGTAAGACATGCCACCAAAAATAAGCCACCCTGTGGTTTTTTGAGAAAAAAAAGTAATAAGACGGTGTCTTAAAAAGGGGGAAACACGGTAGTAGTAGTAGTAGTAGTAGTGGTGGTAGTAGTAGTAGTAATAATCATGTATTTATACCCCACCCATCTGGCTGGGTTTCCGCAGCCACTCTGGGCAACTCCCAACAGAATATTAAAAACATCAAACATTAAAAACATCCCTAAACAGGGTTGCCTGTTTATTTCCTTGACACCTGATGGGAGGGCGTTCCACAGGGTGGGCGCCATTACCAAGAAGGCCCACTACCGAGAGTTCCCAATTGCTGGGTATCGCAGGTGGGAAGAGTGCAATTATCCTCACCAAACGGTCCACCCCCTGGATCTTGCAAAACCTTCCAACATCCCTCCCATTTCCCGTAGACCTCATCATAAAGGCCTCCTCCCTTTAGACCTTCTATTGCAAAGTGGTGGTGATGTGTCCAGAGATCGGTCAGTTGCTGTAGTTTAACCCTGCTGACCACTTTTTGTTGCAAAACCCTGGTTAAGATTCCAAGCATCCAGCAAAACCATGGCTTAACTTGTCGAACTAATCCATGCCTCCATATACATATATATATGAATACATCACTTTCCTTTAAAAGTTATGTAAGTTACAAGAAGACACCTGCTTCTCATTTCATGTTCTGAAGAGGAAATTATCTTCACCTTTGTTCGCTTGATCCAGGCAGAGCAGTTAACTCCGGTTGAATGAAAATGGGTTTCACATCCTGATTTGTTGGCCAATACTTTAAATCCGGTATTCAGGGTGTAATACGTAACCATCGTTAAAGTAATCATATTGTGCATAAGCCTTCCGTCTGCCAAGGGCAACCGTGTTTAAAATAAATTGAGGCAGTCAAAGGATCTTTATTTTCCCCCCTGTATTCTGTTTGTGGAGATTAATGTTAAGGATTTATGAAATTCGGTACTCTACAGAGTGTTTATTTAAAAAATAAAATAAAATAAAATACTGTGCTCTTTTTATCATCTTGACAGAAAAGAAGGCAGAAGGCACCGTAAAAGCCAGCTATCTGAAATACAAAGAAGAACCATCCAAATTACTGTCTGGAAATAAGTTTCAGGAACGTTATTTTGTTTTGCGGGAAGGAAATCTTTTCCTTTACAAGGATATGAAGGTATAAATGCCTGCACTGAATCCTTTAAAATCATGAGCAATTATGCTTAAAATCCTTCTTTTCACGTTGGGTTTGACAACTGACATTAGATGCTTTTTGTTCTGCTTGCCGATGTGAAAAGTTGGAAAACATTCTGGATTTTGCCAATACAATACAGTATAACAAAAAAAAAAAAAGAGGAAGAGTTTCAAAAGGAATTTATTCTGCTTTGCACAGGAGTGAAGATTAATGTAACATTTAATTCAAACACACTCGAGTGAATGTCGAATGTGTTGCCAACACTTTTAATAGGCACCTCACTGATTTGTGGAGCTTGAGTAGTCTGTTTTAAAAAAGAATCATATAGAAAGGAAAAATTATTTTGTTCCATTCTCTCTGTATTCTCTCCATCAGTGACTCTGTCCGAGCGAAAGCATGAGACAGGCAAGAGGACTTAATCTGAGTAAATTATGATGGTGAATCCAGACAAGAGGAAAAACGATAGCAGGAGGAAAGTCAAGATTGGGAAAGAGTGCTTTGGATAATATAGGAGGGGTGAAGTTCAAGGTTGTAAAATAACAAATTTGCTCTAAGGGCAAATTTTCTTTAGTTATCTGCTCTTCTTTGAAGATGGGATGTTTTTGTGATAGGGAATCCTGAAATCCAAAAGAGAGGCACAAGTACCTTACCTTTCACATGCATACATTGTTCATGCTATTGAATGGACTTGAGACTGGTACGTTTCAGGGCCAAGCAGAAGCCATGGTGGAACCAGACATGCACTGATTGCGATGGGTGCTTGGTTTGGACAAGCTTCCAGCTGTCTAACATAAACCAGGCATGTGTCTTCCTCCTCAAAAAAGGAGATGTGAACATGGTCACACTGTTTTTGGCTGTTAATGTGGCTCCAGTTAACACCACATGTTGCCTGAATGGTAGACAACTGTTCCATTGAGTGAATTGAACACCGGCTTCAATAAATTATGAGTCAGAACCTGGAATGGGGTGTTCACCAATCCAGGGTTCCCATAGTTAATGTTGAAACAGGAGCTGAAATTAGAAGTTAGGCTTCATCTCCAAAGCAGAGTGCATTTAGGATGCTCTGTTGACTAGACAAGGCAGACTCCAAAGTATTTAAACATGGTCTGAGGCCTCCTTTTACTAGCCAATCACATTCCCCCCCCTATACATTCCATTGTTCAAGAGGACGATTAACATATTTACAGCTGAAATCCTAAACACACCTACTTAGGAGTAAGTGCCATTGAACTCAAAAGGGCCCACTTAGTAGATATGCATAGAGTTATACTATTAGTATTATCTTGGCTTTCTCAAGTGTTTTAATTAATCTGTTAGCAATGTTTCATCAGAACATCTTGATTTATGGTCATTTCATAAAATGTTAAGGGAGAAAGTGAAATTCCTTTCTCAGCTTCTGTGTTTCCTAAGGAAAAATGGAACTTTTTTTCTTTTTAGCTGACCAGTAAAGTATGTGTTAATATTATGATGGCATTAAGCAAAGATATTCCCCCCCCCTAAAAACCTTAAACTTTCCTTTAATTGGCACGGCTGCTATGTTTAAAAAAAGATGTCTAATTATTTAGGGCTACAATCTAAAATTGGCACATTTGTGAGTACAAATTGGCACCTTTAAAACTTGTGCACATGTAACTGGGCATGACTGAAGTCTAATTAGCACTTGGCAAGTGTTTGTCACTGGGCTGATTTAATAAGTTGCCTTAAACTTTGCATTTCATACCATTAAATTGCTCCCGTTCATAACTTTTCCCTTAACATTTCACTTCTCGTGGTGATGCGTACATAAGGAAAAGCAGAAAGGCATATTATTTGTTATAAAGGAACGGAAACATATTTTTAAAAATAAAAGCATAAAATACTCCCTTGATGTAATGTCTAAATCATTTATTTTCAGAATAAAACGTTGCAAAGAACTTGTGTCTAACTCATAGCTGCCAAGTCTCCCGTTTTTCACGGGAAACCCCTGTATTTTAAACCGTTTGCCGCTGGCAGCCTGGATTGGAAAAAATCCCGTAAATCCCCCGGATTTCCTACCTGCCAGGAAGGCTTCATTTTGGGTCCTGGTGCCGCCCGATTTCCAGTGCCCAGATATGGGTAGCACGGCACCAGACGTTGCTTCTACGCATGTCTGGACATGTGTAGAAGCAACTTCCGGTGCCGCTCCGCCCATGCCTGGGCACCGAAAATCGGGCAGAGCGGCACCGGAAGTTGCTTCTACGCATGTCCAGCGTAGAAGCGACTTCCAGTGCCGCGCCGCTGCTGATCCCGCATTTTTCAGCGGGAGACTTGGCAGCTATGGTCTAACTACCCTCTTGTCAAGTCCCCCCACCTCTCCTTTAACTCACACCATTGTCCTGATATTGGTCTGCTTTATAATTCTGTGCTCAACATTACAGTGAAGCGAGTCTAAAATGCTCCAGCAAAAATTCCATTTCCGATTTTGCCCCACCTTTCCCCTTCTGCTGCCGTACTCCTCCTCCCCCTTTCTTTGTTTTAATGCTTCTTTATTTACCCTGTAATTAATGCCTTCTTTCAAACATGCCAGTGCAAGTCCTCTAAATCAGATGATGTCAGCACAGATGTGTTGATTTCATTATGTGCAATATTACCAATCAATTGCCTGATAATGTTATACTGCTAAGCTATCATTTAAAAACTTATTCACTTGTGCATACCTAGATTAATAAGTACATTTCTTTTGCATGAATGGCTGCCTTTATTACTGTGGCAGAATTGGATTAAAAATTATTTTTGAAACATTGCAAGGCCCATTAGCCACAAAATACGAAGGAAAAGAGAGAGCTCAGCAGTGAGTTGAATTTGCCTGAAAGTCATAGGATGCTACATGTGTGCCATCTCGAGCTTGAGGAAGTTAAGAGGATTTAGAGGGGCTCCTATGAAACTAGGTTCAGCTTTTCTGGATTCCTGGTGGATCCATCTCCAAAAAGAGAGCTGTGTATTGATTTATGGCGGGGTTTTAGCTTCCTTAGAAATAGGTCTTCTCCTTTTCTAATGGTATTTTCCCAGTACAGTCATACCTCGGTTTAAGTACGCCTTGGTTTGAGTACTTTCAGTTTAAGTACTCCGCAGACCTGTCTGGAACGGATTAATCCACTTTCCATTACTTTCAATGGGAAAGTTCACTTCAGGTTAAGTACGCTTCAGGTTAAGTATGGACTTCCAGAACCAATTGCACTCATACTTCGGGTTAAGTACACTTCAGGTTGAGTACTCCGTGGACCCATATGGAATGGATTAATCCACTTTCCATTACTTTCAATGGGAAAGTTCACTTCAGGTTAAGTACACTTCAGTTTAAGTACTCCACAGACCGTCTGGAACGGATTAATCCACTTTCTATTACTTTCAATAGGAAAGTTCGCTTCAGGTTAAGTACGCTTCAGGTTAAGTACAGACTTCCGGAACCAATTGTGTACTTAAACCGAGGTACCACTATACAGTGGTACCTCGGGTTACAAATGCTTCAGGTTACAAACTCCGCTAATCCAGAAATAGTACCTCAGGTTAAGTACTTTGCTTCAGGATGAGAACAGGAATCGTGTTCCGGCAGTGCGGTGGCAGCAGGAGGCCCATTTAGCTAAAGTGGTGCTTCGGGTTAAAAACAGTTTCAGGTTAAGAACGGACCTCCGGAACGAATTAAGTTCTTAACCAGAGGTACTACTGTACAGTGGTACCTTGGTTCTCAAACTTAATCCGTTCTGGAAGTCTGTTCCAAAACCAAAGCATTCCAAAACCAGGGCACACTTTCCTATAGAAAGTAATGCAAGATGGATTAATCCGTTCCAGACTTTTAAAAACAATCCCTAAAACAGCAATTTAAAATGAATTTTACTATCTAATGAGACTATTGATCCATAAAATGAAAGCAATATACAATGTACTGCAGTCACACAAACAATCAATCAATCAGTAGCTGAACTGGGTTCCACACAGTCACAAAAAGGAAAAAAAGATCAACAAAAACAAAAATGCAAAATAAATAGCAAAGAGAGACAGACCTCAGTGTTGCACTCAAAATGAAAGTGTGGCACTCAAATTGGAGCATGTTCAGCTAATGAAAGAAGTTTGCAAACTGGAACACTTCCAGGTTTGCAGAGTTTGGGTTTAAGCCATTTGAGAACCAAGGATCCACTGTACAGGAATTTGCTTTAGAGGGAAATGTTTTCACAGTGTTTCTGTGGATTGTGTACAGGTGTATGAAGAACAGTTTTAGTGGGGTGTTTTCACATGCAGATAAAACGTGACTTCCTCTTACTTTTGCCTAATACAAACCAGGCAGAAGCCTCATTCGGACATTTTCTGTCAGAATATGGCCAGTGCAATGCGGGGAGGGCCAGGAGTGTCTTGTACATGAAGAATGCCTGAGTGGAGTTCTACATACCTGCAATCCTATTGCTAGCTTTGGCATCAGTCTTTCATAATTTAGTGCTTCAAAAAACACCACAAATAACTTTATTTCAATGGATGCTGCCCACATGACCCGGAGAGCTGTCTGTGGACGAATGCCATCTCCCTTGGCTTGAAAGCGAGATGAGTGCCGCAACATCATAGTCACCTTTGACTGGACTTAACCACCCAGGGGTCCTTTACCTTTTACCTTACCTGCCAACCAATCAGTGCTTTGCTTAACTGGCTTCACTGCAAACCAGAAAATCTGGGTTTTTTTTTCATGAGTTCGGCCATGTAAAAGAAGATGGGTCTCAAAAACGTTCCTTTTTAACCAGGCCTTTGGTTGATTTGATTGACATCCTATGAACTTTAAAAATGTAGGGTTTTTTGGGGGGGGTATTCGGTTATTGTTTTTATTTTGATTATATATTTTGTGGTTTTTTATATTGATTTTGTTCTGTGAACCACCCTGAGACCTCCGGGTATAGGGCAGTATATAAATTCAATAAATAATAAGAATATTAATAGTAATAATTAGAAATCAGTGAATGCCTTTCTAGAGCACAACAGCTGTCATTTTACTGTATTTCTATGTACAGCCTATGATTTACAGAACATTGAATAGAAGTTGATACAGTCGTACCTTGGAAGTCAAACGGAATCCGTTCTGGAAGTCCGTTCAACTTCCGAAACGTTCGGAAACCAAAGTGCAGCTTCTGATTGGCTGCAGGAAGCTTCTGCAACCAATCGGAAGCCGCGGAAACCCCATTGGACGTTCAGCTTCCAAAAGAACGTTCGGAAACCGGAGCACTCACTTCTGGTTTCCGATTGTTCGGGAACTAGAACGTTTGACTCCCAAGGCGTTCGGGAGCTGAGGTGGGTGTGTAGTATTCTTCATATTTCAAGAGTTTCCACTTCTTCCCTTTTGTATTTCCCCCCCACTATCTTTGGTCATTACTTTCCACAAACAGCATAGTCAAATAAGTAAAATTAACCAGTTTTCTGCATTACGTCTTAAATGCAGCCCAGGGACGAATGCTTTCCATTTACATGCTAATTGAAAGGGAGAATGATTTGGAATAAATTGGTCTGTAATGAAATCGCAAGAAGGGATAGCCAGAAAAAAAGCTGATAATGGGCGATATGTATAGGGGTGTGTGTGTGTGTGTGTGTGTGTGTGTGTGTGTGTGTGTATTCTAGCATTCCAGTTAGTACATTTCCATTCCATTGATTTAGACATTTCTGATCTCAACAGAGTAGCAAGCCTGAGAAAGTGCTGCCGGTGAAATCTCTGAAGCTGTATCTTGGAGTGAAGAAGAAACTGAAGCCCCCAACAAAGTAAGAAAAGAAGTTGGAAAAAAAAGGCTGTGTTGGTTTTTTTCTAGCCAGGCATGCTGCATTATTGACAAGACAGGAACACAAAACTTTTAACAACCAACGCAAACAAGGAAGCTAATCTATATCCATCGTTTTGTCCTGCTCTTAAATTGCATCCCCATAATATTAGTTGCTCTTTTACCCAAGTGGTCCTAATGCTTCTGTGCTAAGAGATTGCATTATTGACCATCGTTTTCTATCTCAGCATGTTGTCTCTTGTGGGTTGTATTGGCTATGTGCTTAAATTGTCTCCGGTCCTCTGACCTGAATTCTAGTGATAGGCAGATATTCAATGTGGAAGGCTGTAAAACACACTAATTTGATCATCTCGGCATCAAGCTCAGATCCAGAGAAGAAACATTTGCCTTCCCTGAGGTACAACTTTGACTCGGTGCAGGCACAGAACTGCACATTTGCCAAATCCTGCAGACTCGCCACTACTTCAGCTATTGTTACATCAGCACTGGCATTTTCACTAACCTTACTTAGCACCAAACCACACTTTGGCCATAATTCCCAGCAGGCTGGCAAATTGTAGCTTATTTTGTTCATTGGTTTATTGTATTTAACTCAACAAAATTTCAAAGCGCTGGATGAAAAACTTAAACTGGGAGTGGCTAAACGATTGTTGGCCCAAGGACGGCACTCGCCCTTTGCTAACTTTCTGTAGGCCACATACTTGGGGTAAATATTGGCCAGGACTGGGTGCATATTTCTGTGCATGTGTTGGGACGTGGGTGGCATTGTGGTCTAAACCACTAAGCCTCTTGGGCTTGCTGATCAGAAGGTCGGCGTTTTGAATCCCCGTGATGGGGTGAGCTCCCATTGCTCTGTCCCACCTCCTGCCAACCTAGCAGTTCGAAAGCACGCCAGTGCAAGTAGATAAATAGGTAGGTAAGTGGCGTTTATGTGCGCTCTGACTTCTGTCACAGTGTCCCGTTGCACCGGTCATGCTGGCCACATGACCCGGAAAGCTGTCTGTGGACAAACCCCAGCTTCCTCGGCCTGAGAAGCGAGATGAGCACCGCAACCCCATAGTTGCCTTTGACTGGACTGAACCATCCAGGGGTCCTTTACCTTACTTTTGCATGTACAGACAGCACAGAAATCCTCAAAAAATTGCCTGAAAATTCTTTGCTGAGGGACCCTGCTCTGAAGTGGTATTGATCAGCATTTTGCACCGCTAGAATCAAAGTCCACCGATGATCCACTTGGGGTTGTTGCCTAAAGCACAATATTCAGTTGATGCTCCCAACCCTTCGAAGAAGCATTTTAAAGCTGGCTACAGGGGAGAAGGACTGCAGTGTTTGATACAATCCATGGCTTCGGCTGCAGTGTTTTTCAACCTCAGGGCAGAACTAGGCTTTATTTCACCCGACTCAAAGACCCAGTTTGACACCCTCCCCTTGCACATTTGTGTACACACACACACACACACACACAGGCCAGGATCCTCAATGGGGCCCTTCTGGAGGCTTTGGGGGGGCCAACTAGGCCCCCCAATAGCTGTGGCTCTGCCTCAGATGTTGCTGGACTGCAACTCCCATTATTCTTAGCCAAAAGTCTGAGATGGTGAGTTGTGGTCCCACAGCATCTAGCTATCCAAAGTTGAAGATCTTTCGCTTACATAATGTTGGCTAAACTCCAATGTGTACTTCTCTCTCTCTCTCTCTCTCTCTCTCTCTCTCTCTCTCTCTCTCTCTCTCTCTCTCTCTCCACACACACATACACACAATAATATGTGTTAATTTTTAATTTTTAATTTTTTTATTATTTTTTGCAGTTGGGGTCTAACATTGTATTCTGAAAAACATCACTGGTAAGTGATTGGCATGAAAACAACTCTCCATTTTTCATTGCATCTGGAAATGTATGGTTGTTGTTTTTTAATTAAATGAGGAGAATGACTCACCCAAAGAGATTCTTGCCTGAATTTGAGACCAGATACCCCAAATTCAAGACTAACACTTGTTTTACTATAGCACACTGACTGGCTCTTCCCTAGACACTGAAAGTATGAGTTCTACCAATGCCAGAATCTGTACGCTAAGCATGCATAGTAATCCATGTCTTCTCCATTATTGCTTAGATTTTTCTGAAGAATTGCAAACAATTATAGTGCCAACTTGATTGGCATTGCTTGTGTAGTATATTATGTCACTGCAACTGAATTCACGCTAATTAATGTGTGTTTTCCAGGCATTTGTGTTGTGATGGGCAGGATTCCCAATTGGATTGGCTAAGCAGCATTTTTATTGCACAGGTATTAGTTCTTTTATATCATTATTCAAAAGAAAAACTCTCTGGGTTCTTGAAAATAATTTTGCATTTTAATGTATTTGTTAGGTGTGTATTAGTGCATTTGTCTGTATGCATACACACCCACGCACTCATTTAAGCAAAAATCTACATTATCAACATAAATTGTAAACTACACGACATCTTTCCTCAATCAAATCTTTCACATGTTGGATACCTCTCTGATTTCATTCTGCATGTCACGGTTGCTCTCAGTGTTTCGGTCATGGCGGGGGGGGGGGGGCGCTATCTTTCCACTACTGAATTATTTTGAGGGCCTGGTATTGCTACCCAGTGGAGATGTTCACATCTTTTGAGATTTCTAATTTATTTGACTTAATGGCATCTTTGATATACAGAGCAACACCACCCCACTCCTAGGGGTGCACAGGAACCCCAAGATTCACTAACTTCGGAAGCAGTGTGGTCTGTTTCAGATCTATTTGGCATCATTCTGCTTCAAATCAATATTCGGGTTCAAATCTGATCTGTTCTATCCTAAAATCTGTTTCATTCCCATTAGTCAATGAGGAATCTAAAAATGACTCTATCCATCTATCTATCTATCTATCTATCTAAGCCACTTGGGCTTGCCGATTGAAAGATCGGCGGTTCGTATCCATGCAACGGTGTTGAGCTCCCATTGCTCTGTCTCAGCTCCTGCCAACCTAGCAGTTTGAAAGCACACCAGTGCAAGTAGATAAATAGGTACCACTGCGACGGGAAGGTAAAGGGCATTTCTGTGCACTCTGGCACTTGTCACGGTATCCCGTTGCGCCAGAAGCGGTTTAGTCATGCTGGCCACATGACCCAGAAAGCTGTCTGTGGACAAACGCTGGCTCCCTTGGCCTGAAAGTGAGATGAGCGCTGCAACCCCATAGTCACCTTTGACTGGACTTAACTGTCCAGGGGTCCTTTAGCTAGCTAGCTGTCTGTCTGTCTATCATCTATCTATCTATCTATCTATCTATCTATCTATCTATCTATCTATCTATCATCTATCTATCTATCTATCATCTATCATCTATCTATCTTGTTGTTGTTGTTTAGTCATTTAGTCGTGTCCGACTCTTCGTGACCCCATGGACCATAGCACGCCAGGTACTCCTGTCTTCCACTGCCTCCCGCAGTTTGGTCAAACTCATGTTCGTAGCTTCGAGAACACTGTCCAACCATCTCGTCCTCTGTCGCCCCTTCTCCTACTGCCCTCAATCTTTCTCAACATCAGGGTCTTTTCCAAGGATTCTTCTCTTCTCATGAGGTGGCCATATCATCTATCTATCATCTATCTATCATTATCTATCATCTATCTATCTATCTATCTATCTATCATCATCTCAGGCATAGGCAAACTCGCCCCTCCAGATGTTTTGGGACTACAACTCCCATTATCCCTAGCTAACAGGACCAGTGGTCAGGGATGATGGGAATTGTAGTCCCAAAACATCTGGAGGGCTGAGTTTGCCTATGCCTGATCTATCTATCTATCTACACACATACACACTCACTCCTTTTTACAGAGGTTTGGCAGATTTGACAGATCCATATAGGAGTTTTCATGTTGGGAACGTTTACATATTTTTAAGTCTGTAACTTCTTAATAGTCTTCCAGACTTGGCTGTGAATTGCAGGAATGGTTCCCCCTTCTGAGGGGATGAAGCCTGCCAAATATCAGATGGTTTCTAGGGATGATCTAGATGCATGCTAAGGCAGATGAGACACCTCTGGCACACCATAGGTTCGTGACACCTTCTATAGCAGGCATCCCCAAACTGCGGCCCTCCAGATGTTTTGGCCTACAAAACTCATGATCCCTAGCTAACAGGACCAGTGATCAGGGATGGTGGGAATTGTAGTCCAAAGCATCTGGAGGGCCGAAATTTGGGGATGCCTGCTCTAGATGTTCCTCAGCTCATTATAGGTATGATCTAGATCAGGCATGTCAAACCTGCAGCCCCCCAGATGTTTTGGACTACAATTCCCATTTTCCCCAACCACTGGTCCTGCTAGCTAGGGATCATGGGAGTTGTAGCCCAAAACATCTGGAGGGCCGCAGGTTTGACATGCCTGATCTAGATGATCTGAGGGGATGGAACCTGCCAAATATCAGATCATCTTCCAGTGATGATCTAGATGTTCCTCAGCTCCTGACAACTTTTCCACAAGAATCAGTTTAAAAGATGTTCTGCAGTCTTGTATATATCAAGTGCAGGCCAACAGTAGAGAATGCATGAAGGCAATATTGAGAATGTGGCCTTCTTCTGACTGGCGATGAACGTAGATTTGCTGGGGGCTTGGCTAATTTGTAGCTGGGGTACTGACCGAGCTACTCTCAATAGTCCCTGCATGCATTGGTCACCAATTGCCTTAGAAGGGCTTCAAAAGTCACCACATTGCTCTTTTTCACATCTGAGAACCCCACTGCATTCTAAAATCTACTGCTTTAATTTTGTGTACTAAAGAGATTGCACTTTGCAGTAATAATGTCTCTGACTTGACAAATTTTCCACAGCACAGTAATATCTGGCCACCAGATGGGAAGGCAAGAAAGCAATCTGTTACTAAAAATCCAAAAATTGGTGGCTTGTCTTTAATACCAATCCAACAAGAAAGAAGTGTGCCCAAAGCCAAAGTCAACACATCAGAGGTGGGTTGCTGGATATATCTGGTTATTAGCATTGATATCACTCCACTTTTTGTAGGTGTTCTAGTCCAGTGATAATTAGAACAGTATATATTCCAAATGCAGGGACCTTTGCAGTAGCACAAACATAGCACATGTTAAAGAAAGAAATTTAACAGTTTTAAAAAATGGCATCCATAAACTGAAGGCAAAGGATAATATACACATTCTATTTTGTATGGAATTAGTTCTGTATATTAAATATTTGAATTTATGTCATAATAACATGTTGATGTTAAAGATTTGTGATGCATTAGTTTGTGAGATTCATGTAACAGCATTGGCACTCATAAATAATTCTATTTATTTTTTTCTGTCAGATTAATTTTTCATTAAATAGAAGTCTTATCTAGGGGACAAAATATCCATTTGGATTCAATGAAAAATTATTGCACTTCAAGAGCTCTAATACATCCAAAGAATAATTTCACTTTTTTCCTGTGCCATATCACTGCTTATTCCCCTAAAAGCAGGGAAGTTCTCAAAAATGTATATCTAGAATTGCACTAAACAGCTGAAATAGTAAATTAAGCCTCATCTGGAACTTAGCAGCCATATATTTCCATTATAATGTTGTTCAACTTGAAGAAGAAATTGGCTGGAACCATAGCAACTGAGGCCTCCTCGTATAGCAGCAGACATTTAGGGTCTGTTGGGATTTGTCTCTTCAACATATGTGCCTTGAAAGATGAATCGTGTGCACCCACAAGGAGTGCAGTTGTGTCTTTTGGGTACGAGTGTTTAGTTCTGTTTCTAGGTGAGGTAGGGAGAAAATAACATTTATAGCTCTAACTTAGCCATCCAACTTGACTAGAAATCACTGCATATACACATGGGGGCATAACATATGGTTTGCCTATGTGGATATGATTCATTTTTGAGATATAAGTTTGGGAATACAAAAGAAACTTTCCATACACAACGGATGATAATAATCTTCTATTGACTTTCTAATGACTTTATTGTTCTGATTTCTCTTCTTTCTGTTCTTCTTTCTCCATGTCCCTCCTCAAATCCTTCAGTGTTCTTATGTCCTTCCACTTTATGAACCCTAAATCATATCTTCTCTTCCTTAACTACATCCATTCTCATTTACTGCATTAGAACTCAAGACCTCCTGGTGCTAATCTGTCTCAAATTCTACTGTTCTCAAAATTCATTTCAAACTAAAGTGGTGCCTCGACTTACAAATTTAATCCGTTCCAAAGGCATCTTCGTAAGTTGAAAAATCCGTAAGTCGAAAAACGTCATTGGAAACACGATTTCCCATAGGAATGCATTGGAAACTGAAAAATTCAAGTTGAAGCAACCCTATATAAAAATTCTTAAGTCGAAAAATCCCTATCTAAAACCGCCGCAGTTTTTTTCCGGATGTTGAGACATTCGTAAGTGTGCGGCCATTACCCCCATTCGTACGTCGAAAAATTCGGTTGTCGAGTGGTTCGTAATTCAAGGTACCACTGTACAGTTTTTCACTCTGGCATCTTCAAGCAGGCCTTTCTCTCTCCCCTTTTTTAAAAATGTGTTCAGTCTCTCAAGTTACAAGTCTTGGGGAGAAGGGTCTGTGGCGTCTTCTTATTTTTGTACATATTATAGCTTCTTGTTTCTTTTTCTCCAGAGATAGGGATCCTAGGCCCCCACAGATGATCTTAGAATCATAAAATTGTGGAGTTGGAAGAGACTGTGAGGAACATCTAGACCAACCTCCTTTGCCCAACATGGGGCTCAAATCCACAACCCTGAAATTAATGATGTTGTACTCCAACTCTCACCAGCCCCATCCGGCACTTGGGGCAATTGTCAGGGAGGATCGGAATTGTAGTTAGACCACATATGAAGGGACACAAGTGTTCCTCATCCCAGCTCTAAGCACTTTAGAAATTCATAATGCTAATGATACAATGACCTCCTTTTCTGTTTTGCCTCAATAGGGCAGAATAGGAAGCGACATGCAATGGAGCCCACCTCAGTATTTAACTTATTTATTTACTTATTTTTTAAAAGTATACCCTATTGTTCCTCACCATAAAGTGGCTTACAAACCATCATAATGTGATCCAGCTATCAGAACACATATTTGCTTGTATTGGACTTCACCCTGAGATAATAATAATTTTATTATTATTATTTATATGCTGTCCTTCTGACTGGGCTGCCCCACCCACTCTGGACGGCTCCCAACAAAATATTAAAACTGATCAACTGATGAAGTGTGGGTTAGAATTGAATGAATTTTTTAAATAAAAAACCCAATATTTAATAAAGTAAAATAAATAAATATAAATGGAATTAAATTAATGTAATGCAATAGCAGGGACCCAGGTGGCGCTGTGGGCTAAACCACTGAGCCTAGGGCTTGCTGATCAGAAGGTCGGCGGTTTGAATCCCTGCGACGGGGTGAGCTCCTGTTGCTTGGTCCCAGCTCCTGCCAACCTAGCAGTTCGAAAGCACATCAAAATGCAAGTAGATAAATAGGAACCGCTATAGCAGGAAGGTAAACGGCGTTTCCATGTGCTGCTCTGGTTTTCCAGAAGCAGCTTTGTCATGCTGGCCACATGACCTGGAAGCTATACGCCGGCTCCCTCGGCCAATAATGCGAGATGAGCACGCAACCCCAGAGTCGGTCACGACTGGACCTAATGGTCAGGGGTCCCTTTACCTTTAAGGCAATAGCAGCAGCAAAAACACAGAAACCAAGAACTCAGTTCATTAAGCAGCAACAAAAGCTAAGGTGTGTTTAAAAAAAGGAAAGTTTTCCATTCCCATGGAACACAGAAAATATATCACCAAACCTCTTGAGAGAGAGGGCACCATGAGGGAGACAATATCAGTCTTATGTGTTGTCTCAAACCATGCCTCTCTCAGAAGTAGGGCTGCCATATGTCTCAGTTTTCCCAGACGTGTCCTGGAAATGGGATGTCAAAATGGCATCTGGGCAGATTTTTGCTGAATCAGCAAAATGTCTGGGAAAGCCTGGACATATGACAACTAGGACAGGTTTTTTTTTTTTAAATGCTTTAAAATCCCCCCCAAAGCTTATTCAACAACTTCAGCCAAAAAACGGTCAACAACTTTGTCCGAAGCAATCCCATGGTAGAAGCAGAAAGCCTTGCTTGTAAAGGGAAGTTATATAACTATTTTTGTCTGCTTCACAAACAATAGCCACAATTGCTTTCAAACTAAATGAGCAACAGATATTATTCAGGGATGTATTGAGCATGCATTTCAACTTGTGCTCCTCTTTATTCAGAATTCAAAACTGGAATTTGAAAGCGACTTAACTGAAGACAGCAGGAAAGGTTTAAAACAAAAGGCAACATTGGTAGCTCAGTGTTTGGAACGCAAGGAGGAAAAAACCCGAACCCGTGCGAGAAAACACCGGAGCCTCATCTGTTTGGATGACATGGGGGCAGATGTTGTTGACTTACCCCAAAGACCCTATAAGGAATGCAAGTCACCAAAGAAAAATGAGAGCAAGACTAGCCCAACCCATCAGGAACCTGATAAGCAGCTTCCAGCAAATGTTATTCAGGAACTCAACAGTGTCCTGCAGAGGCACAGAATTGACCACGAAGACACTTAGAATCAATTCTTCGTATTTGCACATCACAGACTTAAATATTCTAGGAAACACAATGTTGTCCATGTACAGTGTGCAGACTTATCAAATGTATTTATATATGATCTAAGAGAAAATGGGTGTTGACTACCAATCCGTGGGCCTTCACCGCGTGGTGCCAAGAATGAACAACTCATCTGTATATTGCAACTATATTGTTATCTTCATTGTATGATGTATAGCGCTTCCCAAAGCATGGAGCATTCTTTTCTAAAGGTTTGAGGAGTTTGAAATGTGATTTGTCAATTCAAGAAAAATACACGCTGATCTAGAAACCTATCAGTGGCATAGGTTGCAAGCTTGCCCATAGGCAAGGCTGAGAACACCAGACTGCAGAATTTTCACTAAGAGCCAAGTTGCATGACTTTGAGCAAATTGAATTCCCCTGAGTTCGTGGATTTTTCTTTGAGAAATGGGAGCTTCCCCCCACATACACATTGGGAGGTGTGTGAGGAACTGATCTAGATGACAGGAGGGAGAGATGGCTAAATCCCCATATCATCGCTAACCAGGTTCCCAATCAGAATTCTGCCACTCACCACACTAGCAGTTTCTGAAAGAAAAATCACACAGAATTCAGAAGGCATTGATTTCGTACTATTTTCCCCAGTGCTAGTTTTCCATGAGCAGGGAATTTATTTTATTTTACTTTTTTAACAATAACATTAAAATCCTCCCCCATCTTCAGCCAGAATTGGAATAGTCCATTCCATCATGATGGGCCACAAGAATCTCATTCTCACCTCACATTCTGCCGTATGCGCAGATCAGACCAGTATTTTGACGAGGATACTAAGTCACCTTACCCAAACTCTTGAATGTAATATACTGCTTCGTCGTTTTTTTAAAAGTGGATTTATACTTATTTATGTACAACTTGCTGCTGCTAAGATACTGAAAAATAAAGTGATACTGGCCATCATTTTTCACTTGTGAATCCTAGCTGTGTCATTGCATGTAACAGTTTTTTATAGGCAATTGGAAGAGAAGGGAAAGATTAATGAGGGCTTGTGGCCTGTTCACTAATGCAGCAATGCTCCAAACTGCCTCAATCTTCATGAAATATCATGTGCAGGGCAAGCTAAGGGCAGATAGGATTGTTGGTGCCATTCAGCATCTGTGGTGAACATACAAATTTTGATCCCACTCTCCCCAGTGCTGGAGAAAACCATTCTCAAAAGGAGCTCTCAAAAGGAGCTCTGCATGCATATCCGATCCCTGCAGAGGTTCAGACTGCAGCCAATGGTGAATTGCTGTTGCATTTTTTCCCTCTTTTCAATACAGTGGAACCTCGGTTTATGAACACCTCGGTTTACGAACTTTCGGTTTACGAACGCCACGGACCCATCTGGAACGGATTAATTCACTTTCCATTACTTTCAATGGGAAAGTTCGCTTCAGTTTATGAACGCCTCAGTTTAAGTACTCCGTGGACCGTCTGGAATGGATTAATCCACTTTCCATTACTTTCAATGGGAAAGTTCACTTCAGTTTATGAACGCTTCAGTTTATGAACAGACTTCCGGAACCAATTGTGTTCATAAACCGAGGTACCACTGTAGTGAGTAAAAATAAATAAAAATCAATCTACTGTATTTATATTTAATTTCTGATGAGCCAACTGTTCTACCATCACTGTTATTCCACTTGTTTCTCATGCTGGTTAGCACTGAATCAATTCATTGTGAAAAATGAAAGCTGGCATTTATATAAACAAAATCTGCATATTGTGGTAGAGGGAGCTAGTTATTTTCCCCTGGGGATTTTTAAAATTATTATTTATTTATTTTAAATTATTATTTAAATTATTTAAATAATATATTTAAATTATTTCTAAATGATTTTAAAATGATTTTAAAATAAAATATTTAAATAATTATTTAAAAATATCTTAAGCTTTTAAAATGCCAGCAAGAAGGTTTGGTCTAGATTAGGAGCAAAAAGTTCAGAGAGTTCCTTGTTTTACCGATCAACCTATCTGGTTGCTGAATTGCAAAAGTAAAGTTGCACAGTCTGTTGGAGCAGAAATAGACATTTCAAGACATGCACGGCTGTGCCAAAAGAAAGAAAGAAAAAAAACAATGCCACTTCTTTCTCCACCATGCTGTCGAGGCAGTGAAATGATGCCATTGCCCTCATAGCTCCCATTCTGTTGCAAATTCATTGCTACCACTTATTTTAGAGGATGAATTTGAATCTCAAATACTATTTTGCGCCTTTAGTATAAAGGCACATGCCATGTGGAACACTCTTCCCTTTGAAAAAAAGGCATGCACCAACAACCCTATATTTTCAGAACATCCTAAAGATTCTTCTCGCTTTTTCATCCCAGCCTTGCTGGAGTAGCTGCTGTCCTACATTTTATTGTATCTGATGGGCCACTGTGAAGTTCGACCTGTTTTTTACACTGTTTTATTTTGGTTGTTGGCATTGTATGCCTTTAATCCTTTTTATTGCCTTTTGTAATAATAATGTCTACACATCGTTCTATTCCTAATGTTTATTGTGCAAGTCAGAGAAGCCCCAAGAAGATCCCCCCTCATAAAAAATAAATAAATCTCAATGACTACAAGGGATGCTGAGTGGGCATGGAAAACTGAATGGAAGCTTCAATTGAATCTCTTAAATAGGAGCCCATCACACTGCAGCATTTTGTTGAAAGGCCACTTACTTTGCTGACAAGAATTTGGGTTGGCCAAAAATAATATGCAGCAGCTACAGATCTCTTTTATCATCTAATTCTGACCTAACTAATAATAAATTTTAAAGCATTCAAGTAACTGCCCAGGAAGACAATCTTCTTCCACTCTACAGTGGTACCTTAGTTCTCAAACGCCTTGGTACTCAAACAACTGCAAACCCAGAAGTAAATGTTCTGGTGTGCAAACTTTTTTGGGAAGCCAAACGTGCTCCGTTTTGAGTGTTACACTTCTGATTTGAGTGCCACACTTCTGTTTTGAGTGTTACGCTAAGGTAACAGGATTGATAACTCTGATAAAAGTGGCATAGGACTAATAGTCATGATGTACTCGTTCTTTTGTACATCGCATGATAAGGTAGTTGTTTGCATTCATCTGTCTTGAGAGACAATGGAGTGTGCTTCCAGGGGTGAAGGCAAACTGTTACGTTAGCAGCACTAAAGTGACCTCCCCAGGGTGAAAGCCTGGGCAGTGTATATGCCCAGATGACAAGACACACACACACACACACACACACACACACACACACACACACCGGCCTCGCAGAAGCCGTTTCCTGGGGTGTGGCTGCTATTGAATGCTGACAGCTTCTAGGACTCACAGGTGAGAGCTGAGTGCAGGTAAAAAGGTACAGAACCCCTGAATGGTAAAGTCCAGTCAAAGGTGAATCTGAGGTTGCAGCGCTCATCTCACTTTCAGGCCGAGGGAGCTGGCATTTGTCCACAGACAGCTTTCTGGCTCATGTGGCCAGCATGACTCAACTGCTTCTGTCACAACAGAACACCTTGATGGAAACCAGAGCACATGGAAACACCATTTACCTTCCCGCTGCAGTGGTACCTATTTATCTACTTGCACTGGCATGCTTTCGAACTGCCTGGTTGGCAGGAGGTGAGACAGCTCAACAGAACCTCGCCCCGTTGCAGGGATTTGAACCACCGACCTTCTGATTGGCAAGCCCAAGAGGCTCAGTGGTTTAGACCACAGTGCCAGCTGCATCCCTGACTCGCTTGGTCAGATGTCAGCAACCCTTTAGCCAGTTATTAAAATCTGGGTTTTGTAGCTATGCAAAAGTGGCTGCTATGAAGAAGAAAGGGCAATTGTGGTGTGTTGCCAAGTATATAATTCACTAGTACTGACAATCCGCTCAAGTCCCCCTCCTAGCTATTAGCAGACAGTGGCTGAACTCCAAAGAACTACTTTCAACATGGCCAAGGATTTGGGTGTTCCCAGTACACTTGTTAGCGCTTTTTAACTGATTCCTGTGATCAGTCCAAAGCTCCCTTGATGTGCAGATTGAGTCGCGGAGTGCTTTGGATGCCGGCTTCATCCTTTTAAAAGAACTTCTGCTGTTAATTATTCCAATTTCTATTCTGAAGTGAGATTTACCTTTTTTATTCTTCCTTAAGTCATTCTGACTTTGGTAATGAGCATTGTTTATGTTAATACAATATTTTACCAATTGTAACATGGAATGTAATTCCTTCCCCCCTGCATTAATTCACCAAGAGCTGCAATTTTTCCACTCCCCATTAAGAGTAAATTGGGGTTAGTTCATTCAGTGTATGAATACGTTTAATGACCTGTTTTCTTTATTTCCAATATGTGCCAATTAAGGGCTAAGCGTGCTAGGGTTTGAATAGTACTTTCTATTTCTATTTACATATTTCAATTATTGTAAGAAAGCTATTTCGGAGTTGTTAATCTAAGTATTTATTATTTGCTTGCCTCAATATTATTGGGACTCTTTCCTACACGTACTTACTAAGAGTCATACTGAATGCTGGGAGTTCCATCTAGTTCAACCATGATGGACTCCTGTGCATGGGCAGAGCTACAGTGGACATAATAGAAGCCGCTTCTCCCACTCCTTCCCTGTGCTCACAGGGCTGTTACAGGGCACCCCTATTTTCACAGAGCTTTTCTTTACTGAACAAAGAAGAAAGAACAAGTCAAGAATAAGGATCTGGTGTGCTGAGTAATGCCTTCATAAGAGCATAAAATTTGCCTGCTAGATCAGGCCAAGGGTCCATCTAGTCCAGAATTCTGTTTTCACAATGACTAAACAGATAATGACGATGATGATTATAATCATCATCATTATCAATAATTTGTAGAGCACCCTTCATTCAAAGGTGCCTAAATATATGGAATCAGGGGCATCGCAATAGGGAGGCGGGGCGTCCTGGGCTCCACTCTGCGAGGGGCAGAAAAATTGAATCCCGGACAAACCAAGAACAGGACCACAGCTCCAAGTATGCATAGACAGAAACACTTGCATTGCATTCCATTACCTTTATCCACAACAGGGGTCGGCAACCTAAGGCCCATGGGCCACAAGCGACCCATAGGGGTAGTTTAACCAGCCCTTGGACCCCTGCCACCCGCTCGGTCGGTTCCCGTGCGCCACGCTAAACCAGTGCGGAGCAGAGCGGGGACCGCCTGCCTTGACGCTGACCGGCTTCCCACTGGCTGCAGGAAGCTCCGCACGCTTCCTCTGTGCTGGAACGAGTGCCAGGAATAATGTTTGTGCATGCACACTCCAGCCCACCGAGGCGTCTGCAGGACCGTGAACTGGCCACAAAAACTTTGCCGACCTCTGATCCACAAGGTGCATGGATGTATTTAGGTAGCAGCATTGAAGGTTTTATCCTGAAAGCAAAGCACCCCAGACCTTCAGAAAATCAAATCGAAAGAAAGCCAGCATGATTGACTGGGGCATAGAATTTATTGCACTTAGTGTTGCATCTGGCATTCCATCATGTCCACATGGATCTTAGGAGAACTCGTCTAAGGTTGTTGAAGTCACTCTGTAATGGTTAGATGTGTCAGTTTCATGTCAATTGCAGTTCGCTGATACTGGAGTTTTCTAAAGGAGGGAGTTCTTCTGAATAAAACTGGCATGAAATTGGCGTGCATTGTGTCTTGGGTTAAAGTGACATTGACATAAAGTCAAGCTCTGTGATGCTTAAAATGGATGTCGGAACTGTCAGAATGAAACTAAAGAAGGAACATTTGATTTCAAACCAAATTGCACAAGATCTAGAATACCCCCAAGCTAAATAAGGGATTCAGTAGGCAAGAGGCAGAGCTTAGTATATGAATCCACATCGAGGGCAGGAAAACAGCACATGAATGGCCAAGTAAATAAATAGTTCAATCTTATGTCTAGTCCCTGACTGTTCCACTGTGCAGCAGCAATTTTGGCAAATTGTGCTATGCCACTGATGTGCCTGAGGGTTGATCATAAAATCATTACATTTGAGAGGTTGCTAGCACTTCAAGCCCAGCCTCTGTTCATCAGAAAAGCTTGTATATCAGAAATGCAAATCTGTGTACAACGTGTGGCAGCAATTTTGGCAAATTGTACTATGCCACTGATGTGCCTGAGGGTTGATCATAAAATCATTACATTTGAGAGGTTGCTAGCACTTCAAGCCCAGCCTATGTTCATCAGAAAAGCTTGTATATCAGAAATGCAAATCTGTGTACAACGTGTCACTGGGAGCTCTGACACATCACTCTATAAAATCTCTTCATAAGTAGTTCAAGATGGCTTGTGTGGTCATGATCGGACCTCTATAACCTTTGTTTGAACTCTTTGTGCTGTGATGATTGCATGTCCACATGGCTCTCTGTATTTGCCCAACGTCACCTAGGCATTGACCATGTCCAGGGATATGTGATTGCCTTTTTTCCTTTATGACCCATGCCCTGGAGAGTGTTAGGGAGCCTTTTGTATAGCTGGCATCATTGTACAGACATTTATGGTGCCACTGTAGAGTGTGCATGTTTACCCTTTTATGCACCATTCAACTAGTACAGCAGAACCTCGGTTTTCGAATGTAATCTGTTCCGGAAGGTCAACTTCTGAAATGTTCAAAAACCAAAGCAGTCATTTCCGGAAGCATTTATGTCCGAAAAACATTATACGGAAGCAGTGTGGTACATTCGGCTTCCGAAAAGCACCCGAAAACCGAAGCAGTTACTTCCGGGTTTTTGGCGTTTGAAAGCCGAAACATTTGACTTCCTAGACGTCTGAAAACTGAGGTACCAACCCAGTGAAAGTGAATGGGGCTGCATGTAGGGAAAGTCCGTAACTCACTGAGGTTTGAGACCCATGGGCTACCAACACCTGGCTTAGCCAGCCAGTTGAAACCAGTTGAAGCTGTTCCAAGGGTGTAGCTTTTGTCGCATGCTGACATTTTCTAGGAGCCACAGGTGAGAGCTGAGTGCAGACTAGGGACCAAAGGTGGACATACTATCTTTTAAGGTCACTAAGCTGACCTTTAAAGCCCTAAACGGCCTCGGCCCAGTATATCTCAAGGCCCAATATATCTCCACCCCCATCATTCAACCCAGACACTGAGGTCCAGCACCGAGGGCCTTCTGGCAGTTCCCTCCCTGCGAGATGTGAGGTTACAGGGAGCCAGGCAGAGGGCCTTTTTGGTAGTGGCGCCTGCCTTGTGGAATGCCCTCCCATCAGATGTCAAGGAAATAAACAACTACAGTATCTGACTTTGAGAAGACATCTGAAGGCAGCCCCGTTTAGGGAAGTTCTTAACGTTTGATGTTTTATCACTTTATTATTATTATTGATATTCTGCAGGGAGCCTCCCAGAGTGGCTGGGGAAACCCAGCCAGATGGGCGGGGTATAAATAATAAATTATTATTATTACCCCAGAAAGACCACGGTGGGACCCCCCTCCACACCAGAGGTACTACATCCTTCATTGAAATAGGAAATCTGAATTTGGGGCTGTATCACTTCAGGCTGCAGGTGGGGTGTCACATGACTGAATGCTGTTCTACCATGAAACTTCTCTCCATATATAAAAGAAAGAAACATATCATGATTCCTGTTTAGTGTTGTTTTTCATGGCATGCTTTGCTTGCTCTGTGTACGGTAGGAATCATTTTGGTTGGTGGGAGAGCATTTCACCATGAGCTGCAGTCTGAAGTGGTTCAAGTGAAACACGGGCTTATTTTCTCAGTGAGAGCTAAGCCTTTGTCCCTCTATCTACCTTCTAACCTTATGAATTGTAAGTGGCTTTAACCATGTGGAAAATGTAGGCAAATGACTGATGGTTGAGAGAGAAAACAAAGATTTGGCTCTAGCCGGGTCTGTTTTGTTCACATAAAGCAAGTGAGAAAGGTAATTTTGGTTGGGGCTATACTTATGTTCAGGCCCCTGAAGGTTAATATGTAGCACATTAAGCATGTTATAATTGAACTGTGGGGAAACAAATTAAAATTGTAATGAACTCTGTTCCCTTTGGAAGTAAAATTAGGTACATCATTACCAGCACTGGTAGAGTTCTTGATATTATGGTCTAATCAGCACTTAATAGCCCACTCTCTGTGGCTCTAATTTCACATAATTAATGTGCATGAAAAATGAGCCATGTAAAGGCTTTCCAATTCTATACTGTGCATTGGATAAAATAAGGATGCTAATAAACATGACTTACTTCTATCCCTTCCAGGTTCCAGGCATAAAATGCCTGAAAAATCCCTTTCCCTAGACTGGCTTTGATGAACACACATAACAGGGTATGATGAAACAGATGAAAGACATGACATCTCTCCGGAATGAATGAAGAATTACAAACTAAATGCACCCAAATCTTAATTTTATCAATGTCAGCTTAATATTCAGGTGGCCATCTTTTGCATTTTGTTTTATATTCACAATTTCCCACAATATTCACAATACCCCAAAAGTATTATTTAATTAAACAGTGCCATAAATGCACATGACAGTCTGCAGAATTTAAGATACCAGCCAATTGGGAATCACAATTTGGGGTGAAGGCAAGAAGCACTGACCTCACTTGGAACGAGTGTCTAGAGGGCTGTATTTGGAACTCAACTCACTCCCGGACACCAATTCTAACTAAGTTATTCTTGCCCTCACTCAGAACTGGCTTTGTGATATTACCATATTGCTTTTCATAAGGGCCACGTCTCATGGGGTGAAAAAGTATGTGTGTGCGCTCACACATGTAATTGTCGAGCATTGTATTAAGCATTTTTGGGGTGTTTTCTTTTAATTTAGAGCATGCACTTTCACAATCAAGTATTTTTAAGTGTGTCCTTTTGTTTCTTTTCTACTAACCAGAACATCTATAGGTTCTCTTCAAAAAGAAATTCTCTTTCTTGCCTTTTTCATGTTTCGCGCTTCTTCTGCAGCTGCTTTCATTCCTATACTGTTCATTATAATGGTTGCCTGTTCTTCAGGCTGGCCTGATCAACAGAGAAGTAATTTGAGTCTACAGCTGAGGACTCCCCTATAACAGGGCTTAGGAACCTTCAGTTGTTGGATCCCCTTAGCCTTACTCAATATGGCCAGTGATCAGGGATGATCGAAGTTGTAGTCCTACAACATCTGGATGGTTGAGGGTTCCCCATCCAGGGCCAGATTTAGATGAAGAGAGGCCCTAGGCCACCCCACTTGTGAGGCCCCTCCCCTCCCCCACCCTCAAAACTAGAAGAAAATGGAAGAGTGTTATAAAAATTGAGTGAAGCCAAGGATGATGACGGGTATTTAAAATTCTACAATTCACAATTTCTCCTCTAAAGGACATAAGGTATTATTGTTAAATACCCTGGTGATTTTTTTAAAAAAATGCATAAAATTAACACTGAAAAACTTTTGCAATAACTGAACTTTGTAAACCTTTTGTGGCCTGGGCAGGCCTGGAACTAGTTCCCACGTCTTGTTCCTGTCTAAGGAATCAAGTTCAGCCTTCAGGGCATTTAACCATGGCTCAGCATCCTCTGAGGTTAAACTTTGGACCTCTTGGAAGCTTGAAGGTTTCCAAACCTTCTTTGAGTTACTAACAACAGCTGTATCTGCTATGACTGTATTAGCCATAGCTGTCAAGTTTTTCCTTTTTTTAAGGGAAATTCCCTTATGCTGAATAGGCTTCCTCATGAGAAAAGGGAAAACTTGACAGCTATGGTATTAGCAAACTCTTCAGTATACCTGTTGGGTAGTTTACCCTTTGTGGCCCTTTAAGATCTGCGTACCATACACAAGTCTTTCATGCTAGGCGGGCACAGGCCTCTTATATACCTGCTGGGATTGACAAGGCATCTGACCCTCACAGCTCTCCTGTAGCTGCCTCTGATTAATTATCATTTAACTCTTGGGGGGAAATAATTGGCATCACACGTCATGTGCATGGAAGTTGCCGAACCAATTAACCAACCAGAAGGATTACTGACAGAAACTGCTCTAGGTCTGATTCTGCAGCCTCATCTGGGTCCTCACATGGTTTGTTTATGGTTGTAAATTGTTTCACATAGGATTTTATTTGTCAATGTTGTTAATGACAGTGTAGCCACGGGTTGTTGTAGTAAAAATATTTCATTCTTGAAAGTGGCTCATCCACAATGTTGTCTTCCTGTCCCTAAGTCAGAAATGTCTAGGCTATATTATTTTTGTTAAATGCCCCCCCCAAGAGAGGGAAAAAAGGGGTTCTGATGCTCCACTATAGTACTTTATGTTTGATGTGCTAACAGGGGGTGACTCATCATTCCACTTCATACTTAGAAGCTAGCAACATGGATAATTTCATTGTCAGACAGTTAGTATATTTGAGCTTTGGTCTCTCAATGCATTTAATATTTTGGAGCACTCGGGGTTTGCTACATATTTTCTCTGACAAAATATCGTAGAAAGAGAGAAACCGAAATCACCTCTTTTGACTGTTGTTAATGCTGAGCAAAAGGAGGGGAAAGGAAAGCAAGAACTATTGACAAATGGAGATAAGTGTCTCACCATATGGATTGTAACATTTTAATTATATTCTCCTTTTCCTTTTCCTTTTTTTTGGTGGCAACTTTTAGTGGTAATAATTTTTCAACTAATTAAAGACCAGCTGCTACTTAGCAAGCTCAACAACCCAATTAGGAGTCCAGAACCTGGTAAACAACCTTTATTGCCAGCTAGCGAGCTGAATCATCTCCTGTTGCTGGCGCAGAAGTTATATTTTTGTAACTATTTTGTAAAATTGCGTTCCCGTCGCTTTTCCTGGATATGGCAAACGATTTCCTTTGGAGTAGCTTACAATGATCTGACATCACGTTGGCATCATATTTTTGCACAGTGCTGGAGATCTCTAGCAGCATTCTCTATTTTTAGGATTTTGTACAAGCTCTCAAATGGCTTTCGCATTGATCTGGTCTGTATGTCACAGAAAGCGAAGCCATGGCTTCCCAGGACCGTATGAATGTGGACTACAGAATATGGTTAGTGTGGAGATAGCTTAATTACAAGCCCAGATTCAGAAGACAAGGTGTGGTGCAGAAGGAGAGGCAGAGAAGGCTGGGGGGCATAGTGGCTAGGAGCTTTCCCCTGAAATTCTGTACATTTACGTGGCCCCAGTAAATCATGGTTTGGCTTATCATGTGCGACCCAGCAAGTTGTTTTTGCATGTCTCTTTCAGATGGGAGGTCAAAACAACCCCCTGAATTTCAAATTCAGAGCAATGTCTCAATGGCTACTAGCCAGGATGGAGGATGGATGGCGGTTAACAGATTGAGGTTTAATCCCGACAAGATAGAAGTATTTTTTTCTGAGGTACAGCAGAGCCAATACCCTTGATCCCCCTTTAAAAATTATTTGCTGACCAGCACCATGTAAGGTCCATAATAGTCGCATATCCAGAATTGCCCTGATATGAAATTACATAGAGCACCAAATTTCAGAGTGAAAGGGAATGAAGCTACCCGAAATGCTATATTTTCTCTTTAAACAGAAATTATGCATCTAGACACATGGTTACCTAATTACGATAGTGCATGATCTGTTACAGAGAAGTGGCAACAAAAAGGTCCCAATAGAGACATTTTTGGAAAAGAATTTCTGGTGGTGGAATGAAGCTCAGACATAGTTGAGAAATAGCATATGATGCTCAGCAGTGATAAATGGCATGTGATTTCCATTGGCAGCTGCAGCTGCAATATGACAACTGTTACTGGGCCCAGAACGATAGACAGAGAAGCTTCCTGTAGTTTTCTGTGGTTCATAAATATCTGAGGCCAAGAAATCCAGGGAGAATACAGTGTGGCTAAAGCTAGTGATACGTGTGCAAGGAGGAAATAGTTCCTGAACCAGGAACCTCTAGGTCTGTGCATTCCAAAATGAGCCACTTAATGTTCATAGCTGTAGCTCATTCCAGTCCCAGATAGCCCACTGAGTTCCTCCTGGTTTTGAACAACTATAAATGCCTCTAGGTCAGGCCTAGGTAATTATTATTACCTGGGTAGTAGTTGTTGTTGTAGTAGTAGTAGTAGTAGTAGTAGTAATTAGTAGTAAGGTAAAGGTAAAGGTAAAGGTAAAGGGGCCCCTGACCATCAGTTCCAGTCGTGTCCGACTCTGGGGTTGCAGCACTCATCTCGCTCTATAGGCCGAGGGAGCCGGCGTTTGTCAGCAGACAGCTTCCGGGTCATGTGGCCAGCATGACAAAGGTGCTTCTGGTGTACCAGAGCAGCGCACGGAAACGCCATTTACCTTCCCGCCGGAGCGGTCCCTATTTATCTACTTGCACTTTGATGTGCTTTCGAACTGCTAGGTGGGCAGGAGCTGGGACCGAGCAACGGGAGCTCACCCCGTTGCAGGGATTCGAACCGCCGACCTTCTGATCAGCAAGCCCTAGGCTCAGTGGTTTAACCCACAGCGCCACCTGGGTCCTCAATTAATTATTATTAGTAGTAATAATTAATTACCTTATTGGCCCAAATATAAGCCACACCTCCCCCCCAAATTCCGATTGTGAAAAGTTAAAGTGTGTCTTATATTCGTGACCTTGCAGAATCGCTGTTGAAACAACTGTCCACAAGGGCTGTTGGGGGTGCAGGAGAACAGCTCCCATCCTGACTGTGTCTCCCAAGCCACCCCCAAGCCGCCGTAAGGAGGGGGGAAGGGGGGAGGCTACTGGCAAAGGGGTGCTGCCCCCCATCAGGAAGCAGCCCAGGAGTGGAGGGCAATGGCATGCAGCCCGCCTGCTGCTCCCAAGCCTCCCCTGGCGCCGGCTTGGGGAGGTAGTGCCGGGAGTGCCAGGAAGTGGGCCGCACCCGCAAATAAGTTCGGAATTTTAAAGATGCATCTTATTTGCTGATGCATCTTATATTTGGGCTAATACGGTATGACTTATACCCCACCAATCTGACAGGGTTGCGCCAGCCACTCTGGGTGGCTTCCAACGTAATAAAAACCACAGCAAAATATAAAACATAAAAAAACTTCCCGATACGGGGGTGCCTTCAGATGTCTTTGGAAAGTTCATCTGTTTGGCACATGATGGGAGGGCATTCCACAGGGCGGGCGCCACTACCAAGAAGGCCCTCTGCCTGGTTCCCTGTAACTTCACTTCTCACAGTGAGAGAACCTCCAGAAGGCCCTTGGAACTGGGCCTCAGTGTCCAGGTTGGATGATGGGGGTGGAGAAACTCCTTCAGGTATACAAGCCAAAGGCTGTAGCCAGACAAATATCCAGAGCCTTGCTTGTTTTTTCTTAGTTTGATCAAAATATGCCCACTTGTTGACTTCCGGTTCCTCGCGGCGGTGAGAAGGACGCAGGGACTTCGCGTGCTGAGGTCCCTGGCTTCTCGGAGGGGGGGGAAGTCCCCGTAAAAGCATCGGATAGAGAGTTCCGATGACTTAGGCGTCCAGCGGCTGCTCCGTTTGGCGGATCCCCCGCCGCCCGAGAGCTCAATAGAGCGATCGTGAGCCGGCGGGGTTGAACCGCGGGAGCCATTTTGGGCCACATCTTACCTCCGGGAAGCGAAGCTCCGAGTCCTGACCCGGCAAGCGGCGGATTCTTCCGATTTAAATTAAAGATTTCCAAAGAAGTAAGTGGAACTTTGATCTGGATTCTAAATTTGCCGATTGGAAAAATAGGAGAGACTTTAAAGTAACGGAAGTCGGTCTCTTCCTAATGGGAAACTGGGAGGCGATTTTAAAAAAAAAAAACCTAAGCCGAACAACGAAAGAATTTGGAGTTGTGGACCCGAGAGGGAAAAAAAGACTTTTTTGGAACCATCTCAGCCCCCGAGTCCGGCACCCCTTGAGGTACAGCGGCATTAAGGGGAAGAGTGTTTTGACAGCTGTCAAAAGCTGTCAAACTGTCAAAAGACTGGGTGGATTGATTGCATTGTTGAACAGTTAAAAATTGTTTGAAAACGTGATAGAACTATTTAAATTGGAAGTAAGAACGGATTTGGGATTGAGTTAAGAACTAAGGAAAAGAACAGCCAAAATGGAGTCGATCGTCTGAGAAAGGAATTTTCCAGTACCCATGGTTCCCTACCCCCTGTTTATCTGCGGTTACAAGAAGTATGAAAACAAAGCTTTCTCGAGCCTTCCAGGAGACTGTGCTGAACTATTTGCTGTCATGGGAAGACTTTTACAAGGAACGGCAACATCTCAACTTATCACCAGTCGAGACTGAAGTCCAAGTCCAGGACTTAGAGGATAATTTAGATTTGGAGATTGCTGAATCTGAGACTGTGTGTGAGGAGAAACAATTGGATGAAAGTATTGAAGAGGACTTGGACTATGACAAATTTGTTTGGGATGAAGCAAAATATGATTCCCAAAAGGAAGAAAAACAAGCAGAACAAGAAGATGAGAGGCAAAGGAACTTAAAGACTAATGGAATTGAAGATCCAGGAGGGGTTAAAATGTGGAGTGGTGTTTTTGAGGGATGGGAAGGACAGGGGCAGGGGGGGGCAAAGGTCTGTAGATGGATTTGGGAAAGAATGGGTGTGGGGTAAAAACTTTAGTTAAAAGGTATTGTTTTGGTCTTTGAAAGACGGTTTTCGAAATCTTGGCATGATAATGGAAACGCTGAACCAATTGGGGGAAAAAGACTTAGGGAGAGGAGATGGAATGTAAAAAAGAAAGGGAAAAAAAGTTATGTTTTCTTAAGGGAGCATAAGAATGGTTTGGGAAAGAACTTTTAAGTTATTGTAAATTTTTGTAAGTTAAGTGAGGTGTTTAGGCAAGAAAGCTGCCTACCCCCCTCTCCTTATTCTGAGGCACTCAGTGGCAGGGGGTGCCCAGATGGGTGAGGAGGAAATGGAACCTTGGAAGTGCTGTGCCCTGCGGGTTCCTCTTGTGGCAGGAGGGGACCTGTGGGAGGGCAGCATGAAAAAGGAGGAGGATTGAGTTAATACTATAAGATTAAGATTTGAAACTGAGTTGGAAAATTCGCCACAAGTAATCAGAATTTGTTAGGAAAACCATGAGGAAGACTATCGAGGGAGTCGCAATTAAAATGTTAAAATAACAAGAACTGGGAAGTTTCAACTTTTCCCAATTTTCTTTTTCTTTTTTTTATGTTTGTAAATATGATTATGAAAGAGATGGGGGATGCAAATCCCCATAACTCCTTCCTCCCTGTTCTCTCAGTGGCAGGGGGGGGATAGGGGGGAGGAGGGAGGGGGGAAGCTGAACTCAACTCACAATTGGACCCCTTTGATTCTTAAAGCACATGGGTTCCACTGGTGGCAGAAGTGGACCGGTGGGTGGAGGGAAAATGAAGGGACAGTGCTATATTGTATGTTTTCTTTGTGTCTGTCTTTTTTGAAAATCAATAAAAAATCTTTTTAAAAAACAAAAACAAAATATGCCCACTTGTTGGCTTCTCTTCCATCCCCTTGTCTTCCTGCTCCCTTCCCAATTGCTCCAGTTTGCCAGCCTCTCTCCCAACCTGTATCTCGGTTCCAGATATGTTTTGGATGAACATCTCTGCCACACTGATCTGGCAATGTGTGAGTTTGTTGAGGGGGGACAAAACAGTTCCCTGCTATGGCTGGGGGAGCAGGCACAGAAAGTAATCCACACATTGTGGCACTGCATGTTGTTATGACAACTTATGTAACCTCTGTTCCATTGTGGTGCATGGTGGCTTGACTCACTATCACTCCTGGGAGTGGTTAGATACTACATGTTCTTATGTACACATGGACAGTTGGACACCCTTGGAACATATGGTGGAACCAAGTTCCATGGCAAAACCTGGTGTTTCCAGGGCAGGGAATAAGCAACAAGACAATAAGCCAGAGTCCTCAGGTGTCATATTTATTACAAAAATGGAGTATGTACATGGGTAGCATTCAGATGGAACTTGCAGCCTGTTTGGTTAAAGCTACAAAAGAGGTAGAGGATGAGGAGGGCCACATGAGTTGTGGTACTTTTTATTGTTTTTATTTTTAAAAATATATAGATTCAATTTTTTAATTTACATTTATATTTGAATAATCATCATAAACATGGACATATAGGATTCCCTGAATGCTCAGACTTCCCTCCACCCCTCCATGGGTTCTACTGTCAATCTTTTTCTCCTGCATCATATAGTTTCTCAATTTTTACTTAACAATCCATTTTTACCTTAGTTCTTGCTACATTACAAGTGTTGTTATAATCCTGCCACAGTTTTTAGTTGTTTACAGTGTTCTCTTAGGTAACTTAGGTATACTGTATTTTTTCCCATTCTTTGTTAAAGTTTCTGTCTTCTTGGTTTCTAATCTTTCCAGTCATTTTTGCCATTTTGGCATAGTCCATCATCTTCATCAGCCATCCGTCTCTGGTTGGGACTTTACCTTTTTTCCATCTCTGGGCCAATAATATCCGCGCTGCTGTCATCAGAGTTGGGGTACTTTAACATAAGGTCTATGCGAAGGTCCTTTGTTGGAAGCACCTCAGATCTTCATGGTTTAGAACTCAGATGTTACCTGGTCTGATGCACTTAAATGGGCTAACACAAGATTTAGTGTTCTGGTCACGTCAGTATACTGTTCAAGTACTATTAATTTAGAACACTGGATCTAAATGGAGCAGTCCTGGGTAGGGTCAATGCTGTCTCAAAAAAAAAAAATTACACATCACTTGGGAAGACATGCGAACTAATATCAGTGTACTGGAAGAAGCAAAGATCACCAGTGTTGAAGCAATGATTCTTCAACATCAACTTCGTTGGACTGGTCATGTTGTGCGGATGCCTGATGATCGTCTTCCAAAGCAACTACTCTATTCCGAACTTTAAAATGGAAAGCATAATGCTGGTGGTCAACAAAAGAGGTTTAAAGACTGTCTCAAGGCAAATCTTTAAAAATGTAGTATAAACACTGACAACTGGGAAACTGGCCTGCGAGTGCTCCAATTGGAGAACAGCCTTTACCAAAGGTGTCATGGGCTTTGAAGAAACTCAATCTCAGGACGCAAGGGGAAATGTGCTAAGAGGAAGGCACGCTTGGCAAATCCACACCGTGATCAACTCCTGCCTGGAAACCAATGTCCCCACTGTGGAAGGACGTGTGGATCCAGAATTGGCCTCCACAGTCACATGTTTAAATCATAAAAATTCCTTCAGTAGCACCTTAAAGACATGAAAAAGCTCATACCAAAATAAAAACTTAGTTGGTCTTTAAGGTGCTACTGAAGGAATTTTTTTATTTTGCTTTGACTCAGACCAACACGGCTACCTACCTGTAACTAATGTTAAAATCATGTTTATGGAAGACAATCTTACTCTGCTACGAGTGATCACCAAAGATCTAAATGGAGCAGTCTTGGGTAGGGTTGCACTCTCCATGAAGAAGCAGAAGCCTTGATTCATGGCTTCCCGTGGATCTTTTAGTAATGCAAGTTCCTATCAGTGCCTTTTAACAGCTTCAGCTTGGGTCAGCTGGAACCTAACCTGGAGAAGACAGACTTGGTTTCAGTCATCCATCCTGCCTCATTGTGATGTACTCTACATGGGGCTGCCTTTGAAGATAAGTCTGGAAACTTCAGCTGGTCCGAAATGCAGCAGCCTGACTTCCGTCTGGTGCTTGTGGGTCAGAACATGTAACCCCAGTCTTATGTCAGCCTCCCAGTTCAAACTGCCAGCTCTAACCTTTAAAGCTCTGAAAGGCTTTGAGATTGATTGCTCCCATCTAAAACTGCATGGAAATTAAGAGCAACATTGAAGGCCTTGCTGTCAATACTGTACTGGGAGGTTCAGCTGGTTAGCATGAGAGGCAGCTTTTTCTGTGGCAATGCCCTAACTCTAGAATGCCCTCTCCTTCTTTGTGGGTGCATTCAGATGTGGGAATTATTGTGTAAGTTTTCTTATTATAATGTGCTTCTAACCCAACTTCTAATGTTCCTTTTGCACTGCATTATGGAACGATGCCTCTCTTTCTTTCTTTTTTGATAAAGTTGTGCTACATTTTAAATAGTGGGAAAGAACGGAATGCTGGAACGCTACCCCAAATATTGTCATGTGAAATTACGACACAAAATGCCTGTAATCTTGTAGGTTAAGGGGGTTGCTAATAGATTTCACTAGAAGTGCATAACAACAGAAATGTGCACTAACTTTCTGGTAGATTATGCTACTTTTCCAGAAAAGGCTTTCAAGTCCTATGAACGATCATGTAGAAGGTGGAAATTATCAGGTAAGGAAATGTCAGAATAAAGTGCTCTCTCTGTGTGTCTTCCACCAGAAATTGAGGATGCTTTTATGTCAATGGGAGTTTAATGTGTAACACGTAGTTTATTGTTTGTCTCCACTATCGGAAGCAGTACACTTCTGAATAATGGTTTCTGGGAGGGTGCTGTTATGCTCAGTGTTCCTTGCACATTTCCTAGAGGCATCTATTTGACCACTGTGAGAAAAGTATGCTGAATATATTGGCCTGAATATATAGGCAGAGGGCCTTCTTGGTAGTGGCGCCCACCTTGTAGAATGCCGTCCCATCAGATGTCAACCTTTAGAAGACATCTGAAGGCAGCCCTGTATAGGGAAATGTTTAATGTTTTATTATGTTTTCTGTATATGTTGGAAGCATAGAATGGCTGAGGCAACCCAGTTAGATGGGCGGGGTACAAATATTAAAATTATTATTATTCAGCAGGCTCTTCTTATGGTTTCAAGTTTTAACATGCAACATCTTTTCTTCCAGCTACTATCATATTCATGTTCTGCTTCCTTGTGTTGGTTGTAGTTTGTTGTCACCTTAAAAAATAGTTGTACTTTTTATCGATTACCATATAAGGTTTTATTGTTATGTTGCATGCCTCTCTAGTTATTTTTTAGTAGAAGAGCAGCGTATGAATAAATAAATGAATGAATCATCATTCTGTTGTTTTTATAGTTTTCTGTGAAGACCTTCTCATAGCCAAGACAGATAGCCAATGGCATTTAAAGTAATGACCATGTTGAGTTTTCATTTGCACAAAAGAAATTCTGCTTTCTCTTGGAATTACGCATTTGTGGATGCCAAACACTGGCAACAGTGCACATAAAGTCGTCATTTTTCCAATGTTCAGAACACTTGGCCATGTCCCATAGTTCTTTATAGAACATAAAAAGCATAGACTTCTTTGGGGCTGTACTGCCAACATCTGATTTCACCACTCATTCCCCATCCCAGTTAAGCTATTTTCTTATATTGCCAACATAAGTCAGAAATTGGGTGTTAATTGCCCCTGTTTTTAAAACATGTAGAGGGAGGGAGGGAGGAGAGGGGGAGGGGGAGGGGGAGGGTCACAATATATAATATAATTTCAAGTTAAAATGTGTGGTGCATGGTCTAGTTATCTCCCACTTGCACTACTGCAATGCGCTCTATGTGGGGCTACCTTTGAACGTGACCTGGAAACTACAACTAATACAGAATCTGGCAGATAGACAGGTGACTGGGAGTGGCCGTCGAGACCATATAACACTGGTCCTGAAAGACTTACATTGGCTCCCGGTACGTTTCTGAGCACAATTCAAAGTGTTGGTGCTAACCTTTAAAGCCCTAAAGGACCAAGTGTACCTAAAGGAGCATCTCCACCCCCATTGTTCAGCCCGGACACTTGAGGTCCACCACCTAATGGCAGTTCCCTCACTGTGAGGATACAGGGAACCAGGCAGAGGGCCTTCTCGGTAGTGGCACCCGCCCTGTGGAACACCCTCCCATAAAATGTCAAGGAAATAAACAGCTATCTGACTTTTAGAAGACATCTGAAGGCAACTGAAGTTTTTGATGTTTGATGTTTTATTGTGTTTTTAATATTCTGTTGGGAGCAGCCCAGAGTGGCTGGGGAAACTCAGCCAGATGAGCAGGGTATGAATAATAAATTACTATTAGAAATTATTTTGTTGCCTGCAGGCTCTGCAATGGTTACCACCAGAGGGATAGCCATGTTAGTGCACTACAGCAGCAAATACAACCAAGAGCTTTGTGGCACTTTAAATACTGAGACATTTATTATGGCACAAGATTTCATGAGCTACAGTTCCCTTCATCAGATGCACAGAGCGATATTCTCAGTGGTCAGGGGTGTTTGTGTATATGGTTTGAGTGCATCTGGAGGCTTGTGAAAAGTGATAGCAGAGGGAAACAAATGCGAGAGGACCTGATTCAGCCTCTGAACTGAACAATGTAGCATTTCAGTGTCATCCGTAAGTATTACACTGTCCATATAGCAGACTTACAGAAAGAGGCAGAATGGAAGACTTTAAGGGTGCAGTCCCATACAGACTTACCTGGAAATAAGTCCCACTGAACTCAGGGGAGATGAGCAGACATGAAGAGGATTGCCTTGCTGGTGTTTCCATGCCCGACCTATGGCAACTGAAAACTATTACATTTCAAAGTGATTTGAAGTGATATCCAAAGCTCTTTCAGCAGCGTCTGATTGCATATTTGAATGCTGTGGTCACCAAATGATGGACACACATACAATATTGCACTCCCAATGCCCCCCCACATTGCCTTGCATTCCAGGCGGTTCAAATAAACTTGCCATCCCCTGGGGAGGAAACGCCCTCGCTGCTATTTTGAGTCGTCCCTTAGGATTTGCTCAGAAATAAAACGTTCCCTGAGTTGAGAAGAGGCATCGCTCTCTGTTCTCATTAGACTTCTGACTTCTATTTTTAAGCGTCCCTTCTTGAAATGATGACAGTTCCAAACTAGTTTCTCCGTTTTATTTTGCTGAAGTACCTTCAAATGCCCAAAAGGCCAGGAGGAAAGAAAATTAAAATAAACACTTGCAATCCGGCAAGATAATCATTCCTCTCTTTCAAAATATATCTTTCCCAAAGGATTTCAGGAGAGACAAGCTTCTGGTTAATACTAGGTGGAAGGTCAAAATTTGCATTTTAATAAGACAGTTTAGCAGCCAGAAAAAACACACCTTCAGCTGGTAGAAGCGGAAACTTTAACGTACATTTTTGGGTAGTGGCATAAACGGTGTGATGTACCTTTTGCATTCATCAGTTTCTATTATTTGTGTATCTTCTATGTATGTCATAGATGCTGTAATTTTATGTTGTTTAAAATAAACAGCAGTGCACTTCTGAAATGAAAAGTAATGATGGCTTTCAGCTGTTGCTGTTGGTAACAGGATTTGGTAGATACATTTGTGTGTGATGGAAGCTTTTGTTGTTCTGATGATGGATGGGAAAAGCCAAATTCAGCAATTGACAGATTTCCATTTAGTTTATAGACCAAGGAATAAAACACAGATTAATTCCTTCTGAAACCTCTACAACCTCAATACGGAAGAAATCACATATTTCCTCAAATTTGTATTGCATCACCAGCAGGCAAACCCAAAGAAAATTTGCTTCTGTTATTGCCGAAACTCACAAGGAGAAGAACATTTTCAATAGTTAGCCTGTAGCTTGATCCGTTGGAAATCAGAGGAAGTTGCATATTTCCTGAATGACTTAGGAAAAAAAAGTAATTTAGATATTTAAAAAGAATAACCCATAATAGTATACAAATTGCTCTCCATAATTTCAGGAAAATCCCTTTTCGTACTGTATTCCTTGACTATTTTACAGCCTTTTTTAATGGAGCACCATGGATCAGTGGAACACCCTTGTGTACCAGCTTAATGGCTACCAAGCAGTATGATAAATCACTCCCCTCAAATGCAGGTAGCATTAAACAAAAATCATTGTATCGGCAGCAAAAAATGCAGGTGATGGCATGGGAATTGACGGGGTTGAGGAAAGCAAAGGCTATTTCAGAAGCATAAAGGGTGCACGAAAACTAAAGCCAAACTTAAGTATATACAGTATAAATATATTTAAAAACTTAGCAGTTTGGCAGGTATGTA
The DNA here is from genome assembly GCF_965207765.1 of Zootoca vivipara. Lineage (NCBI taxonomy): Eukaryota > Metazoa > Chordata > Lepidosauria > Squamata > Lacertidae > Zootoca > Zootoca vivipara. Next base: position 14,115,178 of record NC_142583.1, on the reverse strand, counting down.
TAAAGAATAAATCAGAGATGGAAAGCTAGTAGATTTGGCACTGCCTATTTATCTCCACTTCCGCTCCTCCCCATGGAAAGCAAGGTGAGAAATAAATTTCTCCTGCCTCCCCCCCCCTCCAAAAAAAAAGACCTGCAAGGTTTTATTTTATTTATCTAGTGGGTTCCCCCCCCTTAATATAAATCCTACTCTCCAATCAAAAAAAGGCAGCTTACAAATTATCCCTTTCCTGTCTTCCCTTCTCGCCACCATTGGAAATTAGGGACAGCAACCAACTAAAAGGGGCATATAGGAGATGGAAACACCTTGAGTGAGTGACAGGGAAGTGGAGATTTCCCAGGTTGAGAATTTGGGAGAGGAAAGGTGCTGGGAGGGTCTGTCATTGAGTATATGTGTGTGTATTGAGAGCTACTTTTGCTGCTGCTTCTTTTGAAATTGAATCTTTATTGATTTTAGGTATTAAATCCCTCCACCACAAAAGAACAAAAAAGGAAACAAATCACCTCACACACAAAGAAAATTTTACATAGGAAATAAAACTCTTCCCTATATTGGGACTTCCGTCATCCTCAATATGGGTCCCTCATTACCTTGTGGACTGCATATTTGCATATATTTTTAACTTATTGTTAATTGTCCCTATTCTTGGTAGAATATATCATTGCAGAAGTTATTCAAAACATGTCAAAGATTTTATCAGAGGACAATCTTTAAGGGCTACTTTTGCAGGGAGAGAAGTATATGCCTGTCAACACTGACCCTCCCAATTTTTCATAGCACTGGTGTTGTTAAAAATGTATTCTGTTTTATAGTTACACCTGAGATTAGTAGATAATAACGTATGTGATCAGACTCTGGTATTTCAAGAGGGTTGAGCTGCGGAGTTTACTGTGGGGTTGACATCGCAAATAATTTGACCTCTGCTTACTGAGTATTGCTCATTGTTTATTTCTTACTACTATCCAGTATCCTGTTTTGCTTATTATTACGGATTGCACCTGTGTAACTTTTAGTTCTTTTATATTTGAGTGTAATATGGATTTATACTATGTTGCCTATGTTCATTATGCTGTAAACTGCCCTGCGGTCTTTTTGACAGAGGGCAGTAGGCATATCTCTTAAATAATGAGACATGGGCTTTTGCGCATGTGACATGTTCCTGGATGGCTGCTCTGTTTTGCATCTCTTCTACTTTTCTGGGTCCCTTATTGTGCAAAAACCTTTCCTGTTCATCATTCCTGACCTTTAAGCCAGAATCATGATCTATATCTCTTCGTTTCTCCTCCCAACACCCCTTCTAACTTTCGCGCTCGGTTCCATTGTGTGGCGCCTGGCTACTACAGGCAGTTTGGGAGCAAACAAATGACAGCGCATGCGGTATATATAGTAACAGCTCTTTTCCAGCTCGTACGCAGAGGAAAAGTGGATGATGGCGAACAAGCTGACCTCACAAGGGAAATGAAAGGCAATATAAAGCTCAGGGGCAAATGAGAGTCCTAGAGGAATGATGGGTCATAATGAGCCTATTGATTCTGCCTGAACGTTTCATTGAAGAGTAGCACACCACTGAAATCAAGTTCTAGACTTTTAATTACATATACAGGAGCTTGGGTTCCCCACCCCCACCCCAAAAAGTTCTATAAATGTTGCCAAAGCACTCCATTGGGAATTTAAGTGAAAACGGGAAGCATTCTTAAAGCAACACACATAAGGAGGCACAAGCATCTCCATGTCAGACTCAAAACTGATGTGATTGAGGTTGTGGGTGCATTCTGTTTAAAGGTAAAGGTAAAGGGACCCCTGACCATTAGGTCCAGCCATGGACGATCTGGGGTTGCGGCACTCATCTCAATTGATTGGGCGAGGGAGCCGGCATACAGCTTCCGGGTCATGTGGCCAGCATGACTAATCCACTTCTGGCGAACGAGAGCAGCACACGCAAACGCCGATTACCTTTCTGACGGAGTGGTAGCTATTTATCTACTTGCACTTTGACATAATTTTGAACTGCTAGGTTGGCAGGAGCTGGGACCGAGCAACGGGAGCTCATCCTGTTGCGGGGATTCAAACCACCGACCCCTGATCGGCAAACCCTAGGCTCTGTGGTTTAGACCACAACACCACCCACGTCCCTTTGTGTGCTTACAAAAGCCAGGGGAACTTCCAAATCGCATTCATCAAATGCCACAAAACATACAAAACCACGTAAAAGGATCAAATTGAGAAACAAGGACACACAACTTATAAAATTGTTTTTTTAAAAAAATATCCCCGAGCTCCTCTATTCCTGCCTGCTTCTTCTGTTCTCAAAGTCATGGTCTGGGAAAGACTCCAAAGTTGTTATATATTCCCCTCTCCAGTCTGGTGGGAATGGGAGAGTATTGGATCTTTCAAATCCAATACATCTTCCAATCCACCCTTGACATGCTTCCTCACCTTAACCATTGATACATGGATATCAACTTCAGGAAAAGCAAGGGCTATGCAATCTCTAGCAACACAAACTGCCAGCCCACACACAGAGTTTCCAAAACGGTGAACATCTTGGCTATAGGGTGGCATTCATTCATATAATCCATCCCAGAATCATGGGGACTGTAGTTTGTAAAAGTGCCAGAAATTGTAGCTGTGTGAGAGGGAAACCACAGCTCTTAGGGTTTTCTGGGTGAAACTATGTGTTTTCAACATGCATTAAATGTTATTTCAATGCATGGCATGGGTGTGAATGAGTACACAAGCAATGTCCCAGCAAGCACTTGGACACTCGGTGCTAGAGCACTGCTTCTATTCCATCCTTTCATAACTGCATATCCAGAAAGCAAACTGATCGCAACAGTTTACTTACAACTATGGATATTTAATAGAATATTTCAATCTTACAATGGATCTGGATGTACTTACAGAACTGCTGCAACTCAAAAACACAACTGAGCAATGTTTGCTAACGTATCCTTTTATTTTTGCAAGCCTAAGGTAGGGAGGCTCTAGCACAGTAAATAGACAGTAAATAGAGAATAATCTCCTGCAATGGGTGTGTGTTTGTGAACTGGGGCTCAGACTGTGATCCTTGTGAAAAGAGGAGTGTTGCAAGGGTACAAGACCGTCTCCCTTTTCATTTGGGAAAATTCCAAAGGGGAAGCTCTCCAGTGAATAATGTATGACGTTTAATCCCATCAGTGATAAATAAGCACAGAGAGGGACAGACTCAATGCGTTTGCACAATTCGTATCACATTTCATGTATACTTTTTTGTTATGCACATAGAAGCTCCATGGAAGTTGAGAAACCTTGAGTGACCATGGGATGGTTGAGGAGGCAGAGTTTCTCTTTCCCTCCTGCCTACAATCCTGACAAAATCCCCAACTTTCAAGCTGCTATTTGCATTTCAACAGAAGTTCTCATTGGATGCCAGCGGAGATTTCTGTTGCAATGAGAATGGATTAAATCTATATGCCTACTGCATGCCCACACCACCTCTCTGCTACTAAGGCAGTTTGCAGTTTGAAACTGCGAAAGCAAACAAACAAAATTCAGAACAACAGTTTTCTCAGACTGGCTGAGTATCCCTTTGGGAGCTGATGGCCTGAGATTGCTGGACTGGGCTTCTGCCTTCAGGGTAGAGAGGCCTTAAGTATCCCTTGGTCTCTCAGGCTGTTGTTTTTGACACCTGCTAAGAATGTTCTTTTCCTTAGGCAAGCTTACCCAGATCTGTAATTACGTTGTGCATATTTGTTCTTTAACTCTGCTGATATTATCTGTATTTCAGAATGTTTATTGCGTCTACTCAATTTTCAAACCCACCAATTTGTTGTTGTTGTTTAGTCGTTTAGTCGTGTCCGACTCTTCGTGACCCCATGGACCATAGCACGCCAGGCACTCCTGTCTTGCACTGCCTCCCGCAGTTTGGTCAAACTCATGTTCGTAGCTTCGAGAACACTGTCCAACCATCTTGTCTTCTGTCGTCCCCTTCTCCTAGTGCCCTCAATCTTTCCCAACATCAGGGTCTTTTCCAAGGATTCTTCTCTTCTCATGAGGTGGCCAAAGTATTGGAACCTCAGCTTCACGATCTGTCCTTCCAGGGAGCACTCAGGGCTGATTTCCTCAAGAATGGATAGGTTTGATCTTCTTGCAGTCCATGGGACTCTCAAGAGTCTCCTCCAGCACCATAATTTAAAAGCATCAATTCTTCGGCGATCAGCCTTCTTGATGGTCCAGCTCTCACTTCCATACATCACTACAGTACTGGGGAAACCATAGCTTTAACTATACGGACCTTTGTCGGCAAGGTGATGTCTCTGCTTTTTAAGATGCTGTCTAGGTTTGTCATTGCTTTTCTCCCAAGAAGCAGGCGTCTTTTAATTTCGTGACTGCTGTCACCATCTGCAGTGATCAAGGAGCCCAAGAAAGTAAAATCTCTCACTGCCTCCATTTCTTCCCCTTCTATTTGCCAGGAGGTGATGGGACCAGTGGCCATGATCTTGCATCTACTCAATTTTCAAACCCACCAATATCATCAGTATTTTCAAATGAATATTATTATTTTTTACTAATTCATGTAAACTTCTTGGATGCTTTATTTATTCATTTATTAAGCCACATATGCATCTAAGCAAATAAAGAAATAATATCACCAAGTTCTTCTTACTGCTTGCTACAGCAGCTGGGTGATAGTGGTTAGAGTTTAGTAGCTTGGTATTGCAGTCTTTGTTGAAGAAGCATATACCACTTCCGGTTTGTCGCCCGATCTGGCCGGCGGGGTTTGTCTCGAGCTCCGAGACAGCCCGGCTTTGCTGAGGGGGGGGGGAGGCTGCGAAAGCGCCGCAGCGCCCCAAAAGAGTCCCAGAAAGAGCGTTCTGGGAACAAAGCTTCAGCGGTGCCCCATTTTTTGGCGATTCCCCGATTCTCTGGTGAGCTCTAATAAGAGCCCCGGAGAGAAAGGGTTGCAGTCGCGGGGGCCATTTTGAAAGACAGTGTTACCTCAGCGAAGCGAAGCTTCGAGCCGGTGGTGGTGAGCAGCAGATTCTTCCAAAGTTGCTGATTCGGAAAATTGGAATCCGTGAGTAAAGCTTGAAAAAATTATTATATTGGACTATAATTTGGCAAACGGGAGTGAGAGAGAAAAAACGGAAGCCATCTCCTCCCACTGATTGAATTAAGAAGCAGTTTAGTAAAAAAAGGAGACCCGTGCTGGCGTAAAGCAGCATATTATTTGAACTTCTCCAAAGACTATTTCAAAGAATTACCCCCCGGAGGCAGGGCAAAGGGGGGAGATTTGTTTTATTGCTGATATAATCCCTGCAATTTAAAAAAGGGAGAGCTTCTCCCTGCCCTGAAATTGGCAGCCCGGAGAGGACAGTAAGCTGAATGCGAAGACGGATGTCAGTAAGGATTTGATACTTAAAAACTTTTCGGTTGACTGTTTGAAACAACTTTAAAGTGGAAGCTAAATACTACGGAATGGATATGTAGTTTCCAGTTTGGAGTATTTGGAATACATGTTCTTTGTAACCATCTCCTGATTCTCAAGCCTCGCTCTGCCCTCGGCAAGCTGGAAAAATGGCAACAAAAGACTATGCACCTGCGTTCAAGGACAAAGTGATAAGACTCTTATGGGAAATCAGAATCGGGACGTATAAGACTCAGCAACAACTGCTGGAAATAAAGCAAGATTTACAGGAGCTCAGAGAACAGGATTTGCCCAATGAAAAGGCACAAGATTTGCAAAAAGAGGATTTGTCTAAAGAAAGAATACAAGAATTACAGGAAAAGGTTTTATCTAAAGAAAGGGTGCAAGATGATAAAAGGTCATATGAACTGAGCCATGGAAAAAAGGAAAATCAAGAAAACAAAGATGGACTACAGGAGTCAGAAGTGGATAAAGAACAGCATCAGATTTGGAATACCTCTTGGAAAGAGGGGAAAATGCAAGAACTACGGGAGAGACAGAACACCCATAAGAAAAATGGACAGCAAAGAAGAAAAGAATATTGGGGAGGGGGAGACAGAGGGGTTTGGATTTTGAAACAGATCAGGAAGGGGGTGGGATGAAGGAGGATTGAATATTAAATTATTCAGGATAGACAAAAAGGACTGAAAACTGGACTGATGACTTTGGAACTTACTGGACTGGAAGGGAAAGGCCGAGATCGGGGGAGGGAGGGGAAAATAATGATATTTAAAATTTGTTAATGAAAAAAGGAAACAAAGAGGTTATAAAAATATGAAGGTTGGTTCTTTGGAGGATAAAAAATAGGCAGGTCAAGAAAAGTAAGATTGAGTAGAGTTAATTATGAAAGGATTTGGAAATATTAAATTTAGAATGTGTAAAGAGGATTTAAAAATTGGGATAGTTTTTATAATATAAGGTGAAATTTTTGGGGGGCAATTAGAATGGGAATAAGAATAAGAATACTGTTAAATAAGAATTGAAAATGGGAATCGGGGCAGGGGGGAGGTTGGGGAGGCCCATACAATGATTATAGAAATAGAAATAATAATGATGTTTTTTCTTTTTTCTTTTTTCTCCTTTTTTTCTTTTTTCTTTTCTCTTTTTAGGGGGGGGTATCTTTGTTTTGTTTTTCTTTGCTCCTTTTTCTTTTTGTTTGGATAAATGGTTGGATGGACACCCCCCCCTCTGTTTCCTCCCTTGGAGCCTCTTGGTGGCAGGGGGGGTGTCGGGGGGGAGGGGAGGGGTGGGGAGAAATTCAATCATAAAATGAAGCACTGCCGACTGCCTGCCTTTCGGGGGACCCTCTGGTGGGAGGAGAGGGTTCTGGGAGGGTGGACAGAAGTCAGTGGAAAATATGTTATGTATTTTTATGTTTGTTCTTTTTATAATATAAAATCAATAAAATATATATTAAAAAAAGAAGCATTTTATCTCTCCTCACCAGCTGTTTTTCAGGGATGCAAAGGTTTTCTACCTCTCTTTCAAATCAGAACCGGTGAAGGCGGTGAAGGTCCTGTGTGAGTGTCTGGAGGCGGTTGGTTGGCGGCTAACAGATTGAGGTTGAATCCTGACAAGACAGAAGTACTGTTTGTGGGGGACAGGAGGCGGGCAGGTGTGGGGGACTCCCGGGTCCTGAATGGGGTAACTGTGCCCCTGAAGGACCAAGTGCGCAGCCTGGGAGTCATTCTGGACTCACAGCTGTCCATGGAGGCGCAGGTCAATTCTGTGTCCAGGGCAGCTGTCTATCAGCTCCATCTGGTATGCAGGCTGAGACCCTACCAAAATGGCGGACGGAACTCTCTTCGTAACTCGAAACATTCATACGTCAAGTCATTCGTAAGTCGAGGGACCACTGTATAAGGAGAGTAATACAAGCTTACCTCACCCTTCTTCTTTTTTTTATAAAAAAATTCTAGTCCTTTTTATTGCTTATTCTTCATAAATACAAAGTATATATAACATACAAAACATCCCATACCGTACCATACAAAATATGCAACAAACCTCACCCTTCTAATACTGGTATCCATGTTTGTTTTGAGGTTATTCATGATAACGACTTTCCACTCATATTGCCTGTGCCATAACTTTTGAAACTCAGACATTATTCCCAAGTTCAAGTAGGCGTGTGGTGGAGAGGGGGCCTTTTGTCTTCAAACTACTTCACAATCCCAAGTATGAAAGGAATGGACTCTTTATTAATATCAAAGGAATATAGGCTATATAAAAAGCTTTTGTGGGTTGCCTTGAAAGCCTGCATAGAAATCCCTGTGAAATCAGTAATGAGCTCTTTCTACTCATTCATTTCCCTCTTTATGCAAAACATGCTCATTTCATATAGAGATGAATCCTAATGAGCTAACTTGCCAGGTTTGTAATGTGCAAATGTTGCTTCAGAAGAGAAGTCACACCCACCACACCCACCTTGTGTTTGCGTTGTGCCATCTGATAGCAAAATACCCTTTGCTCATTTCACTTCACAGCGGTTCATAATGAGATCTCCAGCAACTACAAATTGCTGTTTAGGCATGTTGCAATTATTTCCTCCCCCTTAAAAAAACACATGAATTTTTTTAAAAAAAATCCAGAAGACTCCCTTCCCAGGAGAAAAGAAGCAAGCAGGGGCACCCTTTGATGCAAGATATTTATTATTATTATTATTATTATTAAATTTTTATTCACTTTTCTTTTTCTATCATTACATACATCTCATATCAATAACATTTATATTACAACAACTCTTCCCTCCCCTCCTGGGCTTCCCCCAACTTCCACTTCTGGTTTGTTTCCCTCTTGTTACATACAGGTGAAACTCGGAAAATTTGAATATCGTCAAAAAGTGCATTTATTTCAGTAATGCAACTATTTGTAATGTTGGTTTAGAGATTGCTGCTCCCACCTTTTATTGGGGGAATCTTTGCCACACCCCAACTCCCCTGGGAAGAAGACTTTGCATGGTTTTCCCCAAGGGAGGAGTTGGAGAAAACTATGTGGATGGAAGAGCCAATCATTGGGGGGCGGGGGGGGGGGAAGAGAAAACTAGGCTTTATTAGCTCGCTCCTCCCCAAACTCTTTATTTCTCACATCTCCCTCCCTATGCAGTATGGGATTTTGCAAGTTTTCCAGCTGAACATATGAACTAGGTCTTTGGAACAAAATGGCTTAATGACCACTAACTGTGATTCCTTGCCTACAAAGGTCCGTATAATTAAGCTATGGTTTTCCCAGTAGTGATGTATGGAAGTGAGAGCTGGACCATAAAGAAGGCTGATCGCCGAAGAATTGATGCTTTTGAATTATGGTGCTGGAGGAGACTCTTGAGAGTCCCATGGACTGCAAGAAGATCAAACCTATCCATTCTTAAGGAAATCAGCCCTGAGTGCTCACTGGAAGGACAGATCGTGAAGCTGAGGCTCCAGTACTTTGGCCACCTCATGAGAAGAGAAGAATCCTTGGAAAAGACCCTGATGTTGGGAAAGATTGAGGGCACTAGGAGAAGGGGATGACAGAGGACAAGATGGTTGGACAGTGTTCTCGAAGCTACCAACATGAGTTTGACCAAACTGCGGGAGGCAGTGCAAGACAGGAGTGCCTGGCGTGCTCTGGTCCATGGGGTCACGAAGAGTCAGACACGACTAAACGACTAAACAACAACAACAAGCGATTCCATCGAAAACTGGTTTCTCATCAGAATGCTCTTGCAGAAAGTTGTGAGCATAATTGTTGCTTCTCAAAGGTATGGTACCTTTCAAGAAACACTTCACAGCTTTCTGAAATAAAATGCTGACAAGAAACCAGGTGTTTTACAGGTGTAGTTTTGCTTTCCTTCTTTTTTGCCATACTCCACGTTTACTTTTCTGGACTTCAAAGGCATGCTACCTTTGGGGAATGTTTTAACACTAATGTAACCTAGTCAATTTTTTAAATCTTATTTTATCCTAGTCGTTTTACATTTACTCTGCATATATGAGGCAAATTCATTTTCTGTCACCAACTTGACTTTGCAATAACTGAATAGCATCGTGGTTTACATTGTTATAGGAAACTCTTCAGGACCAATAAATAATGCATGACTTCTTAATTATTTAATATTATTTAGTAAAAATTTTATGCACACTGGAATATTAATGTGCCATAAACAAATGTAAACAGTCTCATTTTAATTAAAATACTTTAGCAAAAGTTACAAGTGAAAGTTCTAATGCATACAGAGCAGTGATAAGCAAAAGCAATCTGTTAAACTCATAACAAATGCAGGGAAATGCTGAAATGGTAGGACATTAAACTTAGTATTATCCCCATGAATTAAAAACAGTTTTGCCTTCTAATAACGGTATGAAGAAACCATGACAATTTTGATTCTATTTATTTTTTAATAGGCAATGCCTTCCCCCCCTTTTGGGAACACTTGCTTATTAAAAATGGAACAGATTCCTATTTGCGGCCATGGAATACTGATCAAATCACTTGGGAAATTTTGGATTTCATTTTAAATTGCAATTCTATAATCCAAAGGCCTTTGCATTAGAATTGAGGCACATTAATAGTATTGGTAAGGACAGGCATAGGCAAACTCAGCCCTCCAGATGTTTTGAGACTACAATTTCCATCACCCCTGACCACTGGTCCTGTTAGCTAGGGTTGTGGGAGTTGTAGTCCCAAAACATCTGGAGGGCCAAGTTTGCCTATGCTTGGGTAAGGACGTCTATTCTGTCCCATTTCTTAGGTATTTGCAGTTTCTGGCAATTGACAGAATTAACGTGCCTAATTTCAGTTTAATTTGAGAAAGTCATTATGCGAAAACACAGATTGCATCAAGAGAAGCTGTCTTGCTATTTGTGGTTCTCACAATCTTCTGTGAATATTGGAAAGTAAACAGAAACAACCTATTGCAGGAGAAGAATGTGCAACATGAAGTCGCTTTGCTCATTCATGTATTCAACACCTGATCATTCCTTGAATGTGTGAACTGACTCCCGTGGAAAGTATTCAGACGACATTAAAATTCTACCTGTGGTTGATGGTTTGAAATGGCATTTGAACGACGATCACAAATTATTTCTGTGCTGAAAGCCATTCTTCTGCTTCTCAAAAGGGTTTTATTTTTCTGTGAAAGAGGCTTCCATTATTTCTGCCTCATTTTCAAGACACTTAAAATTTTCTTTCAAGTCGATGGACTATGCCAAAATGGCTAAAATGACCAGGAGAATCAGAAATCCGGAAGACCAAAATTTTAATAAGGAATGGAGAAAATTTATAACCTATCTTAAAAAACCATTGTAAACAGTTAAAATTGTTAGTAGGGTTGGAATATCACTTGTAGTTTAATGGTGAATTTTTGGACACAATGGAGATGTAAAAGATGTGGGTTATCATAAAAGAGGAGGAAATGATTAACAATAGGACCTACAAAAGGGAGGATGGAAGTGCTAGATATTCTTTGGAATCTTGTTTCTATGTTGTAGAATGTTTGATATGTGAATGTAAAGTTTTAATCTGAAAAAAACAAATAAAGAAATGTAAGGCGGAAAAATTCTTTAGAATTTCAGTGAGTATATACTTATCTCATAATTGTGAGATGTCATAAGGTGTTGTATGTATTGTATTTTTCCTTCCCAGTGCTCTGCAGCCTCCCTGGGTGCTTCCATTTACTGATCTGAAGAAGCACCATGGGGCGAGTTATCTTGTGATGCCTCCCCCTGGGCTATGATTGGAATGAGGGCACCTTGGAAGGTTGCGGGGCACAGACCACTGTTAAGGTGATTTGTAGAATGAAAGGATACCCACAAACACCCCTTGAACCCCTTAAAAATAAGGTAATTGCATCAAAAGCTCTGCACCCCACCCATGAGAATTTCAATGAAATCTCTCTCTCTTTGGATGATTTTTGAACCCAAACCTTTTCTCATTCATTGTTGAGGAATGATAAAAAATTCAAAACAAAGCAGGATAAAAAAATTTTTTGGCACAACTGTAGGATACATGTTCTACAGTAGGATTGCCACCCATCTCTAGAAAAATGTAGCCATCCTGGTTTTGTTTTTTTGGAGGGAGAAAAGTGGCCCCATCCTATTTGGAAAAATGGGATGCCCTTTTCATGTGTTCAAGCTCATTCCTTTCCTCAAACCTGTTTAAGGAAGAAGATTTTCCTTTCTCCAGTGGGAGAAAGAAAGCGAGAGCAGGAGTGGGAGAGCCGAGAGTGAGAGTTATCATGGGACATGGGTAAGGTGGAGCTTCCCTAAGCTCTGGTTAGTGCCTCTGCTTGGCTAGAATCTCTCCTCCAGTCACCCAGTGATATTCTGGGTGCTTGGCTTGCACCAAGCTGGCTGATTCATATGCAGGTGGGGTTAGGTACCTTACAACTTCAGTGGTGCCTCGCTTAACAAATGCCCTGCTTAACGAAATTTCCGCTTAACGAAAGGTTTTTTCTAGCGGAGGTTGCCTCGCTAGACGAATTCTTTTTATGAAAAATTTGTATAGCGAATCGCGGTTTCCCATAGGAATGCATTGAAATTCAATTAATGCATTCCTATGGGCAAAAAAATGCATTCCTATGGGATTCGCTAGACGAATTTTTCGTTATAAGAAAAGACCCGTGGAACGAATTAAATTCATCTAGCGAGGCACCACTGTACTTGACATTTAGAAAACACCTAAAGGCAGACCTGTTTAGGGAAGTTTTTAAATCTGTGATATTTTAATCTATTTTGGTACTTGTTGGAAGCTGCCCAGAGTGGCGGGGAAAACCCAGCCAGATGGGCAGGGTATAATAATAATAATAATAATAATAATAATAATAATAATAATACAATCCCAACAGAGGGCTATTCCACCAGGAGGGGCTGAGCAGGCAAAGGAAATGATCCTTGCCCCATGGCCATGCCAGCCCCCCACCCACCATAATCAATAATTTCACCCGATGCCTGTGTCCTGTATCCATTATTTCATCACCCTCGCAGAGTCACAGATTGCTCCTGCCTGGGCTAATGTACTTCTATTTTCAAAAAGTTATGTAAACCAGCTCACAGACTACAGCCTTAGTTATTCTTGCATGTGTTCTTGCAGAAGATAAGATAGTCCTTAACTGTTCAGATCATCAGGGAAGCGTGTTTGAACAGATAAAAGGTTGTCAATGACTCTGTCAAAAGATTAGGGACTCTGGCGGCAAGAAAACTCAAACACGTGGAAGAATTCTGAGTTTGCAGATGAAAAGGACAATCTATTTGATATTGGTACCCATTGGGACATCTTTTGTGGGACATCTCGCTTTCAGCTTATGCAGGAATTTACCTGAAGGTCACAGCTGGATTTAGTTGCTCTCTTTTTTCATAAGCACATGATTATTATTTTTAATCCCCTCCCCGGTTTTGCCTTTGGGTTACTATTAAAGATAGCAAAGGATATGACTTTGACTTGAACTTGAAAGTTATCAAAATCTCTCTTTGGATTTGCATTCCCTAAACATGTAGCCATTTCATTGTCCTTTAGAATCAGGACTCGGGAAGAGTCCTCTAATTCACACTTGGTTTCCAGAACCTTTTTTCATTGTCTGAATACATAAATGTTTAATAAGATCAGTTGCAGAGCTGGGAAAAAATATATTGGATGTGTTTTGGTGAATACTGCTTTAAAGACCAAATAAAAAGTTGTACAGTCTCACTGAAATCAACGAGATAAGTTAGTCCCAACTGAAGTCTATTTATTTGAGTAGGACATAAACAAGATTACCTTTCCCCAGACTGAGTCCTATTTTGGTAAGCAGCAACTACTCAACACACAGCTTCAGAGTCAGAATTATTCTGATTGTTTTATTTGACTTTTTTGCACCCACAACGCTCTCTTTGAACTCTCTTCTTTTGCTAATGTTGATGTCCATCAAGCTTAAAGTTATACTTGATTCTACATGCTACCTTCCCTTGTCCTAGCTTAATATTTAATACCACCTATATTAGAAAATAAAACTGAGAAACATTAAAGCTGCATGGAATTGGACAAAAGGCATATATTTTCCACACAATGTCAGTGTGGAAAATAGATAAGTAGAGTTGGTAGAGATGAGACAGAAAAATCTGATTTGTCTATCTATCCATCATCTATCTATCTATCTATCTATCTATCTATCTATCTATCATCTATCTATCTATCATCTATCTATCTATCTCTCTGTCATCTATCTATCTATCTATCTATCTTTCTATCTATCTATCTATCTATCTATCTCGTTTATCTATCATCTATCTATCTATCTATCTATCTATCTATCTATCTATCTATCTATCTACTATCTATCTGTCTATCTGTCTATCTCTCTGTCATCTATCTATCTATCTATCTACCATCTATCTATCTATATCTATCTATCTATTGGGGGGGGTGGAGGGCGGGAGGCACCGGCCTCGGCATTATCACCCAACAAATTATCCAATATATCCTTTCCTACTATCCTTAGCATTGCCACAGAATCCAATGAAGTTATGTAAGTGGTACAACTGAAACTTCTGGTGGTTGAGGGAACCACCAGAACAAATTGGGGACAAGGGTGACATGCCACCTTGAGAGGAAAGTTCCGTTGCACAGGAAGAATTCATTCCACTGATGTAATGACTTTGTTGTGTATAACCCTATCCTTACAAGGGTGAATTATGTAAACCTTAAAACTTGTTTTTGCTAGATTTTATCCTGGATCCAAAGCCCTCCTCATTGTGAGCAGTACAACAATCTCCTGAAAGCCAAAGTTTCTGTAACTGTCAAAAAGAAAATGCTGCTTCTCCTGAGACTGTCAGAAATGCTTCAAGAAATGGATGTTTTTCTTTATGGAAAAAACCTCCCATTTAGGCAGTTTCTTTGTTGTCATTATCTATATTAGGACTGTTATGGGAACACCAGATGATACAGTGGTGATACTGAGCCTTGCTGCTTGTCAGGTCCTGCTGCTCTCATATTTTCTCTGCAGGGAATAAAAAAAGAGTTGTCAGATTCTTGCACCATGGGACTCCTGTATTTCTCCATAGAGCATTCCATGTCCGCTGCTTGCTAACATTATGTCAGGTTAACAGGGTGATAGTGAATTGCCTCTAATCCTTGGGCATCAGCAGCTATCTTAAAGTTTTTATTTTTTACCGATTAGCAAGGCAAAAGACTGCAGGCTGAAATGCTCCAATATTCAGTCTGCTGGGTAGTCCTCCACATAATTTCTGTGAATGATTATGTTGCAGCACCCTGCAATGTGATAAACAGATCTTATCATTCATTCACACACTGAACACTTTTTTGGCACCTTCTCCTGGAACATGCCTTCCTTCTAGCCAGCTGTGCATATGACTTCGACTTGTATGAAATGTATCCTTTGATTTCAGAGAGAGAGAGAGAGAGAAATCTCTATTTGTCATTAAGATTATGGACTTATGAATAACACTGATATGTCCTGGATAAGCAGGTGTCAGAGCTTAAGCCCATTGCAAACCTTTTAATTGGTGGAATTAGGGGAGGGGTGTCACTTTCAGTCTATGCACCACCACCCAACTCTGGCTACAGAAGGCAACTACAAGCAGCCATCCAGATCCACCAAAGTAAAGAGAAAGAAAGAAGAAGAAGTAAAGGATCCACACGACGGGGTGAGCTCCCATTGCTCTGCCCCAGTTTCTGCCAACCTAGCAGTTCAAAAGCACGGCAGTGCAAGTAGATACATAGCTATCGCTGCAGCGGGAAGGTAAATGGCGTTTCCGCGCACTCTGGTTTCCATCACTGTGTTCCGTTGCGCCAGAAGCGGTTTAGTCATGCTGGCCACATGACCCGGAAAGCTGTTTGTGGACAAACACCAGCCTGAAGCAAGATGAGTGTCGCACCGCATAGTCGCCTTTGCCTGGACTTAACCGTCCAGGGGTCCTTTACCTTCACCTTTACTGAGGCTGAGGAGAACAAGGGAACAGCAGGGTAGAGTAGCAATAAAAGTCTCCCTTTCCCCCTTAGATCAGGCAGCAAGACTAGCCTAGAAGTTGTTTGAGAGTTTGGGCCTCATCCCATAAATGAGAGAAACTAACTTTGGACTAACTTTGGTTTTGTCCCCCCCCCCCATGAACATACCAGTACCAGAAGATGTTTTCTCCACCTACCCCAATGCATGAAGTGACTCTAACAGCTCAAGAAACATATTTTGTTTCTTTGTCTAACTGTCCTTGGTTCTAAATCGATGTACCTCCCTCTTACGCTAACCACATTCTGTCAGAATGACATGGGTAAGTGGATCTCATTTCTGAAAATATTAAGAGATGTTTAATATTAGCTGTGAGATTCCTGCCGCCATGCAGGGGAGGTAATTAAGCATGCCAAATGAGTGGTGGCAGAGACAAGGCATGTGCAAATTGAGAAATGGTTTATTGAGAGTTCAGTAGAAGCGTTGACACCCCTCGTAAGGTCAGCGTTTGCATATCGTAGACAGATGAGATGTGTTGGGTGTCCCTCGTGCTGCCAAGAACAGGTTGCTTAGCATTTAAGGAAGACTTGGAGGCAGTGAAAGAAATATCATCAACAACTGACTTGAGGCATTTGACGGAAACTCTGAAGTAGGTTTGGCCTGTCCTCAGGTAGAAAACAGAAAGCAGGTGAACGAAGGTGATACTGACCTTCACTTTCTGCAGAAGGGGCTAGAGTAGCTAGCCTCTCCTGCACCCAGAGCGGCAGGGCGGGGTGTTCCTCCCAAGGGGCAGCGCAAGCCACCCATGTCCGGGGGGGGGTGTCCCATCGCGGCGTGGTGGTGCGATCCTCACGGAGGGGGGGCAATCCCGGCATGGCGGTGCGATCTGCCCAGGGAGATTTTGTCACACACACCCTGGGATGGTACCCGGGGCGAACACCGCCCCCCTTTGTATGCCCCTGGGCTAGAGGGAGGCAAAGCTTTGTAGCAGCTATATCTGTGCCTGGGAAATTCTGAGACATAAGTGAGTTTTTTGAAAAATGTGGTACATGCATAGCTCTAGATCAGCCTTCCCCAGCTGTGACTCTCTAGGTGCTGTTGCACTTCGACCACCATTATTCCTGACCCCATTGACCAGCAGTCTGACTGAGAATGATGTGGTTATATTCCAATGACACCCAGAGACCCAAGAGTTGGAAAAGATTGGTCTAGCACTCACCTTACCTGTCCTACTGTGCCCAGAGCTTTGAGTGTCAACCAGAGCCTATTGATGTAACTTCTGTTAGCAAGCCTGCTCATGTGATCTGACAGTTGTGAAAAAGAAAGGGAGAAAGAAAAGGATCACAAACAGGAGATTCATTGTAAAGGAGTTTAGTCAGGTAGACTCCATTTCACCTTCAAGTTTTCCTACCTGGTGGGGAAAGGTGTTCTACCACTGCCTGTTCATATACAACATATATATGTTGCCATGTGTGGACCTGATTTGTAACTTTAAAAGTATATAAAGTGAAAGAGAAATGGTTCCATATTTCTGTTCCAGTGCATCTCCTTTCTTTTTAATTAACAATCAACTAACCTTTCCCCCAGAATTAAACAGCCTTAAAAATAATCAAATACAATCAAATCCTATTTGTGCTGAGATGCATCAACTATTACAAAAAAATAGCAGGGACTTAGCGATCTTGCCGCTTCTGCTGCATCAAAAAAGAGAAGATGCTGCTTTGCCTCCCTGACTGGGGGGTAGCTGCCGAGACCATATAACACCAGTCCTAAAAGACCTACTTTGGCTCTCAGTACGTTTCCGAGCACAATTCAAAGTGTTGGTGCTGACCTTTAAAGCCCCAAACAGCCTTGGCCCTGTATACCTGTATACAGTAGCAGTGCATGGGGTGGAACAGGATTGCCCTATTACCTCGGCACTGCTGCTCCTTACACCAACACAGCTGGATTGCAGTGATAGGGAGACCTCAGCTACAGAGAGCACCCATGGGAGCATCAAATTGCACAGCCCTGACTTGGCCATCACCCCACCCCAGTCTCGTCCAGGTTCACAGTGGTGACCCTGGTGTTGGGAGGGCAGCTAATGGTTGATGGGCAACTTTAAGGCTCCGACTCTCACTTTTGATTGCTCCTTATCTTTAACCTAGAATTCTCATTAGCCTTAATAAAGAAATTAACAAATTCTCTTCGTAAAACAGTTCCTGATACCACCCTAAAGGCATCAGGAATTGTGGCAATATGTGGGAAGAGCCCAAGCGCTCATAGTCCTTGTGGTGGCATAACTATCCAATGTGCAGTGGTGCAAACTTCCCAGCTCAGTAGACCAGGGCCATGTATAGTTGCATTGTTCCATCAGCTGTGCTGAAAGACCAGCTCCATTAGGCACTTCCTGCTCTTGAACCATTTCTATGCCAGCTGGTTGTTATAATAACTACTATATGAGAATTGGTGCCTGAGATTATTTTCCCCCCTCTTCCCTCCATATTTCTTTGTGTGTCTTTTTTTTAAAAAAAATAATTGTGAGCCCGTGGCAAGGGATTGTCTAGTTTAAATTGATCGTAACAACAACCACCTTGGGAACATTTTTGGCTAAAAAGTGGGGTACAAATGCTCTATATAAAATAAATATACAGTGGTACCTCGCAAGACGAATGCCCTGCAAGACGAATTTTTCACAAGATGAATGCGTCTTGCGATCTGATGGTGACTCGCAAGACGAATTCATTTTGCGAAAAATTCCTCTTGCGAATCGTGGTATCCCATAGGAATGCTTTGAAATTTAATTAATGCGTTCCTATGGGCAAAAAAAGAAACTTCAATGCATTCCTATGGGAAACCACGATCCGCAGGATGATTTTTTTGCAAAACGAATTGACTCGCGGAACGAATTAAATTCGTTTTGCGAGGCACCACTGTATGTACCAAAATTTCATGCTAGAGTGACACCATGCCGTTATCTTGGACTCATCCCAGGGCAGATGTGCCATAATGGTGACCATGGTTCATCTTCCCTGCTGCAGGGCATTCTGTTTTTATGGGAATCACATTATAAGGAAAGGTATTCCATGTCATTTGGAGAGAAATTGTGCAGTCAGCTGCGATCTTTTGTTTCTTAAATACATCTTCCCTTCTCAAATCTATTATTCTATCTTGACTCGTCCCCACAGAAACATCAGTTGCATTTCAGAAACTTGGTGTGCGAGGAGGGACAGGAATAGGACTACTTAGCTTTAAAAACTCTTACCTTGTGATTTGAATTTCTTTCCGCCTGACAACTTGTCCTATCTAATGGTGACAGTGTGCTGGAGCTAGTCAGTCTTCAAAAGTTCAAGTTGCCTTTCCCAGTGTCTGTGTATGAGTGCTCGACTGAAGTGGCTTCTGCAGGCCATTGTGAGAGACAATGGGACTTGGGCGGTGTACACAATGCACATTTAAAGCACATTTACAATTCCCGATTTCAATACCCCCCAACATTCCTCAGATAAAAGTAAGGAGAAATGTTGGAGGGAGGGTATGCTACCCCTTTGGCATCTGTACTTCTGCCGCCCCACCAGGAGTTATCACTCCCGCACAAATGACCCTCATTGACCCCCACTTTTTCTGTCACCCCTTGCCTCCCCCCAGAGCATTTTCTACCTTTTACCTTTGATGGATAGCCTCCAACAAGAGGCTAATATGTAACACAGAAATTCTATACAAGAAGGGAAGGGGCAGTTACTAGCACACAAGCTCTGTTCCTTAGGTCCGTTCAATGTTTGGTTTACACCGGACCTCTGGAACGGATTGAACGGGTTGAACATCAAACAGATTGAATGGATTGAACTCAAGAGGGTGAGATGGAGGAGGAAGAATGGTGGGGATCACCCCCCCCCTTCTCCTGACGCTGCAGGAGAAGAGGGAGGAAGCTTTGATTTACAGCAGGGCTTTGAGGGGTTTGAGGAAAGTCATAACTCAGAGATAAACGAACAGAGAAGTTGGGCAGTGTTAGAAGAAGAGGGGGGGGAACTGTGGCAGGGCAGCCAGATGACACATTGTCACTGGACAGTATTTCTGCCCCCCCTTCTCTGAGGACTCAGCGTTCATTAAGAGTGCAGGAACAATTAAATCAGATACATTTGACACTGGGAGGCCACCATAAGGGAAGATGCTGTTGCTAGGAAAGAGGGAGGAGGAGCCCAGTTTGGAGCAATGCCATTGTTAAGGTTTGTTGCATTCTTTTGTCTCTCGCTATTAGGATTGGGAAAAAAACTCATTAAAAAAAGACTCTACTTTGTTTTCTCTGCTCTTGCTGCAGCCGGAAGCCTTGCCAGAGCCTTGGCATTATTTCTACCCACATCACCCTCCATGGGTTAATGGTTTGCAGAGGGGAGCAGACTTTTCCTCATACGCTGTAGAACCCGGTTGTTCCAGTGTTCTACATCCCACAGAAACTTCCTTGAGTGCAAGAGGTTTCCTTGCTTCAGAAAGCCATCTGAACTTGGGCAGAGCAACAGGCATGGAGAGGGGTGCAGCAGCAAAAGTGCGCTCATCCCAACATCTCATGAGAACATAAGAAGAGCATGCTGGATTAGGGCCATGGTCCCTCTAGCCCAAAACCAGTCGCCACAGTGGCCAACCAGGTGCTTATGGGAAGCCCACCAAAATGACCTGAGTGCACCAGCAGTCTACCCACTTTTCATTCCCAGCAACTGGTATTGAGGGGCATACAGCCTCAGACAGAGGAGGTAGAACATCGCTACCATGGCTAGGATAGGAGCTACTCCTAGGGGCTGCAGGGGCTCCCCCCCTAATAAAAAATTTGAGGGGGCCAGGTCCCC
Organism: Zootoca vivipara; assembly: GCF_965207765.1. NCBI lineage: Eukaryota > Metazoa > Chordata > Lepidosauria > Squamata > Lacertidae > Zootoca > Zootoca vivipara. Next base: position 14,094,999 of record NC_142583.1, on the reverse strand, counting down.
CCAAAGTCGATGGGCATTGCCATTCAAATGGTGTCCATGCACCATGTCATGTGATTGATTATGTGGGGCGGGGCTTACCTGGGCCCCCGCAATATTACAGTGGTACCTCGGTTTGCGAATGCAAAGCCCTAAACGGCCTCGGTCCAATATACCTGAAAGAGCGTCTCCGCCCCCATCATTTAGCCCGGACACTGAGATCCAGCGCCGAGGGCCTTCTGGCGGTTCCCTCACTGCGAGAAGTGAGGTTACAGGGAGCCAGGCAAAGGGCCTTTTCGGTAGTGGCGCCCGCATCTGTGCATCCGATGCCGCGGAACCCAGATGTAAACACTTCTGGGTCCGTGGTGTTCATAAACGGAGGTAGGCATAAACCGAGGTTCCACTTTATATTCAAGTTGGCACCCCTGATGGCTAGTACCTGCCTGATTTGCCTAATCAACAGAAGTATAGTGTCCAGATCAAGGGAAGTAATAGTACTATTCCATTCTGCCTTGGTTAGACCACACCTGGAATACTGTGTCCAATTCTGGACACCACAATTTAAGAAGGATGTTTGTTGACAAGCTGGAACATGTGCAGAGGAGGGCAACCAAGATGAGCAAGGGTCTGGACACTAAGCACTATGAGGACCACTTGAAGGTGCTGGGTATGTTTAACCTGGAAAAGAGGAAACTGAGAGGAGATATGATAGCCATCTTCAAATATCTAAAGCAGGCATCCCCAAACTTCGGCCCTCCAGATGTTTTGGACTACAATTCCTATCTTCCCCAACCACTGGTCCTGTTAGCTAGGGATCATGGGAGTTGTAGGCCAAAACATCTGGAGGGCCGCAGTTTAGGGATGCCCGATCTAAAGGGCTGCCACATGGAAGAGAGAGCATGCTTGCTTTCTCCTGCTCTTGAGGGTAGGACTCAAGGCACTGGCTTCAAGTTGCAAGAAAGGACATTCCCACAAAACATTCAGAAAAGCTTTCTGAGCTGTTCGGCAGTGGCGCAGACTTCCACAAGAGGTGGTGGACTCTCCCTCCTTTTTTAAGCAGAGGTTGTATGGTCATTTGTCATGGATGCTTTAGCTGAGATTCCTGCATTGCAGAGGGTTGGACTAGATGACCCTCATACAAACTCTAAGATTGTATGATTCTGTGATTCTTGTAATGCCACCGCACCCTCACATATGGATTTTCATGTACTTGCAGTAACACTTGGCTAGGGATAAAATGCATTTCAGATGGAGGAATGCAGGCAGTAATCTTTATTTGTGAGAGCAGGGGTGGTTTGGGTACAAAATAATGTTCTTCTTTGCATCTGTGAAATTTTAGGGGGCATGCACTGGACCTGGTTTGGAGCATCTACTCAGCAATTCCCAATATGTTTCTGATGACTTTGCTGCACACACAAAATAACTCTCGCTCTGATATAGCATAAAATCCGCTTGCAATTTTATGATATCCATTATTCAATAGACTGCATTGTTATACTGTTCACACCACATTATAAAACGGTAACGGGGAGATGCTAATGCTATATGCCTGTAGCGGACTTGTGAGCTGTCCCTTTCAGGCCCAAAGCACAATAGCACAGAGAAATGTGAAGAAACACAGCAATAGTAAATATGTTTCTTTGATAAATTGATTCTCCACTGGATGCCACTGTTGGCCCACAAAGCTTAGTAACAAGCACAGGTTCTTTGGCAGCAGAAATGTTTCTTTGGAAAAACAGAAGATATTTTCTTGACTGTGGGGAAAATGTCCAATTGTGATTGAAGGCACTTCAAAAAGGGAACACTTATTCTTTTAACTAACCTCGCATACAAATGACACTCTTGCACACCCCAACATTCCCCCCCCCAAGAAATAAACTCTTATATTTAGTTTTTATATTTTTGTATGGTAGTGGACACATCTTATCTTGATAATCTGATCGTGATTAAATATTGGAATGTGTGCCTGCTTTTTAAAGAAAATAAAGCAAGGGAATGGAAGTAGTGCCAGACCATCTTGTAAATATTACATTTCCAATTGGTCTGTGTATGCCAGTTAATATTTGCATTCTGCCACAGATTCTCCCACTCACTAAGCCCTGTTGCCTCTTCAGTTTCTGGCACAACTCCCTCGTTTTCCTTCTGACCACTTGTCATTGTCCCACCACCAATCCCCAGGCTCTGAACCTTCTTCCTTTGGGAGTTTCCCAGCTGGTTCTGTAGCCCTATCAGCTACTAAGGGTCCTTTAAGTTGCGCCCAGGCAAGGGCAGAGACAGTCAATAAGACACCGGGGTTGGTTCCAGAGAAAGAGTTTTAATCTCTAATTAGAGAGACTCCTGATGACAAGAGTAAAGAAACACAAATTGAAAAGCTTCTTATACACTTCTTTGGGCTCCTTTTCCCCTCCTTTCTAAATGTGCGTACGCAAGGGGGTCACAAGTACATATAAGGATCTTCCTGTGTCCGGTAAACACATGCTGACTCATGCTGCCCCGGTAGCATCCTCACTCAGCCTTGAGTAAGACTATGCGTCAAGGATAGCAGCTTCCATGTGCGTCCACTGATAAGCCTTTCTCTGTGATCCAGACAAGGTCAGCTCTTAGCCTTGATTGCACTTTGACACACAGAGGCATAGAGGCAAAGAGGAAAGCATTTTAAGCAAGACATCCCAGGGCTACAGCCATACAGTCAGAATTCATACAATGCAAGCAATGCAAACTATAGGATCAGATCTAGCTCGATAAAACAATTAGCAATTCTCTCTCCACAGTTCCTCCCAACATTCCTCTGCATCCCAGCAGTCCATGACATCTGCTGCTGGTGGAGAAGCAGCACCACAATCAGTCCTGATTCAGGGCAACACCACACCAATTTTAGCAGCATTTTTACCCCAAATCAGTGCTGGTGTCAGTGCCTCTTCTCTGCCACTGGTGGAGTTGGTGGGGTAGGCAGGGCACCCACTGGCGTGCTGCCCAGTGGGGCTTCTGCCGCTTGAAGCAGTGGCCTCACCTGCCTTATGGCTGGGCTGGCTCTGCAAGAAAGAATGCATTCACCCCCAAAATTTGAATAATAATAATAATAATAATAATAATAATAATAATAATAATAATTTATTCTTTATACCCTGCCCATCTGGCTGGGTTTCCCCAGCCACTCTGGGCAGCTTCCAACAGAAAAATACAATACAATAATCTATTAAACATTAAAAGCCTCCCTAAACAGGGCTGCCTAAACAGGAATGCATTTCCCTGACATTTTCTAAAACACAAAAGTCCTTAAAAGAAGAAGAAGAAAGTGGGTTGTGCAAGGATGACAGAGCGCTTCAACCTGCATTTAATGTACAAACTTATAGCTCTGCTCCAGTTTCTTCCACCAAATGCTAACAGTCCGAAGACACCCTAAAACCAGTTGGATTATGGCTGAATTAAGGAGAAGAGCCAGGCAGACATGTTCATAGGTCCATGTGGAACATTATTGTGTCACTTGACAGTGTGGTGTAGTGTGGCGTAGCTGTCATAGGAATGTGAATAAATGCTAGGAGAGGATATACCGTGTTTCTCTGAAAATAAGCCATACCCCAAAAATAAGCCACCGTGTTTTTTTTAAAGGAAAAATAAATATAAGACGGTGTCTTATTTTTGGAGAAACACAGTATTTATTAGATATTATCATCCCTTCCTCACATTTGTGAGATCTCTTTCCAGTGCATCTCTTTGCAGCTGAAAAAGGGAAGCTTGGATAGGCTAGTTTTAGCCTTTTAGTTTAAGTAATCCAGGAAGCTTTGAGGCAGACTGGATTTTACTGGGTATTTCCCCCCTTTCTCTGACTGAAAACAATAATCACACAAACAATCTTGTAAAAATAAAATTTACTCGTTGAAGAGTAACAGATACAGCAGCTGTTTTCAGGCAGTCTTAAAATGGTATTCCAATAACAAAGACATTAGTCCAGATTAAAATGTAGCACATCGCTGGGAAGAGGTGAAAGAGCAAAGAAGTGCCTGGCCAGGTGAATAGATTATATATGGCCACACTCTCTCCCTTTCAGAGTGCAGGGAGTGTCTCTCAAGACTTCTCTTTAGCAAATTTACAGGAAAACTCTTTGAGCTTCAGCTCCATTCATGTGTCTATCTAGCAAACATGCATTCTTGGTTTGACTGCATTGTATATATCCTGCAGCTGCATTCTGTCCAGTTGCAGGATTGGTAGCACCTACTTAAGTTAAAAAAAAAGAAAAAGCTCCAGGACCCCTGGACGGTTAAGTCCAGTGAAAGGCAACTATGGAGTTGTGGCGCTCATCTCGCTTCAAGCTGAGGGAGCTGGCGTTTGTCCGCAGACAGCTTTCGGGGTCATGTGGCCAGCAGGACTAAACTGCTTCTGGTGCAACAGGACACCATGGCAGAAACCAGCACGCATGGATACGCTGTTTACCTTCCCACCACAGCAGTACCCGTTTATCTACTTGCACTGGCGTGCTTTCGAACTGCTAGGTTGGCAGGAGCTGGGACAAAGCAATGGGAGCTCACCCCATCATGGGGATTCGAACCGCCGACCTTCTGATTGGCAAGCCCAAGATGCTGCTCAGTGGTTTAGACTACAGTACAGTACAGCAATGAGAAGGCCGACAGTTCCCTTTTCTGGTAAGGTGTCAGGGTGACACATGCGAGTGAGTCTAGAGCGCTAGGTTTTGGTTGCTTGAATCCCGGAGTGCCTTACTTTGCAGCTTCTTAGCAGAGTTTACTTTTTGTGAAATCAAAAACGTCTGGCTCTTGCATGGTCCTGTTGGTAGCGCAGGCTACCAACACATCCTGGGAAAAGATTCATTAATTACATTTGCCCACTGAGTCCTATCTCTTGCAGCAAAGTGCTGCAAAGGCTGACTCTAATTCAGTCAATATTTGTTTCTGTTCCCTCAACATGGTGTTATTTAAGAGTTTATTTACTCTTCCACTTATGGCTGTAAACAGAGATAATAAAGACAACACTTGGCAATAAACGGACACCTGGAGGGAGAGAGATTGCTTTCAGTGTGGTTGGATGGCTTTGGATAACCTAACTCAGATGCTGTTCATTTTAAGAACTATCAGATATTTTCATCCAAGCTACTTTCCTGTCCAAACAAAGCAGCTTTCAGGGAGATCCATCGCCCTCTTTGCACATAGAAAGATCTGCTGTGAATATGCACATGTGCATATTCACAGCAGATGTTTGGCCCCTTCAGGCTCTGGAGAGCAAAGGCCTCTTGTATACCTGCTGAGATTGACAAGGCATCTGACCCTTACCTGAATCTCATAGCTCTCCTGACAGGTGATTTGGTCTGCAGCCACAGTGTGGAAATAAAGGATGAGATTGCCCACCAGATAGCAGGCACTCTACTATTCAAATTAGGCCTCAAAGTTTTTGTTACAATCCTCTTCTCAATTAAGTAACCAATTTTAATCAATAATTTAAATTATCAAAATTTTCTTATTTGTTAATTCGAGCAAGTAAACTACTGCTCTCACTTCATTACAAACAGTATTTCTACCTTCTACACACTTGAGCAAATCTGCTCCTCTTCCTTTCACAGATTTTTTTTTTTTGCCATTTGCAACTGTAGCTGCCTCTTTTATTTCTTCTTCTCTTTTTTTTTGGGGGGGGGGAATTAATTAGCACCACACATCATGTGCAAGGAAGTTGCCAAACCAATTAACCAACTAGAAGGATTACTGTTAATAGCACCAGTTTTCCTATAACTTGATATTGCTGGATAGTTTTGATGAACTGCAAAAGCATTTTTAGTTTGCTTTCTGTTGCCACCCTGGAACTTTTCTTTATTAGTGCCACTTTGTTGTGTACGATTCCTTGCAAATGAAGGAAAGCAACTTTTCTGCTTGTATATGTTGATAATATATTTTTGGTTACTGAGGACAAACAAGACTGTACAAAAACAAGGTTGGGTGCAGGACATAGGCATCCTGGCCAGGACATAGGCATCCTGAGTGTGACAATGGTGACCTGTGTGCTTGCTTGATTAACAGCTGCTGGGGACTTCAAGGTCCCTGCTCCCCCTTCTTATTGACTTTGTACTGGACCTGGAGACTCCAATAGAGAGCATTCCATGTCAAGAAGGAGGGCAAGTGGACACTATATCAAATGACAGGGCGCAACTTAGAACCCTTATCATCTAATAAGGCTACAGTAGAAATGGTTATTTGCTACTGGGATGGGATGGAGCTACAGTGAGAAAGAAATGACACCATCCTCATGTCTGAAATCAGAGCTAAATTTCTGATGTTCTACTGCTTAACTGAATGGTGGCTCATAGCAAAAGTCTGTCTTTCAAGGTCATGGGGTTTTTATCTGAATCTTGATGGACTCAGACATAATAAGTCCTCTTTATAATCACCAGCTATGGCGCTGCAGGATGGTACATCACTCTCAGTTAAGGATTTAGGAATCATTGTTCTTCCAAAGTAACCTTTCTGTAAGCAGAAGAATAGGAGATGGTTAAATGTGGGCACATTAAATTGGTATTTTGCATGTCTCCTGATTTTTTAAACCTATTAACTAGACAATAGTGGTCCTGCTTGCAGATTGCTGACTCTCTCAAATATATATATTTCTTTTTAATCCCCACAGCATTTCAAGGCAACATCATGCATATTATGAATATAGAAAATGTAGCTGGTGAGAGCACTGCTTGGTCATACTGAAAATTAGATTTAATTCCCCTATTCCATGAGGTAGGCTTAGCTATTCTAATACCTCTCTCTCTCTCTCTCTCCCTCCTCCTCCCTCTCTCTCTCTCTCTCTCTCTCTCTCTCTCTCTCTCTCTCAACCTACTTCAGTATTTTTTCCTTTGCTGAATTAAGGATATTTTCACTAAAAGCAGTGTGTGTGTGTGTAAAACACCAATTCACAATATTGTATTGCCACACATAGAATGTGGGGCTATTCAGAGTTCTCTTTCTAACTATGCATACCCTAGAGATGTGATGACCAAACTCGGCCCTCCAGATGTTTTGGGACTACCACTCCCATCATCCCTAGCTAACAGGACCAGTGGTCAGGGATGATGGGAATTGTAGTCCCAAAACAGCTGGAGGGCCACGTTTGGCCATCACTGCCCTAGAGAAAGCATTCTCCCAATGGCTTTGAGGTCAGCCCAGGAATTCAGGGGGCCAGGTGAAAAAGAAGACTGGGCTCCTGGGTTTTCAACAGGGTATAGAAGGGGGAATTTTAACAAAGTCTCTCATCCCACTACCTAAGGGCCATCCTATCTTGAAGGGAGGAGAGATCTAGTTCTCCAAAGCCTTTATCCTCATAACTTGGTCAATCAATACACAGAGAGAGGACCAGCTGGGGCAAGTGAGGTGCTGCTGTGCTGCTGCCTTCCTGATAGCAGTTTTGCTGCTGTTTGCTGGGTTGTACCGGGACAAGTCAGGGGCATAGCTGCCAAGTTTTCCTTTTCTCGCGAGGAAGCCTATTCAGCATAAGGGAATTTCCCTTAAAAAAAGGGAGAACTTGGCAGCTATGGTCAGGGGCAGGGCAGTGGTGGGGTTAGAACTGCACTGATGAAGGACCACTGAATTGGCTCCATTGGTATGCTTGCCCATCCCTGTCTGCTCTTTCACCTGCCCTCTTACTTTCCCTGCCTCCCCAAAATAAACTTGTATGAAAACCGGCTGGAAGTCACTTAGTGCATGGAGACTGCCATCATGGGAAGAAGATGACTGGGGTGGGTGAGACATTCATTTTGGTTCAGATTTACAGACAAATTTAACTGAAATAATGAGGACCAAAACACAGCCGTCCTTTGAAATTCACGCTTCTCTGAATTTTGCATTGGCAAGAACTGCGTACTTATTCACACACACACACACACACACACACACACACACACACACACCATAGTAAACTGCATCAGTATCAGTGAAACTAGCACACACAAATGTGTTGTAAAATGTTTAAATTGTTTTGTGGAAAATAGACAGAATTGCCTACAAAGATGTTTACATTAGGAGAAATTCAGACTAAAATTCCGCTGGATTTCCATGAGGATTTGCTTTTCTTTTTAAATTTGCAAGCTGATGGGGAACTGAACTTAAGAGTGGGGAAATGATTCACCCAGCCATAGCTGAAATCATGTCCACATGTGTCAGGAGTAAATGTAGTTTGATGAGGGGAGTATAACTTCTGAGACAATATTCTGCCACCCTGGGATTCAGCATACCCAGGGTCTCGAAGCTATTTGCCCAGTTTTTTTTTTAAAAAAAATGATTGTGATGAAAGCTGTGTAGATACTTAGTCTCTTGACTGCTGGGAAGACACAGTTCAGTCCTAGGGTGTAATCCAATAAGAGCTATTACTGCACAGCCTCCATTTGTTTTAACAAGCCTTACTTAGGAGCTCCAATTAGGGATGGATGGAACATTCTATTTCCGGTACATTTCAATTTTACATGTGTTCAGTCGTAAGTCTGTTCCGTCTGTTTCTGCATTCATCTGTAACTTGGGAAAAAAAATATTCTGCATAAAATTCATATTTAATTAGGCATTTACTTAATTGCATATTTTATCACGACATATGTATTTAAATACTATTTTATTTGTAACAGTATTTGAGATTTTTAAAGGTGTTTTAAATGCCTTTTGGTACATTTTCTGAACCAAGGAATATTTTGAAAATGAGTATGATTTTTGTGTGTGGTGGCGGGGTCATCTTATTGGGGAAATAAGATTGCATTGCTTTGAATGGATTTACAAAACAGTGTCAATTTCTGAGGCACAAGTAGTATATGAAAAAAAATACGTACTGTACATGAATGAGGCTGCCTGCTTAGATAAGAATGCTACCATTGGCGGATCTGCTCAGAGAAAAATTGAGAAGCCCAGATACATCTTCAGGCATTCTACTTAACAATGACGAAGGGCAACAGTACCTTTTCATACCTGTCTCTAGCTACTTCAAAACAGAGCACCCCATATACCGGTACCTCAAGATAAACTAGATTAGGGGTCGCCAACATGGTGCCTTCCAGACTTTGTGGACTACAACTCCCACCATTCCTGATCTTTAGTCATGTTGCTTGGGTCTGCAGAATTGGGAGGCCACAATATCTTGAGGGCACCATGTTGACTACCCCTGTACCAGAAGGTACATTTCATTGTGTGAAGTTTGCGTATGTGAGCCTCTGTGAGGGAGCTAACAAGGAGAACTGCAGATCAGAGAAAAACAGTGGAACACTGGATAACTTGCACACCACCCCCGGCACCATCAGGGAGGGGGGTACCATTGCCCCCCCAGACAGACACCACACACACACCCATCACCCCGGGCACCACACCCCCACGGGCGGCATGCCACACCCCCAGGACGCATGCCACGCCTCTGCGGGTGGCACGTCACGCCCACGGGATGCGCCCCATGCCCCATGGGGCACGCAGCAGCCACACACCCGCCTGCTCTCCACCCCTGGTACCAGAGCATGCAGCTTCGCCACTACTTACAGTTAGTGTCTTTACTAAGGAAGCAGGGCATGGAACACACAGAAACTTCTTCCTGTCTAGATGAAGCAATTGCTGGGACTGGCTCCACTCCCTGTCCCTCTGTGTCAGGCCCTTCCCTCTGTCTACGGTGAGGGACCCTCTCTATTTCTGCCTGGCTCTCTGCTCAGTAACATGCAATAGACGCCTTGTTCTGAGAGTGGTGGGGGTGCTTGCAGGCTGTCAACAGAGAAGCTGTCAGGGTGGCTCTGGGTTGGAACTGCCAAATCTGATTCCTGTCTCTGCCCTCTGCTGGGCACCTGCCTTTTTTTTCCTCCTCCAAGCTCCCAGCTTTCTCTAACGATCCCTGGTAACGAGCCGGCTGACCAGCAGTAAGAAGACTCCCGTCACTTCAAGATAGTTTTATTTCCAGAAATAAACATCCAGAGCGGAGCTTCGCACTCCCTCTCAGCAAAGATAGATGCTCTAATCTGATGCTCCACCTCCAACAGGAACGGCGCCAGAACCTCGTATTTCTCCCCTTCCTCTTCCGCTCCTCCTTGAGGTGTTCCCAATGCCGAGACTGAGGACTGAGAGTCTGGAGTGGCCCTTCCCCACGGTCAGTGGACAAGTTCCCAAGCCTATCTTATCTGTTTGCACCTTGGCCTTGCCTTGGCCGCCTTCAAACTCTCCCTCTTCATCTGAGCTAGGAGCCTCTGGAAGGGAGGGCTGTGGTCTGTCAGCTCTGAAGTTTAACCCTTCTCCCTCATCAGAAGAGTTAGCCTCTTGTTCACTTCCTGATGCTGACCCTTCTGTTAGGTCCTGGGGGGGGGGCAACATTCCCTACACTTTCAGTACTTCCCAGTTCTTCCCCTCCTCTGGGGTGTGGCTGGTTTCCCAACACCAGGATCCAGGATCCAAATTCTCTCTCTCTGTGCTTTCCCTGTGGGGCTCCTGATCAGGTGGTTTCCACCACTCCTCTTCACCCAGCCAGACCCTGGCAGCCTCCTACCTGGGAGCCAGATTTTTTTATTCAGCTGCATTTTGTCACTGACTCCCTAGGTCAGGTTTCAATGTAGCAATTAGTGTCACCTTCCCGTTACCCAAACTTTTAACCCAAAGTTATGCAATTAAGCACTGCCTTCCCGGTGATTCGACATTTCTTCCACTAGGAATAACAAATAGTATCACTTGCCCTTTGATGGGTGCAGAAATGTCTTGAAATAAACAATTTTCTCACGAGCTAATGCTGCAGTTTATTTAAAATTTAATGATTTTTTTTTAACGTAAGGGTTATATTTTTGTTGGTGCTGCAAAGGTATACATAATTTATATCTTGTTTATATGCCTAACAAATGTGTTTTCCAGAGATAACGGGACCTCGTTCTAATACCTGTTATTCTTCATATAGCACAAGGCGCTTTTTTTTTTAAGAAAAAGGTTTGTGAACATTACTTAATATGACTTATTTGCTAATGCTGCCTTCTTCTTTTTACCTGAAGGCCCAGACCTGTATTGCATGCCAAATCAACATGTTTATGTAGACCATTTGATGATCGACAAAGATCACCGTGCCTTCAGATAACCCACAACCCCAGCAGGGAATGCAGCATATTAGCACTGGGTTGTAGATTTAAACATCATTAAGTGGATAACTCCTTTTTTCCCCTTTATGGATGCTTAGGAACTGTGGGAAGTCGAGCATAGAAATATCTGGATACCAGATAGCCTGCTTCATTGCTCATTGCCGGTTTCATTCTTACATCTTTGAGGTATCGCCATAGCTGCCAAGTCTCCCGTTTTCCCTGGGAAAACCCCTTTTTTACTTACCTTTTCCCGGTGGTCCCCCGTATCACTTCATCTCCCGTTTTTCTCCATTATTTTCTCCTGCCGGCGGCCATTTTTTTCCTTTCCGATTTGCCCTTCTATGGGCACCAAAAATGGCTGCCGCCAGCTTCAAAAGTCGCATCTACGCATGTCCGGAAGTGCATAGACGTGACTTCCGGTGTTGGCGGCGGCCATTTTGGTGCCCATAGATGGGCGGAGCAACATCAGAAGTTGCGTCGGCACACTTCCTGACATGCGTACAAGCGACTTTTGAAGCCGGCGGTGGCCATTTTGGGTGCCCATAGAAGGGCAAAGCAACACCGGAAGTTACATCGACACAACTTCCGGTGTCAAATGGCTGCCGGTCCCGGATTCTGCAGTCCGGAACTTGGAAGGTAAGGATATCGCTTGAAATCAAATACAGAAGGGGAGACTGCTGTTGTGCTCATGCCCTGTTTGCTGGCTTCTTACAGGTAACTTGTTGACCACTGTAGTTTACTCTAATGCGTTATATGTAGGGCTGCCTCTGAAGATGGTTCAGAAACTTCAGCTGGTGCAGAATTCAATGGCTAGGTCGCTCACCAGAGCAAGACAGTTTGAGCATACTACACCCATCCTGGTCCGACTGCAATGGGTACCGATTAGTTTCCGGGTCCAATTCAAACTGCTGGTGTTGACCTATAAATCCTTCAATGGCTTGGGACTGCAATACCTCAAGGACCGCCCCTTCCCATATGAACCTACCTGGACCCTGAGATAATCTTCTGAGGCCCTCCTTCGTGTGCTGCCTCCTCGAGAGCTCAGGAGGGTGGCAACACAAGAATGGGACCTTCTCTGCAGTGGAATGCTCTCCCCAGGGAAGTTTGCGTGGTGCCTTCATTATAAGGTAAAGGTAAAGGGACCCCTGACTATTAGGTCCAGTTGTGACTGACTCTGGGGTTGCGCGCTCATCTCGCATTATTGGCCGAGGGAGCCGGCGTATAGCTTCCAGGTCATGTGGCCAGCATGACAAAGCCGCTTCTGGCAAACCAGAGCAGCACATGGAAACGCCGTTTACCTTCCCACTGTAGCGGTTCCTATTTATCTACTTGCATTTTGACTTGCTTTCGAACTGCTAAGTTGGCAGGAGCTGGGACCAAGCAACGGGAGCTCACCCCGTCACAGGGATTCGAACCAACAACCTTCTGATCAGCAAGCCCTAGGCTCAGTGGTTTAACCCACAGCGCCACCTGGGTCCCTTCATTATACACACACACACACACACACACATATATATATATATATATATATATATATATATATATATATATTGTCAAAAGGAAAACATAAACTTCATTAATTATTTCCTCCTGCTTTGAACTTAACATCTTCTACTGTATCCAACCTTAAAAAGCTTCTTCACTATTTAGGCTTTATTTTGTAAAAAGAGGATTTACCTCACAGACCTATTGAACACAAATGCCCAGGTTCACAAATGAAAGATCTGACAGCATTTACTATTGATTGTTTTTCATTTTTTTAAAAAAATGCTTTCCAAACAAGTCCCCTGCAGATCTCTCCCCCCCTCCCCCGTGTTCATGCAATCACTCTGCTGGTTGCAGTCTTCTGTAATAGAGCAAAAATTACATATCTCCAAAATGTGAATTAATGGCATTATGACATTTCTTGAACACACAAAGTGCTTTAAATGTGTCTAAAAATATGTAGTGTTGTGAAAGACGTTATTTTTCTGCTAAATGTCAGATGGTTTGAAGCAATGACAGCGAGGGGAAGCTTTACAAATTGGATCCCTAATAGAAAGTCCAGAAAGTTTTGGGAAATGTTGCCACCAGTCTTCGTAACTTTGCAGAGTTGGTGCACAATTCTCCCTTGTGAAAGTCCATTATATGGAACTCTAGAGGGAAGGGCGCAGAAAGTGGAGAGGAAAATGTCAGGAAATCTAGGGAAATGGAGGAGACAGGCATGGAGGAGTTTAAGGGCAGCAGAAGAGCAGCTGAGGAGCAATGAGAAGAAGAAGCAACAGGGCGAGAAACTGAGGGAGGAGAGGAGAAAGAATAGAGGAGATCAAGAAAGCTGAGACACAGAGGACTAAATTATGAGACAGAATGAAGTGCAGCAACAGCAGAAAGAAACTGTGAAAGAAACTAGCAAAAGTATGTCATTGGCCATTAATAACTATGCCAAGTAATCAGCTGTAGAGTTATGCTTTCACCATATTTTATCTGACAGTGACTTGATAGTGTAGATGGGTTTAAATTCACAGTGTGATGAAAGGTTAGCAGACTCTAGACTGATTGCCTATCTGCCACCTCAGCCTTCACCTAGAGCGATAGCAAAAGGGCTTATCTCAGCAACAGTGTATGGGCTGGGAAAAAAGGAAGTGGCTCTGTGCCTGATGGTATATGAGTGGGCCTCCCTCCCTCAACTCAGTGGTAGTTAGAAAGACAGAGGCCTGAGTGGAGAGTTGAGTTATGTGAGCTAGAAGATAAAAGCAAGGCTGCAGGCTGGGCAGTTGGGAGACAGATGCATGACTGGTTTTTGTTGGAATCCATTGGGAGAAGCAAGGCCATCTCGGGGTGCAAATGCTGTGAACCCCTCCATCTCATATATTTATGTAAGTAAACCATATATCATGAAGACACCAGTCTCCACTGTACCTCATTTCCCAAAGGGAACATGGACCTTGGGTAAGTGCTTGGAACCCCTGGAATCTCGCACCACTCAGAGATCAGGGTGGAGTGCAACACTACAAACAATTTAACCATAGAGTTGTGGTTACAGCAGGAGTTTAACATGTCATCTGAACCAAGTCTCTATGGTGTTTTCTCCTGGTGGATGGCTTTACAAAAGGATCGGATATATTCACAGAGGGTATGCCGCTTAAAGACTGTTACCTGTGCATGACGGCTAGAATGTAGGATTGTTTGTTCAACCTTTGGGACTTCCTGATATTCAAGAACTGATCAGCCAAGGAGTCAATGCCCGCTTCCATCCTGAAGGGAGGAAGTCTGAAAACCACTGCTTTAGACCAACTCACAGAGCCTTTCAATGGAAGTACTAAGACTTAAGTGTAATAGTCCTACTGAGGTCATTGCTGAACACCACAAGCTAGTTATTAAGTTTTCTGTTGTCAATGCGACAAGGAGCTTTGCTGAATTTGCATCTGTTTGTTCATCATGGATGAGCCGAATGCTCCTGTTGAACAACTGGGGTCAGGCTAATCTCAGGGTTCTATGAAAAGAGAGTTGGATTTTCTCTGTGGGTTCCCACCCAATGATGAAAAGGACTGAAAATCCCTTCCCATTTTGCTTTGCTTTGCAGTATGATAAGAAGATTAAGGGTATCAAGAGAATTGTTCTGCTTTTTGCAGGGGGCCCCCTACCTTGCGTTCAATAGCTGATTCTTTCACACTTTTCTGCCTCACATACAAAGCCCTATACGGCTTGGGCACACGAGACCTAAAATATCCTCTCACCCCTAATGCACCCAACTGATTGCTTCACTCTGCACTCTGCAGGAGATGGTTTCCTGCAGATACCATCTCACCAGGACGTCTGTTCTGTACAATTGAGGAATTGAGCCTTTAGTACTGTGGCACCTACCTTTTGGAACTCCTTCCCATTTAACACCAGACTGGCCCTGTTTCCATTGTCTTCCTGGTGCCTTTTGAATACTTTCCTTTTTCTACAAACCTTTTAAGTGGAAATATTTATCTTTATATCTGTGTTGGATTTGAAATAGTTTTTACGCATAAAATGGTTATACATGGTGTTGTAAACAAAATCTGCCCCTGTAGAGTCCTTTGTAGGTTCTCCATCGGTAGGAGAAATAACAGAGGCCAACCAGAGAATATTGAGAAGCAAAGCATCTAGTAAGCCTGATCATTATTGAACTGTTGCAACAGGGTGCTCCCTCACAGGCAGGAGAAAGGAGGAGCACCCAGAACAAAGGTGTGCCTGCCCGTATACATTTTGAAATTCCCTCCCCTGGAGCTCAAGACCACCCCTCCATACACCATACATACAACACAGAAGGGGTGTAGCCCAGGACCACCACCACCCCAGATACACCATACCTACATCACAGAAAAGGCGGTCTACAACAGAAATTTGAATGTTGTTGTTTTTCCTGTCTGCCAGGTTATCTGATAATGCCTTATTATCTGATTGCCTTTCCTGGTAGTCTGACCATTCCTTTGAGATGGTAATTACTTAATTCCTGAGAAAATGGGAAGAGAAACACTTGGTCAGCTTGGGAGTCAAAATGGTTTCAGGACTGTCTTCCTGTACTGTTTCAGACCTGGTCTATATATTTATGTACGTGTTTGCCTTGTACATTTATTATATATCTAAGACCTTAAAATTCTTATAACACATGGCATGGTTTTTAATTGTGTTTTTTCATAGGGCATTACTTTTGCTGTGGTTATTTTTTCCCACTCTGAGGTATTTTAGAGGAAGCAATTCATAAAAGGAACCAAATAAATAAATGGGGACTAGGAAGCCCCAGGCAGCCTTCATATGGTTTATGAAGTTACTTTGGAGAAGAGAGCAATAATGATTGACAGTCTCTTTTCCCCTAAAGGTAAAGGGACCCCTGACCAGGATGACTCTGGGATTGCGGCGCTCATCTCGCTTCCAGGTCATGTGGCTAGCATGACTAAGCCATTTCTGACGAACCAGAGCAGCGCACGGAAACGCCATTTACCTTCCCACTGGTACCTTTCCCCAAGGTACCTCCAAATAGCTAGGTTCAGCCCTTTCCATGGATATGTGTGTGTGTGGATGACTGAGGTTTGATGAACTAGACCAAGGATCTGCCTCCAGATGCTGTAAGCTACAACTCCCATCATGCTTGATCCTTGGCCCTGATGGCTGATGCTGATGCTGATGGGAGTCACCCCTGAACTAGACAGTTTAGTGTGGGGGATGCACAACAACACAGGGTTGATAGGTTGGAGGGGACAGCCCTGTTTTTTATTTTCGATTTTCAATAATGCCTTGTTCTGCTTAAAAGTAGGAAACTTTTTCAGAGCTTTGGAAAGTGCGTAGCACCTCATAACTTTCTGATGCATCTTGGGCTGCTGGGAAGCTTAGCTTGTACATCCACTGCATTGTTCATCACTTCTCGCACCAGCACCACATTCAATTAAGTCTAAAGCTCTCAGTCAACAACTATGATATGTGAGCCTAGGGAATGTCACCAGCTCATAATAATCAATATTCAAGTTATGATGGACTGACAGCTTCATGGCTCAGTGAATGTCCCTTGATTTTGATTTTTTTTTTTTACCTCTTATTCTTGCTGCTGAACAAGGAAGGGTATTTGTAGCGTGAAGAAGCCAACTTAGTTAAGCTGAGAGAAGTTTGAAGTTTGAGAAGTACAGGTTGAGAAGTACAGCCAAGAGTCATGCAGGACTTTATAAGAAATCCAAAATAAAACACCTTTTCTACATGGAAGCGGAGCAAATATAAAACTATGAAACTGCTTTGGGTTTATATAAGGATGCACTAATAATCTGTAGGCTATGTCTGTGTATTTATTCATTTATATATTACTGAGAAAATCTACCCCACAGAGTTAAAACTGGCTAATTGTTATATCCTCTTCTCAGAGACCTGGTAACTGTAGTTCAGTCAGGGATCTCTAGTATAATCATTACCAAGACATAGCTCTCATGATTCTTAGGGTGGGAAGAGAGCCCAAACAGTTAAGCCGATACATATACAGCCGTACCTTGGTGAGTGTTCCAGTTTGTGAACATTCTTTGGAACCCAAACATCCAACAAGGCTCCTGCGGCTTCCGATTGAGTGCAGGAAGCTCCTGCACCCAATCGGAAGCCACGCCTTGGTTTTCAAACATTTTCGGAAGTTGAACGGACTTTTGGAATGGATTCCATTTGAGAACCAAGGTACAATTGTATATCTTGCTGTATACTAAGAATGCAATGGTGTTGTCATATTGCAGTTTGCTTGGTAACAGACAGGTGGCACTACAGCATGATGACATATTACCCCCAAACTCACCCCTCATTGGTGAGCAGGAGGCAGGGGAGCAGTCCCAGGTGAGCCACAGAGGAACATTCAAAACAGAATAAGGCGGTTCTCTATTAACTGCTCCCCAGTCCTGCTATGCTTACCACTTCCCTACTCCTTACTTTCCATCATGGAGGGGCTGGGTGTTAGGGCGAGCTGAAAAGTAGCAGCCAGTTACACAGCATGGGTGGAGCTCCTCTGGCTTCCCAGCGCAATGGATCACTGCTGCTTACTGAAACACTGAGAGGTGAGGTGTGGGGACCTTGGCATGGCGTGCACAGCAGAAGTGTCAGATCGACCCTGCCACCACTCACCATGCTTCCCACATCTTTCCCCCCACTTCTCAGTAAGAAGCAGTGGTCTGTGATCTTGGAGATATAGGAACGCAATGGAACCCCAGCTGCAATGTGTGAATGGCTATTCTACAGGATAAGAAATGGGAGGGGAGGTCTAAACGGTGTGCAGGGTAGGTGAGGTTGGAAAGCAACAACAGCAGTGGTTCAGAATTCTCCAAGCAGTAAGAGATCACAAGATTCCCAGTGCATACCTTGCATTTGATTTTCTCAGGATAAAAGCCATGGGATGCTGTTGGCATTTCATTTTCTGTTATTTAAGATTTATTTAAATACAGACATGCAATGCTCTGCATACCCTTCTTTGCAGAGCCTCACATTCTTGTGGAAGTAGCAGGTTTGTTCCCCTTTGGGGCAAAGTTTTACTCAGAGTAGACTTATTGAAATTAAGGGATCCTGCTTCGTCATGTTCATTAATTTCCATGAATCTGCTCTGAGTAGCACTTAGTTGAACACCCGCTATCATCACTACATTGACATAGGAAGTTCATTCCTTGCACTCTTTAAAGGTAAAGGTAAAGGGACCCCTGACCGTTAGGTCCAGTTGCGGACAACTCCGGGGTTGCGGCGCTCATCTCACATTATTGGCCGAGGGAGCCAGCGTACAGCTTCCAGGTCATGTGGCCAGCATGACTAAGCCGCTTCTGGCAAACCAGAGCAGCGCACAGGAATGCCATTTACCTTCCCGCCGGAGTGGTACCTATTTATCTACTTGCACTTTGACGTGCTTTCAAGCTGCTAGGTTGGCAGGAGCAGGGACCGAGCAACAGGAGCTCACCCCGTCACCGGGATTCGAACGGCTGACCTCCCGATCGGCAAGCCCTGGACTCTGTGGTTTAGACCACAGCGCCACCCGCGTCCCAATTTGCACTCTTTGGGTAACCTCTAATAATCATCCAAGTCTTTGGAAAGTGGACGGTTGACTCATCAGCGATAGCTTTCTTGCAAAGGGGAACACTAAACAGAGGTTTAATGCCATGATCTCCAATGGCTCTGAGTATAGGAGCCTATCTGGTTCCTTTGTTGCAGTAGATGGAGTTTGTTTGGCTGGAGATGCAGATGGCCATAAAGTAGCACTTTTAGCACAGAATAATATCCCTTTTTGTATTCCAGTGACACTAGTTTTTTCACAGTGTCCAAGCATTATTTTTAGCTCTCTTCTGTCTTTACATCGTGCATCCCAAATAATCTACTGGCTTCTGGCGGTGTTTTGTTAATGTGCAGCTCGCATAGTATTCTATTATTATGTGACATATATTTTATTGCTTAACATGAACAATGATGAGGCTTCAAGTGTCTACAATGTATACAGGAGAGCCACGGGAGGTTCATTATTAATGCTGCTAACTCAGATGCACACGGCACTTTTAAAAAAATGCACGTTTCCCCATCTATTTGAAATTCCATATAGTTTGTCACCTATAGAAGAAGAAGAAAATCACCATCACTTTAATCACCTTAAGGGAAGCGTTAAAAAATAATAATAGAAACATTTCTTTTTCTCTTGTTTGGAAGCCTGCTCACTTAGAAGCCTGGAGGAATTTTATTACTCACAAAGAAGCAGGTATATTTACAAGAAAAGACTTTAGGAACACATAATTGAGAACATTTTGAACTCCCTTCAGCTAAGTGAGTGCAAAATGTACTCTAAGCTTTTAAAATATTCCCATGGCGCCATTCTTTTAAATTTTCAGTAGTGCTGTTAGACAGATCCAAGGCAGACTAACTGCTAATACTCCACATGGATGACATTTGGCTATTTTAAACTGCTATAATTCAGGAATGGGACAATCTGCTATTGTTTATATGAAAAGCAGAGATCCCAGTTATGTGGGCAATGTGATTATTTAGTTTCAGTACTAGGTGGCAGCGGACTCAGTTGAATCTGGGTACAATTGCAAGTTTCCTGTTCCTGTTCTGTTCTTGTTTGAGAGAGATAATGAAGTTATTGTCTAGCTTCCCAATTTTGTGTCTGTTCAGCCTTCCATGACACCAACTAAAATGGAAATGGCAAGAATGCTAGTTACTGTGAAACCAGATAAACTGGAAATCTTACAATCTAATTAAGATAATTACAAGATAGGGATGCAATAGAAATAAAAATAATAATTTATTGGCCAAGTACCAAGCATACTTGGAATTTTGCTTTGACCACATTGCAATGTAAAAAAATGTACCTCATACAAACACTATTCCACTCACAATACAATACGACAGCACAGCAAAGGAACCACACCCCACAACTGGCCTCCCCTTCCACTACCCAACTACGAGTTTAATAGTTTGATGGCACAAGGAAAAAACCTGTTCCTGTGCCTAGCCATTTTTATTTTTTTTGTATAGAGAGCGACGTCCAGATGAAAGTAAATCAAACAGATGATGACCAGGATGCAAAGGGTCCGCAACAATTACATTATATACCGTGTTTCCCCCTTTTTAATACGTAGTCATAAAGTAAGCCAGGGCAGCAATTTTAAGCATTTGCGAAAGATAAGCCATACCCCGAAAATAAGACATAGTGTATCTCCATGCCTGCAGCAGCGCGGGCGGAGAGCTGAGCCAGCGGCCGGGCCTCTGTTGCTTCTAGCCCAGTTTCTAGTTTCTAGCCCAGCAGCTTGGAGCACCCAGGAGCACCGGAGCCAGCGGCCCTGCCTCTGCCTGGCCGAGGAGGCCTGCTGTTCCGCCGCCTGGAACCGGCTGCTGGAGCGCGCGGAGCGCCCAGCAGCCCCGGAGCCGAGCGCCAGAGCAAGCGGCCTCAGCTCCATCCAGCCGACACCGTCCCGCCGCGCGGAAACGGCTGCTGGAGCGCACGGAGCGCCCAGCAGCCCCGGAGCCGAGCGCCAGAGCAAGCGGCCTCAGCTCCATCCAGCCGCCGCCGCCCCGCCACCCGGAAATGGCTGCTGGAGCGCGCGGAGCGCCCAGCAGCCCCGGAGCCGAGCGCCAGAGCCAGCGGCCTCGCCTCCATCCAGCCGCCGCCGCCCCGCCGCCCGGAAACAGCTGCTGGAGCGCGCGGAGTGCCCAGCAGCCCCGGAGCCGAGCGCCAGAGCAAGCGGCCTCAGCTCCATCCAGCCGCCGCCGTCCCGCCGCCCGGAAACGGCTGCTGGAGCGCACGGAGCGCCCAGCAGCCCCGGAGCCGAGCGCCAGAGCAAGCGGCCTCAGCTCCATCCAGCCGCCGCCGCCCCGCCACCCGGAAATGGCTGCTGGAGCGCGCGGAGCGCCCAGCAGCCCCGGAGCTGAGGGCCAGAGCCAGCGGCCTCGCCTCCACCCGGCCGCCGCCGCTCCGCCGCCCGGAAACGGCTGCTGGAGCGCGCGGAGCGCCGAGCAGCCCCGGAGCTCAGCGCCAGAGCCAGCGGCCTCGCCGTCGCCGTCCCGCCGCCTGGAAACGGCTGCTGGAGCGCGCGGAGCGCCCAGCTGCTCAAAGCGCCCAGCAGCGCTCAGACAGCCCAGCAGCATGGCGCGCAGTGCCCAGCAGTGCCCCGAGCCAGCAGCCTGGCCCGGCCAAGAAGACCTTAAGGTGCTGTAAAAACTGTAATAACGTAAAAAAAATAAGACATGCCACCAAAAATAAGCCACCCTGTGGTTTTTTGAGGGAAAAAAGCAATAAGACGGTGTCTTAAAATGTGGGAAACACGGTAGTCTGCTCCTAAAGTGAAAACTGCAGCTTTGGCATTGTGTTCCAAACAAGCAGCAGGCTTGCAAATATTTTTTTTTGGTACACATGCTTACACGGGTGCAAGTGAGAGGTAGTTTAATTACACAGGCTTTTGTGCATTAAGTGAAATGTTACACCTGGTGACTTGTACAGCTGTGATTCAAACCTGCATTATGCTTCTGCCTCTATTTGTGGAATGGGGAACAAGTGCAATGGACCAAGGTCAGTGCCACTGCCTGAGAATCCTTGGAAATTTTCTAGGGCTCCAACTCTTGAGTAGACCCCACAGCTGATGTCTGATTGGTCCTCACTTAATCTCCCTCCACCCCAGTCTGGCACTTTGACATGTACCAGGGGGATAGATCTAGCCAGCCTTTTAATTTACTACAATACATTTCATGTGACATTGCCATTGTAGGAAATGAAAAGAATTGCACGATCCAGTCAACCTGCGTTGTTTGGAGCACCAGCACTGTAGCTACGTAAGTCTGCCAAAGCCTCTTGACAGAGGAGAGTGCCTAGGTCAGGAGCGAGCTGGCAATAAATCACACTGTGTAAGCTGGACTTAACTCTTTATTACCAAGAACACAATCTGCACAGACTAGGTGGCGTGTCAGGCCTAATGAGCATAGCAGCTCATCCCTGGTAGGTCTTGCCCCCTTGGATCAGTTGCTGTAATCGAAAGTCCATGACTCCCCACAATCTTCTAAGTCCCCTCTTCTCTCCAGGGCTTTCTCCAAGCGATCGGATACTGTACTTGCATGAAGCCAAGCTCTCCTCCATCCTTTTCATGCTTCATCTGGTTCTGATGGATTTTCATGATGACCTTTTTTTTTAAAAAAAGAAAACACAAACTAATGGGGAGAACTGAAATTAAGATTGGAAATATGAGAAACCAAGAGTAAAGGACAGCTTCACTCACCCTTATTTGAGCCTATGTTAAGATAGCACTCTGTCTATCTTTAAAGCATGCAAAAAATACCCATCAGTTAATATATAATTGAAATTAGTAGGCCATAGAAGTTCTGAAGGGCTACTGGTTAGAAAATGAAAAGCAATTTGGGTGCAGTCATTGCCCATTATCGTAATGGTAAATCTGGCTTGTTCATTTTCTGTGTCCATCTGCCGGGCTACTGCTTTACCCCTTCTCTAGCTGAGCAACGCTTTCAATCTGAGAGGCATTACCTTGCCCTTCCCTTTAGATCATTTGTTAGAGCCAAGTGAAGAATTTTCACTTCTGGAGTAATTTCTGTTATTGGGATCCTTATGATTTACTCTTCAAACCTGTAATGTGTAGCAGCTTAGTGAAATAAATGAGGCAATTTTGCAATTGGGAAGAAGCCTCTAGTGAAAGTTGATTGCCTTTTCATACCTTGCTTTATTCCATTGAGTCAGCAAAGGGCTTTTCCTTTTTTTAAAAAAACCCTGTATATCAGAGCATTGCTTTCCCCCTTATTTCTCTGGTCCAAACTAGATGTGAATAGGAAATTCATAATCAGGATCCTCTAAATGTATTTATTTACTAATTAGTAACTTGGAATTTACTAATTAGTAACTTGGACCCAGGTGGCGCTGCGGGTTAAACCACTGAGCCTAGGGCTTGCTGATCAGAAGGTCGGCGGTTCGAATCCCTGTGATGGGGTGAGCTCCCGTTGCTCAGTCCCAGCTCCTGCCAACCTAGCAGTTCGAAAGCACATCAAAATGCAAGTAGATAAATAGGAACCGCTACAGCGGGAAGGTAAATGGCGTTTCCATGTGCTGCTCTGGTTCGCCAGAAGTGGCTTTGTCATGCTGGCCACATGACCTGGAAGCTATACGCTGGCTCCCTCGGCCAATAATGTGAGATGAGCGCGCAACCCCAGAGTCGGTCACGACTAGACCTAATGGTCAGGGGTCCCTTTACCTTTACCTAACTTGGAAGAACAGGAGGATTCCTTTCTCTTACAGCCTAACCCGTGAGTGCCATTTCCCCATGAGGGTTTACAAAGCCTCCCCCAAATAAAATAAAAACCAAACAAGAGATATGAGTCAAAGACCTTCCATCTTGTGCTTAGATAAGCGCTCACCAAGGGGGCAAAGAAATGTCTGGGCTGTGCCAGTTCAGAGATTAGGTGACTGCTCACATATCTGAACATTCCCCCATAGCAAAAGAATTCATTTTAGGTACAGTTGTACCTCGGAAGTTGAATGGAATCCATTCCAGAAGTCTGTTCAACTTCCAAAACATTCGGAAGCCAAAGCATGGCTTCTGATTGGCTGCAGGAAGCTCCTGCAGACAACCAGAAGCCGCGGAAGCTCCGTTAGACGTTCGGGTTCCAAAAGAAAGTTTGGAAACTGGAACAGTCACTTCTGGGTTTGCAGCATTCGGGAGCCAAAACGTTCGAGAACTAAGCTATTTGAAAACCAAGGTACGGCTGTATTTGCACATAGCTTGATATCCAGAATCTCCAATTGTACATGAAATGTTTACAAATACAAAGAAGAAGAAGAATTAATTTTAATCCTATAAACAGAAAAGTACCTCAAAATGACTGCAGATCTGCCTAATCTTAATTAGGAAGAGGTTCCACAGGATTGGGGTCACAATAAAATGACAGAATTGTAGAGTTGGAAGGGACCCTGAGGATCATCTAGTCCAAACCACTGAAATGCAGAAATGTGCAGCTACCCCATATGGGAACTGAACCTACAACCTTGGCACTATCAGCACACGTGGCGGAGTTCATGCAGGTGGAGGAGTGGCTGGTGCGCATCCTGGGGGGCGTGGCATGCCGCCTGTGGGGGCGTGTCACCCAGCGTGGATGGGGGGCAACCACAATGGCCCCCCACCAGGATCGCGCTGCCAGGGGCGGTGTGTTCCCCCCACCCACTCTTCCTTCAGCTGTGATAAGCACCATGCTATAACCAACTGAGCTATCCAGGCTGGCAATGCCCAGCTTCTAGGAGTTGCAAGTCATGCTTATGAACAATAGGGGAGTGCTATCAGAGACTCATTATTATTCCCTGAACATAGAAGACTAGATGTCTGGGAAAGCATTATTGCTTAGCATTCTCCTCCACATGCTAATTATCTACGAGTAGGGATTTTTGGCTGTGTTAGTAGAACATTCAGCCATGTGAGGCACTGCTCCCCCTCAAAAAAAAGTACAGGAAATTGCCATTTTAAATATGAATTATGGTATCTAAAATTGGGTTACTGAAGCTAAATGATTTGGAGGAGGATTAATTTGTACCTATTTGCATGATCAGACGTGGTGTCAGATATGTGCATTACTGGTCACTAAATGCCATTTTAATTTTTCCACAGAGATGCCTCTGACATCTCTCCTTGTGGGGAGATCTTGGAAAGTGACCGTGATCATGCTCCTAAGAGAGGGATAGATATTTACATTTGACTGTGCATTATGTTGTTTGCTGTTGTTTCACAATGGAGATAGAGGAAATGCAAAACTCAATTTACAGAGGAATCCTATGGAGGTATAGTGTGTGTGTGTGTGTGTGTGAGTTAGAGAGAGAGAGAGAGAGAGAGAGAGAGAGAGAGAGAGAGAGAGAGAGAGAGAGAGAGAGAGAGAGAGAGGAGGAGGAGGAGGAGGAGGAGGAGGAGGAGGAGGAAGAGGAAGAGGAAGAAGAAGAAGAGGAAGAGGAAGAGGAAGAGGAAGAGGAAGAAGAAGAAGAAGAAGAAGAAGAAGAAGAAGAAGAAGAAGAAGAAGAAGAAGAAGAAGAAGAAGAAGAAGAAGAATTCATATTGGAGCAATCACCCCATCCAGATTCGGAGGTGGGAACCATAGCTGCCAAGTTTTCCCTTTTATCGCGAGGAAGCCTATTCAGCATAAGGGAATTTCCCTTTAAAAAAGGGAGAACTTGGCAGCTATGGTGGGAACAGCTCCCCCTATTTTTTATTTATTTTTTGCTTTGGTAGGCGGTGCCCTTTGGAATTGGTAGGGCAAAGACACCAACAGTTGATGTAGTCATACCCAATGACACACAAAGCTATCTAATTCTAGTTTTGGCACCATTCTCCTGTTCAACAAAGGCAACATTTGAGTCCAAGGGGAACAAACCTGCCCCAGACAGTGCCA
Source organism: Zootoca vivipara (assembly GCF_965207765.1). Taxonomy (NCBI): domain Eukaryota; kingdom Metazoa; phylum Chordata; class Lepidosauria; order Squamata; family Lacertidae; genus Zootoca; species Zootoca vivipara. Next base: position 14,069,609 of record NC_142583.1, on the reverse strand, counting down.
CCCTCTGGGCTGGTTGTAAGTTAGAAGACAGACAAGTGAGGGCAGGGCTCCATTCGCCCTAGTGGACCAGCCTCCACTGTTTCCTCTACCATTCCGTTTCTTCTCTTCCACCGCCCCTTTCCACTGACAACAGGTGGGAATTAAGTACACTAGCTCAAAGGCTGGTCTAGTCTTGGAGCCTCTTTGGGAGTTGGCTGAGAGCACCAGGGGCTTAGAATCTTGTGCAGCCAAAGACTCTCCTCACCTGTTTGCAACCTGCCCGTGGAATGTCCTGGTTTTGCCCCCATTGCCTGCAGAACACTTCTGGCAAGACAGCAATGAAGCTTTTTGCTGCTGGACAGGAGCTCCCTTTCAGCCACTGGGGAAGCCTTCTGCTGCATCCTATGGCCTTTTAGCTGCCCTTCCCCAAGTGTCCCTATTTTCCAGGGATAGTCCCGGATTTACAGAAGCTGTCCCTGGTTTCTGATTTGATCCCAGAATGTCCTGCTTTTCTCAGGATGTCCCTGTTTTCATCGGAAAAAATGCTGGAGGGGGCGTCTCTATTTTCACTGGAGAAATGTTAGAGGGACAGAATAGGACAGGGGTGGCCAACTTCCAAGAGACTGCGATCTACTCGCAGAGTTAAAAACTGGCAGTGATCTACCCCCTTTGGGGGGGGGGGTTCAGGTCAAAGTTGTTGAGCTTCTTTAGGGAGGAGGAAAGCAACATTGAGCTTTATTAAGGAAGGAAATTTTGGAGAGTATGCCCTCCTAGAGAACATGGACTTCCTCCTTAAGCATGTCACCAGGGCCGGCCCTACGGCCAGGCTGGGTGGCGCAGGGCACCACGGCGTCAGCCCGCCAGGAGGGTGCCGTGAGCTGCGCCCGCCCACTGGCCGGCCGGCCCGCCGGTTCGACGCGCAGCTGCGCCCACGGCAACCGCGCTGTGCCTGCCCGCCCACCACGCAGCAGCGCTTGTAGCAGCCGTGCTGCGCCCGCCCACCCACTGCGCTGGGAAACGGGGCGGGGGGCGCCGGAGGGATCTGTTGCTCCACGGCGCCAGGGGCGCTTAAGACAGCCCTGCATGTCACATCAAAGCAGCTTTGGTGCCAAGCTAGATGATCAACAGAACCATGTCATATGGCTCTCTCTGGTCTCTTCAGACTGCAATTGTAATCGAGGGGAAAAGCCACACTAAACAATTCTTCCGATTGCTTAGCATGACTTTTAAGTTGCCAAGTTAAGTAAACATATTTTTTTTTATCAGAGTTGCTCATCAATCTAACATCAAAACTTATCAGACAAGATGTCTGAAGTGCTTCCATCACTTAACCTGGTCTTGCCCTCTTCCTGTGAAAGTATGCAAACAGGCAACATATTTGAGAGCTGCAAGTCTCGGTCTCCCTGGATAATTTGCTCGTTCTCCTCAGTGACACTAATGCCATGAAAGGAGAAATGCTGCGGTGGTGATGGGGAGCTATTACACTGAACTTGCACTTGAGAAACTTGAAAAGATTCTGTTAGACAGCAGTCAAGCATCGATGCTTTTGATCCTGTGCTGCGGTAACCAGCAAAGCTGGTTGCTTAGAGCTTTTAAATTCAACCAAGCATTGAAGAGGAGAAAAGCACAAAAGCAGAAAGTACATCACAGCTGAGACTTCCAATGAAATGAAATAAACCTTTACAGTGCATGGAGCTAAGAGGGATAGAACCTAGATCTATGGTAAAGTCAGAGCTTTGACACAGACCCATCACTAGCAGACATTTTAGTCCTCGCTGTGGAGTGGTCTTATTGATTTATTATTAAGAAGCTAACGGGTCTACTGTTGAGCTGGTCAACTGTTTCTCTCACCTCTTGAGCTGGCTCCTATAGTATGTGATGTCTCAAAGAACCTTTCAACCCAATTATTCCTGCTGAGGTTAGGAGGGAAAGATACAAAAGTAATGGGTGTGTACAGTAACCTGTATGTGTTTCCGACATATTTTCTACATTTGAATGTCCACTGGTCCATTTATTTCTGTTCAAGAGGTCAATGCACATATCTTTGTGGCACTCATCATTAGCCCTCACCTAAAACAGTGGGACCCAGGTTAGGGTTACGGTTAAACCACTGAGTCTAGAGCTTGCCGATCAGAAGGTCGGCGGTTCAAATCCCCGTGACGGAGCGAGCTCCCATTGCTCGATCTCAGCTCCTGCCAACCTAGCAGTTCGAAAGCACATCAAAGTGCAAGTAGATTGTGGTGTTTGGGAGTCAATTTGTTCGGGAGCCAAGCTGTTTGACAACCAAGGTACCACTATACTTGGCATTTTCCACATTCCTGGTTGAAAAATGATGCTGAGAAGGGGTGACTTATACAAGCCATGTGATGGCAAATGTAGAGCTGAGGAAAGCTGGTGGATGGATGTGTAGGTCTCAGAACTTGGAAAAATCATTTTTAAAAGGAACTAGTTTTAGTTCAAGTTCAGTATGTCCAAAAGGGGGAAGTAATTCATATCAGTTAGGTTCCTGTTCAGTGCACAGTTCAGATCAAGTTCATCCAAATGAAGCTGCTCCCCCAAAAGACAAAAAAACCTTAAAAACTCACAGTGGCATGTGAATGGTTTTATTTATATTTCCCAACAATTACAATGGTTTAACTTAAAGGTCTAAAGAGTGGAAAGACACACACACACACACACAGAGAGAGAGAGAGAGAGAGAGAGAGAGAGAGAGAGAGAGAGAAGTAAGAAATTGAAATTGAAGATGAACGAGAAACCGTTCAAAATTCTACCCCCAAATGAATCTAATTCATGTTCAATTCACCCAGCAGTTATGGGAGATACTGTGAGGTACAGTTCAAAGATTTTTGAGCTAATTCAGTGAAGTTATTTAAACTGAACTAGTTCATTCCAAGCACTGAGCAGGGCTGTCAAAATCTTTAGTGCCTATTCTACAACCTTCACCTTCTGTGGCTACATATCCCTAATATGCTGTGTGTTGAATAGGGTTCTGGGACATAAACATCGATAACTGTAGCTCTTTTCATTGGGTTAGGCCCTGCCTCAGACTGAGATTCACAGATCTACAGTACTTCTAAACCACTTGGAAAGATAATCAGACTGAAGGTTGGCTCTGGCAGCATTTTTTGTTCTCTATAAACTCTATTTCTGTTACTGTACTGAAATCCAAGTTCAAGGGAAAAAAGAAAGATCCAATAGATTTCACTGGTTCCTTCCTAAATAATGTACCCTGTTCAGAATGCTACAGTGTAGTAAGCATTGGAGTGCTCAGAAAATCTCGTGGAAGAAAATGCCTTTTTGCAAGATACAATGCTGATAAGAAAAACTAACTCCATATGAGGCAAGTTGCACAGCAGCAGAGGAGAAATAAAACTCCAAGCTTTTGTATCAATAAACCAAGGCTTATCTATTGAAAACCATGACTTCCTATTTTTGACAACGAGAGGCAGGGGAGAGAAAACCCTTTAAAATGTCCAGGAAGATGAGCCTCTGACACAGAGCTGAGGGAATAAAAGTTTCCACAAGATGAAACAGGCTCTGCGTCTTAGAAGCTGAAACTCAATTGGGGGCACTGTAGTAGAGAAGTAGGAGAGAGGGAGAGTTCATAATAATTTGGGGAACAAATTGCTTTGAGATTCTGAAATCTCTAAGGGAAAGCAGAAGGAATGCTTGTTTCTTAAAATTGATGTGGTGAGTTAAACTCCAGAAAAATCACAGCCACTTAAAAATAGATCAAGGGCAGAGCTTAAAATCGAGCTAAACGGGAGGATAATGATTTTGAAACAGCTTTGGGGGGTGGTGGAGTTATGGAAGGAAATGAATCAAAGCAGATCCATCAGGTATGCTTCTCTCAACCACCCCCAAAAGTCATAAACAAAGGAAATGCTTTTTCTGTGGACATGGATCTTGGCTGTATATTTGAGGAATTTTTTAAAAAGCCTGTTAAATATAGCACAAGAACTTTTGGGAATCATTAAAAGAGACAGCGGTATAATAGATTTTGGCATGTTTGGGGGATTGGCCTGGTGATCTATTGAACTTCACATCCTGCGGCTACTTCCCACAGTAGAAATGCACACAATTTATTTGAAGCTTTTTCGTTCTATAAATACAACTGCACAGGTGAGGCTATCCGAGGTACAATCATTTAGATTGTACATGTGTACCTTAAGAGCCGTATTTCCAGTTGCTTGTAGTACACAGTACAAGCTCATAAAGTACGGTAGAATTTATTCTACTGGATTTCAGTGCAAAAAGAAAAAACATGACAGGATGTTACATTAAGTCCACACAAACAGCAGATAGGGGGCAAAGCCTTTTTTCCTGTGCTGTAACACTTCAACTGCAGATTTGGATATTCTTCCATAGCTATATAACAAACCCATGCATACAAGACTAGTAGCACATCAGGGAGAAGGGATGTGTGTGGGCCTCCAGGCCTTTTTACTTGACTATACAGTGGTACCTCGACTTACGAACGACTCGACAACCGAATTTTTCGACTTACGAATGGGGCAAATGGCCGCACACTTATGAATTTCTCGACATCCGAACAGAAACCGCAGCAGTTTTAGATAGGGTTTTTTCGACTTAACGAATTTTTAGATGGGGTTGCTTTGACTTACGAATTTTTCCATTTCCAATGCATTCCTATGGGAAATCACGTTTCCAATGGCGCTTTTCGACTTACGAATTTTTCGACCTATGAAGGTGCCTTCGGAATGGATTAAATTCGTGGCACCACTGTACCTCCCTGCTAGTCTCTCCACAGGCTGAACCCTTAATCAGTCCTCCTGAAGTGCGTTGGATTGGCCACTGCAATGCGCTCTATGTGGGGCTACCTTTGAAGGAGACCCGGAAACGACAACTAATCCAGAATGTGGCAGCTAGATGGTTAACTGGGAGACCATATAACACTGGTCCTGAAAGACCTACATTGGCTCCCGGTATGTTTCCGAGAACAATTCAAAGGGTTGGTGCTGACCTTTAAAGCCCTAAACGGCCTCGGCCCAGTATACCTGACGGAGTGTCCCCACCCCCATCATTCAGCCTGGACACTGAGGTCCAGCTCTGAGGGCCTTCTGGAAGGTCCCTCCCTGTGAGAAGTGAGGTTGCAGGGAACCAGGTGGAGGGCCTTCTCAGTGGTGGCGCCCGCCTGTGAAACGCCCTCCCATCAGATGTAAAAGAAGTAAACAATTATCTGACTTTTAGAAGACATCTGAAGGCAGCACTGTTTAGGGATGTTTTTAATGTCTGATGTTTTATCATGTTTTAATATTCTGTTGGGAGCCACGTCTAGAGTGGCTGGGGAAACCCAGCCAAATGGGAAGGGTATAAATAATATATTATTATTGATTATTATGATGATTGGCTAGAATGTGCCCTTGAACTCTGATAATGTTTCTTGCTTGCCTATAAATGGGAGGGAGAGCAAATGGGAGACAGTGAAACTAGCCTACTAAACACAGGTAGAATTTGTCCTTGAACTTGGGTAGTTCTTCTTGCTTCCCTGCATAGAGGGTAGAGCAGGCACCCCCAAACTTTGGCCCTCCAGATGTTTTGGCCTACAACTCCCATGATCCTTAGCTAACAGGACCAGTGGTCGGGGAAGATGGGAATTGTAGTCCAAAACCTCTGGAGGGCCGAAGTTTGGGGATGCCTGGGATAGAGAGAAGGGTGTCATGAGTGTGTGTAGAAACTAGCCTATTGTACAAAGGTAAATTTACATTAGTTGCTCCACCCACTTTTGTCCTTGGTCTTGCCCACCAAAGACATTGGATCTGAAGGGAATGCTGTCACTCCTCATCTGCCAAAACGTTCCCCATTGTTGCCTCTGTGGAGGCAACTTCAGTAATTGGAAGTGATTGTGGGATCCCTCAAGCTACTGTGGAGTTTTTTTTGTTTTGAAAACCTGACGTCCAGAATCCACCTGGATCCAGACCTGCTTGAAAAGAGCTCACATACCCAATCACATGGAAAATGCTTTCATGGAAGATGGAAACCACCAGGTCTCAAGAGTTCCGCAATAGAGACTATCTGCAGGGGTGGACAGTCTTTTCATTGACAATGGTGGGTTGCTAATTTTGCCCTGAGATGTGCCACATGGGAATGCCGAGCACCTTCCCAGAAACCCTCCATGTGGACAGACAACAATGAAGCACAGCAGGTCTCACAAACAGCTCACACAAAATGGCAGCACACACTACAGTGCATCCAAGCACCTTCTCCAATGCCTCAGAATTCCATGTGTCCATGTGGAAAGTTTGAACTAAGTGTTGCCCAAATCCTAGAGCAAGGATCACCAAAGTTTTGAGTCTCATTGGCCCATTTGCATTACTTCTCTCCTCTTTCCCCAAGTTAGTCTCACTCCCTGCCCCCGACAGACAGAAAGCAGGGACACACATACTTTCTCCAGCTTTCCAAAGGATTTCAGCTCAAGTCAGTTCCAGTAGAATTTTTTAAAAAAGATCCCTTGAAATAACTTGAGTATTTAGTCTCTTGAAATTGGGGTGCAAGGAAAAAGACTCCATCTACTGCCTCAAACAGCAAAACATTTTGGTCATCTCTGTCCTGCGGGTAGCTAACCCAGCACCATTGATTTGCACATCAAAAGGCAGCCAATCAAAATTGTTTGGGAGGCAAAACTGCCACTGATTTCGCTCAAAATTACGTTTTCATCTAATTGGTTTGTGTGCACTTATGAAAGCAATGTTTTCCATCACTCCCCCCCCCCCTTCTTTCTGGTCTTAATGTTTTGAATGTGATTTGCAACACGGAATTTAATCTGTATTGGAAGATGCTCTCTCTGTCTTGTCGAACAGCTGTGCCTCCTATGGTAGTGTTTTTTAGAGCCCATTTGGCTGCTTACTTATGATTTAGTTGCCTTAGTAGCATATGCATCTTCTTTTTCTATTCAGCCATCACTTTCATCTCTCACTGTGGAAAGAATGGCATGCTGCTTCCACTTGTTTGTGTTGGTGGAGAGGCTCAAGGTGGAGGATTGCCTTTTCAATGAAGTTCTCCATTGGGGGCTCCCTGTACGTGGATATCTATGGGGACCCTTCAAAGAGCTCAGAAACTGCTTAGGTTTCACATCTTCTATTCTTGGTTTCCCTGCTCTTTAGCTCTCAGTGTTTACACTTTGAATCTTGAAAGGAAGGAAGGGAAGGAGACAGATGGTGTATGGGGAGAGAAGTGGAACGCTCAAGTAGATAGAGAATTTTAACAGCAGGAAACTTTCCTGACATACATCAGCTGCTCAGACCACCAGGAAACAAAGTGGACCATGAAATGTTCATGGTATTTTGTCACCATCCTTGGCACTGTATTTTATTAACAGTTGCGTAACCTGATTTATTGAGTTGCCACAAGGGATCTGTCTTTCTTGTGTTAATCACCATGTACACTGATGGTGCTTAAATAACTTGTTGTTGTTGTTGTTGATGATGATGATGATGGTGATTTACAACCCACCCTTCCTCCCAAAGGAGTTCAGGGCACAAACAGATCAATAACAATACCATTAAAAATGTTCTAAAAGCAGCTAAAACAATCCACATTTCCTCAGCCAGTGTTTTCAGGGCCTCTGTCAGCCACCAAATGCCTGGGGAAACAGGAATGTTTTGACATTCTTCCTGGGAGCCTGTAAATAGGGATGTGGATGCACCTCACCAGGAATGGCATTGGGAACCAGCACTGATAAGGCCCTGTCAAGAGATCAAATGCCAACTGGGCAGCCTCCAGTGGCAACATAATTAAGATTGCAGGGTACTTCCCATCACAGGTTTAAAGATGTTTTATATTGGGTTCAAAATGTGGGGTGTGAAACACAGAGCAGTCAAATACAACATTCCTAGAGTGGACATAAAAAAAGGGGATGTCTGGACCAGCCAGTCAGAACTTCCTGTTTCCTCCTGGGCTGGGACAAACTTCCTCTACATGTGACCAGAGGTGGGCATGACTTCACCTGTACAGGTAACAAAATAGCACAGGGAAGGCTGCCATCTCTCTCTTCTCCATTTTGCTTTCATTGAAGAACCATCAGCCTGAGATGCTCTCTTGTCCTTCAGCCAAGAGAGGACAAAGGAACTATCTCCTTATGGGATAGATTCCACGTGTATATATTTTTTAACTTAAGTCTGCCTTCTGGGATCCATCTGTGAACAGGATGGTGTGAGTAAACTATTTTATACTTTTATACAAGACTGTTTCGTGTCTATTCTTTTTATGAGGGAATAAAGGGGAATTACCAGGAAACTTATTTTAGAGGCGTATACAAGCCTGGCAAACCTACCTTTAAGTTTAAAAGGGGCATGTTACTCTGCTAAAACATAGAACTTGTTAAGGTCAAAACCAGCACCTTAAACCTGATCCTGTACTCCACCGGGGGCCAGTGCAGTTGGTAAAGCACTGGATGAATGTGATCCCGCAGCTGGGACCCCATAAGGAGCCTCACCGTGGCATTCTGCACCCGCTGGAGTTTCTGGGTCAGTTTCAAGGGCAGCCCCACATGGAACCTATCTGGGCAAGTAAGTTCCACTTAGCAAGCAACGTGTTTTAATCCATTCCAACTTTCATTCACACTTTCATCTCTATTTTCTATTCCACCGCAATTGGTTTATTTTACAAAAGTCTTTCTTCTGCTTTGCCCACTGATGCAGAAATGTAAGTAATTTGGGGGGGGGGCATATTGCAGTGCATGATAGACATGTGTATCTCAGCCATCAAAAAGGTATTTATGAATCAGTTACCTTCCCGGAAATGAATTTCCATAGGGGTAGCCATGTTCGTCTCTAATGGGCGAAACAGCAAACAATCTACTGGCACCTTAAAGACAAAGTGAATGCTGTAGCTAATAGCCCATTATGAAGTCATCCTTGGCTGCAATTTTTACCATGTCTACTCAGAAGTAAGTCTCATTGCAGCCTTTCTTGCTACTTAAATTTCACAATTCAGTATAAATTTGTCATCCTGCCTCATTTCCTTCACTCAGGCATGAGGGAGGAACAGTATAGCACCCTGCTGATACCTTGCTCTTTTTGTCCTGGATTATTGACATTATTAAGTACAGTACTGCCCTTAACTTGATATAAGTCCTTTTTGATTGCAACATTTCATAATTGTGTATTTGATTCAGAAAATGATCAGAAAATATGTCAGTAGATAGATAATGCTCAAGCTAATCTTAAAATGTTTGTTGTTGTTGTTGTTGTTTAGTCGTTTAGTCGTGTCCGACTCTTCGTGACCCCATGGACCAGAGCACGCCAGGCACTCCTGTCTTGCACTGCCTCCCACAGTTTGGTCAAACTCATGTTTGTAGCTTCGAGAACACTGTCCAACCATCTTGTACCCTGTCGTCCCCTTCTCCTTGTGCCCTCCATCTTTCCCAACATCAGGGTCTTTTCCAGGGAGTCTTCTCTTCTCATGAGGTGGCCAAAGTATTGGAGCCTCAGCTTCAGGATCTGTCCTTCCAGTGAGCACTCAGGGCTGATTTCCTTCAGAATGGATAGGTTTGATCTTCTTGCAGTCCATGGGACTCTCAAGAGTCTCCTCCAGCACCATAATTCAAAAGCATCAATTCTTTGGCGATCAGCCTTCTTTATGGTCCAGCTCTCACTTCCATACATCACTACTGGGAAAACCATAGCTTTAACTATACGGACCTTTGTCGGCAAGGTGACGTCTCTGCTTTTTAAGATGCTGTCTAGGTTTGTCATTGCTTTTCTCCCGAGAAGCGGGAGTCTTTTGATTTCGTGACTGCTGTCACCATCTGCAGTAATCAAGGAGCCCAAAATGTTTGCAGGAAACACAATTTTGTGCTTGACGCCTTGAAATCTTTTTCTGCACTAAGGTATCCCTGCCATGTGAAAAGGAGCAATGATCAAGGATGTATTCCATTGGCTTTTAAATTCACAATAAGAAGTGGAGTAAGGAGGCAATGAACAACTTGCGCAAAATCAACAGACAATAAAAGAAAAGCAACAAGGCGCACCTATTGGAACAGCAGCAATTAAACTTCAATGAATATGTAAATGACGCACATTGCAAAACAATGCACATCTTTATTTATGTGCACATGTTAAAAGAAAACCTTTTCTTCTAGAGAACCGAGGCAAGAAACAACCACAGCAAGAGTCTGCACCATAATGGGGGTCCAATGGGAAGATGGAAGGAAATCCACTTGATTTGACTTCCCTAAATTTAGCTATTATGGCCAATTGTCAAAAGTAAAAATAAAGCCTTTCCAAGCTGGTGTCCTCCAGATGTTCTGGACTTCTACATGGCCAATGGTAAGGGATGGTGTCATGGGTGTAGCCAAGGGGGAGGGGGCGGGATCTTAGATCCACCAAACTTATTGAAAAACATTGAAAGTACTCAATTAAGTGAGGTTCTGCCCCTCCAGAGAAGCCTGCCTCCCATCCAAAGTCTGGGGGTATATTTACTGATGATTTCCCAACAACATGTGGGGACGGACATGATCTCTTCAAAGAAAATGCCAAAAAAGCTCATCAACTTTGTTTGTTTTTTAAAATAATTTTTATTGAATTTTACATAGAGAAAAAAGAAGAAAAACAAAAACAAAAGAAAAAGATTTTTTTTAAAAAAATACAAAAATACAAAATGCAAAAAGACAATGCATATCTCCTCTTACTTCTTCCAACATCTTCACTTCCCCTTCTTACAATCCTTGTTTATAATTTACTCTTACCATTTCCAAATCTCATCTAAATATCATAAAGTTACATCTTATATCACATTTCATAACCTTATTCTTAAATCATTCTTATTCATTGTATATAAGAGTGTGAAGGAAAGATAGGGGGGGGAAGACCCAAATTAAAAATAAAAAGGCATAAAACATTGTCATATTCTCCCATTTCTAATCCAAATATTTTGGACTTCCTCATTTCCCCTTCTTGAGTTCCTTATCAATTACTAATTATTGCAGTTTCCAAATCTAAGATTACCTTCTTTCTTCCAATTTATAACTTCTTTTTAACCATTTACCCAACTTACTTCTCTTTACCTTTATTACCCAATATTCTCTAACCTTTTACCCAAAAATATTCATAATTAATTTTCAAAATCTTCTTCCCTTTCTTGCCACCCTAAAAACTAGTTCTCCCCCCTAAAAGCTCATCAACTTTGGTTGCCCTCCCCTAACAAAAATCCTGGCTATGTTTAGAAGACATCTAGAGGGCACTAGGTTAGAAAAGGCTAGTTTAAGAGATTGTGGCTTCTCTCAAGAAAACAAAGATACCATCTTCCCACAGCCCAATATGGGGGAACTTTGCAAAATGCAATTACTAGCAGCCTTGTATCAGGTGTTGTTTTGAAATTCTAAGAAATTCTAAGAAACCAAAACATCAGAGCAGTTTTGAAACCAGTTGTTAGAGTCTTTGAGTTTTGAAAGGTTTGTTGTCTTGATTCAAAATGGTGTCCAACTGTATAAAAAAATAGATTCTGTTCCTTGATCTCAAGAACAAAAATACAAATTTTGTTACAACATCTTAAAAGATGGCCAACTGCATAGCAAACAAACAGCTTTCCAAATTTTTTATAGTAGAGTGGATCAGAAAACATGTATACAAAATTTTCGTTTCATGAGAAAAAATTCCCATCTCATCCACTTTTCAGCTTTGGGGGAAATTAAAAAGGTAGTTATAAATTTGATGGCATGGTTTTAACATATCTAAACTTTACAATAACGTATCTAAGATCTACAAGATGTGCATCTAAACTGAAATGAGATATGAAATGCCACTCATTTCATTTGAATGTATTTCAGTGTAAATTCAGTGGGACTTATTTCCAAGCAGACACAAATAGAATTGCAGTGTAAGTTGATTGTGTTTCATAACTGGCAAGCAATGATTTTAGTAACTGACAGCTGCTGATAGGTGACATGTGACAGCATTTAACATTTGATCATATTTGATAGTTTGCAGGGAGTGGTAATCAGTAGATGACAGCAACTAATAAGATAACTACCAATTGCCTCTATTATACAGTTAAGAAGCTCTGATATTTTTTAACAGATTCTGCCCGCCCCCCCCAAACAAAAAACAACATCCGAACCAAAGAAGTTTAAAGAATTTGAATTTTGAAACTAAAATCTGTCATACAAAACGCTTGTTTGGATTAGACATTGAAAACCTGAATGTAGCAACTGTACATTCTGGCATATCTCAAAGATGGATAAACATTCTGCTGCAACGTCTTGAGCAAGAAGCTCGTGTTGTCAAGGAACCCACTGACTGCATTCATTTTGTAGTCTTTAAAACAGGGGTTGCCATGAAATAGCGCTCTGAGGATGCGATGGATCCTCCTTGGACTTGGAATTGTGCTAGGCCCACTTAAGAAATAACAAAGCAATAGAAAAGAGCAACATGAAATACAGAAAAATGACTCCCATCAGTCAGCTTAATGAGATCTTATTATTTTAGGGCCAAATAGAAAGAGTCTCAAAGTCAGCAGAAGTCTCTCTAGGGCTTTGGTATCCTTTTGAACAAGTTTTGATGAGCTCCTCAACGTGCTTCCTCAAGAGCAACCCTCACAAGCACCGAGAGGACTTATTTTTTAATTAATTATTAACACTGTGCCATCAATGCACATTGCTTATTCATGAGTAGGAAGGATAAAGATTGTAGCCTTTATACCTTGTTCTAAGGATTTTACTCCTTACATCTTGAGGAGTTAATTAAAAACAAGCCAAGTCTACAATCCAGAAGCAGAGACACTGGCGAATTTTCACGGTGAAGCAAAACGAAGGGCATTCAAGAGGAACTAAGCCAAAGCTAGACAAAACCCACTTTTAAAAAGTTCTGTCTGTTCTCCATATTGCTAGGTCAGCTGTAGGTGACCGAGAAGAAGAAAAAACCCCTACATAGAACCATTTCTGTGGCCAAGTCACATCCCATTCTCTCGGGAATTAAGGGGTCAGGAGTGAGGCTGACATCTTCTCAATTAGGAATGAGAACACGTCTAGCTTAAACATTATTCCCCCTTCTCAGCATCAGTGAAACATCCTTTTGCTGCTTCTAATTCACTGTCAAACTCTGTGCCCTCTGAGACACTTGGTGAGCAATTAAACGGAACTCCTCCCAGCAGAAAGAGGAGACATGCGGAGCAAGCCTATGCCATGTTTACTCAAAAACAGTGGGGCTTACTCCCAGGAAAACATGTGTAGGATTGTGGTATTGAAAGTCCTCATTTTATCTAGGACATGGCAGAATCGAAGGTTATTGGCCTAAATCAATGTGGATGGCAAGATAAGGCCGGAGTGGATATGAGAGAGTGAATGACTTTTCTCATCCATTTTCTGCTGCAGCCCCCTCCCCAACCTCTGGTTCTGTTCCTACCATGGGGCACCCACCCCCCTTTGTCGAGGAAATGCTTCGCTCACAAGAAAATAGAAAGGTTCCCATTTCTAGATGTATGAACAGAAGGGTCACTTGAAGTTTGTTTGTTTTTTGCAACATCTTTAAGATTGATATTTTAAGAGCTCTTTCAATCTCTTTCTGTTTTCCTAATGTGTTGTTGTTGTTGTTTAGCCATTTAGTCGTGTCCGACTCTTCGTGACCCCATGGACCAGAGCACGGCAGGCACTCCTGTCTTCCACTGCCTCCCGCAGTTTGCTCAAACATGTTCGTAGCTTCGAGAACACTGTCCAACCATCTCATCCTCTGTCGTCCCCTTCTCCTTGTGCCCTCAATCTTTCCCAACACCAGGGTCTTTTCCAGGGAGTCTTCTCTTCTCATGAGGTGGCCAAAGTATTGGAGCCTCAGCTTCACGATCTGTCCTTCCAGGGAGCACTCAGGGCTGATTTCCTTCAGAATGGATAGGTTTGATCTTCTAGCAGTCCATGGGACTCTCAAGAGTCTCCTCCAGCACCATAGTTCAAAAGCATCAATTCTCCGTCAGCATGAGTCAGCGACCTACAATGAATTGGCAAAGCCTGCATGACTCATGCAACCTTTCACCTAAATATGCTTCACCCAAATAGGATGGTCTGTTTGGGTGGTTGGGTTGGTTGGGTTGGTTGGCTGGTAGAAAGCTGGTTGCGTTTGATGTGTAAAGCTGTTGGTCGTGGTCGGAGAAGTTTTTGATTTTGTAATAAAAGCAGCATTCTGCAAAGTACTCATTTTCAAGGACTCTTTGTGCCAATTTTAAGCTGTGTTTTAATCAATTGTTTGATTTTATGTTTTAATGTATTATATACTTTGATGTTAGCCGCCCTGAGCCCGGTTCTGGCCGGAGAGGGTGGGATATAAATAAAATTTATGATGATGATGATGATGATGATGATTCTAACTCAGTGTAAGGCAAGTTCCTATGACTTATAATAGGAACACAATATATGATGCACAATATATGGTCCAGGGGTTGTCTCTGATCAATTCTCAACAGGGTAAATTTGAGTGCAAGAAGCAGCAGGTGCGAACATGCATTAACTCACCAACATTTCCTATGTAACTCTTCAGTATTAAATCTATTAAATTTAGATTCGACCACATCTTGTTTTCTCTTCCTCGCCTATCCTGTTTCGTTAGCTTGCAAATATTAATGATGTAAACTGCAGGGAGAGAGAATGCATTGGGGTGAAGCAATATTACTATCATATAGACAAATGGCTAAAATAATCAGGAGGAGATTAAACTATCTCTGGTCATTGATATCTCATTTTCTGATATGTTTGGTAATGTTGCATCCGATGCTTAATATCAATTTGCTCCTATCTATTAGCCTTCCCATTTATTAGGGGCACTAATATGTAATCTTGAAATAAAATAATTCTGTAATGGAGGCTAAGCTCGGACTGGGTCTATAATCCTACTAAACGGTATCTTATTATATGATTAGCATGAGCTTTCCTTGAACTGGGGCTCATTACTGGTAAAGAACCCAGGTGGCGCTGTGGATTAAATCACAGAGTCTAGGGCTTGCTGATCAGAAGGTCGGCGGTTTGAATCCCTGCAACGGGGTGAGCTCCTGTTGCTCGGTCCCAGCTCCTGCCCACCTAAAGTTCGAAAGCACATCAAAGTGCAAGTAGATAAATAGGGACCACTCCGGCGGGAAGGTAAACAGTGTTTCCGTGCGCTGCTCTGGTTCGCCAGAAGCAGCTTTGTCATGCTGGCCACATGACCCGGAAGCTGTCTGTGGACAAACGCCGGCTCCCTTGGCCTATAGATGAGCGCTGCAACCCCAGAGTCGGACACGACTGGACCTGATGGTCAGGGGCCCCTTTACCTTTACTGGTAAAGAAATAAAGGGCAGAATACTGTGAAACTTATGTAAGGTGTCTTCCACTTGCAGTTAAAATTGCAAACTGCTTAGTAACAAAGTGTGCCTGACTTGCTCTTGTCCTCTAAACAGGAAGCTTGAAATATGAAAATTAGCAGATGAAACTTTAATTTCAGAACATGGAAATTAAAATTATCATCTGCAAACCAAGCGGCTCTTAAAGATATAAGGGAAGCGTACATGTGGACAACACGCCATATCGTGTGAAGATATGGATTCATGTCACTTACCCATATCACTTATTTTAAAAGCTTGCATTTTACTCCGGCTTGAAACAACTGTACAAAACAATCTTGGGAAGGTTATCACATTGGCCCTCGCTATGGAAGTGGAAGAAAATACCATTGGAGGTGCTGTCAGAATTGGTCACCAAATTGTAAACTCAGGTGGCTGTTAAATGGCTTGCCTCCTATGTGATACTCCTGCTTCCCAAATTTTATCAGCATCATGATTCATGATCCCCATTCAGATGAAAATTGCCTCTCTCTCTGCCACTATTTATCTGGGGGGGGGGGCGACGACTTTATAGCAGCATGGGACTAATTATAATCAGGATCACAGTGGAGGGAAGAGTTAACAAATTTAGGAAAGGTTTCGTGAATATTAGGTGGACCTCGGAAAATTAGAATATTGTTGAAAAGTGCATTTATTTCAGTAACGCAACTTAAAAGGTGAAACCAATATATGAGATAGATGCATGACATGCAAAGCAAGATATGTCAAGCCTTTATTTGTTGTAATTGTAATTATTTGTCATTAGGCGGGTCAATTATAAATGGAATGTAATTAATGAAATGCAACCGCGAAGTTTATTTTTGTATTATTGTAACTATTTGTTTTACTACTGTGGAATTTCCAAAAGAAAGCATTTGTAAAAATAAAAATAAGGTGCATTACTGAAGTAAATGCACTTTTCGACGATATTCTAATTTTCCGACTTTCACCTGTAGAAGATGCTTCTGACCAGCCAACATCCAGCATAAGGTAAACTGGGATCATGGGAGGGAATGTTTGAAACATCTCTCCCTGTGATTTCCTGTGTACTGTGTGCTGTGGAAACCAGACAGTGGGGGAGGGGGTAGAGTTATCTGTTGCAGCCCCATTGAACCCAGTGAACCTGGTTAGGACCCCCCCTGAAATCCATTGAACTTGGTTAGGACCCGCCTGAAATCCATGGGGCAAACTCAGGAAGATGCCTTGCAATCGTAACCATTTTTACTCGGAATCCAGAGTCCTTCATTTCAATGGGAATGTGTGGAGTCTCCGAGTGCTTGATTTCTCCCATACCACCACCGCGCCATCCCTCTTCCGTCCTCTTTTTTTGGTCAAAGGTTGGCAGAAGGAAGTGATCTCTTTTTTAAAAAAGGTATTTAAAAAATAAAAAATTTTTTTGGGAGGGATCCTTCTAAGAAAAGCTCAACAACTCTGGCGCAAGCTAAACTACTGCAGGTTTCTCTCACCAACTGTTCCCCTACAAATAATGTCACCGCATGCCACTGCCCTTCATCAAATATGATCACAGGGCAGTTAAAAGTAAGAGAGAATAAACTTCAATGTAAAATAATTAAAATGGCTGTGTAAAGTATGGAGGGGGGGGGAGTAGCTTGATGAGTCACAAATTGTGCTGGCCTGGTTTATTTTATGCTCCATGGAGATTTGTTAGATATTTGAAGATAATACCTTCTAGTATAAGAGTCTGGTGCATTGAACAGGCAAATGGATCCTGTTATTAGTGCTTTGTATCCGCCACTAAAGAGCTGCGTGGTGTCTTTTTTGAAATACACATGGCCTCCCGGTCTGCTGAAATGGGTTGTATAGATTTCATTAATAAAAGGAGATTTCTGGAAAGTGACAGAATAATGCTACTGGAGATTAAATGACACTTTTCAAATCAGTCATCAGCAACAGCAAGGGGCAATTTTCAAGTACAATAGTTTATTCCATAAACTCAAAGTGTTTAAATCACTGATCCAAATTCAAGGCTAGTATTCGATTGTTATAAATTCTGTGGTGTGCAGGATTTAATGCTCTATACCAGGCATCCCCAAACTGCGGCCCTCCAGATGTTTTGACCTACAACTCCCATGATCCCTAGCTAACAGGACCAGTGGTCAGGGGTGATAGGAATTGTAGTCCAAAACATCTGGAGGGCCGAAGTTTGGGGATGCCTGCTCTATACCCTAGGAGTGGACCAGAGGAAGAAAGATCTCCCCAGAAGACACTTGACTAGTCTGATTGGCTTCTGGGGCAGGGCCTGAGTCACAGTGTTGCCTTGCAGCCTCTGTGCAGACAGACAAACAGCTGCACCCCAGAGAAAGGATCTCCTTTATTGCTCCATTCTGCCTTGCCCCACAGTTCATACATGGGAGGGACCTGGCACTTCTTTTCACATTAGAAAGCACTGCTTTCCCACATTAATTGGAAGCAGAATTAAATGTAAGTTCCATGCAATCAATTAATACAGAGCTATATTAGCTAACGGTATAGAGTTTGGACCATAAAGAGTATAGAGAGCTGGACCACAAAGAAGGCTGATCGCCGAAGAATTGATGCTTTTGAATTATGGTGCTGGAGGAGGCTCTTGAGAGTCCCATGGACTGCAAGAAGATCAAACCTATCCATTCTTAAGGAAATCAGCCCTGAGTGCTCATTGGAAGGACAGATCGTGAAGCTGAGGCTCTAATACTTTGGCCACCTCATGAGAAGAGAAGAATCCTTGGAAAAGACCCTGATGTTGGGAAAGATTGAGGGCACAAGGAGAAGGGGACGGCAGAGGATGAGATGGTTGGACAGTGTTCTCGAAGCTATGAACATGAGTTTGACCAAACTGCGGGAGGCAGTGCAAGACAGGAGTGCCTGGTGTGCTATGGTCCATTGGGTCACGAAGAGTCGGACACGACTAAATGACTAAACAACAACCACAACATAGAGTTTACTCACAAGCATGTTTAAACACACACAAGTTCTGTTCTGTAGCAGTTCCCGACAGTTTAATAGAAGTTTCTTCCTTGCTAGTTCTGACCCATTTTAGTCCTTCCTGATAATTGTTGCAGTGTCAGTTTCTGTTCCCAAAGGGGGCACTGACTTCTTTCTTATTTTTGAGGTAAGGAAATAACACTGCTTTGCGTTTATTTAATTTTTTATAGATTGAGAGGAACCCATTGATTAAACCTCTTGCTCCACGGGAGCAGAAATTGATGGGGGTACAATTAAGAGATGCTGTTCACGGGGCAATTGATGAGATGCTCATCACTAATCCTCCACCTACACTCATTAAGCAATAAAACAATGACCCTTCAAACAGGTGGTATCTAATTAGACACAAAGGCACCTTTAAAAGTCTCAGTAGTATTTTAGCTGTCCATGGTGCTTAAAGTACCTTTTGTTTCCCTTCACATTATAAGATCTAATTGATATTGCTATCCTCTGTGAACAAGTCATAAGGCAGTAGTTGACAGAGTCTGGTTTTTTTGGTCCATGTTTGTTTGTTTGTTGTATTTATATCCCACCATTTTCTCCAAAGAGCTCAAGGTGACACATGTGGTTTTTCCATAGCTGCCAAGTTATCCCTTTTTTAAAGGGAAATTCCATTATGCTGAATAGGCTTCCTCGCGAGAAAAGGGAAAACTTGGCAGCTATGGTTTTTCTCTTCCCCATTTTATTCTCACAATGATGTAAGATAGGCCAGGTTGAAAGGTAATGACTAGCCCAAGGTCACTTGGGTGAGATTCGTGGCAAGGTGGAGACTTGAAACCTGGTCTCTGAGATCCTAGTCCAGCACTCTAACTATGACACCACAGTGGATGTTCTACTGGCGGTTTTTCCATGGGTAATTCAATCTACATTGGCAATAGAAAGCATTTGAATCAGGAATGTGATACTGTTAACTTTGTTTATATACTGCTCCGACAAAATACCTGGCCATTTTTCCATTGAAATTTGTTTATTAATTTGGGAAAGACTTCCATATTACATTTTTTGCTTATCTCGCTTGAGAGATTTGTCTGAGACCAAGAGCTGAAGACAATTATGTGAGCAAGTAGGCACTAGGGGCTATTGTTTGGTTTAGCATTTAAGCTACTCTCTGAAATTGATAAAATGGAGATAAGGCAGAGTGGATTTATAAACAATAATCATGAGAGGGGGGGAAATGAGAGATTTCTTTATACTCAAAGCATCTTTGCCTTTCAATGAGCCAAGGGTGAAAAAGTAAGAGCTGGCATATCTCTGTTTAATCAAATTCATGCACTTGTTCTACCAATGAGATTTCAATCATAATTTGAGCTCAGTTTGAATTCCCTCCTGCCATTTTTGTGATGTTGCATCCAAAGGCCATGCTATAGTATTATACACAAGCATGCATCCATGATATATATATATATATATATATATATATATATATATATATATATATATATATATAATCAGAAACAAGTACAGGTGTTGATGAGGTCAAATTATGCATGCAGATTACCTTGGTGAGCTTGAACTATTTAAATGAAAATGTGGCATTTATCTGCAGTTCATAATTACAGTAATTACTGTTCTCCCTGCAGTTGAAAACTGATTTAGAAACCTGATAATCCTCTGATATTAAGGGCTTACAAATAGTCAAGCAAATTAGCATTCCTCCTTTTAATGTTCACATTGTAGGCAGGGCTATTTATAGAAAATACAATAGATGACACCCGTCACCCTGCAGAAATCCATTTGCATTAGGCTATATCTACCTTAACCATCAAAATATTTATATTGGCTGCATCGTTTAGTTATCTCAATCCTCCTGGGCTTTTCTTTTGTTTGGGAGTGTAAATTGGCTTGAGAATCCAGTTCCCTCAAGCGGAATTCCCCTGGGAGTTGTGCAAGTCCTCGTGCAACTGTTTCTATCAACAGATAGATTTTACTAACATTATATGCCCTACAGCACCTCTAGCAAATGTTCACCATATTAGATTCAGTTGCCTCCTTTCTTCATATTTGTAACGATATGAACTAATTCACTGATTTGGAGTGCTTGATTAGAAGGAGGAACTGGACCAGATTACGAGAGATGGGGGATCGACATCACATTTCAAGGCAAGCCTATCTAATTTTCACTTTCCATAACAATACAAAAAATTCAAACACAGCTTCCCTTGAATTTGCAATTCTCCAAATCTTGCAATGCGGTTCTCCGGTCATATGATGTGTACAAGAATGCATTTGTCAGGCCAAAATGTTCATAGAAATGAATACAGTAGTGAAAATAACATACATAAAAAGCATTTTGTCAGGCAAAAATGCATACAAACTTGTGTAGATTAGGAGAAATTTGCACTAAAATGCTGATGACTTTCATAAAGATTTTCATAGAGAGAGAGAGAGAAGCAGGGAGGGAAAGAGAGAGAGAGAGCACAATGCAATGCATAGAAGTGATTTTAATACTGGAAAAATGAGGAAGAGAGGGAAACCGAAATAGACAGATTCACCTATCCCTACAGATTTCACTCAGATCATTGCAACTCCACAGTGCTAGGATTTGAAAAATGGGATGAGATATCAGCATGAGATATCCCTCAGCAACTTCTCTGCTGGAGAGCTAACAACCCTCGGGATTTTTTTCTATCTATGATTATAGCTATCTCATAGCTGCCAAGTTTTCCCTTTTCTCGCGAGGAAGCCTATTCAGCATAATGGAAAATCCCTTTAAAAAAGGGATAACTTGGCAGCTATGAGCTATCTATGACTTGAACTCTTAGCTGTATTGACTCATTGCATCTAATGTTACTACCATAAACTAGTTAAATATGTCACTATTCAATTTTTTTGTTTACTGCTGGCTTTGTGATGCAATAGTTAGTCCTTGAGTCATATTCATCATCTGTGACTTGGGTATTTTACCCCTGCTTCTGTCTACTTTCTAAAAGAAAGATAGTTCCTCTATCTTCCCTGAATATATTGGGAGAGGCTATTCCGTGGCTCACAGGCCACATAGGCCTTTGTTTCTCCTCTCCACAACCAAAGATTTGTCAGTGGCATCATATTAGGGAAGCAGAAGTTTTAGAAAAGTCAGTGGTTTTTCAATTCCTGCTTTGTTTCTGGTGTTGCCTGGTGGCCCTGCACATCATTTTGGGTTTTCATGAGCAAAGGAGCAAAGGTCCTTAACACTCTGTCCCCGATTATGGCTCTGATCTGATTGCACCTCTTCCACAGTTCTAGCAATTCACATAGGAACTACAAATCCCAATTTATTTGGACTCTCTCTCTCTCTCTCTCTCTCTCTCTTTTAAGAAAAAGAAATTGCTTACATTAGGGCTGCCATATGTCCGAATATTTCCAGACAGTCAATAGAAAAATCCATTTTTTGTGGTGTTTTCATAAAAAAAGAAAAAGAAAAAGTAAGCTCAACCATTTATAAAAAGATTCACAACTTTAAGGGTGTCCTGGTTTTTAATTTTTGAAATATGGCAATCCTGGCTTGCATATTAATGAATAATTTCTGTCTTGCTTCTTGCCTGTTACCATTTGTTAACTGGCTTGATAAACTGTATAAACTAAATAAAAAATAAAAAAATCCTTCCAGTAGCACCTTAGAGACCAACTAAGTTTGTCATAGGTATGAGCTTCCATGTGCATGCACACTTCTTCAGATGATGCACACAAAAGCTCATACCTATGACAAACTTAGCTGGTTTCTAAGGTGCTACTGGAAGGATTTTTTTATTTTTTTATTTTGTTTTGACTGCGTCAGACCAACACGGCTACCTACCTGCAGTTGATAAACTGTATAAACATCACGGTCTTTGTTCCCAGAAAAGAGACAACACTCTACAAATGCTTTCTTTTGGTGAAAATGCTTAAGGCTTCATCTAAATGCCAGTTGAATGTCTGGTCCAATAACATAAGATTAGCACTTCACAAACATCCAGTACCTGAAACTTAAAGCACTCTTCGAAATGTGGGCAATAAAGAAGGGATTATTATGGGCAGCTAGCAAAGGATGTGGTCAAGAAGGATTCATACACACACACGATTTTTGGTGTCACTGCATCTAGGTTATATGCTATATCAAATGTAGCAGAGGCAAACTTCAAACAGATGTAATATTTGGAGAAAGGCACCAGGTGTTGGACTTCACATGTGACCATTTGCTTGGTCTCCAACCAGTGATCGTTTTCAGGGTAGGCACCAAAACTTCGAGTTAAGCCCTGGAGTAAATGGACAATCAGTAAGACTGGAGACATATGAGTGGCCTGTGCCAAGAAAAATTCTTAGTGGAATCACACATCTGCAGTGTCACAGGATGTTCTTGGAGTGTGATTTGCCTCGGCCAAACTACCTCTGCCTGGAAGACAGTGCAGTTTGTGCACTAGCCAAAAATGGTCTGTAGTCTCAACACTCTGAGCTTCTCTGCTGCATACTCTTGATGAGAAGAGCCATGGTATTGCCAGGATTTTGCTTTATTCTGTGTATTCATCCCTTGAGGAAAAGTTACACTTAGTCATTGATGAAGTTTGTACCGATGAAGTGACAGCAAAGTCCATCTAAATAACAGGCTTAGATGGAATGGCTGTGAAACAGGTAATCTTGGCAGCTGATTTTACCACCCCCTCTCCTTCAAAAATGAAGAATTTATGTTTGTTAATAGTAAAATTTGTTTCTTTGATTGATTACCAAAATCAATATTTAAGCACCACAAATTGAAGGACTGAATATTCTCTTGGGTTCTGCTGAGAGTGCAGCTCTATCATGTGAGGCTGAAGCAGAAACTGTTTTTTAAAGCTTGAAATAGATTAATGTGTCAGCAAAATAGAATAATTTTTATCCCCATAGTCTTTCTGACCCCCCCAAACTATATATATGACTGAGAAATACTGCACAATAAACATTATGAATGTCGTAGAATTATCCAGCATTCCTATCACCGTAGATGGCAGTTCTCTATTGTTACTCTGCTTGCATCTCTCAAAATATAGAGATATAAAATTGAACACTTGTAAGAGGAGTTGAGCAGGGACCCAGGTGGCGCTGTGGTTAAACCACAGAGCCTAGGGCTTGCTGATCAGAAGGTCGGCGGTTCGAATCCCTGTGACGGGGTGAGCTCCCGTTGCTTGATCCCAGCTCCTGCCAACCTAGCAGTTCGAAAGCACATCAAGTGCAAGTAGATAAATAGGAACCGCTACAGTGGGAAGGTAAACAGCGTTTCCGTGTGCTGCTCTGGTTTGCCAGAAGCAGCTTTGTCATGCTGGCCACATGACCTGGAAGCTATACGCCGGCTCCCTCGGCCAATAATGCGAGATGAGCGCGCAACCCCAGAGTCGGTCACGACTGGACCTAATGGTCAGGGGTCCCTTTACCTTTACCTTTAAGAGGAGTTGAGCAGTGCAGCAAGCTTAGAAAAGGGACAGGAACATAGGCTGAGCCAGGCTATTAGTCCATCCCGCTTGGTCTTGTCCTCACGGACTTGGAACATCTCCCCAGGGTTTAAGAAGGATGCTTCTCCCAGCCCTATCTGCAGATGCCTGGGATTGAACCCAGGACCTTTGGCATGCAAAGCTGATGATCTGCTACTTCCCCAGAGATGTTAAGCATCCCAAGTCTGCACTGACTGGCAGGCAATCTCAAGGGCTTCAGGCAGGGGAGTAGACTGTTCTGTTCCATTTTGAATAGTTTTATGTACAGTGGTACCTCGGTTTACGAACTTAATCCATTCCGGAAGTCTGTTCTTAAACCAAAGCCGTTCTTAAACTGAGGTGTGCTCTCCCTAATGAGGCCTCCCACCGCCGGTGCCCTTCCACCATTTGGTTTCCATTCGTAGACCAAGGTAAAGTTCACTAACCGGAACACTACTTCCGGTTTTGGGGAGTTCATATACCGAATAGTTTGTAAACAGGGCTGTTCTTAAACTGAGGTACCACTGTATTGTATAATTGTAATTGTTTCATTGTTCTATTTTTATAACCTGCACTGGGACCTTGTGGTGAAGGGTGGGCAATAGGTCTTTCAATCAATCAAGCAAGCAAGGACTACCAGGAGATGCCAGGGACCGAATCCAGAACCTTCTGCATGCAAACGAGATGCTCTACCACTGAGCAATGCCTCGCCTGCTAGGGATGATCTAGGATATGCTGTGCCATAATTTTAAGCTTTGGTGTAACCCATGGGAGGCAAACAGTTAAATGGATCCCTCTCCCTTGCTCATTGTGTAGTGGCAGACATCCTGGTTCGCCCCAAGGGCAGGAGAGTATAGGCTGGGATCACTGCTGGTGGGAAAGGCAGAAGTTTTCAGCACATAGCTGGAAGTGGTGTGTTAGAGTTGATTGGTGAGAGGGAATGAAAGAAGGAACAGATGACGAATGGAAGGAAGTATCCTTGCTTGTGTGTGTGTATGAATGGCTTGATATGCAGTTTGTGTGCACCAGAGAATGAATAGCAATGAAGGAGAAAGAAGTAGCAATGAAGAGAATGAATAGCAATGAAGGAGAATGAATAGCAATGAAGGAGAAAGAAGTAGGAACACAAATACATATGTGGTGGAAATGCCCAAAGATGTGTAAATATTGGAGTGAGATTTATGAAGAACTAAAGAAAATGACAAAAAACCACATTTAAAAAGAAACCAGAAGTGTTCCTTTTAAACATAATCCCAGAGGACATTAAAAGTGCTAACAGAACACTGATAATGTATGGAATAGTAGCGGCAAGAATATTAGTCGCAAGAGTACTAGTCGCAAGAAACTGGAAAAGCTGTAACACACCCAGCATACCTGAGTGGCAACTTTTAATGAAAGAATATGCACAGCTAGCAAAATTTACGGGAAGAATTAGAGGGCAGACAAAACAGAAAATAAAAAAGGAATGGAGGATCTTTGGTGATTATATAGTGAATAACTAAATATCCAAAATCTAATCGGCAGAATACAACTGAACCCAATACAAATTAAAGAATAGATAATGATGTAAATAGGTTAAGAATTGTGCGATATAATAAGGTTAAAGCCTACAAACTACAGAGAGGTAAATTGGAAGTTAAAATAAAAGAGGTGTAATTGATGCACATTTAAAGAATTTCTTTGTTTTGTTAAATATTTCATGGTTTTTTTGTGTGTGTGCTTTTTGTGTGTTCTTTGTTTGTTTTTTCTATATTCCTTTTGTTTCTGTAAAAGAAATATGTGGGTGAAGAACGTTTTGTGTTTTTGTTTGCAATTATGCTGTTTGTTAATGTTTTTAACAAGAAAATTAATAAAAAACCTATTTTCTAAAAAAAAAAGAGGAGAAAGAATGAGTGGCAGTGATTGAGGTAATAGAAAGTGTCTGTGTGAAAAGGGATATCTCCACCTATCATAATGGCCCGAATATAAGCCACACCCACAAATAAGCCACACCTTTTAAATTTGGCTACTTGGGAGCCTTGCTACT
Organism: Zootoca vivipara; assembly: GCF_965207765.1. Classification (NCBI taxonomy): domain Eukaryota; kingdom Metazoa; phylum Chordata; class Lepidosauria; order Squamata; family Lacertidae; genus Zootoca; species Zootoca vivipara. Next base: position 14,043,929 of record NC_142583.1, on the reverse strand, counting down.
GGGGGGGGGGGGACCACGCCGCTTGGCTGGCAGCGTAAGGTCGCAAATATCAACCACACTTCAACTTTTCACGATCGGAATTTTTTTTGGGGGGGGGGAACGTGGCTTATATTTGGGCCAATATGGTATTTTTGCCTCTGACCCTAACCATCCACCCACAGTTCTGTCCCTGACCACCTCTGGCATGTGGCCTCAGTCATTTGCCCCCAAGGGAATAGAGCCCTCGGCTTAGAAATGGTTCCCCACCCTTGAAAGCCTGGGAAAATTCACTTGCATGTAAGTCTGAACAAGTCTGAACAAGCAGTGAGAGGACTACAGAAGATAAGAATGTTAGGGTCATAGGAGGGGGAATTTGTGATAGAAAGCAAAAAAAGGGGGGAGGGGGTTACTGAGATGGCTTGCCTGTGGAGAGTATGAGACAGATTGCAGCTTGAAATGGAACAATACACCTGTTTTTCTACTCAAGGATGAATTGCAATCTTTTTCTTTGGCAGTATTCAGCAGCCCCCTTTCTTCTCTCTGCAGATATTGTCTTTCATTCTGGCCAGAAGTGCCAGATTTCAGTATAGTTCTCTCTCATTACCGTGAACTACACAAGCCTTTCCCCCACTTGGTAACTGAAAAGAAAAGAAAGACTCTATGCTAGTGTCTGGTTCAGTACAAGCTACCTATGTGTTGCTCATCCAAGCCAGCTGATCCAAATCCAATTTCGGTTTCATCCCAACCAAAAGAAAAGTTACTTCTCCCCACTCTCCCCCCCCCCCTCATTCCAAATATATCTGAGCATTCCAATAAATACGGTGTGCGAATTGGACCGGCTTCTCTCATAGGATCAGCAGTCAGCAAAAGCCTCTTAGTCCTCCTAACTGAAGGAAAGTGTGTCTCAAACAGTTTGCCAGGAAAGATTAAGGGCTGCAGGTAGCACAGCTGCTGGTTCAAACAGTTTTGATCCTTTTTATATCTTGTGCTCATTCCCTTTCCGTATGGAATTGGCCTTTTTTGTCACAGAGAGCGGCAGTCAGTACAGCTGCAGGTTCAAAGGAGTCTCTTCCCTTTATATCATCTGTGCCTTGTTTCCACACTGAATTGGCCCAGTTGTTTTGGAGGGCTCGGAGGAATGCACTTGACAAAATAGCTGGCTAACCTTTCCAAGGCGTTAAATATGTTTCTTTTCCTTTGCCTTTTTTGTACTTAAAAAAAAAATTACGAGAGAGAGAGCGCGAGAGCGAGAGCGAGAGATTGAGATTTTTTGGAAATGCAACATTTGCAGTACTTTCTTTGCAGGGAGAGAAGCAATTTCAGAGACAGGGATTCAAAATTCTCATCCCACAGCTCTTCTTTGAACACTTCATATTTGTGGATGCTTTTGGGGAAGCTCTTATGCCCTACATTTATCAATGTCTTTGGGGAAGCAGGTGAAAATTGAACCAAAGATTTTCAGGCTCATGGCCAATGGCACCCATTAGGACTGGTAGAGTGACCAACTGCAGGTAGATGAACCTTCATTATATCTGAAGCAGCATCTCCACCCTTATCGTTCAGCCTGAGGTCCAGCGCTGAGGGCCTTCTGGCGGTTCCCTCACTGCGAGAAGTGAGGTTACAGGGAACCAGGCAGAGGGCCTTCTCAGTAGTGGTGCCCACCCTGTGGTATGCCTTCTCTTCAGATGTCAAGGAAATAAACAACTGTCTGACTTTTTGAAGACATCTAAAGGCAGCTCTGTTTAGAGAAGTTTTTAATGTTTGATATTTTATTGTGTTTTTAATATTCTGTTGGGAGCCACCCAGAGTGGCTGGGTATACCCAGCCAGATGGGCGGGGTATAAATAGTATTTATTTATTTATTTATTTGGTAGAGCCAATGACAGATAGAGGAAGCTAATTCTAGTTTCGTCCCCATCCTTCTGAGTTCAACAAGGGCAACACCAAGACTAAGGAGAAGGAAGCTGATAGCATGGGACTGGTTGTAAATAACAAGACAGGTGGGTTTGGAGGAAATAAGATTGAGGTGGGTGTGGCAGCCTCTACTGTCAGGTGGAGGAAGAACTCTGGTGAAAGCCAGGTATATTTGTTTTGGGTCATCTCCATTCTCCATACTGAAATAACAAGACCCAGGACTTTAATCTCCAAACCAGGAAATGAAAGGAACCCAGCATTTGTAGACAAGTCTATGTAAACCAGTTCCATGAAGGAGAAGGATTGAGCATTTCTTTTAAATGAACATTATTTCTTGTGTATGGGAAGCAGGATCCTCATAATTTGTGAGAAAGCAAACTGGAATTTTCTTTAGGCAATGGTTTGGAGAAGAAAATATGGAAGAAAAGGAAGAAATCCTTCAAGCAAAACTCATTTTCCAATTCGTTTTAACTATTGCATTTTGCAAATGGACCAATTGTGTTTTGAGGTCTTTGTTGTTTATTTTTTGCTTCATTCAACCAATTTCCATGCAATTTTTTAAACAGTGCACTGCTGGTGTTAGTAAATGTCAATGCCTTGCTAAGCCCATGCCAAAATGGAACACGTCTCAAAATAAATGTCAGCCGCAGAGTGAGAGCCTGCTGTGTCTGTAATAACCAAAATGGACTGGGCTGTTAGTTTTAGAGTGGATCTTCTTTGCCACCCAGTAAGTTTCTACTTACTGTAAGGACAATAAAAAATGAAGTTAGACAACTTGTGTGCTGATCTCAAAATGAAGGTGACAGAAAACTTTCAAAGGAGGGGAAAACTCACTTCAGAGAGCCAGGTACCTTTTGCCAGAACAAGAGAAAACAAAGGAGATACGGTTAAGAAGAATGAGCCCAGGCTGTAGCACTTTAGTTCAAAGGTGTGAATTCATGTCACAAGGTTGTTAGGGTGAAATGAGGTTGTGGACCACCTTCACCTCCTTGAAGGAAACGTGGGATATGAGTGCAACATTTATACACTCTAGAGTGTATGGCATTCAATAGGCAAAGGGGAGATTTCCAGCCATTAAAATCTATTTTGTCTACCACTCGGGGCTAGGCTACACAAAACCATAGTGAAAGGTCAGTTCATAATCACCAGGATAGCAATACCAGCATGCTATGGTAATAGATCCAAACACCTCTGAGGTTTCTGGCTTTGAAAAATTAAACGAGGCACTTAAAATGTGAACTTAAGACCCACCTGTAATTAATAGCAACGAGGATCTCGATAAATCATTAAAATACAGGGAGATTACAAATCACTTTGTTTCATGTTTCTAACTGAGAAGATAAATTATTTGAAAAAGGCTTTGGAAACAGCACAATAGAGGGGGAGAAATGTATATAGATGCTTCTTTGTGTTAGATGTTTGGCCACTACATTTGCATTTATCAGAATATAAAGTAGTTAATGAAAGTTTTAATTAGAATCATTCTGGAAGGACCAAAAATGGCTATGTGTATATTTCAATCATTATCCAGATTTTTCCCCCTTTTATTTTTTTTAGTATAACTAGTGCTGCCTTAGGAGGTTTTACTTTAGAAATTATTTTCTCTCCGTCTTTGTGCTTTAATGGGTGAGCACAGAGAGTTTGCCTTTGCTAAGAACAAAGGCTGTATGCATGAAATGTGTTTATTCCTTTTGGTTGCGAAATTTCATAGCCAAAGTAAATGTAATCCTTTAGGATTAATAACAGCAGGGTTCAGTTTTCAGTTAATGCTTTTGTTTTGCTTCTGACCCAATTCAGTCTAGAAGCCTCCTGGACTCTGGGGTTGGCTCATGGGCCAGAGGCTGAGAGAACATTTCAGAAGATAGAACTATGGCTTGGTCACTATATCCACAGCTGAGCTATGCCAAATTCAACGTATTTTTCAAAACATTTTTAAAGGTATTTTCACAGCGATTTTTTTTATACGTGTGTAGATTCCACCATAGTCTCATAGCAGGTTATTACCTACCTATCTAGGGTGTGACCTATAGAGCATAATATCATGCTCCTTTTCCCTTATGGGGTACCCAAGAGCCCATATAGAGTCCTTTTGTAGGTTCTCTATCAGTAGGAGAAAATAACAGGGACCAACCAGAGAATATTGAGAAGCAAAGCAGCTTTATTAATGCTGTTGTAACAGGGTGTCCATCCCCCCACAAGAAGGGGGGGAGGCACCCCGAGCCATGCGCACAAGCCCTTATATAGACATTTTAAATTGCCCACCCTGGAGTCCAAGACCACCCCCAGAAACATCATACATACAGCACAGAAGGGGTGTGGCCCAAGATCACCACCCAGATACATCAGAGAAGGGGTGGAAATCTGGGTGTGTTGTTTCTTCCTGTCTGCCAGGTTACCTGATTGGATTACCAGGACATCTTGGCCACTCTTTTGTTATGATAGCTACTCAATTCCTAAACCCAGGTCACAGGCTCACACCCGATTTATATCTTAAATGTGCCCTTAAGACAGGATTTGTGAAAGAGACAATAGGGAGATTTCCCATTTCCTTCAACCTTGCAGAGGTCATTTTGGGAGAGAGAAAATTTGAGGTCATTTTGGGAGAGAGAAAATGGTTTCAGGACTTTTCTGTGGGTTTCAGACATGGGGTTTGCATATTGGTATGTGTTTGCTTGGTACATTTATCAACATCTACAGTATTTTATATATATCGGGACATGGGTGGCGCTGTGGGTTAAACCACAGAGCCTAGGGCTTGCCGATCAGAAGGTCGGTGGTTCGAATCCCCACGATAGGGTGAGCTCCCGTTGTTCGGTCCCAGCTCCTGCCAACCTAGCAGTTTGAAAGCACGTCGAAGTGCAAGTAGATAAATAGGTACCGCTCTGGTGGGAAGGTAAACGGCGTTTCCATGTGCTGCTCTGGTTCGCCAGAAGTGGCTTTGTCATGCTGGCCACATGACCTGGAAGCTGTACGCCGGCTCCCTCAGCCAATAATGCAAGATGAGCGCCGCAACCCCAGAGTCAGTCACGACTGGACCTAATGGTCAGGGGCCCCTTTACATATATATTGATGTAAAGGGTCCCCTTACATATATCATTGATCTTCCCTTTGTTGTTTCTTAGAAGAATTTTAAGGTTATATATATATATATATACACTTAAAATTCTTCTAAGAAACAACAAAGGGAAGATCAATGAGCAGCAATATATCTAAAGTGGAAAAATAGTGTACAATTGCATATCCTTCCACTTCCTGCACACAGAAAATGGCAGGTCCTCTCAGCTCTCAGCTCTCAGCTCTCAGCTCTCAGCTGGGAGCTTTCCTTCCTTTTCCTCTCCCAGTCTTTCACCTTGGAGAGCTCCACTTGCTTTAACCTCACTCCACCATCGACATATCTTGCATTTTCATAGGAGTGCAGTTCTTGCCCCCAAATAGCTACCCGAAGGAGAAATACTATGTGTTGTCCCCCATTTGAGGTGGGACCCCTTACAATATTAAAATATTAAAATCTTACAAATTTAAAGACTTTCCCCTTTTCAAAACATGATTTTTTAAAATAAATTTTTTCCCAATATGTGGAAAAGTGGGGGGGGAGCAAGGGGGGGGGAAGCAAGGAAAAAAAATCCAGGTGTTTTTTTCTTGTATTAATCAAATAGGTCTTTCTAGAGAGTGCAATTTGTGGAAGCAAACTTGATTTGAAATTCATAATCTCTTAGAGAAAGAGAGACAAATATCTTGACAGTTTATGTTCTGTACCTTCTGTTATCTTTCAAAGTTGCTTTTACCCTGACAAAAGTCAAGACATTGTTCACTTGGGAGGGGGGGGGTAAAGCATTTATATTTAGCTTTCTTTAATATTTTAATCCAATATAGTACCGTTAATCTTTGATAGGTTTGATTACTGCTTGAATCTAAATGATGAAATTTCCCTTGCCGCTTCTGTCAATAAAATACTGCAGTATTTTGTTTATTAATATTTTATTTATAAGGTGCACTTTCTCTTTGTTATGCATAATTAATCTGATGATCTACAAGGTAATAACAGCAATCTCAGTTTGACTGCAGAGCAACTTCTCACTAATCACCACGTCCCACTTTGCAGAACAAGAGTCAAGTATCACACTCAAACATTTCCAGTAAAGCTACTATCAAGATATACTGGCTTCTGGCAAATTATTGAGGTTTGTTCAGATCTCTGCCTGTGTGTCAGTCCTGATGCAGCTAGGGGCGATGTGAGTAAGAAGTAAGGATGGTCAAATATGCCAATTTCAGTTTCTCTCTGTTTTTCATCTTTCCAATTGTCAGTTCAGTTTCCCACATTCCCTCATCAGTTTGCATTTCTTTTTATCAGCATTCTGGTGTGCATTTCTCCTGAAATACAAGCATCTGTATGCAATTTCGCCTAATATGCTCATTTTTTGCAAAGCGGTTTTCTCATATATCATGCATTTTGGAATGCTGTTTCCACAAATATACACAATTTCTGCACATTTTATCCTAGCAATATGCATTTGTAGGCACATTACCAGTATTTGGTTGGAGAACTGTGTTACAAGATATTCAGAAGCGTGAATTTTGGACGATGGCTGTGTTTTGATTCAGAAAATGTGCTTTAGGTAGCTATACCTTTAAACATGAATCAAATTGAATTCATCACCCATCTCTAAGTAGGAAGACACCTCCCTAAACCAGAAGGCATCATATTAAGGTGGTACTTTCTGCTGTAAGAGTTCTCTACCATTGCTTTCGTGTGATGGTGGCTCTGAAAATCATTCTGAGGAGACAGTGTCAAAAAGGGGTAGGTGCGTATCAAGGCGTGCCTGCTAAAATCCTCCCTTCTACACAATTATTAAAGGTGCAGAAACTTTTTCCTTTTTTTGTCCTAGCACCATATTACATATTAAAAGGAAATCAATATATAGGTATATCACTAGTGATTCTCTCAGGAGCAAAGCACATTTATATTTAGTAGAAGTCTTTAATATTCTGATATCATTCAATGATATCATTCAAAAATGTTGCTGCACTGCAAGTTTTAGGCTTTGTAAGGCTTTACCACTGTCAAAAGGGTTCAACACCAAGAAAATAAAGGGTCATGGATCAGTCTGCCATACCCCTCCGATTTCTGTTAATGAATAATGAATAGAATCTGCTCCATATTGTTGGAAAATCCTAACAATGAATAAATACGTTAATATCTAAGTGTTCTCAAGGAGTCTAAATTGACTCTTAATGTGAGTTTCATCCAAACAGGGGTATGAAACGTGTGCCGCCCCCCCCCCAATATGTTGTTGGTCTCCAATTTCCATCATCTCTGAATATTTGCCATGCTGACTGGGGGTGATAGGAGCCCAGCAACCTGGACCAACTTTGTTGAGATTCCTGCATTGCAGGGGGTTGATCTAGATCAGGCATGTCCAGCTTTCAAGAGACTGAAATCTACTCCCACTGGCGGTGATCTACCAAAGTTGTTGAGGTTTTTTTTAGGGAGCCAAAGTTCTTGAGCTTTCGGGGGGGGCAAGATCTACCATGGAAACACCACAGTCTACAAGTAGATCACAATCTACCCTATCCTATCCCTGATCTAGATGACCCAAAGGGTCCCTTCGAACTCAACAAGGTTGTATAACTTCTAGATGCCTACAAGTTCCCTGAAACAGCTAATATATAACAGAGATTATATAAAAGGCTTTTGAGTGAGCTATAAACCATTTGGATTAGAGTAACATGGAGGCTATACAAATTGCTGTCATGAACCAAGCAATTGTGAACACGGCGAACATAACTAGATTACAGTACATTGTTGGTGGGCAACATTCAACTTTGTAGATCACAAGATGTACAAGCTTGAGTACAGACTGGTTCCTTGCATCCACACCTTGTTTGATGTTACTTCTCTTGGGTGCATCCTAAATACTTTGTGAGTTCAATTCTGATGTTAGCAGGGCTACAACATCAGAAGTCTGACCCAGGAAAAAACTTCCTGCACATACTGTAAGAAGATAGGAAGGAGTCCTGCTGGATCAAGGCAAAGGAACATCCTGTCCATCACTCCGTGGCCAACCAGATACTTATGGGAAACCCCCAAACACGATCTAAGTGCAACATCACTTTCCTGCTTGCGATCTACAGCAACTGGTATACTGCCTCTGACAGTGAAGGTGAAACATAGCCCTTGCAAATAGTAGCCATTGATAGTCTTGTCTTCATTTCCTTGGGGTTTGTGCTGTTAGAATCCTTTAATAAGTTGTGCTTAGCATTTGTTAAAAACATTGGAAGTGTGATGTTTGTTGTGAAAACCTTTGCAATCTGCTTTAATGAGGCTTCAATGTGCATCTGCATGTATCAATATGCATGAGGAAGAATAATTTCAGCCTTTGCAAATGCGATGAATATTTGTGCAGTCCTTTGGAAATGACTTTTTGGGCCATTCGCTGAAACAATTATCATTTGACAAAAGCAGCATTCTGATTCTTTCTTCCTTCTTATCTCAGGGAACCCCATAACTCAAGATCCCCATGGTCTCTTGATGAATAGGGGATGCAAAGTTCACATCTGGTAATCTTGCGAGTTTCATTCATTCCCACCTTGTGCACTTTGCTCTGATGTGAGCTAGTTCAGCTGTTCAAGATGGGCTGGATTGAGCCATATACCATTCACCCTTCCATTTGAGGAGCTGATTAACTTAGTTCCGATTGGGGCTACATACGAATAGAGCTGGAAAAGAATAGCATCTTCAGTTCAAAAGCTCTTGCATGAAATTGAATTGCCATCAGAAAGAAACGCGGCTAGGAAATAAGTCTCATGTGCCCATTTGGCCTTATAATCAGAAACCAATCAGACTTCCAGCCATGGGTTTGATGAAGCCCAATTATGGCCATAGCACTTGCATGCGGGAGATTCCACAGAGCTCTGTTTCCCTTTCCTATACTGGCACATGCATGATTCTCCTACCTGCTCAGGAAGCTTGAAAGGGAATTGCATGACTTATGTATATCTCCGGCCCTTCCTTTCTGCAGCATTCAGGCTGCTCTCGTAAACAGGTTTCTATTGAGCTTCATGGGAATCATCCATATTCAGGCACCATGCTCCTTCTCGGGTAGCATATTGGTAGAAAAGCATTGCAGAGATTCCGTCTATCCAATTCCTACCACTACACTTACTGGTACCCATGCTTACTTCTGCTACCCCATTATCAAATGGGGTTAGTAAACACGGGACCAGGAGAGGTTAAAGGAAAGGTAAAGGACCCCTGGACGGTTAAGTCCAGTCAAAGGCAACTGGGGTTGTGGCACTCATCTTGCTTTCAGGCCAAGGGAGCTGGTGTTTGTTCGCAGACAGCTTTCCGGGTCATGTGGCCAGCAGGACTAAACCGATTCTGGTGCAATGGGGCACCGTGACGGAAGCAAGAACACACGGAAATGCCGTTCACCATCCCGCCACAGTGGTACCTATTTATCTACTTCCATTGGTGTGCTTTTGAACTGCTAGGTTGGCAGGAGCTGGGACGGAGCAACAGGAGCTCACCCCACCATGAGGATTCGAACCACTGACATTCCGATCTGCAAGCCCAAGAGGCTCAGTGGTTTAGCCCACAGTGCCACCTGCATCCCAGGGACCAGGAGAATTGTGATTCAGGCGCTGTGGGTTAAACCACTGAGCCTAGGGCTTGCTGATCAGAAGGTCGGCAGTTCAAATCCCTGTGACGGGGTGAGCTCCCGTTGCTTGGTCCCAGCTCCTGCCAACCTAGCAGTTCGAAAGCACGTAAAAATGCAAGTAGATAAATAGGAACCGCTACAGCGGAAAGGTAAACGGCGTTTCCATGTGCTGCTCTGGTTTGCCAGAAGCGGCTTTGTCATGCTGGCCACATGACCTGGAGGCTATATGCCGGCTCCCTCGGTCAATAATGCGAGATGAGCGCGCAACCCCAGAGTCTGTCACGACTGGACCTAATGGTCAGGGGTCCCTTTACCTTTACCTTTACCTATATGTGGTATAGGAGTCTTTTGCTCAGCCACTTCCTTGAGATGCAGTATCTCTTTGTTGCTGCTTCCCACACTTCTGGTTCAGCAGTAATCAAGTTTCATTGCTGGGAGGTGGGGCCGGTCCCATTTATATATAGGGGGTGGAGCCAACAGTATCCAGGCAGTCAGTTTAGGAGATTCACTCTCCCTACCCTCCCTTAGTTTAATGTTTTCTTGTTTGCAGGTTAACTTTTTCTTCCTTTTTAGTGGGCGCTGCTGCAGTCTATGGCCGGATGCTGTTGAAGGACCAGGAAGAGATTTCCCTGCATTGGAAGGTTTGGTCTTCCCCATAGCAATTCCTCACAACTTTGCAGTCAGTGAACTACCCTGAGTGTGGGGATATGGGCTGGGCTGCCTCCTACGCTTACGTCTCACAGAGCACCCCATATCCCATTTACTCTGATGTGCCTGGCTTGGGGGGGCTGGGAGGGATACGTGCCCAAGGCCTAAGCCAAGGTCTTCCTACATTCGGAAGTTTAATCAAGTTGTGGCCTAATTTTAATTCCAGATAATGTTGTCAGAGTCTTTATTCCTTCCTTATGATCCCTGGGGGCTAGGGCTGTCACTGCCTGGTCACACAATGCTAATGCTATTGGATCTGTCACATCTTCTTAAAAAGGGTTAACCAATGTTGTGCCATCCAGATGTTATGGATAACAAATTTTCATGTTTCCTGGCCATTGGTCATGCTGGTTGGGACTGTTGGGAGTTGGGGTCCACACCTGTAGGGTACCATGTTGGCTGTCCCTGGCTTTAAACACATTTTGCAATGGTTTGGCAAAGACTAAAAGGTTCATATTCATTTGGAATTATGAAGTTATAATAAATGAAATTAAACTTCTGGATGTGTAGTACAAGAGAGCAATATCTCCGGAGGACTCTTGGCTGGTGCTGCAAAATCTTCAGTCATTTACCTTGTGAGAGTACTGGCCTTGACAAAATGACTAGAAACAACTTGTCAAAAAGGTTGTCCCTTCATTGCAGAGTTTAACTCATGTGAATCCAAGCATGCTTGTGTAAAAGGCATCTGACATTCATGCCACCCTGCTCTTACTCTAGGGGACAATAAGGCTCCTCATCTCCATGTCTTGAGTTTGCCTTTGTGCAGTCACGGCAAAGCAGATCGGAATCCGATTGCACATTGCCTTTGCTTCATCATTTCTGAATGGTTTTAGCTGAGAAACTTTACAATTGTCATTCTCACAGCTAGTTTTGGTGGAAATCCAACATGGGAGGCAACATCATTTGCCTTTTTATTTTCTCTCCTATTTACATAAATGGGAGGGCAATTTATTAGGCCACGAGAAGGGAATGGTTCTGTCTATGATTTGGAATAAAGGTACACTTCTGCATACATTCTGCTCATGATTCCACCCTAATTTTGCAGTTCCACCAATGTAACTTCACCTACAAAATAACTGCCAGCATGTGGCAGGTGACCTACCTACATTTTCCATGACTCTTGTGTCCTATTCACATAATGGGTCTTACACTGAATTAAAATACCCCTCAACCACCAAATACTGAGTATGACGTTGTGCCTTGATAGTTCAGTTATTTGGTAAAAATAAAAAGACCTCTCTTTTAAATCAGAACCAGTGAAGGCGGTGAAGGTCCTGTGTGAGTGCCTAGAGGCGGTTGGAGGATGGATGGTGGCTAACAGATTGAGGTTGAATCCTGACAAGACAGAAGTACTGTTCGTGGGGGGCAGGAGGCGGGCAGGTGTGGAGGACTCCCTGGTCCTGAATGGGGTAACTGTGCCCCTGAAGGACCAGGTGCGCAGCCTGAGAGTCATTCTGGACTCACAGCTGTCCATGGAGGCACAGGTCAATTCTGTGTCCAGGGCAGCTGTCTATCAGCTCCATCTGGTACGCAGGCTGAGACCTTACCTGCCCGCAGACTGTCTCGCCAGAGTGGTGCATGCTCTAGTTATCTCCCGCTTGGACTACTGCAATGCGCTCTACGTGGGGCTACCATTGAATGTGACCCGGAAACTACAACTAATCCAGAATGCGGCAGCTAGAGTGATGACTGGGAGCGGCCGCCGAGACCACATAAAACCGGTCTTGAAAGATCTACATTGGCTCCCAGTACATTTCCGAGCACAGTTCAAAGTGTTGGTGCTGACTTTTAAAGCCCTAAATGGCCTCGGTCCAGTATACCTGAAGGAGTGTCTCCACCCCCATCGTTCTGCCCGGACACTGAGGTCCAGTACCGAGGGCCTTCTGGCAGTTCCCTCATTGCGAGAAGCCAAGTTGCAGGGAACCAGGCAGAGGGCCTTCTTGATGGTGGTGCCCGCCCTGTGGAACGCCCTCCCATCAGATGTCAAAGAGAAAAACAGCTACCAGTTTAGGGAGGCTTTTAATATTTAATAGATTATTTTATTTCATTTTTCTGTTGGAAGCCGCCCAGAGTGGCTGGGGAAACCCAGCCAGATGGGTGGGGTATAAATAATAAATTATTATTATTATTATTATTATTATTATTATTATTATTATTATTATTATTATTATTATTATCATTAAAACTATAGTGTTGTGGCGCTCATCTCACTTTCAAGCAAAGGGAGCTGGTGTTTGTCCACAGACAGCTTTCCAGGTCATGTGGCCAGCATGACTAAATCACTTATGGCACAACGGAACACTGTGAAGGAAACCAGAGCGCACAGAATAATAATAATAATAATAATAATAATAATAATAATAATAATAATAATAATAATAATAAAATTTATTATTTATACCCCACCCATCTGGCTGGGTTTCCCCAGCCACTCTGGGTGGCTTCCAACAGAAAAATAAAACACAGTAATCTTTTAAACATTAAAAGCCTCCCTGAGCAGGGCTGCCTTCAGATGTCTTCTAAAAGTCTGGTAGTTGTTTTCCTCTTTGACATCTGCTGGGAGGGCGTTCCACAGGGCAGGCGCCACCACCGAGAAGGCCCTCTGCCTAGTTCCCTGCAACTTGGCTTCTCGCAACGAGGAAACCGCCAGAAGGCCCTCGGTGCTGGACCTCAGTGTCTGGGCAGAATGATGGAGGTGGAGACGCTGTTTACCTTCCTGCCGCATCGGTACCTATTTATCTACTTGAACTGGCGGGCTTTCGAACTGCTAGGTTGGCAGAAGCTGATCAGCAAGCCCAAGAGGCTCAGTGGTTTGGACCACAGTGTCACCCGCGTCCCTTCAGTTATTTGGAGCATGGTGCTAATAACAGCAAGGTTGCAGGTTTGATCCCTGTATGGGGTAGCTGCTCATTCCTGCATTGCAGTGGGTTGGATTAGATGTTCCTTGGGGTCCCTTTGAACTCTACCATTCTATGATTCTATTAATTACTTCCTAATGTCCTGTAGGATGTATACACTTTGGCTGTTCTTCTGAAAAGAAGATGATGACAACTAGCCCTTTGAGTTTCCATAATTGATACCCTATATGGCAACTGAAAATTATGACCTCTTTATTTGATGCAGATAGACAGAATATGTCGCCTTTATTCCAAACAATAGCCCAGGTGGGCCAACAAACATAATATAGAAGCCACTGAACATTAAAACGAGATTACAGGGGAAAAAATTGCCCCTCTTCTTTTAATCCATTGGCTTTGCATAGAGTTCGGTGTATGTCGCAGCCATATCTACTTACAGTGCTAAATATAATGAGCAGCTGAACTGCTTTGTGTTCTGTATTTACAGCAAAGACATAGCCTGGGCTTTGGAATATAATATACATCTTATCAAGAATGTGTAAATACCGACTTCCCAACAGAATGCCAGGATGCTGACACAGCTCTTCCAGTCTCTTGAGTGAACTACATGAATTTTATAGCACCCCATTCATGCCCTTGAAATATTTATAAGCAACCAAGCAGCCCTAAAAAAGAGAAATTTAGAAGACTTATGGTTAAATAATTGTGAAAATAATAATAATTCCCAAACTAGTTAAAATTTTGGGCTGAGGAACTATTGCATATTTAAATTCCATTACAACGTCTAATTTTTATCGTCTTTTAGTGAATGTAAATAACGGCCTGAGCAGGAGTGTTACATTTCAAGTAGATTTCATTTGCCAAGTCCGGGTCCCTAAAACTGGCTTACTGTTTTTAATTAATATAAGCAGCACTTCTGTGGGTCACATTAGAAGTGAATGGGTGCTGTTGGTAAAACAAAATGAATATATATCGTGCAGAAAAGCTCACTACAGTAAAGTCTTTTGATACTTAATCTGGTGCTGCATGGATTGGGCCCTCAAAGCCACTCCCACTGAGTTTTCCTGGAGGTGAGGGTGAATGTGCGCAGTACAGCCCACAGCTTTTTTTAATGACTGCAAATACTCCCATCTATGTGAAAAGTGGAAGACATTTTGGGTAGACCATCTAGGTACAAATTGCACCAGACCTCATCCGTGCTCTCTGTCTAGTTCAGCTTTCCAAACTGTCCATGTTGCTGGAGTTTGGAGCTGAAGGCGCATGGCTTTGGAGGTGCGGGGGCGGCGGCGATACCCCGCCATGTAACGACACATGCATTGTTACGTAACACGCATGCATCGTTACATAGTGACGTCGTCCCCCCCCCCCCGCACAGCAATTTGTCGCCCCGGGTGTCATGGTGGCTCGCTACACCGCTGCTCTATATATCTATATTATCTACCTACCTATTGATCATATATGTTTGTGTGTTGTGTGTACACACTGTCGGAATGCGCTCCTGGGGGGACGGCAGACCCCCAGTACCTCTGAGCATATCTGGGAAGGCACGTCTCTGGAATGGCATTCCTCTTCATTCCAGAGTGCCTCTCTGTGACACTCCTCATTGGAAAAGTGCACACAGGTCTTCTGGCATTTCGCAGCCAGAAGAAGAAGACATCCATAGGTCTAAACTATGTTTTATTCACACTAAATACAGAGGATCCATAATCATGTCTGTGTTCTCCAGCTCAGGCAGAACAAGACCTAAAACATACACTGCAGAAGTGAAAGTACAATCCAATAACACTCTCAGACGGAAGAGATAAAACAGTCTTCCGTTCCCACACTCTTCTCAGACATCTCATATGATTCACACCAATCACACTACCCAGCATCGGGTACACAAGGTCCTAACACACACACACACACACACACACACACACACACACACACGAAATTCAGATGTGAGTAGATAAACTGCAACCATCTGCAGTAACTATTTGAATGGTGATTCTTGTTTTTAAGTAGTTTTGTCTCAATCATGATGCATATAGTGGTACCTCGGTTTATGAACACAATTGGTTCCGGAAGTCTGTTCATAAACAGAAGCGTTCATAAACTGAAGTGAACTTTCCCATTGAAAGTAATGGGATGTGGATTAATGTGTTCCAGACGTTCTGCGGAGTACTTAAACTGAAGCGTTCATAAACTGAAGTGAACTTTCCCATTGAAAGTAATGGAAAGTGGATTAATCCGTTCCAGACGGGTCCGCAGAGTACTCAACCTGAAGCGTACTTAACCCGAAGCATGGGTGTAATTGGTTCCGGAAGTCTGTTCTTAAACTGAAGCATTCATAAACTGAAGCGAACTTTCCCATTGAAAGTAATGGAAAGTGAATTAATCCGTTCCAGATGGGTCCGTGGCATTCGTAAACTGAAAATTCATAAACCGAGGTGTTCATAGACCGAGGTTCCACTGTACTTGCTTTCTACCAAGAACAAAGCAAAAGGAACCCTGCCAAAGAAAAAAAGAAAGAAGCTTTGACAACCTATGGCATCAAACAAGATCATACTGTGAGGTCACATTGATAGGCACAACAAGTGTTTTATTCTTTCAGTTTCAATATTTTGATGAGCACATCTTGCCTAGGTTCAGTACTGCTGAGGCTTCTTTGATGGTTATTCTCCCCAAAGGCCATGGTCTCATTATTATTATTTTTATGGTACAGATAATAAAATTAGCACTGTCACTTTTGGACCATTTCCCAGTCAATCAGCAAAAGTTGATTTTGTGTATGCAAAGTCCTGAG
The DNA here is from genome assembly GCF_965207765.1 of Zootoca vivipara. Taxonomy (NCBI): domain Eukaryota; kingdom Metazoa; phylum Chordata; class Lepidosauria; order Squamata; family Lacertidae; genus Zootoca; species Zootoca vivipara. The sequence continues at coordinate 14,028,024 of NC_142583.1, read as the reverse complement.
ATGAAACACTTTTTTTTTTGCTATTTTCATCCCCCTTCCTTCCCTGAACTTTTTCAGTTCAGATGCCTCTAAAGGTGACATGTATTTTGTGCTTGATGGATGAAAGGAGACAGTAAAAAAGCAAGGCAAGCTAATAATGCTAAAAGTCCGTATTGAATCAGAAATGGATTGAGATACTGGGAGAAATCAAGAGGCGTGCTTCAATCATTAGGGCTTGTCATGAGTGAGATTTGTTGGTTGATGTGCTGTCAAAGTTCTGAAAGAGGAAAGATTTTAGAACAAACAACTGGATTTTGCGAGGTGGGGGGGGGAGGTTAGAGCTGTAGCAACTTGCTATAAAGTGATAGAGTACAATGAAGTTTGCATCAAAGGAACTGGAAAAGTCGATCAAGGCTTTTGAAAAGAGAGCCACAGATCCATTTCCCTTTCAAATACACTGGAAGTTCAGCTGTTCAGACTGTCAGCCTGATATATGTATCTATAATAGTGATTGCCAATCCTTTTTGTGTGTGTGACAAATGTGTCATAAGTCAAGGCCAAAATATGATACAATGGCCTTCTGGGGGCATGCTGCAGCACACAGACAGCCTCTGGTTTCGCCTCTAGTATATCACCAAAGAAAGTGCATTATGGGATACACAAGCAGGGACATAGGCCTAGATGCAAGGTTGGCATAAACATTTTGCTGCCTCAGAGGAGCGACTAGTGCCCTGCATTTCCCAAGCACACAAGGCTGTGCAAGTTACTTTGGCACCCGAGGCAGAACATCCTGCAAACACCTCTCCCACTCCTTGGCAGTAAAAATACAATAGGAATCAATAAAATATATAGCAATCTACTATCACCACCCCTGATTTAACAGATCCAGGTTTCAGGACTCAGCATGTCTGACGGAAATTCCGGAGGCCCATACTATGCTTACAATATGTATTGAAGCCTACTATTCTAGATGTGTCCTGGTCATAGCTGCCAAGTCTCCCGTATTCCCCGGGAAAACCCCGTTTTCCCAGCTGTCCACAGCCGAAAAAATTGGATTTTTTTGTTTTTCCCCGGTTTATTCCGGCGCGGTGCCCATTTTGGAACTGGGCGGAGCATGCTCAGAAGCGACTTTTGATGCTGCTTTGCCCAGTTCCAAAATGGCTGCAGCGTGACTTCTGGTGCGGCGGCCATTTTGGAACAGGGCAGAGCAGCATCAAAAGTAGCTTCTGAGCATGCTCTGCCCAGTTCCAAAATGGCGGCAGCGCTACTTCCGGTCTGCTACTTCCGGTCCAGTCCCTTATTTCTCAGGCCGGAACTTGGCAGCTATGGTCCTGGTCTCATAAACTCATGCAATGTAAATGTGCAGCAGTGGGGCATTCTGCACATGACATGGAATCAATACTGTATTCACAGAGCCATATGTGCAAGAAGTTGGATGAGGAACAAGCATGTGAAAACTGATGCTTAGTGCAACTGAGTTGGCATAAAGTTTATACGCTCATTTATATGTACAGGTGAACTTTATATATCTATATTTTCAAGTTGAAGTCCACACATAGTACTGGATATCACACAGTTTTGTGTAAACTCCAGTAACTCCTGCAAGGTTCATCAGAGCCAGGATAAGTTTAGGAATATTTCTCCGTTGGTTCAGGAGGCTCATGAAGTGTAAATGACCTAGGAGTGCAAATTCGGCTAATAAATCTCCCCTGGTTATCCTTCTGTGCAGAGCTTCTCTGTTATTCCCTTTGATTCTAAATCCAGTATTCTCTTTTCTTACTAACAGAGGCCAAGCAACTGATTTACCTGAATAATAGTCTCATTTCATCATCTTCCAATAGATCCCAGCCTAGACCATCAGAGCTACAATCAATTTGTTTATACCCTGGAGTTTGTGATCAATTCAATTGATGTATTTGGGCTTGCCATTTCCAGCAGCGAGAAACTCAATCTTTCTCCTCTTTGATATCTTCTGAAAACTTTAAGAAGAAGAAGAAAAACACTGGAATGTAATATATATGCATTGAACTTCTAAAACCAAAGGGTAGTTGTTGTTTTTTTCTGGTGTAATGCAACATGAGTACATATATACTCCTAGATCTTCAATAAGGTAGAAAAGCAAATACCAAAGTGTGTGCCAGGAGAGACTCTCTAGTGTGCTGCAAGAAATTAATTAAAAGCTCCTGTGAACCCCAAGTACATTCTGCTCCCTGCTATGTGCTTGCATGATTCAGTGTGCCAGCCTTGTCTCTTTCCTAGCTTTTGATGTGGGAGGGGTGCAATTTTTCTCCATCTTTGCACTGGGTGTGATTGGGTTTTTGAGTGAAAGACGAAACTGCCCCAGTGCCGGATTTATGTATAGGCTAAGTAGGCTGAAGTCTAGGGCCTCTAAATCTAGGGGGCCTCGCCAGCCTGCCCTCTCCCCAGTGCCACAGTCTCCCCTCTCCCAAAATTGCAAACCCAATACTTCATGTGAGGGCAGGGCAACTTGGGCCTATTGCAATGACTGGCTGACAAACGGAATACTTGCCTTTTCTTCGCTTTCAGAACTCACTTCATCTCCAGTGCTTTTCCAGGAAGACTACCTTTTTCTCAAATGTGTTGTTTTTTGTTGATGGGAATCAAAAGACAGGGATCCCGTTCCCACATCCTGGTTGGATCTAGCAAGACCCACAAGTCCCTTTGTTCATGTCAAGGAGTAATACAACATTTCACTGCCTGTGCAACCTGTGGCATTCATGGCAGCCAGTCACGTTTGAGTCTATCCATATTGGCCTTTGTGACCCATCCTGCCCCTTGACTTCTTTTAAAGAGATAACCTTTGCTCCCAAACATCATAATTTAATTTTTCAAAGCAATAGAAAAACCCACTTAGTACAGATAAACTTAAACTCACTGGCAGCGCCAAAATACAGCTATTGATCTTTCTGTCATTAAAATTCCAGACTTCAGATCCTGCCACCAACTACTGATTGAAACCCTTAAAACAAAATTATGTTGGTTGCTAAGTGACACTCAGATTCAAAACATTTACAATGGCAATCAGGGCTTTACTGTCCAGACTACAAACCGTAATTACACATTAAGAGGAAATCGTGATTCATTTTTGCCACAAGGATTGTGGTGTGTGTGTGTGTGTGTTTTTATAGCCCACATCTCTTTTTAAAGCAGGATTCCTTGAGTGGAACTGTTTCTCTGACAACTATGTGACGAGTATAGGGCTCCGTTGAGTTGTTTATGACTCAATTAGGAGCCACTAATTATCTGCCCAGCGCGCTTTCTCTAGCGCTTCTGCTCCATAGACCCGGGCTGGCAGTAAAACACACACAGCAGAGTTCTTCTTCTTCTCACACAGCGAAAGCTTGTATAGCCGTTGGATAAAAAGCCTCTTAAGAACACACAGAGTCCAAGGTGTTCTAATAACTACTTAAGTTTATTCTAGAGAGAAAAATAACAAACAACCTGGTGAGAGCGCAGACATCTTGCGACCGTCTCCCAGGCAGAAACGAAACCAACTGAATACATACAGAAACACTTCTGGTACATTCTGTAACATGATATCTTCCTCAGTGGTCAGGTGCTACAGTACACAGTTAACTCTTTGGTTACTTGTTACTCCTCACAAACTAAGCCCCAATTCATACAATTGGTTCTGGATGCAGTGTTCTGGAAAGAACTCCCTAGGGACTATGTTGGCTGCTAGTCTTCCTTTCAGCCAGTTAGCTCCAGTGTCAACTGCAGATTTTGTGGGCCATCAAGCAAGATGCCCTCAGTTGGCTGCCATCCCTGAATGGCCCCCATCTTCCTTGTCTCCATCAATTGCCCCTTCCATTGGGACCCAGACTTTGCATTGGCCCAGAAAGAGAAGCTACTGCTCCTTTCTTCTCTCTCTCACATACTTGAAGGTAAACAGGCAGCAACAGCAAGGAGGAAGAATGGCATGGCCAGGGAGTTGGCTGTGGTTGCCCCGCTTGGGCATGGGCCTTGGAAAGTGCCCAGAAGTGCCAACCCAAGATGGTGGTCCTAGATGCCACTGCATTTACATCTGGCCTTGTGGCAGTGCAGTAGTTGCTAGCAAGAACAAGGAACTGCCTAACTTGGCCTTATTTATTTACTTGAAAAATAATGGGGTGATCATGGGGCTTTAGCCTTGCAAGGCTGAGAGATATCAGAGCTTGGGTCCCTAGAAAGAATCCACATAATGCAAAGCTACGAACTCAGCCTTAGCTTAATATGTTGCACCATATCTAGTGGAGGCAAGTCCATTTGAGTGAACGGGGCACTGCTGCGCACCGACCTCAGTTGATCTTTGTCAGTCCCCACCTGCCTGCCTTCTTACTCATAACCTGCCTAGAGGGTGGCAATGCTTGTCAGCTTCCTCCTCCTTTGTCTCAGTGTTGCCACTTGTAGAACTCAGCAGAGAGGAGGATGGAGACAAAATGAGAATTAGTTGACTCCATCTGTCATCAGCTCTGGCACCACCTACTCTTGCTCTCTGTGTCTTCTGCCCTACCAGTTCCAAAGGGCACTAGCCATGGTTGACTATATGTCATGACAGGGAGAGCAGGTCATACGCAGGTCAGAAAGAGACAGAGACAAACAGAGACAGAAAGACACAGAGAGATAGACGCTTAGCTAATTTGCAGTTAGTTTATTAAGTAAAGCAAAACAAAGAACGCACAGAGACTTTTAAAGGGCAATCCTGTCTTGATGAAGTAGTTGGCTGAACTGTCTTGTAGCCCCTCCTTCACCCCCTAGCCCTCTGTCTCAGGACCCTCCCTCTGTGCTCTTCCACCCCAAGGAATTCCCTCTGTGTCTGCCTGGCTTGCTGCTTGGCACTATGTGGGGCCGTCTTTCCCATAGGCGCTAGGAGTGTGGGGCACCCAGGCGCTGGGCTCCCAGGGGTGCCAGGCCGAGAGTCTGGATCCCAAGAGAGTGCGGGGAAGAGCCCACCAGTCAGTCAGAGCACCGCAGTGGACTGCAGTGGGCTCTTCTGCTGCGGGTGGCTCTGTGCCGCAAGTTCGGGGGAGACTGAGCCAGCGAGATGCTGAGGCGGCCGGCCAGCTCCGCCCTCCTGTGCGCGTGGGACTGGGCAACCTGGGGGGGGGATCTTTGCACCCCAGCGCCTCATATGCTTAAGAGAGCCTTGGCTTCATGCAATAAATGCCTTGTTTGGGGCGGGGCTGCAAGCTGTCAACAGAGAAGCTGTCAGAGGGGCTCTGTCGCCGCTGTCGGCACCCACATCCAGCCTGGAAATCTCCTCACCCTGTCTTGTCTCTTGGCTATTCCTCAAGCACCCTGTTTCTAGCATTTCCCTGCTCATCCACTCCTCTGAGGTGTGGCCAGAGTCCCACCACCAATCCCTAGGCTCAGAATCCTCTTCCTCTGTGCCTTCCCTGGGGAGGCTCTTGGTTAGATGGATTCCACCACTCTTCCTCATCCAGCCAGCCCCTGACACCATATAGCTTCTATGGGTTATGATATTAGGGAGAAACTATCACTTACAGTAGGTGGTAGACTGTATGCTTTTCCTTGCAAAAGTGAGTTCCTGGCATTCCCATTGAAAGTGTCCTCAAGCAGAAGGGCTAAGGAACTGCTTGTTCTGAAGTTTTAAAAAAACTGCTACCCTTCAGAGTAGATAATGGCTAGAATCCAGATCAGGCATCCCCAAACTCCAGCCCTCCAGATGTTTTGGCCTACAATTCCCATCACCCCTGACCACTGGTCCTGTTAGCTAGGGATCATGGGAGTTGTAGGCCAAAGCATCTGGAGGGCCGCAGTTTGGGGATGCCTGATCTAGATCAAGGTGGGGAACTATCTGGCTCTCCATCTCTCTATCTGGCTGTTGGAATTTGTCCAGGCTATGCCCTTTCTCCCCAGGCTATGTTTCTTGCTAGCCCTGTTGTGTACGGTCTTTGAGTGTTTTCTTCCTAGCTGGAATGTGCACTTGAACTGTGATAATGTCTCCGATGAAGGGTAGAGATGTGTGTGAAGAAACCTCCTTTTGAATGTGCCCCCTGGCAAGTGGCCTCGGGAAAGTTGCAAATAAAGGAATGTGGCCCTCAGGCTGTATAAGGATCTCCACTACTGATCTAGGTGGACAAATAGTCTGATTCTATCAGACATATTCATATGTATTCTAAATTAAAACAGCAAACATACTGAAGAATTTTAGTAGGTGAGGAAACTAAAGCACAGAGAAAAATAGTAAGAAATATCCATTTAGGGTAGCTCTGATTGTTTCAATGTCGCCTGATTTTAAAACCATTTCCTTGTGAAGAACGCCAAAATATTCAATGGGAACGCCAATATTCAATGGGAACGCCAAAATATTCAATATTCATATTTTTAATATGACACAGAGGAAAAGATTAGCAAATTGGATTAGGGAAGGAAAGCCAAGACGAAGTTCTGTATGAGTACTGGTGCTTATTTCATTTTGAACAATCACATCACATCTGAAAAAAGGATCAGGAGGTGTAGATCTTCTTAGAGTCTAGGTGAAATAAAACACTTCGGTTTATCTATATTCCATAGCTGAACAAGGAAAGGAGAGAAAAGAGAAAAGCTGGAGAGGAGAAAAAGATGTATGAGCTGAAATATTTCTTCAATTAAATGATGACAGGAAGGATAAAGCAAGCTCCTGCGGGTCTGGGTAGTTGGGTTTATTTGTTTGTTTGGTCTTCAATGTTAGGTGACGAAGACCTGAACCAAAATAAGTAAGTATAAAAACTTGAAGTGCCGAAAGACAATGATGGATTCTGAAATCATCAGAATTGACTGTTACCTGGTGAATGGCCATAGCTCAGTGCATGCAGAAAGTTCCAGTTAGGGATGGGAAACAATTCACGTTTGAAACCCCAGAGACCTGTGTCAGTAAGTGAAGGTAATGCTGAGCTAGAGGGACCAATGGGCCAATGTATAAACAGCTTCTTACGGTCTTATATCTGTTCTTTGCATCCAAAAAAAGCCATGCTCGCACAGATACTCATGCACTCACCTGGTCACATCCTTCATACCTACATAGATATCACAAGCGCCATCACATACATTGATGTGTCATTTATGTTCACCCATATCTTAAAACACAATGACTCCAATCCTTCTAAATGCAAGATCCTTCTGCTGAGCTATGGCCCGTTCCCTAAATCCAACACAATTTGTTTGACCCATGTGATCCTGTAGCTGAAATTATACTCTATTGGCACCGGATCCAGCCATGAATGCACTCAGATATTGTGTTAGGATAACTGGGCACAATCCATACCCATAATTATTTCCAGACTTACGTGTCCATCAAACCCACTTTCAAAATCAGTGCTATAAAAATAATAACCAGCCCATCTGACAAATATCTTTCGCCCACACTGTTAAAAACAATAAGGTTTCCAAATCCAATGCCCTTTTTCTGCCCTGGCCTCTCTTCCATTTGAACATCTGGACAACCTGTAAATTACATTTCCTCCTGTGAGTTAATTGGTAGAAGGCAATAAAATTCAACCCACGGTGCAAAAGAACTGTAGCTGGGAGAAAGGAAATTGTAAACATGCTGATTAGCATGTAAATTTTTAATGAGACTCTGTTTTGATAGCAAAACCTTCAGAATGAGAGAGCTATGTAGCAACTTCCAGCAAATATTTTGCTTAATTAATGAATTTCAATAATTGATAGTATTATCTAACACTTAAGCCCCATTACTGAAACCACTTCCATTTTCTTCCTTTTTAATGAGGCTGCTGTAAGGAAAGTGTGAACTTGTTTAAAATAAGCACTCTTTTCACCTAAACTATAAAATGCTTGTTAAAATAAACCACAGAAGTACATCTTGAGAAATGATCACCTTACAATTCAACTAGCAATGCCTCTATATCCATATCTATTTGTCTCTAACACTCCATCTCTTGGATCAAGAGGCTGCCTTCCATGAAAGGCCCTTCCAGTTATGGAAAGGATTGAGGATGCTTCCAGATAGGGGCTTAACGCCATTAAAGGGTCATTGAGATATCACAAAGGGGTCATTGGCAAGATGTTTCTTGGTAAATTGATCTAATTTCCCATAGGAAGTATAAATCCAGATTACATGGGCCTAACAGCTGGCAATTTGATAACAGCATAAGACCACAGAGCTCTGCTGGATCATTCCACAGACCCATCCCATCCTGCGTTCTTTTCTCATAATGTTCAACTAGATGCCCATGTGAAGCCTGCAAACATAACCCAAGCAAAACTAAGTCCTTCCTTGCTGCTGTCCCCAACAACTGATCTTTAGGGGCATCCTGAACTCCAGCAGTAGAAGTAGAATACATCTATCTTGGAGAGTAGCCAATGATATCCTCCATAAATCTGTCCAACCTTCTTTTAAATCTAATCCTAATACATGTTGATGGCCATCACAACCTCTTGTGTGAGTGAATTCCATGGTTTAACTATGTCAGGCATGGCCAAACTTGGCCCTCCAGCTGTTTTGGGACTACAACTCCCATCATCCCTAGCTAACAGGACCAGTGGTCAGGGATGATGGGAATTGTAGTCCCAAAACAGCTGGAGGGCCAAGTTTGGCCATGCCTGAACTATGTGCTGTGAGAAGAAGGACCTACTTTTGACTGCTTTTGCCTCATATTCACCTTTGTTGGATGTCTCTGAGTTCTTTATCCACGTTTCTCACAAAATAAAAAAAATCCTTCCAGTAGCACCTTAGAGACCAACTAAGTTTGTCATTGGTATGAGCTTTCGTGTGCATGCACAGCCCCTCAGCACCCCTCAGCACCCCCAGAGTGCCCTGGCGCCCTGCGCCACTAGAATCAATGGGTGAGCCGGCCCTGGTCCTTACCAATTCTAACCCGGAAGTGAATCTGATACTGCTGCTGCCTTGCAACTCTAATAGCAACTGACATATTAATTAGATAATATTTTTCCATCTTTAATTTCAGAGCAGCCGTTTGAGAATTTAATTAAAAGAAAGATGACACAGCATTGGAAAAAAAAAAACTAAGCTGGAAATGACATCAACAGTGTTTTGGCAAGATGTAGCACAGTCTGATTTCCTAACTATGGTAAGGAGACCTAAGCTGGGAATCTCTGTTTCCTGGAACGCCACATAGGCTTATACAGATCTATTGCCTTTGTGAGCAATTAATCCAGCTTCATTCTTGGAGCTGGTTAGTATGCAACTCCAAAGCAACCAGGCTTAGAAGCAGGTTCGTAGACTGTGGATTGAGTTAACCATGGTGAGCGAAACCAGAGATCCTTATTTTTCTTCCTCTGCTATCAACATCCCTTTGGATTTTCATTATCTCAGCTTTATCTACCCACATCCAACTTGCTGCCAAAGTCATTCACCCATCATGTGATGCCTCTCATTCAAAACCACTGATTTGCATGGCCATTAGGATAGCTCAGAGCATTGCAGGGGTTGGACTAGATGACTCTCGTGGTCCCTTCCAACTCAATGATTCTGTGATTGTTGTGACACCTCTTCAGTTTACGGAGAGGTGGGCTACAAATGTTTTTATATAAATCAAAATAGGCTCTTTACATGCTTTTTAAAGGGGTAGAAAGCTTCATGATAGCACCTCACAGATTCCAGAAATCCTGGAATTTCATCCAGAGTAACATGATTTGTTTTTAATATAAACTGGACAGTTGGCTCTGAAGGTGTAATTACAGCTGATGGCTTATTTCCTCCCCCCATTCAATTAATGAACCTCGAAGAAAATACAGAAAATACAAAATCCCATGATGAAATACATGCCTCAGTCTCCATACCCAAACCACCCTTCTGAAATTGCCAACAAGGAACTCATTATAGACAAATGGACTGCTTTTTTTTTTTTTAAAAAAAATGTTGACGGCTGTTAATCAATCATGGAGCTTAAATTGCCAATTTCTCACAACTGCCTTGAGGATTGCTAACTCAGTTATGCTTTTCTTGCAATCCAATCTTAGTATATTATAAACTCTGTGCAAAAAAAAAAAGTTTTCATCTTCTCATTCAGCAAGCAGATTCCCTGTAGTAGCTTTGAACAAACGTTAAACCCTCTTCCCTTTCTCTGTAAAACCCTCTTCCCTTTCTCTTGGGCAGAATCTCACCCTAGAATGTGCCAATGCTTTGAAAGGATTTTATGGGAAGCATGCAGAAAATGGCAAAGGAAACATTGGTCTGAGCAATTTCAGAGTGGTCAGATGTAACTAAGAAATATATATCACCTTGGGAAACATGCTGTGTCCTTTAAAAATGTCGATTTCATATTCATATCCAGCCTTGCCATCAGTCAGTTCCAGTGATAATTGTTCTGGGTGCTTTCTTATGTATTTTCAAATGCTATGGCTGAAACAGAATCCCACTCTGGGCCAGTTTCAAGAACATTCTAGCACTATTGGAATGTATTGTGCTTGTGTAAACAAAAAAAAACCCACCACCAACAAACAACTTTCATATCTGTTTTATCTCAGACCTGCAGCAACCAAATCAGCACAGTAAAGATAGAACAATTAAACGCAATGTTACACCCCCAGCATTTCAGGGCTCGATTTTCAATTGCTTTCCAAGAACAGTGGGAATAATATAATAATTAGCATTAGCATGCAGAAAAGTCATAGAAAGTTAATGGACTTTAAAGCTGATACATTGCCCTAGAAAGAGTCATTAGCACAGTCCTTGGCTTTGCAGCAAAAATAACTAAAGAGAGTTGCTTTGAATTAATTAATTTGGAGAAAGAATTCCAGTACAAAGGCTTACATATGTATATATGTAAGGCATGGCAATGCTAAAAATATCGGCTAATTAAAGAAGATCCTTTGGGGGTCAAGGGAAATTAGCATGGGTCTCTATTTTGAAAAAAAGCAAAAACAAAACCCTGTAAGAACAACGATCTTGCTTCAGCCATTGCTGTGACCAACTTGTCATATGTGTGTAAGGCCCGGAGGCCCCAAATGCACATCACAGACCCTCCAAGTGTCCCTATTTTCCAGGGACATCCCTGATTTAGAGAAGCCATCCAGGTTTCTGATTTGATCTTGTCCTGCTTTTCCTTAGGCTATCACTATTTTCATTGGAGAAATGTTGGAGGGTATGGAGTTGTCATACCCCCAAGCAGTCTGAAGGCAATCTTGTATGTGGAAGCTTTCTTCGTCTTCTTTTAATGCTTAATGTTTATTATGTCTTTATATATGTTGGAAGCTGCCCAACTTGCTGGGGCAAGTTGTTGTTAGGATTCCTGCTCCATGCTTGCAGTCATGGGATTGTTGTCTATCACATGACGGTCTATGTCTTCATTCCACATAGTGGGAAGTGACGGAGACAGGATGTTCTGGTATTACTGTGTTTTGGGAAGTGGGACTGTTGTCCTTTGTTTTCTCTTTGCTGTCTGATGAGAAAGAGGAAGCAGCTAAGTCAGAATGCTCTGAGTGTATTATATGTAAATAAAGTAGATTAGCCAAAATGCTGTGCTACTGAGTTTGTTACGCGAAACGCTAACAATCTGCAGGTTCCTAAGTGTGCTGATGTTTTTTGGTATCAGTCGCTGTGATGTTTGGGCTGGAGAAAGCTTTTGAAGCTCCTGAACGAACGACCAGAAGGGAGAGAACATGCCAGTCGGGCATGTGTCTCTGCCAGGGTCCTACACGCAAGTAGGATATGTGGGGTATAAATAGTAAAATTATCATTATGGAACGGGGCATCACTATTTTCATTGGAGAAATATTGGAGGGTATTACATCACTTGCATCAAAATATACATTCAGGGGGCACAAGTGAGCACCACAAGGCCCATGGAGATGTGCATTCAAATGGACATTACCGGTAGGTCTGTTAACTTGTATCTCCTTAAAGCAGGGGGTGGGGAACCTCAGGCCTAGAAGCTGCATGTGGTTCTACAGGTTTCCCTATCTCCACACCCCTTTCTCCCAGGCCATATCCCTCACTGGCACAGCTTTGTACTCAGTAAGTTTCTGAGCACAGTTCAAAGTGTTAGTGCTGACCTTTAAAACCCTAAACCTCCATCGTTCAGCCTGGACACTGAGATTCAGCTCTGAGGGCCTTCCAACAGTCCTGCATTGTGAGAAGTGAGGTTACAGGGAACCAGGCAGAGGGTCTTCTCAGTAGTGACACCCACCCTGTGAAACACTCTCCCATCAGATGTCAAGGAAATAAGCAAGTACCTGACTTTTAGAAGACAGCTGAAGGCAGCCCTGTTTAGGGAGGTTTTTTATGTTTAATGTCTTACGGTGTTTTAACTTGTTGGAAGCCACCCAGAATGGCTGGGGCAGCCCAGTCAGATGGGCAGAGAAGAAGAAGAAGAAGAAGAAGAAGAAGAAGAAGAAGAAGAAGAAGAAGAAGAAGAAGAAGAAGAAGAAGAAGAGGAGGAGGAGGAGGAGGAGGAGGAGGAGGAGGAGGAGGAAGAAGAAGAAGAAGAAGAAGAAGAAGAAGAAGAAGAAGAAGAAGAAGAAGAAGAAGAGTTTTAACTTGTGTCTGTCACCTTCGTAATGGAGTTTCTGTCTCATTCTGAAGATCCACCCCCTTTCCCTGGCCTTTTGACATCTGAGATGTATATATTTTAAGACCCACCACTGAGTATAATATTGTATTTTAAATAGCTGTAACTCACCCTGGACTAGTCTACTAGCCCCATTAGGAAAATACAGTCATTGAAGCATCTGTTCTGATTCCCCGCATTGTTTTTAGGTTAATCTGCTTGCATTTTGCTGCTTTTTCAATGATCTCGGTTTGCACAGCACAGCACTAAATATAAATGGCTAACCTTCTCCTCATTTATAATACTAATTGACATATTTGTTGCCTAACAAATGAAGGCAGCTTATGCATCTGAGATTTCTCCCAGTTTTTTTTAAAAAAATAACACATTGCATTGTATTATTCAATATGGTTTGTCGATAATTGCTGGAGCCTCAAAGTTCCAGACGTCAAGTTCATTGATTACAATTGCAGCAAAAATCCCATTCCCAGCCCCAACATGCCACAGTAGGCTTCTGTGAGTAGGACAGTCATGTATGAAACCCAGAGGTTTTCCTCACTGTAGGCAGAAGACCAGTGTTGGGGGGGGGGGTTAGGGGGTTGGGGAGAAGGTAAATCAGCCAAGTATCCTTCAAAGTTGCTCCTCACAGCAGCAGCTTTTTTCAAACCGCAGAGATCAAAATTGGAAACCTCTGTGATGGGAGATTGTTTCTAAACTAGATCATTGAATCACAGCAAATCAGTTCTTGCAATGGGGCACTATTAACTTGATGCGTCATTTGCTGTGTACAGATATCACAAGGTACTGTGGCTGGCAGAGTCTATCTGATGGGTCAACCAAATGAATATTATGTAGCTTATACGTAATTCTGGGGAGGCACTATTTCATTTCTATAAATACAGCATTGCAGATTTACAGAGAGACATATCACTAGAACGGTGAGCTTCAATGTTGTTGTTCTTTTCTTTCATAGACAATTTAGAAATGCCAAATGTCTAATCACTATTTATTATTTTAAAGTTTACCAATAGGCTGGCAATTTCCACTCTGCCTTGGTATAATCAACACAGGAAAAAGCAAATCGAGCTATAGGTTTTTAATGTGCATATTCTGACACAGAAATATGTGCCATCAATCTTTTTGTTCCCCCAAGAGATGTGCAGCTATTTTATCTTAAAAATAAAATAAAATAGTGGCACATATATGTTGACCTATATATTGAACTAATCTTAGTTAAGAAATGGGGAGGGGGTATCCTTTATTTTCTCTGCTTTTGATAATTCTCTTTAAGAGTCATCACTTACTAAGAGCTATTTTACGTTCTAGTTTAGTGTTAAAAGTTTTTTAAACTTCTGAATACAACTTTAGCTAAACTATAATGAAATGTCTGTGTACTTTCTGCACAAATGTACACCCTAAATTCTGGTACATCTTTTCTGAAACTGTAGCACTTGAGACTGCGAGTGAGGGTTGGTCGAAGGGTTTGACTCAAAAGACCCTTTATCTAGAAGACTAGTCTATCAAGGAAGCAGATTCTGGTTTTTATATAGATCAAATTATAAACATAGGAGGGAGAGAGAGAGAGATGTTGAGGGTGGGTCACTGTACAGTTGTAGACTATGGTATATATACTTTGTATGCACAGAGTTCCAGGTTCATTCCTCAGCATCTCCCAATAGGGCTGGAAAAGTCCCCTTTCAGAAACCAATACTGGGCTAGATGAACGAACGATCTGACTCAGTAGAAGGCAGCTTCCTAAATGGGAATATGGATCTTCCGAGTCCCAGAGGAAATGGCAACATGCACACTTTTAATCTGCAGTATTTAGAAGTGTTTCCCCCCCCCCCCTTTTAAAGACAATGGATCTGAAACTAGAAATGATTTAGAGCCAGTAGTGTCTCAGCTTAACAGCCGCACCATAAAGTGCCTCAGTACTTTTATAGGACCTGAGGTGATGTTTGTCTTAATTACTGTTCACAAAAGGAATTTTTAAGCACTGCTTTTGCTGCCTTGTAACCGAGAATTGGAAATAACCAGACAGCTACATGGGATGCATGGCGAAATGATTTAATTGTTTTATTGAAGTTAATGGGCAATTTGATCCTATAAGCTTGATGGAGGAAGACCACTGGTGGGGAAGAGGATGGTCAGGAGAGAGTATATCATGCAAGGCTAATGATACAACTACTTGACCATCCTAGTTAGTGCTTGACCATCCTAGTTAGATGGGACCTCTGAGTTCAGTGGCAGACTGACTCTGAGCACCATAAGCTGGGGATAATTCAGGGTGGGGAACCTCTGGGTGCTGTTGAACTCCAACCCCCATCAGCCCCATTAGCATGGCCAATGGCCAGGAATGATGGGAGTTGAAGTCCCACAACATCATAAAGATTGCAGGTTCTCCACAGTTCTTCAATCCTCAAACCCAGATATCATGAGTTCATTATCTTGGAAGATAAGATTGGAAACCATTTATAGAGTACCTACAGAAATATTGTAAAGGAATAGACTCACTTGCGGGGTTTGAATAACCACTTACAATTACACCAAAAAACCAGAAGGGGAAGTTTGGGAAGCCACAAGGTGGGGAGAGGGGGGTTATATGGGTTGTGTTTTTGATTATGTGAATTTGATGTTGAAATATAAATTGTAAAATTTAATAAAATATATTTTTAAAGAAAGGTGCTTCATAAATATTTAAATGAATTAATTAATACATAAAATAAAGTTATATAGTTTTGTGTGTAACATGTAGTTCGGCCCTTAATGGCTGTTCATTAAATGGAAAGCAATAATAGCATGTTTTAAATATTAAAGTAATTATTAAATACTGACCATATAAATATGATGCGAATATTAGCCATATCAGTCCTAGAACCAAATTAGACGATAAAAGGTAATATGTTCCCTTTGAATGGCAACTGAGCTGCAGTGCAATAAGGGCACTTCAGAAAGACTTTATTTTGGGGTAGTGATAAAAGCTTTTCCAGACTTGCTAAGTTCAGTCTCATGTGTTAATTGCACCACTTTTACTTACATCTTGATAAATCATCTGCCTTCAAGGAAAAAAGGCTCAGAACCTCGACTTCTAATGAAATAAGCCCCATTACCATATTACCTCTTTAGAGTTTCATCATTGTACTTAAGTTTCAGACAGAGATTTATGAAAACAAGAAATATGAGCAATGGATTCACAGTCTATCATTCCCCGTCTTATCTCCACCCCCCCCCCAGCCATTTGAGGACACCTTAATCCAGTTGAGCTCAACAAAAGACTGTAAATAATGAATATAAATCACAGATCTCCTAATACGTAAACACCAGAGGCATCTTCTTAACATCATACACCATCTTTCTGAGCCTCTGCTTGTAAACGAACATTCAAATATTTTAATAAACACTAAGCAGCACTTAATATGTGCATTTTCAAGATGTAATTGGCTTAATTGGCAGGTTAGCTAACTAAAACACTGGTTGTGTAATCATCAGGGGCAAATTTTAATCAATGGGGCTGGCACATTGAGGCTCTTTTGGTTCTGGCATGTTACTGTAACAGGGGCTAAGAGAGAAAAGGTTGAAGATGCCCTTTTCTCCGAAGAATGAATGGAAGCTTTTGTTTATTCAATTGAAATCGCTCTTACATGCCCTTCAGTCTCTTTAAATGTACGGAGGTTTTCGTAATGCACCCATTTATTTTACATTTAATTTACGAACGAGTTTGTGACATTTGGGTCAGATGAAGGTACTACTTGGGAATTTGGTGAATTGTGCCTTGAGACTACCCATTTCAACTGGATTTCTGTCCTTCTTGTTAGGGCCAAAATAGACATGATCTGAGGTATGTGCTTGCATGCTTCTGAACATAGGAAGCTGCCCAATTTTCAGATGGGATCTCTTCCAGCCAACCTGGAGATGCTGGAAATTGAATCTGGGGCCTTCTGAAAGCAAAGCAGATGCTCTACCACTGAACTATGGGCATTTCGATTCATTATTTAATAAATAAACACCATACCTCCCCCTAACCCCCCATCTGCACTAGGGTCAATATAGAATAGAATAGAATAGAATAGAATAGAATAGAATAGAATAGAATAGAATAGAATAGAATAGAATAGAATAGAATAGAATAGAATACTTTATTGTCATTTTACATAGTACAATGAAATTGAATGCCATCCCATAAAAAAACAAAATAAAAACACAATTACAGACACACACACACACACACACACACCCATCACAACTCCCGGGATAATATTATTATATAATATATAATATATTATATTAATCATATCATATCATGATCTCAATTCAGAAGTCCTTCATAGAAGCCACTTAGGGGTCAAGCAAGTAATTAATGGGATGCCTGGTTTGACCCTTAGTTGTAGTTTTGTGGAAAGGAGCTAAGAATTACACTTCCTGGTTCTGGTAAAAGAGTAGACCTTGTCATACTGCATCTATGAAGCCACTGCAGAATCAATGAATTGGTGGAAAGACAGTAGATTAACCATCTTAAAAAAAAAAGTATCAGTCCCATTTTGTTTCTTTACATGAATATATTGCATCCAACATTTCTCTGATGAAAATAGGGGTGTCCTATTCAATGATGATGATAATGATGATGATATAGGAATTCAAAAGTCTCAAATACAGAATGTGTTGTTAATTGCACAAGGTAAACTCACATACATAAGTAATAAAGCACATGTCTAACATAGTACAGGGACCCAGGTGGCGCTGTGGGTTAAACCACTGAGCCTAGGGCTTGCTGATCAGAAGGTCGGCGGTTCGAATCCCTGTGATGGGGTGAGCTCCCGTTGCGTAGTCCCAGCTCCTGCCAACCTACCAGTTCGAAAGCACGTCAAAATGCATGTAGATAAATAGGACCCGCTACAGCGGGAAGGTAAACGGCGTTTCTATGTGCTGCTCTGGTTTGCCAGAAGCGGCTTTGTCATGCTGGCCACATGACCCGGAAGCTATACGCCGGCTCCCTCGGCCAATAATGCGAGATGAGCGCGCAACCCCAGAGTCGGTCACGACTGGACCTAATGGTCAGGGGTCCCTTTACCTTTAACATAGTACAGGAGAGCAATCCAAAAGCCATCTTGGCTCTCTTAAAGACTCAATATTTCCTCTGCCTCCTTAATCCCCCTTGCCTGAGAACAGGTAGACTGATAGCAATCAGGGGAAGTTCGTGAAGGGATTCCTCGCCTATATCTATGAACCTCCTTTGTATGAATTGTCATGGCTTGTCCAGATGCTCTGCATTGAGGGATGTCTGCCGGGCATCCTGATTATCTTATAAAATGCTAGTGTTTTGTGTAAACTGTGCCTGGAACTATGTGAAACTTGCTAAATCCTCAGGAATATCACACTTCCTTGCTAGAAGGGGAGGGAACTCGGTTGCAACAGAAAAATGAAGACCTGCCTTGTGTTCACTGCATCCTGCCTCCATCCATTCATCTCTGACCAATCACGGACTTAGGGGACTCAGTCCTTTGGGGACTTGCGAAGCAAAAGCCAACCACCCCTATTTTCTATATCAAATTATTATTATTATTATTATTATTATTATTATTATTATTATTATTATTATTATATTTATATTTATAACCCACCCATTTGACTGGGTTGCCCCAACCACTCTGGGCAGCTTCCTATATATATAATCACATAATAAAACATTAAACATTATAAAAACTTCCCTATACAGAGCTGCCTTCAGATAGCTTGGAAGTCAGATGACTCCATACCCTCCAACATTTCTCCAATGAAAATAAGGATGTCCTACCTTATCCTCCAACATTTCTCAGAAAATATGGACATCCTAAGGAAAAGCGGGACATTCCGGGATCAAATCAGAAACCGGGACGGCTTCTGTAAATCTGCGATTGTCCCTGGAGGGCCTGGTATTATTCCACCCTGTCATGAAAGTGAATTTTCAAACCAGAAAGACAAAAGCAACTCTAAAACTGTTGCCCTTCCCCACTCAAAGAGCTCCAGTTGTTTCCTTATACCTTACAGCTAGTTCCCGCAGAAAGAGTTTCATCTCCAGGTTAACAGAAGCGACCCATTGTTCAACCCAGATTTTTGTGTTCATGTCTTTATTCAGCCCTCAGCTACAGATAGATGATGGTGGGTGAGTTTTAAATAAAAGTGCCAACATCACACAAGAGTCTGTTTCTTTGTGGGTGTTGTTTTAAATCTTTTGATCTTATTAGTCTCTGTGGCAGTGCGGCAAATGACTTTACAGCTCGGCTAAACTATAATTTCTACCATAAGAAACAATAATTATACACGCATTGCTCAGTTCAGCTGAGACTTCTACACAATACCTGTCATGTAGGAATAAACTAAGATTGCTTTCTGTGGACAAAAAACCCCCAACCATATAAATTTTTTTTTAAAAGAAAAGAAAAGTGTAAGGCACTTGAAGGCTGATACAAATTGAAACAAAGAATTTCCATTGCCTACAAGTTGCAATTGTATATACAGGGCAGCACTGAATATTGTTAAGAATTGATTGATACTTACTTCCATAGTAGTACATTCTAGGCCAGTGATGGCGAACCTTTGAGAGATTGAGTGC
This sequence comes from Zootoca vivipara, assembly GCF_965207765.1. Taxonomy (NCBI): domain Eukaryota; kingdom Metazoa; phylum Chordata; class Lepidosauria; order Squamata; family Lacertidae; genus Zootoca; species Zootoca vivipara. Next base: position 14,008,983 of record NC_142583.1, on the reverse strand, counting down.
CCAAACTCTAACCCAAAACCCACTTATTTTTCGCAAAGTGCCAACACGGCAATTTCACCTGTATATCTCATTTTTTCTGTGTGTTTCACGTTTTTTTTTCTTTATGACTGATGTTGTAATAAATAATCCTTCATGAAAATTATTGCATTACATTCTTCATTAAATTATCTTTCCATTGATATATAATTTTATGGTATAACTCAGCGCTTTTTTTGTCCATTCAGTTCCTTTCTATCTTAAGCCACACACACTCCTTCTATTCATTCATTCATTCATTCATTCATTTATTGAATGTGCACACTGCCCTTCATGTATAGGTCTCAGGGCAGTTCACTGTATAAAAATACAAGGCAAGAAACACAAAATACGTAATGAAAACAAGAACAAACCAATAACCCTCCTCCCTTCCAATACTTATTCCATATCTACATTTACAAGATAAAAGGGTAAACACAAACCACATTACCCTTCCACCTGCCAACAATTAAGCACCTGTCAATGTTCAATCTTTTATTATGGTCAACGACAAGCACACACATATAACCCTCCTCCCTTCCAATACTTATTCCGTATCTACATTTACAAGATAAAAGGGTAAACACAAACCACATTACCCTTCCACCTGCCAACAATTAAGCACCTGTCAATGTTCAATCTTTTATTATGGTCAACGACAAGCACACACATATAAAACATTTAAAAAAATCAGAAATACAACCTAAAATATATTCTAGAAATATAAACTAATAAAATTTACTATCCTTAAACCATTGTATAGGAATGATTGAATAAAAAATAGCACTACATCAGAGGATGAACTACAACAAATAATAACTATGATTCTCCTCTGGCTCTATCATAAAATAATATGGGTGCTACTAATTAGGGCGGACTGAATCTTGATGGCTTTAGCGCAGAATTTTGCTACCTTGGCTGTCACATTTGAGTTCAAGTCTGAGAGAAGCCATTTTATATAGAATCTATCAGATCGACAGGGGTCATGAAGAGTCGGACACGACTAAACGACTAAACAACAACAATCAGATCGACCTGGGAGATCGGCCAGTGTCGTATAAATAAGATCGTTTCGTATGTCCTCATAGAAACAGCATGCAAGAGCACGTGTTCGATGGTCTCTACTTCTATGGATTTGCACGGGCAAAGTCTCTCGCCCATTGGGACCCGAATAAACTTCCCCTGCAAAATAGCAGATGGCATAATGTGATTGCAGGCCAGGCTGAACGCTCTTCTATGTGGAGGTATCTCGAGATGAGTTAGATATCTAGCTGGGAGGGACAAATATCTTCGTTTCTCCTGGATTAGAAAATAAGGAACATTGCTCAAATCATTTTGTCTCTCAATTTCTGATATCCTTTGCTTGACACTATTCTTTGCTGAGTTGTAATCACGCGGCATAAGGAGAGTTGGGTGAAGGCCTATACTTAACATCTTATTAACTATGGCCCTGCTCCAAGAAGATTGATTGCTAGGCCCTGGGGGGTTCAGATGTAGTTTCAGCCAGAGGTTGCATGCCTGGATCCAAACTCTGGCTTCCACACAGATCTAGATGTAGGGCAGCATTTGACAAGCAGGGGGGGGGGCATTTGAAGAGCCGCTCTAATAAATTTTGACTGGACTCTTTCAAGTGGAATCAGATTTGGTGGTGGAACACATAGTTGGACCCCGTAGAGCAATTGGGCCATCGCTTTTGCCTCAAAAAGTTTTAGGGCCACAGGTATATATTGTGCCCCCTTTGATCTTAGAAAACTTAAAATAGCTATGGAGGGCTATGCAACGGAGTGAGCTCCCATTGTTCGGTCCCTGCTCCTGCCAACCTAGCAGTTTGAAAGCATGTCAAAGTGCAAGTAGATAAATAGGTACCACTCCGGTGGGAAGGTAAACAGTGTTTCCGTGCGCTGCTCTGGTTTGCCAGAAGCAGCCTAGTCATGCTGGCCACATGACCCAGAAGCTGTCTGGGGACAAACGCCGACTCCCTCAGCCTATAGAGTGAGATAAGCACACAACTCCAGAGTCATCTGCGACTGGACCTATCAGTCAGGGGTATCTTTACCTTTACCCTAAGTAGAAGGGTACCAAAAAAATCTACCTGGATAGAAGGCGAGTGAGATGGAGTTGAATGTTCTAGAAGCCGATTTATTTTGCACTAGAGTGTTGGACGGTCTGATCCTCAGGTGCATTCAATTTGAAATGGAGGGAGGTCAAGCACCATGACAATGTTTAATGAGTACCATACAAGTCAAATGCCATGGCAATGTTTAATGAGTGTATTTCAAATCAAAATATAGGCCTGAGACGTGAGCACAGAGATTCCAGCTGTTTATTCAATGATGTGTCATTTCTCCTCCACCACCCCCAATATCTCATGCCCTGTCTTCTTTATAGTAACAGTATGGTGTAGCTGACCAGGACCTTTGGAAAGTACTGGGAGCCTGAGGCCAGATCAGATAGCTCAAATAAATTCATTAAATTTGAAAAAGTCCACACTTGGAACTCTCCTCCTACTGCCTCGGGGCTAAGACCAGCTGGCATTGTCTGCTTGGCTTCAGTTTTTTTGTTTTTTTTTAAGGCTTTGGAAATGAAAGTTACTCTTGTCTGTCTTCATTCAAATATGTCTGCTACCTACTTCCTTTTTTATTTTCTATTACTGGGGAAAAGAAAACAACTTTGAGAATATAGAATACTGTGTTCTTTTATTGGTTCTCTTTTTGGTTCACATTTAATTTTTCATTTCTGTGTATTGATCTTACTCAAAATCACTTAATATCCCCCAGTTTTTATTTTTGAACGTGGGGATTTTAGAGAGAAATAAAGGTAAAGGTAAAGGGACCCCTGCCCATTAAGGCCAGTCGTGGAAGACTCTGGGGTTGCAGAGCTCATCTCGCTTTACTGGCCAAGGGAGCCTGCGTACAGCTACTGGGTCATGTGGCCAGCATAACAAAGCCGCTTCTAGCGAACCAGAGCAGCACACAGAAATGCCGTTTACCTTCCCGCTGGAGTGGTACCTATTTATCTACTTGCACTTCATGCTTTCAAACTGCTAGGTTGGCAGGAGCAGGGACCTAACAATCCCTGTTGCAGGGATTCAAACTGCCAAACTTCTGTTTGGCAAGCCCTAGGCTCTGTGGTTTAACCCACAGTGCCACCCACGTCCCTTAGAGAGAAATATCTAAACCCAAAAATTATTTCCTCCCAATCCTGTTTGCTTTCCTAAGGGTTTATTGATTCAGCACCATTCCACCCCCCACCTGAGCGCAGGTCCGTCTTAAGCACCTTTGGCGACCTGGCGCCGTGGTGCGACGGATCCCTCCACCGCCCCGTTTTCCAGCGCGACGGGCGGGCGGCTGGGCTCAACATGCAGCATAGGCGCCGAAGGCGCTGCTGTACAATGGGCGCACGCGCGGGCTTGCTTCGTGGTGGAGCGGCCGGTGGGCAGGCAGGTGCAGCTGCGTGGCGCCCCCCCCTCCTGTGCCACCCAGCCTGGCCGTAGAGCCGGCCCTGCCTGAGCGTCTGCTTTCATTTTTTTACTTTCTCACTTCAGTCATGATGTCAGGGGACCACCAGGGGTCAGCGAAGAGCCCAGCCGGGTGGTGCAGGGTTTCTGAGATGCTGGCAGGTTGGAGCATCGCTCAGACAGTAGTGCGGAGCTTGGAGAGGCGACGCAAGGGGTCAGAGACGCTGACTGCTCAGAACCCCACCGGGGAAGGTCCGGGGGCATCAGATTAGAGTGCTGTGGAAGGGAAGGGGTCAGTGGCCAAGGAGCCAAGGAGTCTGGTCGACAGTTGAGTAGCTCAGGAGGGGAGGGGACTACCATCACCCCTTCTCCCCAGCAATGCAGGGGGGAGAAGCGCTGGGAGTAGAGGAGGAGACTCAGGGCACCCAAGCTACTTTTCTGGAAGAATTCTGACTCAGACTGAACAGTCATGGACATTTTCGCTCTGTCTTGTATATAGTTGTAAAGTAGAGCCTTGTAGATATTACTCAAGGTGATCGTGTGTTGTGACTCGTGGGAAGCATCCTCAGTGTCCTTACACATATTGACGTTACTAACCAATCAGGGATCTTGGAGTGAACATGGTGTAGGCAATTAGATATATGATACTAAAGATAATGCTTAGTAAATATGGAGAGGAATTTTGTTCAGTCCTAATATGATCTGACCTGATTCACACTTCTCAAAATATTACAGGGATCAGAACATAATTACCCTTCAGATTTGACAAGCTGAATTCTGTAATAGAGCTTTGACTTTAAAAAGTACCAAATATGCAAAAAATGCCTTCTTTAGCAGAAATGTATTTCAAAATGTGCACAAATGTGATATAATTGTGCACTGTGATATAAAATACATATCTTGACACTATTTAACAACATTACTGTGTACATTAAAAATAAATAAATCACAGATTAATACTGAAACTGGACAGAATGGAGAGATGAATGAACTCATGCAACATTGGCAACCAGAAATAGACTGATCTATTATTCATCATTAATTGATAGTGAGAGAAATGGATACTAGATTAGTCACAGAAGTGATACTATCCAAATAGGGATCACACAAATGAACAGAAATTATGTCACAAATCTGATAAACTGACATAATTTAGCTATGCGATGATGTCATGAGGAGCACATGAAGTCAGAGTGAGGGCAAGAGAGTGCAATGAAAATGAATAGGCATAAGGGAAAGGAGCTCCAAAATATTCAAAGTGTTTCCCTGCCTCCCAACTTTATCAAAAGTGTCCATGAAAACCTGTGAGCGGTTTAGGCAAATTCGCACTTGAAACATTTAAATTCAAAGAAGAATGGTTGAAATTAGACAGCATTGTAAATGTACAAGAAACATCCATATTTTTTTATACTGCCGAGATGCCATTCCAGCTCTTGGCTTTCTTCCTCTTCTTCCAGAAGAGTTATGATCTGGATTCACTTCCTCAATTTCAGTGAAAATAATCTGAAGCAAATAATTTCCACTTATTGGAAGAACCACAGTTGGGTACGAAGAGGTTTATGCTTTCAAGAGAAGAGCAGTCTCTTTGCTTTTCATGTGATACGATGTTGAACTGAGAAGACCTCCGACTAAACAAAGCAGCAGGTGAAATGTGAGGTGATGGAGTCTCATGAGATATCTTACACCTTCAGGAATTGAACGTTTGATTTGTACTGTCGAGCACTAAATGGATAAAGCCCTTGATGTCTGGAATGACGGGTTTTGGAGCAGCAGACAGGAATCACCGAACTTTCCCAAATTGTATGGTATGAAGGTTGATTGAAGTAGGAAAAACCGTACCAAAAATGTTCGCTCTGTTTATAAAGGGCCTTTTTGTCCAGATGAATAATCAAAGAAAGGTATTAAAGTCCCTGGTCCCCACCTGCCACTCATAGTAGCATAAATCTATCTTCTTTAAGTTTCTGCTAAGATCCTCATACGTCAGATAATCTGGATAGTCTTGGGGCTAGTTCTGCCAAATTATCTTTTCCTTAACTTGGAACCAGAGCTTTTGTTGTGTAAGAAAAGTTTTACAAGCTGTGTGTGTGTGTGTGTGTGTGTGTGTGTGTGTGTGTGTGTGTGTTTTAAATCATTTTTATTTGATTTTACAATCAAATAAATTAATTACAGTACCAAATACATGTCCATAGAATGAGATTACTCTGAATCTTGAGACTTCCCCCCATCCCCTCCATGGGTTCTATTCTCAAAATTTTTCAACTGCATATTATTTCATAATCTATGTTTTCATATCTATCCATATTGTCCACAATATTTGTTACATTATAAGTGAGATTAAAATCCTGCTAATGTTTTCATCTGTTTACAGGGGTCTCCTAAATAAACAATAAACTATTCCCTTTCTTTTTTGAATTTCTTGTCTTCTTGGTCCCTGCTTTCAAGCTGCTTTTAAGGTGATTTGATGAAAGGGTGTTCCATTCATTTCTGCAAATATTCCCAACATTCCCAAATAATTTGGAAATATTCTGTGAGAATAGATTGATCAGAAACACTGATAACATTTCACACCCACAAACACCAGTATTTAATTCTGTTTCTTTGTCACACACTAACATGGCCAAGCAACAGACTCAAAAGCAGGGCTATGCAGTTGAAAGGGAACGGGTGTCACTGTGGCTCCCGGTGAGGTATATAGCACAATGTAAGTGGCCTGAAATCAAGAGGCACATTTGAAGAGAAGCAAAATTACTCTTTGTCCCAGCCACTGCAGCTACAGATCCATGAAGTACACAGCACATTCTCAGTCTATCTTGGTGAAGGGCATTTAGCTCATATTGGATCAGAACATTGGCTTGCATCCCAAGGCAACTTCAGCTGAGGAAGTTTGTGAAAATAGAGTACAGTGCTACCTCAGTTCCCGAGTGCTTCCGTTGTCGTACGTTTAGGTTCTCGAACGCCGAAAATTTGGAAGTAAATGCTTCCGTCTTCTAACATTTTTCGGAACTTGAACAAGCGACGTTGAACAGACCAATGGGAAGCCATGCCTTGGTTTTTGAACATTTCTTGGGGTCTAGCTGAACTTTCCATCACACTGTGTTTTATAGATAGATGATAGATGATAGATGATAGATGATAGATGATAGATGATAGATGATAGATGATAGATGATAGATGATAGATGATAGATGATAGATGATAGATGATAGATGATAGATGATAGATGATAGATGAGATATAGATATAGATATAGATATAGATATAGATATAGATATAGATATAGATATAGATATAGATATAGATAGATATAGATACAGTGGAATCTCAGTTCTTGAATGCCTCCATTGTCGTACATTTCGGTTCTCGAATGCCGAAAACCCAGGAGTAAATGCTTCCATTTTTGAATGTTTTCTAGAACTTGAACGTGCAATGCGGCTTCCTCTGAGTGCAAGAAGCTCTTGGAACCAATGGGAAGCCGCACCTCGGTTTTTAAATGTTTCGGAAGCTGAAATGGCTTCTGGAATGGATTTCATTTGAGAACCGAGGTACCACTGTATAGATGATATAGATATAGATAAATGACAGTGCTTTTTTTCTTAAAAAAATGTTTAAGGGTACTCACATTTTCCTACTCATATTGAAATACTGTCCCTCAATGAGGCCAAACATAGATTCACAAAATGTTTAGGGATATGCGTACCCCTGCATACCCCCAGCCACTGGATAATGATAACCCCCATTGAGTCCCAGTTCTTAGAGAAAGAAAATAAATACCAGTACTATAATCACAATTTAAAGAACCATGGTTGATTAAACCATGGTTATGCTGATCAGCATGCATGAAACATTATAATTTGCAGGCAGGCAGCACCAGGAGAATGTTTGACACTGGAATTCAACATAAATTGCAGAAGTTCCTATTCTGCTGTGCTTCTCATGCTATTTATGACACAGCAGCACAGCTCTTAAAGCCCCTGGCACAAAGATCCTATTACACATGAAGGGAGACTTTTACTTTACTGAGGGATATGAGGAGAAGGACCCCAGTGTGAGCCATGGGGCAACAAGGGAATGAAAATTTAAGGGGACATATAACAACTATACAAGCAGTAAAACAATACAGCACAGAAGGCAATTTTCCAAGCCTGAGGTCTAGAGGTAATTCCCGGCAAGTTTATTCTTTTATATGGTATCTGATACCACCCATGGTCTCAGGATCTATGACTGGTGAATTTGACCTCGGGACATATTAGATGTATAGTGTTCCCAAGCCCTGGAAATATTACCTGCCTCCTCATCTTCCAGAAGATGAGAGGTGAATTTTGGTTCAGAGGGGCTTTTCACCAGCTCCCTCCTTCCTCTGCACATGCTACCCTCCCCTAAGGCCACAATTCCTTACTTCTTTTTGGCAAAGAATAAAGTAGCATAATCTCTGATCCACTAGGAAGCTGCATATATTTCTATGGGCTGAAAACCCAACCCAGGAGCCTTGATCCGACAGTGTTCAGTCCTTCCAATTACCACTTCAGGCAAGTAATTCAGGATTCAGTCCTCCATGTTCTTAGCAGACAGCTAGTGGTATTCAACACAATCTGAGGGCCAAACTACACATCATGTGAAATGCTTAGCCTGCAGTGACATTTTCTGTTTTTCTTTGATTACTAGTGCGATATGTGTGACTGTTATCGGGAGTTTCCCCCAGTTATGCTAGGATTTGAACCTGGAGCCTTCTGCATTGCAACAGTTCCTCTATCACTGAGCTAAGGCTCATTTAAAAGATTTGTAAACCACCTTTTAAGGTAACTACCCTCTTCTATCTATCTATCTATCTATCTATCTATCTATCTATCTATCTATCTATCTATCTATCATAAAAACCACCATGTTCTCTCTCTCTCTCTCTCTCTCTCTCTCTCTCTCTCTCTCTCTCTCTCTCTCTCTCTCTCTCTCTCTCTCTCTCTCTCATATCAAATAAATAGCTGTACAATTTTCAGTGCTTTCATAAAACATTTTTGTTTTGGCAAACCTATCTAGATACATGACTATTGATGTGTTTCAATTTCTTTTACTGTAATTTTTAAATCTTTTTAATGCTTTAAATTGTTTTTCACTCTATTGATAATTTTAACATTTCTTTGTCAAGCGCTTAGAAATTTTACTTCAACCAAGCAGTATATAAATTACGTTACATAAATGAAAAGAACCAGTTAAAATAATAAACCTGATCAAGCCATCACAGTATCGTTTAAAACCAGCTGGTATGCTATGACCACTGAGCATGCCCAAATTTTACTTAGGCTTATTTGGGGGCCCCCCTATTTCCAACTTTGGGTTTCTCCCAGGCCTGCTGGTGCCTCCTGTTTGTTTATGCATGATACCATTTTGGCTATATAAGCAATGACACTTACTGCCTGAGCATGAAAAATAGAGAGAATGATAGTGTTTTGCATGTATAGTCTGATCCAGGTCTCAGCTACTTTACTAGGCGATTTGAATGCACTATAAGCATGCAACATCCGATGGCGGCAGAGAGCAGGAAATTTTAAAATGTGATTTTCCATAGGGATTTTTTCTGACTTATTTATAACACACACACCCCATGTTTAGATCCACCCCCAGAGTGTACCGTTTGCCAATCTCCCATGTGACCCACTACTTCCTTAGTCTAGTCAGTGGATGGGCAGGTTTTTGGATACATCCCTCTGTAGGCATTATGTATTGAATTGTTTGCTCTTTTGTTTCTAGAGTGCTTAAACTGTACAAAAAAACAAATTATAAGCCTGTACAATCTAAATAACGATAACATGCAATTTGATCCCCCCACCTCATCCATGCAGCAATCTCTTTGAAGAAACCTAACAACCTCCATGGAAAGCAACCAGAAGTTGAAAACATATCTGAGTTCTTTACTTTCTGTTTTACATCAGTTAAAAGGGTCGGCAAAATGGGGGTCTTCCCAGTTTAAGCATTTGAGTGGCATTAAGGAGGTTTATTACAACTGAAAATGCCAAACCCTTATAACAGCTTACTAAATGTCCCTGCCAGTAGAAAGGTCAAGGTATAAGATGTGACTAATGCCACTGTCACTGAGCTCATATATTTCAATGCCATTTTTATTGTGCCTTTTCTTTGGCACATATTGGATGGAAGCCTCATGATTTTTCATCTGGTTCAAAAAAAGGAGATAATGGATAGCACTCATTTGAAACCACAATACTTTCATTAAAAGCATTTCAGCACTAGATGGATCATACCTATCTGTTTCCTTTCTGTTCCTTTGTGGTGAATTGCTTAGGGAAACCATAATAGTGACAAAGAGAAATTCCCAAACAAGGTAATGTACAGAAGCTTGGGGGTAAGCTCCCTCTCTCTCTCTCTCTCTCTCTCTCTCTCTCTCTCTCTCTCTCTCTCAGCTGAGTTTCTCTGTTACTTTCTTAGTAGCCATCATTTCAAGAAAACACATTCTGCGAATGTCCATCAGTGTGCATTGTCTATTTATGCTGTCCTTCACACACAGACACAATATCTAATTTGGATAGGCTACCTTCAGAATCCATTTTTACTTAGAGGTTCACTCCATACACCTCTGAATGAAGTGGAGCCACGTCACTCGGTCGACTCCATCGTCTTCCACAAATATACAAATTCAGGGTGTTGAAAGTAGGGCATTTGTCATTTGTCCGGTGTAGATAAAACAGCTCACCACACAGCGAAACTGTTTGTGGAATGGGTCACTTCATACTGCAGCTGACTGACATCATGATTGATGGTTGCAACATTGATATAGATATAGATCAGGCATAGGCAAACTCGGCCCTCCAGATGTTTTGGGACTACAACTCCCATCAGCCCTAGCTAATAGGACCAGTGGTCAGGGATGATGGGAATTGTAGTCTCAAAAACATCTGGAGGGCCAAGTTTGCCTATGCCAGATATAGCTATAGCTATAGATATATAGATATAGATATGACAACTCCCTGCACATAACAAACTACAACCCAATTAGGGTGTTTGTTCTCCTCAAATGTAAGCTCTGTTCCCTAAAGTGCATTGCCTTCAACCCTCCCTGAGTTTGACGGTGGGAACCCCCTGCACAATTTAGCACCCTGGATGTGCCGGGGGGGGGAATGTATTTCGAGCTACCCACTTTCAAATACCTTACCCATCCATTGTATCAACAGGGCACCTGCCGAGTTCCTGATGGGCCACAAGACATGGTTAGTGGCTTGCGGTTATCCTGATGGCTCACAAAAGGTGCACGTGTAAGGTCCCATAAGCACTATACATTTAAAGCATCATCACACCACAGTGATGGCTTCCACCAGAGCATTCTGGGAACTGTAGTTTGCTCAGAGTGCTGAGAGTTGTTAGGAGGCTACTTTCCCCCTCATAGAGCTGCAATTTCTATAATGGTTTAACAATCAATCCCTTTTGCCAGTAAATTTAGGGAACTGTAGCCTAGTTGCATAGCTGCCAAGTCTCCCGCTGAAAAATGCAGGATCAGCAGCGGCGCGGCACCGGAAGTCGTGTCTACTGGACATGCGTAGAAGCAACTTCCGGTGCCGCTCTGCCCAATTTTCGGTGCCCAGGCATGGGCGGAGCGGCACTGGAAGTCGCTTCTACCCATGTCCGGACATGCGTAGAAGTGACTTCCAGTACCGCGCTACCCATGTCTGGGCACCGGAAATCGGGCGGCACCAGGACCCAAAATGGAGCCTCCCTGGCAGGTGGGAAATCCAGGGGATTTGCGGGATTTTTTCCAATTCAGGCTGCCAGTGGGAAACGGTTTAAAATATGGGGGTTTCCTGCGGAAAAACGGGAGACTTGGCAGCTATGCTGTAGTTGCGTGAGGGGAAGAGGGGTTTCCTTAAAAAAATTCTCAGTGCCCTTTTCAAGCTATAATTCCCAGGATTCTTTGGGGAAACAGTGACTAAAGCGGTATGATACTGATATAAATGCATAGTGCGGATGGGGCCTAACATGGACGTAGTGCAAGCAATTTAAACCACTGTAGAAGAAGAATATTTGCCTATTGGTTTAATAATCTGTGATAATCATCTTTATAGGTAGCATGCTCAGTTAGAGAGAAGGATAGAGAATGGAATGCCTGTTAAAGTAGTCAAGGAAGGTTTGGCTACCGTAAGCAGGGGTTACACATTATCCTCCCTTGGAGAAACTTCATAATTTGCCTGAGGCCATTGAGTAAGGTATAAAAGATAGAGCTGAGAGCCAGAAATCCCCTGGTGAGCTGGCAGGGAGGAGAGCGGGAGGATAAAAAGACCCCTTATCATTGAAAACAAGAGTGGGGAAAATAAAGAGAGAGGCTATTGGCCCAAGACCAGAGAAAGAGAGGGAACGGGTAACCTTGCTTACACAGAAGAATTGCCATAATTACAGGAGCCTTTGTAAGCTAAAGTTTCTGCTTGTTTTCCTCCCTCTAGAGGAAGCAAACAATCCTTTATTTGCTCGTTTGCTCCCTTTCCAGCCCAAGCCATGATCCTGACCCGGAGGTGAAAAGAAAATTGCTTCGTGCAAAGGTGGGAGTGCTGCGAAATGCCAAGAGGCAGATGTTCTGCTTCTTTGCCCCTTCTCCTCTCTCCCTTTCCCTGACACTCTGCCTGCAGCGATGGCTCTGGGCAATGCGGTACACCAGCCACAATAGGAGGAAAGTATCATATCATATATTATAGCGCTGACACTTAGCAGCACCATAGTTATTCATTATAATCCCCTTTAATTCTCACTGCAGTAGGATAATGTCTTCTAGCGCAGCCAGAGCGAAGCCGTGATTGATGAGAATTCAGCTTCCTACTTATTTAAGTGAACCTTTTCAGGATTCAGTGCTCATCCTCGAGAGGCACAAGCATTGTGCTCTTTTAATTTCCTATATTACTTCTTTTGTGTGCGTGCGTGTCGCTCCCCCTTTAATGGCTTTTGGCTGGCAGGTGCCTGTTGCTTAGGGAAACACACAAATGCTAATTTTATGTTTTGAAAGTGGGAGCACTTAACATTTGGCAACTCAGAACGCCAAAGGACAAAGGTAAGGGATGTGTGGACTCCCCCCGCCCTGCCGTGAAATTTCACCCATTTCATCAGAACTATTTTACCTTCCCTTGGAATTCTTCACATGACACACCCGAGAAAGTATCTCCAAGTTCTCTTCCAATATTATTTTAAGAGAAAACTAGTGACAAATTAGGGCAGGGGTGAGGAACCTTTGGTTCTCAAATCTAGCTCAAATTTGTGAGGGGGAATTGGCAAGATGTGTGGGGTACCCCTGACAGATTCTCTGCTCTGCAAATGTCCCCACAGGCCCCAAAAGGTTGGCAGTTCCTGATGGTAGATATGTGTTGAATTTCCTTAAGAAATATCACTTCTCTCATCATAGGAGCCAACTCCCAGGGGCCAAGGTCCCTTTGCCCCCCCTAATGAAATATTTGAGGGGGCCAGCCGCGAACTTGATGGACGTTGCCATTTAAATGGTGTGTGCACACCATGCCTTGTGACTAATGATGTGTGGTGGAGCTTACCTGCTCTCCCAATATTTTATTCAAGTAGGCACCCCTATATCTCATCTCCCCCCTTTTGTTTTGCTTTTTTGTTTAAAAAAAAAAAACTTTTGTGTTTTTTGTTGAAATTCCACACGTGTCACCTGATGAGGAACTTATACAAAAAGCAAAATGAGATGTCCATCTAGAGCTGTGGTTTCAACGTGGGGCACACAACTCACAGGGGGGGCAATTTGATTTTTAAGGGGGGCAATTCAAAAATGTGTTATTAACAGTGAATGGCCTTTTATGCTTCCTCCACGTGAATAGGAGTTCACTTTTTAAATGGTAAGAGTTATATGTCACCGGGGGGGGGGGGATCAGGGTTTTAGAGATGCTAAGGTGGGACAGCTCACTGGTAGGACAGATCGTGAAGCTGAGGCTCCAATACTTTGGCCACCTCATGAGAAGAGAAGACTCCCTGGAAAAGACCCTGATGTTGGGAAAGATTGAGGGCACTAGGAGAAGGGGACGACAGAGGACAAGATGGTTGGACAGTGTTCTCAAAGCTACGAAGATGAGTTTGACCAAACTGCGGGAGGCAGTGCAAGACAGGAGTGCCTGGCGTGCTATGGTCCATGGGGTCACAAAGAGCCGGACATGAATAAACGACTAAACAACAACAACAAAGGTGGGACATGGCCAAAAAAAGGTTGGGAACCACTGATCTAGAGACATGTGAGGCTCACCACTCCCTAAGGAATGCTGCTGGTTTGGATGTGAGGGCGATCTGGCTGCGACATCTGTCACCCCATTGATCGCCAGGGTTGATTCGGCTGATCTGGCTGGCTAGGCGGGTGTCCCCTTCCTCCCTCACCGCTCCATGTGCGTCCCTCCCGAAGCTGCGCGCTCGGTGGAAGAGGATGACCTTCCCAGATAGAAGGAGTGTACCGTTCTTCGGTCAAGGGTATACGATAGCTGTGCTCCCCTGCTAGAACCTCCAAACAAGCTCAAGGAATGCTGCTGGTTTATTAGAACTCATTTGGCCTACCTCAAAGCTCCTCCAATTTTGTGCCTGAGGAGGTAGTCTGAAATTCGCTTTCAATTATGCTCTGGGTGAAATAAATGCAACTCCAGAAAGTCAATTAAGGTAACACTGTGAACAACGGTAAAAGCAGCAAGGTTAGTTGAGTAATGGGAAAGGTTGCCCTGAGGAGATAGGGAATCTTCAGCTATTGAAGGAATCCTGTGGTACATATTGGCTTCCTGACATACTTGGGTGAAAAGGGCAACCCCCATGGTCATTCATGCATGGTGTTTCTCCATTCAAGTTGCCTCTGAAATTCAAAGTGAATTTTGTGCAATACATCTGAGGAATTTTGAAAGAAGCCCAAAGGATTCTGATAAGATTTGCAATTTTTTTTATGGCGTTCCTATCATCTCGGATTACCTTTTAGAGCATTCACATTTCTCCTGATAAATAGCAATTTTCTTTCTTTCTTTTAAGAAACAGTAACTTGTGTCACGGAGCACTCAATTTGGAGTCTCTTTTTCTCTTGTCTCAGATTTCTAGATGATTTATATAGGGATGTGGGTGGTGCTGTGGTCTAAACCTCTGAGCCTCTTGGGGTTGCCGATCAGAAGGTCAGCAGTTCAAATCCCTGTGACAGAGTGAGCTCCTGTTGCTCTGTCCCAGCTCCTGCCAACCTAGCAGTTTGAAAGCATGCCAATGCAAGTAGATAAATAGGTACCACTGTGGCGGGAAGGTAAACGGTGTTTCTGTGCACTCTGGTTTCCATCATGTGTTCCGTTGCACCAGAAGCGGTTTAGTCCTGGTGGCCACATGACCCGGAAAGCTGTCTGTGGGCAAATGCCGGCTCCGTTGGCCTGAAAGCTAAACGAGTGCCACAACCCCATAGTCACCTTTGACTGGACTTAACCATCTAGGGGTCCTTTACCTTTACCTTACCTTTTAGATGGTTTCTGTAACTGAAGCTTCAGTGGCCCTGGAAGTATGTGTGTAAAGTGTAGATACTGGAGCCAAGCAAACAAAAATGGGCATCGTCCCTGTGCCCTGCCTCAACTTGCTAACTTCCAGAGATACCTTGTGGACCACAGCTGCTGGACTAAATGGGTCTTTACTCTGATCCCGCAATACAACAAGATGTGTAGTGAAATGTCGCTTTGTGGATGGCTCCTTTTCTAGGTTCCAAACCACCAACAATACCTTCTTTGAGCATCCTGTATTTCTTTTCGTTCCCTTTGCTTCCTCCAGCTCCATTGCCTCCCCCAAGAGAGCATTCTGTGGTCACTGCACATGCTTAGAGCTTGATAGTGTTATTTTGTGGGGGAGGGCATTCCCCCCTTAGCATTTTCCCTTAAAGTTTTTATTTTGGGGGCTTACATTCTGGGGGTTATGTTTTATGTTCCAGGTCCCTGTGCACATAAGGGAAATGCGAATAAGTGGGGAGTCCCGTCGGAGCGGAGAACAAAAGCGATTTCTTCTTCTTTTACAACAAAAAGTTCAGAGCTCTTCAGAACTGGGGTGCCAACTTTAATAAAATATTGGGGGGCAATAATGCTCCGCATTATTGATCACATCATACCTGCCAAGTTCCTGCCGGAAAAATAAGGGATCGGCAGACCAGAAGTAGCGCTACCACCATTTTGGAACTGGGCACAGCATGCTCAGAAGCGACTTTCGATGCTGCTCTGCCCAGTTCCAAAATGGCTCCTGTGGGCTATTTTGGAACCCATAAATTCTTTTTTTAAGCCTTTAAAACTTCCTCAGGCTCTGGAGAGGGTCTTCCCATGAGCCACAATGACTTTTCAGCACTCCCTCACCGTTACTAGCTTTGAATTGATTTAAATTGATTGATTGATTTTCCAGCACCATACATGAGTCAATCATGTGTAAGTGGCATAGCTGTCAAGTTCTCCCTTTTTTTTAAGGGAAATTCCCTTATGCTGAATAGGCTTCCTCGCAAGAAAAGGGAAAACTCGACAACTATGGTAAGTGGAGGGATGCCTGTACTTAGGTTGTAAAGAAGATAATGACCCCTGATAGTTAAATCCAATCGCGAACGACTCTGGAGTTGCGGTGCTCATCTTGCTTTACTGGCCGAGGGAACCGATGTTTGTCCACAGACAGCTTCCAGGTCATGTGGCCAGCATGACTAAGCCACTTCTGGGGAACCAGAGCAGCGCATGGAAACGCTGCTTACCTTCCCCCTGTAGCGGTACCTATTTATCTACTTGCACCTTGACGTGCTTTCAAACTGCTAGGTTGGCAGGAGCTGGGACTGAGCAACAGGAGCTCAACCCATCATGAGGAGTCGAACCGTTGACCTTCTGATCGGCAAGCCCTAAGCTCAGTGGTTTAGACCACAGCACCACCCGCATCCCTTTTGTACTTAGGTTGTACCTTCCCCCCAAGACTGCTGATCTCCCCCTCTTGAGTGTGGATGGTGCGATTTTGGCTACATGAGGATCCACGCCACTCTGTGTAGAGCAGGAATAGCCAGTGTTGTTGGACTGCAATTCCCATCAACTCCATCCAACATGTCCAATTGTCAAGCTTGATAGGAAGTAAAGCCTAACAACTTCTGGAGGGAATCATGTTGAGTTTGAGCTGACACAGTCTGAAGACACCAGCCCTATAACCCAGACCTACTGAAACTATGCCTAATCTGTTTGTGGTTCGGGATGCAGCGGGGATTCATATTTTGCCGTGAAGTGTGAAATCAGCGCTGGGTCATGTAAAGATAGATGTTGGAGAAAGTTCTCCTTCGGCATAGTCAAAGAGACTTGTTTTCCCCCCTGTAGTTATTGGTGAAAAAGTAAGATTCCCCCACACATTTAGCAAACACAAGCAGTAGGGCAATAGATCCAATTCCTTGCTATTTGTTTTCTGTGGCTACCTCAGATTATTCATTGTGGCAACTTGCTGTGCGCTTCATCTTCAAGATTCAGTGTGCGATTATCTGAGGGGAGGGGGGTCTTGTAGTTTCAGGAATAAATGGCTTGCAGTTAGAACGGAATTAGGTAAGAATGGATTTCTCATCCCAATCAAACTCAAATACCTGTGGGGATGGAAAATACTGTCCAAGCTGCCTTTCAAGTGGGGAAACACATCCAGAGATAGTTGAACAAATCATCTCTCTGTTTGGGACTATTTTGGCTGTCAGTGGAAACACATCCAGCTGTTTTGATTTGAGGTGTTACCTTCAGAGAGCTAATTTCACTTTAAAATCTTCTAGCTCGCCTGTCAGTTTGACATTAAACTGAGTTTTGCCCTTGCATGCTGACATGAAGTAGTCTACAGTGTCTAAAAATATACAAGATGTAAGGTAAATTGATGGTCCGTAGACAACTAGAGGGTATGTTGATGAACACTCTCTTGACTTACCCCTCATGGTGCCTCACACAAGCATGCCCAATACCTGAAGAGTGAAGCATGAAGCAATGACTTGTATCACCCATCACAGGTGTAACTTATCCCACTGATATTGCCTGCCCTCAAACACAAGAGCTTAAATCCAGATTTGCCATGGAGTGACTGAAAGGTGTCTTTCTGTTTCCAGGAGGTCTTTGGTCCAATAAAGGCTTCCACTAGCACTGGGGTGAGGTAACCTGTGGGAGAACTGCCTAATTTCACGCAGTTCTCCAGATGCTATAGACTCATTCATGTTGCTCTTCTGATCTTTGAAGCTGGATGGGTTGGCACTATTGGGGGGGGATGGATGGATGGTGCATGCTCTGGTTATCTCCCGCTTGGATTACTGCAATGCGCTCTATGTGGGGCTACCTTTGAAGGTGACCCAGAAACTACAACTAATCCAGAATGCGGCAGCTAGACCGGTGACTGGGAGCGGCCGCCGAGACCACATAACACCGGTCTTGAAAGACCTACATTGGCTCCCAGTATGTTTCCGAGCACAATTCAAAGTGTTGGTGCTGACCTTTAAAGCCCTAAATGGCCTCGGTCCAGTATACCTGAAGGAGTGTCTCCACCCCCATCGTTCTGCCCGGACAGTGAGGTCCAGTGCCGAGGGCCTTCTGGCGGTTCCCTCACTGCGAGAAGCAAAGCTACAGGGAACCAGGCAGAGGGCCTTCTCAGTAGTGGCACCTGCCCTGTGGAACACCCTCCCATCAGAGGTCAGAGAGATAAACAACTACCTGACATTTAGAAAATACCTAAAGGCAGCCCTGTTCAGGGAAGTTTTTAATCTGTGATATTTGATGTATTTTAATGTTTGTTGGAAGCCACCCAGAATGGCAGGGGAAGCCCAGCCAGATGGGCAGGGTATAAATAATAAATTGTTATTGTTATTGTTGTTGTTGTTGTTGTTGTTGTTATTATTATTATTATTATTATTATTATTATTTATTTCCCTAGCCTTAGATGTTGTTGGAACACAATTCCCACCATCCTTTCCCATTGGGCCATGCTGGTTGGGGCTCATGGGAGTCCAGCAACAAGGTTGGGAAAGGCTACCATGGACAAAATCACAAAATTACCGTAGAGGCAACTAATGAGAGAACAATGGCTGGATAAGTATTACTTAAGTATTACTTTCCTAGAACTGTAGAGTTGGAAGCGACAAGAAGAATGCTAGGCTGAGACTCACGACAAATGAAATGAAAGTCCTTTGGCACACTGCACACACATGATGCAGACCTTACCTTCCAAGTCCCGGACTGCAGAATCCGGGACCGGCAGCCATGTGACACCAGAAGTTGCGTCGACGTAACTTCCGGTGTCACTTTGCCCTTCTATGGGCACCAAAAATGGCCACCGCCAGCTTTGAAAGTCACTTATACACATGTCAGGAAGTGCGTCGACACAACTTCCGGTGTCGCTCTGCCCATTTATGGGCACCAAAAATGGCCGCCGCCGACACCAGAAGTCGTGCCTATGCACTTCTGGACATGCGTAGATGCGACTTTTGAAGCCGGTGGTGGCCATTTTTGGTGCCCATAGAAGGGCAAATAGGAAAGAAAAAAATGGCCGCCGGCAGGAGAAAATAACGGAGAAAAACGGGAGATGAAGTGATACGGGGGACCACCGGGAAAAGGTAAGTAAAAATGGGGGTTTCCCGGGGAAAACGGGGTACTTGGCAGCTATGGATGCAGACAATCTCACATAATAATAAGTCTGAGTGAATAATAAAATAAAACCACACTGAATAACTGAAAGGACTCACATGCAAAGTCCCAGAACTTAGAACTATCTTGCAGTGGGGGGAGGGGAAAGCTTCACTCATGTTAAACAAACTTAATGCTAAACAATGGTGAGAAGATATAAACCACCAACAAGAGAGGAAACAGACTGTTAACAATTGAAAATGAAATAGTAAAAATGGGTCTTAAGTGGATACAGTTTAGGTATCTCATGACAAGGACTGCATGGTCAGAAACAGAAGAGCAGTTAAGGCAGGGGGGGGGCCCTCTGGTCCATAGGCTGAACGTGGCTCTTGAGGAATCTTTAGTCTGTGGAGCTAATTTAGGCCACTCCCCTAGTCACACCCTCTCGGAGTGTGGTTTTGATTGGCTGTAACGGGTCTTTGAACTGTGATCATGCCTCTTCCTTGCTTGGATGGATGATGACAAGATGTGAGGGGGGACAGTAGAAACCTCAGGCTTTAGCCGGAATGGAATTCTCTGCCCACTTTTGGCTATTGGCCCCGCCCACCATATAGCCCGGGGATTTTACCCATGAGGGAATGCATCCTTTGAACTGAAAAAGTCTCCTTCCCTCAGGGATAAGGTGATCTTTCCTCTTTTTTACATCCACTTCTTGCAAGTTTCCTTTCGTTGTGTTTGGTACAAAGCTTTAACATAGGAAAAGAAAAGAAAATAAGCATAGCAATGGATAATTTTCTTTAGTACGGGGCATTGCAATAAATCTAATTAGCATCCAAATTAAATTCTGGGAATTATTATTGCATAGTAATGTACTGTACCATGCTCAGAAATGATTTATTCTAGAAACTGATCAGGAAATGAATCTCTTGTGTCCATTTATATATATTTGTCTGCGCTCTAATTGTGCACAGAGAAAATAACAAGTTTCAGTAAAAATAAGGCTGGGAACAGAAATGTTAAGAAAAGGCATTCTTCATTAAGATAAAAAAGGTTCTCTGCTGCTTAGAATGTTGGAAGCCAGAGCATTGTGGTCATTTATCTTTTGGTGAATGCAGCAGTTTATCAGCTTCTTTTTGCCCTCTGTTATTTTTCCTTTTTTTATCTCCCCCCCCCCCCATCTCATCGAGCAAGTCAACCTCCCTAAGGTATTTGGGCAGCAAGCGATAAAATAACTTTTGTTCTGCTATCTATCTTTACGGGGACATTTTCTCCATATCAACTTTACTCCTCTTCTTCACTTGCCCTATTTCTCTTCCTTCCTTCCTTCTCCCCTTAGCCACTTAGATTGCTGTTAAAAGACACAGAACCTGGGTGAGACTTGCCTGGTTGCTCATACTGCAATTTCCACTCGATTCAATTCCATTGGTTGCTGCCAGTAAGACAGCGGGTGCATGGTGGCTTTGAGACATGGGTAAAGTTGGACTCAGACGGGGGTGGGTCACAAAAATCCCTCCATGCGTACAAAGGAGGTTGTTGAGCAATTTTTTTGCCAAAGTTGTTGAGCTTTTTATATTTTTGGCCAAAGTTATTGGGCTTTTTTGTGAAATCCATCTGAAACCCATGCACATCCCACACCTCACACTATTCTTCAAGATCCCCCACCTCTCAGGTGTAGGTCTGGGGAGGCAGGGAGAGGGGACTGCAGTGTGAATTGACAGGCAAGAAAACCCTATTCCATGAATGTCAACTTTGTTTGCTTCACATAAGTAAAATTAGGATCCAAGCAAATGATAATTAAACACACTTGCACACACACAGAGACAAATATTGGGTTGTCAAGTGGGGAGAAATAAAATGATGCGTATATGCATGTGAACTTGCCACATAGTAGATCTGTATCTTCCAATCTTTATACAGTGGTACCTTGGTTTACGAACTTAATCAGTTCCAGAAGTCTGTTCTTAAACCAAAGTGTTCTTAAACCAAGGTGTGCTTTCCCATAGCAGTGGGGGACTCAATTTACAAATGGAACACACTCAACAAGAATTGAAACATGTTCTGCTTCCAAGGCAAAGTTCACAAACTGAAACACCTACTTCCAGGTTTGCAGTGTTCTTCATCGAAGTTGTTCATAAACTAAGCTGTTCTTAAACCAAGGAACCACTGGTGTGGGTGGCGCTGTGGTCTAAACCTATTGGACTTGCCGATCAGAAGGTCAGCAGTTTGAATCCCGGTGACAGTGGTTTCATGCACTCTGATTTCAATCACAGTGTCCCGTTGTGCCAGAAGTGGTTTAGTCATGCTGGCCACATGACCTGGAAAACTGTCTGTGGACAAACGCTGGCTCCCTTGGCCTGAAAGTGAGATGAGCGCCGCAACCCCATAGTTGCCTTTGGCTGGACTTAACCACCCAGGGATCCTTTACCTTTACCTTTTTATTACATCCGTTAATTTTTGACCCTATCTAAATTCACCAGTTTTCCTGGGGCAGCCCCCATGCAAAACAATAAGTGAGGTAGGGGCTATGGCATAAGGTACTATGATCCTGCTGGCTTGCTGAAAATTAGCAGTTATAGGCCTGGTCAATGCTTGGATGGGATCCTGTCTGGGAACCCCTTTGTCTTTCGCCTTGAGTTCCACAAATGTGGAAAAAGCTAGGATATAAATGGAGTGGTGCAAATAAGCACATCGCTTTGCATAAGGGCTGTTTGAAGATCTTTTGTCTGCTACCAACAGTGTTCTGTAAGACAGGTATAAGGGACCTCCAGACCTGACCTACCATCCTTCCTCATTTGGCTCATGAGGCTATTTTGGGGAAGCCACACCCCCTTACCTTACACCCTATGTGACATCAGATGTAGGGCAGGTAAATGCAGGGCTTCAAAGGCACAATTGGGGGCTTAAAGTGAGCTCTCAAGTGTTCCTTTGCTGGAGTAAGGCACATTCCTTCACACACATCCGCTGAAAACCAAATACTCAAAGAGCACCACGAGGTGCACTTTCTCAAACAACCCTGCACAACTTCATTAATGTATGATCCCAAAATTCAGGATCCCCCCCCAAATGGTTGCCAAAGTTGAGTGCCATTTTGTGCTGCGAACCCCACATTTTGTGCCACCCCCGATTGAGTCATTGACCAAACAAATCAGGGTCACATTAATGCCCCCAAATCCAACCTTGTCTTATCGACTCCAAATCGGTGCCAAAGTGGTGTGCTGATTTTGTGCTGTTATGTGCTGCAAAGCCCCCTTTCTATGCTGTCCTCCACAAGTAAAGGGCTAAAAACCTCCAGTTCTTTGAGATTTGAACCTCCAAAAATAATAACTTCAAAGCACAGCATCACCTGATTTCCCTATGACAGTTGGGTGCATACTGCCACTTTTCCAATTTGCCCCACCTATATAAAACAAAGGAGAAGCAGAGTCTCAGAATCTTGATTGTTTTGCCTTGGGAACTGCACTGAAGGGTTGTTCCCAATTAAAGTCATTTATAGAGGAGCTTCTTTCCATCAGCGTTACAAGGACATAGGAATAACTGCCCAGATTTTACACAAGAGGGGAGTGGTTGTGGTGTGGTAAAATTTCACTTCTGTGGGACGTTCTTGGGGCAACAGGAGCAGCCCTCCAATGATTTTTAGTACACTATGAAGAATTTTGTGTGGTGGGATTGGGGAAATCTAATGTTCTCCCCTCCAATACAGTGAATATTCCATCTGTAATTGAACCGAATGGAGCCATTAGACGCATGGAAGTCTGAATACAGATGCCCATGTGAACCATTCCGAACCATTCAAGGTATGTTTGAGTGTGGAACCAGTTCTTTCTTTTATAAAAATGAACAATGAAATTTAGGAAAGGCCAAAAAGAGGCAAGCTGAACAAAAATAGATGTTAGTAATGAAATCATGGTGTCTCTAATGAAGGAGCTAAATACCAAATGTGATTTTAATGAATGAGTTATGAAACAAATGGCGTCCTTAAGCACATGTAATTAGAAATTATAAAGGTACTCCTTGCGTGACCATATTACTGAGTTCCCAAAGGTCATGTGTGCGTTTGAGCTCAGCATACTTTTCCAGCATCTCTGGTAAATTTTACTGAGCCCTAGTAATCTTACTGGAAGAGCTATTAATAGTAGCCAAGATGGCATAGTTCCAAGACCTTTGCCTAGTTATCAGATCACAGCAGTTGTTCTGAGATGGAAAGTGAATGTTCTCCTGGCTTCCAGTGACTGAAGTTTTCTCCTTGCTGAGCCATTTCTTCAGTCTCTTAAGGAAAGTCATTCCTTAGTATCATTTAGTGGGACTTGGGTTTTCTCCGCCTAATGTGACTTCATTCGTTTGTGCTGTGTAGCACAAGCTTCTTATCTTTCACCCCTGTTATTTAATACTGATATAATGTATGAAGCCACTCAGAGAAATCACTCACAGTCTTTTTATGACTCTTATGCATATGATAAATCACTCTGGGTGACAGTTTCTTCCAGTTCAGAGCAGCATCACCGTCCATCTCTGCCTGCTTTATTGATAACCATCTTTGGACGGAATGCTGGCTGCTGCCGCCCAGTTCTGATGAATCTGAAATAGAACAGAGTTCTAAATGTGCAATTCTCTCTAGACGATAAATGCTTTCCCGTCTTCCTTTCCTTTTTTTTTTAAAATATGGACAGACATTTAGGCTGCAGCCATTTCATTTGAACTTTGGTTTATATTTCAAAGATATGTATATATGTGTGCATGTATATTTATTTCACAAGCATATTGGATACAAAAGAACAAAAGGCATTGCCACAGGAACCCAATCTCATCATAGCAGTAGAACCACCTAGCTCCATTTTTAGAAGGCTGGTTGCACCAGTTGGGACCCTCCTTTAATATAATATCATTACCACTGAGTAGAAAATGCCTTTGCTCAATGAAGCCTTCAGCTGCTTTCATATGATGTGTGATCTTCTTCATAATAAACTCATTTCAGGGTCTAAGGGGCCAGGAGTTCAGTGGCTGAGATTGTCCATCTTTCCTGCATTTGGCAAGCTCCAGCTGTTCAGCACCCAATGAAGGAAATTATTAAGTCCATGTAGGAGAGAGTGTGATGCACTGAGATTTCCAGACAGATGCCCAACACTGAAAGTTTTAATACATGGCTGCCACATAAGGCTTAATGCTGCAGGAAACCTGTGACGCCACAGATCTTGCTGGACTACATTTAGGAATTTGTTTATTTGATGGACCAGTTCGAATCCCCGTGATGGGGTGAGCTCCCATTGCTCGGTCCCACCTCCTGCCAACCTAGCAGTTCGAAAGCATGCCAAAAAAAAAGTGCAAGTAGATACATAGGAACTGCTCCAGCGGGAAGGTAAATGGCGTTTCCATGCGCTGCTCTGGTTTCGGTGTTCCGTTGTGCCAGAAGCTGCTTAGTCATGCTGGCCACATGACCCGGAAAAACTGCCTGCGGACAAACGCCGGCGCCCTCGGCCTGTAAAGCAAGATGAGCGCCGCAACCCCAGAGTCTGCTACTGGACTTAACTGTCAGGGGTCCTTTACCTTTACCTTTTTTGATGGACCAAGAGAAGACTGGTGGAAATGGGTTTTATTAGATTCCTTTAAAAAATCTGCCCAACCAAATTTTCCATCGAGCTTCAGGATTCTGAATTACATGATATCTATTCCAGATTACCATCAATAGTCTCTGAATGTACTACTTCCACATTCTTATTTCCTCCATTTGCATAGAACACAAGAACACTGTCTCCTTTTTTCTGACTTCCCGACTTTTTTGTTTTTTTCTTGCTTCTGATTGATGTTCTGGCTTCATGTTTATTGCTGTGTTTTTGTGGTTTAATATGAGATGCTCTTATAATTTTCATGTTTTTTATATTTTGTATTTGCTGTTTCATTGAAATCCGTCTTATTATTTTGGCACATAATATTTTCATCATTTTGCAATATTGATATGCCTTTTGTTCCCAAACAAATTTAATATATCTTGAGAAATAGCTTTCTCTAACAGTTTTATAAAATTTAATTTTTAAAAAAAGAAATGGAATGAACGAATGAATATATTAAAATCAAGTCTGCAATGAAGAAATGTTTTAGCCTAATCTTCTCCTTGGTTTGAATGCTTTTTGTGTGGAAGGGGTCTTGAAGATGGAGGAAAGACAACCATGCCTACTTGTGTTCTAAGGTGGAATTGTCCAGGAAGGACTCTAACGAAATTTGAATTAGCCTCCCCTTAAGCTGCTTGCCAAAACATAGACATTTTCATTGTCAAATCAATCAAATTTTATTGTGCGGTCACAGACCCATTAAACATTTTCATTGTCCGATTAGTGTTTTGTCAATGTGGTAAAAGTTACCAGATGGGCACTGGCAATTTTGTTGCAGGATATACTTCATAAAATGATGACCTGTTTTCATGCAATCTGAACCCATAATCCATCAATGCCGACATCTTAATTATATGGATTCAATGCAGACTTAGTTGTGCTTAGAGCAGCCATTGAAATCAATGGGACTTAAGTCAGACAAGGGTCTACTCTCAGCGTGATTAAGTGCCTAACCCCATGTTTTCATGACACAGGTTGCAACATGAAATACTCCAATCCAAGGAATTCAAAGAACTGGGAATATAGTGACCTCAGTACAATAACCACAATAAACACTAATTCTCAGCATCTCTTCCTTCCACCCAATATTAAGTATTTATGCAGTTTCAATCATTTCTAACAAAGTTATTAAACTACTAAAACATTTATTAGCTTAAAATATCTCCAGACTTTAGGAATGTGCTGGATCCATATATTACAAACAACAATAACAATGGATCTGACAAGCAGCGATTTAAATGAAATTAATTTCCCCTCCGGGTTTCAGCAAAACCATAAACCAATCAAGACCTCTTCTCCTGTTATATTATATCGTCAGATTCCCAAAACCCTCGGTGAAATTATTTCCTTGTAAATCATGGCAGCTCATCCATTATGCTGAAGAAATATGATTTTCAAAAGTGAGAAATATAAAAGGCCGCAGATTTTCCTCACTCTACCAATATCTGTCAGAAATTCTTTGGCAGTCTGAAGGGCTCAGGGTTTAAGCAATCAGATCTTTGAAATTCAGAGAATGGATAAGAAAGTCTGTAGTACAGCAAGCAAACATTGTGCAACCAAATCATTTGAAAGCGGCCGAGCTAGAACGCAGCAATCCTTTGCCAAGTGTTTCCCCTGCTTCCTAAGAATAAGCATCCCCACCCCACCCCCACAAATCACTTTGTGTCACTAGTCCCATGAAGAATTCCTGGAGAAGGTAAGGAGGAGGAGGAGGAGGAGGAGGAGGAGGAGGAGGAGGAGGAGGAGTTTGTTTTTATAATAATTTTTATTAATTTTAATATAAACAAAACAAGACAAAACATAGTATACATGCTCCATCTTCCCTCCCTCCCTCCCCACACAAGTCCACTTCTGCCACCAGTAGGCCCTGCGGGTGTTGAGAGCCAAAGGCGGTCCATTTTAAAGCTGAGTTTGTCCTCCCCCCTCCTCCTCCCCTGCCCCCCCTGCCACCAGGAGGCCAGGGGGGGGAGGGAGTGTTGAGGTTTGGATTTCCCCCAGCTGGTCCTTCAACATAAACACACAAACGAACAAATAATTTAAAAAATCTCCAATTCTTAATTTCTTAACATTGTATTTGTGACTTCCTCGAATCTCTTCTTCCTGGTTTTCTTGATTTCTTAATATAGTTATAGCGGGTTTTCTATTCTTAATTCAAAATCTTTTCCTTAAAATATTCACTTTATCCTCCTGAAGAGGAGGAGTTTGGATTTGATATCCCACTGTATCACTACCCTAAGGAGTCTCAAAGCAGCTAACCATCTCCTTTTCCCTTCCTTCCCCACAACAAACACTCTGTCACTCTGTGAGGTGAGTGAGGCTGAGAGACTTCAGAGAAGTGTGACTAGCCCAAGATCACCCAGCAGCTGCATGTGGAGGAGCGGGGAAGCGAACCCAGTTCACCAGATTACGAGTCTACCGCTCTTAACCACTACACCACACTGGTCTGTGTGGTCTGGTGCAGAGGAGAAGTGGGAGGATCTTGGGGATAGGGCTGTAGGAGGTTGTGGGGGTGTGTGTGACAGGTCAGAACCCCAATAAATTGTTGATCTAGGAAAAAGTCCTAGGTCATAATATCTATACCCTGCCCATCTGGCTGGGTTTCCTCAGCCACTCTGGGTGGCTCCCAATAGAATATTAAATTTGTAAATAGAATTGCAGCAGGGGTTTGAGGGAGATCAAAGCCCAAAGGCAGATGGGGGGGGGACTGGGAAATAATAGGAGAGGAGGAGGAGGAGGAGGAGGAGGAGGAGGAGGAGGAGGAGGAAGCACCAGGAGAGCAACAGCTGATGGACTAAAAGTGTCTAAGAGGGCATTCCAGACCCCTCCTCTCCCAGAACCCAGCAAGCATTGAAAGTAGAAGAGCAAAGAGCTCAAAAGCAGAGGGTGCTTGTCAGCACCCATAGAGATGACTCATGAGGAAGTGGGAGGGGGTGGAGATTCACTTGGAGCAACGCCATTATTCCGAGAGGCCACATTCCCAAGCCTCTCGTTTGTGAATATTGAATAAAAGCAGATGGTAAGGACTTTCCCTTGAAGGGTCCACTCCTGACAACCTGCCGTGGGGGTTGGTTCCTCTGCTGCCTGACACCAACATATATAAAAACATAATAAAACATTAAACATTAAAAAGCCTCCCTATACAGCGCTGCCTTCAGGTGTCTTCTAAAGGTTGTATAGTTACTTATCTCCTTGGCTTGGGGTTCACATAACTCCATACCCTCCAACATTTCCCCAATGAAATTAGGGATGGCCTAAGGAAAAGTGGGACATTCCAGTATCAAATTAGAAACTGGGATGGATTCTGTAAATCCAGGACTGTTCTTGCAGACTTGGAGGGTCTGGCCTCCTTCGCAAAACCTGGCTTAAGCTGGCGCCGCAAGACCTGGGGGAAGGGTGTCAAATGGCCTTGCACAGGGAGGCATATTAGCAATATTTGTCCAGTGTGTATACAGCTACATATAACTGCTCTATAAAATACTTGGGGTACTGGCTAATCGAGTTTTGAAATCTCTATACTAGAAAACCATCTAGACTGGAAGCAATTTATTTTGCTTTTCGCGGTGACACAGACGCTGTACCAAATAAAAGGATGTAATAATCCTTCAAATGTCGATAAGAATTATTGAAAGGTAAAGGGTTCTGTTATCTGCTATCTGCTCTCTGATATTTTAGGTGCTTTTTTATTAAATTCATGAGAGATAATATTGTCTCTTAGATAACCTGCTTTGTTAGCATTTGTTCCAAAGTTTAATTTCCTAAACTTTTCTTTTTCCTGAAGATGGCAAGCAAAACATACAACAGCATGGCTTCTCCTTCACTTCATTGCCTTCCATCATCTCCAAACTTTGTTGTATGTTGCTGTCAGGATCCTTCTGAAAATGGTAGTCTCATGGCCATTTCGCCGATCGCTATTATCAGACTTCAAGGTTACATTTGAGCCAGGCAAAAGCAATGGCGGGGGTATGAAGTAAGGGTTGTGAGGGGTGTGGCCTCAGAAGAAAGGGTGTGGCCTGGGGAGGAAGTGTAGGTGGGGGCACAGTCCCAAGTGCCCATCCCTGTGATAAACATTAGTGCTTTTCTCGTAAAGAAAAAAATATGAGTTGGGAGCGATCTCATGGGTCACCTAGTGCGACTCCCTGCAATGCAGGAATCTTTTGCCCAACATGGGGCTCAAACCCACAACCCTGAGATTAAGAGTCTCACACTCTTCTGACTCGGCTGTCCCAGCTATATTCCAGCTGTCCCAGGAGTAACTAGATAGCCATAGAGAAGTAGTAGACAATAGGGAGGTGGGGGGAATGCTGTTCAATTTGCATGGCATAGTAGTATAACTCATACTTGCAACAACATAAAAGTGATCTGAAATGCAGCTCTCCTTTAAAATTTGCATGTCAGAGAATTTTGCAAGGTACCATATTTTATGGACCATAACACGCACCGCACCATACCACGCACCTAGTTTTTAGAGGACAAAAGCCAGTTCCAACACCCCCCCCCCCCGGTTTTCCTCCTCTAAAAGGCTGGGAGGCAGCAGCAACAGCAGCAGCACTATTTGGGCCGCTTCTCTCAACCCTCAGCTACCGGCTGTGGTGGCAGCACCAGCCCAATTTGGGGCTGATGCTCCCTCCCTCATGTCGCTGTTGGTGAAGGGCAAGGAGTGGGCAGTGGGAAAGCGGCGCTTTTTGCACTGTCTGCTCCTCCCCCTTCCCCTTTGCCAACATCAACGGTGAAGGGGGACGAGCGGGCAGCGGGAAAGCGGCGCTTTTCGGGCTGCCTGCTCTTTTCCCTTCCCCTTTGCTGACAGCAATGGTGAAGGGAAAGGAGTGGACAGCGGGAAAGCGGCGCTTTTTCCTGCTGTCTGTTCCTCCCCCATCCCCTTTGCCAACAGCAACGGTGAAGGGGGAGGAGCTGCCGGCTCTCCAGGGGCAAGCCCGTCTGCCCCTCCTGTCGCCGCCGCCCGCCACCCGCCGTTCGCAAAAGCGGAGCGCGCTGGCGGCGGTGCAGGGGAGAGGAACGAGCAGCTCTTCCTCCTCGGAAGCCGCTGCCAGCGCGCTCCACTTTTGCGAGCGGCGGTGGGTGGCTTTGGAGGAGGAAGAGCTGCTCGTTCCTCTCCCGCCCGCCTGCTGCCTCTGCCCGCCGCTCACAAAAGCGGAGTGCGCTGGTAGTGGTGGGAGAGAGAGGAATGAGCAGCTCTTCCTCCTCGGAAGCCACTACCAGCGCGCTCTGCTTTTGCGAGCGGCAGGCGGCGGACAGCAGCTTCTGAGGAGGAAGAGCTGCTCGTTCCACCCCCCGCTGCCACTGCCAGCATGCTCCGCTCACAGAAGCTCCTCCCCCACCGCCTTTGTCAAGGAGCAGGCATCGAGAAAGCTGTTGCCTTCAGTCCATAACACGCAGCGACTTTTTTCCTTTCCGTTTTAGGAGGGAAAAGGTGCGTGTTATGGTCCGAAAAATACGGTAGTTTTCAAAAAAGTATGCAAAAAAAACATGCATACCCTAGCAAAACAATGTTACATTAGGGGAAATTGGTTGCCAAAATGTGTTTATTGAGATAAAATCATTTTTATGAGTACAGTGGTACAGTCGTTCCTTGGTTCTCAAACTTAATCCATTCTGGAAGTCCGTTCCAAAACCAAAGTGTTCCAAAACCAAGGCATGCTTTCCCATAGAAAGTAATGCAAAATGGATTAATCCATTCCAGACTTTAAAAAAACAACCCCCAAAACAACAATTTAATCTAATGAGACCATTGATCCATAAAATGAAAGCAATAAACAATGTACTGCTGTCACACAATCAATCCATCCGTGGCTGAACTGGGTTCCACACAGTCCCAAAAACAAAACAAAAGAGCCACAAAAAACAAAAACGCAAAATAAATAGCCATAACAGGCAGGCCTCAGCATAACACTCAAAACGGAAGTGTGGCACTCAAGATGGAAGCGTAACACTCAAAACGGAACACGTTCGGCTTTCGAAGAAAGTTCACAAACCGGAATACTCACTTCCCGGTTTGCAGTGTTTGGGTTCCAAGGCGTCTGAGATCCAAGGTTCCACTGTACTTTTTATCATCAAAATACGTAAATAAACTGTATACTGATTTAAAAAATGTAGATAACAGAACTTAAAATTGGAAAACTGAAAAACTGCTAGAAACCCAAAGTGAAAAGATTTGGTGATCCTCTGAATATGGTTTTCAATAGCTTTTCACAGTCTTTCAATAACACTGAAGCCTGAGCATACCTGCTGGGCATTTGAACTCAACAGGACACCCTTCTGAATGAGCATGCGGCGTATTACTCTTCCTTGGTTTGAATCTGAATTGCCAGGGAAAATAAGAAGCTATTGGATCAGACTCTGTATTAATTTCTGCTATGTAAAACTTTTATTGCACTTCAAATTAAAAGCTGCTGGGTTATTTAAAGCTTCAAAGATTTTAAAATACATTTTAAACCACGATACCTCTCTTTCTAGGAGCCTCTCCAGTAAATTTTTATTCTTTTTTGTTGTCGTACGTCTAAAAGCTACCTCATAAAAGGTTCAGAGGACACCCAGAGGTGCAGTTTAAAAAGGCAGACTGATGTCATGAGTGCGTATTTGTTTAAAGCTCTGTGAATAATAAATTGGCTCCCCGGTAAGGTACAGAATACAGTACTTGAGTACAGGGATGAAGGGAAACATTAAATGAGAATATATTTATGCTGAAGCAATGTTTCTCCTTTATTTAAAAAGCCCTTTTTGAAAAGAAACTGACAGAAGCTTATGGAAAAGCTGTATCCAGTAGTGACTATTTCAGATACTTCTTCGCAACAAACTGGTGCTAAAACAAATAGATACTATGATTTCTCTTTCTGTAGTATGGCTGGCTGCAGCTGGACCACGTGTTTGCAATTGTATCACAGATCATAGAATCATAGAGTTGGAAGAGACCACAAGGGCCATCCAGTCCAACCCCCTGCCAAGCAGGAAACACCATCAAAGCATTCTTGACATATGCCTGTCAAGCCTCTGCTTAAAGACCTCCAAAGAAGGAGACTCCACCACACTCCTTGGTAGCAAATTCCACTGCCGAACAGCTCTTACTGTCAGGAAGTTCTTCCTAATGTTTAGGTGGAATCTTCTTTCTTGAAGTTTGAATCCATTGCTCCGTGTCCGCTTCTCTGGAGCAGCAGAAAAACAATCTTTCTCCCTCCTCCATATGACATCCTTTCATATATTTGAACATGGCTATCATATCACCCCTTAACCTTCTCTTCTCCAGGCTAAACATACCCAGCTCCCTAAGCCATTCCTCATAAGGCATTGTTTCCAGGCCTTTGACCATTTTGACCATTTGACCAGATAATTCAGAATTTGGTAGCAGAAACATTTCTTCTCCATGTTTTCATCGTGTGTGTGCACGATTAAGGTAAGCTACATTAGGTTAATTTTTGGAAAGCCACCTAAGATAGCTAAAGCCTTTCTGCCGCACAATTCCTTCTTTCTCGCTCAGTTTGGCTGAACCTTAGGGAATGGCTACAGATGCGACATGGGCATGCATTGTTAAAGGGATGGGGAACATCACTGGAATATGTGATTGGAGTATGATGATGCCTTTTGCTTGTCTGAATTGAGAGGTGTGCAAAGAAACTAGCCTACTGTAGAAAGGTAAAATTTACATTTGTTACACTTTTTATCATACCCCCCCCCCCAAAAAAAAATAACGCATGCATTTCAATACACAGTAAAACATTTTTTCTTTGTTATTTTTGCCGACTTCCCACCCACTTTTTCCATGGTGTTTTTATTTCTCTCTCTGAACCCTGTCTTCTCTCTCTTATAGCTTAACAACACTACTATAATCTATAAGTTATTCTGTTGCCGATAGTTCAAATCCTGGTGGCGTATTCATCATATAATATTTTTTCTTTGAAAAGTCCGAAAAGGGCTTCCATTCTTCCACAAAAACTTTGTCATTAGGTTCTCTTATTTTGGTTGTTAACATTGCCAGTTCCACATCGTTCACCACCTTACTTATCCATTCTTCAGGGTTATTATTATTTTTTGTATGATAATTTTAAACATCATTTTTTTCTCCTCATATATCATTTCCCAAAATACCCTCCCTTTCTTACAAGTCCACCACATATGAGAAAAAGGATCCCCCTACCTGATTACACTTCCAACAATTATCAGGAACCTTCTTGTACATTTTAGCCAATTTATTAGGTGTTGAATACAAACTTACATAATTGGTCTCTAAGGTGCTACTGGAAGGATTTTTTTTAAATTTTGTTTCGATTACAGCAGACCAACACGGCTACCCACCTGTAACTTAAATACATTTGTTACACCTTTGCCTCTAGCCCTGCCCATGTGTTGCTTGGGAGGTAGTCCAGAAGGGAATGTGGGCCTTGAGCTCTAAAATATTCCCCACTCACAATGTACATCAAACACACATGGAAGTTGGGAGGGGAGACAGCTTTGTGCTTGCTGGCCACACCTCCAAACACTGATAGAACCCATTGGCCACCCCTTCCAGCAACCACATATACAGTACTTGTTAAGTAAAGTAATTTAATCCAATTTAAATTATAAATACTTGTATGCATTCCTATGTGTTTAAATTTGATTGGCTGGTAACTGAATTCTAGAGATTTCTCTAGAACTCATGTGACTGGCTAAGATTGGTCACTTGGGAGGTATCTAGTGAAGGAGAGACTCCATTTTATGCAAAGCAACATTACTGCATTTTAGAATCCACTGTGAACACTGCTAAGTTGAATGGAGTGCTGCTTCCCCTTGAAAGAAAGAGAGCCAAGCTGCAGAAGAAGGTAAAAGTGGAAATCTCTCATAAGAGCTGCAAGGCATGGTCTAACTGCGATACAGAAGGCTGAGTGCTGAGCTCTGGAAAGAGGAAAATGCAATTGTTTGGAATTTAGAAGAGACTGTGAGCCTGTGTTGGAAAAGCATGTGACTGTAAATATTATGTTTTAATTCACTGATACGTTTCTGCAAGTAAATTTGAAGTCTGGACATTGGTTTAATTTCCAAAGAAGAGTGTCAGTAATATACAGTGGAACCTTGGAAGTCGAATGTAATCCATTCCGGAAGGACATTCGACTTCTGAATGTTCGAATTCTGAGGTGTGACTTCTGATTGGCTGATAGCTAGGCTTTTTGGAGATTGGAAGCTGCGTTGGACGTTCGGGTTCCAAGGAAAGTTTGAAAACCAGAATACTTACTTCTGGGAATTCGACGTTCGGGAGCTGAAACATTCAGAAACAGTGTGGTTCAAGAACCGAGGTTCCACTATATATGATTTAAGCTTCTTAGCTGTGATTTCACTACTCTTACTTCAATAGTACTCATGAGAAGGAGCTATGAAGCAAGGACCTCAGGATTGCGAACCTTGGTGTTTCACCTGGCTCCCCCCACCCCACCATTTTTGTTCGAAATGGGTAAAAAGAAAGTGACTACAAAAAAAGGAAGTGGGTTTCAAACTTAGAGGGAATTCTTGGGGAGTTTGCCTGTTGTTCTTACCTCAAAAGCAAATATGAATTTTATGCCAGCTTTTGAGCTGACTTCTTATTCTTCCAGATTCCCAGAATGTCAGCTTGCAGGTGCCACAGCAGGGCAATCTGCAGGGGGGGTTTCCAAGAAGTGCAGCTAGTCAGGAGGCTGCCTGCAGAGCACGGAACAGCTCCAGAGGATTTCTTTTTGGTTATTAGGGGGATTGTTTATTTATTTAAGTTAAAAGCTCATTAAACTCATTCAGTCTTGAGTATTCCCAAGGCTGATTCCCTCCTTTTTAAGAGCAAACTCAACCCACATTGTGATTTAACATTGTCTGCTCAAAAGTCCTGCTGAATTCCGCAGATCTTGCTCTCAGATAAATGAGTTTAGGATTATAGCCTAAATCAGGATTAGGAATTCCGAAAGAACTAAATTAGCTGGAAGCCATTCCGTTTTGTGCAGGGGGGTTGAACTGAGCTCTTTGCAGATATTCAACTATATTATTATTATTATTATTATTATTATTATTATTATTATTATTATTCTTTCCCTCCGAAACTTTTTTTAATTAGTGGCAGCTGCCGCCCATTGGGGCTGTTGGTGCAGTGTCATGGCACTATCAGACGAGCAATGTCCAGGGTGTGGAAATAACTTATTTTTTATTGTCAAAAGTACACTTACAAGTTAAGGGAGGTCGTGTCCATCAGTCCTGCATCTCTCAGCCTTCCCCAGGTGTGCATCCTATCAGGCAGCTGGAGCAGCAGAGAGGTCCTGTCCCTGACCTCAGCTTATGTATTTCTCTCACCTCAGCTGCGTGCAAGTGAGAACTACACTTGCATGTAACCTGTTTCTGCTCCTCCTGCTTCAATCCTCTCCTGGTCCCAGGAGATAATGGAGCAGCGAAGGTGGAGGCAGGAGAAGGAGGTGTGCAAGCCTACATCAGCTTGACTTATCTCTCCCTCCTCCTATACCAGTTCTTCAGTCTCCAACTCCAATCCTGCAACTTCTCCTGCCTCTGCCTCTTGTCTCCTGGCTGTTACAGAATCACCAGGTCACTGATTCCTGCTTCCAAGTCAGTCTCCATTTCCACTTCTCCTGGTGCCCACTCATCAGTTTCCAGCCACCGCTCTTCATTGTCAAGCTTGATAGGACAAGACAACTCATAGGGTCTGAGATCCCTTCAGGCCATGATCAATTATGTGGTGCGGGGCATAACTGTCATCTCCAATATTTTTTTTTTCAAGTTGGCACCCCTTGTCCAGCCACAGGAAGAAATGACCGCTCCCCACATCAAATGGGTGTGTGTGTGACTTTTGCGTGGTTGCACGCAGCCCCCTGAATCCCAGTGCGGCTCCCAGTAGTTCAGGACTGGTTTCATCCTCCCCAGGCAGGATACCTGGGGTCTCCGCCTACCTCAGTCAACCACCCAATCCTGCCTGGGTAGGCGTTGCCAGGGAACTGGCCAGGTTAAGGGGAGGGGACTGCCCTGCCCAGAAAACAGGGAGCCCAAAGTGGAAACAGAACTAGCAGAGCTAACTAATGTGATATTGCACTTATCCTCTTGCCTGATGAGTTCTTCAACAGCAACACTGAGACTAAGGAGAAGGAAGATGACAGACAGTCCCATCCCCTAGACTAGCTATAAGTAAGAAAACAAGCAGGTGGGGCAGTACCCCATTTGCCCCAGTGGATCAGCCACAAGTGATGTTTATGCTTTTAATAGTAAGCAACGGGGAGGGTCAAGTTACTAGGTTTCTGTTGCATATTTAAAGTCACCATGAGATCACGGGAAAATGTGTTGTGCCCTTTTGTCAGTTATTTATGTTTTCGTGACACCACGCAACTGAATGTGGCAAGTCCCACTTAGACATCCATTAGCTCGATATCTGAAGGAAGGACTACTCAATTAGGCACCTCTGAGGCCTCAGCATGTCTCCTGCCTTCAATTAGAAGAAAAGGGATACTATAACTCTTCTGGAAGCAAGTGCCATTATCATTTCCTCCCTTTATATATCCTTCCGAACAGCACCTAACTAAATGGATGTGAAGTATCACCCCTGATGGCACTCAGAAATGAGATGGAGATGGACTGCTTCCTCCGTTTAGAGAAGGTAGGCTTAATCCCGAGAGATGTGGTTAAAATAAATAAATAATATACAAAATGTAAAAAGTTAGTAATGATTCTCAATCACAAAAAAAATGAATATAGTTTTTCTCCTCCTCCTCCTCCTCCACCACCACCTTCTACTCTGGTTCTCCCATCTTGTGGACATTTGTTTCCCAGACAGCTTCCACCAAAGTAATTAACACACCCACCCATGATAGAAAAAAGCAGATTTTAAGCATTCAAATGGCTAAATATTAGAGATGAGTGGAAACGCTGGTTCCTTCTCCAGAAATCTGTGATAGAGCAAGCAATGAATCTGTTTGGCTTGACTAAAGCTTCAAAGTGTATTGCCCCCAATTCCACACCCTACCTATTGCCCAGGACATTTCTGAATAGGCCCAGAACCTGCCAGAGTGCAGCACGCCTGGCCAATTTGAGAACGCAGAACATCTGTGGAAAGGTTGGCCAAGTGCAAACGTACTGGCACAGCCAATTTGGTGCTCCAGCTAGTGCTTTTGCACCATGCTGACCTCCCCACAACACCATCCCTCATCCTTTGCTTTCTGATAAGCACCAGCAACCTACCTGCTGAGAAGCCAGCAGTCTCCCCTCCCCCAGCTCAGGTGAGCCATGCCTGAAAGAAAAGTGTTTCATTCTCTCTGCCTGTTTCACCTCCCAGACCAGAATAGTCTATGTATGAAACCATCAGTGCATTGTCCATCAATAACTAAACACATTACATACCTTTGAGGTGGGGTGAGTACCATGACATCAAATGGGTGAAATCCTGTGAGGCAGCCATCTTATTTTTGCCCTGTACAGTTTATCAGAAAAAAAGACTGTACATGATGAGACACAGTCACTTCCTGGAGTGTCAAAGTAGCTTTACTCTTGCTATGCTACTGAAATATTCCCAGGCCCGTCCTAGCCATAGAGGCTAGTGGCACGGAGAACCACGGCGCCGGGCGCTGGAGGGTGCTGGAAGGGCGCCAAGTGAGCGCAGGGTTCCGGCAATCTGGCCAGGACTGCGCTCCTTCTCCGAGGACTCCGCGCTGCGCGTCCTTCTCGTTTCCCCAGCGCTGGGTTCTGCTCAGTCCAGCTTCGCCACCAGCGCGCACACAGCGCCCAAGCAGCTCTTGCTGGTCCCGCGGTGCACGCGCTGGTGGCAAAGCTTGACTGAGTGGAACCCAGCGCTGTGGAAATGAGAAGGAGGCGCAGCGTGGAGTCCTCGGAGGTGGCCTCCCGCTGCTGCCGCCGTCCGCTTGGCACTCCCGGGCCCTTGGAGAGGCTCTGGAGGGGGACACTGGAGGGACCTAGCGCCAGGGCACTGGATGGGCTTAAGACGGCCCTGGATATTCCAATTGAATGGTTTGCTTCAAAAAGAGAGAAAGAAAAAGGCAGCTGTCAGACCACCTCATAAGTACAGATTGACCCAGTAAAACTATGCTGATTTTGCAAGACTTTGCCTTTTTAAAAAATCCACACATAAGTGGGATGAGACAGTTCTGTTTTCATGTACTCATGAAATTAGCACTGGACAGAAATAAGGTTGATTGGTTCATTGCTAGAGAGTAAACACCTTTCCTAAAGTCATTCAGTGAATGTGAGACTCAGTTGAAGTTTGACCAGTGTCTTTATTATAAAAAAAGGTAAAGGACCCCTGAAAGTTAAGTCCAGCGTACAGCTTCCAGGTGATGTGGCCAGCATGACTAAGCCGCTTCTGGCGAAACCAGAGCAGCGCACGGAAACACTGTTTACCTTCCTGCCGGAGCAATACCTATTTATCTACTTGCACTTTGGCGTGCTTTCAAACTACTAGGTTGGCAGGAGCTGGGGCAGATACTATGTTCTGATATTGCAAATATAGCAAAGAAAACAGTTCTGTTTTGCAGCTTGCTGGGAGGAGGAGTCTTGAGGGGCTTCAAATGCATGCTCTTTGCTTGTCACGGTCCGGGCTGCTTACGAGCGAAGTCCCAGCAAGGAGCGTCAGGACCGGGGGCAAGATGGTAGGCACGAACGTCCGGAGAGCAGAGGTCCAAGGGTCAAGAAGCACAAGGGAAGAAGTCACAATCCGAAGGTCGAAGCAAAAAGTCACATTCCGAGGGCCTAAGCACAAAGTCACAGCCCAAGGTTCAAGGCACGAAGTCACGGTCAAAAGGTAAGGAGGCACACAGCAAGGCAGAGAGTGTGTTGCTGTGGCAAAGAGCTGAGGGGAAATGCTGGCCTTATATCCGCTGCCGGCTCTTGCCACCAGGTGCAGCGAATACCAAGTGGCCTCACCTGTGCTGCCACACCCTGCCTCTCTGGAACAAGCTGAAGAGGATCCCAATCCTGCAAAGCCCTGCTGGTCCCAGGGCCTGGCTCCTGCACAAATTCCTGACATTGCTTGGGGGGGGGGGGCTCCGTGTAGCTCAGTGGTAGCTGGCAAAGCTTCTGCTTTGCAACTTAGCTCAGGGAAAGGATGTAGCTCAGTGGTAGAGAATCTGCTTTGCATGCAGGAGGTCCAAGGTCTGATCCCCGGCGTCTTCAGTTAGGCCTGAGAAAAGACCGCTTGTTTGAGACCCTGGAGATCTGCTGCCAGTCAATGTCGACAGCACTGACCCAAATGGGCTGATGCTCTGAATCAATATAAGGCTAAGTGATGCTGCTGCAGAGACTGACATCCCCGGTGAGCTCTCAAACAATGAGGAATTAATCTCTGAAGAAGTGGCACCCTTGGAACTTCTCCCTGCTCAGGGAAAGTTGGGAATACATGATGATATGTTAAAATGCAACTCCAAATTAACATTAGGAATCTACAGTGTGTTGAAAATTTACCTGAAAGCTTCCTCGAAAGACTCCTAGCCCGCCTGCTAGAATAGTCTCACTATGTGTCCTTACAATGCAATAAAGCTGCTTTCCTGTATTATCTCTCCTTTTTTATTATTTATTTACCTGGACAGCTTTGAAGGGACCTTCATTGTATGGCAGTCTTATCGTGGCTCTGCAGCTCTCCCTCATTAACATAGCTGGGGCATGCAAGAGGAGTCATGGCAGGCAAATGATTCTGTTATGCAGCAGGTATCCCTTTTATGTTAGGTCTTCAAACTGTTGGATGGGCAGATAATTTCCTGTGTTGTAAATAGAAAGAGGCTTATGGGGGAGGAATAAGGAAAATACTGGGCAATAAAGTGGCACATTGTGCATGAATAAGCTTTAGAAGAGGGTCACAGAATTTGAGAAATTAATAAGAATTTAACTGCCTTGCTGTAAGGCTATTTTCGATCACTTCTTCACATGTTGAACCTTATCTCTCTGATGGCTAGACACTTGGGATCCCATCCATGCAACTAGAAAACTTGGTTCCTGCAAATAACCAAAGAGGGTTATACCGTATTTTTCCGTGTATAAGACAATGCCTTTTGCTATAAAAAAGGCAAAAATTGGGTGTTGTCTTATACACAGATAGTGAATGCAGAGGGGGGACGTGCGATTAATGGCAGCAGCAAGCAGGATATTGGCAGCGGTGATTGGCCGGGTGATAGGTGGCTGTGGCAAGGCCTGCTGGTGATTGGCTGTGGCTGTGGCAAGTGGGCGGGTGGGCTGTTGGTGGAGGCGAGGTGTGCAATCGGCAGCGGCTGTGGCAAGCGATCGGCAGTGACAGACAGGCAGGTGAGCAATTGGCAGAAGTCCCCCCCCAAAAAGCTAAACAACTTACTTTCTTAATTTTGGGTTGAGAAATAGGGGTCATCTTATACATGGGGGCATCTTATACATGGGGAAATATGGTAATTTCTATGGCATACTCATTCATTTGGGAAAGACTGCTGCTCAGTGCTTTCCATGCAGAAGGTCCCAGATTCAGTCCTTGGCTTAGCATCTTCAGGCAGAATGGGGAGAGAAAGCTGCCTCAAATCCCTAGAGAACTGCCTAGAGGACCAGCCATTGTAGACAATACAGTGGTACCTCTACTTACGAATTTAATGCCTTCCGAACGCACATTCGTAAGTCATAAAAAATTGTATGTCAAATCCCATAGGAATGCATTGGGAGAAAAAAATCGTAAGTCGAAGCAACCCTATCTAAAAGTTCATAAGTAGAAAAAATCCTATCTAAACCGCATCCAAGATGGCAGACGGAGCTCCATCCGTAAGTAGAAACATTAGTAAGTAGAGTTATTCGTAAGTAGAGGTACCACTATACTGAAATAGCGTTGAGCAGCTTCCTATGATTTTCTCAATTCAGACCAGTATTCTAGAATGCTCCTGGACTTACAGAGAAGTCTGGAAGTATAAAACCCAGTCTGTTTGTAACTGCAAGCAAGCAAGGAAAGAACTCTAAAATAAACATCTCCACCTACCGGTAGTAAGCATAGCCTGAGTCCAGTTTCTTATTTCTAAGAGTCCCACGCCTCTAAACAACAAGAATATTGCACAATTGTATTGACATTTGAGTTTAACAGGGCTTATTCTTAGGTCTGTGTGTCTAGATGTGCAGCACTAGTGTTACAACTAAATACAGCGATATCTGACTGTTATCAGTATTTTCATCTTGCCCTAAAGTAGAATTGCACAATTGGGACACTGGACTCCCTACCCCATGCTCCTCTTTGTGGTAGCAGTGCTACCATCCTCCTCTCCCACCTACTTTCCCAGTTCATTTTCATCTCCCACTGCTTCCTCACCAAACATTGCTTTCACAGTTGTGACAGTGAGGGCAGTGAGGGCGGTTTCTCTGCCACTTCTTTGACACCTGGTGTCTGGGGATGACTCAAGCGTGTTCAACAACACATTCTAACCAGGCTAAAACACTCAGTGAAGGCTTTGAGTCCAGCTGGTGAGAAGCATGGTGTAGGGAGAGCATCAAGGTCTAGACGGAGAAGCCCAGAGGGCCATAATCAGCCTTTTGGCCCAATCCTCCACCCTCCTACCCCATAATTTGTTGTTGTTGGCATCTGTCTGTCTCGAGAGCCAATGGAGTGTGTCTTGGGGGGTGAAGTCAAGCCACTGGAGAATCACAACACCTGCTGTGGCTGCAGAGAGTTGTAGCTGCTGCCTCCCGTGTTGCTTTTGCTACATTAGCAGCACCAAAGTGACCTCCCCAGGGCACAAGCCTGGGCAGTGTGTATGGAGGTCCGGGGTTGCCCAGATGACAAGACTTTTCTGATAAAGCCCAGAGGAATGCAGAGCAATACATTTGGCACCAGCTTGGCTGCGAGAGTTCCTGGAAGAAGGTGTGAAAGGCACCATTGGACTGTCTTAAAGACCCCACTCTGGATTTGTGTAGGGTTTACTCCTTAGCCTTTTCTTCTCCCAAAGATATCATGCAAGACAGCTGAGCTTTAGGATCAGAGTTTTCCTTCTCCTAGTTGAGCTGCCTTCCCAGGTTGATGAGCCCCATCTGCTACTCACTTCTCTCTGTTGGAGATTCATTCCCCGTGTCTGCAGTCATGAGATTGTTGTCTATCACATGATGGTGTATATTTTCATTCTACAGTGACGGAGACAGGATGTTTGTGTTACTGTGTTCCATGAAGTGGGACTATTGCCCTTTGTTCTGTTCTCTCTCTCTCTGCTGTCTAATGAGAAAAAGGCAGGAGCTAAGTCAGAATGCTCTGAGTGTATTTTATGTAATAAAGTAGATTAGCCAAAATGCTGAGTTACTGAGGTCTGTTACACAAACTGCGAATACTCCCTAAGTGTGCTAATGCTTTTTGACATTAGTCACTGTGATGTTTGGGCAGAAGAAAGCTTTTGAAGCTCCCGAACGATCGACCAGGAGGGAGAGAACATTTCAGCTGGGCATGTGTCTCTGCCAGGGTCCTACACGAGAGTAGGATGCTCCTAACACTCTCTACAGCATGTGCAGAAACCTCCTTCAAATGCACCATTGGTCTCATCCATTCAATCCACCAGAACCTGTCATTGCATGTAGGGGAAGTCCCTAA
This sequence comes from Zootoca vivipara, assembly GCF_965207765.1. Taxonomy (NCBI): domain Eukaryota; kingdom Metazoa; phylum Chordata; class Lepidosauria; order Squamata; family Lacertidae; genus Zootoca; species Zootoca vivipara. Next base: position 13,966,812 of record NC_142583.1, on the reverse strand, counting down.
GTCACTGAGGGTTTGAGACCCATAGGCTGCCCTCAACTGGTTTAGCCAGCCAGCCAAAGCCATTTCCTGAAATCCAACTATTTCTTCTGAAAGTGATTTCTATGAATTACGTGTTGCCTGAAATAGTTCTTTCTTTCTTTTTTTCTGCTCAAACTGTAGTAATATGACCATTATGAAGTTAAAAATTATCATGGACCAGAGGGGAAGCTACACTTAAGTCTGTGCCCCATCCAGTACCTTTTTTCTGCTCAGTATTATTCCAGCAAACACACACATATATACAAAAAGGGCCAAGTTAACAGGGCCACTATTGATACTAATTATATTCTCATATTGTCTTGGATAAGACTAGGCCACAAAAAGCAGAATGAAGGCTTGTGCTTTTTTTCCCATTATTAACTCGATCAATGTATTTCATAACTAGGGACTCTTACAACCGAGCTTTTGCCTAAATAGCCCTAGATGAAACTGTGCCTTTTCTAGCTCATAATAAACCCTCCCCGCAATATTTAATTGCAAAGAAAGTATGACAAAAGCAAGTCGTCTAAATGTCTATGATCTACATAAATATAGGGATCTTAATGATGAAATTATCAGTTTGACAGCTACATTATGAAGGAATGAATGGATAGAGTCTCTCAAAAGATGCTTTTAATTTGGATGGGAAGCAAATATAATACAAAATCTTAAATGTGCACTATTAGATGACATTATCTGCCATGAAACCAGTGAGCTGACAAAAATTTGAATGTGATTGAAGAAAGACTCCTGGAAATAAGTGTGTGTGTGTGTGTGTGTGTGTGTGTATGGATATAGAGAGAGAGAGAGAGAGAGAGAGAGAGAGAGAGAGAGAGAGAGAGAGAGAGAGAGAGGCATTTCTAGACCAAATCATAAGCTCCTCTAGGACTGTAGTTGATGCCCTGGACCTCAATGGAGTTGATGCCACTTTTGTGAAGCTGTACTTGGAATAGAGCAGCATTAGCGACTCATGGGGAGCCATCCAAATCAAAGTGGCTTTGCTTGCATAGTTAAATTGATCTGTGTGGGTTGAGCATCACACAATCAGTGCTAGATGGAGACCATCTACCAAGTGAATCAGCTCCCCAGCTGTGACATCAAAGGAACATAGGAAGCTGTCATATATTGAGTCTGATCGTTGGCCCATCTAGCTCAGAATTGTATATACTGACTGCTAGATGTTCTCCAGGATTTCAGAGGCCTTTACTACACTACCTGAAGATGCCATGGGATGAACCCAGGACCTTTGGCCTGAAGAGCAGTTGCTCTCCCACTTAGCCATGGACCTCCCCCAGGGCAGATGATGTCTTTGTTCCAGGTGACATCTAGAGTTTGTGTTGGTTGATAGGGTAGGTAGGCAGGGAAATTGGAAAACCAGTTGAAGGGAAGGAGGGAAGTCATGAGCTCGGCGGAGCAAAAGTCTTTGATATGTATTTGAAAGGTTGTTATATTTTGTGTTTAAAAAAAGAAAAACAATAAAAAATTGTGTGTGTGTGTGTGTGTGTGTGTGTGTGTGTGTGTGTGTGTGTAGGTAGGCAAGAGGTACCAGGTCTGTTATATTGTGAGGATAAAATGAAGGTGGGTGAAACTATGTATGAATACTACCCCAAAAAATACATTTTTGAGGCTGTGAGGGTTAAGTGTTCCTCCAATTTTAATGAAGGGAAAAAGTATGTCTCAGCTATCAGGAGTTTGGGAATCCCTAGCCTAGACTGCATACCTCAGCTCTTTTCATGTGCACTAGCCAGAATATTCATACCTAGCCAATGCAAGATCCATATGTGGGAATTCAGTTCTGTTCACAGTGTCAAAATACCAAAGGGAGCACAACAGAAAGCCATTATCTGGCTTTAGCAGAGATGTATGACTATCCCATTCCTTGCTAACCAAAGATGGGACTAGTCATAAAAAACAACCTATTCCCTGACCAGCAATTCATGTTTGATTCAGTAGACTTGTTACAGGCTTCCATGTATCCCCAATGATATTATTTGAAAGAATAGGATTTGACTTTATTTATAGGATTGTCAAAAATCCTGCTTTCTGTTGTATTAGGGGGAAATATATGCCCTGGGGTGGGTAGCAGGAGGGCTCTTCATAAGCACAGGGAACTCAACATGAAGATTCAGCAATGAAATATAGGCAATAAAGAAGAAATTATGCCTGTGATTAACTCAGGATTCCAGCTTTTGTGGAAGATACCAATAGCTGTCAGGCAGATCAGTAATGTCAGAGGCCTTTGTAAATTATTTTCAGAGCTCATATCACTCCCAGATTTTCAGAAAACAGCCAAATATTGGTGTGGAGGACAAGTTGAGACAATTCCTCTTGCTCAAGATGCTAGATACCTTTCTACCTAGCACTGGAAACAATCCCTGGCATGGAAGACAAAGAAAATAATGCTAAAAAGCATAATCCTAGGTGCAGTTATCCAGATATAATCACATTGTATTTAGCAGGACTTACTCCAGGTGGCGCTGTGGGTTAAACCACTGAGCCTAGGGCTTGCTGATCAGAAGGTCAGCGGTTCGAATCCCTGTGACGGGGTGAGCTCCTGTTGCTCGGTCCCAGCTCCTGCCAACCTAGCAGTTCGAAAGCACGTCAAAATGCAAGTAGATACATAGGAACTGCTACAGCGGGAAGGTAAACGGCATTTCCGTGTGCTGCTCTGGTCTGCCAGAAGCGGCTTTGTCATGCTGGCCACATGACCAGGAAGCTGTACGCCGGCTCCCTCGGCCAATAATACGAGATGAGCGCGCAACCCCAGAGTCGGTCACGACTGGACCTAATGGTCAGAGGTCCCTTTACCTTTACCTTACTCCTAAGTAAGTTATTATATAAGTTTATTATAACATTGCTGCCTTTATTTCCCAACTTCTGTATGAAACTAAATCTTTCTAAAGCTACTTTGTGGTTGGTGTGTTAATCTTAAATATTTATTTGAAGGACTTGCAGTTGTTAAGCACAATACAGCACAGAAGTAAATACGGTACTTGTGACTCCTGAATCAGTTCTGATGACACACTGAGGATACAAGATACTGGCCTACTTTAGAGGTCTATTGTAAGCAGGGCTTTTATTCAGCAGCAACTCACTGCAATTCAGTTCCAACACCTTATTTTCTAGAGAAATAACACTGATTGTAAGGATTGCTGGGGTAAAGTATGTGAAGCATTTTGGCTCTACTAAACATCTTCCAAGACAATAATGCCCACAGCACAAAGAGCTCATAACCCACCTACTCACAACAGCCAGCAGCATCATAGCCAGACACTGGAGAGACCTGTCAGGAGTAAGCATGGACCAATGGTATCAAATAGTATGGGAAACAGCCTTAGTAGAAAAACTAACCAACAAACAGAAACTTGCCTACAGACAGCCACCCGATCTTAAACAACTCCTCACCCACAATAATACAACCACCAGACTTAACATGGACACTGGTACCAGAGCCTGCAATAAACCCAGATGCCAACTTTGCTGCCACATACACCCAGACAACACCATTACTGGCCCCAACAACATCCAACATACCATCTCAGGACTATTTAATTGCTCATCCTCTAACATTGTGTATGCCATCAAATGCCAACAGTGTCCTTCAGCTCTCTATATTGGACAAACAGGCCGAACCCTACGCCAAAGGATAAATGGACATAAATCTGACATCAGGAATTACAAGACAGAGAAACCAGTAGGAGAACACTTCAATCTCCCAGGACATTCTATACAAGATCTCAAAGTAGCTGTCTTACTACAAAAGAATTTCAGAAATAGACTGGAAAGAGAAGTTGCTGAATTGCAACTTATCACCAAGCTCAAAACCATGGAGGGACCTAGTTTGAACAGAGACATAGGATTCTTATCTCATTATACATGATAAAGTGATCTTCAGCCATCTCAACCCTTGCTTTTTCATGCATGACCATTTGCAGTCGTTTACAGTCGTCAACAGCTATCAGTCAGTCTATCACCCATTTCCACCACCCTTCTGAGTGATACCCCCTCCCCACCCTTTCCCTACATAAGCGCCTGGGGACTTCTGCTATAGCTTATCTGAAGAAGTGTGCATGCACACGAAAGCTCATACCAAAATAAAAACTTAGTTGGTCTTTAAGGTGCTACTGGAAGGAATTTTTTTATTTTGTTTAAATGGAAACTGACACGGGGACAAATAGAAGAAGATGCCTTCACCCCGGTATGGTTACTCTTTATCACATACACAGCCCAACAAGACAACAACAAGCATTCAAATAAATCTGGCTAACTTGATCCAAATGTTGAATGATTGTGTAAAAGTGTCATTATTGTTTCACTGTACCTTTAAGAGTCAGGAAAGATCTAGTGACTGGGGCTCTGCAGCTGTGGAGCAGCTCGACAGGTGTTGCTGTGAAGCTGATGATGCAGGGTATATCAGGGGTGTTGTGTGTTGCCTCTGTGCTGGGCGATTTCCCAGTGTGCTCTTGGTGGGTGGTTTGGTTGTGTGGGTGTTTTGTGTAAGGCTAGTTTAATTGTTGTCATTTTTACTTTCTCCATTAAACCAAGCATTTGTTTAAGCCTTGGTATGACTCTATGTGTAAGTTCCTCAGCCAGCTCCTGCTGATGCAACTCACTTGCTTATAACGTTAACACCAAACACACACACACACACACACACCACATGAAAACAAATTTCACTACAGCAAATCAAGGACAACCAACCACACCCTAGGCCACCCCAACCTCTCTCACCACCAAAGGAATACAAGCGAATAGTAAGGAGAACCCACACAACTGACACTGACACAAAACCCCGCACATACACAAAGCAGAATAGAAGCATTGCCACCTGACCTCACCCCACTCACCATTCCCCCCTCCACCTCTTTCCCCCTTTTCTTCCCAATGTAACACTAATGTCTCAACAAATGAAACTGATCTGTAGAAAATGTAACTTGAAAATAGAGACATTGCACATACTTTTGTAAACCAGGAAATCTTTAATAAAATATATATTTAAAAAGAAGAAGAAAAGAAGTGCTAAGTGTTATAATAGAATAGACATTAGAATAAACAGACATAGTTTTGGGCAGAGCTTGCTGTCCCAACCTATACAGTGGTACCTCTGGCTACAAACTGCCACTGTGCCACCGGCGCATGATTTCTGTTCTCAACCTGAGGTAAAGTTCTTAACCTGAGGTACTACTTCTGGGTTAGCGGAGTCTGTAACCTGAAGTGTTTGTAACCCGAGGTACCACTGTACTTGTTCAGTATGCATGGGTACTAAATGACTCAAGAGAATATTTTGGGAGGCACTCTACAGATAGCCTTTAAAACTGGTGCCAGAGCTCCTCACCCTCCTTCAACAGTGAGTCAAGGGACAGGCTCCCATAGATTCTAGGTGTTTTCCAGGAGCTGTGTCATGAGCTGACCAGCCATGTTACCACAACACTTTCCTCTTTAATGCAAATTTCCTGCCATGGAAACATTTGAATTGAATGTTTCCAGGCCATTCAAAGAAAAGTACCTATTCATGTAAATGTATTTGAGTAAAACAAACTGATTTCAATTTGAATTCCACAAAGGCCGAACGGAGTTCTCAAGGCAAGCAAACATTTCCTTAAGTCCCAGATGAACTGATTTACTAAACAAACAGAGAATGCCTTAAGGCAGAGAGACATGAAGGTGTTTATGTATACTGAATAAGCAAAATACTTAATTCGAAAAAATGGGGAGTGGCGTTTTAGATTTCAAAAAAAAAGAAAGAAAAAGAAGCAGAATATGTACGATTTCCTACTCCCCCCCCCCAATCCCAAGACACTTCTCAGAAAACAAAACAAAAATCCTGTGAGTTCTATTGTGAGCCCAGGCGCCACATGCAAACAGCCAGCAGGGCTGCTCTCCTGGAGAAAGAAAGATGAATCACAGGACAAAATCATGGGTTTGAATAGACCACAACTTTATTGATTTCATATGTACGTAGGTATTGGCACTGGGCATGTATCCTGAATCAATCAACGTGAGTGCTGATGGATTGTTTTGCCTAGGTCAACCCCAGAGTAAGGGTCACCCTATTCTTCTTGTTGCTGTTTAGTCATTTAGTCATGTCCAACTCTTCGTGACCCCATGGACCAGAGCACGCCAGGCACTCCTGTCTTCCACTGCCTCCCACACTTTGGTCAGACTCATGTCGACCAAAGCTTCGAGAATACTGTCCAACCATCTCATCTTCTGTCGTCCCCTTCTCCTTGTTCCCTCAATCTTTCCCAGCATCAGGGTCTTTTCCAGAGAGTCTTCTCTCCTCATGAGGTGGCCAAAGTATTGGAGTCTCAGCTTCAGGATCTGTCCTTCCAATGAGCACTCAGGGCTTATTTCCTTCAGAATGGATAGGTTTGATCTTCTTGCAGTCCATGAGACTCTCAAGAGTCTCCTCCAGCACCATAATTCAAAAGCATCAATTCTTCGGCGATCAGCCTTCTTAATGGTCCAGCTCTCACTTCCATACATCACTACTGTACTGGGAAAACCATAGCTTTAACTATATGGACCTTTGTCGGCAAGGTGATGTCTCTGCTTTTTAAGATGCTGTCTAGGTTTGTCATTGCTTTTCTCCCAAGAAGCAGGCGTCTTTTAATTTCGTGACTGCTGTCACCATCTGCAATGATCATGGAACCCAAGAAAGTAAAATCTCTCACTGCCTCCATGTCTCCCCCTTCTATTTGCCAGGAGGTGATGGGACCAGTAGCCATGATATTGGGTTTTTTGATGTTGAGCTTCAGACCATATTTTGCGCTCTCCTCTTTCACCCTCATTAGGAGGTTCTTTAATTCCTCCTCCTTTAATTCCTTAAGGGTTACCCTATGATCTACATCAAATCAGGGCAATCCATCTAGGCCTGCCACTCAGGATGGGTGCCCTGGCCAGTCAGCCTGCCATCTAGGCATCAGAATGAACCCCCGTCCCCGGACCCCTTTATTGAGTTGTCCAAATCTTTTTAGTCGGAGGGGAGGGATCACCAACCCCCCCCCCCAATCCCACCTAGGCTATGTATCCAACCCTGCCATAAAGTTGTGACAGTTAGTGACCATTGCTATGAGGTAGGCAAAACCTCCAGACAGGCCAGATATGTCTGCAGGGAAAATGCCTACCTGGACCTCAATATGGTGACTGAGAACTTCCCTGGCAATGTCTCGAGCATGGCCTGCCCACTTAACTCAGGGCAAGACTAGAGATTGATGCATAGGGAGGGTGGGAAATGAGCCAGGAGCAAAGGCTGTGGCTCCTCTTTATGAATGAGGTGGCTATGCCCACTAGACTGCCCGTCATTGGCTCATTCAAGCAGGCAGGATCCCGCCAACTTGCACAACTGCAGGGGGAGGATTTTATCCCCTCATGGCTGCATGGGACAAGAAAACTGTGCCCAGCCAGGTCACGGTCGTGCCGGCCCACAAACCGCTGCTCCCAGGGGACTTATGATAAGTGGGCATTAGTCCATGCAGATATGCCTGTTAATATCCTGAAAAGTCAGTGATATTTTGTTCATCCACAATTCTGAAAAAAAGATTAAAACTTTCTCTTCTCTCTAATGCTCCCCCAAGCATTAATTTGCTTTTTTGACTGATTTTCTAAAGCTTATAATTGGAGCATCCACAGGAGCTAATCAGTTATCATGGAAATCCAGGCAGATGAAGATCAGGGAGAGAATGGTTCATGGCTCAAAAGGACTTTTCTTTTTAAACTCCCCTTAAAACACACACACACACACACACACACACACACACACACACACACACACACCAGCAATTGAAATTATCTCAACCATTTCAGTTATCCCTATTAAACAGCACCAGATTCTCTGCTTAGGCAAAGAAAAAGAAAAAGAAACCCTCGAAAATGCAGCAGAGCAGGGCGGAAACCTGTTTAATCCACAGCTGATCTTTAGGAGGCACTGCTGTACTGTTAAGTAAGGGTTTTTTATCTGCATAACTGCAGCTGCCTTCAACGGCAGAATTAGTTGTTGGCACTTCACATAACACAATCCTTCTAGGACTGGCATTCCTCCTTGTTAGAAGATAGAAGGTGAAGCAATTCAGCTTCACCCAGGGCACTGCTGGCAGCTTACAGGGAGTGCATGTGTAAATCTTTGCTTGTCTGTGGATTGGTTTGCTGTCAAGGACAGAACAAGAGATGTTGCAAAAGACACAGGGATGCTATTGCTCAGCATCTCTTTCCCCCCTCTTCCTCATAATGGTCCACTCCGGACCAGCGTTTCCTTGCGGGTATATATCCTGCAACATGTCGTTGACACAATAATAGTGCATTCATGGTGGATTTATAGTGGACTGTCCACGCATCATTCTGCTTTATTATTTGTCCTGCAATGCTTCCCCAATGTTATTGCATTATTGCTGCCGGGGGGGGGGGTACTCTTGCACTAGGAAAAGGAGGACACATGCACAGCCTTCAACAGCATTGGTGTGAAATATTACAGGATTTCAGTAGGAAGCAGCAGAAAATGTAGTGATTGGAATTGAAGTGGTACTTCTACCCTGAAACCTTTGCAGGTGCAAATGTCAAAAGCGGGTGCATGTATAACCACTGAAATACCACCACAGACACATATCATTATGAATGCACAATAAAAAGGGCATCTGGGGTCCAGTGTTTGACACAGCAAACTTAGTGGCATGGCCTCCTTACATTGTCCTCACATCACATCACTGGCTGAGTGAATCAGGGTGGCGAAGGAATAACAGTGTCATGGCAGCCTTTGTGGCTTGGTTTGAGTTGGGCTGTAGATGTTAGATGGTGCAGAGTGCTATTTCAGTCTCTAGTTACTTCCAGGTAGATACCATTTTCAGGTGAAATTCAGTCATTTACCAGCAAATCCAGGTTGCACAAGTAAAAACTTATTTCTGCACAACAAACACACTACCATATACAGTCATACCTCGGTTTAAGTACGCCTCGGTTTGAGTATTTTCCATTTAAGTACTCCGCGGACCTGTCTGGAACGGATTAATGCACTTTCCATTACTTTCAATGGGAAAGTTCGCTTCAGGTTAAGTACGCTTCAGGTTAAGTACAGACTTCCAGAACCAATTACACTCATACCTCGGATTAAGTACGCTTCAGGTTGAGTACTCCGTGGACCCGTCTGGAACGGATTACTTTCAGTGGGAAAGTTCGCTTCAGGTTAAGTACGCTTCAGGTTAAGTACAGACTTCCGGAACCAATTGTGTTTGTAAACCGAGGTACCACTGTATATATATGGATGAGGAAAGCGACAGGAAAATGAACTGGAAAGTGTGGGAAAGAATTTGCTTGACACAACATTGTACACCCTCCTTACAGACAAATCATAGCAAATGCTCAATAAATAACCGATGTTTTCTAACCTCCCTGTAAGCTTTGTGCTAAACAACAAAACAACAACATCAGGATGGAATTCTACAGAAAAAAAACACAACTGCTCCTACATGAATGGAGCTCTGCATTTCTCCCTGTACAATTCTCCATAAAAGTAACAGGAAGTCGCTCCCTTGGGGACTTGCTGTATCTGCACCCAAAGTTCATGGTGGCATAGAGCCCTACGCAGGAGCCACGCCAGTCTGTCGGTGGCTGTGTCACCATTGCTCAGCAGCTTCAAAGACAGGTTTTTACACAATGGAGGAAGCAATGCAATCACATTCTCCTGGATAAAATCATGGAGACCACATCAGAATCCAGGTTCAGTGTATTCCTCCCCATTCATAATATATCACTCTTTATCTGTGTAGTCATTTTGCTTTTAAACTACTAGATGCATGCACTCTACCATATGCACGACAGACTCTCAGGTTTAAGGGTTACGGTCTACTGTCGTCACATATAGTTTGAACCTGCTCTCTTTCCCCCATTTATATTTTGCCAACTGTTTATGCTGAGCTTGTTTTTTTGTTGTGGTTTCTGTTCTGCGTAGTGCAGTCCTTATTTCTCCCAACCTGACTTGAACTGCAAACACTTAGATTAACATAACAAGAGCAGCGACGGTTGAAGTAGTCCACTGCACTGGCACAATGGTTTGTCATTGGCACTGAGGGATCCATTAACAGTGTCCCATTGCTCCCCTCTGTTGCATGCTAAACAGGTTTTTCTGGTGACTCCCAGCTCTCAAGGCCTAGGAGTGCAGCTGTAACGACTTCAAGGTTGTTGATACAGTGTCTCGAGCATCCAGGATTCACAGAAATACACAGGATTAGACTCCAAGTGGAAGATGTGGACCTCCAGATACAATGGCATATTGCAGGAAACAGAGACTGAAGCAGTTCTTGAATTAGGAGGAGAAAGGCAGGGAGGGCTCTCAATGAAATCCACAAATCTCACTCTCAGTCTATTTTTAACTGTTCAACCTTCCCCATGTTAAGTGGTTGTCACTATATATAGCTGGTTGTCCCCTTATGCCACTCCATTTATTTATTCTATTTCTGAGATGCCTCATGAAATAAATTATTGGGGAATTATACAAATAGCTTAAGGACTGGACTCAAATGCAAAAGATAACAATTTAAATAAATCAACCCAGTTCTATATGGCCGTTACTATGCTACATTTGATTAAAAATTTTTTTACTAACCTGGTATTGGGGGTGCAGGTAAGGGCGAGATAGATCAAAACTCAGGTTGCCGTTCCAACTAACCAACCAATGAAATGGTATTACATTACTTTATTTTATTTATTTAAATTTGAATACTACCCTTCATTCATAGATGTCAGCATAAAAATGCAAGATATTAGCAACTTCAATTTAATGAGTCAAAATTTGAAATTAAATGGGGGAATATTGCTTATAGGAAACAGTATATGAATGATCAGTTGGAAGGGTAATTTTTTTCTTTGCATGAACTTCATAAGTACAGTTGTATTGATGGGAAGTTTGCATCTTGAATTAAGATCTCCAATATGCATTTCATTGAGGTCTGGTAGACTCTGCATTTTTATGTTCAGCTCTAATATTACTTGAAGTATAAATAACAGTAATAATAAATACTGAATATTTAACACCTCTTTATTTTAAGCACTTCATCAACATACTGTGTTAAATGAAAGTTTTCACCATGATAAAATAATGCCATGGTCATGAATCCTAATACATACTAATGCTATGGTCATGAATTGTTTCCTTTGGCTTCACTTTACTTGGAGATAATTTGGTGTCAGTGTCCTTAGCGAAATAATAAAATTAAAACCAAATGGAATCACATGTAGGAGAAAGGAGTGGAGAAACTTCCACCGGTGGCGGCCGGAATCAGAAGCAAAACTGTGCAAAGCAATGAAGGAGACTCTTACCTTTGCATTCCAGCTGTGCTAAAGCTAGAGGTTTCTCCCCATTCAGGTAAGAAAGAGGCACTATCACAAGTCAAGGACACAAGTCCTTGTGGCTCCACAATTGCCAATCCAGTTTCATTTGAGGGAGCTTTTCTGATCAGCATGATATTCCACCAAGTCTCTGCAGACTGAAACAGGTTAAGTGTGTCACTATTAAATAAGATCCCCCACATATACACACATTAATCTGGGTGCTGATTTGTCCCTTCAGAAAAAGGAAGGACAGGGTGGGGCAGTTTTGTACAATCTAGGTTTCATGGGAAGCCCTCCCTGCTTTTTCCTGTTTGACTCAATATGGCACCTACCCACGCATCATTCAGACTGCAAGCTGTTAAGGGGCTAAGTAGGCAGATGACACAACTTTGATGGCAGAAAGTGAGGAGGAATGAAAGAACCTCTTAATGAGAGTGAAAGAGGAGAGCACAAAATATGGTCTGAAGCTCAGCATCCAGAAAACCAAGATCATAGCCACTGGTCCCATCACCTCCTGGCAAATAGAAGGGGAAGAAATGGAGGCAGAGAGAGGTTTTACTTTCTTGAGCTCCATGATCACTGCAGATGGTGACAGCAGTCATGAAATCAAAAGACGCCTGCTTCTTGGGAGAAAAGCAATGACAAACCTAGACAGCATTTTAAAAAGCAGAGACATCACTTTGTAGACAAAGGTCCGTATAGTTAAAGCTATGGTTTTCCCAGCAGTGATGTATGGAAGTGAGAGCTGGACCATAAAGAAGGCTGATCACTGAAGAATTGATGCTTTTGAATTATGGTGCTGGAGGAGACTCTTGAGAGTCCCATGGACTTCAAGAAGATCAAACCTATCCATTCTGAAGGAAATCAGCCCTGAGTGCTCACTGGAAGGACAGATCCTGAAGCTGAGGCTCCAATACATTTGGAGAACATTCCAGAGAAGACTCCCTGGAAAAGACCCTGATGTTGGGAAATATTGAGGGCACAAAGAGAAGGGGACAACAGAGGACTAGATGGCTGGACAGTGTTCTCAAAGCTACTAACATGAGTTTGACCAAACTGAAGGAGGAAGACAGGAGTGCCTGGCTTGCTCTGGTCCGTGGGGTCACAAAGAGTTGGACACGACTAAACGACTAAACAACAACAACAGCAACAACAAGGCATTACATTCTCAAACTGGCAGGTTTTTCACCTGCTCCACACTCTTTCTGCTTGACTGGATTGGCAACTTAGCTAATTGGTTCTTTGATCCTATGGCTTTTCTTTTCTAAACTGCCCACATTTGGAATGTAGTTCAGATGTCTGTGTGAGGCAAAGATTAGGTGGCCCTTGTGAGCACCATGAGACATCTATAGTCGAGGCAGTCTACTGCCCCTCATTGCCACCTTTGACCCAAGAGGTTTCCCACTCCTTGGCACCCTGGACAGCAGGAGCAGGATGGAGCAATCCAGACTCCCTCTGCTCACCTTTTGCTGAGCAGGCAAAGGGGAGCATGAATCTGCTCATCTCCCAATTTGGTGCTGAGAGCATCTGTTTCTCCAGTTAAATTTGCCCACAGAGACTGGGTTAGCAAATCCACCCTTGCTGCAGATCCCAATGATCTCAGCAAATGTGTTGCTATGAGCACATCTTCATAGCCTCAGATGCACCTTAAACATAGCATTCACAGTTGAGAACATTTTGGCTATAACTATGCAAGGGCTCTGTGTTTAGGCTTAGAGATATGACTTGCCCCAAGTGTCATGGCAAAGCAGGGGTTTGAAAAAGTCCAATATTAAAGTGCTTGTAGAACTGGATCATAGGGTCTATCAGTTGCACATATAGATGTAGACGATTGTGTGGTTTGCTTGAGCATCTACTAGGCCTTTTATTTCATGATACCTTATAATGGTAAAACTGCTGTTCCTTCCATACAGCTGGGCCATCTGTGTCCCTGACCAGCTGCTGCAATACTTCACCAGAGATGTGTTGCTCCGGACCTCAGTGCTTTCTATACAAACCAAAGCATTTTATAGTTGTTTTATTTCAGGATGCAGAGAGGATTGGCCAAAGAAAATATTGGCACCGTGTTCGTCAATCTGTTAACAAGAGCCATGTTTTGAAGTAAATTAAAACTGCTCTGGCAAAATGATTTGCAATAACTGGCCTTCTGCATCGAGTATAAATCAAGAAACAACTAATTATTTGCATATTAGGGATTATAGGATCCATCTGATCCTAGCTATAACTTCAGTTGGCAATTGTGCTACGGAATCTCCTACACCAACCAGTTGTGAATCTATGCTTTCATAACAGCCCCAGAGATGGGTGAACTACTAGTTAGGCTACACCACTTTTCTATAGATTCATTCATGCATTCTGTACATCAGTCTGATAAGGCGCAGTATAAATAAAATTTTATAATGTGGTTGGCATTCACTTGTCTTGGGAGACAATGGAAGAGTGTGTCTTTGGGGCTGAGGTCAAACTGTTTGAAGGTTGCAGTTCCAGTGGTGGCTGTAGAGACTGATATGGTAGACATTGGGAAAGGAAACTGGGTGTTTTTTTGTTCTTTTGCTTTGTATGGAAATGCTTTTTCCTGAAACCTATTAATGCAATTCTTCTTCCTAAAACTTTCTATTTTTGTTTTGGTCAACTTTAGATTTCATTTCATAAACCTGCTGTGATCTCAGCTTATTTTAAACGCCCCACAACCAGTAACCATAAACTACACCATTTAGAGAGTCTTGAAGGAGACCCCGGGGAAGTTTTTGGAGGATTGATGAAGGGTAGCCTTGTAGAGAGAGAAAAAACACGCTTTACTGGGCAGTGAATTCTCACACAGGGAAAGGGTGGGCAGACAGAGGGGAGCATTCTGTTGTGGCCAGGTATTTCTCAAGAGGCACTGGACCCAGGCTGGCTTGGAGGTGACCATTAGAACACACACCAGTGCCAGGCTCAATCCTTGACACATGCCATTTTTGTGGTTTTGATAGAATCGGTAAGTTCCCTATGGATGCTCATCCTAACTTTAAAGGAGATGTTAGTATACAGAGCAGGTATATGGTATAAAATATATTTATTTCTTAGCAGTACCTCAAGTTTTTCAAAAAGCCACTCTTTCAGTATAGTATCAAATGCAGACCGAAGATCGATAAAGGCCAGATATGAAGTATGAGTGCAATTTATAGTATATTTTTGTATAAGATGATATAAAAGGAAGCAATGATTAATTGCAGATCTAGCAGCTTGAAAGCCTGCTTGCTCATATGCCAATATATTACTTACTCCCCAATTTTCAAGTTTCGCTAGATGTGTATCTTGATTTCAGCAAGGCTTTTGACAAAGTCCCCCATGATACTCTTGCAGAGAGGCTGGTAAAATGTGGGCTGGATGAAGGTGGATTTGTAGCTGGTTTACTAACTGAACCCAAATAACATTCATTAATAGTTCCTTGCCATGCTGGAGAAAGTGACAGGTGATGTGCCACAAGGTTCTGTACTGGACCGACTGTTGTTGTTCAGTGATAAGTGACTGGGATGAAGGAACTGAGGAGATGCTCATCAGTTTTTTGCAGATGAAACCAAACTGGGAGGGGTAGCTAATGCTGAAGAAAACAGAATTGGGATTCAAGATGAACTTAACAGAATGGAGAACTGGACCAAAACTAACAAAATGAATTCCAATTTGGAGAAAAGTAAGGTTCTACAATTAGCCAGGAATAACTGACATCAAGAAGAGGTGGCAAGAATACACAGAGGAATTATACCAGAAAGATACGGAGGTCTCGTACACCCCAGGTAGTGTGGTTGCTGACCTTGAGCCAGACATCTTGGAGAGTGAAGTCAAATGGGCCTTAGAAAGCACTGCTAATAACAAGGCCAGTGGAAGTGATGATATTCCAGCTGAACTATTTAAAATTTTAAAAGATGATGCTGTTAAGGTGCTACACCCAATATGCCAGCAAGTTTGGAAAACTCAGCAATGGCCAGAGGATTGGAGAAGATCAGTCTACATCCCAATTCCAAAGAAGGGCAGTGCCAAAGAATGCTCCAACTACCGCACAATTGCGCTAATTTCACATGCTAGCAAGGTTATGCTTAAAATTCTACAAGGCAGGCTTAAGCCGTATGTGTACCGAGAACTTCCAGAAGTGCAAGCTGGATTTCGAAGGGGCAGAGGAACCAGAGACCAAATTGCAAAAACGCGCTGGATTATGGAGAAAGCTAGAGAGTTCCAGAAAAGCATCTACTTCTGTTTCATTGACTACGCAAAAGGATTTGACTGTGTCAACCACAGCAAACTATGGCAAGTTCTTAAATAAATGAGAGTGTCTGATCATCTCATCTGTCTCCTGAGAAATCTCTATGTGGGACAAGAAGCTACAGTTAGAACTGGATATGGAATAACTGATTGGTTCAAAATTGGGAACGGAGTATGACAAGGCTGTATATTGTCTCCCTGCTTATTTAACTTATATGCAGAATTCATCATGCAAAAGGCTGGACTGGATGAATCCCAAGACGGAATTAAGATTGATGGAATAAATATCAACAGCCTCAGATATGCAGATGACACAACCTTGATGGCAGAAAGTGAGGAGGAATTAAAGAACCTGTTATGAGGGTGAAAGAGGAGAGTGAAAAATATGGTCTGAAGCTCAACATCAAAAAAAACAAGATCATGGCCACTGGTCCCATCACCTCCTGGCAAATATAAGGGGAAGAAATGGAGGCAGTGAGAGATTTTACTTTCTTGGGTTCCATGATCACTGCAGATGGTGACAGCAGCCAAGAAATTAAAAGACGCCTGCTTCTTGGGAGAAAAGCAGTGGCAAACCTAGGCAGCATCTTAAAAAGCAGAGACATCACCTTGCCGACAAAGGTCCATATAGTTAAAGCTATGGTTTTCCCAGTAGTGATGTATGGAAGTGAGAGCTGGACCATAAAGAAGGCTGATCGCCGAAGAATTGATGTTTTTGAATTATGGTGCTGGAGGAGACTCTTGAGAATCCCATGGACTGTAGGAAGATCAGTCCACTGTCCCTCAGACCTTGTGGCAGGCCAGAGAAGCGGCACCGGGGGGGGGAGCTGGAAGAAGAGGTGAGGGGGGCAAGTAGTCCTCCTCCCCAACCCCAACCCCCAGTCACTGCGTTTACCTTCCCAGGGGCTGTCACCACTATTACCACGACCACCACCGCCGCTGCTTCTTCTCATGGGTAGGCAGAGCGAGCTTGTCCACTCTGCTCTCTGGCCCACAGGAGCACCAGGGCAATGGCAGCGATGGTGGATGGAAAAATGAGCAGCCAACTCAGCCCAGCGCCCTTCCTCCTCTAGGCAGGGCGGGAAGAAGCCAGGAGGAGGGAGGGAGGAGGCGCCACTGCGGTGTGTGGGAGGGAGAGGGAGGGGAATGGAATGATGCAGGGGGGGGGGAAATGGCACAGCCCGAACGAACAGAATCCCCACGCCGATCCACGGACAGTCTGCAGGCCGGATCCTGAAAGCCATTGGACCTGATCCAGCCCCCGGACCTTAGTTTGCCGACCCCTGGGATAGTGTCTCTGCAGCTGTTCCCTCACCTGCTCCACACTTGACGTCACATATGTTGAGTGTGGGGAAAGTGATGTGGTTTGGAGAAAATGGCCTTGTAGGCCAAGCAGGCAGCCTAATTCCAGCTCAGGCTGGAAGTTCCCCGCCCATTGCAAAATTTATCTGCCCTTGAAAAAAAGACTTCTAGTTTTGAAAAACTATCCTCTAGTTTTATGTTATGGAAAATTCCATGGTGATTCTGACTGAAAGGATAAGCAACTGCGGCCAAACAAATCCGAAGGCAAGGATCTCATGGCGACATTTTCTTTTCACTGTCGCTAAAAAAAGAAGAAGCCATTGTCCTAGCAAGCTCTTCTGAAGAGGCGTGATAGTAGTTACCGCCCACAATAAACCTAGGAGCTGCTTCAACACAGAAGACAACAGTACTGATAGCTTGTCAGTCTCCAATTCAACTTTCAATGTTTCAGCAACCAGTTAACTAAAAAGACAAACACAAAACAGGTCAAACAGCAACTCCTTGGTAGTTCCCAGCTGTAGGCTTCAAGTGCCAGGCTTTTTTGCCTGTTTGCTTGCTTATTTGTTTTGTTCCAGCCAGCTTCTTTCCATTTGGCAGTCCATCAATGTCCTGTTTCTGTTCAGCAGATGCCCTCTTTGTGGGTTTTCTCTATAAAAACAGCAACTGGATTCCTACTTTTATTGAGGCACTCGCATCAAAACTTGTATTGGGGTGGCCTCAGTGTTCTGTGCTGCTGTCCATTTCTTACCTTCAAATAAACATTTGAGGGTGCTCAGTTAGCTGCCACCTTGTGGCATAGCTGCCAAGTTTTCGCTTTTCTCGCGAGGAAGCCTATTCAGCATAAGGGAAAATCCCTGTAAAAAAGGGATAACTTGGCAGCTATGCCTTGTGGTGATTTGCCTTTGAGAACGAGCAATAATCTTCCCCAAACCTGAATATCATCTTGGAATGCCAGGCTGTTAAATGCCCCCATTAAATGTGAGGAGCCGGCCTTTGGGGTAGTGGCACCTTAGCTATAGAATAGGGAGCTGCAGAGAAAAGGGAGGATCCATGACCTCTGTCCTATTCATGGAAGTTAGGATGCAATCCACTGCATTTTTAATGGAGACATCTCACATGCTTTGCCACAAATATTTGGCAGGCAACGTAGTCCACAAAGGAAATGCCACAGAAATGGCAGAATGCCAGATCATTTGATTCAGTCTGAAGTTGCAGAATCCTCACCATAGCTGCCAAGTTCTCCCCTTTTTTAAGGGAAATTCCATTATGCTGAATAGGCTTCCTCGTGAGAAAAGGGAAAACTTGGCAGCTATGATCCTCACCATACCACCTTTTTGCAGAACGGGTTGAATCTTACCTCAGGGTAAAGGTTTCAAAGACTGTTTTCTTCCAATTGTAGCTGGATTTTTGCTCTCTGTTTCGAAGCTACAATCCAGGCAGTGACTGTATCAATGGCACCAGTTAATTGATTAATGTGTGAAGTAGAGATTTGAAAAAGAGGGGAGGAGACAACTCATTTTCCTGAAAATGAAAATTTCACTAAGCTCACAAAATCATTCTGTATGCAATGGTGGCTCTGAATGCCAACTAATTAATTTATTTGACGGCAGAGGCCTGGAACAAGAACACAGCAGTAGCTCCATCTTTTCAATGGATTCTAGATGGGTTCTTTCTTCTTCATTTTTAAATCTGTGGCAGCTGGCAAAATTTATTGCTGTATTATTGCACTGGGCTCTTCCAAAGTGACTGCTCTACAGGCCCCAGACTGATAATAGTGATCCACTGAGAGATTTAAAAGAAGACTAAAACTGCAACCCTATATCCATTTTCCTGAGAGCAAGTACCATTAAACTAATTGGGCTTACTTCTGAGCAGGCATGCATAGCCTTGTGTTGTAAATTGCCTAATGCCAATTTACCACCTTCTTCTTCTTCTTCTTCTTCTTCTTCTTCTTCTTCTTCTTCTTCTTCTTCTTCTTCTTCTTCTTCATATATAGTCTTTTTCTTCCAGGCCTTTGCTTGCTATGAAATGATGGTGGCAACTCAAGTATGGTGAGATTAGTTTTACCCAGTTCTATTTTTCTAGAAAAAGAGGTGCCAGACCTCACTATGTACACCTCCTTTGTTTTTGTTTTTTTATTATAATTTTATAATATTATCATGACAATGGCGCCTACCTGAGAGGTGCCAGAACTGAGTTCTGGTGAGTTCTGGCTGGAAAAAAAACAACTGGTTTTGTCTTCTCTGGAAAGTGTGTGTCTCATGAGAAAAGATGCAGGAAGATAGGAGCAAAATAGCTAAGGAAAATATTAAGGTATAAAAGGGGATCCACAGGCAAATTATATTGCTGTGAAATAGCTGGTCTATTTGTGGTACATTTGCTACCATTGTCTGGAGGTCTAGAAGAGAGTTTAGACATTGGTCTGATTAACCAGCCTTTTCTTATGTTCACGAATCATGTAATCCTTACAACAATTGACAGGTAGGTCAGTATTAGTCTAGCCATATTGTAGATGTGAGGCATGAGGCCAAGAGAGAATAGTTTGCTTTGCAGTGTGAGATCACAGGTGCAAGATTCAAACCAAAGCCTCTCACTTATTGCTCAGTCTCTTAGCTGCAGTGCTGGAGTCTGAGGAAGCTGCAACCCAGGGCCTCATAACCTCTCTCTCTCTCTCTCTCTCTCTCTCTCTCTCTCTCTCTCTCTCTCTCTCTCTCTCTCTCTCTCTCTCTCTCTCTCTGTCTGTCTTTGCCGCTTGCCCAAGAAGCAAGAAGCAGAAGAATAAAAAACAGGCAGATTTTACTATCTAGACTCAGTTGCTTAGCAACATTAAACATGAGTTTGTATAACAGTTACCAGGAGTACCAACTTGAATGAAAGGTTGTGGGGCAGGTAAGCCGTACCCCGCATAATCAATAACAAGTTGTGGCGCACACACACCATTTGAAAGGCAATGCCCATCAACTTTGAGGGTACGGGCCCCCTCAAATGTTTTATAATAATTTATTGGGGTGGGGGTGGGCAAAGGAACCCCAGCCCCTAGCTGTTGGCTCCTATGACAAACGGTGACTTGCTGATTTTAATGATGTAATGCAGGCATAAACAAACTCGGCCCTCCAGATGTTTTGGGACTACAACTCCCATCATCCCTGAACACTGGTCGTGTTAGCTAGGGATGATGGGAGTTGTAGTCCCAAAACATCAGAAGGGCCGAGTTTGCCTATGCCTGGTGTAATGGATCAGTTTGCATCCAGAAGAGCTTGAAAAAAGCTGTTCTGACTTTGGATTACATGGTATTGTTAAAACATGGCTATGATTTCCCCATGAATGTTCTATGTGAATGTCTTCATGAATTCCATACTTTTGTAAACTTAGGAAAGGTTATGAATTCATCACCAGTCCTTTTTCATCAGTGTAGATAAAGTAGAGTAGACAAAATAGATAAAGAAAAGTACTTCATTGAGTAGATAAAAGAAGAAAACAAGCTTTTGTTCCTCATGATCAGATACTATTAAACTTGGGTCTCCCAAGGTCCTCTAGCCCAGGGACATTAGTTGCTTTCATCCGGGCCTGCTTAGCCATGATGCTACAGCACATCTATGATGTCCTTCATAACAGGTTTTGTACTTGTGACGGACTGGAATTCCCAAACGATGAACGATGCATTAATAATTAGGGAAGGGTAGCATCTCTCAGCATAAAAGATCAGGAAGAATTTTGTGAAGAGAAAATAATTGTTTCTGGGAAAAGGCCCAGGTCTCAGGGTTTCTGATCTGCTTATTCCACAGTAGAATTCAAAGGTCTTTTAGAATCTGTCATTTGGAATCCTCATTCCAAATCTGAAACTCAAGGTGAAACTTGTGGGTGATAAATCTCTTCAAAAAGGCCTAATAATAAAAGCAATCCCAGGAGCTTAACTGTGGAGGAGTGAATGGCGCTGTCGTGATAAAAGGATATGCTAGCAGGACATCAGGCCATAGGTGTGTATATTAATTAGGCTAAAGAACAATGTTAAGCATAGCAGACACTATTATAGCGTGTTGCCAGTTGTCAATAGACAGTATTTTAGAATCAAGTAATATTAATAACAAATTCTGGTCTACAGATTCCATGTGGGTGAATAGTAGCATGTTCCGTCTCTGTGTTTCAGAGTTTATAATTCCATTTCCCCTCTATTCCCTTTTATTATTTGTATCAGATCTTAACACTGGCATATTCAATAAAGGATCCATTTATTTTCTGTTGAATTGGTCTTAACTTCTCTCCCATTGCATTATGGTAAGTCATACTAAACCACTCATTAATTCTGTAAGAGGACCTGACATCCAAGGAAGAAACTGAAGTTGACATAATTGCTTCTGTTTGAAAAGTGTGTGTATATAGCTATATACATATGTGTGTGTTGTGTGTGTATTAAACATGAATATTACCAGCTCCCACTGCTGCATTCTCCACTTGTAAATCATGTACATGTGCAAGGGAAATGTTTTGAGCCCCCACACCAGAGGTGGATTTAGGAGTGTGTGACCAGGGATGTCCCAACTATGATTTGGAATGGAGTGTGAGAGGCAAGGGGCACCTAATGTTGAAATTTGAGACCCCAAGGGCTGCCACTGCCCACACAGCCATGCTTAGCTTTCCTATGAATGAGAAGGGAATATACAAGGCAGGTTACTTCCACTTAGTTGTCTTTTACAGTAGCTTGTGTGAGAATCCAATTCAGATTTGGGTACCACCACCATCACCTCTGCCTCTACTTCCATAAAACCTTTGCCTTGACCAATAGCTCTCATCCCCCATCAAAGCAAAGCCTACATATACAGTTACATGTAGGTAGCCGTGTTGGTCTGCCATAGTCAAAACAAAATATTTTTTTTAAAAAAATTAAAAATTCAATAAAATAAATTTCTTTCCTTCCAGTAGCACCTTAGAGACCAACTAAGTTTGTCATTGGTATGAGCTTTCGTGTGCATGTGCATGCACATGAAAGCTCATACCAATGACCTACATATACAGTATGTGGTTTAATTTCTTCCACTTTAACCCCTAGTTACATTTCTCTTCCAGTGTGGTGTAGTGGTTAAGAGCGGTAGACTCGTAATCTGGTGAACCGGTTTCACGTCTCCTCTCCTCCACATGCAGCTGCTGGGTGACCTTGGGCTAGTCACACTTCGTTGAAGCCTCTCAGCCTCACTCACCTCACAGAGTGTTTGTTGTGGGAGAGGAAGGGAAAGGAGAATGTTAGCCACTTTGAGACTCCTTAGGGTAGTGATAAAGCGTGATATCAAATCCAAACTCCTCCTCTTCTTCTTCTTCTTCTTCTTCTTCTTCTTCTTCTTCTTCTTCTTCTTCTTCTTCTTCTTCTTCCTCCTCCTCCTCCTCCTCCTCCTCCTCCTCCTCACCTTTATTCCTGATCTACAAAAGAGAAATTGTCCTCTTCAAATCTCACCTCTGCCATTAACTCACCTTTTCCCCAGCCTGAAGCTACAACTCCCATCATTCCATCATCCCTGACCATTGGCAATGTTGGCTAGAGCTGGTGAGACCTTGAGTAGAAAACGTCTAGAGGATTCCAGGTTCAGGAAGGCTGAATCAAGTGGCCTTGAGCAAGCTACTCTCTCAGCCCCTTCCCTTATCTGCAATAAGCATATGGTAATAATGCTCACCTACCTCAAAGGATGGTTGTGAAGATGACACAATAATGTCTTGGATCCTATATTCCTGACATTGTGGGAACCTCTTCTTGATTGTAGTCCCTTCCATGAAGAAAATGAGACTATGTTTGTAGAATGGCAACCCAGGAAGGATCCGAGCCATAAAGTACTTAGAACACTCAAAAACACTACATGAATACAAACAGTTTTCAGTGGGAACACACCAGAACTCAGTTCCGGCACCTCTCAGGTGGGTGCCATTGCCATTCTAAGCAAATGAGGGAGGCATTCATAGTGCGTCCCGGCACCTCTTTTTCTAGAAAAATAGCACTAATACAAAGTATTATATAATTCTCTACAGTGTCTAGAGCAGGCACCCCCAAACTTCGGCCCTCCAGATGTTCTGGACTACAATTCCCATCATCCCTGACCACTGGTCCTGTTAGCTAGAGATCATGGGAGTTGTAGGCCAAAACATTTGGAGGGCCACAGTTTGGGGATGCCTGATCTAGAGTATCAACTCCTTAAGGCAGAGATCAGGGTGTATGGGGTGTCAGGGGAGGAGTAGTACTTCTGGTGTGCTCCTTCCGGGGTAGTTTGTTCACCTTTGGCCCCCACCCTGAACTCATCCCTCACCTGTGGCTCCTAAAAGCTGTCAGCATGTGACAGCAGCTACATCCCGGGAAACAGCTTCAACTGGCCAGCTAAACCAGGGGCGGGCAGCCGATGGGTTTCAAACTCTTGGTGAGTTAGTGAATTCCCCTGCATACAAAGACAGGCTCTGGTGGATTAAGCAGACTAGACCAATAGGGGGTCTAACAGTCAAGAAGGGGTTTGCAGAGGGAAGGGAGGGGCAGGTGGGGCTCGTCAACCTGGGAAGGAAGCCCACCTAAGAGAAGGAAAACTGATATTAAATCTCTGCTGCCTTATGGGAGGGGGGGGAAACCCACTACCGAGTAAAACCTACACAAATGTGGAGTGGAGTCCCTAAGGCAGTTGGATGGAACCTTTTATGCCTCCTCCTTCTGGCAACTCCTGCAGCCCAGCTGGTGCCAAACATATTGCTTTCCTTTCCTTTGGACCATATCAGCAAGGCTGAGGGGGGGGGGGCTTGTTGTCTGGGCAGCCCAACACCTCCATACACGTTGCCGAGGCTTGCACCCCAGAGAGGTCACCTTGGTGCTGCTAGCACAGCAGTTTGACTCGAGGCACACTCCATTGTCTTTCAAGACAGATGGATGCCAACCACAGCAACAATGGCAGGAACTTGCTGCTGCTGTTTGACTATTTCCCCCTTTACCTGCTACTGGGGAAGGGATGCATGTGTACAGTATTTGATTTCTCGTCCATTGATTACACTACAAAACGTCAGTTTGTGTTGATGTTCAATCAGAAAACTGTTAAACCTAAGCTGCTAAATATTTCAAGAGCTGGATCTGCTGACAAGGCCAGATATCCCTAAGGTTTAACAAAGTGTTCTTAAACTTCATTTTCACTTTTACTGCACCTTAAATGATCTCCACGGCGAACGCAAACTGAATAAATATGAACATTGAAAGGGCCATCCCTGGTAGTGGTTGCTTTGCTTTTATTGTGGAGCAAATGGTTGTGAAACCATTTGAGAAGGTGGAAGAAGGAGCCAAGGGAGCATTCCTGTCCATGCTTTGGGCTTGTCCATATTTCCACAGCTTTGCTATGGGAAAAGCCACTCTTTACTACTGAATCGGGGTTTCCTGTGGCAACGGCCGGGCAAATGAAAAACTGCTCATATCCATGCCTAGAAAGAAAGCATGAGACAAGCAGAAGACCTCTCAGACCCATATTTTCTAATCACAGGACAATCAGAAGTGTGGACAAACCGTTCCTTAGAAAAATAACCCACTGGACTTGGGAAAACTTATTTCTGTGGATCCTATGGATGATTCCTATGGATTTCTCTCTTGCATTTCTAGTAATGGGAGACATGCATTTTTGACTTGCTGCATATCTTGGGAGGTGATTCATATTTCCTCAATTGAATAACATCAGTGATTTCAAATGTATTGTTCAAGATACTTGCATCCTGATCCAGATAAACTTGCTGCTAAAAGCAAAGTTTACATGGAACTAGCAATTGCACCAGCTTGTAGATGGCCATCTCCATTCCAATGCACATTGTGTTAGGAGCATTCTGTTGCATTTTAGATAGGTGGCACATGTGTTTGGATGTGCTGGCCAATGTACATTTAGATGCACCTTTGATTCATGCACATGGCTCTTCATGAACGGAGAAACCTTCATTTGTGCACACCTCCCTCGGGGGATAAATATGCAACTCCAACAGACTATGAATAACTTTGCTCTTTAATGATGGGCTTTGCTTTAATCTTTCAACCCAATCCACTGTAATAGTCTTATTTGCCTATAACAGTTAGGGGGATGGGGGTGGGGGGTATCAAAGCAGGTTGGTGTAGATTTAGCTGCATGACCTCAACTGACGCCTGCGGTAACCACACAGCAAAAATCCAGCTCATTTCTTTGAAATTATGCTTCCTGGTGTTGTGTTGATGAGCTTGATTATATAGAAGATGCCGGAAGGGGGAATGATAAAAGGCTTCCTGTAAAAATGTTGTAGTGTAACATCGAAGGATCTGAGCTTTTAATGACTCTCAGAGTAGTTGATCTGGCACATGTCACTACTCAGACAAAAGGTTTTCCTAAGTAGTAACTACCAATTTTCCCATGTGATATAAGAAAATACCCATAATTATGATGGCAGGTGTGTTTGGAGGGAGGAGCTGTCTATTCATTTGACATCCTGAACTGGTGTCTGACAAGCTGAAACATGGTACACAAAAATAATAATAATGATGTGCTTCGGTCAGTGAGAAAGGTGAAATGTGATTAAAGGATGATTACTTTTTATTAAATACCTCCTAATAGCTGTTTCAATATTATCAACAACAGTCAAATAGACATCTTTTTTTAAAGCAAAGTGATTTCTGTGCATCCAGTCCAGAAAAATCATGTATCCTGAACCAAATTAGGCCAATTCAGGCTGAAGATTGCCCTGGATCCGGCCCACACAGAACAATCTGGGGCTGTTAAAAGGGCAAGGAAAGGGGGGAATACTTTACCTCCTTACCACCAATCACATGCTTAATTAGGTTCCAAAGCCCCAATTAAACATTAGGGCTGTGCAAGGACTCCCATTTAGTTCAAAGTGGAGGTTATTTTTGGTCCATGTTCAATCCCAGATTGGGGCTGAATCAGGATCACCAAATTGGGGTGCCGTGCACAGCCATAATTTATAGTACAGCTGGATAGAAATTGACCAAACCCAACAAGTTGAATGTTTAAGACGGGGGGTTGCTCTGTTAAACAGCTAAGCTCATTTAACTCTGTGTTAGTTTGTGACCTTTTGCTTGCAAATTATATTGCAGAGCCAAAGCTATTGTACAATCCATTGTTGGTAGTACAATGCGTACATTCTTTTATTTTCTCCTCTTGGTGCTCTAAATTGTTAGAATGAGCCCAATCATGCTGCAGTTCAGCCAGTAATTTATTTTTAATAATGGACGAAATGCTCCCTTTAGTCTCTTCGAAGCAGATTTTCTGAAGTCAGGAAGGAAAGGTAATTTGAGCACATCTGCACCATCAAACATAATTGCTTCGTAGCACACTTGCATGCTGATTCAGTGTAGAGCCCTGTCATCTGGTTCCCATGAAACAGAAAGGACACATTCCGGCTGGAAGGAAAATACGCTATAAAGGCTGAAACCATAGAGTGGCAGTCAGATCCAATCAACAGAAGGACTTGGGAAGCCCATCTCTTTATTTCCACAGATATTCTGACTTTCTCCATGCTGGTGTTATATGCTTAGGACACGTGTCTGCTGTATGTGCAACATATATCAGAACCGTTGTCCATCATGCTCATATTATCCGCAATAGGTTGAAAGGTGCATCATGTTCCTTATTTGAAAGCACATACGTGTCTCTAAATGCTATAATATATCATAGGCCCAATTCTGACATCCTCTGCAGCAGCTGGCAAAATTTTGCATTCTTGCAACTAGACATGGGAATAAAGAGGTGAGACACATTTTATTAATAATATCTGCAAGGGGAATGAGAATATAAAGTCCCAGTATGCAACCTAACCCATGAGGTCCTCTAGCTGAAAATCCAGTTCTTGGCATTAGATCATGGGTAGGCAAACTAAGGCCCGGGGCCTGGATCCGGCCCAGTCACCTTCTAAATCCGGTCCGTGGTCCGGGAATCAGTGTGCTTTTACACGAGTAGAATGTGTCCTTTTATTTAAACTGCATTTCTGGGTTATTTGTGGGGCATAGGAATTTGTCCCCCACCCCCAAAAATGTATAGTCCGGCTCCCCACCAAGTCTGAGGGACAGTAGAGCAGCCCCCTGCAGAAAAAGTTTGCTGACCCCTGCATTGGATATTCTGGCAATTACTCTAATCACTGAGGAGTGCAAGAGTCCAGGGGTTACAGGTATTTACTCAGGGATTGGTTTTCTTTGGAATAAGAGAAAGTGTAGGCTGTGGTGTCTTTAGTATATATGGTTTATTTACGCATATATTCAACCTGAGCCTACAATGGAGGGGCTCATAGCATTAACACCCCAAGGAACTCCTGCTTCTCCCATAGTTGCAGCCTTGGATTCCAGCCAGAATCAGGCATGGCTAGAGGAAGATGTACGGGATACTGTTCCCCCAGTGGGAGAGGGGGAACAAGACTTGTGTTTGATTCAAGGAGTCCTCAAAGAAGAACCAGCATGGAATAATGTCCTCCCAGTGAGAGAGGGAGGGCAGGATCCATGCTGGGGCCTGAGCTTAACTGGGGGGGGGGGTTGAGATAGGGCTGGAAAGTGGAAACATAGCTGGATGGTACTGTGCTACAGTCAGAAAATTGGGAGGACAACAGGGGACAAAGAAAGGAGAGTGGTGGACAGGTGGCGAAAGAGTGGGAATAGGGTGAGGAGAAACAATGGGCTATTTTCTGATAGATTAAGATGGTCCGAAACTGGAACCTTTTATGGAGCTGGTTGATACATCTGGGAGATCCGGAGTCCGGGGGAAGGGGGGGTAGAATTAGACAAATGTGGTTAAAGGTATGCTAGAAGAAATAACATATGAATGTATGGAAAAATTTCGGGGTATAAAATGTGAGACTAAAGGAAGAATAAGAGATGGGTGGAAAATAAAGTTAGATTTGGAGTAATTAATGAATTATAAGTGGAGGATAGTCGATGTCTTTTTATTTCTTTGAGTAGATTAGAATTGGTTGGGAAATAATGGAAAAATTGTGTCAGAATGATTTAAGATGATAAAAGAAAATTGCTTAATTTAGATTTAATAAATGGACCCAGTGTGGGGGGAATCGAGGAAGTCCACAATGTCAAGTTAATGTAATGAATTGATATGGTGTTTTTTTTGATTATGTTTTTTTGTTTTTGTTTTTGTGTTAAAATGTCTGAAAACTAATAAATATTATTTTTTAAAAAAACAAAACAAAAACAGAATCAGGCATGGCTCTGTCTCTAAACTGCCCAGCCAACAGCCTGCTTCTAGATTCTAGCCCACACACCTCAACTCTGTCTTTTGTATTTCTAACTATATAAATTTAATAAATAATATAATAATAGAACCAGACAGTTGATAGAGGGGGGCACCCGTTTGCCCTCTGGCACAGAACCACTTGGTTACCTCAATGACTCATACTTGGGGGCATTACCAAGAAACTTGTTTGGCTATTCCAGCAATTGGATCATTGGTCAGATCGTGGAATTAGATGGAACTGGGACACACAGCCAATCTCCCATCCCTAAACTCAGCACATTATCTTGTAAATACTTGTAAGGAGTCCTATCTGCAGGTCCTGAGTTTGTGCACACATTTATGGCATCCTAGACTTTGGGCTCATAGTTCTGAGGAACCAGATGCTTATGAAATCCACCCCAATGGTGCTGCTGCTGCTGCTGCTAAATTCCAAATGATTTGATCTTGTTTCCTGAGAAACACTGACACTCGCCATTTCCCCCCCTTCCAATCTATGTGTTTTGTGTGTATCGGGTGCATTTATTTGCGTTGTTTGTAGCAGGACTGCTTTTAATTGCATATGCTCCAAGGACAGCACATTCCATTCTGCCGCGAAGCAGAAGAGAAAAGTGATTGGTAGGTAATTAAATAATTAAATGCACCCTTGCAGGTTGGGCATTTGCATTCAAAGTTAGCTGGAGGAATGGTTTTAAAGAATGACTGAGAAAAGATTGTGAGAGCATCACTTACATGGCTTCCTTCCCCCTCTTCTAATCTTACTTAGGCCTCCGATACAGAGTTTTTGAAGAAAAAGATACACCTCTAAGCAAATTTAGGGCTGCCATACATCCGGATTTTCCCAGACATTACTGGTATTTCAAAGGGGGAATGGAGTCTGGAAGAATTTCCAAAAGGTGGTGCTTTGTCCTGGATCTTAGGCAAATGAATCTAAAAATCATGTTTTTTTGGTGTTTTGGAGTTTGTAAAAACAACAACAACAACAACAACCCTCAGCAACTTTCAGGGTGTCCTGGTTTTTACTTTGTAAAATATGGCAACCCTAAGCAAATCCCTTAAAAAACCTAGTTACCCAATACAGATGAGCATACGTTCCATGAACATCTTTAAAAAACAAAAACTTTCAACTCTGCCAGCAGGGTTGGGATGAGGGAAAGACCTCCATCCTTCGTAAAGGAATGCCAGTGTGGCATAATGGCTGGAATGTTGGACTATGACTTGGGAGACCAGAGTTCGAATCCCCACTCAGCCGTGAAGCTCATTGGGTGTCATTGGGCCAGTCACCATCTCTTAGCAGGTTGATGTGAGGCAAACCATGCATATTACATTGAGCTCCTTGGAAGACAAGGTGTTATATAAATGTAATAAATAGCAAAAACAAATATAAAATAAAATAAATTTCTATTTTTTTCACTCTCTCGGCTATTGCTGCTGCTGCTCTCTCTTCCTTTTTCACCTGCAGAGCAAGCCAACCGATGAATCCCTCAGCTGTACAGGCTCTGTGAGTAAATCATGTTTTCAGAAGTCCCCTCAATCCAGAGGAAAGAGTTCGGATAACTCAGCGTTTGCCTGTGCATTCTACAAAAGCCAGTAAATTACTCCTCAAAGCAAGTGTACTTAGAGAAATGTCAATCTCCCAGCAGTCTTGAGGAAATAAATTGAAAAAAAAGAAACTGGCGCATTTTGACACCTGCCCATATGTTTCTCAGGCTTTGAGGTTCTGGGTTCTCTCTCTCTCTCCCCCACCTTGAGATTGCAAGTTATGAAAAGTCTAAGATGAGATTTTGTACCACAAGCACTTTTTGGATAGGGCAAGCTGTCCTTTCAAATGGGCTCTTATCAGACACTGTTTATCATGTCATTTTCAGGAAAGGCAGCCAGAAGAGAAACTTGTGCTGTACAGGAGAGGAGCAGATCCCTCCATCTGACAGGAGAAAATGGAAGGCTCTAGTTAAGGGAAGGTCAGATGGGGTTCCTGGGGCAAGTTCATCAGCAAGGCTCTGGCAATACTATCCAGCTTTAATCAAGGTGTGCAAAATAGCTTGCTGGCAGTTTTGTCATGAAATGAATAAGAGAACAAAAAGTTACAAAATGGGTTTTTCTACATTGTGACATCAAATGGCTGGGGCAACCCCAACTCTCACAAATAGATTCAGAGGGAATGCCAAGAGGACCACACTGGGTGGGAAATCGGTTCTGCCAAGGGGGACCATTCCACTGGTGAATAGACACTACTAGACTTCACCCTTTGATAAATATATGGATTATATTTAAAAAAATCTTTCCAGTAGCACCTTAGGTAAAAGGTAAAGGGACCCCTGACCATTAGGTCCAGTCGTGACCGAATCTGGGGTTGCGGCGCTCATTGGCCAAGGGAGCCGGCGTACAGCTTCCAGGTCACATGGCCAGCATGACAAAGCCGCTTCTGGCGAACCAGAGCAGCACATGGAAACACCGTTTACCTTCCCGCTGTAGCGGTACCTATTTATCTACTTGCACTTTTTGAGGTGCTTTCGAACTGCTAGGTTGGCAGGAGCTGGGACTGAATAATGGGAGCTCACTTCATCACAGGGATTCGAACCGCCGACCTTCTGATTGGCAAGCCCTAGGCTCTATGGTTTAGACCACAGTGCCACCCACGTCCCTTAGAGCACCTTAGAGACCAACTAAGCTAATCATTGGTATGAGCTTTTGTGTGCATGCACACTTCTTCAGATGCACGAAAGCTCATACCAATGACAAACTTAGTTGGTCTCTAAGGTGCTACTGGAAGGATTTTTTTTAAATTTTGTCTCGACTACAGCAGACCGACATGGCTACCTACCTGTAACTAGAATTATGGATGATATGTCCATTTCCCTCCCCCCCCCAGCCAGAACTCACTGGAACTCAGTTCCGGCACCTCTCAGGTGGGTATCATTGCCATTCAAAGAGAACATGGGAGATGTTCATGGTGAGTTCTGGCACCTCTTTTTCTAAAAAAAATAGCAGCGAAAATATCTATCCTATGTCTGCAAGATATGAGAGTTAAATAAAACTTGCATATCTAAAGACAATTTCTCTCTGAATTGCTAGAGATAAACGTCACAGGAGGACAGTTGCATTATCATGCCCTGCTTATATGTTTCCTAGAATCAACTGGAACTGGCAGGTTGCGTCCTTGATCTGATCCAATACAGTTCTTCTCATTTGTGAAATCCTGACTACCGGAGTGCCATTCAGATGTTATTGGAAATGCCCCATTTTAGTGGGGTTCAGTCACTCACTCACAAAAATATCGCTGCAGAAACTCTGTTCTTCATTCCACGGAGCAGGAGAAAATGCAGGGGGGGGAGAGAGGGGGCTGATCTTAGGGAAAAGCAAAGGGAAAGGAGCCCACAATCGACAGCGATCAGCTGGAGCCTCCCGGGGATCGACCAGTCTGTTGGACATTCCTGGCCTAAACCACTGAGCCTCTTGAGCTTGCTGATCAGAAGGTTGGTGGTTCGAATCCCCATGATGGAGTGAGCTCTCATTGCTCCGTCCCAGGTCCTGCCAACCTAGCAGTTCGAAAGCATGCCAGTGCAAGTAAATAAATAGGTACCACTGTGGCAGGAAGGTAAACGGCATTTCCGTGCTCTCTGATCTCGTCACGGTGTCCCATTGCACCAGAAGCGCTTTGGTCATGATGACCATATGAACCATAAAACTACTGTATGTGGACAAACACCAGCTCCCTCGGCCTGAAGCGTGATGAGTCAATTCAAGTTTGACTGAACTTAATTGTCCAGGGGTCCTTTACCTTTACCTATTAGACTCAAACTTTCATCAGCCCCAGCACGGTCACTAGTTAAGGATGAGAAGAGTTGTTTTGTAGGGTGCCACATTAACTACCCTTGCCTCATTGCATGACGGTGCTGAATTACAAAGCCAGACTAACAGCAAAGGGTTAGGTTTCCATACCAAAATATATTTCTTCTCTCCAGTTACCAGTCTCTGTTGCCACTGCAGGCACTGTGATTCTCCAGCAGTTTGACTTCACCTCAGAGGCGCACTCCATTGTCTTTTGAGAGAGAGAGATGCCAACAACATTTATACCCCACTTCTTGAAAAGGTTTCTCCATAAAAGCGTCTTAGAGTCTCCAGCAAAGCCAACTCTACCTGACTATATATCTATATCTCTATATCTATATCTATATCTATAAATTCCTTCCAGCAGCACCTTAGAGACCAACTAAGTTTGTCATAGGTATGAGCTTTCGTGTGCATGCACACTTCTTCAGTGCATGCACACGAAAGTTCATGCCTATGACAAACTTAGTTGGTCTCTAAGGTGCTGCTGGAAGGAATTGTTTTATTTTGTTTCGACTACGTCAGACCAACACAGCTACCTACCTGTATAGATAGATAGATAGATAGGTAGGTAGATAGGTAGATAGGTAGATAGGTAGATAGGTAGATGGATATAGATAATCAATTTTATTAATATTATCAACAAAATATAGCAATACATCAAGAAAAAAAGAAAAAAATCCAAAACTTACAGATTTAAACACAAAACTAAGAACGAAAGAAAACAGAAAAAAGATAAAAGAAAAGAAACAAAGGTAAAAGACAAAGAAAAAAGAAACAAGACAAACACATTTCATACACCATATTCATTGTTACATAAGCACATGTTGATAAATTAAAGACTTCCACTGACTTCACAACACTTCATTTCAATCTCATTAGATAGATATCTTTATTTTGGCTATAAGCCCACAGAAATAAGAATACAGTAGATCAGAAACATAAAACGCACATACACATTTCTGATACATAAATAAAATGTAAGTTCAATCTCATTATATCTTTCTGTATTTCTTTATTATACCAAACCTAAGTTTATTTATTTATATATATGTCATTATTCCTTCCCCTTTCTATTCACGAATTTAAAAAAATATTCTTTCAAACGGTCCCATTCCATAGGTGTCAACTCCCAGATTGAAAAATCCAGGATCGGCAGCGGCATGGCACCGGAAGTCGCGCTGCGGCCATTTTGGATCTGGGCAGAGCAGCACCAGAGGTTGCTTCTACGCATGCTCTGCCCATTTCCAAAATGGCCGCAGCGGCAGAAATCATTTCTGCAGATGTCCAGAGACTCCAGACATGCGCAGAAGGAGCCTCCCCAGGCCGGTAAGAATCCAGGGAATTTATGGGGTTTTTAAAAATCCGGCCTGCCAGCGGGAAACGGCTGGAAAAAGGGGGGTTTCCCGGGGAATAGGGGAGACTTGGCAGCTATGGCAGGAGCTGGGACCAAGCAACGGGAGCTCACCCTGTCGCAGGGATTTGAACCGCCAACCTTCTGATCGGCAAGCCCTAGGCTCTGTGGTTTAACCCACAGCGCCACCCGCATCCCATTAAGCAAGGTATATAACCTACTTAATTAAATCCAATGCAGATATATTTCTTCTTTTCTTCATACATTCTTTAGTTCATATATTACACAGTCCTCAAATGTGGTTAAGGAAAGGTCCCCAGAATGTCACAGACAATACAGCTGATAAGGTTGACTAGCATAGGTAGCAGACACCGGCAGGCTGGCTCTGAGTAGGACAGAGGGTAGAACAAGGTAGAACAAGGTTTCCAGATATTTCCTTGTTTCGTCCCAAAGGGTTTCCTCAGTTATTAATAGTTCATCAAAGTGTGTAACAGATTACATAAGCAATAATTCTTGGACGATTCTCAATAGTATTTCTACCCTCTATATGTTATACTATTGCATCTGCGTAACAAGGTATTGTATTTGTTATATATATATATATATATATATATATATATATATACACACACACACACACACACACACACACACACACACACACACTGTCAGGAGTATGGGCAGGAGTCAGGCTCTGGGGCCTGTAGTGCTTTGCAGGACTGGGGCCTGCCTCAGCTTGTGCTGGAGAGGCAAGGAGTGACCACTCAGGTGAGACCACTTGATACCTCACTGCACCTGGTGGCAGGAGCTGAGAGGGATAAAAGCTCAGCATTTCTCTTCAGCTCTTTGCCACAGCAACGCTATCCCTGCCTGGTTGCATCTGGCCTCTTGCTCCTTGCTCCTTGGACCCTTGCCTTGCCTTGCCTTGCTCCTTGGACCCTTGCCTTGCCGATGCCTTGATCCTCGACCCTTGGACCTTTGCCTTGCTGACGCCTTGCTCCTTGACTCTCAGACCTTCGCCTCTGCCTTGCTCCTTGACCCTGCGACTGGACCCTCAACCCTGCACCTGTTCCTGCTTCTACACCACCATCTTGCCTCTGGTCCTGACGTCCTCAGCCAGGGCTTCAACCGCCCGTCGACCGGGCCGTGACACACACACAGCCAGCCAAAGTCAAAGCATTTATTTCAGTTTAACAAAATCAGCAGGAGTTGAGCTGGATTGTGCCCCGTGCCATTTATTGAACATCTTGGGTAAATGAACTTCAGTTTGCAATCAGTTTGCTCTACCCATCAGAACAATTCTTACAATTATTTATCTGCAAGTTCAACTCTTCATTTCCATGAGTTTGGCTCCCCAACCCTCATGTTATACACTGAAACTAATGTGAACACACACACACTTCCGAACACACACTTCCACAGCACATGGCCTCACACCATTTCCAGCTGCATATTTGCACGTTTTATTTTGTATTTAAAATTAGGTCCTGAGCAGATGGTAAAGGCAGTGTTGAAATTAATATGTGCAGTGGAGTGAAATGAGAGATACTGCCAATAATTCTTCCTGTGTTTTGCATTTCTATGGCAAGTCATGGAAATCTGATTTAATTGACTGTAACTAAAAGGAGAAAAACTGAGGACTCTGGAGGAAATCAGCAAAAACGTATTACAAAGCAAAACATAAGTTTAACAACAGGTTTCTTTATGTTTAATTTCTTTTTTTCCGCAAGCTTTTGTTGTTGTTGTTGGCATATTTTGCAACACATGTAAACTCTAATCTAGCCTATTACATTGTTAAGTTTGTGTTGGGAACATGTGACCTGATGCTAGTTGACCATTTTGTATATACAGTAAAAATTAAACAAGAATATAAGAGTTGTTTTTTAAGGGGTGCCACAGAAAATTAATTCTGAATTAAAGGTAACATAAGGGGAAAGTACAATTCAGTAAATATTAGGGGTGTTCTCTGGGGGGGCAAATAAAATTGGGGTGATTCAGGATTCTTTTCCTCTTCCTGAGTGTGATGTCAATACCTGCACCCAAGTCATATCAGGGGCCTCACAAAGCCTTATGTTAATCTGTCTGTGGTTTCTGCCATTTTCTATCCACATTGCTCAATGTTTTCCTGTATCCCTCTGTTTCTCTAGCTTTGAAAGAAGTGAGGCTGCCCTAATGTTGCCTCCAAAGTATCGAAGAGCTGTGGGTTGTTGTTGTTGTTGTTGTTGTTGTTGTTGTTGTTGTTGTAAAAGGGCAGCAGCTGAGGATTCTTTCAAAATGTTAAGCCAGGCATAGGCAAACCCGACCCTCCAGATGTTTTGAGACTACAGTTACCATCATCCCCAATCACTGGTCCTGTTAGCTAGGTATCATGGGAGTTGTAGGCCAAAAACATCTGGAGGGCCAAGTTTTAAAAAGTTTACATTGCTCTGATTTAAGTGTTTTAAAGGCCCCCCTTTGCATGCCTGAGGCTAGAATAAGAATAATAGAATCTTAAGAGTTGGATGATACATCAAGGGTCATCTAGTCCAACCCCCTGCAATGCAGGAATCTCAGCTAAAGCATCCACAACAGATGGCCATCCAACTTCTGTTTAAAAACCTCCAAGGAAGGAGAGCCCGCCACCTCTCGTGGGAGTCTGTTCCACTGCTGAACAGTTCTTACTGTCAGAATGTTTTTCCTGAATGTTTAGTCGGAATCTCCTTTCTTGCAACTTGAAGCCATTGGTTTGAGTTCTGCCTTCCAGAGCAGGAGAAAACAAGCTTGTCCCCTCTTCCATGTGACAGCCCTTAAGATATTTGAAGATGACAATCATATCTCCTCTCACTTTCCTCTTTTCCAGGCTTAACATACCCACCTCCTTCAAAAGCTCCTCATAAGGCTTGGTTTCCAGACCCTTGATCATCTTAGTTTCCCTCCTCTGCACACGATCCAGCTTGTCAACATCCTTCTTAAATTGTGGTGCCCAGAATAGGACACAGTATTCAAGGTGTGGTCTGATTAAGGCAAAATGGAGTGATAATATTTCTTCCCTTGATCTAGACACTATACTCATCTTGATGCAGCCTAGAATAGCATTAACTTTTTTTTTTGCTGTTGCATCCCACTGTTGACTCATGTTAAGCTTGTGGTCCACCAAAACCCCTTAGATCCTTTTCACATATACTTCTAGTAAGCCAGGTGTCCCCCATCCTATATTTGTGCATCTGGTTCTTCCTGACTAAGTGCAGAACCTTACATTTGTCCCTATTGAAATTCATTTTGTTAGCTTGCGCCCAGTTCTCTAATCTGTTAAGGTCATTTTGAATTATGCGAATCCAGTCCCTTTTAATAAGGATTGCTTCCAGGCAGAGGCTTAATTTGGAAATGCTAGATGTAGGGTGCTTCAAGATAGGTGTTTATTGTAGGATCTAAGCAAGATTTTTTTTGCAGCCCTGTCACTATCTGGTTGGCATCAAAATGTCAAAAAAAAGGGGGGGGAGAGGCTGACATTTGGAAATGGCCATTCCAACCCTGTCCCACATGTGGACGTCTTGTCATGTTGGTAAGATTGCAGTTAGTTGCCCTAGATAGATGAATCACAACAGCCCATCAAAACAACAGTCCATAACATCAATTTTAAAAGTTGTAGATATTGGGAGGGCTGGGGAGAGGTGCCCCCCTAAAACATTTCATTAATCTTCATTGAGGGGCATGCCAATTATTATTCTTGTTGTTTGAGTTCTTACCTACCCTTTATCATAAGGTCCCAAAGCAGCAATGTTAAAATACAGCTGCCAGATTTAGCCTTGCCTTGGGCTGCGGAGTTGCTGTTGGTTTTTTGTATCTTCGTTTTAGATCCTGTTATGATTTATGTGGAAATTGTTCAGTGTAGTTATGTATTTTTAAATGTTTTGCTTACTGTTTATGACTACTTTTGTTGTAGTTATGTGGGTGCCCCCCCCATGCTGTAAGCCGCCTTGAGCATGGTTTCAACTGTGGAAAGGTGGCATACAAATAAATTGATGTATGTACATATGTATGTATGTATGTATGTATGTATGTATGTATGTATGTGGAACCATTGGATCTGGAGATCCCTCACCCAGGACTATAACTAAAATTAACCCCCTCTGGTATTAATGGAAGGGCTTTACATACTGTTCACATCACTTGACATGAATGAGCCTTAAAAGTGCTTAACTTTGCCTGGATCATTTTAATGCATGTCCCATTTAAAATCCAAGTGATGTAAAAAAAACACTGCTGGATTGCACCCCCTGTCTGAACAAGATTGAAGATGCTGTCCTGATCCACCAACAACAACCAAACGTTTATGCACAGAAGAAAAAAAGGTTCTTATATTAAGCTTCTCTCCTTCACATGACTGCTGCACTTCTGAATCCTGAAGTCATGAAAACACACACACACACACACACACACACACACAGAGAGAGAGAGAGAGCCTTCTTTCCAGTTGTGGGTTTCACAGAGTTGAGAAATCCAGGCATCCCATCCAACTTTTTGGTAGACCATCTCTGAATGATCTAGCCTACAGAGTTTTTTTGGGGTTTTTTAAAGTTACTTTGCTTCCTATTGGCATTGAAATTCCCCAGACCCTCATTAATAACAGTATTATATAGATAATGATGTCAGTCTCGTGGGAAGTTGCCTCTGCAACTTTTCAAATCACAGGACTAGAAGTTCCCTAACTGACGACACTCAACTGACAATTTTAATTTGATCTCTCTGACAGGCAGGGGACCTCTTGAGATATTTTAATCAAATGAGAACTCTGCTATTACTTGATGGGAACATTTGGCGAGAAATTAGCCATGATTTTGCACAAATAGCCTTTCAAGAGACCATCCTTGATTGTTATTATTATAAGATGAACTTTACAAATAAGAATCTAGGGCAGCTCAGTTGATCAGCTTGGATTGTACACCTAGGGTTCCAACTCAGAACCTTCATTTTTTGAGGAAGTTCTTTTTTTGGGGGGGGTGATTCATCAATTTACTTTTCTCTTTGATTTTATTGAGCCATATCTTCAGGCTGTATAGTCAAGGTTGTCCAAAGTAGTCAAGGTTGGCACTGGTATACAACCAACAGGGTTGCCAATAGGATTTCCTAAGCATACGCAACATTTTGCTCCCCCTGTTCCTACCTGCTTCTTGACCCTCACTTAACATATACCATTCTGAATATTAAAATAGAACATAATATAATATGAATATAAAATAGAACTGATTGCAAAACCAGTATCCTTCCCCACTACTGCTGTCATGCCACAAGATGCTCCATTAAAAGGAAGGAAGGAAGGAAGGAAGGAAGGAAGGAAGGAAGGAAGGAAGGAAGGAAGGAAGAGCTCCCACAAAGAAACAGCATAGCTAGAAAGGTGCCAATTAATGAAGGACTGATTAGTTCCCCACATGAGGGCAACAAGTGAAAATGAAATACCGGTAAATCAAATTTTTTTAAAAAACTTTCCCCCCTCTATTTTTGACAGTCTGACATGAGTGTTGTTGCTTACGTAGCCAAAACAGAACTAGCCATGTACAAGAGGGAGATTTCAGGTCAGGGAGAACACCAAGGTTTGCAAAATATTTAGAAAACTACCCTAAAGGAGAATCCCTAAAAGGGGAATCTGAGCATATGGATGGAATGGAGTATCCTAGGAAAAGGCATGGAGGGCACAGTGAACAGGAGTACTTCACACCTGTCTCAGGTCCCACTTGTCCATAATACTGTAAACTTATTCTCAGCCACCTAAAGCCAGCTCAGAGATAATAATAATAATAATAATAATAATAATAATAATAATAATAATAATAATAATAATAGGTTTGTGGCACTTGTGAAGAGGTGGTTGATGCTGGCAAAGCATCCAAAATATCCATTGATTTTGTTGGGTTAGCTCTTACTCAATAACTTGGTTGGATATCATCTTTTGATGGGGCACAAGATTACGTCTTCATCCACTGACAC
Source organism: Zootoca vivipara (assembly GCF_965207765.1). NCBI lineage: Eukaryota > Metazoa > Chordata > Lepidosauria > Squamata > Lacertidae > Zootoca > Zootoca vivipara. Next base: position 13,927,578 of record NC_142583.1, on the reverse strand, counting down.
ATGCTGCTGCACTGAGTCACCATATCCCTATTCCATGTTTTGTTGCCTTTATGATCACAACACAATGCTGACATCTACCCAGTAAATCAATTTACAGATTAAAGCTGGGGTGCCGTGTATTGCTCACCTTGTAGATTCTGTTTCTGAGTGCAAGGTGCATTATCAAGCAAATATACCTTACTCTCCATTTCTCTCTCCCACAATTATGTGTTTTGTGTTAGCCACATGTCTTATGAACACTCCTGATCTGGAAAACAGTTACAGTACTCCAAAGTGTGTCTATTGTAGGAATGTTAGAGAGACTTTTTTCAGAATGATGCCAGCTCATTGATTTTCTTGCAGTGCCATCTCACTTTCAGTTACAGATTCATCTTCAAGAATATCTTCACCGTACAAATGTCTGCTGGAAGATAAATCATACCTTTAAAAGAAAAAGTTCTGTTGGGTTTCTTTTCAGCTTGCTATGATGACATGAAAGCAGGAATTCAGAGAGGTGAGAGCTGGTTGCTTCAAATGAGGGAATAGTAGAACCTTTTTCATGTGGACTCTGAATAGCTTCTATTTTTATATCTGTCTCTTGTAATAACTTCTTGGTTTATGCTTGGATCTTTTAATTGTGGCTGAAATTTAACTATGGTTAGTAACATCATTGTTCTGCTGGATCAGGACAAAGGCCCATCTAATACAACATTCTGTTCTCCTGGTGGCCAACCAGATACCTGTGGGAAACTGAGAATCATGTCATGAGCACAAGAGCTCATGTTCCGCAGCAACTGAGATTCTTACTGTCTCCGACACAGGAAGCAACAGATAGCTATCATGAGTCTAGTTGAATCTGTCGCTTTCAGTTTCTCTCAATTCTCTCTTAAGCTCATTCCTCCACATTTCCCCATTAGTTGGCCAAAAAATGTCCTCTTGAAGATTCATCAGCATTTTAGTGCAAACCTCACCTAATATGCACATACTTATGTGCAATTTTACTCAATAGAAATAGAAATACTTGATTGTCACTGTACCACTTGTTTACAGTGAGATTAAATGAGCCCCCTCCCACCCCACAATCTCTCAGTCCTTGTTCCACTCTGTGTGCTGTCCTACGACCACCAACCCCGAATGTCAGCTGCAGTGTTGCTGTCTTCATTCAGCAGCCTCACGGCCCATGGGTAGAAACTGTCCTTTGACCTGTTGGTGCGGCTTATCATGCTTCTATATCTCCTGCCCGAGGGCAGGAGATTAAAAAGGTGCAGGCCACGGTGTGAGTCATCCCTGAGAATGTTCCTTGCTCTTCTGAGGCAACGGTCTCCCACCATAACATCTAGCAGACTCAGGGGACATCCCACGATATCGTGTGCTGTCTTCACCACCCTCCGTAGGTACTCTCTGTCCATGGCTGTCAAACCAGAATACCACACCGTAATGCATTATGAGAGAACACTTTCTATCGTGGACCGATAGAAGGAAATCATCAGTTGCTGCCCAACCTTGTTGTTTCGCAAGACCCTAAGGAAATGAAGTCTCTCTTGGGCCTTCCTAACCACCTGAGCTGTATTGACCCAATAAACACTAAGTTGTAGGCTTGCTGTAACCAAAATGTTGCTGTAACTCTCAGTGCTATTTTTCTAGGGGGGAAAAAAGGTGGTGGAACTCACCATGGGCACCTCCCTCATTCTCTTAGGATGGCAACGCTGCCACCAGAGAGGTGCTGGAGCTCAGTTCTGGCGAGTTCCGGCTGGAAAAGCCCAGGCACCTCTGAATGTTGATACAGTGCATATTGACACATGCTTGTAGTGCTGCTCCATCATGCTCTTGCAATGTTATCATCAGTTCCCGTGTGGCTTTATTCAAAAAGTAAAAGCTCTTCCATGGATAACTTTCCCAAATTAATACACTTGTTGTGTCTGCTAATCTGTTAGTCTGTTAATATGGGCTGGGTGATATATATATGGGTTTTTTTTCTTGGTTTAAATACATGTTGGTCTTTTGTAAGCCACATTGAGTTGCCTTGGCAAGAAAAAGCATTTGTTGTTGTTGTTGTTGTTGTTATTATTATTATTATTATTTTGCAAAGCAGATTTTCCTGATATGTGTCTTCATATGCCATTTGCTAGAACAGTCTGGGATATGCCTTTTTGTGCACATTACTTGGGCTGAACAACAGCACTGTGAAATTGTAATGATATCAGGAGACTGAAAGGTGTCAAACCTGATCCATAGGGATGGGAACAGAGAGCAATCTGGCCTGCCATACAATAATAATAATAATAATAATAATAATAATAATAATAATAATAATAATAATAATCCCCATTTCTGCTCTACCTCATTTGAAGCCTGGTCCACACAAAAAAGCATTGATGGAGGAGGTTGTATTTTGAAGTACATTTTGCTATTATTTTTATTGTTTCCTTTCTTTTCATTGGTGTGATTCACTTCAGCGGCACGTGCTGAGGGATGAGACATAAATTCAATGGGTCTATTCAATACTGCATAAGTAGTCTTCCTTCCCTCCCTCATGCAGCCTCCAATCTGCTCTGAAGGGTCCCTATATCCTATGCAGCCAATACGCAGACACAGGGAAATGTTCACTAAAATATATGAATATTTGATACATGTGGCAAACATATACCAGCCAGGTTTCGGTATCCCTCTTTGGAAAGAAGCACATATATACTAGAATATGTGTCAATTGGGTTTTCTTGTGGAGTTGTGGTATATCCCATAACCCAAATGGTCAGTTGTTTTAATACATTTTTTTTTTAATCTAATCTTTTCAGACTAAAATTGGTGCTCATTTTTAAATAATGTGTATCTGGAACCCCACATGAGGAAAATGTAGCTGGTGAAAAACGAATGGTGAAAGGCAGGTGAGGAAAGGGTTAAGCAGGTCTTCCCTCGACTTCTCTATTCAAAATGGCACCCTTCTAAGGTTACCTTTCATTAAAAAGAGAGAGAGAAAGAAATAGCAGGATTTCATTTGCCCCCAAGCTGGTAGCATTAAAACTTTTAAGTGAATGGGGTCATTAGAAGCAATCCTGGAGGTGATCATTTGTAATGAAGTGGGCCATTAGATGTGGGTCACACAGACACTCCAGGTAAATATGGTTAAATGAGCTGTGAGAGAAGGAAAGATAATACAACAGACAATGAGGCATAAAGCTAATATCCTTGTTAAAATCAAAGTGTTAGCCACCAGAATTAATAGTTTCTAGGAAGGGATGTGTTCCTTTACATGCTACACAATAGCATTTTCGAAATGAAGGATTTATTGCATGCAGGATGAGTGTGGCTGGAGACACAGTAAACTTGCTGCAGGGAAGAGAATGATGCAAAAATCGAAGTTGTCATTCATATGCAATCCTGGGCTCAATGAGCTCACCTCCCCAACGTCCTATTTTTAAAAAATGGAGGGTGGGAATGCCTATACAGTCGTACCTCAACTCCCGAACACCTTGGAAGTCGAACGCTCTGGCTCCCGAACGATCGAAAACCAAAAGTGAGTGTTCCAGTTTTTGAACAATTTTTTTGGAAGCCAAACATGTGGTGTGGCTTCTGCTATTGTTTCCGGTGCACAATCAGGAACCAATTGGAAGCCGTACCTTGGTTTCTGCACTTTTCGGAAGTCGAATGGACTTCCGGAATGGATTCCGTTCGACTTCCGAGGTACGTCTGTACCTGATTTACTCAGTGCCAAGAACAAGCAGGAAGATTCGGGGTCTAAGCATTGGAAAAGTAAGGAATTTCACATGCTCTTAGGCCAGGTAGTATCCAGGCCCTGACACCTAGCCAGTGGAGATTGCTCCTTTAGAGTGAATAGGGTGCTTCCCTACCAAATTTAGCTTGAACTCATCTGTCTGCTGTTTTAGTTACAGATAAGCCTTTTGGTACTTTATTTGGTTAAAGGAGAAATATGTAATAAAAAAGATGAATTTTCCTGGATGCCAAGATCCAGGTTTAGGGTAAGTACTCTTTGGTGAGGCAACCCCAGGATAGGTTTAAAATCACAAAATATGCAGCAAAGTAAAGCATGGAGATATAGCCTGTTGCTTCGAAAGTCCCCCACTTCTCTAGCATAAAAAGAAACAACACCCTTGGTAAGTTAAGAAATAGTTTACTTGCAAACCCCTCAAAGGTCAAATTCATGTGCTTTTTCCCATACAGCAATAAAACAACAACAACAACAAGGACTTAGGTTCCAAAGTGGCGAAGGTTTCTAAATTATTTGTATAGAAACACAAAGATGACTTGCTTAAGCCACACAGTCTAAGTTTGGAGCACCCAAGTTAGACTTCATCACTGGTAGGGTTTGCATGGTGGAATGGTAGAAAAAAGGCTTGATAACCCTTCCTCCTAAGGTGTGCTAGCTAATCCTGATAGGGCAGCTGACTCTAAGGCAGGGTGGTCCAACTTTACATACCAAGTGGGCCACAGGAGTACTTCAACATATGCACCACATATTGCCTTGTCACATGTGTGGGAGGGGAAAGCAAGGCAAAAATTTGATGCCCCAGTCGAGGCCTTGTGCTGCCTTTCCAAAGCCGGTTAAGGGAAGTGCTGGACTTCGGGAAGGAGACACAAGGCTCTAGGAGGGTTTGAGAGAGGTCTCCCACTTCCTTCCCCAAGCTGGGAAAGGGCTCCCACCTCCTTTCCAAAGCCTAGTTGGGACTCTGGAAAGGAGGGCTGATGTCTCCAGCTGCCCTCCTTTCCAGAGTCCAGCACCTCACTTACCTGGCTTTGTGAAGGCAGCATAAGGACTTGGGAATGTTGTTGGGGGCTGCCAAAAAAAAAGGTTGCAAGGGCCACATGCGGTCTTTGAGCCATCCTGCTCTGTGGTCTTAACTCCTTCATGCATTAATTAGACAAGCATGTTGGTTATATGAGACTGTTTATCCCACAAAGCCAGGAGCTAGCTTCGTTCTCCTTAATCTCAGTTTTGTTACTGCTCTACCTCCATGGTTTGCTGGAAACCACAGAGGGTGCTTTTGTGCTTGTGGGTTTTCTATCTGTAAGAACAGGATGCTGGACTAGATTGGCCACTGGCCTGATCCAGCAGGCTCTTCTTATGCTGTAGAACTCAGCAGAACTCTTATGCTGTAGAACTCAGCAGAACTCAGCAGAAGTAAAGATGGGGACGAAGTGCTAGATTTTCAAAGAGATTTCTAAAATATTAAGAACTTTATCAATGCCTTTTGATAAATCATCGTCGTTTAGTCATCTTAGTTGTGTCCAACTCTCTGTGACCCCATGAACCAGAGCATGCCTTGGAATATTCTTCTCAAAACTTCTCCTTTTTAATGTCCATGGAGTTTTCATGGCCAAAATACTGGAGTGGGTTGCCAGTTCCTTCTCCAGGTGGATCACATTTAGTCTAAACCAGGCATGTCAAACCTGCGGCCCTCCAGATGTTTTGGCCTACAACTCCCATGATCCCTAGCTAGCAGGACCAGTGGTTGGGGAAGATGGGAATTGTAGTCCAAAACATCTGGAGGGCCGCAGGTTTGACATGCCTGGTCTAAACTCTCAGCTATAACCGGTCCGTCTTGGGTGGTCCTGCATGGCATAGCTCATAGCTTCTTGGAGTTGTTCAAGCCCCTTCGCCACAACAAGGCAATGATCCATGAAGGGGGTTTAATAAATAGCACAGAATATATTATGGATGCTGACCAAACACATCCTTGTGTACTGCCCCTACCCCAGCCACTGTATGGAGGAAAGAATGCCACCCAAAGGGGGGGGAATCTCCTCGCCATTCCTTGTTCAATAATTTTGAAAGGATGGGGATCGTCTTTAGCACAATGCCCTTGATTTGGAGAGGAAAAAAAGCAACCTTAAGCAATTATGCATAATAACGGGGACAAAGAATGGAGCTACAAATCGCTTGCACGAAAAAAATGTGGTACTTCAACTGTGAATGGATAGATCAAATGAAGATCATTGTAATATTTTATGAAGATGATGATGATTCCGTATTATTATGGTTACTGCAAACATAAATTGCTGGCATTTTCAGCTTTGGGAAAGTTGAGCTGCCTTCATGACAATACATTGTTGGTTCAGTGGAATTGTACAATAACTAACTCAAAGATCCTTGAAGGAATTTGGATGAGCGATTTTTCTGCTGCAGCAGCAAGGAGCGAGATTGCGTCGTTTCAGAGAGCTGTGCGCCAGGATTTGATTAATAGCCTGTGAGTAGCTGAATGTGTTCCCGCCGTCCTACAGCAAGTGCCATATGGTGCATTATCACTTTCATTATAAACTGCATCTTAGCACAGTGACAAGCACAATTCCTGACAAGCAGGGAAAACATCTAATAGGAGAGAGACCATAATTTGTGGCAGTAGAATTTGCTTGATGTCCTAGGGCAACAGAGCTCACACGGGGCCAAAGTGCGCCATTTTAGTCATAACACCAACACATGCCACAACCCAAAGGAGGTTTTAATAAAATTCAGCTGCTGTCCTTTGGGGGCTGGTACACCGATAATATTTAATGAGGCTGTCATAAAAGGGAAAGACATAAGGAAGTTTACCTACACGATCAAAAAACAGGGAGATTACCATATTTTTCTGTGTATAAGACTAGGTTTTAAACAAAAAAAATAGGTTTAAAATTGGGGTTCATCTTATACATAGGTAGTGCTGAGGGGTGTTTTCTTAATTTGGAGTCCGCAAAAATAGGGAGCTTCTTATACATGGGGGCGTCTTATACATGGAAAAATACAGTATTTCTTGGGGGGAATTAATACATTGTGGGGAGTGGTGTTAATACATTAAGGGGGAGGGGAATTCAAAAGAAAGAGTAATAATAAAACAACATTTTAAGAATCAAATAAACTGTCATAAAATTGGCAGCAAATTTTCAAGAACTTTTCTTCAGATTGGATGTTAAGAATGTGTCTGTGTCATAGGAATGGGATTTCACTTCACTCTTCAGCAAAAAAGAAGGGGGGAAAAAAACCTCCCCAAAATAAGATTGTCGCTGCCAGCAGGTTTCACTCAAAAACACATGACAAAAAGTGGGAGTGGAAGGAGGGAAGGGAAGGGAAGGGAAGAGGAAACACAGGCACCAACTTTTAATGTCTTTTTCTCTTACACACACACACACACACACACACACACACACACACACACACACAATTAATTTGATTGGAAAGCCCTGAGCTCTGCTACCACCACAGCTGCCAAGGATTTCTGTGTGTTTTGTAGAATAATAGACTGAACAAAAAACGGCCTCTTCAAATGTGCCTGTCCCATCTGTCCCAATTCCCCCCCCCCCAAGAAAAGGAAGGGAATTCTTTGAAAGTTGAGTGGAGGGTATTTTACCACCGCAACACAACAGCAGTGGATCTTCTCTCAGTGAAAGGTGGGGAAGAAGAGGGGAATAGGTTTCTTTGAAAGCTCCAGGAAAGCTTATTATCAGCAGCAATTGAAAATGAATCCCTCCTCTTTTATTTTTATTTTTTTAAGTAATACACAATTCCCGGAGCCATTCTGTGAAAAAAAACACCCCACCCCATCCACAATTCCCAAATTTTCCACCTGTAAATAGGGTGACCAATTTGCAAGGGGCATTTGGCTCAAGCCTAAATCTGCTACACTCTGCCTTAAGGGCAGTACAAAGAACAGATTTTTAGGCTTTTCAGTCATATCCATTTACTCCGCCTCCTCTACATCATTTTGTTGAATGCCTGTAGAAGCTACAACTTTAGCCTCTCCTCTCTTCTCCTTTTTGACAGAGCTAGAGAAATCCAATAATAATGGATTCTTAGAGTCAAAATTCCCAGTGTTCTTTTTGGAAAACCAGCCACATTAAAGCTGTTCAAAATTACCGGCTCCCTGTTGATGTCTTCTGTAAATGCAGCCACTAACTTGTAATTATTAGAGGTTGTCGTTACATGACTTCCATTATATTCAGTGGGAATATAATTTGCTGGGGAAATTTGCTGGGGAAATATCTTCATATTTACCATTTTTAGTCTACGGTTTAAACCCTTGGGCGCTCCCAATAGAAGTTCTTTTTTCTTTAAAAGCCAAGGACTTTTAAAATTACGATCATGAAGGTTGGTTATGATTACGAAGGTTGCAAACAACATCCTGTTTTCATATCTCTAAATATCCCTCACCCCCCAGGAGTGCATTGATAATCTGGAGCCAAAGGCACTTAAAAATTACCTGCAGGGGAAATCTGCAATGTTCCCCAAGTTATCAGTTACCGAATAGGACCTTCTGTTTTCAGCTTGGAGTATCAGCAAGCTTTATTCTTTTGGAACCAATGAAGCCTGCTGTTTTTCATATTTAATATGTATCACTGTGTGCAGCCATCTCTTTGCACTTGAAAAAAAGGGGAAAGAACAGATTGAACTCGGCGAGTAATAAGAAATGCAACTCAGAGCCACCTCCAGTGCAATGATGCTGGAGCTGGGATTTGAGTGTTCTTCTTCCAGGGCCAAGTCTAAAGTTAGACATGATTTTTCTCTCTTCCAGTTGCCCTTGAAATTTCACTTGAAGCAAAATTATAAGAGAGTTTGGGATTTCCTTCTCAGGCGAAACATCTGAGGGACTTTGAGGGAACCCCGAGAGTTTTGATAAGGCTGCATCCTGAGATTGCTGGCAGGCTTTTGATTTATGTGGAACATAACGCAGCTTGGGAAGTTCTTCACATCTCACCTAAGAAATTATGAAAGAAGACAAAACACTTTTGATAAGCCTATTAAACATTCACTAAGGATTTAACACATTTGTACTTAGATTCCCTCACACACACAAACCCTGAGAATTGAAGGAGGCCCCCCCCCAATTTATTTTCCATTGAGCTGAAGGATATGTAAAAGCATGGTCTGGATTTAATGCTAAACCTATCTGCACCATACATCTAAAGCACCATTAAAGGTAAAGGGACCCCTGACCGTTAGGTCCAGTCATGGACAAATCTGGGGTTGCGGTGCTCATCTCACTTTACTGGCCGAGGGAGCCAGCGTACAGCTTCCGGGTCATGTGGCCAGCATGACTAAGCTGCTTCAAACAATGATGGTTTCCTTGAAAGAATCCTGGTTGCTGTAGTTCATAGAGAGAGAGGTCCCTGAGAAGAAGGATTGTTTATTAAAGCTTTCTGGGAATCGTGACTCTGCGAGGGTGAATAGGGATATCATATCAACTCTTGGCACCCATAACAAACTATAGCCCAAATAATTATTTGGGGAGAATGACTGAGAGGTTACATGACCAGAAGGAAGAGACGGTGGAAGAAGATTGGAAAAAATGTAAGATCTATTTGAAGAAATTTTGCAACTTATAGAAAATTATTTCCCTTAGACAGGTTTTTATAGGTGATAAGTGTAATTATATGGACTTGAAGTTAGAAATAATAAATGTATAAATTATGAAAGGATTAATGGATAATGATTTAATAAAATTAGTTTTTGGTTAATAGATTATGGAGAATAAACTGCTAAAATGTAATATAATGAAATTCAGGCAGAGGAGAACAAGGGAAGTCACACAAGATGTTATAGAAAATTAGGATTAAATAAGAAATCTGTGTTGTTGTTGTTTTGTATGTTTGTTTGTAGTGTTGTATTTTTGTTTCTTATAAAAAGAATAAAAAATTATTTTAAAAAACCAAAGAAGTCTTTGGGGAGCAGACTGTTTAAAGTGGTAGTGCAGATGAGACCTTAGCTTCAGCAGAGCTTCAGTGTCATGGATGCTCATCAACATAGCACTAAGCCATGGTTTACCATTATATGCAAACACAATTATTGCCTTTCATGCAACCCACTAGATCCTGTTGGTGCTGAGGATATGTGTTTCCTTCACTGTGCACACACCACTAGTTTTTCAGTTGCCCCCTAAACATGAATGATAACTGATTATTCAATAGCACAGCTTCCCCCTTTTGTATTCGAGAATGGGTGAATTAATACACCGCCAGAATATGCTGATGTTAGCAGAAGAAACACAATAAAATCCTTGGAATTATTCTTTGTATTGTCTCAGAGATCTCTGAAAAGGGAGCATAACAGTTCACCTTGCGTTGGGTTGTTTCTAGTTCAATTATGTTTAAAGTGCTCAAGGGTCTAGAACATAGTTGTGTAAGCAGAAAAAATAAAGTTGGATGTACTTTGGATAAGGATCTAACTCGTCCTAGGTAGGCATAAATGGTCAAAGGCAATTAAACAGCATTGCTGACTCATTCGTAGATTTATCTCTCTTACAACAGTCGCCATAGTGGTTTAATTAACACAGTTCTGCTACTTGTACCCTAACATTCAGCACTGCTCTCCAGACTCTAATCTTGGCAATATTGTTTCAGCTCTCGGTATTAAGGGAGCCATCATTAAGGAGACTTGGGAAGCTTCAGCCCAGACCCTTCATGTCTCAGGCCACATGTGATGATGCTTGAAGGAGCAACTACATCTCTGACCACACGGAGAAACCATAGCGGTCTTTTCATAAACTGTGAAATGGCTACATTTGCTTCATTTATTATATTCAGATCATTTCTATCCCACCCTTCTATTGCAATCACAATACACAACATGACTTAAAACATTAAAATAACAGAAAACGTTAACCATGTCAATGTAACAATGCATAAAAATGGGGATGTACAGCTTTTCTATGCCAAGGAAGCAAATACCCTCCTTTACTAGTTACAGGTAGGTAGCTGTGTTGGTCTGACGTAGTCGAAACAGTAGCACCTTAGAGACCAACTAAGTTTGTCATTGGTATGTGCTTTCGTGTGCATGCACACTTCTTCAGATACCTGAAGGCAGAGGGCCTTCTCGGTGGTGGCGCCTGCCCTGTGGAACGCCCTCCCAACAGATGTCAAAGAGGAAAACAACTACCAGACTTTTAGAAGACATCTGAAGGCAGCCCTGTTCAGGGAGGCTTTTAATGTTTAATAGATTATTGTGTTTCATTTTTCTGTTGGAAGCCACCCAGAGTGGCTGGGGAAACCCAGCCAGATGGGCGGGGTATAAATAATAAATTATTATTATTATTATTATTATTATTATTATTATTATTATTAATTAGGTGCTACTGGAAGGAATTTTTTAATTTATTTTTTTGGACCCTCCTTTACTGTTATATATATATTATGACTGCCATACATTGGGATTTTCCCAGACATTACTGTGATTTCAAAGCTGGAATTGACCTTCAGGGGGAATTTCCGAAAGGTGGTGCTTGTGGGTTTTTGGGTGTTTTTGTAAAGAAAAAAGCAACCTCAACAGTTTTGGGGTCTTCCTTAAAAAAAAACCCATTCAGGATGTCCTGGTTTTTACTTTTTGAAATATAGCAACCCAAATTGTTCCAATATCCATTAGTTGTTGTCATTAAGGAGCAGGGCTTTTATTTAGTTGGAACGTGCTGGTACTCAGTTCTGGCACCTCTAGACACCATTGCCATTCTAAGAGAAGGAGGGAGCTGTTCATTGTGAGCTCCGGCACCTATTTTTCTAGAAAAATAGTATAAACAAAAACATATAACAAATGCTTTTCACATTCACTGTATCTGTCTGTCCCCCCTCCCCCCCAAAAAATCAGCACTGACTGTATACAGCTTATGCTTGTTGAATTTAGACATTCCATTTTAAAATAAAACACACATTCCCAATGCATGGGCAAAAAAATATTATGGCCACACTCCATTTTCCCTGTGTGGAGACCTGGGAAGAGATTGATACACTGTTCAATAACAACTTTCGTTTCTCCTTTAGTGTTCCCACAGACCCCAAGGTGAAGTCTTGAGAGACAAGAACTGATGCAAAATATCACAACTTTATTCAACTTTTAATCATGATCTGCAGCTATAAAATTCAATTAACTTCCCTGCTGCTGGTATGTAATTCTTCAGAAACCAAAGAGAAATGACAAGGGGCTGACTGTCTCTTAACATGGGCAGCTCTATCTTGGCTTGGATTAGTGTGACGCTTTGATGCCAGCTCCTGAAGATGGTTGAGGTAGTACCTGTTTGTTCACCCTGATGTCCCACATGTGGCAGTGTAAGACCAGCAGGGTGCAATCATTAAAACAAGCAGCACCCCTTGCCCCAGCTGGCTGGCAATGGCTGGGAGGTAGTTGCTTACCGGAAGTAGCCAAAACATGTACGGGATCAATGTACTCTCAGAACCGCAGAACCCTCTTTCATTCACTGACAGCTTCTGAGGAATCCTTTACTCCTCCAGGAGCCTTCTCATGTATATCAAGTACTCTGTTTGCCTTCTCCTTTGTAGCCACAGAACCTCATAATTCTGTCCTGCATTTACAGAGTTAGCACCACTCTGCTTATCAGTAACTTTCCCATTTACCTTGTAATCGCTTCCTTCTTCACGGTTAATTTATGAGTCTGGTGTGCTACATTGTCACCCTGCCTTTTGCCTTCAAAGTCATTTGCTCGCAGTCCTGTGTTAAGGCTGAGTTCCTTCCTCAGTCGGCAAACCTGGAAGTATTTTCGCAGTGCATGCGTTCTGCGCCTGCGCAGAAGCGGCATGCGCAGAAGCGCAAAATCGCACTTCGTGCATGTGCAAAATGGACACTTCGACATCCAAAGGTTTCGACTTACGAAGAGCGCCGCGGAATGGATCGCCTTTGTAAGTCGAGGTTGTTGTTGTTTAGTCGTTTAGTCGTGTCTGACTCTTCATGACCCCATGGACCATAGCACGCCAGGCACTCCTGTCTTCCGCTGCCTCCCGCAGTTTCGTCAAACTCATGTTCGCAGCTTCGAGAACACTGTCCAACCATCTCATCCTCTGTCGTTCCCTTCTCCTAGTGCCCTCAATCTTTCCCAACATCAGGGTCTTTTCCAGGGAGTCTTCTCTTCTCATGAGGTGGCCAAAGTATTGGAGCCTCAGCTTCCAGATCTGTCCTTCCAGTGAGCACTCAGGGCCGATTTCCTTCAGAATGGATAGGTTTGATCTTCTTGCAGTCCATGGGACTCTCAAGAGTCTCCTCCAGCACCATAATTCAAAAGCATCAATTCTTCGGCGATCAGCCTTCTTTATGGTCCAGCTCTCACTTGTACCAGTGTGTGTGGGCAGATCATGTATGTCTCCACACTGCATTTTACCTAACTGTCCACAGTAAATGCAAAGTCCACACAGAAATACCAGACAGCTAAACCAAAGTCCTATTAAACCAAGCAGCTAAATACCACCCCCAGCTCAGGGTTATCTCATGGTAGAGAGCAGGTGAAAAGAAGGTGACCCAAGGCAAGTTAGGGACGGCCAAATAATTCCTACTCAGCCCCTAGACAGGTGACTGGCTAATCTCACACTGTGCCAAGGGCAGTTGTGTAAGTGTGATGGGGTGCTGCATGGAAGGAAGTGGTTGTGTCACCCTGCCTCCTTTTATAGAGGTGGTTCTCACCAAAATTGATTAACCCCCTTGGGCCACATGCAAAGGTGCTCTCCTCCTCTTTTTGCATAAGATTAGAAGGCTAAATCCACCATCAAGTGGGATAATTTTCTGACCATCACAGGTACAGAGGAGTGTCAATGCTCAGTCAATGCTCAGATTGGAAGGACAGATTACCTTGTGCCCCTCCCAGTGTCACTTACATGCTGTGCTTCTCCACTTCCCCAAACTCTGCGTCATTGACTGCCACTGACTGGGTCAAATGCTCTGCATTTCAGAACCCAAAGTAAGTTTTAACAGATACTAAAAGGCAGGCTGAGTAATGAATCCACCCGTGTGATTTAGTTAGGTGCAAGTCAGCATGTAAGTAAACAAGCCTGAAAGCTTTCTTAGACTATGCCATTGCAGAAAGCAGAGTTTCTGAACTACAGGAATAGCGAATTATCGATTCTAAATTCAGTTCCCCTCCTTGCAGTTGAAGCTATTTAATTTGAATATGTTTATATAAGCTTTTGTAAGATCATCAGGTCCCTCTATAATGTCATTGCTATCTATTACAGGTATGGCTGGCAATGCCTCACTTCTTCTTCTTCTTATCATTATCATTATCATTAGTCAGTTTCTCCCAATCTCATAATTGAGATCTTCTTAGACAGGTACTGTCACCAGGAGCCTATACCTACAAAGCATGTCTACTACATACCCACTGACACCCACTGATTCTGTAATTCTTCAGTTTATTATGATCTGCAGTATTGTACCCCATGAAATCTCTTGCCTATTCCCAGTGAAAATTGATCCATATTACATGCAGAGGAAACTTGGCATGCATATTTGCATCATGCATGGCATGTAAGTTTCTACACTGGGATGTCTTGCCATTTTTCAGTGCCACTGGAAATCATTAGCACATTAGAATTAGCAATTGAAGAGTGGGGAGAGAGGAGAGAACCTTTTTGATAGTATCCATCAGAAAGTCTTAGTTTCACCTCTGGGGCAACTTGGCAGTCTTGCGTTCTTAGAAACACCCTTCCTCTATCTTCCCTGTACTCACCATATCCTTGCACAAAAAAGTATAATGCTTTGCGTGTCAAAATAAAATTGCAAAGCCAACTGTTTCTAAATAGAAAATAACATCCGCACAAGGTCAGCTATAAGGAATAATATTTTTGCAGCTGTCTGAAATTGCTCTCCTTCTTGTATTCATTGTATAGCTCTGTGTTGTTGGTTATGCTCTGATGTACCTTCTCATTTTTATTTTTATTTTTGTAGGGGGAGGAAGGCCACAAACTTTTTTTTATATACTATGAAAAGTTGAAAAAGCCCAGTCTTAGATTTGCAGAGAAGGCATGCTGCCTTCTCTAATGGGATTCTTCACAGTTATAATTTGTGAAAGTGGTGATGGTATCAGTTGCAATAGGGAAGAAATTGTTTCATAGTTCCAACAAAGGGTTGGGAGTTTTGTGCTCCTTCTGTAGAAAGGACCTAGGCAGGAGTAGAACTGACATACAGAATACTTAGAATCATATGCACATGCCTGGTTATGAAAGTGAGAAGGATAGAGGACTAGACTGGATCCAGACCTTCACGTGTCACCCAAGAATGACCTGATTAGTTGCTTGTAACCAATGGAGTTTTGGACATATTTCTCAAATGTCATGACAGAACTCTCTTGAAACTGAAAGGTTGTTTCCCTCAGTTTTGTGATATGATGTGGTTGTTTGACACTGGATGACAAAAAGTCTAAAATTCCATCAGGAATCTTTCGTCTTCATGGTTACAAAGGAGATGCCTGTCTTCTTGTACTGTGCTACTCAGTTCTAGCAAAAAAGAAAGGTAAGCCACCTCCGGGTCTATCTATAAACTTGTAGGAAAAAAGAAATATAGCAATACAAGCATTTATGAAATGCACAGCTTTTATAGTTTGGTTGCAAAAATTCTCTGTAATCATCATTCCCCAATCAGGGTAAAATATGACAGAATTGTCTTTAAGGCATTCTCCCTCCCCATTAAAGAAGTGGTTTACTGCCTTATAAAACAGCAGAGTACAATTTTTATAATCCATTATTCCCACTTTCCTAAGAAATACGTTTTCATTTAAATTGCATGCAGTATTCACCACGATCCAGCTAAAGTGAAACATTTTGAATTCAGAGTAAATGCATGATGCAAACACCTATGTCTTTCCCAGTGAGATAAATCAGTAGAGAGAGGAGCTGCAGCGACAGCCTCGTGATAATGTGGTTGGGGCTCTGTGGTGCACTGCAATGACTAGTAGACCCTTGACCTCACTATCGCATCACCCCTCCATATTATCCTCTGGGTAAGTTGCTTTCAGATGGCTATTGCTGCAGCTCTGTCTCCCTGGCGACATCTGCTGCCCTCCTGTTTTACCATAGAAGGTAGGGAGAAGTTATTTCTTTTTAGCCTTCCACTGGTTGCAACAGGAAATAATTGATCCCACCAGCTTCAGCAGAGGTGTGGCATTAAGTGGCTGGAAATGTGGCATCTCAACCAGGGTCGTAGGAAGGGGGGTACAGCCCATCCCGGGTGTCACCCTGATGGGGGTGACAAAATGGCAGGTGGCACTCGTCACTGCGGAGGCTGCAGCATGCATGAGTCACACGTCTTGGCGCCTTCAGGCTCTGTGCTGTCTGCCCGCTGCTCCCCCCCCAGGTGTAGGGTGGCTGAGGCCCCGTTGCGTGCCCCACCCCTATGGGCACCTTGCCCTGCCCCTATGGGTGGTTCGCCCCGCTCCTGGACACACCACCCCAGGTGCCCGAGATGCTTCCCCCGCCACTGATCTCAACTCCCACCACAACATGCCCCCATCATGCTCTGCTTTCTCTAGCTCCTCTTACATGCCACCTACACCAGGGTTGCTTTCTTTGAGTAGCGCATGGGGCTGTTGTCCCACTGGCATACTTCCATCTCCATTGGAGGATAGCACCAGAACTTCTTGAATACCCTCAAGTGGCTTATTGGAAAGGTTAGAGTTGCTCCTTTAAGTAGGTGTTCAGGATATCAGGTGTAAATCCGGATATCTTCCAGCCCAGAAGTTTAATGAGGGTAGAATGGCACCATTGCATTGGTCTGTCCTGACCCACGGGCCCAAAGCACGATCCAGGCAAATGGTTTGGTGTAGGGGTTTCAAAGAAGGCGATCACGAGTGCCAGATTAATCAATTTCACTGCTTTATTAAAATAAGGTGCCAACTTACAATGGTATGCAGATCAGGATGGACACCAAAACAGGAAGCATTCGTTATGACTATCCCTACTCGGGCTAGCATTTTATACATTACTTATGGAGAGAACTTCATATGCCAGCTGGCCAAATAATCCCACCTGCCAGAAGAAGACAAAGGAGGCAGGCATCCAAGTAGTACTGATAACTTCCCGCCCCCTAGGCCAATAGCCAAGCATCCCAAGCCAACAGATAAGCATAGTATCAAAGCAAACCAGTAATTATATATCAAAGCAAGAGGATAAACATATGTGAGCTCATTCTTGCAGTAAATACCAATTAGTTCTGGAGTTATCTTGACTACTGTCAGGCGGCTGCAACCCCCAGAGCTGGTTGGCCAGGAACGTACAAATACAAGGAAAAGTTTCTTACCATCTGCTTTTTATTCCATATTTACAGAGAGAGGCTTTGGAACACAGCCTCTCGGATAATGGCATTGTCCCGAGTGAAACTCCACCCCCTCCATCTCTTCCACTCCCTCATGTGTCATCCCTATGGGTGCTGACAAGCGCCCTCTGCCTTTGAGCTCTTTGCTCTCCTACTTTCAAGGCTCGCTGGGTTCTGAGAGGGGGTGGGTCTGGAATGCTTTCTAAAGACACTGTGTCCATCAACTGTCGCCCCCTTGGTGCTTCTTCCTCCTCCTCCTCTCCTATTATTTCCCAACTTTCCCCCTCATCTGCCTCTGAGCTGTGACCTCCCTCAAAACCCCAGTTGTCATTCTGAACTGTCTTCCTTTTCTCTGGAAGGGTCAGGCTGGGGGGGGGTGACCTCCATCGTTCTTCCTCTGCCCAGTCCCTGACAACTGCCACGATGGCTTACAGGCCTTCCGAGGCATGTTCACTGTTGTACACATGGCCCTCTGCCTTCATCAGCCTAATGCAGTAGATCACATTTGTTCACTGAACATTGAGAGAATGGTAGAAGAAAACCAGAGCCCTGAGACTCTGGACACCAACAGCCAACAATTACTTGTATCTCATCCCCTCCATTTGCGGAGAGACTAGATTGTGACCAGTGTAACAGATGAGACAATGTAAAAGAAATGAAGGGGAAAGAAGTGAACAATCCGTTTTTAAAAAGGCACAAGGTGTAGCCAAGGGATCTTAATTAAATTCTGTTTTTGGGTGCTAAATGCAAAAGATAAGGACCAGGTCTTATTCTTCAAGCAGTGAATAAAACGGGAGTAGGGTGAAAATCCATATTCAAAAGATAGTTTTTGTTTACTAATATTTTGATGTTGAGATTGCGCTCATAAATATAGAGCAAACAACAACAAACCCATTTTCCCCCCACAGCACTACAGAGCTTTGGGGCAGATAAATTGGCAGCAATTAATACTCAAACACTCTGTAATAAAATGTTCGTGGAGTTTAGAGTCATTGCTTCCCTTATCAGCTAATTAAAAACAACTTGAGGCTAAGCTATCCAATAAATAGGTTGAAGAAACAAACAGTGGGAATGTAAATATATTCTCTTCAGCTGGATTGCTGAAACGGGTGGCACAGAGCACATTCATCTGTGCTGTAAGAAAACAAAAAGCCAAATTATTGTGCAGATGCTGGATATTTTTATTTTTTAGTTGTTGTTTTTTAAAAAACACCTTTCTCTGGTACTTCCCACTGTGGAGTTTCGGGCATTTCTGCTGATTTATTCTAACCTCACTGCAGATAATAATTGATCCAGCTGTGTAAGGAAATATTCCAAATGTAGAATGGTGGCCTTTTGGGGGCGGGGTGTATTCTGTGACATGTCATTGAGGCAATAGCAGTGGGTCATCCACACTGGGCCATCCACACATCATTCTGCTTTATTAGATGTCCTGTGATGTTTCCTCAATGTTACGGCATTATTGCCAACTGGAGGGGCACTCTTGCACTACAAAAGTGTGACAGGAAAATCAAATCCTTTGACAAGAGTTGGGTTGTAGTGTGGCCTATGTTCAGCCTTGTTGTTGTTTAGTCATTTAGTCGTGTCCGACTCTTCGTGACCCCATGGACCAGAGCACGCCAGGCACTCCTGTCTTCCACTGCCTCCCACAGTTTGGTCAAACTCATGTTGGTAGCTTCGAGAACACTGTCCAACCATCTCATCCTCTGTCGTCCCCTTCTCCTAGTGCCCTCAATCTTTCCCAACATCAGGGTCTTTTCCACGGAGTCTTCTCTTCTCATGAGGTGGCCAAAGTATTGGAGCCTCAGCTTCACGATCTGTCCTTCCAGTGAGCACTCAGGGCTGATTTCCTTCAGAATGGATAGGTTTGATCTTCTTGCAGTCCATGGGACTCTCAAGAGTTTCCTCCAGCACCATAATTCAAAAGCATCAATTCTTTGGCGATCAGCCTTCTTTATGGTCCAGCCTGCCACCCTACAAATCCCGGTTCAGAACCATCTGTGTGTAGGCTTCTGCCCTGACAGTCCACACCAAGTAAATAATCCACTTCCCCCCCCCCTACCATTCTTCTTCCTACCGAGCCATTGCCACATTTTATTCATAATATCTTTTTTTAAAAAAATCTATGCAGCTCCCGGCCTTTGTGTTTATATACAGCACAGAGAATATCAGAAATGAATCTGCATTCTTAGGCTTGGGTTTTCTTCCCACTTCCCACAAAGTGCAATTATCATTTCTGATAAGACGCAGATAATTAGATAATAAGACGAGATCCTGATTTCATAAATTAAGTAGCTTTGGGTTATACCGTTCCCTCGATGTGCATGTATAACTCTCATTAACATGAATGGATATTTAGCTCAAACATTAAGGGAAGATCTATTCCATTCACTCCAGTATCTGAGCAACATCACTAACTATTGCTGAAGTCCATGCTCTGCAAAGGGAGGGTTTTGTCTTTCTCTTCTTTTTGCAATCAGCATATTTATAGCATATATGCAGGAGGGAAAGTCTTAAATGGAGCTGTACAAGAGCAACCACTGATATTTCTGCTTATTGCGAATGCATGTTTTGTTATTATGTACTAACTGGTTTGATGTAGGGGGGTCGTGCATAAAGCCCAACTCATGTACAGTCATACCTCAGTTTAAGTATGCTTAGATTTGAGTACTTTCAGTTTAGGTACTCCGCAGACCTGTCTGGAATGGATTAATCCACTTTCCATTACTTTCAATGGGAAAGTTCACTTCAGGTTAAGTACGTTTCAGGTTATGTACGGACTTCCGGAACCAATTACACTAAAACCTTGGGTTAAGTACGCTTCAGGTTGAGTACTCTGTGGACCCATCTGGAACAGATTAATCCACTTTCCTTTACTTTCAATGGGAAAGTTCGATTCAGGTTAAGTACGCTTCAGTTTAAGTACTCCACGGACCGTCTGGAACGTATTAATCTACTTCCCATTACTTTCAATGGGGAAGTTTGCTTCAGATTAAGTACACTTCAGATTAAGTACAGACTTCCGGAACCAATTGTGTTTGTAAACCGAAGTACCACTGTAACACAGACTTTCACACAGTCAGGTGCAACCTCTACACATTTGCTTAAAGACTGTATACTTAAAATAGTTGCCAAAGGAAGTACTAATTCCTTATTTACATATGAGAAGGCACATATTATTTCAAAGCTTTATTTGATGAGCTGTAACTATGATACAGTCTGGTGAATGCTATTTAATGGCCATCAAGCAGTGGCAATGATTCATGACTTCTTTCATTACCTTCTAGCAGATTTAGATCAAGAGATAAATTGATGCATCCAAAACTTAAGGACAACCTCTGATAACCTTAAAGAAATCCCTGCAATTTGTTATGGTCACAAAGGCAATGAAAACACACACACACACACACACACACACACACACACACACGATTCTGCATGAGAAGTCTTGACTCAGTAGTACAGGGAAAAGAGAAATTCAGCACACACAAAAATTGTGAGCAAAAAAACCTGAATTAAATTGATCAGGCTTACTCCCAGACTTTAAAAGGATTCCCACACCTGGTCTTCTCATCTTTTCTTCCTAGGAATTTTCAACAATATCTGGAAAGCCATAGGATCCTTTGCCTTGGCTTATGAGAATTATGACAACTCTAATTCAACAGGCATGTCTCTAATGAACATGTGCATCAACATAACACCATACCTAAGGGACACAGGTAGCATTTGCAATTTGTGGCCTTCAGTGATAACACTTACGAAAATTGTTATTCAAGACTCCCCTGTATGCTGTATTTAGATTGCATCTGATCAATTAATTCTGATTCGGGGAATATCACTGCATTAATAATATATTTCAATTCATTAATTTGCATTAATAATAGCATAGACTATAATATTATTTTAGTGTTAGTGGCAATTGAACCGTGTCACGGAAGATTATTCCCTGTTTCTGCATGCTTGCCACAGCAGCCTGGCTTTCATAATAATTCATGAGAAATTAATAAGCATTCATAATGAATAAATTTAGGGGCAGTTTAATGACTATTCAACAGCAGTTCATGCACAACAAATCCAAATGTTTATCAAAGATGTTCATAAACTTGTTATATGAGCATCTTTAATGAACTGCTAAAACCCCTTAATCAGCATTCACTTTATTATGAATTTCCTTTTTGACTTCAGAGGAGGGCTTTTGGTTTAAGTTTCCAGGAGGTGGTGGACAAATATATTTTGGTGAGGAACAAAAAAAACTATTTAGCTTCATATGCAAAAACCACTTCGGATGTCAATGCAATTTTCTACACCCTACAGATGAGTAAACTGGTTCCCGCATCCAGTTCCTGAAGCATGCATTGGCACAAGAATGCCCACATTTTTGTAGATATGTCTGACTTTGTACATAAAAAACAACAACACAGGAATAGATCCGTAGTGAAAAAATCTGTGATATGGCAGAAGCTTTTTAAAATCAAAACTCACCTTTTTGGGGGGGAGGGGGAGAAAGAAAAGAGGATTACAAGTACCGTGTTTCTCACATTTTAAGACACTGTCTTATATTTATTTTACTCAAGAAAATAAGCCTATGGCTTATTTTCGGGGGGTGTCTTATTTTATTTTTTTTACTAACCAGCAAGTTGCTGCCGCATGGAGCCCCGAGCCAGCGGGACCTGCTGAAGCGCCGACAAAGTGCCCGGCAGCGCTGCGCAGAGCACCCCGAGCCGCAGAAGGAGGAGGATTCAAAGTGCTACAGAGCACTGCTGGGTCCCGCTGGCATGGCGCTGCTGGGAGTCCCGAGCCAGCGGGACCCAGCAGTGCTCTGTAGCACTTTGAATCCTCCTCCTCCTCCTGCGGCTCGGGGCTCTCTGTGCGGCGCTGCCGGGCGCTTTGCCGGTGCTTCAGCTGGGTCCCTCTGGCTCGGGGCTCCACACGGTGCGCGCTGCGGATGTTGCTGGGTCCCGCTGCCTTGGGGCTCCACGCGGCGCGCGCTGCTGGGTATTTTGGCGAGGCCCTCCAGAACTGCACTTAGCACTACGGCTTATTTTCGGGGTATTTTTTCAACGCATGAAAATCGTGCCATGGCTTATTTTATAGGCACGTCTTAAAATGTGAGAAACACAGTAGTAGTAGTAGTAGTAGTTGTTGTTGTTATTATTAATATTATTATTAATGATGTATACCCAGCCACTCTGGGCGGTTTCCATCAAAAGATTGAAAAATACATTTTAAAAAATCAGTCATTAAAAACTTCCCTAAACAGTACGCCTCTTAAGTCTCCCTACCCACTCCAGCAATTAATTTTACCTTGCAATGACTTTTTTGGGTTGAAAGCTGATCGCTTTGCAGCCAGTGAATAGGTTTAGGGACACACAATCAAACTAATGCTACTTTTGTGGTATAGTTAGCAATTAAAAAACAAACAAACTTTGCAATGGGAAGCATACTCTTTAGTCTGCCTATTTTTAGAATCTAGTACAAGTGGAGAGAATCCCCCCCCCCCCATAAACAAAATAAATGCATTCAATAAATAAATGTATTAATCAGGAGAACTTCAAAAGAGCATAACAGAATCCCAAGTTTCATGACACCAGCTCATCAGTCTTTCTGCTCGTTTTATGATTCTGGTTATGCATCTAGACTAAATTAAAAGGATAAAAAGACCTTACATGTACAAATTACATATCATTCAGAGTGATTATCATTTCGGTGCCAAGAAGCTATCCTCTGCAAGTCAAATTTTATTCAAATTACATTCATGACCTGCACAAGAAACTGTATATTAAGTATTTATTACTTCAGATGGGGGCACTTGCTTTGGCACTGCGGTGAAAATTGCACTAATCTTAAGCTCAGATTCATAAAATCCATGTATAAAGAGAATAAACCAATTTACGTTCCCCTCTAGCAGTAAGAAAGGCAGCAATGAAGAACTTATTCAGAACAATGCTGCATGCTTTCTATAGTTTTGAGGTGCATGCAATGCACATTAATTAAGCAAATCAGTCAATGTACTTTTGTGCAATGTTGGAGAGTATGCGTAGTAATTTGTCTCCGCAAGGATAAATGATAGAATACAATATCCAGAGTAATAAAGATTACTAGTACGTAATAGTCCTTGAACATTAACTCACAATACAAAACATGAAATTGGGGGTGGGCGGGCAAGGCAGAGGTAACTTTATGCTGGGTTCTACGGGTGGTGCTATGGTCTAAACCACTGAGCCTCTTGAGCTTGCTGATCAGAAGGTTGGCGGTTCAAATCCCCACAACAGGGTGAGCTCGCAGCTCCTGCCAACCTAGTATTTCGAAAGAATGCCAAAAAGTGCAAGTAGATAAATAGGTACTGTTGTTTTAGGAAGGTAAGCGGTGTTTCCGTGCACTGCTCTGGTTTCGCCAGAAGCGGCTTAGTCATGCTCGCCACATGACCCGGAAAAACTGCGGACAAATGTTGGCTCCCTCGGCCAGTAAAGTGAGATGAGCGCCGCAACCCCTGAGTCGTCTGTGACTGGACTTAACTGACAGGGTCCTTTACCTTTACCTCCCAGGCTCTGTTAGTCTCCACCAACAATGAAAAATCCACTGCAGTGGAAGCCCCTGTCAGTGGCATAGCGTGGGTTGTCAGCACCCAGGGCTGCACAAAGGAGGTGGGAGGGAGGGAGGGAAATTGATGGTGTATGCGTGCACATTCAACTGCCTAAGTTGATCTCACCCAGGAGATCGCAGCTGCAGAGATTTTTAAAAAGAAGAGTTGTTCCATTGTCTGGAGAGGTCACTTTGTGGTTTGCATGCAGTGCCGGATTTACGAATAAGCTAAACAAGCTATAGCTTAGGGCCCCACTCTCCTGGGGGCCCCAAAAAAATTAAAGGAAAAAAACTGGATGTACATTTCCAAAATATAAGATAAAAAACAAATAAAATAAAACTCTCATACAGCAACAGTGTTTTGTGTTGTGTACTTGTGTAGGCTTCTATTTGTTATGTGCAAATGGCTTTAGATACCTACAATCGTACCTCGGTTTCAGAACACTCCGGTTTGAGTACTTTCGGTTTAAGTACTCCATGACCCCAGAAGTGTTTACTTCCGGGTTCCATGGCACGCACATGCACAGAAGCGATCTGTGCGGTTCGTGCATGTGCAGAAGTGCTCTATCGGCACTTCACGCACGTGCGCTATCACCGCTCGGTTTAAGTACTTATCGGGGACTGGATGGCTCCCTGGAACCAATTGAGTACTTAAACTGAGATACCACTGAATTAGGTCCATGAATTACCATATAGCATATTTGTTTAGTCGTTTAGTCATGTCCAACTCTTCGTGACCCCATGGACCGGAGCATGCCAGGCACTCCTGTCTTCCACTGCCTCCTGCAGTTTGGTCAAACTCATGTTGATAGGTTTGCCGTAACATGCAAACGGAATTGAATCTGCCCCCCAACCCTATTTCAGGTCAACCTCCTCAGTTGGTACAGCATGAGTCTCTTAATCTCAGAGTCATGGTTTCAAGCCCCAGATTGGGCAAAAGATTCCTGCATTGGGGGATGTCAGATTAAATGACCCTCATGGTTCATTCCAGCTCCTCAATTCTATGATTCTATGAGTATATGATTCTCACTTTGGGGTTGCTGATTCATCAGCCTCATCAGCCTGTCAAGTGGTAAGGATTGTTTAGTCACACACTAAGTGCAAGTGATAATATATGTGCTAGAAGATGTGTTAAAATGATCATCTTTGGGGGCTCTACTTAACTGATAATTAAAATCTTATAAAGGCATGTCCAACCAGTAGATCGTGAT
The DNA here is from genome assembly GCF_965207765.1 of Zootoca vivipara. Taxonomy (NCBI): domain Eukaryota; kingdom Metazoa; phylum Chordata; class Lepidosauria; order Squamata; family Lacertidae; genus Zootoca; species Zootoca vivipara. The sequence continues at coordinate 13,902,801 of NC_142583.1, read as the reverse complement.
CTACCAGTAGATCCCTGGCTGATCCTGGTAGATTGCAGGATCATCCTCCCCCAGCTCACTCCCCCCTAAAAAGCTCAAGAACTCTAGTCACTCCCCCCTGGGAAAAAAATCATTCTTCCCCACCCAAAAGCAACTCTCCCTTGCACCACCCACCCCACGCAAACCCCTCCTGCCTCTAATGACAATGGGTAGATCACTGCCAGTTTGCTTGTTTGTTTCTTAATACTGGGAGTAGATTGCAGTCTCTTGGGAGTTGGATGTGCCTGTGATAATAATAATAATAATAATAATAATAATAATAATAATAATAATAATAATACCTTTATTATCAATGTACAACCTGTGTACAATGAAATTAACCGAGCCTCTGTCAGTAATTCGGCCATCCCGGGGGCCAGCTGTCAGACTGGTCCCACAGGCCAAATATGCGATTGCTCTCACAAACGTGATGAACAACACACAAGTCAGTAAATAAGGCTAAACTGCTTTATTTACATATAAACAAACTGGGAGCTCTACATCATGGCTCCCTCTCTCTGGCATAACAGCCAGTAAAGAGAAAGAACAAAGGAAAACAATAGTCCCACGTAAACATCCGGTCTACGTCACTTCCACTCTGTGGGAATGAAAGCACATACAGTCATATGATACACAATAACCCTATGACTGCAGACGGGGAATGAATCCTAACAGCCTCCCCCCCCCAAAAAAAAAACCTCAATCTCATTGCTCTCTGTGTGCTTGTCGCACAACACACCAACCCCGAAAGTCAGTTGCACTATATTATTTTCTGTTCAGTAGCCAAACAGCCCACAGATAGAAACTGTTTTTTTAGCCTGTTGGTACGACTGATTATACTGCTATATCTCCTGCCCAAGGTTAGAAGATTAAAGAGGTGCTGGCCGGGGTGTGAATCATCCCTGAGAATTTTTCACGCTCTCCTAAGGCATCGATCCCTTGCGATGTCATCTAGCGAGCTCAGGGGGGAGACCATGATATCATGTGTTGTACCATTATTTGTAATATTTATTTAATTATTCCACTTCTATAACACCTTTTTTAAAAAAAATAAAATCAAAAATCCCTCTTCAGTGGTATACAGAAAACTAAAGCAACAACGGATAACTTAAGTAACAATCAAATTTTACAAAATAAATAAATAAATAAATATTTGTTATGCGCGAAAATGCTACATGAATACAGAATTACTAATACATATTAACCAATATCAGTTCCTTCTCTTTTTGACATTCTTCCACTCTTAAGCACTTGATTCTCAGTCATGGCCCAAACAAATTTACTGCTCTCCCATTTAAAAAAAAAAAAATCTGACAAAGATTATGGATGCTGATTTTACCATACCTGCCAAGTCCTGGACGGAAAAATCCGGGATCGGCAGCCCACGACACCGGAAGTTGCGTAGACGCAACTTCCGGTGGTGCTTTGCCCTTCTATGGGCACCAGAAAATGGCGGCACCAGCGCCGGAAGTCACTTCTACGCATGACCGGAAATGCGTAAAAGCGACTTCCGGCACCGCCGCCGCCATTTTCTGGTGCGCATAGAAGGGCAAAGCGCCACCGGAAGTTGCGTCTACGTGTTTCCGGACATGCGTAGAAGCGACTTGGTGCCCATAGAAGGGCAAAGCGGCACCAGAAAAATGGCCACCGGCAGAAGCAGATTTAAGGGAGAATATCGGGAGACCGCCGGGAAACGGTAGGAAAAAAGGGGTTTTCCCGGCGAAAACGGGATACTTGGCAGCTATGGATCTTACCCGAGCTTTTCACTCTAGGGTTGCTTTTTAAGGGCAGGCACCAAGGTGGATGGAACAGGCTGCCCTCACCTGTGTCCCTTTCAGCAGCCAGTTATCTTCACTCTCCATATTCAGTTCCAAGTACAGCAGGTTGGGTGAGTTTCTTAGGGGAAAAATGGAAAAATGACACCCTCCACTCACATTTCTTTTGCTTGCCTCTGCCCTAGTTTCCTCCAGCTGTTTTTTTTTTAAGGCCTGCCTCCAGCCACATATGAAACACACTGTGGAGGGCATGATGTAAAGCAGAGGAGCAGCTACATTGTGGGCAACACAAAATGCAAATTAAGAGATACAGCGGTCCCTCAGGTTAAGAACTTAATTCGTTCTGGAGGTCCATTCTTAACATGAAACTGTTCTTAACCTGAGGTACCACTTTAGCTAATGGGGCCTCCCGCTGCCTCCATGGCACGATTTCTGTTCTCATCCTGAAGCAAAGTTCTTAACCCGGGGTACTATTTCTGGGTTAGCGGAGTCTGTAATCTGAAGCGTCTGCAACCTGAAGCGTCTGTAACCCGAGGTACCACTGTATCAGTATATATATATTTAAGTCGGTATACTTTCTAGATATGTTCATGACAAATGGGAAGGCAATCTGATGGAGAGAGAGAGAGAGAGAGAGAGAGAGAGAGAGAGAGAGAGAGAGAGAGAGAGAGAGAGAAGAATATCATACCTTTTTGAAAGTCTGCCACCAAATCATCCTGCCAGTGTGGCATTTTACAAAAATCTCTTACAGCAAATAACTGGTAATTGTGGCATGAGAGAGGGAATTCAGCTATTCGATCATTGAAAGGCAATATGGGATAACATCTCAGCGTGCATTGGAGACAGGCTTCTATTTCATGACACATGATGAGCTCGCAACGGTGAATTTTAAGATTCAGGAGTACAAAGGTGGTGAGTTAAGACCTGGTAAATCAAAATGAAACTCTACATTCATACTTTATGAATGAAAACGACCAGGGATGGCTGCAGAGATCTCATCTGAGCAGAACTTCCATATTTGCACCCTTTTTGAAACTGAAGGCACAAGTGCTGAAGAGGTCTGGGGATAAGAACTTAAGAGCCCTGGTGGATGAAACCAAAAGTCCATTCAATCATTCTGTTTCCTGTTCTGGCGAATCACATATCTCCCAGAAACCCACATGGAGGAGAAACTGAAGGACTGGAGGAAATAATTCCCTGAAGATTAGCAGAAATCCCTTCAAAATTTGCCTGAGGACTAAACTAGATCACATGCAAAATGCATGATATTAATATTAGGCAGGGACTTCCATTTTACTATTTTTGTTTAGGAAAGCCTACTTGGACATATTTATTTCTAAAGCAATTGATTTTATCTACATGTTGATAAATTTATTATGTCTGCTGGTTTTAACGTCTGTTTTAATCGCTATTTTTAAATGAGTAATTTTTTTTTTAATGTAAACCGCTTAAGGATTTATTTTTATTGCTAAATAAATAAATGAAAAATAAAAGTTCACACATCTGATTTTTGAAAAATAGCAGCCATGGTGGAGGAAGGGAATCAGCATGTAAGGAGAGGGGTTAATTTTTCCCAGCTTCTGTGGTCCCAACAAAAAATAGTCCCAGTGTGGCTATTGCTAGCACACCCATAAAGAAGACCCAGGAAGCGACAGGATTGTGGAGAAATGCTTATATTTATAGAAAATATAATAAAATGGGAGGATCTGCAAATAAATCAACTGGAACAAAATATAGTCTGGTCAGGAAAGTCTCTTAGACCAGGAGGTACCATCTACTTCCAGTCTCCAGGGCACGTCTGCAAGTTCAACCTGTGGGATCACAGCAAAGGATTTGAAGGAACTCTTCCCCCTTCTTAGGAGAGCCTCAGAGAAGTGAACAAATAGCCTGAGAGGTAATTCAAAGCATTTTTTTGGGGGGGGGGGAAGTGGGACAGGTATAAGATATATGTTTAAAAGTATATTAGAAGGTCATTGTCTATCCTGGCTAGGGTGATGACTTTTTCTTTCTTTTTTTCCTCAAAAAATATTTCATGTAGCACAAATGGATGAACTTTTGCCTATTAATGACTAAAATGAGGTATATTCCATTGAAATATTTAAAAAGGTCATGCACAAACCATTTTTAATTGTTTTTGTATGCCGTTTTACCATTTCATAAAATTGTATTAACAAGTCTATATATATTTCATATCAAATTTGGACACAACACCACATTCCACAATGGGGAGTGTTCTTAGCAACATTGGGTATACAAATGTCACACCCGTGCAAGGTAAAAGCCCCTTTTGGGGACCTCAAAACTCAGCCAGCAGACCCTGCCGGGCATTCTGGGAAAAGAACCTACAGGAGAGGTAGCAAAACATCGTCCTCTAGCGGTGTCTATACTGTTACTGCAGCTAAGAAAAGCTTTCTTGTGTGTTTGATGACCCTATATAATGTTGTATATATATGTGACTCTAAAGCTTGGGTTTAATTTTATATCTGCTTACAGTGACTTCAAAAATGGTAAAAAAACTGAAAAATAATTTTTTAAAAAATCATTTTGTGCGTAAGGGTTTTTTTTTTTAATCAAATATCTTTGAAAGTAAGATTTTATCTAATCTTTAATGAAAGCTCATCAAATTATGATACAGGGAAATGAGGTTGTAACAAAGTCATCACCCTAATGCCGGCGTTTGAGTGATTGTGGAGAAAGAATGAGTTGGACAATAATATTAAAGATACATACTGTTGTAAGAATGTATTAGATAAATAGTTAGAGGAATATATAGCAATTGGAGTACATTCATGTTTAAAATATAATTTATGCATTAGGGATTAACAGGAAATCATAACTGTGGTTATATATGATTTTGAAATAAGGGGGCATTTTCTTTTCTTTCTTCCCCCTCCCCCCATTTCCTTTTTTTATATGTTTGCTCGCTTAGGTTGGGATTATATGTATTTTCTTTTTTGTTCTTATGATGAACTGTCAAAGATAACAACGTAGGTGGAGTGGTATAATAATAATGATTATTCTATTAAAAGGTATTGTCTTATAGGATATGTGATAGAGAACAACATAGCGAAAAGCAATACTATGTTATAACAAATGGATTAACGGTTGAATGTATTTTTTCTTTTATTGTGATTATCAGTTTGTTCTGTAATATTAAAAAATCTCTAATAAAAATTATCTTAAAAAAGAGAGAGAAGTGAACCATGGACCCACTGGTTTGGTGTTCACCCAGATCTGTGTGTTAAGCCTAAAGAATTGGAAGGAACCACAAGGGTAATTGTCCAACCCCCTGGAATGCAGGACTTTCTACTATATCACACATGACAGATGGCCATCCAACTTCTGCTTAAAAACCTCCAAGGAAGGAGAGTCCATAATCTCCCGTGAGAGTCTCTTCCACTGCCAAACAGCTCTTACTGTCAGAAAGATCTTCCTCGTGTTGAGTCAGTGGGGACTTTCTCACAAGACCAGCCTGATGGTGGTGGGTCATGGAATAAAGGCTGGTGCTGGTGGCTAGCCATTAGCTGCTCAATGGAAGTCATTGACCCTGCAGAAGGCTCAGCCAGGCACAGAGGGAGGTTGCCAGGGTAATGGGTGTGATGTCACCACAGGGGGAAAGGGTGTCCCAAAAAGGTTTGGGGGGCAGGAGCTTCTGGGAAGAAGGAGTAGGAAGGGGGCAGAACTCCATGTGAGGACTGAAGGGCAGCAGCCATGCTGGATGGCTGGAGCAGGCTGTTTCAGAGAGACATGGGGATTTTGCTTAGGATTAGATTGAATCCGATGCAGCTGCTTGGGAGGCATAGCTGCCAAGTCTCCCGTTTTCCCCGGGAAAACCCCTTTTTTACTTACCTTTTCCCGGTGGTCCCCCATATCACTTCGTCTCCCATTTTTCTCCGTTATTTTCTCCTGCCGGTGGCCTTTTTTTTCTTTCCGATTTGCCCTTCTATGGGCACCAAAAAATGGCTGCCGCCAGTTTCAAAAGTCGCATCTACGCATGTCCGGAAGTGCATAGACATAACTTCTGGTGTTGGCGGCGGCCATTTTTGGTGCCCATAGATGGGCGGGGCGACACCAGAAGTTGGGTCGGCGCATTTCCGGACATGCGTACAAGCGACTTTCGAAGCCGGCGGCGGCCATTTTTTGTGCCCATAGAAGGGCAAAGCGACACTGGAAGTTACATCGACGCAACTTCCGGTGTCAAATGGCTGCCGGTCCCGGATTCTGCAGTCCGGAACTTGGAAGGTAAGTTGGGAGGACAAACCCGTTTTGGGATTTAAATGCTGTGAACTCTCCTTCCATAAAACTCAGGTGTAAATATGTGTGAAGAAACCATATTTCTAAGGCCCTGCAGACTCCGGTCGGAAGAGATTGCAGGTGGTGTGAAACAATACAATTGGGCAGACGCCTCCCTCCCATTCCCAGATCGGTACCAAAAGTAATCCACAGTAAATGAATTAATTTCTAGGACATACTCTGTATTTTTGGAAAGTTAATTGAGACTCCAGAGTGCATCTGGATCAAACCACAAGAGGTCTGACACACGGTGATGACATAAGTACGGTTTGAATGCAAAGCCATTTCTGGGATGTGAGGTGTTGACAGTATCAGTCAAGGCTGCTGCGATACAGTCCTTTGAAGATTGATGAAGTTTCATTATTCAAATAAGCCCTGCGTCTCCCAAGACTGAAAAATAATACGAAGCACAGTATAATTAAAAAGACTTTATACTTTTCTCAGGATGGAAGTAAATATATTAATTACATTAATTAATAGGATGAGGTAATAAATCTGAGAGAGGCGTTTCTCGGGGCTAATAGAAACAAATCAAAAAGGTAAAGATTCATCTTTCTCTGGAGGCTGAAGAAATTACATGCAGTTAAAAAGGCCCCAGGGCTGAATAAAAGAAATTAAAGTAAGCCATTCTCAGCTCCAGATATGATTAGTAATCCTCACATGTAGGCTGGAGAAGTTATCTTAAAGTAGTCGGGGGGGGGGGGACTACATATTGCTGTTGAGTTGCAATCTGAAGCACCTTTTGCACACTTCACTATCAACCAGAATGGGATCCTTTTATGATGAATGCATTCATTTTATTCATTAATTCATTCATTTGTTTGTTTGTTTTTTTAAAAAAATAGCAAAGTGATTCCAAAGCAGGGAGCAATTAAAATGCAGCACAATACAACCAATAATAAAACAAAAACAAAGAATGCATTGAAACAGTAACCAGTACGATAAGATTAGATCAGACAAAGCACTAATACCTTGTGAAGGTTGGGTAAATAAGGGAGTCTACCAGTGGCAAAAACAGAGAAGAGTGTTCTTTCCTTCCTGTTGTGTTTGAAACCCCTTCGGATGGTCGCATGATATCGTCTCCCTTTGTGCCTTCTTAAAAATCGCTTGCCCCATCTCTCTTTAATATTAAATGCTGGTGAAGAACCTCTGGCCTGTAGGTCTAATAATGGCCACTAGGCCTCCCCATTTGGCTTGTGAGGCCCAATTGCCTTGTGACATGCCTCCCTGATGAAAAGGGGATTTGCAGACACTGTCTATCAGTGCTGATACAGTGGAAACATGAGTTAGGAGTTTGGAGGTATGGTGTCACCCGTATACGGGTGACAGGCAACTCTGTTTCTCCATAACACCTGAATGGCGGTGTAAGCAAAAACAAAGGAAACACATTGTTGCCAAAGGAGAAGACAAACGATGACACAGAGCTGCATAAAATTTGTGCGGGCACATTGATATGTTTAGATGCCAATTGCCTATAATTTAAATAGGCACAATACATCTCACCATCGTTGGGAAGATTGTGGCCCAAATGAGTGCTCAGTTCAGGTGTAAACCATTGATGGGCAGCATGGAGGTCTCAACTCACTTTCCCTTCTTACACGGGTGGCGCTGTGGTCTAAACCACTGAGCCTCTTGGGCTTGCCAATCAGAAGGTCAACGGTTCAAATCTCTGCGGTGGAGTGAGCTCCTGTTGCTCTGTCCCAGCTCCTGCTAACCAAGCAGTTCGAAAGCATGCCAGTGCAAGTAGGTAAATAGGTACCGCTTTGGTGGGAAGGTAAACGATGTTTCCATGTGCTCTGGTTTCCGTCACAGTGCTCCATTGTGCCAGAAGCGGTTTAGTCATGCTGGCCACATGACCGAGAAAGCTGTCTATGGACAAACACCGGCTCCCTCAGTCTGAAAGCAAGATGAGCGCCACAACCCCATAGTCACCTTTGACTGGACCTAGCCATCCAGGGGTCCTTTACCCTTCTTTCTTTTTACCTTCTTACAGTTTTAAACCTTTTAAATCTTTAAACCGAACTTTAAACCACAGAGCCCTTCAAATACTGTTGCCTGTAAAGTAGGACATACCTGCTTTGGCATCATAGCTGTCAAGTTTTCCCTTTTCTCGCGAGGAAGCCTATTCAGCATAAGGGAATTTCCCTTTAAAAAAGGAAGAACTTGACAGCTATGTTTGGCATCAGTATAACAATACTGGATTAATGCCAAGACAGGGTTGAACAAAGAATCCGAGATACCCGTGAAAAGAAAAGCAGCCAGTATTGACAATTACCTACATAACATGACTGGCATCTGCTTCTTACATATCAGAATGTGTGCTTTTACTAGAATATCCCTGTTGACATTTTACTACTTTAATGCAGCTTCAACTTGATTTTCATTACTAGATATATTTGGAGAGTTTATGTATTGGCCTCTCTCTCTCTCTCTCTGAAATGTTTTTAAAAGGAGGACATTAATATTTATCGGGGTTCTCTAGTGTCCCCCCCCCCTTCTTCAATTGTCCAATGCTGCCTGCAAGCCGTAGCTCTGATCTCATTTTGTACAAATTTAGGTGCATGCAGAGTACTATATCAAGAATGTTAATAGTATAGTCTATAATATACTCTGTAAATGGGGATTTGAAATTTCTAAAGCAAATGTCACACCTGAGTAGCTAGAGGTGCTGCTTCGCTGTTTAGAGTGGTGCCTATCCAGCTATAACCACAAAATAAGCTTTGCTATTTTAAAGACTTCTGTGACATGTGCAGGGGTTAGTGGGTGGAGGAAATCATTCTTCTAGAATGCTTTGATCCCTGGAAGTCCCACTGCTACACCTTTTATCTTGGGCTGCACATTGATTTTTGATTTTTTTTAACTATTGCCTTTAACTAAACCATGAACTCTAAAAAGCACTTCAGTTCCAAAAGAAAACATCTTTCAGACATCTGAAGGTCCACATTTATGATCTTTTAAATGTGTACTTTATTTCTCATTTTCTTCTCAAACTGATAATTTTTCAATGTTTGCCCTTTTGACAGATCTGCTTATTAGCAGCAATGTGTTAGCATTTCAAAGAATTTTAATGAGGTTTAGTGCAAGGTATCCAAAACTAACCGAGAGAGTCTGTCACTTATTTGGATAGCAGTTATGTTGTGAATGTATGAGGCAAAGATAGACAGGTGAATGTGTTGATCCATTAAAAATAAATAAAAATCAAACAGAAATAGTATTGTGGTACCTTTATTAGGACCAATTAAAAAACAAAACCACCACAAAGCCATGAGCTGATTTCCGAGTTTTATAAAACTCTTCATCAAGCTCAGTATACACAACAACAAAGAAAAAGAAAGAATGGGAGACAAAAAATTCAGAGGATATGGTAGACAACTGCAGTCTCATCCACATCATACATAAAAATCTCCTTGAAACCACATGCCTTCTCTGAAAGAATCATCAATATTGTAATTTAAGGACACTGGGAATTGTACCTTTATGAGGGGTAAACTAGAGTCCCCAGGATTTTTGATAATGATGTGTGTATATATGCTTTAAATGTATTGTGTGGTTGTGTCAGGCTTCAGGGAATCGGCTTCCTCCCCCACCCCCACCCCCTGGCAGTAGATCAAATGAAAGGAATGCCTTACCAATTAGAAACTTAATCACAGCGAGACAACAAAGATCACATTCCTAGAAATTGTGGTGCTCCCAATTAAGGGGTACTCCCCCCGTCCCTATTAAACTACATCACTCCTACGTCTTGTAATCTGAGTTTGTAGCCTCTGTGCTTTCTGTTCTGACACTTTCTGAGCTCTCCGTGACTTTGGAGAAGTGGGGTGGATACTATCCAGAGACTGTGAAACTGTTAACCCACTTTCTTCCAGTGTTTCTTTTCCTAGCTGTTCCCCTTCCAGTATTTCCCAGCTTCTGCCTTCTGAACTATCTCCCTCTGCAACCCACTGTTCCAAATCTATACTGGGAAGATTCAGGAGCAGGAGCAGGGGGAGGGGGAGGCTCCCACCATTCCTCCTCAGTGCAGCCCTCCTCAGCAGAGTCCCTGACAGGTTGTAACCACCTGCTTTTTTCAAAATGACATCAGTTGCTTCTGGCTTATTTTCACAGAAGTGTGAAGATGTGAAACAGCAGAATCATAACTTCAGAGAATAACATTCCCATTCAGTGACAATCATAGACTCGGGGCTGTGCCCACAGAATACAAGTAGGATTTGCTAATAAATGTATAATTATAACATTTGGACTGCACTCACATAGTCCCTGGGACGGCCTCTTAGGTGGATAGTTTGTGCTATATCTTAGCCTCCGAGGGCATAGAGAGAAGGCAAACTTTAGACTGCGTACATTTGAAAAAATAATAATCCTCCAAAGCCCTTTTCTTACCAGCTTTGGATCTCCACCACTGGTAAAGAAAAAAGAGGGGGGGGTGCCAGGAGAGATTCAGGGGATGGTTCTGATTTGACACTCCCACAGTATTCCAGTTTCCCAGACATGCCTCTGAAATGTGGGGAAATGTGAGGAAAACCCAGAACTGGTTTATTCTCCTTCTACTTGGAAACAATGGGAGAGAAATATTGTTCCAACAGGCTTTGGGGAACTGATTGGTTTTAATGAAAGGGGTGGTGCAATGTTGTTTTTACTACAATTATTTGTATGTTTTAAACAGATTATATATTTAGTTTTGTAGGGACGCAGGTGGCGCTGTGGGTTAAACCACAGAGCCTAGGGCTTGCTGATGAGAAGGTCGGCGGTTCGAATCCCTGCGACGGGGTGAGCTCCCGTTGCTCAGTCCCAGCTCTTGCCAACCTAGCAGTTCGAAAGCACGTCAAAATGCAAGTAGATAAATAGGAACCGCTACAGCGGGAAGGTAAACAGTGTATCCGTGTGCTGCTCTGGTTTGCCAGAAGTGGCTTTGTCATGCTGGCCACATGACCTGGAAGCTGTATGCCGGATCCCTCGGCCAATAATTCGAGATGAGCGCTGCAACCCCAGAGTTGGTCACGACTGGACCTAATGGTCAGGGGTCCCTTTACCTTTACCTTTATATTTAGTTTTAATTGTTTAATTGATTCGTTGCTTTTAAAGATAGTTTTTTTTTCTTTGTTTGTAGAGAGTCTCGTTTTTATCTGTAAGCCACTTTGAGGGCCGTTAGGGGAAAAGGTGGGGTATGTATAAATAATAATAATAATAATAATAATAATAATAATAATAATAATAATAAATACCGGTATATATACCGCATATATTTTAAGTCTTTGTAATGGAATGAAAAAGGTAGCCAAAGTTTTTGATGTGGTGGTTTATCCATCTTTTGTTTTCCCTTCCCCACCTTTTTTTGGTTTCCCTTCCCATTTTGTTTTTTTTAATATCAGCCTTGTAAGTAAATCCACAAGTTATATTACTCGGATGGAAAACTGCCCTGCAAAATTCAGGGAAATGCAAATTTCAAAGCATTTCAGAAAGTGTAAATTAGGTAGGTTCAACCCTTTCAGTGCAAACTGAATCAAAATTCTCCCTCATCCCTTTGATATTGGAAGTGAGGTGTTGCCACCATGTCAAAAACACAGAAGGAAACCTAAAAGGTGCTGTAGAAAATGGATGGTTTTGTTTCTCCCCAAAAGGGGAAAACCAGCAGTCTCTGGTGAAGAATATTAGCACTCAAACCATAATAAGTGCAACTAGAGTGCTCTTATGGATGACACTTCTCCTTTCCTTCACTACCTTTTGAAGTTCACCTCCTTTGTTTCTGTGGTTTGTAAGTGGTGTCGCTTTCCCTCTTTCAACCCCCCCCCCCCCATGTTTTGAGCATACTCTCGTCTACATTTCAGAAAACCTGGAGGCTTAAGTAAATCCAATCTCTTTGCTCTCTTTCAATGCTGGACCTGGGAGTTTTGCTGGCATACAATAAATAATACACTAAATAATACACTGAAAAGTGCTTCGTATATGTTATAAACAAGAGATCACACCATACCCTGGCTAATACAGCAAGACAACATAAAGCAGATGTTCAATTCCTCCCTCCCACCCATTTTTTCCTAGTTTTGTTTCATTTTCTGGCTGTTCACATGCTGAGATTTTTGCTTCAGGGTCTTCAAGTATAATGTCATCTGGATGGAAGAGGAGATATAAATAGTTATACCAGCTTTATTTGATGTAGATGTGGCAGGAGGGGTTGCTGTACCTGAAGGAGCAATGATTTCCTTTATGGGAAGGTCTTTTGAATTTCTTCCTCTTCCTCTCATTCAATTTCTATTCCAGCCTTCCTCCCAAAGGAACCCAGAGCAGAAGAGAACAAAGTAGTAAAAAAAATGATGCAATTAAAAACAAAACATCTAAAGCATTTTTTAAAAAACAAATATGAACACCTGAAAACATTTTAAAACAATTAAGAACATCTAAAATCATTGAAAAATAGCCACAAACCCTCACAACTAATAATTTCAAGGTTTTAAAAAAGTTAGAGCTGAGGAATTAGGGGACTCCACGTAACCTGAAACACAAGGAAGTACCATTCCTGGGCTTGTACCTAGGGAGATGGCAAATAGATATCTCTGCCCCACCCCACTGGAAGGCCACTGGAAGACAAATGTGGATTTGATGTTGATGCCTAAACAGCAAGCACTGAGCAAGCGAAAATGGATGATGCCACAGAGTTAAGTGGCAGGTCTCCATCACCATTGAGAAAAGATCAAGCAGTAAGATACATATGGATGCCAAGAGGGCATCTTCAAACTCCCCTCTCTAGCCCAACCACCCGATTGGAATTGTGTGACTTCTTTTTCAACCACATGCCTTCAAAAGTTTTCTTTCTTTCTTTCTTTCTTTCTTTCTTTCTTTCTTTCTTTCTTTCTTTCTTTCTTTCTTTCTTTCTGGAATTATAAGGACAGAACTACCTAAACTGTATAGCAGTGTTTCCCAACCAGTGTACCTCCAGATGTTTTGGGACTACAACTCCCATCATCCCTAGCTAGCAAGACCAGTGGTCAGGAATGATGGGAGTTGTAGTCCCAAAACGTCTGGAGGCACACTGGTTGGGAAACACTGCTGTATAGGAACTTACTCATGAATGCTACTACAGTGGCAAGAATGTGATTTGCCCCAAAATGGAAAGAAGCAGAAGTCCCAGCAAATGAAGAATGGATACAGAAACTTATGGAATATGCAGAAATGGTGAAACGTACTGGAAGAATAAGAAATCAAGACAATAAACTTTTTTAAATAAAAGAATGGAAATGGTTTGTTGAATATTTACAGATAAATTGTAAACAGATAAGAACATTGGCAGGATTGTTGTAATAACCTGCAGTTTGATAAGAGTATATATTTAAAGTAGATGAATAAATAAGCAAATCAAGTTAATTTGGATATGCAAAAGATATTAAATATAAATTTAAGGAACCACAGAAAGAGGGGGAAGGAAGTCAAGTTTTGAAATATTAAAATGACTGTAAAATTAGTGAAATGTATAAACCTGAAAAGTACAAATAAAATTTAAAAAACGAACAAACAGAAGCACTTCATAGTATTTTTTTCACATGGACAGAGTTGGCCATCCTGTTTCAAGTACAGCTGCATATTTCTTTGTTCTGCCATGCACACAACCTCTACATTGCCATTTCTGTCTTCTTTGCTCTTCTATGCTGAAATCCTGCAGTTCTCTATCAGTCTTTTCCTGCTACCTTCCTCCCATATCTGACATACCACTATTGCAGGTCCTCCAATTGTCCCTATTTTCCAGAGACAATCCTGGATTTACAGAAGCCATCCTGGTTTCTGATTTGATCCAAGAATACCCCGCTTTTCCTTAAGAAGTCCCTATTTTCATTGGAGAAATGTTGGAGGGTATGAAGTTATGCGACCCCCGAGTCAAGGAGATAAGTAATTATACAGCCTTTAGAAGACACCTGAAGGCAGCCCTGTATATGGAAGCTTTTTTAATGTTCAATCTTTTATTATGTTTTTATATATGTTGGAAGCCACCCAAAGTGGTTGGGGCAACCCAATCAGATGGGCATGGTATAAATATAACAACAGCAGCAGCAACAACAACAACAACTGAATATGATGTCCCTATTTTCATCAGAGAAATGTTGGAGGGTATGCTATTGCCTCTATCAGTTCAGAGTTTGAAAACAGCAATTCCAATCCCTCCCACCCCCCAGCTACTCTTTTCTGCAGCTTGCAGAGAGGGTGTAAAGAAAACGAAGCTGCTTCTGGGAAATCGACAGGAAACACTGGAAGATGCAAGAGCCAAGTGGTTAGATAGGAAAGGGCATTTTTGTCTCATCTAGAAAGCTCCAGCTGCCTCTGCCACAGGTTCTAAATGAGAGGAGGACTTGTGCTGCTTTCAGCCTCCTTTGCAAGTCCTTCCCAGCTATTATTGGCAGATTCTGACCACCCACTGCTGTCACATCCTCTTCCATATGATTTCCATATAAAGCTCCAAAGGGACACCATAGTTCATAGGCAAAGAATGCTGAGAAAGGGATATCCCTTGAAGATATACTTTGCATTCCAAACAAAAGCACCCATTCGGTTTTTGAAGATAGAAATCTACATCAACATTAATGAAAACAGCTGCACAATAGGCCCACAACTTTCGTGGGGGATCGTGCGTGAAGCCCAAATCATGTACAGTCATACCTCGGTTTAAGTACGCTTCGGTTTGAGTACTTTCAGTTTAAGTACTCCGCGGACCCGTCTGGAACGGATTAATCCACTTTCCATTACTTTCAATGGGAAAGTTCACTTCAGATGAAGTACGCATCAGGTTAAGTACGGACTTCCAGAACCAATTACACTCATACATTCTGCAGACCCGTCTGGAACGGATGAATCCACTTTCCATTACTTTCAATGGGAAAGTTCGCTTCAGGTTAAGTACGCTTCAGGTTAAGTACAGACTTCCGGAACCAATTGTGTACTTAAAACGAGGTACCACTGTATAGTCAAAACTCATTGGGTTCAGTGGTAGGTGGGATTGCCAACGTCACTTTGCCCAGAAGCATACCCTATTTCTGCCCCCTTGTTTTATTTGCCATGCGCATAAAACTGAATGCACACAAGTTAAATGCACACAAGTTGTGGGATTACTTGTGTATGTTTTTAGAAAATTAGATAAGACCATTTTAATCCTTGACAAGACATGGCAACCCCAATAAGACACATCCCATGTTATTTATGTATCCTTAAGTAAAGGGTTCAGATACAAAACTTCTGATGACTTTAATTCACACTGATGGTGGAGCCATGCCCGGGGTACTTTGCACAGCTCTGTTTGAATAGTCCTAAAGAAGGATATTGCAAAGGTGGAAAGGGGGCAGGAAAAGGCAACCAGAAAATGACCAGGGGGCTGGAGGAACTTCCCCTGTGAGGAAACATTGTCTGTGTTCTCCCAACAACACTAGAACCCAGGGCCATCGAATGAAGCTGGATGACAGGCGATGCAGGAAAGACAAAAAGCAGTGCATATTCATACAGCTCATAATGATTAAACTATGGAATTCATGCTCAAAAGTTGTAGTGATAGCCAGGAGCCTGGATTATTTCTAAAGAGAAATATACACGTGTATTTGAGGCACTATGCCTCTCTGAATACCAGTTGCTGGGTGGGAGGGTGCTGCTGTGTTTATATCCTCTATGCAGACTTCCTGCAGGCATCTGACTGGGAAATGAATGTTATCAGAATGATAAAATATTTTTGTAAGGGATTATCTAAGATCACCCCCTCCCCCTTCAGCCTTTGGTCAGCCACTGTGAAAGGCCCCTTTAATTTAAAAAAGGGGGATTAATAGATTGCACCTAAATCTGGGCCTTGTTTAGCCTCTTCAATAAATCTGTCCCTCGTCAAAGTAGCTTCAATTTCCAGTGTCTGAAGTAATGTTTTATATCAGGGGTGGCCACCTCCCAAGAGCCTCTGATCTACTCACAGAGTTAAAAACTGGGAGTGATCTACCCCCTTTTGGGGGTTCAGGTCAAAGCTGTCGAGTTTTTTTTAAGGAAGGGAAGCCCTGTTTTGGGGGGTTTAGGTCAAACTTGATGGGCTTCTTTTAGGAGGGAGGGAGGCCCATTTTTGTTTAGGGCTTCAGGTCATAGTTCAGCTTTCTTTTAGGGAGGAGGAAAATTTTGGGTGAGCTTTTTTTAGGGGTGCCAGTGATCTAGCAGTGATCTACCACAGACATCCAGTGATCTACTGGTAGATCACAATCTACCTGTTGGATGTGCCTGTTTTATATGATAGCTCAGTGAGTAGACTATAAGATTCTTAATTTCAGGGTGATGGGTTCAAGCCCCACATTGGGCGAAAGAGTCCTGCATTGCAGGAGGTTGGACTAGATGACCCTAATGGTCCCCCCTCTCTCTCAGAGTGTGTGGTATAGAGCCAAGTACATATATTATTGACTTTCCATGGGTCATCAGAATGGTAGCTCCCTGCAGTTCACAGTTTGAGAACCTTTGATGTGGAGCATTTGTTAGCTACATCCTCTTCTGAAAAGCATGAATCCAGAGTGACATTCAGAAACAAACAAAGAGACAATGTAAAATACAAAGAAATGAAACAATGTGTAAAAAGAAAACTTCAAAAGGTTCTGTTTATAGGCCACAGTGTTGCAAAAGAGAGAAAAGTTGCTCCTACCAAATTTGTCTCTTTTCTCTCTGTATACAGTTTATGACGAGGAGGGGGGCAGGATCCTAATCTTCTGTTACCTAATCTGCCATGCTACTTATCTTTAGCAGATATTTATCAGTAAATCCTAATGAAGATAGAGGCTGTGTTTTCTTCTTCCAAACAGAAAGCTTCACCCAGCAGTTGGCTGATTAACATCCCATTTATAGGACTGAGGGACAGGATCTAAAAGCTGATTAATTTATTCTTGAGTTACAAATGAAGTCTGATCAACTAAGCAACTAGGAAATAAAGAGTCAACGTGGGTGGTCTTTAGCAGCACCGCTAGATCTGAAGTCGAAGAAATTCATAAGCAGCATATGGTATTTCAGTTTGGAGGACTTTTGCACAACACTTCATGCATACGGTCACAATCGTGTCTATTCTAGCTTGCCACGAGCACAGAGACTTAAGCCTAGAGAAAGAATAATAAATTGTTCAGGCTGATTTTTGCAGAGGACTGACTCAATCCAATGTTTTGAACCTGGTATAACACCTTGTTGGATTGTTCAGCTGACAACACAGTTTGCGGTGCAGTTTTAGTGCACAAAAAGTGCACGCAAAATAAAAGGGTAATGCACAATGCTTAATTTAGAGATAGGTGCATTGAAGAGCTTGCAAAGAGTCTATTTTACATTTAAGTAGTGTGCTTTTTTTAGGGGACGTGGGGGGCGCTGTGGTCTAAACCAGTGCTCCCCAACCTTTTTATCGCCGCGGACCAGTCGACGTTTGATAATTTTACCGCGGCCCGCTTGGGGGGGGCGTTGATTGTTTATATTTTATTTAGATTGTTTTGATTTAATAATTTTAATTTAATTGTATTTAAATGTTCCTTGGGCGGCCCGGTACCAATTGATCCACGGACCGGGACCGGTCCGTGGCCCGGGGGTTGAAGACCACTGGTCTAAACCACTGAGCCTTTTGGGCTTGCTGATGAGAAGGTCGGCGGTTCGAATCCCCACGATGGGGTGAGCTCCTGTTGCTCGGTCACAGCTCCTGCCAACCTAGCAGTTCAAAAGCACACCCAAAAGTGCAAGTAGATAAATAGGTACCACTCCGTTGGGAAGGTAAATGGTGCTTCTGTGCACTGCACTAGTTTCACCAGAAGCGGCTTAGTCATGCTGGCCACATGACCCTGTCTGCGGACAAAACGTCGGCTCCCTCGGCCAGTAAAGTGAGATGAGTGCCGCAACCCCAGAGTCGTCCGCGAATGGACTTAACTGTCAGGGGTCCATTACCTTTACCTTTAGTGTGTTTTTCTTTTTTTCAATTTAAATGACTACCAAATGCATACAGTTGAAATGAGAACTTTCTAGTTATTTCCATCTTAACAGTTCCTCAGCTCATCCAGTCCACTACTGCAGCTGGACACTGGTTAGGGATATTACAGAGACAGCGATGTTCACTCCATCCTGAGTTTGTCACAATCAGCACTGTTTCTGTTCCACTACAGTCTGGCTTCTCCTAAGATCTGTGCTGCTTGTGTCACTGTCTGTTGTGGCCCAAACTTGAGTAATTAATTTAAGTGGATGGGAAACATCAAAAAAAAAATGCTGTGAATAAAATAATTATTTATGCAACATATCCAGATTTCAAAAGTAGATACTCCTCAGTTGCAAGATTTCTGCTCCTGCCCTCTAATGAACAGGCAACTGGTAAGACTTTCCAGTGGAATTCTCTGATAGCTACCACTACACTTGCTTGAAATGTGATGTACAAACAGAGCTGAGTTTCATTGGCATATTGCTAGGACCAGCCCAAGACATTTGGGTGGAACCCAAAATGATGCTTCCCTCCCTGCCTGGGAAGAAGGGGTGAAGAAAGGTCCACATCGGGAGTAAGGGGAGGGGGGAATAAAGCTTGGCATTGGGATCTGCTGCCCTGGTGGATTTTAGAGGACACAACTTCTTTTCCTTGGGAAAGAGACCTCTCTCCATTTGCTTGGCTAGGGAAAGGGGTAGTGAGAAAAATAGCGTAAATTCCAAGCAAAGGGTGGGGTGAGGGAAATGCCAGCCTGCAGCAGGGAGCCCATTTCCTCGAGGGTCATTGTTTAGAGGTGGGTCTCTGCCTCCCTGTATTTTTGGGGGATACAATGGAAATGTCTCCATTGATTCGCATAGAAGACACAGGTCCACATGGAAAATATAACAAAGCGTTAATGCCTTCGCCAAATCACTGTGATTTAACTGTCCCGGGAAAATAATTCACTGTGAGAAGCCTGGACCTATCTGTGAAAATGAAACATTCCTCCCAGTTCTGCACGCATTGTCCTCTCAAGTTCTGGATTTTTCATAGGAACATAGGAAACTGCTGATTATGACCAGTTCAATGGTCCATCTAGTTATTGCCTACAGTGATGGGCAGTGGATCCACAGGATTCTCTCCCATGCCTACCTTGAGATCCCAGAGATTGAACCTGGGACCTTCTCCACCCATGTTATCAGAACAGGTATCCATGATGATAATAATAATAATAATAATAATAATAATAATAATAATAATAATAATAATAATACCCCGCACATCTGGATGGGTTTCCCCAGCCACTCTGGGCAGCTCCCAACAGATTAAAAACAGAATAAAACATCAAACATTAAAAACTTCCCTAAACAGGGCTGCCTTCCGATGTCTTCCAAAAGTCAGATAGTTGTTTATTTCCTTGACATCTGATGGCGTTCCACAGGGCGGGTGCCACCACCAAGAAGGCCCTCTGCCTGGTTCCCAGTATCTTCTGACTGATTTTCAATAAATCATTAATAGACAAACATACACTGAACTATTCACAAAGCATTTGAAACTTGAACCTATGAAAGTGATGCACGACCGGCTTGTCTGATAAATTTAGCAGAATGTAGGAGGTGTTAGAATTGGTTCAAGTTCTTAATATAAATGTATATTTTTGCAGGCTTCTGTTTACTAAACTGTGAATGTCAATCACTCTGGTTCAAGTGCAGTTTTCAACTGTGTTGCACAAAAAAAGTGCCTAGGCTTCCTCATTTGCTGCCCTCCCCCCTTGACTGTGGACATAAAATGGATGTAACTGAAACTTTGTCAAAAGAATGCTCAAATTCCAGTTTGCAGGAAGAGCCGATGCCCTTCCCCAACATAGCAAAGACCAGACAGATGGGTGCTATTTACCAGTTGTTATGTAAAGCAAGAACAAGTTCGGGGGAACTGGAAATGTTCAACTAAGAAGTCAAATTTAAGATATGAATGTGAACACTTACGAAGAAAAATATGGCAATCAAGTAAACCACGCTCCAGATTTTCTTCCTATTGTGGTCAAGGTCATGTTAGAAGCTTCTTTGGACTGGTCATGTTGTGCGGACGCCTGATTATCATCTTCCAAAGCAACAACTCTATTCCGAACTTAAAATTGGAAAGCGTAATGCTGGTGGTCAACAAAAGAGGTTTAAAGACTCTCTCTCAAGGCAATTTTATATATATATAAAGTAGTATAAGCACCAACAATTGGCAAACACTTGCCTGCAAGCAGTCCAATTGGAGAACAGCCTTTACCAAAGGTGTCATGGACTTTGAAGACACTCGAATTCAGGACACTAGGGAGAAACATGCTAAGAGGAAGGCACATTTGGCAAATCTACACCGTGATCAACTCCCGCCTGGAAACCAATGTGCCCCCCCCCGCCCTCTGGAAGGACGTGTAGATCCAGAATTGGCCTCCATAATAATAATAATAATAATTAATAATAATAATTTATTATTTATACCCCGCCCATCTGGCCGGGTTCCCCCAGCCAATCTGGGCGGCTTCCAACAAAATATTAAAATACAGAAATCCATCAGGCATTAAAAGCTTTCCTGAACAGGGCTGCCTTGAGATGCCTTCTAAAGGTCTGGTAGTTGTTCTTTTTGACTTCTAGTGGGAGGGCATTCCACAGGGTGGGTGCCACTACCGAGAAGGCCCTCTGCCTGGTTCCCTGTAACTTGGCTTCTCGCAGCGAGGGAACTGCCAGAAGGCCCTCGGCGCTGGACCTCAGTGTCCGGGCAGAACGATGGGGGAGGAGACGCTCCTTCAGGTATACTGGACCGAGGCCGTTTAGGGCTTTAAAGGTCAGCACCAACACTTATGGACTGATTGTTAAAACCGTGTTTATGGAAGACAATCTTATTCGGCTATGAGTGATCGCCAAAGAAGAAGAAAGAAGAAGAGAAGCAGATCACCACGTCCTTCTGTATATGTGCCCTGGTACCTCACGAGAGCATCTTGACTAGGGATGCTCGACAAATTCTTCAATACACCCCAGTGTGTGGGTGGGAACATAGTTTCACCCTTCAACCTTACTGTGAAGGGCAGGTAGGAAATCTTATCAATATGCATAGATGAGAAACAAAGAACTTGTGTTTAATTTGATTCATAAATGGTACTTAAGTCCTGGTTCCTCACCAAAATGTTGGCAGGGTGACAACCCCCTGGGATGTACTTGCCTTTGTTGTGGGAATGTCCAAAGGTTAACTGGTTCTTCTGGAATGCATATTCCATGAAACTGGAACGATTTAAAATAAATAAATGATGTGACACTTTCTCTACAACTGACGCTCCTTAATTTATTTTTTTAAATAGCAAGTAATTAGTTGGACACTTTCTTATTGCAGTAGAATTCATAATTGTGATAGTTGAGAGAGAGTTGATAAGAGCTAATTTGGATCATTGGCATGCAAAGGTATGGGATACAGTGTCATTTGAAAAAAAAGAGACATTTAAATTAAAAGTCCTTAGAGGCCAAAGTTAAAAAGATAAATGTACTTTGTTTGGCATGATGTGATGTGATGTGAAGTGATGTATGTTAATATATAGGTACATGGCTAGTCTCCATCTCCAATTTTTAAATGGTGTGGATAATTTGAGTTGATGTTCATATCTCTTTTAAGTGTCCTCAGGTTTGTTACCCCTACATTTTGAAGCAGGAAAATGGGGTAGAGATCTTGATTCAGATGTTAATTTGACGCACTGACTTGATCCTTTAACAAAGATGTTTATTACGTGTTGGCCCCAAAAGCTGACTTTAATCTAAATTTTATTGGTTGTAATTATATTTAGTGTTCTCTTTATAAAAGTTATACCAAAATGCATTTTAATCTGTGTTAAAAGTCAATAAATAATAATTATTATTTTTTTAAAAAAATCTTATTTAAAAAGTGAAATAAAACAGTTAATCTTCATATTTTACCCTTCTCAGTAATTTGCAGTGCAGGCTTTGGCTCAAAAATGTAATGAAATGCATTTACATATGCCTGTGTTATGTTAAGACCTGTTTAGAAATGCTTATTTTGAGAGGAAATGTGTGTGTGTGTGTGTGTGTGTGTGTGTGTGAAATTGTGTTGAGAAACACAAATTCCATGTGCCTTTTTTAAAAAGCCAAATCTTGCAGAAGCAGGATTGAATAGACTTATGAATGGACAATTTTGAAAGGCACATTCCATGCCTAATTATGACTGGGGTCAGCTCCTCAATTGGCTTATAGCTTTTGTCTCCATCTCTTACACCTCTTGCTAGCTGACTAGCAGAGCCATAATCAAAGGACCTCATATGAATAAGCCAAGCAGGGAAGTTATAATAGATTTAAAATAAATGCAATACATGCAATGGCGAAAATGGCCATGCTTGTGGTGTATAAGCGCTCCATTACTCTCATTTTGGTTTTATAGTCTAATAACAAGGGGCAGCCATGAACTCAGTATTCATTTATTGCCTCTCTTCGTCTTTTGACTCCATCCTTTATGCCAAATGATTCTACTGTATTATGTCCAAAGGCATCACTGTCTTTTTAAACCTGTTTCTGAAGATGTCAGACCTTGATTGTTTGCTAAATCAGCTTCCTGTTCACACTACAGCTTCTTTAAATATCAGTATGCTGAGACTTTGATAGCTCTCAATGGAACCATTAGAGGGACCCCGGCAGTCTGCTTTATATTCCTTACTTATGAACTGCAGGAGTTGAGATCGGATGAAAGACCTTTTTACCTGATGACTATCTGTATCAGAATAATAATAGTAATAATTTTTATTACTTAAATCCCGCCCATCTGGCTGGGTTGCCCTAGCCACTCTGGGCAGCTTCCGGCATATATGGAAACATAATAAAACATTGCACATTAAAAGGCTTCCCTATATAAGGCTGCCTCCAGGTGTTTTCTAAAGGTTATATCTGGTGGGAGGGCATTCCACAGGGCGGGTGCCACTACTGAGAAGGCCCTCTGCCTGGTACTCTGTAGCTCCACCTGTACCCCGAGGCCCCCAAGCCATTCCCCAAGTAAATAACTTCACACTGAGACGTAATTTTGGTTTAAAGTTAATGGGCAAAATTTAGGCCACAACTTTATTGATTACAGCAAAGTGAGCGGTATTGGGTTAGGCATTGGCAACAGACTATAACTGACTCCTGCCTCTCAAGCAGGTAGTCTGGTAGGATAAACACCAAATGATGGGGCAACATTGATGAAAATCAACCGAAGCTCACCTTGGGTTTCCTGTGGCACTGGCATGGCCCTAGCCCCTCAAGCAGACTTTGGATGAGATCCAGGACCCCCCAGATTCCTTTACCGGAATACCTTTTGTTGTGTACTGAGCTGAATCATAGAACAATAGGATCCAGAATCAGCAGTCTGATTGGTCCGCAGGAGCCACCCAATCCAACTCCAGGTGGAAGTGAATCCGCAACCTGATTGGCCTGCAGGAGCAGCCAATCAGGCTGCTGGCAGAAGTCAATCCACAAACCGATTGGCCCACAGGTGTAGCCCTGAAGTAGCCAATCACGCAACGCCCATTGTGTAAATAATGTATATAAGCAGATGGTTTTGGGAAAAGGGCATTCTACTTCTCTTCTTCTCCTTGATGACTATGAGCTGAATAAAGAACATGAAATTCACTCTCGACTCTGAGTATATTTCACCTTTATTCATGGAGGGGCAGATGATAGCCGCAGCTGCCCTCTCACATACCTCACTAAGCCAATGCCTAACCGCCAAACCTTACAATTTGTGACGATTGCTAAGGGGGTAGGCGAAAACCAAGTGGCCACTGCCAATTTGCCAAATGGGAAAATTCCTACCCGGCCCCTGTTCCAAAACAGGTGAACAACCAATATCCAAATCAAGGCCGAAGTAGCAAGACCAACAGATAGGGACGGGAGGCCGGGTGTTTGGCAGTGCGAAGCAGGTGCTTCACCCACACCGTGTCACTGCTTTTATGGGCCCCCAATCACGCCACCTGCATCGGATTGGATCAAATGGCCTGGTGTGACTGTGGGGCCCTACTGGCAAAGCCTGGGGCATGCCCAGCACCTACCAACCCAGCAGGGGGGTGTCTCAGGGGCCCTTGCGCAACCAGGACTTTCGCTGAGCAGGATCCTACTTCTCACAGTGAGGGAACCACCAGAAGACCCTTGGAGCCTCAGTGTCCAGGCTGAACAATGGGGATGGAGGTGCTTTTTCAGGTATACAGGGCTGAGGTCGTTTAAAACTTGGGACTCATCCAGTCTTTCTTTTGTGCTGCATTTATAAAGAACAGATCTGAGATTTAAAGCTCCGTATTTGAGTTTCCTTTTCTTTCTTTTTTTGCCCCATTGATTTCCCAGCGAAAATCCACTCTTTACCACTCAATGGCCGTACTGGAAAACCTGAATTGCTGTTTGTTCTGATTCAGCATTAAAGAGTAGATTTTCCTGGGGAAGGCAAAGACACAAAATAAAAATCACTTTGACACGGAGCTTAAAAGCTCAGACCTGTGCCTAGAAAGCACGAGGCAAAAGATAAGTGTGGGTGAGACCTCAGATTTCTTTATCTCCCCCATCGAACCCTTAAGTGACTCAGGCTGGAGACTGATGATGAGACTTCAGCCCAAATCTCGGGGCATATCATTAGATTATGAATGGAATGGTAAACTATACCATATTCTAAACTATAGTCACAAACTGAAAGTGGAGTATTGATTTTCATCGTGCTTAGAACTACGAATAATGAAAAGGGAGGCAGAATTTCAGGATTGCATTCCTTCCAACAGGGGTTTATGGAAATTGCAATTTGATTAACTCTTTAATTAATTCTTTTTCACATGGCTGGCTGGCAAATAGAACAGATGTTCTAATAGCAGTGCTTTACACCCCCTGTACAACAAAAGGCCAAACTTATACTCTCATGTGATATTTTAAATGCCACACTGAGTTGTAGCTGCTAATGATCTCTTGCTGGATTTCAGCTCAGTTTCTTGTTAGCTGAGAAAAGCAAATTTTACAGCAATATTATTTTCCCTCTGCTTTCTTTAATAAACAGAAACATTTAAAGATACCAAGCACCCTTAGCTACCCATTACTTCAACGGACGTTATAGAACTGTGCTTGATAATGAGCATCTTGATAGATGGGAAGGAGCAGAACAATTATGTAGCAAAGTTGGACCAGGAAATAGGCAATTCAATTCCTAAATCGAAACTTTGCAAGCAATCTTCAGAAACTTTAGTAAAATGGCACTCATCTATTCCGATGTATTTTCTGAAAACATTTCTTCTGTTTGACTTTTTGGTGAAATCCTGAATATGTAAACTTTTGACATTTCAAATGTTTCTCCATTTATTATATTTTCTTTTTTAAATGTAGTATTTAATTTCCTCCTAATAAGATTCTGAAACATCTCCTTTGGAATCCAACCATATTCCACCTTGTCAAACAGAGTGGTTGTTTATTCATTGACCTCAAAGAGGGCATCCATCTGCAAAGAACGTGATTGTGGTAATGCATGGCAAAAGGTGCAAGTTTTAAATAATTCTAATTATTTAAAATAATTATTATAATGCAATATATAATAAAAACTATAATACAATGTAAGACACCAGTTGACTTGCGTATCTGCTCAGTCTGCTAGAAAGTGCTTCTAGGTTTTGATGGGTAACTTCAAGGCTCCCACTCTCCTTTGTTATGGTTCCTAATCTTTGAGCGAATTGACCTGCACAACCCTTCAAATAGAGGACGCCTTCACATAAAGGATTGCAGACCCTCCAAGCATCCCTATTTTCCAGGGACAGTCCCAGATTTATAGAAACCATTCCAGTTTCTGATTTGGTCCCAGAATCTCCCACTTTTCCTGAGGACGTTCCTATTTCCACAGGAGAAATGTTGGACGGTTTGGAGTTATGTGACCCCTGAGCCAAAGAGATAAGTAACTATACAACCTTTAGAAGACATCTGAAGGCAGCCCTCTATAGGGAAGTTTTTTAAATGTTTAATGCTTTATTATAGTTTTATATATGTTATAAAACATATTCACTGGAACATATTCTTTTGGACTGCCCTTTGCACAGCACAGCAGACTCTGCATAGTTCAGGCATAAGCAAACTCAGCCCTCCAGATTTTTTGGGACTACAACTCCCATCATCCCTGACCACTGGTCCTGTTAGCTAGGGATGATGGGAGTTGTAGTCCCAAAACATCTGGAGGGCTGAGTTTGGGGGTGCCCACTCTAGGGAAAAGACAGGGTGAAGCAGAACAATCCAGTGCCCTGTGACCCTCAACAGCCTTACTCCTTTCCCTCTAAAATTCATCCTAGTGATTTGAAATGTCTTAACTTGTAATGCCAATAAAGGTATTTGCACTGCATTGCATTGCATTGCACTGTATATATGTTACCGGTAGAAGATGTTCTGAGTGGCTACAGCCACCCAGTCAGATGGACGGGATATAAATACAGTGGAACCTTGATTCTCAAATGGCTTAGTTGACAAACAAATCGGCTCCCAAATGCCGAAAACCCAAAAGTAAGTGTTCCAGTTTTTGAACTGCGGCTGTTGGCTACTGTTTCCAGGGCACCTGTGCCAATCGGAAGCCTCACCTTAGTTTTCGAATGTTTTGGGAGTCGATCGGACTTCCGGAACATATTAAGTTCAAGAACCAAGGTATTATTATTATGTAA
This sequence comes from Zootoca vivipara, assembly GCF_965207765.1. Classification (NCBI taxonomy): domain Eukaryota; kingdom Metazoa; phylum Chordata; class Lepidosauria; order Squamata; family Lacertidae; genus Zootoca; species Zootoca vivipara. Next base: position 13,876,124 of record NC_142583.1, on the reverse strand, counting down.
TACAATGGCCCTATTTTCATCAGAGAAATGTTAGAGCGTATGAGATTGCCCTGATAGTCCTTCACAAAGGGAGGACTGTCCTTTGTAAAGTTGGACACGAGGGCACTTTACTTCCCAGTTCCAACCTGGAGGCCATTCCAGAATGATTCTGAGAAGATTCTGTTGCCACTGGTTCTCACAACAGACTACTGGTGACACTTGAATGCCAACTGTGTGATCTTCTTGGGGAGCGTTGGCTACAGTAATTGGACAGAGGACATAAATCTGACATCAGGAATCACAAGACAGAGAAACCAGTAGGAGAACACTTCAATCTCCCAGGACATTCTATACAAGATCTCAAAGCAGCTGTTTTATTACAGAAAAATTTCAGAAACAGACTGGAAAGAGAAGTTGCTGAATTGCAACTCATTAGCAAGCTTAAAACCATGGAGCCACCTGGAATGAACAGAGACATAGGATTCTTATCTCATTATACATGATCAAGCTTTCCTTAGCACCTCAGCCCTTGCTCCCCCCCCGCAAGACCAATTGCAGTCATTAACAGTCATTAACAGTCATCAACAGGTTTACCACTCCTATCAGCCCATCACCCATTACCATCACCCCCACCCCCACCCCCACCCTCTGAATATACATAAGAGTCTGGTGACTTCTGTTTCAGTGTATCTGATGAAGTGTGCATGCACACGAAAGCTCATACCAAAATAAAAACTTAGTTGGTCTTTAAGGTGCTACTGAAGGATTTTTTAAAAAATTTTGTTTGGACAGAGGATTGATTGAGAGATAAACACAGTCCAGAAAGCAGTAATAAAGTATCTTAAAATGCCTATAAAAATCCTCCCACCAAGAGGGCTACATCAGCCAGGTGGTAATGTGTAGGCCTTCAAAGGCCAAAGGGACAATCCAGGAGTGAGGTAACTCCTTCCAACTGACCCAAACTGGGGATCCTGTTCACAGGGGGGTAAATGTCACAAATGCCCCTCTCTTATTTCAGTTCAGCCATATGTCAAACTGTGTCCATACTGTCCACTGTCATCTGGAAGCAGATGCCTTATTGAAAACCACCCTTATCAAAACAATTCACTTTTACATTTTTAAAATGTTTTCTTAGCAAGAGAGATAAAGTGCCCGGGGCAGGATGTGGAGGAGAAATGAGAATGGATTATAAACCTTTGACATCCCTCATGCTTCCCTCTCATGAAATAATCCCAGAAAGATTAAAAGGATCTGAGAACGGTTGCCGGGTGCACTATGGTACGACCCAACCTCACGGGCGCAATAAGCTGAGAACAAGTGTGTTAGCAACAGATCAAAAGAGCCAGTGAATTCGTTTACATTTTTAACCTCTGACCAAGCCACACAATATTCTGAATACTGCTGCTATTAATTGGGGAGCTTAAAAGATAAGTCACCTACAAGGCAGAGTCACTGAATGGGAAAGGAAAAATGTACGATGGATGATGGCACAGTCCCAATCAATACATTTATGTGTGACATATTTTGTCCTCTCCCTAGTAACAATATTGGCGTATGCCACTCCTATGAACACAAGCACATTTTCAGGTGAAAGTATATCATATGCAAAGGATTATTCAAGTCAAACAGAATTCTGTCTCAATTCACAGGGGGAAAAATTCAAGTGAAGATATACAGTGGTACCTCTACTTACGAATTGAATGCGTTCCGAACGCACATTTGTAAGTTGGAAAAAATTGTAAGTCAAATCCCATAGGAATGCATTGGGAGAAAAAATTTGTAAGTAGAAGCAACCCTATCTAAAAATTCGTAAGTAGAAAAAATCCTATCTAAACTGCATCCAAGATGGTGGACGGAGCTCCATTCGTAAGTAGAAACATTCGTAAGTAGAGTTATTCGTAAGTAGAGGTACCACTGTATATGTTACAGTGATCATCAGAAGTAAATGGGGTTGGATCTTGAGAAATGCAGGAAGGAGATTATTGCACGGTTAGGCGGAGTCCCCCAAAGCCCCCAGGCAACCCCCGAGTGGTATGATGACACAAGACCATGTTCTATGGGATTGAAATTGGCCACAACTTTATTAAGAATTTGGATGTAGGGAGACCTTGGCTCAGGCACTGGGCGTATATCCTTCCCAGCCCCCAGCCGGGGATCTGGGTAATTTCAGTGTTATCCAGCATGTGTGGGGGTTGGGCTAGCTCTGGAGAACATATGTTCAAGCAGATGGCCCGCCCCCCTTCGACCGCAGCCACTGGGAAAGGGAAATCAATGACAGCCTATTGTGTATGGTCAATACCTCCCCCTTAGCCCCATTTACAGGAACCCTGTTATCGCCCCCGTAATGGGGGCGGGGGGGGGGTCACCGCCCCATGCCCCCCCTATTTATGTAGATGACTAAAGGATTCTGCCCAAGGCCTGCATCTGCCAAAGTTGTGACAAATTGCTACGGGAAAGACGAAACCTGCCAATGCAGGGAAAATTCCTTTCCAGCCCTTCAACAGCAGCCTTGTCGTAGCAGTGCCTGCGTGTGTGTACGCCTGTGGAAGAAGATAACCTGTAATGCAATCATTAATAATTATTTATTATTTTTGGGAGTTGAGGGTGGGAAAGCTTCTGGAGTCGCCGACTGCTTCCCAGGAATGACTCTGCTTCAGCCGTGTTCAAGGTAAGGTTACCTCCTCCTACCTGGCCAATCCCCCCGGCAACGCTGGGTTGGACAGGTAACTGCGTGGGCGGAGATCACCAGTACCCAGCCCAGGAAGGCAGTGCCGGCCTCCAAACTTTCAGGGCTGCCCCAGGCATCCTAGGGGGCTGCGTGCGACCGCGCAAAATGCGCCACCCCTTTTATGTGGGGAACGGTCATTATTATTATTAAAATTCGTATAATGTCCTTTATCTGTAGATCACATATGCATTTTTTTACACTGGGCTGGGGCTGGGGGAAGCTGGGATATGAGTAAAAATGTCTGGGCCCTTGGAACTTTTTTTTTTTTGTTACCAAATGTGGGATTTTTTTAAGGTCTATATTTTCACACACACTTCAAGCTATGATTCCCACTTCTAAGATATATCCGGGATCAATTAGGTTGCAGCAACTATTTCCTCTGCACATAGATGTTCTCTTGTTCATCGACCCTGGAAGTCAGTTAATTTAGGACAAGAAATCTTTTGAAATGTTGTTGTTTAATCAATATTCCTCTGCATTTCATATAAAAATAAGCCTTAGAAAAAATACAAGAACTTCTCTGTTGCTGACTCATATAAAGGGCATTCTAATAGATATTACGTTAAGGCTTCGAGATTTGGGGACACAGCAAATCAATGATCTTTACCGCATGACCCTTTTAGATATTAATCCAAATTTACCTGTCATCCTGAAACAGGACACCTAATGGAAAATCAGTCCTGTAAGCAGGGCTGGGATCAAAATGCATGCTAATATGTCTATTAATACTCAAAGCAAGATCTTTATTCATTATTTGTTATTCATTACCTGAGTTGTTCATTTTTAGGGGAAAGGCCTGATTACCATAATTAGTGGCAATTAAAATAATTATGTAAGGTGAACTCCCCACCCCCCACAAGAACAGGGTCAAGGGGGGAGAGAGAGAGAGAATTTGCTTCATTAAAATGTACATGTGCCAAATAGAATTTTGATATGGGCAGATTAATGAATTAATTAACAGGAGGAACTTTTCTCACAAGCCCACATGACTTTTGGTAAGTACCATTGATAGTGGTTTCAGCCTATGATAACTTTTGATTCCAGTGTTAAAACTGTGCCGGCAATAACAAATAACACAGAGTAGTGATGGAGCTGAATATTAAATATCTGATGTTTTGAAAGTGCATTGTAAACACACACACACACACACGCACACAACTGAGGACGCTGTCAGAATTTGACTCCGGTAGTATCATCTTATATATATGTATATATATATGGTAAAGGTACCCCTGACCATTAGGTCCAGTCATGACCAACTCTGGGGTTGCGCGCTCATCTCGCATTATTGGCCGAGGGAGCCGGCGTATAGTTTCTAGGTCATGTGGCCAGCATGACAAAGCCACTTCTGGCGAACCAGAGCAGCACACGGAAACACTGTTTACCTTCACGCTGTAGCTTTTCCTATTTATCTACTTGCATTATGACGTGCTTTCGAACTGCTAGGTTGGCAGGAGCTGGGACTGAGCAATGGGAGCTCACCCCGCCACAGGGATTCGAACCGCTGACCTTCTGATCAGCAAGCCCTAGACTCTGTGGTTTAACCCACAGTGCCACCTGGGTCCCATATATAAATACACACACACACACACACACACACACACACACACACACACACTTTTTAAGATCATTGGACGACTTAAATAAGCATCTGGTCAGATACAGTCTCTCTAACTTTCTGTTTGGTATTATTCTGAATATTAAACTAAAATTCCTTAAGCAGAATCATAGGTCCATATGTTTCAAAGCAGTCCTTTCTACGGCTTTAATCTGGTGGCTTTCAAGCTTTGTTCTTAGGTCTGCTGGAAACCTATGAGGCTTCCTTGGTGAGAAGGTCAGTAGTGGCAGGCAAGCTTCCTTGAATGACAGATGATAACTAAGGCCCACTTATCACAGATGTATACAAACAATTTGCAGCCATAATACTGAGCCGGTGTTTAGAATGCAAGCGACATGCCTAGCAAGTCTGGTAGGTGTCTTGCATGAAATGAAAGTATATTCTGAAATATATCCCAGAACCCCATGCAACCAAAAGGAGCTCTGCAGCTGACAAATTAAGGTACTTTCTTGAGGAAACATAATATTCTGTTTTAAATTTATATGCATATATACCAAACGTTGGAACTTTTTTACCATCTTTAAAGATGTCTTCATTCTCTGTTTGCTGCATTTGTATGCCAATGTAAATATTAAATATTAATATCATCAAATGACTTCTTTTAAATTTGATGTCTTCCAATGTTCTGTGTATGCAGATTTATTTATTTATTGAGATTGTAAAGAAGGAAAGCTATATTGTGAGCCATCTCTAAGAATGGTGGCTGTTCCTTTCTCTCCTGTGTGGATAATTTACTGGTGTTTTGCTTCATGAAGTATCTATTTCTCCATAAGCCTGTTTAAAAAGCTAATATACTTAAAAAACTGTTTGTAATGGAATATGTAGATGACCTAAGAAGTAATCTAATGCGTTCAAACTCAAGACTCTCATATTAATTTTCTCAAGACTCTTGAGCACTTTATAGTGCTAATTACATCTATTACTGTGTCATTTGCTTTGAAACGATATGTATGTTCCCCTTCAGAAAGAGAAATCCCCAATTTTGCTTAGTAATGAAGAAAGTTCTATTTCAGTAAGCCTCTCTGATCTAATGACTCTGATTTCATTTAGAAATAATAGGTTTATGTGCACAAAGAATAGTGACACATATGTTTAATGCTGATAACCGACTGCTTATCAAACGCTTTCTAATTAGACACTCTTGCATTATAGGGATAATATAGGTTCTGTCAGGCCAGACTATATGAAGTTTGTGTATTTTCTAAGCAAGGCAGTCATTTTGTCATGACAGTAAATTGCTTCTCTCGGTTTTCAATAATAATCCCACCCAAAGAAGCATTTGTAGGAAGTGGTTAAAGGGTCTAAATCAGTTTAGACAGTTTACAGCAAGAGATCACCTCAACATTCACTGTTTTTGTTTACATTTTTTTTTTGAAGTGAAACATTTTGGAAAGAAAAGTTCGTGTTCTGTGAGCATCTGCCATTGGGATCCCTGCCTGAAAACAGTAAGTAAATTTGATCCTAGTAAGAGAACATGGAGAAAGGAAAGGCAAGAAGTCGCTATCAATTATAGCTTTAATAATCCCATTTTCCATGCCATATTGTGACAAAAACTCGATTTGAGATCATGCTGAGAAGTTACTCCACTCTCCACCCGATGCTGGTTAAACAGTTGTGCCTGGACAGGCGGAGTCCCCGCAACCCCAGGTGACCCCTGAGCGGAATAATGACTCAAGACAACGTGCTATGGGATTAAAATTTGCCGCAACTGTATGAAGTTTCAGGTGTAGGGAGACCTTGGCTCAGGCATTGGGCGTTTATCCTTCCCAGGCCCCAGCCGGGGATCTGGGAGACTTCAGGGTTATCCAGAATGTGTGGGGATTGGGCTGGCTCTGGAGAACATATGCTCAAGCTGAGAGCCTGCCCCCCCCATTTCGCCGCCGTTGGAGGGGAGAGCAATGACAACCTCTCGGCATATGGCCAATGCCTCCCCTCAAGACCCCTTTAATGGGGAATCCTGGGATCACCGCCGGAAGGGGGGCGTGGGTCACTGCTTCACACACACACACACACACACACACACACACAGACCCATTTACGAAGATAGACTAAAGGATTCCGCCCAAGGCCTGAAACCGCCAAAGTTGTGACGTTTTGCTACGGGAAAGGCAAAACCTGCCAATGTAGGAAAATTCCTTTCTGGCCCTTCAACAGCGACCCTGACGTAGCAGCGCCTACGTACCTGTGGAGAAGAGGTTAACCTGCAAAAGAAGACTTAACTGAGGGAGGGCAGGATGGGAGAAGCCCAAGATTCACCTTCTGTTGTGTGCGCAGGGCAGTCCCTCCCCTTACCTGGCAGATCCCCAACAACGCCTCCCCAGGCAGGATTGGGTGATTGGCTGAGGTAGGCGGAGACCTCCAGGTATCCAGTATGGGGAGGATGAAGCCAGCCCGAACTACCAGGACCTGCACTGGGATCTGGGGGGCTGTGCACGAACAACGCAAAAGGCGCCCCCCCCATTTGATGTGGGGAGCGGTCATTCCCCCTCAACAGAGCAGAGGACCAGATTTGGAAACTGACAATTTGTTGCTCTGCAGAAACTAAGATTTGTCCCACATTTACATGAACTTTGAGATTCCAACTTCCCCCCAGCAGCATCATGTCCATCACAATTGCTGTGATAATTGAGGCTGGGCAAATCAAACTTGCTTCTGTGCTGTGTTCCTTTCACAATTGTTCACCCACAGTCCTACCTCGTTTCTACATTTATCCTCCGATTTTTAAAGATGGGCATTTCCATGTGCATTTTCACTCAAAATTCGAGTCTTAAAATGTATTCTTTATATATTCTGAATTAAGAATTGTTTGGCAACATTTGTGAAAAGTGAAAGCCAGTGGACCTCTAAAACCCAACCAGTTGTCCAGGACCTCAGTTCATACTGGGATTTGCAAAGATCTAATTCCTCAAGCATAAATGTTCTAATGCTCCAAAACTGCACAAAACTGCATTATAAAATGTGTGTGTTGCTCCAGGCCTCCAGAATTTTGTTGTGGACTTGTGTCAGGGACAGAAAAGGACAACCAGGATGATTAAGGGTCTGGAAACCAAATCTTATGAGGAAAGGTTGAGGGAATTGAGTATATTTAGTCTGGATAAGCGAAGACTGCGGGCTGCCAGTTGGATGGGAGGGGGGGCTTCAACAGAAATTAAATGGGAATGCAAGCAGCTGCAAGTATGCATTAAACACTGGTGTGGGCAAACCCTTAGCCAATGGGAATGAGGGAACACATATGTTCAGAGGCAGTCCTTAACTAAGTTTCCACATACAGTACAGAAAAAATGCTGTGACTCCCCAGTTTTGAATAGTGAACTGTTGGGAGTGTTGCAATGGAAGATGTTGGTTTCCATTGAAGCTAGCAGGCATCAACAGCTAGTGTTTCATAGCTTCTTTTCTAAACGGTGTAAAAAGTGAAGAGAACACCTATGGGAGTCACAGTAATATACAGTTTGAGAAATGCAGAGGCAGCAGAAATGTGGTAATTTGCTGAATAATGTGAAACACATTCAAGGAAAGAATTGGGAATTACAAAATATTTCATTGACAGAGAAGGATTACTCTGTTTAATTAAAAAGAAAGGGGGGGGGAAATGTTATTAATTCAAATAGCTTATATTGGAAATCCCAGCAGGTGATATATAATACAGATTATTTTGGAGTGGGGGGATTAAGAATATTTAACTGGAGAAGAAAAATGCCAAGAATGCATGTTCCAAATAAGCATAAAAGCATCCATCATGCCGCTGGTGGGTCAAGTCATGTCCCTTTCGAGCTTTGCAGATCACACTTTCCATTGAATCAGGGCAACAAACTTGACTTTGAAAATGTAATTATGAGGAACAAGAAAAGTGTGTGTGATTAACTACTCAAAGGTTCTCAGGAATTTAAAAGTGCTACACGTGTGGCTATCTGTGATACATTTTAAGGCAAACTGCTAAATTAATGCTAATTCTCTGCCCAGAATTGATTTCTACTCCAAGGAAGGAATCGTATTGATTTTGGATAAGTGGGAATTGGAATTTTCCCACGTCGTAGCGTGTTGGTTTTTTTGAGGTTGTAGTTTTGCTTTCTTCTCAGGTCATAAAACATCTGGATTATGGGTGTAAGGACAGGCATAAGCAAACTCAGCCCTCCAGATGTTTTGGGACTACAACTCCCATAATCCCTGACCACTGGTCCTGTTAGCTAGGGATGATGGAAGTTGTAGTCCCAAAACATCTTGAGGGCTGAGTTTCCCTATGCCTGGTGTAGAATCACAAAAGGCATGCTATTGTAGGCTTGCCTCTTTATTTGGCCCTGCCATGTTAAGATCATTTGCTGAGATCATTACCTGATGCCATATATGATGGGAAAGGTAGATGTGGCTTGTCCCAAACAGCCTGTCCTGTTTTTCCTTAGGGCATCCCTATTTTCATCAGAGACATACATCAGCTTATGGAGTTAGGTGACAACCCCCCCCCCAAGTCAAGGATATAAGTATCTTTTAGAAGACATCTGAAGGCAGCCCTGTAATGGCAGTCTTTTAATGTTTAATGCTTTATGATGTTTTTATATATGTTGGAAGCCACACAAAGTGTGGGCAGGGCATAAATCATATGCTATTTCATCGGAGAAATGTTGGTGGGTGTGAGATCACATAGCTAGATCTCAGCATCAGTTGATGCAGTTCCTGATTTGAGCCCAAAAGTCCCTGAAAAATGGAAGAGTGACGGTCAAAGCACTTCTAAATTCCATTGATTTCAACTGGAGTATATGCATAGTGGGACTGAAACATGTTTAACTTTGGTTGCATTTTGCCCTAAGTGTTCCCTCTTGCAAACACGTTCTGGTGAAAAAAGCTCTACAGCACAAATAAATTTTTTTCCCCTGCAGCTTTTTATTAATATAACTTAAAAACGAAAGTCGGAATAACCTTGGGAAAGAAAGTGGCAGGAACTACTTGGGGGGTTTGCATGAAACATTCCAGCTACTCCAAACAACACGATGATAAATTACAATTCTATGATTCTATGATTCTGTGTCTGTAAAAATCTAAGGACTGCAATTATGAGATCCTCAGAACTGTCTTGGAAGTGATAGATATAGTTGTTTGGCTACATTTAAAAAATGCAGCCGACAGCCATCCCATGTTGAATTCTTTCTGTCTTTTAGAAGGTGGCTGACAATAAGGACAGCCATCCCTTTGGGCAATCTGAAAACACTGTGACATCCAAAATAATCTTCTCTCTTTTGTGAATGTCACTGAGGAAATATGGAGAAAGCAAATGTGTGCAAATTTTTCTAACTGAATGACAGGCTCGTTTGCCATCAAAAATCAATCAAAGCCACTTTCTTGTCAGATTGAATACAAATAAATCCCTTTGCCTCGCCAAACCTCTGCACATTTCAAGGTCTCGTCGACACAGTAATGTATGTGTATTCACTTCAGTGTGTATAGGGTCCAACTACTAATCTGCATGCTGCAGAAATGGAAGGTAGAGATTGTGTGTTCAGAGCCAACATGTGGTAGCATGGAGGCTGGACATTGCAAGATGGTATAGCCAGATCCAACCCCAGCCATAATCTCTATCCATTTATAATGTCCACACAACTGTTATATCCCAACTGCAACTCCAATAATTGGTATCTGACTCAGAATACAATATTCTGTGCATGCATATTACTCAGAGATTAATCCCATTAATTTCTTTTTTATGCTAAATATTTTTTCTTAATTTTCAGTTACAAAAGCCCAATACGTGCCATATTATATCAATACCAAATAGCAATACCAATTCAAATACTAATAAATTACATAGTAAATTATAAAATTTGTGTGGCTTCCCACGTGCTCTACTTCAAGGTCTGATTCCCTTTAATTCTGCCTCCAGACTATTGCTCAAACCAAATACAATCCACTCTTGAAAAAAATCCCATATATCACAGCTACAATAATTGACTTCAATTCATATTAACACATATGAAGTTCTCCTGTCTTCTTCCCGTGTGAGGTTTTAGTTTTCATCAATTGTTCCTTTATTTCTTTGTCAAATATTATATCCATATGAGTTATTCCTGATCTCCTTCTTGCCTTACTGCTCTGTTGACTCAGAGTTACTCTGGAAAGACCTCTCTCTTTTGTTCTCAACTCTTCTGATGGCAGCTGTATAGTTCCATACAGTACTTTCGATTTCAAGCAGGGAGTCACTAAATCCCATTAATTTCAATGTTGTTCACTCCTGGGTAAGTGGGTGTAGGATTGCAGACTACATAGACTAGCTTTCTTCTTCCCTCCTCATGTCTTTTCCCTTTTGTATTGTGTGTAGCTCTTAAAAAGCAGAGACATCACCTTGCTGACAAAGGTCCGTATAGTGAAAGCTATGGTTTTCCCAGTAGTGATGTAGGGAAGTGAGAGCTGGATCATAAAGAAGGCTGATCGCCGAAGAATTGATGCTTTTGAATTATGGTGCTGGTGGAGACTCTTGAGAGTCCCATGGACTGCAAGAAGATCAAACCTATCCATTCTGAAGGAAATCAGTCCTGAGTGCCCACTGGAAGGACAGATCCTGAAGCTGAGGTTCCCATACTTTGGCCACTTCATGAGAAGAGAAGACTCCCTGGAAAAGACCCTGATGCTGGGAAATATCAGAGGACGAGATGGTTGGACAGTGTTCTTGAAGCTACCAACATGAGTCTGACCAAACTGTGGGAGGCAGTGGAAGACAGGAGTGCCTGGCATGCCCTGGTCCATGGCGTCACAAAGAGTCGGACACGACTAAACGACTAAACAACAACATGTTAACCATGTTTTCCAGCTTTTATTCCAGAATGTCTTTTGATGTACTTTCCAGCACCCTTTTCCAGAAATGTTTCTAGTCTATATAGAATGAAGGGGAGAAGGAAAACTGCACAGGATGATTGTAGACTTGAAATATAAGTGTTCTTGGGGAAATCAAATAAACAGCTTCAAGTAATCTAGAGATTAAAGTTGCTTTCAGTTTGGACTTGGTTCTGCTTAAATGTAAGGTTGGTAGGCAATCTGCTACCTATGTTTTGATCTTGGATGAAGAAGAAGAGAAGAGTTTGGATTTGATATCTCACTTTATCACTACCCGAAGGATCTCAAAGCGGCTAACATTCTCCTTTCCCTTCCTCCCCCACAACAAACACTCTGTGAGGTGAGTGGGGCTGAGAGACTTCAAAGAAGTGTGACTAGCCCAAGGTCACCCAGCAGCTGCATGTGGAGGAGCAGAGACGCAAACCCGGTTCCCCAGATTATGAGTCTACCGCGCTTAACCACTACACCACACTGGCTCTCAGTGTATTACCAAGAAATGATTAATAAGCTATCCTAGTAGATACCAGGTGGGATCATATCACACCCATGCTGATTCATTTGACGGGATTCCGGATTCATTTGCATTCTGTGTGGTACTGTGATAAACCTACAGCTATCTCTTGCATTGCTTGACCTTTGAGGTTCACTATGTTGCATTGAAACAAAACATTTCTTCTTCTTCTCTGTAGACAAAGTAGATATACCTACCTGCTTAAATACCTCTTTATGCAGGCTCGCGTTGTGAGCTTTGTGGTTAGGAGTTGCTGTGTGATCCTGCAGGTGTGTAGTCCAAATTTTCCTTCTGACGTGACCTTACTGGGTGACCTCACCAAACCACCACTTCTCAGTTCTAGCATCCTTCCCCCTTCATCAGTGATACGAAATTACTGCAAATATTGAAAGCGGTAAAAACAACAATACTGGCCCAGTTCTGACACAGTTCAAAAGCCTTGGGCTCACATGTTCTCCCTCCCCTCCCCTCTTCTGGTTTGGTTGTGATGAGCAACCAATTCCAGCTTTAAACTAACAAGAGTGCCTAACACATTGACTTAGTTCAAACATTATGATCCTGACTTGTTTGAAATCAATAAGAACAGAGTTTTAACTCACCAGTTCCCACAGGTTCAGATGTAACAAGGAACTGTTTCTGGCCTCTTTCTCATTGCTGCATCAGGGGACCCCGGCTCAGGAAGAACCATGGCTCAGGAAGAGTCAGGGGTCACTGGGAGAGCACATGCTCCAAAGATCTCATGAACAGCCCCCAGCATTTCCGAGTAGGGCTGGGAGACACTCCATTTGAAATCCAGGAGAGCCATTGCCAGTTTGTGTTGATAACACTAAGCTAGATATGCCAATGGTTTGATTCGGTACAAGACACCTTCCTCTGTTCCTGTGTGTGAGCAGAGCTGATGGGGAGCATGCAACCCTGAGGATCGCTACAGCTTGTGCATGCAATGCAAACCACAGTTTAATTATACATCCCAAAACTGCTGCTATATAAGTAGACAGCATTGTTATTTCAGGGGACTTTGGACTGGTGCATAATGTTTGAGCAGCAATGTGTTTTGGAGATTAACAGAAAACAGTTTGTGCTGTCCCATTTTTTCAGAGACTTTGGACCAAATATTATTTCTACAGCAGCCGGTGTTGATACTGAACCCTTCATAGAATACATCAAAGGAAATAACACAGGGAGTCCAGGCTTTTTTAAAAAGGCTATCCATAGAAGTGATTCCACTTCTTTCCCCTTTAAATTATTGTTTTTCTCTTTCTGTGGAGCTTTATTTTATTTTCATTACACAGCCAAAGCTATTGGCGCTTACAGCGGCATGAGAAGATATGCTAATGGGGCAGAAACAAGTAGCTGAGCCTGAGAAATCACTTTCATATCGTAACATGAAGCAGTAGACAATATAGATATACACGCAAATATGAGCATAGCAGAGTTTGAACTGTCATTTATATTCACATATCACTTTGGTATAGAATTGAAAAATTGTCCGGTCATATATACCATTTTAAGATTTTTTTCAAAAAATTTTTTGCCGTGTCTGAAAGAAAATATGATGTTAATCCACTGAGAGTTGGACCCCATGCTGCTTCAAATAAGATTAAAGGAGCTCCCTATGAGGGTGAAGTTCTATTACGTTTATAAATATTCATTGCTATATCAAAACGCTTAAAGCAGACTGAATTTCACTTAATTGCACATGGAAAGTAATCTTCTTTTTAAAGGAATATTGTTAATTAGATTTGCAAGCAGGGGAAGAAAAAACTGGAATTCTGACTACATAAAGAAGGCTCTGGGATGATTACTTAGGGTGAACCCTGGTTTTGTAGTTTGGAGCCAGGATTGCTTATATTTTGAAGACTCGATATTATTTTAATAATAACTGAAACTGGTCTTTTACAGACCTAAAACTCAATTGTGTTTCAGAAGTGGACATTTCACTGCTTGCCTCCATTGTCTGAATCTGGAGGATGCTATCCCATGGCTACAATCCCGATAGAACAATATCTCTGTGTATACACAGTCAATAAATTCCACTAGCTTTATTCATCAACCACTTTGAATATAAACTTTGAGGAGGGTGACCAAGATGTTCAAGCATCTGCCAACAAAGCCTTATGAGGAACAATTGAGGGAGTTGGGTATGTTTAGCTTGGAAAATAGGAGACTGAGAGGAGATACGATAGCGATCTAAAGGGGTGTCCCATAGAAGATGGAGCAAGCTTGCTTTCTCCTGCTCTGGAGGCTAGGATCCAAACCAATGGATTCAAGTTACAAGAAAGGAGATTCTGACTAACATCAGGAAGAACTTTCTGATGGTAAATGGAGCAAACTCTCTTAGGAGGCTGTAGACTCTCCTTCACTGGAGGTTGGATGACCATCTGCCATGTTGTGAAGTTCAAAACCTGCCCAACCAATGTGGTCCAACTTCTATATGAACTTTAGATAGCAACTTGTCAGAAATTCAAACAACTACATTGAGTCTAACATAATCATTTATCTTGGGGTAAAAGATGGAAGAGCCAATATCTCTTACAAAAAAGGGAGGAACTTTTAAAATTTCTGATTTACTTCTTCAACATGTAAACAAATCAGAGAATGCATGGAGTTCAGAGATCAATATCCCAACATGCATGGAGTTCAGAGGTCAATATCCCAACATAACTCATGTAAAGAGACCCTCAGAGAGTTTGCCCCTAAGCTGGTGTTTCCCAGAACTTGAAGAGGCTGATACGCCATTGTTGCTAGCTCCTGCAACAAAACTGAACATAGTTGTCTTGAAAATGGTTAAGAAACTCACTGTCAAGTTTCTGCATTTGATGAATTTCAGCCACAACACCTGCAATCTATTATTGCAGGTAACACAACACAACATGCTGCTACGTTCCATTACACATACCTGCCATGCTGTGCAGTTATTCTGCAAAAAAGTCATTTCTCAATCCATTGTAGCTGAGGAGCAGAGTGAAGGAAATGGTCCATTTGCTATCACAGATGCTCAGTTTGCTGCCTTTGACATTACAATGGCATTGTTCCATGTGGCATCAAGTTGCAGTAAGGCGAATCCCATGGTGTAGATCTTGCTAGTCTATATCACTTTGAACTCCAGGTGGGGGAAACACATTGTTGAGTGATACACCCTATTAAAAACAAACAAACACTGGGCATAGCCATAATATTCGGCTGGTAGTGGTCACATGCCCCCCAAAATTATCCATATGCAAAACTTCTGCATCAGGGAAATTGATATCAATGACAAAGTTATGCTGGGGAGCGCCAAAAAAGAAAAAAGTAATTTAAAGCAAAGGCTACATTCTGACTAGTAAGAATGGATTAATCAGGCTGTAATCCTACCCTAAACACATTTGGCAGGCCCTTTCATGTGTCACAAAATTGTGGGTCTGAAAGAGTCTTATTGACACAGCTGCCCATAAGCACCCTTGGTACTGTGGTACCCATTCTACATCTTCCTACATCAGAGAATTATGGATGATGCAACAGGCCAGGTGATTGCTAGAGCACAGGTAGTTGAATGATGTTCTGTGAAACTGGCCAAGCATGAGTGAAAGAGCATATGCTTACTGTGTAGTTGTGAAGGCAGTGAGGAATCACTTTTCAGCTTCCCTATCTCCCGCAGACTCCAGCGCCCCTTCAGCTGTGCTGTGCCTGCCCTTTTCTACACATCTGTACTGTTAACAACTCACATATGTACTTTTCATTTTGTAACACTGCAGGTTTTCACCGGATCCGAAACAACTTGTGACTTACCAACGCAAATTCACACCACTAGATATGTTTGTAGCTTCCCAGACATCTTTGCAACTCATCAGGAGAGCAGTCAAAAGAGAACAGGGGTGCAAACTTGAATAAAATATTGGGGGGGGAGTAACAATTGATCACACAATGCAGTGTGCACACACCATTTGAATGGCAATGTCCATGACCTTTTTTGTGGGGGGGTTAAATATTTTATTGGTGGGGGCACAGGAACCTCAGCCCCTAGGAGTTGGCTGCTATGAAAGAGGACATTTGAGCCCTGGGTGAGTCTGCATGTAGCTTGATGGATGGCAAAATTGGCAGGTCCACTTAGAACATATGGAAACATCTGGGCTTAGAAATGTTCTGATTTTTCTCTATGTTGGAACAGGGGTGGCATGTCCTGTTTTGCCATTGGCGTGATTTTGCCTGCTCTGTATGCACCACGTCAACTGCGCTGCCCATCTCTGCTGGCGCTACGACCATGCTGCCCGCCGTGTTCTGGGTGCCACCAATTTCCACCAAAATCTCACAAGTTCTCTTGCGCTCTGTGGGATCTCACAAGATTTTGGCGAGGCCTTGCAAGATCTCACAGGAAATCAGCAGCGATGCCGTTGCTGTTTCTCCACTGGTGGCAAAAGTGACAGGGCAGGTGGGGTGCCCAGCAGACTATCATCTCAGGGACTTCCATCCCCTGTGGCCACCCTGCCTCATGAGTGAGCCAGCCCTGTGAAGGACGCAACAGCTTACAAATGAGCAATGGCACAGCACTCGCAATGATGTCATGGGTTTCAAATAATAATAATAATAATAATAATAATAATAATAATAATAATAATTTATTATTTATACCCCACCCATCTGGCTGGGTTTCCCCAGCCACTCTGGGCGGCTTCCAACCGAATATTAAAACAGTACAGCATCAAACATTAAAAACTTCCCTAAACAGGGCTGCCTTCAGTTGTCTTCTAAAAGTAAAATTGTTACTTATTGCCTTGACATCTGCTGGGAGGGCGTTCCACAGGACGGGTGCCACAACCGAGAAGGCCCTCTGTCTGGTTCCCTGTAACCTCACTTCTCGCAATGAGGGAACCGCCAGAAGGCCCTCGGTGCTGGATCTCAGTGTCCGGGCTGAATGATGGGGGTGGAGACACTCCTTCAGGTATACAGGACCGAGGCTGTTTAGGGCTTTAAAGGTCAGTACCAACACTTTGAATTGTGCTCGGAAACGTACTGGGAGCCAGTGTAGATCTCTCAGGACCGGTGTTATGTGGTCCCGGTGGCCACTCCCAGTCACTAGTCTAGCTGCCACATTCTGGATTAATTGCAGTTTCCGGGTCACCTTCAAAGGTAGCCCCACGTAGAGCGCATTGCAGTAGTCCAAGCGGGAGATAACCAGAGCATGCACCACTCTGGCGAGACAGTCCGCGGGCAGGTAGGCTCTCAGCCTGCGTGCCATATGGAGCTGGTAGACAGCCGCCCTGGACACAGAATTAACCTGTGCCTCCATGGACAGCTGTGAGTCCAAAATGACTCCTAGGCTGCGCACCAGGTCCTTCAGGGGCACAGTTACCCCATTCAAGACCAGGGAGTCCTCCACACTGACATAATATATCACTAAGGACTCAAAATAATAGTCTACCACACATGCACACTTGTGTGCAATCTTGGAAAGACCAGCCTTATGGAATATTTCAGTCCTCAAAGTGCTGGGAACCTGAAACTACCTCTCCACACTCCTGGTATCCCCTCTGAGCCACCCAGCACGTAATTTATGAAAAGCTATTTTGCAGAAAGCACTGGAAGCAGTACAAAATTATATCTTTAATGAAACAAAAACACTTTTGCAATGGAAGTCTGAAATGATCTGGAGTGAAGTGAAAGCAAGAGAAAATAAAAGGGCTAACATTATTAATGAAGGTTATAATAGCTACTGAATCAGAAAGTACAATAATTTAGTTCTAAATGTGCTTTTCTAATCATATCATTATCATCTGAACTGCAGTCTAATGGGCACTAATGTGTCTATCTTTTGAACTCCAATTCATAAACACACCATGAAGGTGGGGAAATCACCAATTTAAAGGTACCATAAACATAAAGCAAGGTCTGACTCTGAAAAACAGAAGAAAAATAGCACTTTTAAATAGGAAAATGGAACAATCATTTAGAGAAACTCTCATCCTTGGGAGGGGACGTACACCTGAGCTTCTGTGTTTATTTAACTCAGGAAAATAAAACTGTATTTTTTTTGGGGGGGGGATACTCTGCTTCATCTAATTCACTCTCTACCTGCCCTGCTAGAAACTTATACATAGGCCTGTATAACTTATAACTCATCAACACCATAGCCTCCAAGTGTCTTGATAATTCAGTCCCATAATTATTAAAGACATCCTGGCTTCTGATTTGATCTCAGAAAGTCCCTATTTCCCCCACCAGTGCTGCCAAGCTCAGGGAGGAGGGTGAGCCAGTGCATTTCCCAAGCGATGGTGGCAGTGGCAGCAGCAAGGGAAGATCCAATTTCCTCTCCATGTTGTCTCCATTGCCACTGCTGCCGGCTTCCTACCTTGGGCAGCTCATAGCAGCTGCTGGAGAGGAGACAAGGAGGAGGACAGGCTGCAGTAGCTGAGGCCGAGGCTCTGCCCTGTGTGACGCACTGGCTCTGAGGGGCAGGCAGAGGCCAGGGCCACCCTTGGTGAGAAGAAAGGGGGTGTGATGGACTGGCAGGAGTTTAAGGGGTTTTCTCAGGATGGTGGAGGGCATGTGTTCTGTGTTCTGTTGGTGTAGTGGTGGAAGACTGAGGGCCACGGGTGGCGCTGTGGTCTAAACCACTGAGCCTCTTGAGCTTGCCAATTGGAAGGTTGGCGGTTCGAATCACCGCGACGGGGTGAGCTCCTGTTGCTCTGTCCCAGCTCCTGCCAATCTAGCAGTTTGAGAGCACACCAGTGAAAGTAGATAAATAGGTACTGCAGTGGTGGGAAGGTAAACAGGATTCCCTTGCACTCTGGTTTCCGTCACAGTGTCCGGTTGTGCAAGAAGCAGTTTAGTCCTGCTGGCCACATGAGCCAGAAAGCTGTCTGTGGACAAATGCCGGCTCCCTTGGCCTGAAAGTGAGATGAGCGCCGCAACCCCATAGTCACCTTTGACTGGACTTAAACATCCAGGGGCCCTTTACCTTTACATAGTGGTGGAAAAACTTTGGCTTCTGATAGGAAATGGTCTGAGGAGGGCAAGGGCAAAAAATGGGGACCAAGGAGGGTGAGCTGGGGGTGGGAGTGAGAAATATCCCTATCAACTGATACATTTTGGAGGGTATGCAACCCAGATTTAACTAGCCACCCATGCTTGTGGGCTGCTGAGCACCACTCCACCCACTTCCACAGCCAAGAGAAGAAAGCAGGAGAACATGTTTCATGTTTTATCAAGTCTCTGTGGTGCACATCTATAAGTGATAGGAGAGCTATATAGTGCCAAAATCCTAGAAAGAGAGGTGCTGGACTCGAGACTGCCTGGAAATGTCACCCATCAGGTCTTGAAGCCCTTTCCTCTAATTTCTAAGTTGCTGAGACTCTTTGTAATGCTTAGCTCAGGGATCGCCATGTGAATACAGCAAAAAACCCATCACTCTCAGAAGTAATTGCACATCAGAAAACATGGCTGCCTCCATCAAGACAGCTGCCGGACCACCTCCTTCATTGTTAGTGATATTTGTTTTTCTGCATGGATTTTACAAGATTTCCCATTTAAAATCTACACAAGAAGGGGACGGGACAAACTTATTCCCATCCCCATGTACCGTATTTCCCTGAAAATAAGACATACCCATTAAATAAGCCACAGCAGGATTTCTATGCATTTCCGCAATACAAGCCAAACCCCGAAAATAAGACATGGACGCAGGCTCTCCCAGCAACAGCTCGCTGCCCTCAGCCATGCTGTGCTGCATGGAGCCCTTCCCGCTGGAATAAGACACACACACACACACACACACACACACACACACACACACCGAAAATAAGCCATGGTGTGTCTTCTTGAGAAAAAAATAAATATAAGACAGTGTCTTATTTTCAGGGAAATATGGTAGTAGTGTGATGGACTAGACTGTAATGTTACAGGTAGGTAGCCGTGTTGGTCTGAGTCGAAGCAAAATAAAAAATTCCTTCAGTAGCACCTTAAAGACCAACTAAGTTTATATTTTGGTATTTCATACCAAAATATAAACTTAGTTGGTCTTTAAGGTGCTACTGAAGGAATTTTTTTATTTTGCTTAGACTGTAATGTGTTCATCATTACTGAACTTCAGCAGAGGCAGAGGGAATGACCAGGGCCGGATTGAGGTTGGATGAGGCCCTAAGCTACTGAAGGTAATGGGGCCCTTTATACGTCCAGCTGTCCTTTGTCAACAACAAATTGTCGCTGTTTTTTGTGTTGAATATAATAATAATAATAATAATAATAATAATAATAATCTTTAATACGGTCAAAGACCAGCGAGAGAATTATACAGTTCAGTTCATAGAATGGGTATCTACTTAGTAAAATTGCAGTTAAATTGTTACAAATGTTAAAATTTTATAAAAGTTTAATATATGAATCTCAGCCACCTGTCGACGCTCCTGTGATAAGCCTACGATAGATCAACTAGGTTATCTGTCAATGGTGTTTGTTGTCATCACTGCGTGTCTTATTCTTGTCGCTATGTAGCAAAATTTTGCTACAATCCTGGTAGTCTCTATGTCTTTGTCAGCTAAAGGGTGTCTGGTGTAGGCTTCCTCTGATTGGCCGGGCTGTTTCACTAGGAGCGGTTCGATCAGCTCTTTCCTTGCATCACGATATAATTGGCAATATAAAAGGACATGCCCGATGGATTCGATCTCATTGTCATCACAGGGGCATAGTCTTTGGTCAATCGGAGTCTTGTTGTATCTACCGACTAATAAAGCTGAGGGGAGGGTGTTAAAACAGGCCCTGGAGAATGCCCAGTGATGTTTGGAATTATCTTGAGGTAATTTGCTAAGTGGATCCTTCAGTGGTCATAAAGGTGCCTATAAATTGTTGAGAGTCGGGTAAGATCGTTTTGGAGTTCAGTGTCAGTTATTCTTTCTTTGATTAGGTTTTGAATATATGCTATACGGCAGGGGCACCCAGCTCCTAAGAGACAGCGATCTACTCACAGCATTAAAATACTGGGTGTGATTCACCCATTGTCATTGCTAGGCAAACGTGTTGAGCTTTGGACCCAATAGGTCCACACCCAACACAAAACACTGTTGCTGTATGTAGGTTTTATTTCATTTGTTTTTTGTCTTATATTTTGGAAATGTACATCCAGGATTTTTTCCTTTAGTTTTTTTGGGGGGGCCCAAGAGACTGGGGCCCTAAGCTTATATGTTTAGCTTATATGTAAATCCGCACTGGAACTGACCATCAGGTTCCTTGAAGTTTGCTTTTTAAATCAAAATTGCTTCCCACATGCTATTCTTTCCTCATAGATGAAAAGATATGGACATATATTTTTTCCTTCCTAAGGGTAGGGGGGATAGCCAGGGAGAGAGAATTTTGATCAGAAAAACACCTTGTGAGGAAACAGTTAAGCACCTCTTCCACAGCTGCAAGTAGAATTATTGAGCTGAATAGACAGGTCTAGGACTGCGCTGTGAGGGCTAGAATTCCTTTTTACCATTCCCCCGTTCTTTGCATGATGAAAGGTGTTTAGATGACAACCACAAGAAGAAGAAACACTCAACACTATCTTTAAAACCCCCCACAAAAACAGCTTTTATAATACCAAAGCACATTGGAAACATTTTGTCCTTTTGGTCTTACTGATTTCTGAGCTTGTTGTGTCAGCATTTCCTTTTACCCCCCATGGATAAAAAGGATAATAAATCTGCATTATGCTTGGAGGAAAACACTTTCATATGAGCTATTTCTAGTAACAGGATGAATTCACCCACTGGCTGGCCTTCAATACTTCCATTTAATTATCTTGCCAGTGCTGAGAAAAAACTAGGATCTGAGGAGACAGCCGTTTTTACTCAGATATCAGTCCACAGGTTTCAATGGTATTTACATCCCCGAACCTCTTTAAGATAGCAGCTCCTGTGCATGGTCATTCTAAGTTCACTCAGGTGAAAGTAAACTCAAGTGGAATCAATGAGTTTTATTTCCATCACAGTATTTGTGAGGCTTGAGTTAATGTGCTTCTTGTTCACATAAAGATTCTAAACAGTGCCAAAAATTATTCCTTTCATAAACTGGATCACAGATTTGGGAAGGGGCCCTGGTCAAGGCAGACTCTGGAATTAAATTTAAGCCTCTGCTTAAAGATCTTCATCAAAGAACAGTCCACCATCTTCCATGGCAGTTTTCACTAATCCAAATCCATTTCTAACCACCTTTATTAACAAATGTGGTGCAAAATGTGACAGTGACTCAAATTTGACACTTCAGAGGAAAACCAGGGCTGAATCTACACTGACCTATTTAACATTAATAGAATGATATTAGATGCATCTAAAATATCTAATATATAAAATGTCACAGGGCATACTTGTAATTTAGAACATTTTTTTCTTACCTTGTTATTGGCTTATTTCCATTAGAATGCTGCTGGGTGCTCTGCAGAACCCTCTGGTATCACATTTTAATAACACGTTGTTGTTGTTGTGTTGTTTAGTTGTGTCCGACTCTTGGACCACAGCATGGCAGGCACTCCTGTCTTCCACTGCCTCCTGCAGTTTGGTCAAACTTACGTCAGTAGCTTTGAGAACACTGTCCAACCATCTTGTCCTCTGTCGTCCCCTTCTCCTTGTGCCCTTAATTCTTACCCAGCATCAAGGTCTTTTCCAGGGAGGCTTCTCTTCTCATGAGGTAGCCAAAGTATTGGAACCTCAGCTTCAGGATCTGTCCTTCCAGTGAGCACTCAGGGCTGATTTCCTTCAGAATGGAGAGGATTGATCTTCTTGCAGTCCATGGGACTCTCAAGAGTCTCCTCCAGCACCATAATTCAAAAGCATCAATTCTTCGGCGATCAGCCTTCTTTATGGTCCAGCTCTCACTTCCATACATCACTTCTGGAAAAACCATAGCTTTAACTATATGGACCTTTGTCGGCAAGGTGATGTCTCTGCTTTTTAAGATTGTTAAAGGCAATGCATCATTTGTCCATCTACATTACCACAACCCTTCCTTAACCTCTTCTTAACGTTAAAAACATGAGTGTAGATCTGCCCCATGTATTCCTGAAATATATGACCTATTTTTCTGTTGTACCAACAGTCTGAAAGTAAATTTTATAGGCTTCTGGGGAGATGCAATGTACCTCCTCATACAAGTCAGATTTGCCCCATGTTAACAAGTTTCCTGAATATTGTTCTTCAAAACAATGGAACTGAATCAGTTTACTATGGTATAGTTTTTCCCGTTGTAACTGCTCTCAGGTGGAGGGGGGGGGGTTGCCACATCTTGCTTCTCTCCAGAAGTGGTCCTTATGCCTATCTTGGCATCAGGGGTAACTCTTAGGCAGATTTGACAAGGAGATTAAAGCAAGCGCAGTCTGGGAAAAGTTTCTCCTCACTTCTTTCCCTCAGTTCTAGTTACAGGTAGGTAGCCGTGTTGGTCTGAGTCGAAGCAAAATAAAAAAATTCCTTCAGTAGCACCTTAAAGACTGACAAAGTGTGCATGCACACGAAAGCTCATACCAAAATAAAAACTTAGTTGGTCTTTAAGGTGCTACTGAAGGATTTTTTTTTTATTTTCTTTCCCTCAGTCATGGTACAAGTAAAAATGTAGTACAAACACCGACAACTGGGAAACACTGGCCTGCAAACCTTTACCAAAGGTGCCATAGGCTTTGAAGACGCTCGAACTCAGGGCGAAAGGGAGAAACAATCTAAGAGGAAGGCACGCTCAGCAAACCCTCACCGGGATCAACTTCCATCCGGAAACCTATGTCCCCAATGTGGAAGGACATGTGGATCCAGAATTGGCCTCCACAGTTACTTATGGACTCACTGTTAAGATTGTGTTAATGGAAGACAAGCTTACTCGGCTACAAGTGATTGCTAAAGAAGAACCATCAAACATAGCTGTTTGTTCTGAAGGAGGAGGTTTGATAGATTTTTCCAGCGACAGGTCTCAAGGCTATGTCTCCCCTGTCTGCCTTCATAGCCATGCAAGTATTTGGGTCATATGAGAGTGTGGCCAATACACACCAGCCATCTCTCTCCCTCTCCATGTGTATGTGTGTGTGTGTGTGTGTGTGTGTGTGTGTGTGTGTGTATATATATATATATATATATATATATATATATATATATATATATATACACACACACACACACACACACACACACACACACACACACACATACACAGATACACAGATACACACAGACGGAGGAGAGACATTCTCCCACATGACCAAATGTCACAAGATTACAAAAGGCAACAACTGAAATAGGCTGCTTTTTGTTGTTGAGATGGGGCCACATAATCTCAGGATGACCATTCTGTCAGAGGATGACTAACAATGGTGGCAAGGGTGGCTAAGGGCAGAGACAAAAGTAGCTGAGGACACCTCATTTTTCTCTTTCTGCTGCCTCACCCCCATCCCCCACCCCTGATTTTCTCTCCTTCGCATCACATGAAATTGGCTCAGTGGCCATGTCGAATCCCGCCCCAGGTTCCTCTCTTGGCATATTCTTTGCTGTGAAAAAGAGAGAAAGTGCTCGATAGCTCTACATTTATTAATGAAACAGAAAATCTAACTGCACACACAGGCTTCATCAAGCCATCTGGTATCACATTCAACCCGGATCCATTATTCATCATTCATTATGAAGTGAAATACCTAGAGTAAAGTAAATAAAGTGTTTTGACATATGACAGTCTTTAATTTGAAGAAATAAATAAAGGAACTGTTGTTCTGGCTTCTGGGGGTGGGGAGAGCAGCAGCTTTTCACAATAAGCCTATTCTGATTTCCACAGCCCTGCCTTCGTTGCTTTTTTTTTTCCAAAGGGTTCTAACAGGTATAGCTTGAAGCTGTATGAAACTGCCATAGAAATGAATTTGAAATCTATTTACATATTTATATGTACTGTGCAGCTTGAAGGATACTTCAACAGCGGGCGTACCTTGGAGAGTTAACTAAATGGCAGACAAAAATTGTTTTCCTTTGTGGTCTCCAAATCTTACAGGAATGGAAGCAGACTGAACATGCTGCCGTTTCCTTTCAATTAGATCCACACATTTAGTCAAAGAAGATATTCTTTTTTCTTTCTTTCTGCCAAACAAACCTGGATAGATACTGACAAGCTATGGACATCTTTGTGGGCCAAACTTCTGGCATTAATTTCCCTCAGACAGTAACTCAGAACAATAGTTTCCAGGATCAAGCAAAAGACACAGGAGGAATTGTAAAGGTTATAGACACTGAACAAATGTTACCTGGAACAACACTTTATTGTGTACAGAATTAAGATGTCTTAGATGTTATGGCCTAGCAGGGAAAATGAATAAGCAACAGTGCAAACCTACTCAGAAGTAAGACCCATTGAACTCAATGGGTCTTACTCCACTTTGAAATGGGACTCTAATCCCATTTCAAAGTGGAGTAAGCCCCATTGAGTTCAATGGGTCTTACTCCACTTTGAAATGGGATTAGAGTTGCAATCTAAGTGCTCTGTCCTGTTTCACACATGCAGGTATATCACCTGACTTTTCTGCACTTGGTTACGACCCGCTTTTGTGTTCTTTGTATATACATGTTCATCCCTTGATGACAGTAGTATTGAGTGATGACATGCTTGTGTAAATTGGCCATCACTGACTCACATCCAATTCTTTCCAATGAAATAAGCTTCCCTTCTTCAAGTACACAGATAAATCAAGTGGTAGACAAGCACATGTGAACCAGACTTTGATGTCTTACAGCAGAATCCGTGAACTAGGCACACCGAAAAAAGTTGTGCTTGAAATACCGTGTTTCTCATATTATAAGACACGTCTTGTATTTATTTTTTCCTGAAAAAAACACACCATGGCTTATTTTCAAGGGATGTCTTATTTTTTAATTAAGTACCGGTATCTGTACAGACCACAGACCTGCTCCCACCGGGTCTTCGCACGCGGCAGGCAAAGGCTGCAGCCGGGTCCTGGGGCTGCGCGCACGGCAAGCAAAGGCTGCAGCCAGGTCCTGGGGCTGCGCGCACGGCAGGCAAAAGCTGCAGCCGGGTCCTGGGGCTGCGCGCGCGGCAAGCAAAGGCTTCAGCCAGGTCCCGGGGGTTAATGCGGCAGCAGCAACCCTTCTTTGCCACAGACCTGCTCCCACCACCTGGCACGGCTTATTTTCGAGGTATGCCTTATATTTTTCCACCTCAGGAAAATCCTGCCATACCTTATTTTGTATTGATGCCTTAAAATATGAGAAACATGGTGATAACATCTGTGGTGGTTCACTCACACATCTCACCATAGGAGCTAATTCTGAGGGCCGGGGTCCCTTCACCCCTCCCCAATAAAATATTTGAGGGGGGCCGCCTCCCCAGGTTTGTGAGCATTGCCATTGAAATGGTGTGCATGCAGCACTTATTGTTATTGATTATGCGGGCTAGGTACTGAAGTGTAGGTGGGGTCCCGCGAGGCAAGACACAGTGATAACAGCAAGAACCTTTATTGAACTATCAGAACTGGACAACAGCGGCAAAGCAACTGCTTATATAATTTCTGAAGGGCTGGGCCACTCCCACGCCCAATGTGATTGGCTGTCTAAACTTCCAAGCTGCGAATCATGACTCAAGAGTTTTTAAGGGCCAATGGCAGAGGCCCAGACTCTGAAATGTTCTGTGATTGGACTTCATGTATTGAATCAGAACACAGGGCCTCAGAATCCTGGGTCCAGACTGAAGCTCAGGCAAACACAGACCACTGAATACATAACAGGTACCTCCCAGTATTTTATTGAAGTTGGGACCCACGTGTATGAGCTTTCCCTGCTACTTCTGTAACTTGCAGTCTCCCTGAAGTGTGATGTTCATGTTTCACAACTAATTGCAACTCACAAACCTTCCTGAATATGATGTAAATCGGAGCTTGGGGCAATTTTGCACTTCAGGGCTTATGGAGCCTTGAACAGCTGATAGCTGTCATTTTTGTTTCCCCAAAATACCATTAACAATATAACAGGTGGAGCTGCAGAATCAGAGGACCAGGGCATTTGCGTGCCAAGGCACCAATATATCCTCCCAATAACTCACACCAAACACGTAATTTTAGTTTAAGGTTTTGGGCATTAAATTTGGCCACAACTTTATTAAAATACAAATAATAATGTGAGTGGTTGCTTAGGCATTGGTTCCCCAGCCATCTGTCCCCCGCCTGGGACAGATCTGACTCCCTCTAGCCTAGTAGGGGAGCCAGTAAGTAAGCACCCCCTGAGAGAGGACGGGGCAGGGGGCACAAGCCCTTCTTCTTGTCCTCTCCCCAGATGCTCCCCGAGGCTCATGCGCAGCAGGATTAAACAGACAAACATGTGGAGCCCCAGGATTCCTTTAACGGAATACTTCTATATGGCAGCAGCAATCAATGAGGGTCAGGCCCAGCCTAAATCCGTACCCCTTGTCCATTTTATTTGAACCAAAGCCTAACTGCAACCTTACAAGTTGTGACTAATTGCAACATAATAGGCAAAAGCCACCTGGCACCAGCCAATCAGCCAAGTGGCAAAATTCCTACCAGGCCCCTGAATACAGGCGACCCCATGACAGGCGCCGCAAGGTCAGTGCAAAGGGCCTAAACATAGCGGAGGGCAGGCGGGAGATTCGATGCGAGCAGCAAAGAGGTGGCACAAACTGCTCAGTATGCATATATATTGCCAGGGCTGTCAATCAAGCAATTGCAACATGCTAAATTCCCCAGCAACAACCATTCCCTCCAATCAGATACCAGATGTCATCCAAACTGACCCACCCACCCAGGCCCTGGGGTATCTTGTTAGCCCTTCCGCAACCCATGTTCTATCCTATGGACAGAACCTGCTTTCTCCCCAGTGCTAGAGGTTCAATGTGTTCTAAGGGCCTTAGTAACCTTCACTGGAAATTTCTGGCACTCACACCTCTCTGGCCTGACATCTGAAATGGTTTTTCTTTCCATTTCTCTTATAAGATCTTCTGAGTAATCTGCAAATTAAAAAGTAGATAATGTAGGGTTTGCATATTGGCTGCCTGTAGACATCATTTGATAGTGTGTCAGGCATATTTTAGTTTAACAAGTTTCAAATATGACTGTAATTGTGAGGAACCATTGCTTTTTTGCGGTTGGATCCTTGAAGAGGTCCATTCGCTCTCATCAGTCTGCACACTACCGCATCTGGTTTCTTTCAGTTCAGCAGCAAAGGAGAACAAAATAGATTTGACAGGGCACCTCAACCGACATAAACGGAATATATTTATACGCGATTAAAGCAAATCCCACTTTGTTTCTGAGACAGAAGAATGGAGGGATTAATTTGTTTGAAATTGATTTTTATGACTTAATCATGTATTCTAAATATGATACACTGCCGGCACTGTGATTCAATTCTCAGACCACATTCTGTCACCACCCCCATCATATCTTCATAGTAAACACTTATCTTTTGATGTCTGCTCTAAAAATATCAACCTGGCTTAAAGCTTGTTACAAACAAACCAGACATGGGGAAGAAATTTGTACTTAAAGGTACACCTACCAAATTCATATTTTCCCAAACGTGTGAAGCAAAACACAATCATCTTTTGAAACTTGCAATTTTCCAAATTTTGCAATGCAAAATAACAAATACAGTGGTACCTCGGTTTTGGAACGTCTCCATTGACGAACATTTCAGTTTTCGAACAGTGTAAACCTGGAAGTAAATCCTTCCATTTTCAAACACGCCTTGGAAGTCAAACATGCCACGTGGCTTCCACTGAGTGCAAGTTCCTGAGGCTTAGCTGTTGGCTATTGAGTTTTCTTCCGGAACAGATTACTTTTGAAAACCAAGGTACCACTGTACAAAAATACGGTAAATTGTGCATAAAAATGCTTAAATTCTGAAAGTAACAAAGAAAATGCATATTAAACAAAACTGCATGCATCCCTGCCAACTCAAATGGAAATGAGGAGAACTGAAATTAATACTGGGTGGTGGTGGGGAACCCAAACTGAAACACACACACACACACACACACACACACACACACACACACACACACACCATCTGAATCTGAGAAATTCACGACTCAGATTGAAACAACTTTTCTTTGAAGACAATTCATTGTACTGTGTCATCCAAGCATTTTGCCTTCTTCAGATGTTTTGCCCAAGTGGGAACCTCCAAATTTCCATTTAATATTGGTCCTGCTTGGGTGTTCACTGGGTTCAAGTGATGCAAATGGCATATGGGAGAGTTTGGGGTACTGCCAAGCGCTGTACCCACACATGCATCAAAGCACTCTCCAAGCTGGAAAACTCATTTATGAAGTCTGGAGCCTCCTCTACTTGTGCAAACTCCTCACCCTGAACCCTGGAACCCTGATTAGGCAACACAGTGGAGAACTGAACAAGAACCTTGTGGACAGCATTAAACAAAACTAGAGCGAGACATTCCATTGTGTGTAGCTGCTGAAAGGTCAAACAGGGATATGCCTTCATACAATATCCACTGTTAACCTCCAGATGAGCTCTTTCCCTTGAAATGCAAGTGAATGTATTTCAGCTTTCTGTGAAGTTCTTTGGCTGTTGTTCCCCAAGAGCAGAAAATTCCAATTCGCCTTGAAATTTCACCTTATGTTAAATTTGACTAGCACTCTAGAGTGACTAAGCTGCAATCAATCAGTGACAAGATGGATTAAGATCATCTGTTGTTCGACGTTAAATTGAGCAGCGTCTTGGGTGAAAACAGTGCTTTCATCGGGGTTGCAGTAAACAGGCATCATTCCCTGCGACATTAAATGCAAACACCCCAAAACAAACATCCATAACTGTTGGAAACTATCCTAGAAATAACAGCAAGTTTCCAAATGACGATCCTTGAGCTGAAAAGAGGGCATCTTGTAGTGCGAGCTTTTGAAGAACTGCAGACATTTAAACGTTCAAATGCGAACAAGTGAGCATTGCCCTGCACAGTCAACCGAAGGTACAAGCACCACTAGCCAAGCGGCACCCTCTTGCAAGAGAAATGTGGTTAGCAATAATGCTTGGGAGAAGTCAGTATGAACCTGCACCATCGCAAACAGCAACAGGAGCACTTTGAGTGAGTTCTGTGGGGCCATTATTTTGTAGGAGGGATTCCAGCCCACACCAGCATAGGAGCTAGCCCCAGGGGGGGGTCAAAGCACTGTGGGGTCTTTCAATTATTATTTTTAGGGGACCGGGGGGGGGGCTTGTTGAGGCCAGGCATGGAGCGGCATCAGGATGTTGTGTCAGCCCCCCCAAGTGCTTAAGAAGATGGCACCTCTGCACACCAGAAATTTAGATTCCAGTGCTGAGGGCCTTCTGGCGGTTCCCACTTCACTGAGAGAAGTGAGGTCACAGGGAACCAGGCAGTGGTGCCCACCCTGGGGAATGCCCTCCCATCAGATGTCAAGGAAATAAACAACTATCTGACTTTTAGAAGACATATGAAGGCAGCCCTGTTTAGGGAAGTTTTTTTATGTTCGAAGTTTTAGTCTGTTTTTAGTGTTCTGTTGGGATGTGGGTGGCGCTGTGGTCTAAACACTGAGCCTAGGGCTTGCTGATCAGAAGGTCAGCAGTTCAAGTCACCGTGATGAGGTGAGCTCTCGTTGCTCGGTCCCAGCTCCTGCCACCCTAGCAGTTCGAAAGCACGTCAAAGTGCAAGTAGATAAACAGGTACCACTCCGGCGGGAAGGTAAACGGTGTTTCCGTGTGCTGCTCTGGTTTCACCAGAAGCGGCTTAGTCATCCTGGCCATATGACCTGGAAAAACTGTCTGCGGACAAACGTCGGCTCCCTCAGCCAGTAAAGCGAGATGAGCACCACAAACCCAAAGTCGTCCACGACTGGACTCAACTGTCAGGGTCCCTTTACCTTTACCTTTATCATTTTAGTGTTCTGTTGGGAGCCTCCCAGAGTGGCTGTGGAAATTATTATTATTATTATTACTTCTACTACTATGAATTAAAGTGTGTCACCCAGATGCATAAAAAAATGGACCTTTTGCGGATTGAAAAGTAACAAGGAAATGCACTGAAAGCATGGGATGAATAGGTGATTAACAGTAAGATGGATAAGCACTGCAGAATTGCAAATCAGGATGAATTCAGGATGAATGCCCATTGAGATATAACCACCCCCAAAACAGATCAGAATGAATGTTCCATAAATTGGTTATCTGGTGGAGTCATTGGAGAATGAGCACAAGACACCCTTTCTCCTCCCATTCCCAGAATGCTTTTTAATATTCTTAACTATGAATTATTCATTTTCATTTTTAACTAAGGAGTTCTGTGCATACATACCTAAGTTGAGAAAAAAAGAGAGTACTTTTTAAGAACAGACAGTAACACGCACAAACATTCAATCTAACAAGTTGGGAAATCAACCTCTGGAAAGCTATGCATCTGCTTTTACAAATAAATGTCCCAAACGCACAAGGACACTTTCTGAGATCTATGAGCATATCCACAAAAATACAAAGGGAAGCCTTGCACGTTCCTAGTTTTGAGTGAAGTTATTGGCTTATCTCAGATTGCTTCCAGCAAAGTCAGAACTTTGATGTTTATTTCCTGCTGGATGTCGTTCAACTCATCTCCTCTAAGGCTTAATTCGTATATTATACTGAGACTGCTTGGTAGCCCATCATTTATTGAAAGGAGTTCTCAGTTTCATGAAAAAATAAAGTTTTAAAAAGAAAAAAAACAGCTTCCTTTGGCCACATTCCATGCCACCTCAATCATCTATGGAATCTCTGCTAATATAAAGGTAAAAGGTAAAGGTAAAGGACCCCTGGGTGGTTAAGTCCAGTCAAAGGAGACTATGGGGTTGCGGCGCTCATCTCACTTTCAGGTCGAGGGCGCCAGCATTTGTCCATAGACAGTTTTCCGGGCCATGACTAAACCGTTTCTGGCACAACAGAACACAGTGATGGAAGCCAGAGTGCACGGAAACACTGTATACCTTCCTGCTGCAGTGGTACCTATTTATCTACTTGCTCTGGTGTGCTTTCGAACTGCTAGGTTGGCAGGAGCTGGGACAGAGCAATGGGAGCTCACTCCGTCGCACGGATTCAAACCGCCGACCTTCTGATCAGCAGGCCCAAAAGGCTCAGTGATTTACACAATGGCGCCACCTGCGTCACCTAAATATAAGGCTGCCTTGATCACCTTATTCCTTCTAAGGCTGAAGTAGCAATTCTCAGCTGAGAAATTTTCATTCAAAAATGGGGTCAAAATTATTCACACATTTCTGAAGATTACTGGGTGGTGGCAACCATAAAAGGTAAAGGGACCGCTGACCATTAGGTCCAGTCGTGACCGACTCTGGGGTTGCGCGCTCATCTTGCATTATTGGCCAAGGGAGCCGGCGTATAGCTTCCAGGTCATGTGGCAAACCAGAGCAGCACATGGAAACACCGTTTACCTTCCCGCTGTAGTGGTTCCTATTTATCTACTTGCATTTTGACATGCTTTCGAACTGCTAGGTTGGCAGGAGCTGGGACCAAGCAACGGGAGCTCACCCCGTCACAGGGATTCGAACCGCCGACCTTCTGATAAGCAAGCCCTAGGCTCAGTGGTTTAACCCACAGCGCCACCATAGCTGTGTGTTTTTAACAAAACTTTTTAAAAAAATTCTTATTGCTGACCACTTGCAAGCAGCCACCGTTTTCAGCCCACGAGGTTCTCTGAGAACTCTGCTATGAATCATGAAGTAGAGCCATTCCCCAGGCATTGTGGGTCGACAGATGTGGTTGCTGTTATTTCCTACCACAATGTCACGCCTGTAACATTCTTCAAAGGAGGCATTGTTGGGGGTGGAATGGTGCCCATAAGTACCTGGAGGCTCATGGGAGCTTGCAGCCATGGTAAAAGAACAAGAAAAAGATGTGACGGGGAAGGAAGAACCCATCTTCACTCTTGTACTAGTTCTCATGTCTCTGTAAGCAACTATATATTGGGACATGGGAAGGCTGGCCTCAGTGCAACCCCACATGACAAGAGCTTACTGATATTACTACTACTACTACTATTATTATTACCCCAGTAATAATTTTATTATTATCCCCAGCCATTCTTGGCGGCTTCCAACCAAATATTAAAAACACAATACAACATCAAACATTAAAAAACTTTCCTAAACAGATGTTTAGGGAACATCTATTCACTTCAGATGTCTTTTAAAAGTAAGATAGTTTCTTATTGCCTTGACATCTGCTGGGAGGGCGTTCCACAGGGCAGGCGCCACTACCGAGAAGGCCCTGTGCCTGGTACAGTGGTACCTCTGGTTAAGAAATTAATTCGTTCCGGAAGTCCCTTCTTAATCTGAAACTGTTCTTAGCCTGAAGCACCACTTTAGCTAATGGGGCCTCCTGCTGCTGCTGTGCCGCTGAAGCACCATTTCTGTTCTCATCCTGAAGCAAAGTTCTTAACCTGAGGTACTATTTCTGGGTTAGCAGAGTTTGTAACCTGAAGCGTTTGTAACCTGAGGTACCACTGTATATAACTGAGGTGATGTGGGAACCAACCACAAAAAGGTGAAGGGTGAATTAAGTGGGCGGGGAATATATTATTATTATTATTATTATTATTATTATTATTATTATTATTATTATTGCCAACTCCCTGAGGCCCTGGGTGCCTGAGCACCCACAAAATTCCCCATGAAGGCGCCGGGCACACACAAATTTCAGTGCCAGGGCTGTGCATGCTGCATGGCATCCACGGCCCCAGGCTCCCACGGTTTTGGGACCAAGTTGGCACGTCTGCAGCCATGTATTATTAAGTCGGAACTCCCACCATTCTAAGGAATCAGGGAATCTCATCAAAGGGATCCAACATGGAAATGTTTCTGTCCAAATTGATTGGCTCTGATTTGGTGTACATCACAAGGCGACCTACAACCATGGTTAACCCTGCCAAAATAATCAACTAGCAGATAGGTTGGTTGATTCAAATGCCTGTGCCAAAGCCTGTTGACAATCAATAAAGTTGTGGCCTGTTAGAATCCCCGGGCGTTTGTCCTGTTTATTGCCATTTCACCATGCTTACGCCCTGCCACCCACGGCTTAGCCCTGCAATGGTTATTAATAGTAAACCGCATTCTACAATAGCCTCCTATCATGAGAGCATGAAGGATGAGTTTCCATACGTAGGGGCAGGGTAGAAATTTGCTTCAGTTCAAATTTAAAGGCGAACTTACCTATTATGAACTTTCTGAAACTGTATGAGACCTGAAGTGCAACCATCCTTTTAAATTAACCATCTCTGAATTTTGCAATCCAGTTCTCCTGCTAAGTCATGTGCACAAAATCTCCATTTAAATGCATATATTACTAAATGCCTATATATTAAGGCTATGTACAAAAATGCTTTATTTTAAGGGGAGATGCAGACTAATATGGATAAATTCAGAAATCTAATGCACTAAAATGATGCTTAATTTTACATGAGGAAAGAAATTGCAGACTGATGCGGAAATGTAGAGAACTGAACTTATAATTGGAAAAATGAGGAACTGAAATTGACAGATTCACTGATCCCTACCCATAAGAGATCTATTCTAGCGATGCCAAACTCATTATGTACTTTTTTTTGTTCCTTTGGCAGCTGTGAATTGTTGGAAAGCCCTTTCTTAAACTAAATAAGATTAGGGTTTCTTTTTATACCTTTGGAGATTACTTCTTGTAAGGAGGCTTATATTCAGTCTTCTTAAGAGTTTCTTAAATATGCATATCTGAGATAATGGTTACATGGAGAGCTTGATGCCTTTACCAGCACAGAGAAATGCAACTGTTTCTGCATTCGTTTAATTGTGTGCCAATATTGTAGTATATGCCAGCCAAAGAATGAGCATTCCCGGGGCATGTCAGACCAACGCGGCTACCTACCTGTAACTAGGACTATGGAAGGCACCACATTGAGCCGCATGAAATGGAAGTCCATCAACCTCACCAAGAAACTTGCACAGGTACAGACTGACATCTTCTTTCTGACTAAATGTAAGAACCTGGGCATTATACCTAAGGGACTTAGAATTAAGAATTCTTACCTCATTATACATGATAAAGCTATCTTTAGCCATCTCACCCCTAGCTTTTTCCTGTAAGACCAATTGCAGTCGTTAACAGTCCTGGCCCCCCCAAAAAAAATTAACGGGAAAAACCTGGGTGCACCCTTCCAAAATATAAGATAAAAAACAAATAAAATAAGACCAATGTGATAAAATTCATATCTTGTTATATGCAAATGGCTTTAGATACCTATTAAGTCCATAAATTACCATGTAGCATATATTCAACACACAAAAAACAGCGACAATTTGTTGTTGACAAAGGACAGCTGGACATAGAAAGGGCCCCATTACATTCAGTAGCTTAGGGCCTCATCAAACCTCGATCCGGCCCTGGCCACCAGCCACATAGTTAAAAATGCCACTGTTGTACGTAGAATGCTTTTGAATGCCAGTTGCTGGAAACAACAGGAAGGAAGGAAGCTCCTGGGTTCGGATCCTGCTTGCCAGTTTCCCACAGGCATCTGGGTGGCCATTGTAAGAAGAGGATGCTGGATTACATCGGCCATTGGTTGGATGCAGAATGACTACTCTCTGGGGTTTTTTTTTTTCAGCTAGAACTTACCGGAACTCAATTCTAGCACCTCTCAGCTGGGTGCTATTGGCATTTTAAGAGAACAAGGGAGGTGTTTGTGGTGAGTTCCAGCACCAATTTTTCTAGAAGAATAGCACTGGCTATTCTTATGTTCTTTTGATTCCTTCCCTTCCCAGTCTTAATAGTATTTCATCCAATTTGTTAAAATTCTGCCAAATCAAGTGGTAGCATTTTCCCCTCCAGACAATACTGACTTGAAGCAAGCAATTGATAATAAGGAAGAAATGGCAATGGAAAGAGAATCTGAATGAGCCAATGGATTTTCCATGCAAATTCATAGCTCACGGCAAGAAAAATGGATTTTAAAAAATGCTGTGGGTTTATTTATCTAAGGAACTGCTGCATCTTATTTTATACAAATATCCACAACTCTATGCATATGTAATACACACAGAAATAAACCCCTAACTATATGATTTGCTTCTAGTTTTCCCTGTAAAATTTGGAATCACCTCTGTCTTAAACATAAAGGGAGCGTTTAAAGAGATGAGCCCCTTTATTTTCATTTAACCAACTGGGTACAGACGTGCTTTGAAATCAAACTCTTAATACCATCAGGGAGATGTTTTGCATTGTGGGATGAAAATTATTTTCACACTTTCAATCCTTTCCCTTTCCTTGATATTGAAGATGCACTCCAGAGGATCAGATAATTCTGATTATTTTACTCTTCACTACACTCAGAGGT
Organism: Zootoca vivipara; assembly: GCF_965207765.1. Classification (NCBI taxonomy): domain Eukaryota; kingdom Metazoa; phylum Chordata; class Lepidosauria; order Squamata; family Lacertidae; genus Zootoca; species Zootoca vivipara. The sequence goes on along the minus strand of NC_142583.1, from coordinate 13,840,161 downwards.
CTCCAAAGACGACACTTATTACTTCAAATGTGAGACACTGCTGCGCGGATGAAATAAGTTTGCAAGTAATAAGAGCAAATTTTCTGTGGTAGCGCAATGTTTCTTTGAAATATCCTCAACACTGTTTGCTTTCTCTTTTTTAATAGACATGGTAGAACCTAGGAGAAAGGGCAATATACGGTGAATTTGTTGGTAAATCAATTGGCAATTCTTTCCTTTCCTTTTTTTTTTAAAGGAAACAAAACTCTCTCAAAAAAAATATATGCAATGGAACTGCCACAGAATATAAATGTAGAGAGCTGGGAAGAATTGATATTGTTATGAGTTTCACTGTCTTGATTATTGTGAGGAAGATATTGCTACGGCTTTATATAACCTGGCACCTGATAGTAAACAAAATAATTTAAACGCACAATCTTATACAAGCTTACGCTTTGTACTCACTGGGACTTACTCGAAGGAAATATGCATAGCACTGGGGCCTAACAGTCCTTAGTGGCGGAAAGATTCTGCATCTTAGGGCTTAGAGTATTGGACTAGGACCTGGGAGACCAGGGTCCAAATTCCCACTTGACCATGAAGCTCACTGGGTGATCTTGGGCCAGTCACTGCTTCTCAACATAACTTACCCCACAGGGTTGCTGTGGGGATTAAATGATGAGCAGCAGAAAAATGTACACTACCTTGAGCTCATTGAGAGAAAATATGGGATCTAAAGGGAATGAATGAATGACTTATCCTTTAGAATTCCACATCCATTACCTGCCTCCATCACTTAATTGATGCTAAACAAGGGTTCCGCAGTGGACTTTGCTAATCTTTCATAATATGGCGAGGCCAAATTTTGGTGCTCCCAAATAGAAGTTCCCAGTTTTGTGCAACCTTGGGTTGGCACCCTGTGCAGGGAAACCACCCACACCACCTAAATCTGATGCTGAAGGATGCCACTTGCATTAGATAAGGCAGACATTTGGGTGACTAGTTAGGCTTGAACTTGCATGATCCATTTTGCATACAGTATCAGGGAAATATCCCTGTAGCTGGAAAGGACTCTATGGAAAGGACTCTATGGAAACACTCTGCTACACCGCATTATAAAGCTAAGACTGAAATCTAAACATACTAGCTATAAAATAAGTCAATGGGACTCTATTCTGGGTAAACATGGAAGGATTGGCTTGCAATGCTTAATATGAGTTGTTATAGGCACGTGGAACAATTCCAATTTCATTTCATGGCTGTCAGAACTAGCAAACATCTAACAATATCCATGTGAAATTCCAGCTGCTCAACACTCGTGCTTTCATTCACTGATGTAAACTAAGTGACCAGAAATTAAGTGAAATGGTATTGCGTCCTCCAATTGACCATGTGCACCATTTATATACATAGATGAAATTGCCCCAAGATCCATAATAAGAACCATGGTGATATATGGAGAGAGCTATGTTTCTACATACAAATGAAATTATTTGGAGCTTTTTGACAACTGGGAAATTTAAAATTGAATTGAGGGATCATTCCGCACATCAATGCTCACTGTCATTGACTATTGCCACCAACCAGGTAGTGATTTGTTTGTGTGAATCAGGTTTCATGCAATAATCCTTGTCAGGGCCGTCTTAAGCGCCCCTGGCGATGTGGAGCGACGGATCCCTCCGGCGCCCCCCACCCTGTTTCCCAGCGCGGTGGGCGGGCACAGCATGGCTGCCACAGGCGCTGCTGTGCGGCGCCATAGCGGGCGGGCAGGCACAGTGCGGTTGTCAAACCGGCGGACCGGGCGGGCACAGCTCGCGGCGCCCTCCTGGTGGGCCGGCGCCATGGTGCCCTGCGCCACAGGGGGTCTACCTAGACACGGCCCTGATCCTTGCAACAAAACATAGTATCTCCCAGTGTCAAGTCAAATTCAGTACATGGAAGTTCATAGAATCATGAAATGGTAGAATTGGAAGGGACCCGGAAGACCATCTAGTTCCAACCCACTGCAATGTAGGAATGTCAACACACAATCCTCTGCCCCCCATCCAATTTGAAACCATACCAAAATCTGCTTGGCTTTTGCAGATGTGCTAGCAGATTCGCACCACTAAGAGATCATGCAAGTCCTCAAGTGACAGAAATGCAAACATCACTCAACCCTTGACCATTGGTGGCTAAGCATCCGAGTGGCCTCCATTGAAAGCATGGTGTTATAACTGATGCTTGATGGCTCTTTCACATCTCCAAGTCATGAATTGACACTGCAGCCATCCAATGTGCTGTCGCTGACAAACAAATTGGGCGCAAACAAAACCCTACTGAACACAAAGAGAATTTAATGCTGCCTTTTAAAGTCCTTGCATTCTGCATATTATACTGACCGTTATATATCAAGGAGAACCAGGGGTGTTTTGGGGAGGTTTTTAAAAGCCAGAACTCACAAGAACTCAGTTCTGGTACCTCTCCGATTGGTGCCATTGCCATTATAAGAAAACAAAGGTGGCATTCACGGTGAGTTCCGGCACCTCTTTTTCTAGAAAAAATAGCACTGAGGAGAACAACTGAAAAACTTCCACTGATGTAATTTTCTGAAGTTTTTAATTTACATTAGTAAGCCCAACACCCCCACCCCTGGCCAAAATAGAACACAGTCTCTCATAAAACGTTTCACCATCTAATCATAGCAGCTGGAATTATTTTGGGTCTATGATTTAATATATATATTTTAAAATGCTTAGAATAAAAATGAGTATTTTTTTACAAAAATCAATTGTAGTTAATTTCCCCAGAGGAAAGATTGTAATAATTGTGAAATGAAGTTGTGATAAACTAAAAGAAATATTGTACTCTCTAGACTTTAATCCCAAACCACAGTTTAATTAAACATCAAAATGTTATGCAAGAAGCAACTGTATAGGATCTACCTTCAATTAACAGCAATAGGAGTGAAAATTCAAAGATCCATGTGGCAGTTATGGGTAGAGTACTTAGCTACCATTTGTGCTTTTGAAAATTGCCTGATATAATTATAACAATAAAGTCATCTTAAAGTGTATAATCATAGAAACGTAGGGCTGCAGCGTACCTAAAAGGTCAACTGACTCAGCCTCCATCAAACTCCTTGCAGTTGTAGAGCACAGAACATACGGCAATATCCCATGAAACAATTAATTATAACCTGCCACAAGCAAAGGGCACAAGGGAATGAGGTACACAGGTGCCAGATGTCCCCATAGTACAGCAAGTACTTTTAGCACATTGATGGCAAGGGCTGGCAAGTCCAAAGTGCCAGAAAATACCTTTCCAATGTACACTGTTTGTAGTCTCTGTTCTCTGTGGTTTTGCTCCCAGATTACAGAGCCAGAGAGCAATCAGCAGAGCATTGTGGGAGAGGCAGGGCTGACGTGCAGTCTAGATTCTATGGCGAGAGGTTCCTGCTCCTGCCTAGAAGCATAACAAACTCCGGTGGCCTCTATCTTGTCACTCCTAATACTTGTTGTTGTTTAGTCGTTTAGTCATGTCCGACTCTTCGTGACCCCATGGACAATAGCACGCCAGGATCCTAATACTACAGGCTGGCTATACATGTTTTAGTGAGCTAACACTTCTGATCCATAATACATAAGAAGCATGAATGCACACTTTGTGCCTTATATTTTTTGCTAGTATTGCCTTGATTGTTTATTGATTTGTTGAAGTCATTTATGTTTTCATTTGCTGATATTTCGCTATTGTTATCTTGTAAAATTGTTGCTTTATTTGAACACTTACAATATTGGCTTCACCCCTCCCCCCCTTTTTGGTGAAACACTTTGCAAATGCTTTTGTAAAACATTTTGCATTTTCTTTTGCTCTTTGCGGCATGTGTACACTGCTTTAGCCAAATACCACTTCCTTGATGGATCAGAAGGTTACCAGAGTTAGCAACCTCCCCCGCAGAGTTGTTTTGAGCACAAATCAGGTAAGCATTTTGAAACACTTTCCATACTGGCAATGCTTTTGAGCAGTGCTATTTTTCTAGAGAAAGAGGTGCTGGGAATCTCTTACAATGGCGCCCACCTGAGAGGTACTGGAACTGAGTTCTGGTGAGTTCTGTTTTTAAAAAATCCCTGCTTTTGAGGTCAATGGACACAATTCATCCAAACACTTTCAAGTCCTTTTCATTTAAATGAGAGTTGCCCATATGCTTCAAATTTACTTCCAGTGGAATTAGATGGGAGCCCTGTAGCACAGTCCTATCTATGAAGTAAGCTCCACTGAATTCAGCAAGGATTACCGTACTCCCAGGCAGGGACTGAGAAGGATATTGGAGTGGTAAGGATCCTGCTGCAAACTCACCCAATACAGAGCTGCCCAAGCAACGTGGAGTGCTGTGTTCCAGAATCCAGCTTCTGATGAATTTGAATGAGGTAGCCTAAGGGTAGCATATTCTTTTTTCCTTTTCTTTTACAGTTGCCAAGCTGCTCCAAGCAGCTGGAAAACATTTGCCTGCCATGCGGGTTGGAAATGCTCCAGGAAGCCACCATACATCATTAACTGCTGTCCTGCCTTGGGTAACTGTATGAAGGAAAAAGCATGGTGGCTCACATATGCTGATCAGGCAGCCATCTCTGCCCCCCCCCCCTACTATCAACCTGGAAAAGACAATATATAACAAAGCACTGGAGTATTCCCCCCTCCCAATCTTGGAAACTGTAAAAGAAAAGAAAAGAAAAAATATAATGAAAGCAGCCCCCAGGCCACCTGTAACTAGTGTTTTGTTTTTTGTGTGTGTTTCCTTAAAAGTTTTTACAATGAGAATATTGTGCAGATTTCTTAAAAACAAAACAACATCTACACATGAAATTGCAAACTGATAGAATAGACCAGAGCTTTCCAAACTTTTCATGTTGGTGATACAGTGGTACCTCGGTTTATGAACACAATTGGTTCCGGAAGTCTGTTCATAAACTGAAGCGTTCATAAACTGAAGCGAACTTTCCCATTGAAAGTAATGGAAAGTGGATTAATCCGTTCCAGACGGTCCGCGGAGTACTTAAACTGAAGCGTTCATAAACTGAAGCGAACTTTCCCATTGAAAGTAATGGAAAGTGGATTAATCCGTTCCAGACGGGTCCGCGGAGTACTCAACCTGAAGCGTACTTAACCCGAAGCATGGGTGTAATTGGTTCCGGAAGTCTGTTCATAAACTGAAGCGAACTTTCCCATTGAAAGTAATGGAAAGTGAATTAATCCGTTCCAGATGGGTCCACAGCGTTCGTAAACCAAAAATTCGTAAACCAAGGTGTTCATAAACCAAGGTTCCACTGTACACATTTTGGACAGGTATCATTTCGCGACACAGTAACTCAGTTTTACTATAGCAAACCAGAGGTTAAACTAACCTCATCCCAGCCCCAGGAGGGACACAGGGAGCATTTGCATGACATACCTACACACCAGCGTGCCACGACACACAGCTTGGAAAGTTCTGGAATAGACGTTCAGTTGGTCTCATGTGAAATAGACACAGACTGAACAAAGACCATCCCATCCACCCCTTTTCCCAAGAAAGTGCATACAGGATCGCAGCCATTTGACTAGATTATGCCAAACCTTTTCAGAGTTCCTTCCCCCCCAGATTTCTTTAAGAGTTTTTCACCTACTACTATGAGCACACACACACTCACACACTTCCAGTCTGTTCAGATTTCCTGATCACTTTCACAGTCCATGTCAGTCTTAACCATTTGTAGCATGTCGCTCAATGGTTTTACTGGGAATTCATTTTCTTCCTCTAATTAAACAAAGATGCACATCTAAAATTTAAGGAATAGAAAAAGCTGTATTCCCTCACCAAGCGCATAATTTCCTTTTTTGTTCTTGCACACTACAGGGTCGTTGACAGCACCCAAGAGCCTACCACAGATGCACATTAATTACCCATTCTCTAATTACTAGGGTACCAATATAACCATTCAACCATTCATTAAGCTTTCTTCTCAACTTCACCAAAGCCCTAGAGACAGCTGTAAGAACCATGCAACTCAGCAACATTAATTGAACCCTATTAACTCATAAAATGAATAAAAAGCTTAGCTATTGATAAAAAGCCCACTTTCATTTAGCCTGCTCGATCCATGGTGCACAGATGAACATTTTCCTTCTGTTTTCTGCATGAGAGTTGGCTATCAGACAATGCAGCTGCTCACACATTAGTTCCATCTACAATCCTGGACATAAAATAATGAGGGCTAGTTTCTTATTTATCAAGTTATGCACAGGGGTAGTTAATTGCATGAGTAAGCGAAAGAGGACCAAATTAATAATATAATAACTCAGTATTTTACCAATTATTACTAGAGTTTTCATAACATTCAGCTTTTGTGATTTTTCCTGCACGATTCTTCTTTTTGCTACCAAAGTTGCACATCTTCCTTTTGTTGTTGGCACCCATCTGTCTCGAGAGACAATGGAGTTGGCTTCTAGGGGTGAAGTCAAACTGCTGCATCAGCAGAATCGAAGTGACCTCCCCAGGACGCAAGTGTGTATGGAGGTCCTGGGCTGCCCAGATGACAAGACCACCCTCTCGGCCTTGCTGATGTGGTCCAAATGAAAACAGAGCAATATGTTTGACACCAGCCTAGCTGCAAGAGTTGCATACAAGGTTCCATCTGACCATCTTAGGGACTCAACTCTGGTTTTGTGTAGGGTTTACTCCTTGGCTTTACTTCTCTCAGCCCCACCCACCTCACAGAGTGTTTGTTGTGGGGGAGGAAGGGAAAGGAGAATGTTAGCCGTTTTGAGACTCCTTTGAGTAGTTATAAAGTGGGATATCAAATCCAAACTCCTCCCCCTCCTCCTCCTCTTCTCCTGAAGATTTTCTGCAAGGCAGTGGAAGGATGTACATCTATATATGTTGTTGTTTAGTCGTGTCCGACTCTTTGTGACCCCATGGACCAGAGCACGCCAGGCACTCCTGTCTTCCACTGCCTCCCGCAGTTTGGTCAAACTCATGTTAGTAGCTTCGAGAACACTGTCCAACCATCTCTCTCTCTCTCTCTCTCTCTCTCTCTCTCTCTCTCTCTCTCTCTGTGTGTGTGTGTGTGTGTGTGTGTGTGTGTGGTTTTTCCTTGTATATATCCTCTAACAATATTTCTCTAAAAATTTTCCATATTCCCCCCTCCTCCCCTGGACTTCCCTCATATTCTCATTTTGTTTTACCTGACATTTAGAAAACACCTAAAGGCAGCCCTGTTTAGGGAGGTTTTTAATTTGTGATACTTTAATGTATTTTTATATTTGTTGGAAGCCGCCAAGAGTGGCCAGGGAAACCCAGCCAGATGGACGGGGTAATAATAATAATAATAATAATAATAATAATAATAATAATAATAATAATAATAATTCATATTACTCACCCTGTGTGTCATTTCCCAAAATTTTCCCAATACATATAATCTTACTTTTTGTTATATACAATTGTGTTTGTTTATTCAAACTCTGCCAGTGAGTCCAATACTTTATGTTGTTTCTTCATATATGTTGTAAATGGTTCCCATTCTCTTTTGAAGTCTTTGTTATCCTTTTCATATAATTTATCTGTTAATAGAACACTGTCTAGCCATCTCATCCTCTGTCGTCCCCTTCTCCTTGTGCCCTCAATCTTTCCCAACATCAAGGTCTTTTCCAGGGAGTCTTCTCTTCTCATGAGGTGGCCAAAGTATTGGCGCCTCAGCTGCAGGATATGTCCTTCCAGTGAGCCCTCAGGGCTGATTTCCTTAAGAATGGATAGATTTGAGCTTCTTGTGCAAGCTGGATGTTGAAGGGGCAGAAGAACCAGAGACCAAATTGCAAACATGCGCTGAATTATGGAGAAAGCTAGAGAGTTCCAGAAAAACATCTATTTCTATATGTGTAACAATATGCAAATGCTGTCTGTGTCACATGGTCTTCAATGGGATGTGTGATTAGATGTGCCTTCCCAGCTTGTCAGCTCTGTAGGATTCAAGTGAGCCAAGGAGCTGATTGGGTAACTGGGACATCTTCCCTTTTCACCTGACATCTTTCCAAGAAAAGTTATAAAGCAATCACCAAACCTGGAAGACACATTTTATGATGGTGGAAACATCCACAACCACCCGTGGACAATTTAAGTTTAGCACTGGTTTATATAGAACTTACCTACCAGCAGGTTGGAAACTTTATCTTTAATCTGTCCTCCACCAGGAGTCAATTATATTTTGGGTAGCAAGACAGATTTTCCTATGTGAGGTTAATATTTCCGTAGCTAGCTGGCTTAAGCACTAATAAATGCCTGCAAATCAATCTGTGTCCATTTCACGTTCTTTGCCTCCTAAGAAGGGCTACTATGTCACTCTCAGGAAAAACACAGGAAAGTTACATGGTTCTAATTGAAAACTGATGGATTTTGCCTCCAGTCCACTGGATAGGGAGACCGTTAGAAAGAAAACACTGGCTTCCGTTCCTTCTTTTTTATCTCTGATCTTGAGGAAAGGGAGTAAAAGGCAAAGGTCATGTCATCAATTACCCTACTCAGCAGAGACACTATTTCAGGCTGTGTGTTGTGAAGAAGGTAATGAGCATAATGTCGGTGTTAGATTTGGGGTGTCCCAGGTCAAATCTCCACTCTACTGAAGTCCATGGGGTGAGGCTAGGTCAGTCACTATTTGACTCACCTCACAGACATACAAACCATTACCTTGGGAAAGCTTCTTGGTAGTGCAGCATTATGCAAAAGGGGCTGTCAGTTGCCAGCTAACTTTGACACAATATATGCTAAAAAAAATAGCAAGCCAGAGCACTGACCTCAACTGAAAAGGAAGAAGTTGATAAATGGATACCTATGAAAGAAGGTCATAGACACAAATATATACAGAGGGAAGAATGAGAGAAGGAAGATAGACAGACAACAGACAGATATTATTATTATTATTATTATTATTATTATTATTATTATTATTATTATTCAAGGGAGAAGAAATTCCAGCTAATAGTTTAATGTGGTGACCTGGGAGGGAGTGGTAGAGGCAGAATCTCCTATGCAAGCACACTGTAGCTGACTCCATCGTCACAACCTGAGCCTTCTTTAGCAGGTATGCATTTGCACAGTGCTAATAATAATGATGATAATTTTATTATTTATACCCCACCCATCTGGCTGGGTTGCTGACTGAGTGCTGGTTGAGGTTCTCTCTGCAAATGTCATGAAAGCCTCTCACCTTTTGGTCACCATGCAGCTTCCAGCAGATTAACATATCGGCAATGTCATTGAGTGTTTGGTACACTATTCACCCGACCAGATTAAACAGAGACAGTACAAATGAATCTTTCATTTTGTTGGAGAGGTCAGTAACTCTGCTTTTGCCAGCTCTCATCCAGACAGAACTCAATACAGGGATATTGCATTTGCAATCAAGTTCTTTATCTAATGTGGGGTGAAAAGAAACATATCACAATCACAAAAGAAAATTAATTTACTTCTTATTGATCTCTGATGGCTAGCTACCATACTGTAAGGCCTTTTTTGTGCAAAGTGCTGGAAATTATTCGCTGCAGGGTGATGCTGAGGTTATGCATCGCTATATTCCCTTCTTTGATTGGTTGTTTTCACATACTGTTTGCTCACATGTGACAATATTTTTTTGTACTGTGATGGAGCCAACAGGAGTGGCTGCAGCTACAATGGGCAGGAAAGTGTAGAATATATGAGCAGCAGTGTGGTACAGTGTGGTTGGGGAAGAACATTTTTATCCACAGTTACTTAAGGATAAATCACACAGAAACTCAATGAGCAGACACGCCTAAGATTACACAGTCAGCTAATAAGTTCCTTCAGTAAGTAAAAGGTTACAGAAGTCAGCATCTGAGCAAGTGCAAAGGTGGTTGTGATGGTTGTTTCATCCTGCTAAAAACATATGAAGGGAAACTACAAATTAACTTGCAATGGCTGAAAGCAGGCTGTACATGTAGAAAATTCAGAAGTAAAAAAGAAAAGGAAAAAGGAAACTATGGTATATTCCCAATGCATAATTTCCCATTGGAAACAAATTCACAACTCCAAAGATCCAATACAAAGTTTGGAAGAGGAGACTTTTGCAAGCATCTTCTTCAAAGCAATATTGTTGAAAACTAAAGAGGGGGCTATTGACAAAACCTGTTATACAGAAGACATGGATACTGCTGTCACTTATCCTACCAGATGGCTGTCACCTCAGAAATGTCGACTATAATCATTAAAAGCTTTATTTTGGAAAGCTTTTCACAGTTTTTTTTAATGGTGAGAAGGGTTTTACACCATGTGAACTTTAAGAGAACACTGCTGAATATAATTTGTAGCTTTATTTTCAGTCGGCTCTTAGATTCTTAGATCTCCCCCACCAGAAGACTTATTTCAGAGCACTGCCAAAAAGCCAGGATTTTTATACTGTAACAAAGAGGTTTTCAACCTTTTTGAGTCCCTTGACCAACTACATTCTTTCTGTGGCTCCCCTGTGGGGAAACGGGCTCTGAGCTTCAGAAGCCCAGTTATGCCACCCCTTGCCTGCAGAGATAGCAGCCCCTCACTCCTTTTTGAGCTTTCTCTCCCCTCCCCTCTGCTTGGGAGTCCTCCGGGCAGCCGCCACAGCAGCCCCTGGCCTCTGAGCCGCCCCTCGCCCCAAAGTGATGTGCCCCTCACACTTCATCCCAGGGGCCTGGGAAGTAGATTCCCCCAGCCTTAGCAGGACAATGGAGACTGGGCAAAGGTGAGCATGAGGACAGCACCTTATTCACCTTGAGAGGCAGCTGGGCCTGCATGGCAGAAAGGTTCCCCTTCAGCACTGGACACTTGTAGCTCCCAGGTAGGCATTGCACACGGCAGCCACAAGAAAGGCCAGCGCAGTGCCTGCCTGCCCGGCCTCCTACTTGTTGTCTATTCCCAACAGCAAGGGCTGACGGACTGGCTGGCTGGACTTCCTCACCTACTTTCTTGCTTACTCTGAGGCCACTTCAGCTCCTGGCAACCAGCACCCCCTGGCCAGCCCCAGAGGCACAATTCACCTGAGAAACTTGTAGCCAGGGCTGCTGCAACATACAGCCATGCAAGCCTTTGGGGGGCAGAGACATGATAGGGCATCAGAGGAGGGAGGGAAGGAAAGAGGGACAGAGTCCAGTGTTGCCTGTGGCACCCCTGACCATCAATCAAGGCACCCCAAGGTGCCACGGCACACTGGTTGAAAATCACTGGCAGTGTAACCAATCAGATCAGTTGTCCAGTCTGAAAAGCAAGTACAGGTAATCCATGCTGCTAGACTCTGCCTATTGCCCACTAGATTCCTCTCTCACCAGACTGTGTGTGCATCAAACAAAGGCTTCCAACAGCCAGGATCAAGTGGCTTGTCTCCTGCACCACCAATGCTCCTTTACAGGCCAGCAGTGGTTCAAGGGTTGCAAAACCTAGGCTGCAATACCAGCCTGCTTGCATAATGCCAGTTGACTCCATAGGGCAGTCCTTGTTCTCCAAGCCCTATAATGAGCTGAGAGCTTACTCCTTAGTCTAAGCATTGTCCTGAGTATGAGACTTCTGCTTATACCAGTGTTCCCTTTTCCTGACTGCTGCCTTTGACCTTGACCAGGTTTTCTAATTTGGAGGTCAAACTTCTGCACAGTTCCAATGATGAATTTGCTTCTGGACTTTTAAATCCTCCTCTGCCTTCTTGGCTATTTACCTGTTTGGTACTCTCCTCTCAACTAACAGCCTGCTGAGCTCAGACACGGTCAAATGATCTAATGTAAGAACACTGGAATCTGTCAGATCAGAACATGAGCCCATCCAGCTAAGTATTATCTCAACACTGAAAATTATTTCAATATTTTGGAAACCGCAGCATTCATCTTAAGCAAAATTCAGATGTGACTCCTAAAGAGCTTCTCCCAATGCCTTATAACATCACATCATAACTCCATGAATACTACCAATGGTTTTTTTTCTACCCTGCATGATGATAGATAGTTTATTCCTCAATATAAATCCTGGAATAGGTCATTCACATAATCTTGTATTTCCAAGTTCTTTTCTATATTCAGCTGCACACTGCAGCTTGTGACCACAGTTTGCCATTGTTCTTATTCTCTGTTCTTTGAATGTTTCCTTTTGGGAGGTTGATTTACTAATAGGTCAACACGACTAAGCATTTTAGGGGCATCAAACTTCCTGAAGCAAAAAAAGTAAATTCTGTGCAAAAAGTCAGCAGAAGCAAATGTCTTAAAGAATCATTTGTGTAGGGAGAAACCCTTGCTGATGGCTGGGTTTTGCAACCCAGAGTTTCAGAATAGCATCAAAATAATCAGAACTAAACTGGGAATGTGGCCAGTCTTGGCATCCTGATCCAATCAAGCCAGGCTCCAGGCCTACACACACACACACACACACACACACACACACACACACACACAGCATAAAAAACCAGCTGCATAAGGTTCTTCTCAGGCACTGTAGCCAACTACAAAATGAAGTGAAATGATGCTGAAGTTCCTACCTTGGGGAATCATACATTTGCATACAGACAGATGCAGGCAGATGGCCAGCCAGTTTTCTGGCTCAGATCATGGTGCCAGACTCCAAGTGGGATTTTGGACTCAAAACAGATAAGACCAAACACATGGGGTGTCAGGCCACTGTGAATGTTCATTTTAATTTTTAAAAATGTTCTGCTGACATGAGAATGTTCTATTCTCTCTCCTTTCCCTCTGTTCTACTTTACGTAAGACTTTACAGCTGCATAGTTTTCCCCAATTTAAAAACGTAAGAAGAGCATAAGAAGAACATGCTGGATCAGGCCGATGACCCATCTAATCCAGCATCCTGTTCTAACAGTGGCTACCCAGATAGATTCCCTGTGGAAAACCCACAAGTAGGACCAAAGCAGAAGTTTTGTGAAGTTTCCAGTAACTGGTATTCTTATGGGAAATAAATTTATTTGTGGCTCACATTAAGATTTGAGGTGGAAATGAATCGGTCATTGAATTCTACTCAATATTGCTCCAGAGCAGATTCCAATGTATAGTTAGCAGAGTAACAACTTAAACACATTGCAGAAATCCCCCCAAAAAATAGACCCGAGGCAATTGTATTTCATCCATCAGAGCTTTACTGCTACTGAAGGCAAATGAGCATCATGGTCACAAATCCAATGCGTTCAGGATTGGCACTGTCCATAAGAAATCCAGTTGCAGCAGACTTAACTTAAACTTATTATAACGTATAGTAAGTCTAAACCTTAACATTATATACAGAACACCACACCAGAAGGAAAAGAGATAGAAAGAGAAAGTGAAACCCAGGCTCCTTCTGGCCTTACTTTTATAGTCAGCATGACCTCGACAGAAAGACATAAGAGAACCAGTTTAAGCCAACTGTACTCAGTTTTTCTGAAGGAATAACCCAAACATCATGAACCTTCTGCTTGTTTCTTTCACACATAGAAGCTTCCAGAACCCTCTTGAATTAAGTAGAATAGGAAAGATCTCTACACATCTTTCTGCACTAAGAAATGCAAACTGACAGAATCAGGGAGATGCATTGCTGGCCTTGGATTTGAGACATGAATCCAGGGAGGTTTCACCACTGGTGGTTTGGCTTAGTGGCAATTTGTCTTCTCAAGTGCTAGACTAGTGTTGCCATACGTCCGGATTTTCCCAGAAATGACAATGGTGGAAGTGATGTCCTTGGGGAATTTCCGAAAAAATGGCCATTCATCCTGGATTTTCAGCAACATAACCCAAAATTATGTGGGGTTTTTTTTGCATCTTTTTTTTAAAAAAAGCGCTTAGGTCAACAATTTGTTTTGTAGCCTTATCAGCTACTAAGGGTCCTTTAAGTTGTGCCCAGGCAGGACAGAGACAGTCAACAAGACTCCAAGGTTGTATTCAGAGAAAGAATTTAATTTCTTATTAATAAGAGACTCTCGGTGGTCAGCCACGACAAGAGTAAAGAAACACAAATTACAAAGCTTCTAATACACTTCTTGGGCTCCTTTCCCCCTCCTCTGTAAATGTGTGCACGCAAGGGGGTCACAAGTACATATAAGGATCTTCCTGTGTCCGGTCCTGTGCATAAACACATGCTGACTCAACAAAGCCTTCAGCCTTCAGTAAGGTTAGTTTACGCATCAAGCTAGCAACTTCCAGCGTCAGGCTGGAAGTGCATCATCGCTGATAATAAGACCCTCTCTGCCTCTCGTTCTGTCCTCCAGACAAGGCCAGCTCTTAGCCTTGATAGCAAGTCTCACTGTTGCATTGCACTTTGACACACAGAGGCAAAGTGGGAAGCATTTTAAAAGGCATTTTAGGAGGAATATTGGGGGGAGGCCAAGGCAAACTATAGGATCAGAATTAACTCAATAATACAATTGGCAATTCTCTCCCTTCAGTTTGTGTCTGGATTTTCACTTGCCATCACCTACCTTCCAGTATATTTCCCGATCACTTTCTTTTCCTCTGATATTTGGTGGAGGGCGAGAAGCGGGTTTGTTGTGCAAAAGTGCCAAATCGACCTTGGCTCCCTACATTGTTATACAGAAATAGAAGCGGTGTTAGTCATCTGCAATTGGGTACTGCCTCGGAACTTCTACAGGACTGCTCAAGATTCAGGTTTCTGGCTTTATTTGGGAGGAGTGGTGACTTCTTTCCTTTTTGTCCGCATCATTTCATGAATCATCTCTGTACGTGCTGCTCTAGTTGGCCAGCCTCTGGAATTAAACAAAAACAAAAAAACCTGCCTCAGCGATGTGTACGAAGGCATGACGCTTTAAAGGCTTTATTAAGGGTTGACGTGGCAATAAAGCAGAAAGTTGGTCTCCTGGGACTGTTGAGGAGATGGACTTCTTCTTCGTCACGTTAATGCTAACAGTCAAGAATAAAGCAACCGTGAATAGGTAATAATGGAAGAAAGGCACTTTTGGTATGGGGCACTGTTCACTCCTGCATTGTATTAACTGTAATTATGTTTGGAGTTGGGCATGTATCTGTTTTGTGTTCTAATTCAATGGAAGACAAAGCCAGTCATTTAAAAGAAAGGGCAAATGCTCAATAAGGAACAAAATTGAAAGGGGGGGAGTGGGAGGGCAATCTAAAGTAATTAAAACTCTGGAGTGCAATTTAGAGAAGTCAAGGCATTCAGTTAAACTGAAAACTGTTTAAGGCTGTGTTCCAGAGGACATTTACTTGCAAGTAAGTCCATTTGAATTCAGTAGGATATACTTCTGAGAAAACAGGCATTAAAGACCAAGCTGTACATCCGAATGAGTTTTAGGCTTCTTTGGGGACCAGTTTTCACAATAAGCTTTTCCTGGACTATGGCATTCATGTGCTGGTGTGCTTATGAGTGGTGTTGAATGTCTAAAAGTTTTTCTACAAAAAAATCTCCCTGTTCATAGAAAACCAGCATGTCAGGTATATTACTTTAGCCTTTGGGTTGTTGTGGGGAAAGCATTCAGTTATACTTGAGACAAACACATCCTTCTGCAGCCTGAAATGATGCTTCATTTGAAGAATGAAAACACCCTTCGTCAAGCTCTTACATAAGAAAACGGGATGTCCCATTTGTTCCGAGACACTTGCAGGGTATGCATAATGCACAATGCTTCATGAGCTCTTAAATTCCTGATAGCACAGTGAAAGGATGGGGTAGGGATTTTCTCTGAGCTAAATCTTGGATCCATTCAGTGTAAAATTAGAAGAAAAAGGTGGGGTGTATATTAAAAGCTTTTGTTTCGGGGCTGCAAGGGACGCGGGTGGCGCTGTGGGTTAAACCACTGAGCCTAGGGCTTGCTGATCAGAAGGTCAGCGGTTTGAATCCCTGTGACGGGGTGAATTCCCATTGCTCGGTCCCTGCTCATGGCAACCTAGGTTGAAAGCACGTCAAAGTGCAAGTAGGTAAATAGGTACCGCTCCAAGCGGGAAGGTAAACAACGTTTCCGTGCACTGTTCTGGTTCGCCAGAAGTGGCTTTGTCATGCTGGCCACATGACCCGGAAGCTGTACGCCGGCTCCCTCGGCCAATAACGCGAGATGAGTGCTGCAACCCCAGAGTCAGTCACGACTGGACCTAATGGTCAGGGGTCCCTTTACCTTTACCTTTCAGGGCTGCAACTATATCAACATGAGTTAATCAATTTAAGACCCTCTCAATCAATAAATTAATTAAGAAGGTGCCTACAATTAAAAGATATGATTAAGACAAGTGCTTATAACATCTGCAGATGGCAGCCACCATAATAAAAAAAGGATTTTTTCATTCTCCCAGACATGTAGAATGCATCATCTGAGGGTTAAACTATACATTGCATTCAATACAAACCCTGAAGCTACCGGTGTATCTCTTATTTCTTACGGGAAAGCAAGACGCTCCCCTGATTTAAATCAGATCATGATCACAGCACAAATGAAAGGGTGATTTAGTCCTTTCCAACCACAACCACCTTTGAAAAACACACCCAGCTCATGCTCAGAAGTTAATGATATTTAAGAGACGGTGAGATGAGAGAGAGAGAGAGAGAGAGAGAGAGAGAGAGAGAGAGAGAGAGAGAGAGAGCACCAATATATACAGATATATTTAATTGAGATTGGGAAGCTGTGGCCCTCCAGATGTTATTTGATTCCAACTGCCATCAGCCCCACCCAGCATGACCAAAACTCAAGGATGATTGTAAATGTAGTTCAACATCTGGAAGGCCACAGCATCCCCATTCCTAGTTTACAACATCAGGGGCGTACCCAGGATTAAAATTAGGGGGGCAAGGGGTGGGAGGGGCCACAGTGGGAATGTGGGCGGGGCTACATTGCCTGTGCCGCCCAGCTCTTCCGAGGAGGCGGCCCCAGGCTCCCGCTCCCGGCGCGAAGCTCCAGAGGCGCGCGGGGAGCGTGAGCCTGTGGCTGCCTCCTCCGCCTCCCAGGTCTTCCGAGGAGGCGGCCCCAGGGTCCCGGCGCGAAGCTCCAGAGGCGCGCGGGGAACGTGAGCCTGTGGCTGCCTCCTCCGCGCCTCCCCGGTCTTCCGAGGAGGCGGCCCCAGGCTCCTGCTCCCAGCACGAAGCTCCAGAGGTGCGCGGGGGACGCGAGCCTGTGGCTGCCTCCTCCGCTTACACTCTCCGCTCCTGCTTAGCGCTCCTCCGCTTACGCTCCCTGCGCGCCTCTGGAGCTTCGCGCCGGGAGCGGGAGCCTGGGGCTGCCACGCCTGCGCCCCTCAGCCTTTTGCTTCTAGGGGGGCAATTGCCCCCTCCTGCCCCCCTGCCTACGCCCATGTACAACATTAGTGCAGAGACAGTGAGCTTCTGAGAAATACTATCTTGAAATATCAGGGACACATATCCCACAGATCCCATAGCTTAGTAGTAGAGGAAGCATTTCACCTGTATAAGGCTACAGATTCAATCCCTGGCAAAATGATCCATAAGGACACAATACCAAGGTTGGGAAAAATACTAAACCAGGATAAATACTTGGATAAATATAGCAACAGCCTGATGCAGCATAAGTCAAGGTCATGACCCCCCCCCACACACACACATTCTCCAAATGACAACTTGCTTATACACAGCCTCCTAAGTTGTATTCAACTTGTGAACTACGCAAGGTGTTTGTGAGGTCTTTAGAAGTCAAAGGGCTTTGTAAGCTTCAAGTCAATCTCATATGTGCAGCATTATGTATACACTGCCATGAAATCAATAGATACTGCCAGTCTAAATAGTTGAGCTAAATGACCTTATCTAATGCAGTGTCTAAGTGCAAAATGCAGACTGCAGGATAATGCCTGCTGCCCCTTAGAATGAGGATGATAAACCGGTGCCTGAGAATCCCAACCCAGGGCTCCGACTCAAAACGTTATGAACCTACACATTTTATCAACTACAGTGGAGAGTGATCCAAGAAGAAGCAAACAGCTTGAGAAACACAGTCCATTAAAATATATATATCGCAGGATAGTCCTACACAGGGCTCTTTCTTTGCATGTTAGCTTCATGGGGTAGGGGCTCATTCAGGACAGTTTCACATAGGTAACACCAGGATCCCAAGAGTCCATTGGAGAAGCCAACACTGTGGATCCATCCCAGCATCAGGTCTCCTACATGATCCAAGAAGTTACATCATGAGTGCAGGACCATACTGGTTGAAAGTAACAAAGCTCCACAGGAAGACCAACATTTTAATAAGGAATGGGGGAAATTTCTAAATTACCTTAAATATCATTGTAAACAATTAAAATTGTTAGTAGGATTGGAATAACACTTGTAGTTTATTGGTTAATTTTGGATACAATGGAGAGATAAAATATTTGGATTATTATAAAAGATGCAGGAGGAAATGATTAACAATAGAACCCACAAAGGGGAGGAGGGAAGTCCAATAAATTCCTTGGAATCTTGTTTTTATGTTATATGTTGGACATGTGACTGTAGATTTTTAATCTCTCTCTCTCTGTGTGTGTGTGTGTAAGTAACAAAGCTCCATTCACTTTGTTGGAATGGAAGAATCTGTTGATTTCTCATTCCCCCACAATCTTAATTCAGTTCTCCACATTTCTGCAGCAATTCACATTTTTAAAAAAATGAAATCCCCATGAAAATTATTCAGCATTTTAGTGCAAATTTCTCTTAATAAACACATTTGGGTATGCAGTTTTGGTCACAGTTCTTTTCAAGCAAAATACAATGCATGTTTTGTTATTTTCACAAATATATTGATTTTCATGCACTCTTTCCCCTAATATATGCATTTTGGGGTAAACGTTCTTTGGTTGGTGAACAGCATTGAAAAATTCACATATGTGCAGATTTCAATGGGTGGCTGTTTTTTCTGTTCTCATATTATTTTGGAAAGTGAAAATTTGATAGATTTGGCTTTAAATGGAAATTGAATCAAATCCCTCACCCACCATCCCTGCTTCTCCATTACACCACAGAGCAAACCATCCTGGTTAGGATTTTTTCCACCACCTTAAATTGGTATATACTAAATAGTGTGGATGTGTGAATAGCATTCCTCTCTATAATTAAATCAATAACAACAGCACTACTTCCCCCCTCAATGGTGTGACTCACATTAGCTCAGTAAATCATTTCCTGGCTTGGGAACTATTCCATAACCTTGACCAGAGGACTTTACATTTGTACATCAGATAATTTGTAAGACAGAACTACCTACTTTAAGTACTCAATAGCCAATTAACATTGTGACCTTACAGTCACAACATACGTAGATTCTGTGAAGAGAGACACAGACAAAATGCTGCACACTGGATTTGGGATTAAAGAAAACTCTAATGAATACAATACATAGAATTCCATTAGCACATAATGCAGGGATGTGTTTGATTCTCACCATTTAATTGACTGGGATAATTACTATGTTCTCTTTTTACCCATAGAAACTTTTATATGTTCCTTAAAGATGCAAGTTCACATTTAGCTGGCTTTCATTTTTCTAAAGGACAGCTGCAGCTATTCAATTGGGTTTAATTAGGGACTGTAGGTAATTTCACTAAACTCTGTCTCAAGGATATCCTTTGATTTTTTTTCACAGCTTGGTGTTTTCTTTATCTAAATTTGAAAATTGGATTAAATGTATATTGATTTTTTTGTGCTTGGATGTGCAGCTAAGAAATTAATTCATAGCTGCAGTAAAGATTCTTGAAGGGAAAAAAAAGATTATTATTTTAACTAGGACTTGAGATTGCAGCATTTCTTGAACTAATGGCCCAAGGGATGTCAGGTGGAAGCTCAGTCTAGGGAAGAACTATTCCAAAAAATCTCAATGTCAGGCAGATCCCCCCACCCAATTCTCATCTTTCTCCTTGATCTCTGTTTAATGGAACTGTTTTCACACAGGAAGACACATGTCCTGGTTTTGTGCTGGGACATAACAGAAACTAACCCAGAGATAGCAACATTTTCAAAAGTAGGGGGTTTGTGGCTTGGCTTTTGGTAACCACTAGATCAATAGATACAAATTAACCAGATTCTTCATTCTGTGTTAGTCCAATATTTTGCCATCCAGTTTGATTATATCAGGCATTCGCAAACTGCGGCCCTCCAGACGTTTTGGCCTACAACTCCCATGATCCCTAGCTAACAGGACCAGTGGTCAGGGAAGATGGGAATTGTAGTCCAAAACATCTGGAGGGCCGAAGTTTGGGGGTGCCTGGGTTGTATCATACAAAGAGATGTGCCCCTGTAGGGATGGGTTGTCGAAGCCACCAACATGAGTCTGACCAAACTGCAGGAGGCAGTGCAAGACAGGAGTGCCTGGCGTGCTCTGGTCCATGGGGTCACAAAGAGTCGGACACGACTAAATGACTAAACAACAACAAGGGATGGGCGAATCTGTCAGTTTTGTTCCTCTCATGTCTCTAATCGTAAGTTCAGCTTGTTGAGGAATGTGCAGAGTGCTGCATTGCAGCACAGATTAGGTTCTAGCCAAGGGGCAGGGGCTCAGATAAACTTGTCACAGACATAAGAGTATTTATACTTTATATTGTGCTGAGTCACTCTCTAACTCTCTCAAGTTTGGTGACTCACACTTAACCAGCTGCAATCACACCTAAATAAACTTTTCTTTGCGTGTGTAAACTCTTATACACTAACACAGCTTTCCACATTTCCACATCAGTTTGTGTAGCCCCAGCCCCATCCTTCATGGATATTCACCAGTATTTTAGTGAGAATTTCTCCTAATACATATTGGTATGTCATTTTCCTACTATACATTTTTATTTTTATTTTGCCGAGTGATGTCCCCGAATACAATTGTACCTTGGAAGTCAAACAAAATCCGTTCCGACTTCCGAAATGTTCGAAAACCAAAGCACAGCTTCGGATTGACTGCAGAAATCTCCAGTAGCCAATCAGAATGGATGTTCGGGTTACAAAAGAATTTCAAAAACCAGAACACTCACTTCTGGTTTTCGATCGTTTGGGAGCTGGAACGTTCAACTCCAGAGGCATGTGGTAGCTGAGGTACAACTGTATAATACATTTTCATATTTTATTTTCACTCATATCTGCATTTGTATGCACAATTTACCCCAGTATAGGCATTTTTGCACCCATGGCCTGGCTGGAGAATTCCATTGCAAAATTCAGAGAGGTGTGAATTTGGAAGGATGGCTGTGTTTCAGTGTGTGTATTGTTCCTCCATCTGGTCCTATGCATCCGGAAGCCTGAGAAAGATTAGGCAGAGAGAATTCAGTGTCAATGCTGAATATCTGAAGAGTTAAAACAGCATTCTTAGCTCCAAAGGGTTTGGACTGCCTGTCACATCAACTGCGAAACGATAGCTGCACTTTCTCCACACAAAGTGAGGCTGCTTTTGAGCTCAGCATTTCTGTCATTCAGCCAATTAAAGCTGTATCGAGAGGTGCCATTGCAAGGAAAGGCAGTACCATTCTAATGAGCTCCTAATATTGTTTACATTCTTGTGCTGTAGCTTTAATTCTTTGGCCGGGGGGGAGGGGGGAGGGGCGACTTCAGATCATGATGACAAGGAAAGATTTCTTGTTAGCACAAACTTTGGGGAAATACATTTCCCATCCTGAGATCTTCGCGGTATATGAAACTGAAGGAAAACACATTTTATTCAGCAATAATTGCTGGCGCTCTGTATATCTTTGTGCGATATTTTGAAGGCAAGTTGGCCCTCTCTGGCTACTCTCTTTAAAGGAAGCAATGCAAACTTAGATTTCTTTCACATTGCTACACAAAAAGAATTGATGCAACTTTCTTCTTCTTCAAAATGTCAATTCCTAACAATGACAACTTATATAAGGTAGTTGTTGTTGTTTACGTGGCAATGGGTTTTTGATTTCCTCCTCAGAATAAATTGGAGCCATGTTCAGTGGTTGAGGAAAGCCTGCACAAAATGCAGGCTTGGGACAGAGCATAGAAAGCCACATTACATCAGACCAAATAATTTGCGCATATAGCTCAGTATCGTCTGTTCTCCAGGGACTCATTCCTTACCTTCTTCTTAGGCCCTAGGCAATGTGCTCACTTCATGCGTTGCATTATATGATGAATGAGTGCTACCAATAATAATAGCACCCACACGATCTTTGCTGAACTAACCGTACACTTTAAAAGCTGAACTTGCATGTGCAACACAACAAAATGTGTATCACACAACAACTTTGTTGTATGCACACAGTGTTCGCTTACAAAAACATACAAATGCTAATGTGTATAGTAAAATGAGGCTGCAGTGTCATAATGTAAAAGCCCAGAAGAAAATGCTCTAATAATAATAATAATAATAATAATAATAATAATAATAATAATAATAATTTATTATTATTTCTACCCCACCCATCTGGCTAGGTTCCCCCAGCCACTCTGGTTGGCTCCCAAACAAATATTAAAAACACAATGCAGCATTAAACATTAAAAAACTTCCCTAAACAGGGCTGCCTTCAGATGTCTTTTAAAAGTCATTTGTTTATTTCCTTGACATCTGATGGGAGGGTGTTCCACAGGGCAGGCGCCGCTACTGAGAAGGCCCTAACTTCACTTTTCGCAGTGAGGGAACCACCAGAAGGCCCTCGACGCTGGACCTCAGTGTCAGGGGTGAACGATGGGAGTGGAGACGCTCCTTCAGGTATACAATCGGAAACACTTGGTTCATTGCATAAGATTTCAATCCGTAATTCAGACTGTGCATGCAAAACCACATATTTTGTTAAGAATTGTTTTGTTTTGTTTTGGGGGAAAAACATGTGCAGGAGGTCAGAACCCAGGCCTTCATCTGGACCCTCAGACCTCAGTAATTTCCACCAGCTCCCCCCCCAATCTCATAGGCCCTGTCCATCTGGTGGGTCCCCAGCATTTCAGAAAGGGGCTCTCCCAGCCACACCTGCAGATGATGTGGGGCTGAACATTGTAATTTGCAAGAAAAGCATGAGGGAGAGAAAAGGAAAACATAACAATTGAATAAAATCATTCAATTTCAGTGTTTTTCCAAAAAGGCAATTACTGTACAGTACATTAAAGGTAAAGGGTAAAGGGGCCCCTGACCATCAGGTCCAGTCGTGTCCGACTCTGGGGTTGCGGCGTTTATCTCGCTCTATAGGCCAAGGGAGCCGGCGTTTGTCCGCAGACAGCTTCCGGGTCATGTGGCCAGCATGACAAACCTGCTTCTGGTGATCCAGAGCAGCGCACGGACACGCCGTTTACCTTCCCGCCGGAGCGGTCCCTATTTATCTACTTGCACTTTGATGTGCTTTCGAACTGCTAGGTGGGCAAGAGCTGGGACCGAGTAACGGGAGCTCACCCCATTGCAGGGATTCGAACCACCGACCTTCTGATCAGCAAGCCCTAGACTCTGTGGTTTAACCCACAGCGCCACCTGGGTCCCTTATATCAATATAAATACTGAGTTATTTGGAGGGGGTGAGCTACAATTTTGCAGAGACAGTTCTGACGTGACTGACCTTTTTGCAGCTGAGCTGCTAATAGCATTACGTAGCCTTGCATTTAATTGACTTCGCTTGTGGAAGACATGCTGAATTTGGGAGAACACGAGAGTAAAAGCAGCCCTTGGAATTTCCCACAATACTTTTGAGTTCTGTGGAGCTAGCCCCGGAGAAGAATTTCTGAAGTATTAAAGCTTGGGAGAGAAAAATGGAAATGCGCGGCCTCTCAGCCTAACCTACCAACCTGTCAGAACAGTGGCTGCAGCACAGAATCCCTTAACTGTGAATCGCTGCCCTTGAAAACCATTCTGAACTATTAGAGGGAACACAGATGAGCATCTGTGGGAATTACAGAAATGGAGGATTTAAAAAGAGAGAGAAAGAGAAGAATAAATAGTGGCAGATTAAACAAAAATAAAAAATAAAAGTTTTACTCTATACCCTCTAAAAGGTCCACTGGGGTAAATGTGAAGTTCTCTTTAACAAGATTCAACATTCAGGAAAAAGAGAAGGAGAGAAGGAGAGGCTGACTTTTCTTCAAAAAGGTTTCTAATGTTTTCCCCAAGTTAACACTTAAAAGTGTTTCTGTAGAAACTTGAGGGGAATTTTAAAACGGGGAAGTTCTTCAGCATCTCTTTCTCAAGATCCTGGAACACAGCCCTGTGTGCAAAAAGCAAACTCTCGCTCTCTATTTGTGTCGTAGTAAGACCCAGCTAAATGTACCAGCATGCCTTGAGGTACGCTGCTCCTTCTCACTGTGGCATTTACTCTACAAAGATAAATTCGGAGACTCGCGCCTGGGCAGGACATCTCTAGCAATTCTGATAGAGTTTTCATTTCCCAGAAATTTAAGACTAAATGTTATAGCCCACAGTCATCAAATTACCGTGTGCACTTTTGAACAGCCTTTTTAAATTGTGCATTCGTGATGCTTTTCTGCTCATGGTTGTATCAGAATGGTCATAGGTGATCCCATGTTCAGTAATATTTGCCCACACAAAAGTTTCAGCATGGACATACTGCTTTGGTTTCAATCAGTGAATTCCATATAACTTCTTGCAGAAGTTCTGTAACTTTTTATACCACAAATATTCTGATTTACCTTCTTTTTGGTCCTGCTTTGGTTGAGGCATAGTGCAAGAGTGACTCCCCCAGCTGGAAATAATGCTGTCGCTCTCTGGATCACAGCAGAACAAGTAATAAAGCAGAATGTTGTGTGGACAGTCCAGCCGGAAACTGAGAATTAGCTGAAGCCCATATTAAAACAAGAAAAATAAGCATAGAATGGGTATGGGCTGATAAGAATGACGAAGAAAGGATCAATGTTTGGAGGAGAGTTTGATGGTGACCAGAGAATAGGGTTGTGTCTTTGGAACATTATCCTCAAAGAGGTTCACCTAAGTCACCTAATGGTGAATCTGTTGCCCTAGGCTTGGATGAGCAAGTAATTTATTTTATTTTTGTTTTATTCATTTGTCACAAGCCACCAGCCATATGTGGAGCAGCAACTGGGGCAGGGTAATCTTTCATAGGCTATGTGCTGGCAGTGGGTGGACCCAGAGCCAATGATGGGTGGAGACAACAAACAACAAACAACAACAACATTATTATTATGTATGGGTTTCCCCAGCTACTCTGGGCGGCTCCCAATAGAATATTAAAAACACAATAAAACATCAAACATTAAAAACTTTCCTAAACAGTTGCTGAACTGCAACTCATTACCAAACTTGGAACCATGGAGAGACCTGACCTGAACAAAGACATTGGATTCTTATCTCATTATAAATGATAAAGCTATCTTTAGCCATCTCACCCCTTGCTTTTTCCTGTAAAACAAATTTCAGTTGTTAACAGTCATCAACGAGTTTCCACACCTATCAGTCAAACACCCATTCCAACCACCCTTCTGAGAATACCCCTCCCCAACCCTCTCACTATATAAAAGAGCCTAGTGGATTCTGTTTCAATGTATCTGAAGAAGTGTGCATACACACGAAAACTCATACCAATGACAAAATTTTGGTCTCTAAGGTACTACTGGGAGGAATTTTTTTATTTTGTTTCCCTAAACAGGGTTGCCTTCAGATGTTTTATAACAAATTAACTAATCTGGAATAAAGCACATCCTGCTTCAATTCTAACCATGCCTACATCAGATTAGAATTCCCAAGCAAACACAGGTTTGTTCAGAAGTTAGTCCCACTATTTTTAATAATGGTGCTGGAGGAGACTCTTGAGAGTCTCATGGACTGCAAGAAGATCAAACCTATCCATTCTTAAGGAAATAAGCCCTGAGTGCTCACTGGAAGGACAGATCCTGAAGCTGAGACTCCAATACTTTGGCCACCTCATGAGAAGAGAAGAATCCTTGGAAAAGACCCTGATGTTGGGAAAGATTGAGGGCACTAGGAGAAGGGGACGACAGAGGACGAGATGGTTGGACAGTGTTCTCGACGCTACGAACATGAGTCTGACCAAGCTGCGGGAGGCAGTGGAAGACAGGAGTGCCTGGCGTGCTATGGTCCATGGGGTCACGAAGAGTCGGACACGACTAAACGACAACAATATTTAATAAGGTTACTCCTAAATGAGTACACAGATCAGGGTTGTTGCTGCTGCTGCTCTTTTTATTAGTAGTAGTAAAACAGAGCAGTACGGTTACTTTTGGGGGAAGAAAGTGAAAGTAATTCCTACAATATTCACAAATGTAACTTTCATAGCTAAGTAAAGGCTAAGGGAAAATTGTCTGCATGGATTGCAAGTAAATAGCACAACTAGAATCCGTCCTGTTTTCACCTCTATCTGGAAGGTAAGATATGGAAAAAATATAGTCACCCCATATCAAAACGCACTCGCTCTCTCGCACACATTCAAAACAGGTGTCAGCGAGCACTTTTTTCTTGCCAAGAGTGATAAATGTGTGAAACAGGCTGTCAGACAAAGTTGCTGAGGCAAAAACACCGGGGTCAGGAGAGGAAAATGAGATGCCTTCCATAGGGAAGCCGAGTACTAAGAATGGATGAACTTGGAAGGAATGGATGGCCTCTTTCACTCCCCGATGAGTTCTTATGTTCTCTTCTCAGTTGTCTTTCCAGCAATCATTTAATTGAAAAATTCAGTCTGGTTACAGCTCACAGCCTCATGGCAGCCCAGTCGTTGAGACGACTTCAAGCTGGACAACAACTGATATTCCTTGTTGCACAGTTGGACATTAGTTTAACATCCTGCAATTTTCCTTCGGCACTCCTGATATTTTTATTTCAGCTAAATTGTCTGTCATGTTTGTATACATGTCAGGGTGCCTTATATTAACCTCAAGTCTCATTTAACCACTGCTTTTTCTGTGTCATTATGATGACTGCTTGATATAAGTGCTGGATCTGAAACTTGAGGGCTTTTGCCGGAACGGTGACAGGGAAAATATGGTGATATATATTTCTAGTCCTTTCCCACAACATCCTTCCTATCTTGTTGACAACGTTCATATATTTTTTCCCCAATCAAAAGCAGTTAGTAACCTGAGGGTCAAATTGGATTCTAAGTTGCTTTCTTTGTTTAGATGTGAAAAGTTGTCAGGGCTGTTTATGATTTAAAGCACATATTTCCTCAGCCGGTGGTTAGAGTGTTTGGTTTGGATGTGGGGAAAGTCAGGTTTAAACCGCCTCTCAAGCCCACTAATGGAAGTCTTCTTCTAATTCACATAGTAATTCACATGTGTGGACTATGCAGGTGAAAGTAGTGCACTCTCTCTATATATAAAATAAAAAATAAATGCCTGCTATTACTGGGTAGTGTGTCCCAGAAGCCTTCAAATGTGCCTCATGAGCAGAAAGGTACCAAGGAGAGAACAATCCAGACTATTAATGCTGAACTTGATTCTGTAATATACTTATTAGCTATCTGAAAATGTCAGGATCATAGAATCCTAGAATTGTAGAGTTGGAAGGGGCCCCAAGGATCATCTAGTGCAACTCCCTGCAATGCAGGAATCTTTGGTCCAACGTGGGGCTTGAACCCATAACCCTGAGGTTAAGAGTCTTGTTCTCTTCCGACTGAGCTATGTGTCACCACACTCCAGGAGAGTGAAATCGTGCAATCAATGCACCTCAGTGGAAACTATGCCTTAACTTCTTCTTTTTAAAAAACTCACTTAAGGAGCCCTTTATGAAATTATAAAATTGTATTGAGGTGCAGGGCTAAAGAATGCAATAAAATACGCAATACCTGATTTCTGATTTCCCACACACCAACATCAAGAACTTGGAACAAAATCGAAAAATTTCTTCCAGTAGCACCTTAGAGACCAACTAAGTTTGTCATTGGTATGAGTTTTCGTGTGCATGCACACTTCTTCAGATACCAAGAACTTGGGACAGAGACATTTTCTTGATAAAATTTCAGAGTTTCCTTCTGTCTTACTCCTCCCACAAGAAGCTCATTTTGCTGAATATGCCTCAGTTTTGCTGAATACGCCCCATCAGATGTCAAGGAAATAAACAACTATCTGACTTTTAGAAGACATCAGAAGGCAGCCCTGCTTAGGGAAGTTTTTAATGTCTGGTGTTTTATCGTGTTTTTAATATTCTGTTGGGAGCTCCCCAAAGTGGCTGGGGAAACCTAGCCAGATGGACGGGGTATAAATAAATTGTTGTTGTTGTTGTTGTTGTTGTTGTTGTTGTTGTTGTTGTGATACTCTCATTTTGACTCAAGAAAATCACCATTTTATAGTTCGAATCAGGGAAAATAAATACAGTAAATGGACAAAAGTACAAAGATTCACAAAACGTATAGGGGTATGTGTACTCCTGCATCCCTCGAGAAAAAAGCACTGATTATCATCATCATCATCATCATCATCATCATCAGGAAATGGCAAACTGTGGCTGTTGACAAGCCCAAGCTCTGAAAGGATACGTCCCTTGCAGAATTAATAATAACCTCAACTGTCTCAATTTGGTTCATCTGGTTTGCAGATCTGTTATATGTATTAATAAATATAACCTTTCCCCCCTTTTTCTTTTTACTAGCATGTTGCCTCATGATTCATCATTGGGGGAGATGTGGGGCAAAGAGGATATGCTATTTTCACAACTACATCTCTTCTCTGCATACCGGGCAAACTATACAGCTGAACTCTCTTTCCAGTATTGATCCCTAAGCATGAAGCACAGTATATGTGAACGCAGCTTCAGGCTTGTTAAATATATATTTGCCCCATGACCCAGAACGGGATTTCGGAAGCTCACCAGCAGCATCTCTTGCAAGTATTTCATAGAAGAAGCCATAGTACTTGAAACACTATCAGAGAGCTATCCTTGACAGACCGTGGTGGAAGGGGCTGATTTACATGCTTTTCAGTCCAAAGAGAAGGAAGACAGAGAAGGGCTTCACCAGTCTAGAAGAGAGAATAGGGAGGATTATTTGGAATAAGGCACTCCCTGAGGTATGCTGGGTCTATAAGCCATGGAAGCCTGCAAAAGTGATATAAGCAGCCCTTTGATTTGGGCCTCGAACTTAAGAGGCAGCCAGTGCTGCTGTGCTAAAAACAGGATCCAATAGTGCCTCAGGTTTGTTTTCTTGTTTTTTTTTATAGTAATTTAACAATACTTTAGATTAGTTCTATTTGCTTTTCTATAGTGTTCATTAAGCTACTTTAAATTGCTATGAGGTTTTTTTGCAATTTAAATAATCTAAATTTAATAAATCATCAGCACAAATAAGACAAAGGGGCAAGAGCAATATTTTGCCAACCCTTTATTCTTTGTCCTCCTTTTGCTAGTTTCACAGTTTCCGTAGGCATTAGCAGCGATTCAGGATGAATTCATTTTGTGGCACACTGCGAAGCGGAGGTGTGACGACCCTGGTCCCACTCTACCTTACTATCACTGCGACACAGGAATCCAGAGGGGAAAACACCCACCCTCTTCTCCTGGCGCCTCAAAAAAAATAAACCCCTTTTACTAATGGGTTTCTTAGTAAGGAGAGCCTTCCAGCCTGCGTGGCCTGGTACCTTAAGAAACTCTAGGCTGTCCCCCAGGAATAACCTCTTGCCTCCAGTAAAGGGTCTCCCTCAGTTGGATTCCCCCCACCGTAGAAGTTTGCCCTATGCACTCTGGCAACTTCTTGGCACCTCAGGTTACCCTTCTAAGCCTCCTCCGTGTAACTTCAGGACACAAACCACCACCTCCCTGCCTGAGGTGAGTTTGGCCCTCTCTTGAGTCACCACGGCTGTGAGTCCTGGTACCTCGCTGGAAAAATACAAACGGACCTCTTGTTGGCAAAAACAGAGATGAAGTTTTATTGTGTTAAAAACATAAGTGATTCTTTAACGTGTCATTTATTAATTAGCTTTGTTCCAGTTGTACAAAATAAACTCAGTCAAACATTTAACTTTAAGTTTTCCTAGCCTCTTAACTGTCTTCATATAAGCCACCACATAACACCACACCACACCTTCCTCCCTCTCCCTCCTAACTGACCAAACCAACTCTCCCTCCTTTTTTAAAACCGGGCACAGTCCCGCCCCCATCAGAGTTCTATGCCAGTCAGGCTGGAGGTGGGTTAACTCTTTGCCAGCCGGGCAGGAATAAACATTTTAAAAGTGCTTCAATTTGTCACAGGAGGTCTTTAGGCTCTTCCCTCTTTCCACTTTTGATGCTTTGGAGCAAAAAGCGCCGACAACTGAAAATGTGTCAAATGTCACCGTACTAGATTTCACTGACGTCTGGCCAATCCATCAATCAGAAGGATCATATTTGTCATTTAATAGACAGTGAAATCCAGGCTGTCTCTCTTCCTATGAGTGACTGGCCCAGAGCCATTAGTGTGTGCATATGCACACAAGGACATATGGCAGCTGGGGCAGCTCATACATAACTATGCAACATATTCTGCAATAACACTGACCAGTTGTTTGCTGTAAAGACATCACAGCTTCCCAAGCCCATCTAGAGCTATGTGTAGCCACACATGCTCCTTGTGGATGGCGCTGGGGCAGGGGCGTCTTGCCCATAGGGGGCAGTGGCACAGGGAACCACAGTGCCAAGTTCTGGAGGGCGCCAAGGAAGAGGCAAGGCTAGACGCAGCACCTCCCGGCGGAGCACCCTCCAGCTGCTGCCTGCCTCCTCCACCCCTGCCGGCAGCGCCTTCCACACAGCCCTTGCCTGCCTCCGGCATGCCGCGGCTGCGCAGTACCCGGACCCTCCTCCCCACCGGAGCTGCCCTCCAGCTTGCCCGCCAGGAGGGAAACAGGGGGGGGGGCTGGAGGAATTTGTGCACCACAGCGCTGGGTACCCTTAAGACGGCCCTGCGCTGTGGGTTAAACCACAGTGCCTAGGGCTTGCCGATCGGAAGGTCAGTGGTTCGAATCCCCACAATGGAGTGAGCTCCTGTTGCTCTGACCCAGCTTCTGCCAACCTAGCAGTTCAAAAGCATGCCTGTAGATACATAGGTACCGCTGTGGCAGGTAGGTAAACAGCATTTCTGTGCGCTCTGGTTTCCGCCACAGAGAGCCAGTGTGATGTAGTGGTTAAGAGCGGTAGACTCCTAATCTGGGGAACCGGGTTCACGTCTCCGCTCCTCCACATGCAGCTGCTGGGTGACCTTGGGCTAGTCACACTTCTTTGAAGTCTCTCAGCCCCACTCACCTCACAGAGTGTTTGTTGTGGGAGAGGAAGAGAAAGGAGAATGTTAGCCGCTTTGAGACTCCTTCAGGTAGTGATAAAGCGGGATATCAAATCCAAACTACTACTCTTCTTCTTCTTCTTCTTCTTCTTCTTCTTTTTCTTCTTCTTCTTCTTCTTCTTCTTCTTCTTCTTCTTCCGTTGCACCATAAGTGGTTTAGTCATGCTGGCCACATGACCCATAAAGGTGTCTGTGGACAAACATTGGCTCCCTCGGCCTGGAAGCAAGATGAGTGCCGCAACCCCATAATCGCCTTTGACTGGACTTAACCGTCCAGGGGTTCTTTACCTTTACATACACTTGCTATGTATGACCCCTAGATAGATTATATTAGTGTGAATCTTTAGGGGCATAACTACTAGTGAAATATTACATTCAGCTGGGCTTTGGTCTGACCTTAGACACATTGTCTGCACTGTGCCACTGCCCTATTGTTAAAAAGCCACCACAATCAGATGCAACAAAATAGCATCATGCAAACTGATATATTGTGGGGGAAAGCAGGAACTGCGTGAGAAGTGAAACAACAAAATCAACAAGTGTAATTTTCCCTAGCACAGTGATGCATGCTGGGCAGAACACAGCAACTATGACATAGTGAATTGAGAAGAATGGAAGGTGAGAGGCCAGGGGTTGCTGAATTTTGGCCTCACACAGGGCTCTGCTGAAATGTGAAACGTCAAAGTCTTCCCCTGCTACAGGGCTGCCCTGAATGGACTCTCCAGCCCATGAACCCCTACCCCAACCACCAAACGACCAATTTCCCCTGCAATTTATAAATAAATATTCCATCTTTATAGATTCATCACAATAAGCATTTTTTTTAAAAAAAAAACCTCAAACAATTGAATAAGTGACAGCAATTTTTTCCCTATTTTTCAAATTCTCTCTGCTGCTTTTTTTGAAAACTTACTCACAAGTTGTCCTGTCTTGATACTGAATGCACTGCAAAATCTACCCTTCTGCTTTCAACCTCAATGCAATTTTCTTGTCTAGCATAGACGTCATTTAGATTGCTTTATATTTTACTGTATCAAACACATCAGTCATCTTAAACAGAGTTAATGCGTTAATTTGTTTTCTATTATGTGAAATTTAATTCACACTTAGCCGGTTTCAGTTGGCAGCATTAATCAGCCCGGGGAGGGTGGGGGGAGAGAGAGATCTTCCCTTGTAACTTTTAACATTGCATGTCAAGTATGAACTTCTTGACCTGATTTAATGTTCATTTGATGCAGCTAAAAAAATGTGAAGCTCTTCTAAGGTATTTTGCATTTTAAGTTTTTGTAGGGGTTTCATTAATGGCATAGGGGTTGTCTTAAACAGGCATTCCCCCATCCCCTTGCAGAAGCCGTTCCTCTGCTAAACTGTACAATAGTAAGTCTCCAAAAGGTGCTGGGATCACACTGTTTTTCCTGGGTTGGTTTATATATATTGGGTTTTTGTATGCTTGGAGGCAACAAGGCAAAAAACAAAAATGATCAATGGGCATGGGGAAAAATACACCGCAGTCCAGTTTAAAAGTACAATCCAGCCATGGTTAACTGCATTTCAGTGGTAGAACCACTTGGTTCTGCTTCAGAAAGAGAGTAGGAGAAAGGAGGGTGATGTGTCACCCATCAAGGTACTACCCAAACAAGTTACCATGCATTTAGTGTGGGATGTGACCCATGAGAGGCAGTCAAGTACAACATTCCTTGTAATGCTAGAGAAAACATGTAAGGGAATGTTTGGTCCAGCCATTCAAAACCTCCTGTTGCTCCTGGCTGGAGCAACCTTCCTTCTGCATGTGATAGAAAGTGGGCGTGACCTAACCTGTCCAGGTAACAAAAGGACAGGTCACGCAGCACACCTCCCTCTTTTGACTTCCTTCTTCGTTTGACCAGCTTCATTTGACCATGTGGGTTAGATCCACATGTACATATTTGTAACTAAGTCTGCCTTCAGGAATCGATCTGTGAACTGATGTGAGTAAACTTATTTTATTGACTTTGAATAAGATTGTGGTGTATTTATTCTTTTAAGAGAGATTCAAGGGAACTTACCAGGAATGTGCAATTCAATCTGAGACAGAGCGAATTGTATAATAGTGAGAGGCTCACACGAACCTGCAACCAGCTATCTGTTGTGCATATAAAAGGGGGAATGTAACTCTGCTACATAAAGGAACTTGCAAGGGCAAGTTAGGAAGGATATTAATAAACAATATATCCTCTCCTGCCACCCTGAACACCCCCACATTCAGGAGCCCCTGAAGAGCAAGAGGAAGGGAACCACCTTGAAGTTCACTCAACATCTCATGGTACTTCTGTCTCTCCTCGGCTGTTGGCTGAAAGCCGGAGATGTTAAAATGCCAGCATAATTTTTGCCTCTGAATTTCCCAGCTTGCGCTGAGGTTTTCTGCATTTCAACTCTGTCAAGCTAAGAAATACATTTTGGTGTTGATGAGCGGTAGTGATGAACAGCCTCCAAAGATACAGCTGAGCAGAGAGGGAGGTAGGAAAGGGGTTTCTTTGGGATAGATGCAAATGGAAAGGCATAAAATCAGAGTTGGCAGTTACTATTAGCCCAAAGCTATAGCAACACCTTTTCCCCCAGCAGGAACCCGTGTAGAGCAAGGAGTCTCTGTAATGACAGGGACGTACCTGGAGAGAATATTAAGGGGGGGAAATCTGTATGCTGTGTTGTCATTTGATGCTCTCCGCTGAAATGTAGAATGATTTCTCGGGCACAAAAATCTATTAAAATTAATTCAGAAATACCTCAGGGATAGATTTGGTGTCGAAGAATTCTACAAGATGTGCAAATACTTTCAGCTTTGATAAGGGAATTTATTAAAAGCTAAGGAGAAGAAGCAACCAGAAAATTTAAACTGGCACAAATGTCTACCATAGTTCAAGGTAGAGGTAAAATGTGTTTCCTTTATCGGTTTCACAAGCAGGACACATTGCCCTAGTTCTCAATAAGGTGGCCAATCTGTTTCTGGGCTGTGCCATTTCATACTGCTGATGTGGGGTTCGCAGGACCGAATGCTCCCAAACTTCACCATCACTACACCTAAAGAAGAGCAGCATCTCGTGACTAGATACCTTCTTCCTGAAATCTTGTCTTCCACGTATGTGCTGGGGTTCTTCTCCGTGGAATAGCATTTAATTTGGTGAGTTTACACCTGAAGTCTGAAATGGTACAGCCCAGGTTTGAGCTGTATATAATTGGTCTCTTGATTTTTCGACACTATTTGTGACCAGAGAAATTAAGGCTGGGGGACAGCACACAATTATATTGAGTGTCTTCAAAAGGAAGTGAAATTGCCCATTTGGGGCAGGAAGACTGGGGAGATTCGCCATTAGGAGTACAAGCAATTCAGCTTCTTTCTCCTTGCAAGTTTATTCAAATGCTGCCTGTCTACCATTTTATCATTTTCACAATGATGCAGGCACAATGATGCAGGCAGGGCCGGCCCTAAGGCAAGGCTAGGCGGCGCAATGCGCCAGGGCACCGGGCCGCCAGACAGCACTCGGAAACGGGGAGGGGGGCGCGCCGGAGGGATAGTTCGCACCACGGCGCCAGGGCACCAGATATGCTTAAGACGGCCCTGGATGCAGGCATTGTGTATTTCTGTATGTATTGTAGAGATGAAATGGTACCTACCATATACACACATCGTGGAGAATATTTAGAGAAAACTCTGCAAACTGGCCTTTTTCAGTTTGGGGGGGGGGGGTTTGAGAAGAATAAAAACTGTCGGACTTTGCAATTTTGACTCCTGTCTAGCCCATATACAGAAGTACCATCTTGGTGAGAACTAAGCCCTAGATAAAAGATATCAAGCAAAGTCAACCAACTTAATTTATTTCATGGTTAAGTATTTAATGCATTAAGTGCTCTACATGACATTCAGTGAATAATAATAATAATAATAATAATAATAATAATAATAATAATAATAAATAATATAATTCATATACCACCCTATACCCAGAGGTCTCAGGGCAGTTAGGACTAATGATCAAACTTATAAAATCTGAGGATTTTATAAGTTTCTCCTGTACATTTCTGAGCTCACAAATCAGGCTCTGCAATGATTGATTCACAATGCTCACAGATAATGGATAACTACATGGGTAGCTATCAAATGAAACTGAAGAATGAGGCAATGGAATTTACAGAAACAGAGAATCTGATTTGTTGATATTAGCATGTGGTCAAATTAATTGTGATGATTAAACCAACTCTAGTCATATAGAAAAATGCTATTGAACTTGAATAATGACAGATCTGAGAACTAACACAACATCACCTTTTTCTCTCCATGATCAGGAACATCATGCTGTGATTTTTCCAGTTCATGGAGGAGATGTTGCATGTGTTAATGGCTCCACAATTATGCTACTCAAACAAGTAGGCTATTAATGTAAGTAATATTTTGAGCAAGCAGAGAATCATCACAAAAAATGTTTTACCTACAATTTCATGTGTCGATTGGAATTGACTAGAAAAAACATTGACTATAGTTCTCTGGTATACTCTTCACTGCACATTAATGCTGTTTTCTAAAAGCATATGATGTTAAAAGTAATTCCTTCCCTTTGTTGGATTAAAGACAGCCAGCTTGACATGCTGAATTTTACTCATCACACAACTCACATGGATTACAAAAAGCAGAAGAGAGGTTAGTCAAAAGATCCCCCAAACAAATTATTGTCCCCCGAAATAGTAGCATCAGAGTAACTTCTTCCGGGTGCTTTAATTTTTTTTTACTTCTCCCCTTGTTAGTAAAATGTCCTGGATAGTGATAAACTGGGTGCCAGGATTGTGCAAGATTAACATGATCTGGAAAAAATCTTTAGAGCTGGGCTATGCCCAGCTTGAAGAAGCAAAAAAGCAGAAACAAAAACTGATCCTTTCTCTGTGGTTGGAGAGTTAGCATTGTACAGACATGAGCCTGTGCTCTTCAGAACTGAGAGATAGTCTGATTGATGCATTCAGACTGTGGTCAAAAGCACTGGAGGCTCGTCTGTTACAACAAATGAGACAGTGACCTAGCAACCTCACTCTTCCCTCAATCAGTCAGCTGCTACCTGCCTGCCTTCCTATCTGCTAGCAATCAAGTGGTGGCTCTGCCTCTTTTTGACTCTGACTCCTCCTACTATTGGTCTTCCTGACTTCTTCCCTAGCAGTCCAAATGGCCACCAACCACCAATGGCATGAAATGGAGGCAATGGTACTTAGAGAATGCACACCTGACCTATTATTCACACACTTGCGTACAATAATACACCCTTGACCTATTATACGCCCAAACAGTGCATAGTATCGGTGAACATGTGGGTTGGGAAGATGCATGCCATGAGGGCAAAGCAAAGCAAAGCAAAACTTAATTCCCTCTATGTGCTAGCAGTATAGCACTCAGATTTAGGATTGACAACATCTGCCCATTAATGAGCAAGTAGTATTGGGAGATGGAGAGAGAAAGAAAAGATAATTTGCAAGTACCAAATGGCAATGTAAGGTTCCTCTTCCAGAATGGCTGGAGTAATGAACTGAACACATTACCTTTTTCTATTCCTAATAAGAACTATGAAAAACCCGTAAGTATTGTGACACATAAACATCATATGGTCTCTTCCAACAATACAGGTCAATTCTGTGTCCAGGGCAGCTATCTACCACCTCCAATTGATACACAGCCTGAGACCCTACCTGCCCGCAGACTGTCTTGCCAGAGTGGTGTGTGCTCTAGTTATCTCCCGCTTGGACTACTGTAATGCGCTCTATGTGGGGCTACCTTTGAAGGTGACCCAGAAACTACAACTAATCCAGAATGCGGCAGCTAGACTGGTGACTGAGAGTGGCGGCTGGGACCATATAACACCGGTCCTGAAAGACCTACATTGGCTCCCAGCACGTTTCCAAGCACAATTCAAAGTGTTGGTGCTGACCTTCAAAGCCCTAAATGGCCTTAGCCCAGTATACCTGAAAGAGCGTCTCCACCCCCATCATTCAGCCCGGACACTGAGGTCCAGCTCCAAGGGCCTTCTGGCGGTTCCCTCATGGCGAGAAGTGAGGTTACAGGGAACCAGGCAGAGGGCCTTCTCGGTAGTGGCGGCCGCTCTGTGGAACCCCCTCCCATCAGATGTCAAGGAAATAAACATAAATATCTGACTTTTAGAAGACATCTCAAGGCAACCCTGTTTAGGGAAGTTTTTAATGTTTGATGTTTTATCATGTTTTTAATATTCTGATGGGAGCCGCTCAGAGTGGCTGGGGAAATCCATCTATGTATGGATAGATAGATGATAGATAGATAGATAGATAGATAGATAGATAGATAGATAGATAGATAGAATAGGCTCTGCATCCCCCCCCCACAAAAGTTTTAGAGGAAAATTTGGGGCACCATCCCACCAAGCCTGTCACTCACCCCCTTTCTGCTACTGACCCCATCCTCGCCCATCCATTCCCTACAGCAACCCACTCAATCTTCCCCTCCCTCCCCACCCTTACATTTGTCTGCTGTCTTTGCCTCCTGCTCCACAGTCCCAGGAGATGCTGCAGGGCCCAGAGAAGCCTGCCATAACCCCAAAACTCCTGTCTTTTTTGTCCCACCCTCTGGAGAGACCAGAGCACAGGAGCCAAAGCAGGACATCTGAGATTGGGATCTGTAGCAGGGTGACTTCTGCCAATCTGGGATGTCCCGGGACACTTGAGGAGTATGGGATATGTTCAGTTTGGTGGGTTACAGGTTGCACAAGCCTGCATGCAAGCAGTGTTGCTAAATACTCCTTCCTACTCCATATATCTCACAGGCCACCGCAGCAGAGAGCAATGTTTAAATCTGGCTTTTAGTCTTAAATTGGGAAACTGAAAGTGTTTAGCCTTTTAATTCTATCGATATCTGCACTAGTCCTATGGTGTAGAGAGAGGGTAAATTTATTATCAGTGTATGAGGCTATTAACGTGTTGACAAAGAGAGCAACATTTAGTTCTATAATGTGGCTGTAGTTTGTCCTAGTTGTAGAAGC
Source organism: Zootoca vivipara (assembly GCF_965207765.1). Taxonomy (NCBI): domain Eukaryota; kingdom Metazoa; phylum Chordata; class Lepidosauria; order Squamata; family Lacertidae; genus Zootoca; species Zootoca vivipara. Next base: position 13,802,035 of record NC_142583.1, on the reverse strand, counting down.
AAATCTACCTACCCATGCGTATATCAGAGTGACTACTTTATCTTAGACCGCACATAATTGTGTAATTGATTTTCATTATGAGGCCTTTCACATATTGGCCATGCTAAGAGAGCAGCCTTGGAGTAAACTGCTGAAATTAAAATGAATTGTACATTATTATGTGCTATATGGCATTATCCAGGGAATTAGACCTTGTTACAGAAAACATAGCACTTTGAGAGTCCAAATGTGCTTTATTCCTTCTGTCGCATACATAGATCTTTAGCATAGAATTCTAGAGTCAATGCAGGATCCTTTATATTGCTTAAGGATTTTAAAAAGCCACCACTTTCAAATATTATTATAATGGAATAGCTCAGCTCTTTATTCACCTTGTAATAGGTAGCAGTATTAGGTTGCATGCCTATGTATGTCTAACTGGGAGTAAAGCTCATTGAACTCAACCACAGAATTGTGCTGTATAATCCATTTGCACCCAGGAAAACGTCTCCTACCCAACAGTCAAAAACTGGATTTGCCAAGGACCAACATTTAAAATCCCTGTATCCCTGGTATGTTTGGTCCCCCCCCCTTTTTGTTGATTTTGAGTAGGTATTTCTCATTATTCCTAACCTGGCCCATCCCCCAATCAGGGCCGTAGTGAGCATACCTGGCGCCCTGGTGCGAAGATCCCTCTGGCGCCCCCCACCTACCCTGCCACATTTCCCAGCACGGCTGTCTGGTGGGCACAGGGCGCAGCACACCTGGTGCCCCCTGGCGGCCCAGCGCCCTGGCACATTGCGCCACCCAGCTTTGCCTTAGGGCCGGCCCTGCCCCCAATTCAAAATCAGAGGCAGGCTTTCTGGAGATATACATTTATTCCAGTTGTCCCTTATTTGTCAGTATTATATCCATTCCTCCCAGGGCCATCTCTAGGCCCGGGTCCGGTGGCGCGGGGCACCAGGGAGGCAGGCTACCAGGGGCGCTGCTGCGCCCTCTGAGAGGCGCTGCGGAGGCCGCACCAGGCGTGCCTCTCAGCTGTTCCGGCCACTCTCCGGAGGCGTGGGCCTGGGGCTGCCTCCGCCGCGCGCAGGGGCATCGCAACAGGGGGCGGCTAGGCTAGATGGCGCAGGGCGCCGGCCCTCCAGGCGGTAGCCACGCTGCGCCCGCCCGCCGTGCCAGGAAATGGGACGGGGAGGGCGCCGGAGGGATCCGTCGTGCCAGGGCGCCAGGCATGCTTAAGACAGCCCTGATTCCGCCTTTCCTCCCAGGAGCTCAAGGTGACATTCATGGGTCTCTTCCCCCCCCCATCCTATCTTCACAACTGCCCTGCGAGGTAGATTAGCCTGAGAGGCAGTGCCTTTATCCCACTTCATATACCTGGATGTAGAAGTGAATAAGCATGTAGATGCTCTTTTTGAGAGCAGTGATGTCTCCTATAATACCTCGTTCCCATTGGAGGCAACTTTGTTGGGAAGGAATGACAAGAAGTATTGGTGGAAACCACATTCAAATGCCAGCAAGACGTGCAGGGTTACTGATGTCATTGTTCTTCCGAGGCACTTTCCTCTCCATAAGCTACGCTAGCATTGTTGGAGCAGTGAAATTTCCACTCCTCTGTCAGCTCGGAAGGCAGTTTGTTAAATGCACTGTTTCATTCCACAGGACATCCTTCAGCTCCTTACTGAATCTACAATGCTAGCTCAGCACTTTAAATTACTCTGCAAAGCAATTACTGAGGTGCCCCCCCCCCGCCTTGCTTAGTATAGTTTTGGAAGGTAAGACATTTTACTATAATCAGGGGTTTCGGTGACAAGTGCCTTTGTAAAATGTTTTCCATTCTTTTGCAACTTGTACATTTTAGGCTTATCTTATGCTGTCATGGTAGGTAATAGGCAATAAGTTGTATTCACCATTAAAAACAATAATGATGGTTGCTTTTCATCTGGCATTGCAACACCAGCCGAAAACCCCTTATTCTCTTGGCTTATGATTATCAGGAACAGCAGGCCCATTAAATAAATCCACATTATTGATAACTCTTGTATTATTATTGTTGCTATAGACAGATTCAAGCACAGAGTTGCGTAAGTACAGAATGAACAGGCTGGTTTCCACATTTGCCTTCTAGACAAACAAGCTTTCAAATGTGTAATCAATCTCTCTCTCCTTTTCCTCATGAGCAATGGATATTGTTGTTGCCTCTGGTAGGAAGTTGTCAATTCACACTGTAGAGAGCTAGTCTACTTCTGGTGTGGGCTCAATGGGTGGTCTCAAGCAAACCAAACCACTCTCAGTCTTAGCTCACAATGAGTATCAGAGAACTGAATAATAATAATAATAATAATAATAATAATAATAATAATAATATTTATACCCTGTCCTTCTGGCTGGGTTTTTCCAGCCACTCTGGGTGGCTCCCAACAGAATATTAAAAACACAATAAAAATCAAACGTTAAAAACTTCCCTAAACAGGGTTGCCTTCCAATGTCTTCTAAAAGTCAGGTAGTTGTTTATTTCCTTGACATCTAATGGGAGGGCGTTCCACAGGGCGGGTGCCACTACCAAGAAGACCCTCTGCCTGGTTCTCTGTAACCTCACTGTAACCTTGGCTTCTCGCAATGAGGGAACTGCCAGAAGGCCCTCGGAGCTGGACCTCAGGCTGAATGATGGAGTTGAAGATGCTCCTTCAGGTATACTAGGCTGAGGACCATTTAGGGCTTTAAAGGTCAGTCCCAATACTTTGAATTGTGCTTGGAAATGTACTGGGAGCCAATGTAGGTCTTTCAAGACCAGTGTTATGTGGTCTCAGTGGCCACTCCCAGTCACCAGTCTAGCTGCCACATTCTGAATTAGTTGTAGTTTCCAGGTCACCACGTAGAGCACATTGCAGTAGCCAAGTTAAAATCCACACTCTGTCTTAAAGATCACTGGGTGCCCTTGAGCCAGTCACTATCTCTCAGTATAACCTACCCAGGGATAGCAGCAGGATTTCCTGGTCCAGGGACACTGTTTGTGGATCCTGCCTCCCACTGCAGTTTGTTAGCTAGAACTGCTGCTTATCTTCATGCATGAACTTGCATAGCCTTCCAGGGCTGATAAAAAGGGGAAAGGGGAGGGTAACATACACAATCTTGTACATATATACAAATATATACAGTATAGTCGCATCACACGTGCATTTAACTTGCACACATTCAACTACACACTCAGCTCCAACTGATCATAATACCACAACTAGAGGAGATTAAAAGACTTGCTTCCCAACTTCTACAGGTATCAAGGATGCAGACTGAGGAGCAGCCACCCAGCTTCCTTGTTTGTAATGACCAGGCTGGAAGTGGAGATGGTTGATCTGCTTGGATGGCAGCAGTGGTCTTTCGGGCATGGTTGCCTCACCCACCCTGCTACCTCTAGGGGAGAAGTGGTAGCCATAGTGGCAATGATGGCAGCTTTCAGCCAGATACCTCAAGAGCTTGCAGAAATCTCATGAGATATCATGGACTCTGTGAGATCTCACCAGAACCCACTGTTGCTTCGTGAGCACTACTGCGTATACCAGGTAAGGGAGGCAAAAGAAACTTTATGACAAAAAGTTTACTCACATTTCAGTTCACGATATGATCCCTGAAAGGCAGGTTTTACTCATCTCACAGAGAGACTGGACTCATGTGCTGCTGGCTGAGAGCTAGCAGACAGCAAAATTTACATTAAGATAACAAAATGGCTGGAGGAGAGCAGCATGGCAGCAAAAGAGCAGCATGACAATAGAAAGACAAAACTGCAAGACAGAAAATGGCTGCGTGACTCAGCTCTTTTATGGAGTGAGCCAGGGGCATGCCCATAACCCAGGTCACATGCAGGGGGAGGATGCTCCAGACCAGTGGAACAGGAAGTTACACTGACTGGATGTCCCCTTGCCTGTGCCCACTCTAGGGAAATAAGGAATGTTGCTTTTGACTGCACCAATGGATTACACCCCACAGCTATGTCAGGTGGGCTTCGGTGGTGGCGTAGACCAACCATGCTTCTGGGTGACAGTTTGAGTGGAGGAGGGAGAAAGGCAGAGGCAGGAGGGAGGAGGAGAAAGGGGGAGAGAGAGATGCACAAAGGCAGAAATGGAATAATAATAATAATAATAATAATAATAATAATAATAATAATAATAATTTATTTATACCCCACCCATCTGGCCGGATTCCCCCAGCCACTCTGGGTGGCTTCCAACAAAACACTAAAATACAGAAATCCATCAAACATTAAAAGCTTCCCTAAACAGGGCTGCCTTAAGATGCCTTCTAAAGGTCTGGTAATTGTTATTCTCTTTGACCTCTGGTGGGAGGGCATTCCACAGGGTGGGTGCCACTACCGAGAAGGCCCTCTGCCTGGTTCCCTGTAACTTGGCTTCTCGTAGCGAGGGAACTGCCAGAAGGCCCTCGGAGCTGGACCTCAGTGTCCGGGCAGAACGATGGGGGTGGAGACGCTCCTTCAGGTATACTGGACCGAGGCCGTTTAGGGTTTTAAAGGTCAGCACCAACACTTTGAATTGTACTCGGAAACGTACTGGGAGCCAATGTAGCTTCAGATTCATTCCATCCTTTTTCTTCTAGGTTGAGTGTTAGGAGTTCGGATACCAAAATTGTCTGTTTTGAAGATAAGAAAGGAGGGAGGGATTGTGACAGTCTGCACAAACTTGAGCTCCTGGGAGGAAAAGCAAGGTACAAATATATAATGCTATTCATGTAAAGAGAAATAAACATTCACAAAGCCAGAGAGGTACCCCCTATTCTTTAACTGCAATATTATACAGTCTCTCCCCACCCCCCCAACAAAACCCCAGATCAAAACTGATAGCCTGCCAACACTGGAGTTTTAAAAATACATGCATTGCATGTCATAGTTTATTGTCAAGGCCAGATGGTGATTGCAGAATCACCAATATTTAAAACCAACATTAGTCTCCTGTCAGATAGCAACAGCGATCCTTTAGCAAGCCCTGCCTAATTGCTTTTAAAAATAGGATTAGATGGAGAAAGAGATATTAGCAACATAATCCCAGATCTACTCAAAATGAGTCTCGTTGGCTTGCAGCAGAATCTTGACCACCTCAACTCAAATGCAAGTCCTATTGAATTTAGGATGCTGGGAAGGAGCAGATTCAAACAGGCTGTGAATCAGATCCAGTTTTAATACTATTTTAATATTGCTGAAGGGGGCAGTAGGTTTAGCCCCTATTTCTTAGCTCATTGCTTCCTTTATGTGTCAGTAGGAATGAACAATAGGGTTTCATTCATCAACAGCTGGAGGGAATTCTCCGAAAAACATTATGAGAATTTCCTTTTTCATTCCTTCCCCAGTCAAAGTTCATACTATCCAAAGCTAGTCAAATTATTTTAACACCAGAGGCAGAAAATCCCATAAAATCCTCTTCCCTTCTGAGGTAGTAGAGATACAATAACAACTGAAATAAAAAATTGCCGCCACTTTGTGACACCCCAAATATGCCGAGACATCTGCCTCAGTCTGCCTAATGATAGGGCCTGCCATGTCCCCCCACAAACTATTGAGGAATTCTGTCTCCTCCCAGAAAATACTCAGGCAAATGTCTTCCTCCCCCTTTTCAGAGTCAGCAAATAAACTGAATATTTTTGGCTAGGCCATTAATGCTGAGCCCTAAATCAGTTTCTGTCTGAACAACAGTTTGACAGACAGATTTTAACTTTTTTTGGGGGGGATGGGGCGGAATCTGTATATTCACAATTCGTTTTAACAATCTTTCTTTTTGTCTTCTCTGTACATCATTACAATCACAGTTGTTCTAAGGAAATAACAACCTCATTGTCATCTATCTCCATCCCAAAGTAGATCACAATGAAGGTCATCACGGATGAAAAATTTCACGTTTCAGTTTATTGGGGTTATTTGCCCAAGTCTATTCAGCCGCACATTGCTAAATAAGTGGCCATTCTGAGTCAAATTACCTATCTCAATGAGACGAACAAATGCTACCTCCATTCAGTGACACGCTTTGAAATTTGTACTTTGAGTTATTCATTTCCATAAATAGTTTGCTGAAGACTAGGATTCGAGCGGCATGTGCCCATTATCTTGTTAATAGGCCTTTCTGCTTTAAATCTACTAGGAATGCAAATAACTGATAATTCTAGACTCATTAAGTAAATCTCCAGAGACTTACTTTGGTTAAATGTTCCAATGGGCATGTTTAGCACTTCTATTGGGATTGGTGAAATTCCAAAAAAAAAAAAAAATCTGTAAATTAAAGTTCTGAAGAGTGCCATATAATATGCATAATGAAACCCAGGATGTAAATTAAGAAGATTTATACTGTTGCATTCTGCTTACGTTATTCAATCTGAATGCTTCACAGGTTTTTATGAAGCAAATAAAGCACTGCTTTTCCTCGAATTTCATTCTAAATGGTCACCACGGATTCATTCTTACATTGCATCCTTCACATATTAAAGACGGAATTGTTCTTTCTGGTGATATATCATATTAAAAGCCTTAGACTTTGAAGCTGACTCCTCATAGTTGTGATGGTAGTAGTGAGGAGGGCTGCAAGCTTTTTAATCAGTCTGATCAGCAAATTAATCAACTTCTGAACCAGTAGAAGGCATTTTTTTTTACCAGTGGGGTACATTATTTCTGGCTTGAGAGGGGGGATTCCAGAATGTTACTCTAGCAGGAAATGGGAAAATATAAAATATGACCTTTCCTTCAAACACTATGTTTTGTTGTGGTTGTTTAATCATAAGTTATTTCAAGGTACTTTCATATCTCAGAAAAGCACCTACATTAAGTTTGTCAATATTCTAATTACTTTAAATGCAGTTGATAATTCATTAACTCATTAAACGCAGGGACAGGATCTTACCAAGCCAACCTCTGTTTTAAGGACTCCTGGTAAAATATCCTCTGGACATGCAAGAGGAAATGAACGGACCAATGAATGATCTTTTTCTCTCCTTTTTATTAAAGGCAAGCTGGCGTCAGTAACGTGCCCCCCCCCAGAGCGCAGTAGAAGAGTTAGACTCAGAAATAGAACTAAGTGAACGAGGGAGCGACTCTGCAGATGAGAGCTGGCTGACAGAGTCAAGAAAGGGCAGTTCGACCGACCCCTTCCCAGGGAAGACTCTGTTAGCCCTCAAAAAGAGGAAGAGTTGGAGGGCAGCCAGAGCGTTGCTAGGCAATCAGCAGATAAGCAGAGGTCTTTGTTGTCTGTGTTGAGTGGCAGTGAGGAGGGGGCAGGCCAGCCTCTCAGTCCCCATTCTGGGCATCTGGATAAGATCAGATGGCAACAGAAGGGCAAGAGGAGAAAGGCGAAAGTTTGCCATCCTTCCTGCTGTGGGAGGGGCGAAATTTCAGAGGTTGAATCCTAACAAGACAGAAGTACTGTTCTTGGGGGATAGGAGGCAGGCGGGTGTGGAGGACTCCCTGGTCCTGAATTGGGTAACTGTGCCCCCGAAGGACCAGGTGTGCAACCTGGGAGTCATTTTGGACTCACAACTGTCCATGGAGGCGCAGGTCAATTCTGTGTCCAGGGCAGCTGTTTACCAGCTCCATCTGGTACACAGGCTGAGAGCCTACCTGCCCGCAGACTGTCTTGCCAGAGTGGTGCATGCTTTGGTTATCTCCCGGTTGGACTACTGCAATGCGCTTTGCGTGGGGCTACCTTTGAAGGTGACCCAGAAACTGTAATTAATCCAGAATGCGGCAGCTGGACTGGTGACTGGGAGCGGCTGCCGAGACCACATAACACTGCTCTTGAAAGACCTACATTGGCTCCCAGTACGTTTCCGAGCACAATTCAAACTGTTGGTGCTGACCTTTAAAGCCCTAAACGGCCTCGGTCCAGTATACCTGAAGGAGCGTCTCCACCCCCATCATTCTGCTCGGACACTGAGGTCCAGCGTCGAGGGCCTACTGGCGGTTCCCTCGCTACGAGAAGCCAAGCTACAGGGAACCAGGCAGAGGGCCTTCTCGGTAGTGGCACCCACCCTGTGGAATGCCCTCCCACCAGATGTCAAAGAGATAAACAATTACCAGACTTTTAGGAGACATCTGAATGTAGCCCTGTTTAGGGAAGCTTTTAATGTTTAATAGATTATTGAATTCTAATATTTTGTTGGAAGACGCCCAGAATGGCTGGGGGAACCCAGCCAGATGGGCGGGGTATAAATAATAAATTGTTGTTGTTGTTGTTGTTGTTGTTGTTGTTGTTGTTGTAAATCTGAGCAGGCGAGAAGCCATGCTCTGGATATGTCTTTTTGTAAATAAACGTTCATAAAATTGCCGGAGAGTCATTACTTCTTATCCGGCTTGCTTGCCTGCCAGAGATCATTACAGCTGATATACGTGTCTTCAAATTGAAAAAATTCAGCCACAGCCTGGAAAGGGAAGCCACGTCATTTCCACTTCCTTTCCAAATTGTAGGAAGGGGGATGGATGCCTACCCTGGTATAAGGAACAATGGAAATAATGGGGTTTCCAAGCCCTGGGCAGGCACTGTTGTTTCAATTTGCACTGCGCTGGGAAGGCAGTAGCATCTCAGTTGCCGGCTTGCCTTTACTAAAAAGGAAGAAAAACAGAAAGATAGACTGCCCACAGGCCACTTCCCTGCCCAATTATAAGATGCCCCCCGTGTCCTCCCCACACTGCTTTTAAAAAGTTCCAGTGAAAGATTTGAAAACATTGTATTGAGTTGTATATTTTAAGGGGGGTAGTTATATTTTGAGCTGCTTTCCAGCAAAGGCAGAATGCAAATCCGCCTCTCTCTCCTATATATGTGTGCATGTCGGTGCAAATTCTATGCAAACTGATGTCCTCTTTTGGCCTCTTTTTTTTGGGAGTGCATATCCTCTTTTGTGGTGGTATGTAAACACAAAGGCAACTGAACAGTCTATTTAAAAATTTTAAACCAATTTTATCTACTTTCCCATATGTAAAGGGTCACAGAGACATAGAGATGGTTCAGAGCAGAGGGCTTCAAGAGGAAGCAAGTGAACACGCTACTTAACAATTTTAATGCTATGATCTGTTAAGAACAGCAGCACTTAACACCATTAACTATCTCTGCTCAGGACATGGTTGCAATAGAATAGCCACACAATCATTTAGTGTCCCAGCAATAGATAATTTGGCACAAAGCATGTCACCGCCTGCTTAAAAACATTGAGTCGGAGGTGATGCCACAAGAAGTTGTTGGTATGTCTGTGGTGTCTGATCTGTGTGGGCTGATTCACACACTTAATCACAATTTGACACCTCAGTCGTTCCTGATGCTGATACTACAACCCCTCTTCTTCATATTGCAGGATCTCCCTGTGTTGGCAAAAGATGGTCCATTTGTACTGCTTCCAAAACCAATCACACATGGTTGTGCAAACTAAACGGTGGCAAGCCAGATGATGCCGACAAATCAGCCCAAGTTCAAATCGCTAGGTGTATAACTGGGAAAGATAACAAAACTCCACTTGGATGCAGACTGAGAACAAGACTCATTTTCAACATTATGTTTTTTTACAAAGAGACAATCTCAACAGATTATCCCCCTCTTTACATGAAAGTAATTTACAAACAAACATGGACATGGCTTGCCAAGAAAGAGTATATATTATAAGCAGTGCTATTTTTCTAGAGAAAGAGGTGCCAGAACTCACCATGAACGCTTCCCTTGTTCTATTATAATGGCAATGGGGCCTACCTGAGAGGTGCCGGAACTGAGTTCCAATGAGTTCAAGCTGAAAAAAAAGCCTTGATCTAGAGCAGGGGTGGCCAACTCCCGAGAGCCTGCAATCTACTTTCAAAATTAAAATCTGAAAGTGATCTACCCCATTTTTTAGGGGTTCAAGCCAAAGTTGTTGACCATTTTTTAGGGAGGGGAGAAGCCCCCTATTTGGGGAAGGAACAGAAGCAGCCACTAACCTTCCGATCACTGGACAGATAACAACCTCCATTTCTAAGCTCCGGCTTCCCTTCTGGAACAATAGACGCTGGCACAGGGAGAGGGGCCAGGGCCAGAAGGGGGCCAGCGACCGACCGTGATCTTCAAAAACATTGCAGGGATTGACCAGTAGATCGTGATCGACGTGTTGGACATCCCTGATCTAGAGAATGACAAGTATCTAGAGAATGACAAACAAGGCAGCCATTAAACTGAGAACAGATGATGGCTTGAAATGTGAAGGTGCTGAGATGCAGATAAATATTTTAAAAATACATAGAAAATCTGTTGAAAGGTATTGTGTGGCCCCCAGGTGAGCTCCTGCAAATCATTTATGCTTTGCACCAAAAAAACCAGCATAATAAATATTTGATACATCTCTTATATTCAGCTTTGTTAAGCTGAATTACTGCAGGGGAGGGATATACGTTACCACTACCACCATGAAGAAATTTCTGCCCCTCTCATTAATAACACAATCCTATACATGTCTAGTCAAAATTAAATCACAATGATTCCAACTAAACATTGAGGGGAACTTTCTGACAGTAAGAGTTGTTTGACAGTGGAAAGGTCTCTTTCAGGAGGTTATGGACTCTCTTTCCTTTGGAGGTTTTTAAGCAGAGATTGGATGGCCATCTGTCATGGATGCTTTAGCTGAGATTCCTGCATTGCAGGGGGTTGGACTAGAATGATCCTTAGGGTCCCTCCCAACTTTACAATCATATGACTCTATGATTTCAGTTGGGCTTACTCTTAGTTAAGTAGGCATGGGGTCACAGTCCCTTGGCAGTCTCCAGCTGCTTTGCTTGAGAGGGAACAGCTAAATGCAGCTTCCATTTCATTTTGCATGAATTTGGGTAGCAACCTAGGGAAATATGATAATCCCATCCCATTTACATCCTTTGAAATTTCTCTGACATTTTGCCCAAGCAGGAACCATCAAGTCCCTCTCAAAATTCCCTCTGCCAGTGGTTGTGTGGCCACATACATTGACATACACGTGGACACATTTTCTCTGTGGTATGCAGACTGACTGTCCCACAGACCCGTTAGCCCCCAAGGAAACACTTGTGGGACTCCATATATCTATAGGCTCCATTTGTTAATTAATTGATTCTGAAGTAATTTAGCTGCTTTCCTCTCTCCCCCACCCACCGCACTTGAGGGAAATGCCGTTTCCCCTCACAACTGTTGCGAGCTGCGGTGCTTTGAAGATTTAACAGCAAGATAATGAAAACAGGAGATTGTGATTAAGGGACCAAGGGCAGATGTTGCTTGAGTAATGGGATTTGTCACAACTCTGCAAGAAGAGTAAAAACCCCACTAACATATGACTTCTGTCATTAACATTTTTAATGAAAGCTACAGTAGGTGGCTGTGCACACAAATCCTACTAAGTAAACTCCTGAGAATCAATTCACTGAGTACTTAAATTCCAATTACTTTTGAAGAATCGCTAAGCAAGAGGCTCTAGGAGATGCCACCTACAAGTATGAATATGTCACAGACAGACAGCAATAAACATTCTGATGTGTTTCTTTAACTTGTTACTTCTTGCCATGTGATTTTCTACACACAATCTATGTTATTTTTTCTGGCACTGAGGGCACCAATTGGCTGAGAAGGGTTGGAGCCGAACATTCATGGGCCCTTGTCAGTCTGCATTTCTTAGTGCAGATCTTTCCTAGTCTACTTAATTCGAGAGGGTTCTGGAAGCTTCTATGTGTGAAAGAAACAAGCAGAAGGTTCATGTTGTTTGGGTTATTCCTTCAGAAAAACTGAGAACTGGCTAAAACTGGTTCTCTTATCTCTTTCTGTCAAGGTCATGCTGACTATAATAGCAGGGCCAGAAGGAGTCTAGGTTTCACTTCCTCTTTCTATCTCTCTTCCTTCTGGTGTGGTGTTCTGTATATAGTGTTAAGGTTTAGACTTATTATAAGTTATTATAAGTTTAAGTTAAGTCTGCTGCAACTGGATTTCTTATGGACAGTGCCAATCCTGAACGCATTGGATTTGTGACCATGATGCTCATTTGCCTTCAGTAACAGTAAAGCTCTGCTGAATGAAATATAATTGCCTCTGGCCTTATTTTGGGGGAATCCTGCAACGTGTTTAAGTTTCCACTCTGCTAACTATACAATGGAATCTGCTCTGGATGAATATTGAGTAAAATTTCAATGACAGGTGCTACCTGTGGGTTCCTGTTTGGTGCCAACTAGGCCCTTGCTTGGTACTGCTATCCCATCAGAGTCCCAGCAGACTGTCAGGATCGTTGAACTTTGGGGAATCTAACATATTAGATGGCTTCTGATGAATGGAGTGGAGCACTGGCTCTCATAATAAGATCCACTACCGCCATGTCTCTGAACATAGGAAAGAGGGCACTGAGGTGATTGGCTAGTGGTCAAAGGAAGCAGCAGTCTTGTCATGATAACCTCCTTCTTCTTCTTTGGCAATCACTCTTAGCCGAGTAAGATTGTCTTCCATAAACATGTTCTAAAAGTGAGTTTGACTGTGGAGGCCAATTCTGGATCCACACGTCTTTCCACAGTGGGGACATAGGCTTTCGGGCAGGAGTTGGTCATGGTGAGGGTTTGCCAAACGTGCCTTCCTCTTAGCTCATTTCTCCCCTTCATCCCGAGTTTGAGTGTCTTCAAAGTCCATGACACTTTTGGTAAAGGCTATTCTCTAATTGGAACACTCGCAAGCCAATGTTTCCCAGTTGTTGGTGTTTATACAACATTTTTTGAACCTCTTTTGTTGACCACCAGCAATACGCTTTCCATTTTTAAGTTGGGAGTAGAGTAGTTGCTTTGGAAGATGATAATCAGGCACCCACACAACATGACCAGTCCAACAAAGTTGATGTTTGACACTGGTGATCTTTGCTTCTTCCAGGAAACTGCCATTAGTTTGCCTGTCTTCCCAAGAGATACCGGTATGTAAATGGTGGTGGTGGGGTGTGCCACTTGTGATAGGGTTGGTAGCCCCCAGGTCATCGGTAAATGCCTGACCATGCCAAACATTGACGCAGCACAGACTCGCAGTACAGGCTGTGTGATATATGACAGTTACCCACCGGCTGTGGTTGGGCAAGCTAAAGAATTTGGAAAGCATTTCCAGAAGTTAGAGAATGGGGAAGGAAAGCTGAAGGTGAGCGGTAAAGCAACCGACAGAATGATGCACATTAACCCGGTAGCTAACAAGTGGCACAAAAAAATTAAAAGCCACATTTTAATGCAAGAGTAGAAACAACAAAGCTAAGAACAGCAGGGTGAGAACAGAAAGTATCCACAAAGCATCCAGTCCCATTAAGGCAGTTTCCAGCAGAGTTAAAATAAATCCCCAGCAGAGATCAAAACACTTAATGCCCAAATGTCTTCTTTAAAAAGAAAGTTTTCCCTACACAGCAGAAAATCATTAATGGAGGGTGGGGAAGATAGTCTTTTCCAAATAGTGGGTCGCTATGCCCAGATAGGCACTCTCCAAGGCCAGGAGAAGCTGTGGAGAATAAACTTGTATGACATTAGACCTGATGGCTCCCTCAGTCTCTCCCAGTTCTATGTTACATTCTGAAACAAGGATGATAGATATACATGGCAAGACTAGCCCCACTCCAGGGCTCTCCCAGTGGAATGATCTTTGTAGAAGGGATTTGCCTAGGAAGTGGTCCAAAGGCACATGAAGTTACCACATTGCTGAAAATAAAGGTAAAAAAAAAAATGGTAAAGGACCCCTGGATGGTTAAGTCCAGTCAAAGGCATCTATGGGGTTGCAGCTCTCATCTTGCTTTCATGGTTGAGGGAGCCGGCGTTTGTCCACAGACACCTTTCTGGGTCTGTGCATGACTAAACTGCTTCTGGCACAATGGAACACCGCCATGGAAACCAGAGCACACGGAAACGCCGTTTACCTTCCCGCCGCAGCGGTACCTATTTATCTTCTTGCACTGGCGTGCTTTCGAACTGCTAGGTAGGCAGCAGCTGGGACAGAGCAACAGGAGCTCACCCTGTTGCAGGGATTTGAACCACCGACCTTCTGATTGCCAAGCCCAAGAGGCTCAGTGGTTTAGACCACAGTGCCACCCGCGTCCAGATGAAAATAAGGAAGTTTGGGTCTGGTCAGTGCCTGGATGAGTGACCCCCTCCTTAGGAATATACATGATGCATTTGCTTTATGGTAGAAGAAATATGAGAAATAAATATAAGAATATAATAAATAAATAGCTGGTAACTAGTACAAACCTTCTGGTTCTAGAGATATTATGGGCTGCCCTCTGTATTGATGTCTTTTTGGGGGAAAGAATCAGCAGTATTTTATCACTGACTACTGGATATGCTTAAACTATTTTCTCATTATAGTTTGGTTTTTTGGTACAATAGTCTACCTTTCCCCCCATTTGTGATCTTCTATGGGTTGGAGATTTGGGAGTAACTTTTTTTTGTGAGGAAACAGTCTCCAGTAGCAATATTTATTATTTATTAAAGTAAGCAGAAATTAATAAAACTGCTCAAAATGGTAATTAATCCCCTTGGGAACAGTTTCTCCAGAGAGGATGTTTCCAAATAAAAGCTGTCTCCCTTAGCTTTTACTGCATAGAAAGGAATTAAATGAAAATCAGACTGTTCCTTGCCGATAAAATAATATCATATGCATGTGTAATTGTCCATCCATACACTCACTTAACTCATGTGCTATCCCTTAATTCTTCTGGGGTGAGGGAGAATGCTAAACATTTTGTGTTGAATAGCACTTCTTCGTTTAAATTCACACAACACATGGAATGTTACTTGGTTGTTAAGTAACATACCTGGCATTTCTGAAAGTTTGTGGTTATAAAAGTAACAAATTAAGATGGCTTGCAAGGACACCAGATTATTTGGATCACAGAAGTTTTTATCATGCTAGCTTTAGATTCTTGGTGCCTAAAAATCAGAGAAAAGAGTAAAACAGCACTGGAGGTGCCAGGTGTAATGAGAGAAGAATTCCTTTAAATGTGGAAATTGTGCATCAATTATATTGAATGTGTACTGCCGTACAAGCGCTTCCTTGCAGTCCAAGTTAATGATCCAGTGAATTACTAGCAAAGACAGATTTGATTTTAATGTAAAATGTTTGCAACAATTTAAGCTCCACTCATCATATTATGTCTGAATACCTCAAGGCAATCCCAAGGCCATTATTTTAATAGGGTGCCATTGCTGAGTGTCCATTAACTGTCAGAGTTTAAGTAATTTCCAGGTACCTCAATTTTAAGATGGCACTAAATTACATTGTTGTTAATGGATCTGCATTACAAAAGTGTAAAGCTGTGTCATGCATAGCTTAATTGATATGCATTTCAGTGGCAAACCAGATATGATAGAAATCAGTGTTTGGAATTCTAAAGTACCCTACATACTTAATTTCATAAATACTCAACTCATGAGAAGAGCACAGAAATTGTTGCTTTTAGCTATGTTCATACTGGGATTGTTTTCTGTGGGCAAAAATGGCATGCAGTCTAGAGAACTCTTAATGGAGAATGTCCTTGCCCCCACTGTAGCCTTTTGGGACACGAGGGTCTGTTGCCAAGTTTCCAGATTGCAGTTCTCATTTTGCTATGTAAAATATAAACCATTTAAACTGATATTGGGAGGAAGCGATGGGACAGCCATTTGGAAAACTTCTGACGGGGCTCCCTTTCCTCCAGCTTCAAAGTACCCTGGTCAATCTGGCAGAAGTGTTTCCCACGTTGCAACCCATCCATTTCTATACTTCAGAGAGCAAATTCCATTCACATAAGATTTACTAAGATTCAGATAATCCTGGAGATACAAACAGTACTTCCTCATAGATCAGTGGAGAGTTGTATGATAAGCCACAGATTTTGCATATCCATGGCCTTTTCCTCTGCTTTCTGTTTGTCTTGAAATTCTGCAGCTGCTTCCCCCCCCCCCCCCGGGAAGATCTTCCCATTTTGCCTTAAACGTTCTCTTTTAGTAAAACTTGATGGCATGTGACTAACTAAAGCCAGTATTGCACCTCTAGAAAACCCACAAACCTTTCCTCCATACAGGAATCACCAAAGTCACCTCAGATATTTTGCCTCAGCTACACTAAGCGGCTTCAGTCAAGTGATTAAACTGCACAACAAACTCTGGTGAACATTCTAACCTCTTTCCTCATGCATCCTGACTATTACAAGTCAGGCTATGTCAGCCTGGCCTTTAAGAATGATGTATGAGGAAACAGAGTTTGTGTGCGACTATATTGATATTCATGGAAAACACCTTGATTGGAGAGCATCAGAGGTTCCAGCCATTACTCTAATAACCTTTAGATAGGAAATCAATTCACATCGTACATTTTCTGAAAGTACTCCAAATTAAATAGCTCCTAATGAATGCCAATGACTAAAGAGAGCTGTGGTTTCAAACTGTGTCAATGGAAGATGTTTTCCAGAACTTATAATAAGAACCTAAGAGTCCTGCTGGATCAAACCAAAGGCCCATGTAGTCCAGCATCCCGTTTCCACAGTGGCCATCTAGACGTGCATGAGAAGCCCCCAAGGAAACCCTCTGCCCACTTGTGGGTTCTCAGAAACTGATATTCAGAGGAACACCACCTCCAACAGCCATTATCCATAGCAGCCATTGCTAGCCTGATCCCCCATTCATTTGTCTAAACCCAAGCTAAAGGCCTTCCAAGTTCACAGCCAACAAAGAGGTAGCATTTCTAGATGCCTTATATCATTGTGCCCTAAAACAGTTGGCCATGGAACTGAATAAAGTGCAGGCAACCCTAGATTGGGAAAGAATATTGGGAAACCAATTTGAAATTCTCGGCATGTTGCATGCTGAAAGAAAACTATATGAAAATGATGTGTGGGTGGTATTTGACTCCTTGTTAGTTAGCAAAAACGTACAAGTACAAATACCTGCTGGAAATGTAAAGAAAAAGAAGGTACCTTTTACAAATATGCGGTGGTCATGTAAAATAATAAAAGCGTATGTAATGAAAAAAATGTCTAAAACGACTTGTATATAAAAATACCAGAAGCTTTCTTATTAGGAATTATAGGTACTGACATCCCAAAGGACCAGGAAAGACTTTTCATCTATGCATCAACAGCTGCAATGATGCTACTAGCCCAGAAATGGAAAGAAGACAAAGTCCCGACCAGAGAGGAATGGTAAACTAAGCTGATCGACTACGCCAAAATGGCAAAACTGACCGGAAAGCTCAGGAACCAAGAAGACAAAAATGATAAATGCAATTCAATGCAAGCTAGTGCAAAATGGACCCTATTGGATTATATGCTTTCTTTGACATAAAGCGAGGCATCACCTTCAGTACCCCTTCATTGTTTTAACAGTGCCCCACAGGTTATACCAAAAATATAAGCCCCAAATTACAAAATTGTATACAATTTATGCAATGCTGGTAGACCACAAACTTGACATGAGTCAACAGTGTGATGCAGCAGCTAAAAAAAACCTATGCAATTCTGGGCTGCATCAATAGCAGTATAGCATCTAGATCAATTAAAGTAATAGTACCACTGTATTCTGCTCTGGTCAGACCTCACCTGGAGTACTGTGTCCAGTTCTGGGCACCACAGTTCAAGAAGGATACTGACAAGCTGGAATGTGTCCAGAGGAGGGCAACCAAAATGGTCAAAGGCTTGAAAATGATGCCTTATGAGGAATGGCTTAGGGAGCTGGGCATGTTTAGCCTGGAGAAGAGAAGGTTAAGGGGTGATATGATAGCCATGTTCAAATATATAAAAGGATGTCATATAGAGGAGGGAGAAAGGTTGTTTTCTGCTGCTCCAGAGAAGCGGACATGGAGCAATGGATTCAAACTACAAGAAAGAAGATTCCACCTAAACATTAGGAAGAACTTCATGACAGTAAGAGTTGTTCGGCAGTGGAATTTGCTGCCAAGGAGTGTGGTGGAGTCTCCTTCTTTAAGCGGAGGCTTGACGGCCATATGTCAGGAATGCTTTGATGGTGTTTCCTGCTTGGGAGGGGGTTGGACTGGATGGCCCTTGTGGTCTCTTCCAACTCTATGATTCTATTCTATTCTATGATTCTATGTTTAAATGATTTGTTGAATCTGATCAATCACAGACTTGAAAACTTACAAAGCAGGTGATCCAATTAATCAAGGAGAATTTTCGGTGACATTCCCCCCCCCTTCTCTTACTGTTTCTCTCCAGTGCCAGAGGAGGGCTGACTCCCATATCTTTTGTGATCACCTACTAATTTAGGGAAACACATTTGAATGCAATATTTCGTAATCCACACATTGTTATATTCAGGAGGATTTCTAAAAATTCACAAACCAATGTGGAAATGTGGAGAACTGAACTTAAGCAGAGTAAATTTGCACATCCTTAGGTACAGCTACCCAGCAGAAAAAAGATGGCTCAGTTGGGGGTCATCCTTGAACTCAAGCCTATTATTTTCATTCTAAAGCATAATATTTAGTTGCAGTTACTATCTGTCCCCTCCACAAATATTTTTCTTTTGCATAATGTATACATTGGAACGAGCCCCCCTCCCCCTCCCCAGAGAAGGCTGTTTTTATTCAGTTCTTTCTATTTGCATAAAAATATACAGTGTGGTGATGCTTTTATTTGTCATTTCAGCACATTGAAATTAGCATCACAATTAGTTCCACCTTGAGTATTTATCCTTGGAAGAAAAGCCAATGAATCATTGTAAACAAGCTTTGTTTAATTCTCTGCCCATAAATTTTCCAGTCCGATGTATTGACTATAAACTTTAAGTTTGTAAGGATGATATATGAAAAGTCTAGCACTGCACCTTTTAATTTAGAATAGTTTTGACAAATGTTTAATAATCAGTTTAAACAGAATTGCATACCGAACCACCACCTAAGTCTGTGTCTCTTGGTCACACTGAGCTTCCAGTGCAATGATCTTCTTCCCTATGGAACCTGTGGATCTCCAAACATTGTTGAAGTCCAGTTTCCCTGGGCTCCTGTCAGCATGGTCAACCATCAGAAATGATGGGAGTTGCAGTCCAGAAGCATGTGATGGTTCGCAATCCCTGCTAAAAATCATTCATGATATGGGCCCTATAGCAAATATTGGAAGGTACGGTAATTATTTCCTCCTGTATAAGTGGCTTCTATGGGTGCTGCTAAGGTGACATCATTAAGGTGGCGGCGAGAGACACCCACACTCCTAATAATAACAATAATAAATATTATTATTTATACCCCCACCCATCCGGCTGGGTTTCTCCAGCCGCTCTGGGCAGCTTCCAACAGAATATTAGAATACAATAATCTATTAAACATTAAAAGCTTCCCTAAACAGGGCTGCCTTCAGATGTCTTCTAAAAGTCTGGTAGCTGTTTTTCCTCTTTGACATCTGGTGGGAGGCGTTCCACAGGGCGGGTGCCACTACCGAGAAGCCCCTCTGCCTGGTTCCCTGCAACTTGGCTTCTCACAATGAGGGAACTGCCAGAAGGCCCCCGGTGTCCGGGCAGAATGATGGGGGTGGAAACGCTCCTTCAGGTATACTGGACCAAGGCCGTTTAGGCCTTTAAAGGTCTGCACCACCACTTTGAATTGTGCTCGGAAATGTACTGGGAGCCAATGTAGGTCTTTCAATACCAATTTTATGTGGTCTCGGCAGCCACTCCCAGTCACCAGTCTAGCTGCCGCATTCTGGATTAGTTGTCGTTTCCTTCAAAGGTAGCCCCACATAGAGTGCATTGCAGTAGTCCAAGCAAGAGATAACTAGAGCATGCACCACTCTGATGAGACAGTCTGCAGGCAGGTAGGGTCTCAGCCTGCGTACCAGATGGAGCTGATAAACAGCTGCCCTGGACACAGAATTGACCTGCGCCTCCATGGACAGCTGTGAGTCCTCAGCTCGGGTCACCATTATCTTGGGTCAACTTACCTACTCAGCTTCACTGTATTGCACTATATTTACTGTCTCCTACAGTAGTCAGTGAAAGCCACTCACTTTATGGTGAAAGTAAATAATTAAAGGAAAATAAATTTAGCCCTTCATGCCGAGCAACTCTTCACTAGTTCTAATAATAGACAAATGATCATGTACACTCTGTCGTAACATCTTGTTTCAAGCTGCTACCATATGGGAATGTCTGATGACTTACTATTTGAAAACGATGACATGCAGAACGTTTCATCAAGAGAAATTTAACAAATCTGTCACCAGATAAAGCCAGTCTCATTAATTTAGAATTTCATTCAGATATTGCTGGGTTGGGCAGCATGATGTCGATCCACAATAGCATGCTATCTATTTCAAAGAAGTGTGAATTGGTAATGGAGTACTCCCATTAAACAAGGATGAGATAGGAGGAAACCTAACAATAGGATGGTGTTGGACTCTCAAGCTTTAGGTCTTGTGGAAAATTCACTTGTACTTGCACAATTTGTAATAAAAAATGTTGAAACAACTTTCTATGTCTTGACCCAATCTTGCTCCAAAGGTTACCAGCAGCTGAATAGAAAACGAAGAACCAGAGATCAACTTCTAGTAAGGTCTCTCTGAAATTATTTGGAAATAGAACAGAATTACAGCAATAAATTGGAGAAAACCCTACCAATGAATGAGTTGCAACTAGGGTTGAGAGCTTGAGGTGAATATGTGATCTGGAATGGACCTCAACGCAGGAAGATGGCAAAGATGTGGGTGTGGAGCTGAAGATCATCTACTTATCCTCGCAGAAAGCAGCATCTTTGATCCAATTTCCAAGATCACAAGATGATCTTCAGATCCACACTCAGGGCTGTCTTAAGTATATTTGGCGCCCTGGTGCCGTGGTGCGACGGATCCCTCCGGCGCCCCCGCCATGCCCCATTTCCCAGCGTGGCGGGGGGGGGGCGGAGCTGCGCGGGCGGGCACAGCTCCGTGGTGCCCCCCCCTGGAGGGCAGGTGCCCTGGCGCCCTGCGCCACCCAGCCTGGCTGTAGGGCCGGCCCCGTCCACACTTACCTCTTTGATACTATCATTCTACATTCCATGATGTCTTTTCAGAATAAAAGAAATAAGGGATTCAATGCCACCTGGTGATGTTTCCTAAAGAGATAGGGCCAGTTCTAAAGTTTATCAATGCAATATCACATCTTACACAGAAGACTCCAGGGTGGCTTCACAACTACAAATTATGGCTCTGCTAATGAGCACCAGGGTCATATATTATTTTGAAATTGGAATGCATATCATTATTCTAAAACTTGCTTCCTTTTCCCTTTTTTGGGGGGTGGGGGGATGAGGAAAGAGTCATTTGCTAATGGGGAAGGACCTTTTAAGGGAATGCTATTAAAATACTTTGATTAACCTTAACAAGAGCTTTAATATGATACACTGCACTGGAACTTTTTCCACAGACATTTAAGGTTCCTTCATTAAATAACCAAAAAGGGGGAGAAAGACTAAACCTGCAACTGTAAGGCTTGTGGGGACATAGTGACTGTGTAAGTTAAAGGAACCACAAACCTACAATTAACTAAATTATCACCTGCTTAAAAAATCTTATAGAATGACAATCATAATTATATGCTTTTAATCCTTTCAGAGTAAAATGGTTCATTCGGAGGGAAAATACAATTTTTGAACTTGCAGTGAGACTTCAAAAAGTAAAAGCTCACTGAAAGAATTAATGAAGACACATTGGCATACGTAAAGTTCATGGGATGTCAAAGTGTGTTATTCTCCAAATGTTAAAATAGCAGTTAATGGTCTTTGATGCGGTAAAATAAAATAGGTGTTTTGCTTTGATATGCATGTAAAGAACAAAGAGGGCTTTGAAGTCAGTTTTTGTGTACTCCTGTGGCTGAGAAGAAAACTGACATGATGATGGTAAATTTGGATTATTTGAAAGCATAAATCCACATGAGATTTAAAAATGGAAACTGGGACAATAATCTTAGAGAAAGAAAGGGAATATATTAGTAATGCCAGAATGTTAATTGCCTGTACTTTAGCAGGACATAGGGCTTATTCACCCTTCCTCCTGTTCCACTGCTTTCCCCAAAGGGAAGCCACTCTTTGGCGCTCAGTTGGAGCAAAAAGCAATTGGGTTGTCTGTGGATTGCTCTTCATTCTGATTTAGAGCTGAAGAGGAGGTTTTCCATGGGAAGGGAGAGGGGCAAGAGGAAAGAATAGTCTAGAACAGGCATCCCCAAACTTCGGCCCTCCAGATGTTTTGGCCTACAACTCCCATGATCCCCAGCTAGCAGGACCAGTGGTTGGGGAAGATGGGAATTGTAGTCCAAAACATCTGGAGGGCCGAAGTTTGGGGATGCCTGGTCTAGAAGGAATGGGTCAGGCGGAAAATTGCTCGGACCCATGCTTTCTAAGCATGGAACAAGCCAAAGTGTGGATAAACCCTTAGGCAAAGTATTTAGAACTTAAGCTACCAGGACATTGTGGTGAATGACTGTGGACTTATGCTTACAAATGTAATACCTATTGAATTATGAGCATGTGCAGGGCATTTTTTTCAGCCAGAGAACTCAGTCCCAGCACCTCTTAGGTGGCCGCCATTGCCAATATAAGAAAAACAAGGGAAGCTTTCGTGGTGAGATTTCTTTTTCTAGAAAAATAGCACTGAGCAGGTTCATGTGGGGAGGTGGCTTCTGTTTTCTGAGAGCCAATCGGTGTTTTGCTGTGCAAGAGCAAGAGAACAAGGTGTCAAACTTTGTGTTGCCAGTGTCAGTCCAGGGGGTCTGTTACTGCTAAGTCACGGGCAGCTGAGTACATAGAGGAATGTAAATGAAGTTGGACGGAATGTTCAAGCTGCCTTTGGAAGGGATCTATACAGAGACATATTATTAAAAGGTAAAGGGTAAAGGTAAAGGGATCCCTGACCATTAGGTCCAGTCGTGACCGACTCTGGGGTTGCGCGCTCATCTCGCATTATTGGCCGAGGGAGCCGGCGTATAGTTTCCAGGTCATGTGGCCAGCATGACTAAGCCGCTTCTGGCAAACCAGAGTAGCACATGGAAACGCCGTTTACCTTCCCGCTGTAGCGGTTCCTATTTATCTACTTGCACTTTGACGTGCTTTCGAACTGCTAGGTTGGCAGGAGCTGGGACTGAGCAACGGGAGCTCACCCCATCACAGGGATTCGAACCGCCGACCTTCTGATCAGCAAGCCCTAGGCTCAGTAGTTTAACCACAGCGCCCCCTGGGTCCCCTATTATTATTATTATTATTATTATTATTATTATTATTATTATTATTATTTTAATTTGTATACCGTCCTACACCCGCAGGTCTCAGGGCAGCTCACAACATAAAAACACAATATAAAGACACAACATCTAGATGCCAGTGGGAAGCCCACAAACAGGGCACAAGTTCAACAGCACTATCCTGATCTTGGTCACCCCCAGCAAACGGTATTCACTATGCCTCTGATACAGGAGGTAATATAGCCATCCTGATTACTATGCTCTGCTAGCTTTATCCTTCATTAATTTGTCTAAGGCCTTTTAAAGTCATCCAAGCTGATGGCCATGACTACAACACAACATGTGGTTTTGAACAGTTTAACTGCGTGCCGCACCCTGAATCTCACGCCATTCCTATTCATTACATGACTCCGGGATGTAGTAATATGAAAGAATGAGAAAAATATATATCTCTATCCACTTTCTCCACACCAAATATAGTTTTGTACACCTCTACCATGTCTCCTATCACTCAATCCAAACTCTCTGCTTCATGATTCTCAATTTTTCTGATGTTTGTGTGTGTGTGTGTGTGTGTGTGTGTGTGTGTGTGTGTGTGTGTGTTTAAATAAGCAGTTATTTTTTTTCTCTTGCCTCTATACAATTTCTCCCTTTTTTAAAAAAAGAGACGGGCAGTGTAAGGGCAGAATGTTGGAAGCGTGAAACCTATTTTCAGACTTATACATGGTTTGATAAATAATTTACACAAAACATGTCAAAATTCATCACCACAGCATTTGGCTTCTTTATCAATGCTATATTCTTTTTGCTGAACCCCCCCCTTTTTTTTGTTCACTGACAGCGCTTGTGCCCTCCCAGAAATATTTTCAGAAAACAGTAATTAATCTGAAAAGCATATAAAACTACTCTTGTAACAATCATTGTTCTGAGAATGGGGAGATGGTTTTAATTTATGCTCAGCAGAACCACGTCTGGAAATGAAACTATAATGGTCCCGTTCTCCTCAGAGTGCCTTCCCAAACGAGCTTGAACGTAACCATGGCTATTAACAAAGCAAAATTAAATGACATGAATTTGCACAGTTATTTCGGGTCCAAATGAAAAAGGAGCCTGGGACAATAAATAATTAAAGTATGAAGACACATGTACATTAAATGAAACACTGCACTTCATTTCATATATCAAAAAATAAATTAGTGTGTTAGCAAACTGTTACCCAAGGCAGCCTCCTACTCAACTCTCTGCAGCTGTGTTTGTGATTCATACTGTCAGAGCCTCTGTTAATTAGCCATCTCATGCGCACATCCCAGAGGTTGCAAATTAAAGTAAATATAATGACTGCTACAATTCCTGATTAATATATGGAAATACCGTAGATCAGAAGAGAAATTGAAAATATTAGCATCATTGCTACCAGTGGTGGCTCCCTGTTTGTGGGAAATGTAACTGGAACCATCACTGTCGGTTTTGGGGCACCAGGATTAGACATATATATTTACCCAGGCCTTGGGTGGTACAATCAGCCTCTACTGTGCTGCTTATCTTTTAACTGTGTGGGGTAGGATTTGTCCCTCTTATTATATTGCTGGGCAAGTATTTTAGGAGTTTTCTATTGTGCATTGTTGTTAATTTGGCTTTTAATAGGTTTTACCTGGTGGATAAGTTGCTTGAGACTTTTTTTCTTTTTGCACAAAGCAACTAAGAAATACAATTATTTATAAATAATAGCAATAACTGTTCGTCTGTTCATCTACCCCAACTAGTATTCCACTTCTAGGTTCCTTTCAGAGTAATTGAATTGATGTAAACTCAGAAGAAACCCCTGTTGAGTTCAGTGTGGCAAACATCCCTAGGATTGCAGCATTAGCATTGAAGTTAGTACCTTGTTAATCAAGCAAAGCCGTATCCCAATATCCTATTTTTATTTTTATTTATTTATGTTGCCGACACATTTGTAAAGCTAAGCAGGGTCCAGTATGGTGTCAAATTGGATGGGAGACCCATGTGTTGAGATTCCTGAATTGCAGGGGATTTTAGACTAGATGACCATTGGGGTCCCTCCCTATTAGACAGTTCTATGATTCTATGATTCAGCTCATAATGATTCCACAAGGTGATTTAAAAAAAAGCTTTAAAAGCTTAAGTTCTTGTTAATTTCAGGCACAAATTTCCTATATCCCTTGTCACAAATGTTGTCCAGTACTCCTGGCAGTGTCCCTCCCAATACTAATGCTGTTGTTTTCATTGGCTTAAAATTGAAAAAAGAAAGAAAAGGCACAAGAGTTTTCCATGTAAGGTTGCTAGAGAGAGAAAACAAAGAATGAAAGCCTTTTGTATAGGGAAGCTTTTTAAGGTTTAATGTTTTACTACGCTTTATATTTTTCTGGAAGCTGCCCGGAGAGGCTGTGGCATTGTGGCAACCCAGTTAGATAGGTGGGGTACAAATAATAAATTATTAATAATAATTATTACTATTATTATAGCTGTGTATATTGGTAACTACTTCAGAAAACAGAAGATAGCTAGTGAGCCCCAGGCACATCCTGAAGTTTTGGGATGTATCCAGCCTCCTATACCCATCATTAGCTCATCAGCTGTTTAGCAGAGGCGGGATCCTGATTTTTAATCTTCCTTTCACCAGTACCTACTGGTATGAATGAAATTTAGCAGGACAAGGCAGTACTGTATATGGGTATTGCAGTCTCCTGTGAGTGAGCTCTTGTTGTACGATATCATGCACGGCCTGATGGAGTGACTGAAGGTAAGTTGAATGGTTTTCCGGATGTAGGTGGTCTTGGAGGCGAGACTGCGAGTTCGTGGTCTCAGGTGGCGGTTATGGCCTTGGGTGGAATCCTTTAGTCTTTTCTTCCCTATATGGTGTGAAGTGGTGACTCACCCCCCTGTGGCCTCGATTCCAGGGTCCCCTCTTAAAAGGCATTAT
Source organism: Zootoca vivipara (assembly GCF_965207765.1). Taxonomy (NCBI): domain Eukaryota; kingdom Metazoa; phylum Chordata; class Lepidosauria; order Squamata; family Lacertidae; genus Zootoca; species Zootoca vivipara. Next base: position 13,775,957 of record NC_142583.1, on the reverse strand, counting down.
ATAATGGGTGTCACTGGCCATACAGTGAAAGATCGTCAGTGAACTACCCTGCATGCAGGGATATGGGCTGGGCTGCCTGCGTACAGTGGAACCTCGGTTTATGAACACCTCCTGTTTATGAATTTTCGGTTTATGAACGCCGCGGACCCATCTGGAACGGATTCATTCATTTTCCATTACTTTCAATGGGAAAGTTCGCTTCAGTTTATGAACGCTTCAGTTTATGAACAGACTTCCGGAACCAATTACACCCATGCTTCAGTTTATGAACATTTCAGTTTAAGTACTCCACGGACTGTCTGGAACAGATTAATCCACTTTCCATTACTTTCAATGGGAAAGTTCGCTTCAGTTTATGAACGCTTCAGTTTATGAACAGACTTCCGGAACCAATTGTGTTCATAAACCGAGGTACCACTGTACACATACGTTTCGCAGTGTACCCCCATATCCCATTTATCCTGATGTTCCCCAGTTCCCCCGGCTGGGAGGGGTACACGCCCAATGCCTAAGCCAAGGTCTTCCTACATTCGGAAGTTTAATAAATTTGTGGCCTAATTTTAATTCCATACAACATTGTCAGAGTCTTTATTCCTTCCTTATGATCCCTGGGGGCTGGGACTATTGCCACCTGGTCACACAATGTGTCTTTAATTGCCCTTTGGTATCATTGTTCACTCAACAAATTGAAGCTGCTTTACTCCACTCTTGCTAAATGGACATCTATAGCAATGTGTTAGAAGTTAGTTCTGAAATGTCTAATCATATATGATACAGTAAATCACCAATCAATCACAGCCCACCAATATTTCTAATCCCTTCTTTCATTCCTGCATTGCAGGGGGTTGGACTAGATAACTCTTGGGGTCCCTTCCAACTCTACAGTTCTATGATTCTCTTCAGCAATGGTGTGTGGAGTTCAGTCATGCAAAGACCACAAATAGTTGAGTCAACAATGTGCCCTTACAAATCATAAACCTTGCTGCCCTATGAATTATTGCTGCCGGTGCTCAAGACACTTCAATCTTTAAAGTTTAATGCACACAGTTTGGGAATCGATGGGTTAACAGTTTTCTGATGAAGCAGTCCTAGAAAAGTAACTCTGCTTGGTTGATGTGCTTTTAAAGTAGAAGAACAATTATGGAACACAGCTTTTTATATACATAAAGTATTTATAATGAAGTCATTGCAGCATCATTTACAGGGGGGAGAAAGACAACATCTTCAAAGGACATTATAATACTGAACTCTTTGTCAAGAAAATGAAAATGAAATTCTCATTTTTAATTGCAGCTGATAATGCTTAAAAATTACGAGTGAAGGCTCAACTTTCTTAACATTTGCATTTCTAATTATCTAGCAGCCCATTTTTACAGGGGATTATATAGAAACCTAATTGTGCTTTAATAACGCGGGTGCTCTAGTTAGAGATTTTTTCCAGTAAAGGCTTGGTTTTGCTGATTTACACTGATTTGCATACCTTACAGAATTTATAGTTGCTGCTTTCTTTGTTATTCTCCCAATTTTTTTGTCATTGTGCATAATGTCAAATGCTGAATTAAGCCATTCTACCTGAAACACAAAACATTTATTATTATTATTATTATTATTATTATTATTATTATTATTATTATTATTTCACAATTATGATTTATATACAGTAATAGGATGCATTTGGGTATTTCTCCTGCCTAAAATGGCATCTTATAGAGAGGATATGAGAGAGCAACAAAGGAAATTAACTGCAAAAGTTGGTGGAGTCTTCAGCTGAAAGCTAATTGCAGGTGATGATGAAAGATCTAACACTGTTGTTTTCTCCTGTGTACTAAATGCAAATTTGAAACTTTAGATTAGTTTCATTCAGAATGGACTGATGTTGTTGGATTACAAAACCCCTAATAACTGGCCATTCTGGCTGGGGCTTTTGGAAATTGCAGTCCAGCAATTGGACAAAAGATTTGACCACCGCCGACATAGAGGCTTCCCTTATGACAAAAATGTGAAACGATACCACAGCTCCAATCAGCCTGAGCAAACGTGTACTGCATTCCAGTCAATGGAGATATGGGCTGGATCTACACTGACCTGTTGTAAAAATCAAGTCTCTCCTAAGGAAGAGCTTCTGATAAATTCCGAGAGAAGCCCAGAATTTCAATAGCCTGAACAAAGTTTCTCGGGAGTCTTTCCCTGTGCAGTTATTGAATTGGTTCCACTGACATGTTGAACCCAAGGCAGACATTCTTAAATCAACATTCCAGTAGCAGAAAGTATGGATTTGAAAAGGCTCTTTAATCTTCCAGGAATTTGTATAATTGGAATTGCACGGTCTTTCGGTGGCAGAGAACTAGGTCTGAGCATAGCTGCCAAGTTCTCCCTTTTTTAAAGGGAAATTCCCTTATGCTGAATAGGCTTCCTCGCGAGAAAAGGGAAAACTTGGCAGCTATGGGTCTGAGTGCATATTTGGGTAGCACTGGTTAATCGAAGATGAGCAGAGCCATCCTTCCCATTGGTTTTACTGGTGTGTTGCGCCAGGGCGCTGGGCGCTGAGGGGCACCCCAACAAGTGGGGGAGCTGCGCGGCCTCCTGCACATCCGCCAGTTGCGCCCCATCAACCATATGGCTGGCGGGCGTGCAGAGAAAAAGGTTGCGAGAAGCAAAGAAAAGGAGAGAAGAGCTTGGAGGCGACCCGATCTGTGCACGGCGCGTCGTTCTTTGTGCTGACTGTGCACGTGCCGGCACCGCGCTCGGGACCCTGCTCCTCCTTCCCCTCAGAAACTTTTACTTTCCTACTGTTGCTGGGCAGGGCTTCCCTGGTGCCTGGAAAGAGGCAGAGCCTGGACACGGCGCCCTCGCCCGCCGCGCTGAAGGAGCACCATGCCCGGAGCCTCTGCCTCTTCCCCGCCGGAGGAGCTGCCCTCCAGCCCGGCTGGGATGGAGAGGCGAGTGCTGGTCCCAGTCGGCGGACCTGATGCCGCACAGAGGAAGAGGAAGGAGAGGCAGGCCCTATGCTCCCTCTGTCCCTCCCTTCCCTCCTCCTCCCCCTTTCGTTGCGTGCACCCCCGGCAGCTCCTGCACCACACAGCGTGGCAGCAAAACCAAGCCGGAGGAGAGGGGCCAGAGCAGAGAGGATGTGGAGGGTGAGGGGAGCCGAGCCGGGACTCCTGGGTCCACTGTATTCCGCGCACGCACACACCCCAATAAAGAGGGGGGGAGCGGCCCGCTCCTCCAGCCCCAGCAACTATGGGAACGGGGGGCGGGGCGCCGGGGGGCTCCTTGAACCATGGCGCTGGATAGGCTTAAGATGGCCCTGATGAGAAGTGAAGTGATCTTTGCCCACTTTGAGGTGCTTTGAGGGAAAATGTGTGAAGGAAGCATCTCTGCAAATGAGCTGAGAATACTGCCTCTACCTTTTCTCACTCCTTGGCACTTCAAAGAGATGTGCAGCTGCTCACCTAGAAAAAACACACACACTTGTTTACCTCAAGATAGCATAGGTTGGCCAGCAGCCAGAGGCAGAATTGCAGTGCAAATACATTTTAAATAATGGCAACAGAGGAGCAGAGCTAGGCAGAGTTGACTCTAAGGGGTGGCTTGCAAATTAAAATCATCATTAAACTATGCAGACATTTCTCTTTCTCTCTAAAATTGCTACCTTTGGCTGACCTGAAGCCATACAATATACAGTCATACCTCGGTTTAAGTATGCTTCGGTTTGAGTACTTTCAGTTTAAGTACTCCACGGACCCGTCTGGAACAGATTAATCCACTTTCCATAACTTCCAATGGGAAAGTTCGCTTCAGGTTAAGTACGCTTCAGTTTAAGTACTCTGTGGACCGTCTGGAATGGATTAGTCCACTTTCCATTACTTTCAATGGGAAAGTTCACTTCAGGTTAAGTACGCTTCAGTTTAAGTACTCCGTGGACCATCTGGAATGGATTAATCCACTTTCCATTACTTTCAATGGGAAAGTTCGCTTCAGGATGAGTACAGACTTCTGGAACCAATTGTGTACTTAAACCAAGGTCCTACTGTATTCAAAAATATATAAAACTTCATACGACGTCATTTGACTTGTATCTGCTAACAGCAGCACAAAGATTAAGCATGTAGCCACTGTATTTTAAAGAATCTTAGCAGCTGGTACTTAAAGGCATACTCACCTTAACCAAAGGGTGCTGTTGACCTACCTGACAGAAAACTGAGGCAAAATTGGCAACTACCCTCAAAAGCTTTCTTTGCTGCACAAAACATTGAGCCCAGTTTAAATATTATTTCACCTAAACATCTGCCCTTTGCCCTCCTCTTTCCCTTCCTCCCCACCTTCACATTTTATTTTATTGTGAAATGTGTGAGAGAGAAATATGGTTTAATTTGCATTTTAAGATGAGCCTACGTAACCTGTACTTCCTGAAGCAATATGTGAACCAAAACTGAGCTCTCTTTCCATATTCTCCAGAATTTGTGATGCACTTTCCCAACTAAATGATGAACAAACAAAATATGTACCTTAATATGAATAAAAAATAATAATGAAAATAATAAAAAAATGCATTCTGTTAGGGGAAACTACTTGCATGTGAAAACGTGCATGTTAAGGGGAAAGTATGCCAAAATGCTGTTGAATTTTTGTGAGGAATATGTGTCTCTGTGTGTGCATAAATGTGGTGAACTAAGGTTGGGGGGGGGCTGGGAGAAACTAAATTTGACAGATTTGTCTATCCCTAATTATAACATTGTGGGTAGTGTTATTTAATCACACACAGTAAATAACACTTACAAAATGATAAGTGTTTTGATAAAGATAAAACATGGCTCTCACCCCAACGCTAAGCACACACAATCTGGGTTTTGTACAGAACAAAAACATCTTCTGAGTTTCAGCTTCCTCATAATTTTTTCCCTCCCTTGGAGTCCTCAAGCCCCAAAGAGAAGAGAAGCCTTAATGAAGAGCTGTGCAGTGCCTAGGAAGGCATAAGGGAAAACAATGTTCCCTACAATATTCCAGACTTTGCCTCAAAGCACCTGCCCAGTGACTCTCCCAGCCTATTATTCATTTACTTAAGGCATTTTACTCATTTCATATTTGTGTATTAAAGGCACACGCTGCTCTTTAGCCAAAATAGTTATCGGGACAGAGTACAAAAAATCAGTTCTAAGATGGCTCCTGCCCTCGTGCTCATAATTTAAAAAGATGTGACACATGAGAGGAAAAGGAAGGTGAAGGTGGAGAAGCAGGGGGAAAGCAAACTTAAGCACAAATTCTTAAAGATATAGTCAATGTCCATGATGATAGTGGCTTGCTTTGAGCTTGCTAAAGGGTTGTCTCTCCCTGGAAGCATTCAGAAACAGAGCAGGTGACACCATCTAGGCCAGGATGATGCCTCAACTCTTGCTGCTCAGGTTTTCCATCAGGCAGCTGACTTGATAGCAGATAAAATTAAATGGAATGAAGTGGCTAACTGAGGCAGAAGAGCCTGGGGCAGGCAGAAGCAGGAAGGTTTTGGAGGTCAGAGCTGTTGCAGATATTAATATTGCACAGTTGGAAGCAATTGGGTGTATGAAAACTGATTCTTTTTGGAAATGAAGCATTTTCCAGACCCCTTAAAACATTATTCAAATTTTACTAACAGAACTCCTAAAAATAAAACAAAATACAGTAAATGATACATCCAAAATATCCATGCAATGTATTGTGCTGTCCAGCAAAGGCCTTAAGAAATAATTCCAACAGACCTAGAAGCAGAGGTCTGTCTCTTCCCAAAGAATTCATTTTACCTTGGAGCTGTTTTTACCGTGGATATTTTACACATCTTTTCTCCTTAAGACAAAAGACACAAAGGCAACTCCCTTCAAAGTGGAAATTTGCAACCCAATACCTTCATCACATGATCTAAGGTTACACCACTCACATGTTAGCTACCAGAGAAAAACAAGTCATCCAGTTGACGATTAACTCGGCAAGAGCTCAGAGTGTTCTCCTTGGCTTTAATATAGCCCCATAGAAAATCCACATGCTAACCTTTTCACCAATATACATTTAGCCATTTTTCATTTCTGTGTAAATTAAATCATTATATTCAACAAGAGCTGTGTGTTCCAGGTGGCATACCCTGCACTACCTAAGCCTAAGCTAACTTACTGCCTTCAGGTGGGGTGGAAGACACTTTCAAGCATCAAGTAATACTCAGTTGGCCATTCAGGGGACGACAGAGGATGAGATGGTTGGACAGTGTTCTCAAAGCTACGAACATGAGTTTGACCAAACTGCGGGAGGCAGTGGAAGACAGGAGTGCCTGGCGTGCTCTGGTCCATGGGGTCACGAAAAGTCGGACACGACTAAATGGCTAAACAACAACAACAATGTGGAATGGGAAGGAACAACAACTTCTTTTGCCTCAGGCAACAAAACTATTTGTGCAGGTTTTGTCTCAGCCTAGCTCTGGAATCCATAGGGGTCATTTGTCACAGATTGGCTATTTTTGTCTTCATGTGCATCCCATATAAGTGGAGAAAAGGGTTGCAGATATGATAACAATATGTGGTAAGAGCTCAGAAAGAAGACAAACAGGTTTCTGCATCTCAGGTGAATTTTGAGGAGCCATCTTTGCCACTTACCCCCATTTAAATGTTTATTTATTCAATCTACCCAAGGGCTGAAACTGAATCAATTAAAACAAGACAGACCCTGTCCACAGGCTGAAAATCCAAAAGACATGACACAGAAGGAAAAAGGGACATTGAGGGAAGAGGAAAAAAGAAACTTAGGCAGATAGTTAAAATTATGATTGCATGCATGTTACTTTTCATTGTTGCGGCTTTTGCCCCTACTATATCCAGTAAAAATGAAGCAAAGGGAATTTTATCTGATTTCATAGGCTTTGTGCCTATTTCCCCTTATAACCACTTCCATCCATGCTCCGTATTTCTAAATAGGCTTTTCTATAATGTTATATTTCAAAGAAAATACCAATGCAAGTCATACATTTATGCAACTCCTTTTACCTTTCCAAAGCTGAGCTTGCTACATCTAATCGAAATGTAAATTTTGCTCAATGATGACAATAGACCAGAGCACAGTACAGTCTCAGTGAAATTGTTCGTTTTAATGCTGTTTAATAAGCAGCTCTCACAAGGATGCAGCATGGTTTGCTGCAATCCTTTGTTCAGAGAACAGCTGCATCAGCATGATCTGGGGCTAAAGAGATGTTGAATGTCATTGCTTATCGAAACAACTTGTGATCTTCTATAACCCAGGAATGCTTGTGTTGTTGTTTTTTTGAAATGATGATGTGAAAATCTGGCCTTGAAATCCTTTTGATAAACTGCGAAGAAGCACTGTGAAGTTCTCCAACCTGATGTCAAATTAATGGGATAGTAGAATTTGCACATTTTAGAAAGTGATCTGCCAATTCTGTGTATAACTAGAGCGGCAGTAAAGTGTGTGACCTCCTTTAATCTCTTCTGATATATTCCCCTGATAAATCTACCAAAGTCATTTTGTTCTGGTGCTTAGTCTGATGTTTTTCTTTGTTAGGACAAATCTGTTAGTTCAAGTTCAAGTGTCTTTACAGGAAACCAACTGAGAATTTCTCTCTCTCTTCCTCCTCCTCCTTCCACCCCCCCACCCCCTGGCCGCATAGTTACTTTTTTATTTCATTTTGATTCTGAAGTTACATAACTGTCTAGAGTGACATTGATTTCACAGTCTAACAATGGGTATTAGCAATAATGTTTAAAACAGAACTTTCATTGACTCAAATGGACTTAAGGAAAAGTATAGAGCTCTTTGTTGCATGTGAAGACCTAATTACAAATGAAATTAATGATGTGATTAGCATTTACATTCTTGTGTGTGTGCATCCCTATATGCCCAAACATCTCTCACTCCAGCTCAGATTGAGAAACTGTTGAATTAAGCGACTATTACCTCATTCTCTGAATAATGCAGATCATTATTCAATGATAATATCAAAGCGGAAGAGGTATTAATAATTGTCGCCAAGCTCAAGTCAAGAAAGACCTCTGTCCCAGAAATATTTATATAAGTGATGTATCTAAGTGTTTTAAGGAGATCCTGGAGTGTATTTGGGTGTTAGGAGACGTGTAGTACCTCTAGTAGAGGAGACATCATGCTATCTCTGGGGTAATTTGTGCACTGTTGGTCCACCTGCAGCTCCTAGAACAGGCATCCCCAAACTTCAGCCCTCCAGATGTTTTGGACTACAATTCCCATCTTCCCCGACCACTGGTCCTGTTAGCTAGGGATCATGGGAGTTGTAGGCCAAAACATCTGGAGGGCCGCAGTTTGGGGGTGCCTGTCCTCGAAGCTGTCAGCATGAGACTGTAACCACACCCAGGGAAACCAGGCTAGCTAAACCAGGTGAGGGTAGCCAATGGCTCTCAAACCCTCAGTGAGTTAGGGACTTTACCTGCATGCGAAGACAGGTTCTGGCAGATTGAGCGGATGAGACTAATAGTGGGCCCAATGATCAAGAAGGCAGTTTCTGCACGTGCTGTAGACGGAAGTGAGGGGCAGATGGAGCCCATCAACCTGGAAAGGTAGCTCATATAGGAGAGGGAAAACTCTGATCCTAAACCTTCACTGCCTTGTGGGATATATTTGCGAAAGAAAAGGCTAAGGAGTAAACCCTACATAAATCCGGTGTGGAAACCCTAAGATGGTTGGATGGCTTCTTGTACGCCTTCCTCTGGCAACTCTTGCAGCCAAGCTGGTGCCAAATGTATAACTCAGTTTTCTTTTGGTCCACATCAGTGAGACAGAGAAGGAGGATTTCATGTCTGGGCAGCCCAGGATCTGCATACACACTGCCCAGGATTGTGCCCCGGGGAGATCACTTTAGTGCTGCTAACACAGCGGTTTGACTTCATCCCTTGGAGACACATTCCATTGTATCTTGAGACAGGTGGGTGCAAACAACAACAAAATCACACATCTGTTGAATTTTTTTCAATGGGATCTTTGATGGTTATGAGGTCCCTGAGTCCTGCATGGTGGCAATTCCAAAACCGCGTAAGGAAAAGTCTTCCCATCCCATATCACTCCTCAGCCATGACCATTGTGGCATGATTTAATAGGGGACTCTCATAGAATCATAGAATCTTGGACGGGACCCAAGGGTCATCTAGCGTCTCTTTGTATGTTCATCAATACAATATGTTGGAAAGGAAGATCTCGGGTACATTAGATGATTGCTCAAGGGGTGGGGACAGAGGATAAATATGTATGTATGTAATGTAATGTATCAGTGGGGTGATAGCACATGGGGAAGACAGCTTTAAGCCTTCACCTCCCCTGCCATTAGGGGGGAAAGTCCTATTGGTATTTCTCTTAATGCTAATTGTAGCAGGGGATGGATGGGCACAAATTTCACGAAGATTGCTGCTGGAGGTAAATACTGAAATCCCGCACTTTGCAAGCTGCAATCCTGATAACAGTCTGTGGGCCATGCCCCTAATATTTCATTTTTAGAAGCCCACAATGTAATCTCATCCTTTAAGTCATGTATTGTTGGGTCATAACTGAACCTCTCTTTGCTCTAGGCAACTCCAACCTCCCCACTTGTTAGATATTTTAGGCAAAAAGAGAATGATTGACACCTTCTAGCCCTGGCTATGCAACCCTAGAAGTGCCCATCTGCACCTCGTACCACTTTTAACAATCATGGATTCCCCCAGAGAATCCTGGGAACTGTGACTTGTTAAGGGTTTAGGGTGCTGAGAATCATTAGGAGATCCCTAACAGATTTACAATTCTCAGAGTGGTTTGACAGTCAATCCCTGTACCCAAGGAACTATGGGAATTATAGCTCTGTGAATAGAATGTACCCTTTTAAAACATGGTTTGGGGGAAGGGTTATTGGGTTGTTGTTTTTATTTTGATTATATATTTTGTGGTTGTATATTCTGAGTTTGTTCTGGGAACTGCCTGGAGACCTCCGGGTATAGGGTGGTATATAAATTCAATAAATAAATTATATAATAGCAGATTGTGTTTCAGGCCTATATCAACAGGAGTTATGATTGTCTAAGTCAAGCAAAACCATTGCTATATTCACTCTTGCTTTGAATATGGGATATTATCCAGACTAACCTTTTACTCAATGTATCTTTGCTTCCTCCTGTGTACTACAAATGAGTTCAGTTTAGGCCTACAATCCATATCACAAATTACTGAAAACACTGTAACTGACTTAGACATATTGCTAAAAATAATTAGAAGGCAGCAGTTAACTGATATGGTGTGATTTCACCCTACGGAATATGTAACAGCACAGATTTGGAATGTAACTGTCAGCTCTAGCGTGCATTCGAATAGTCCTAGAAAGGTTAATATATATGTCTTTTCTTATACAAGAACTTGCATTGTAAACCCAAGAGGCATTTTGATATCACAATGTTCTCCTATCAAAATGAGAACATAAGCTAAATTGCTATTGCCAATGGGACTATTCCTCTGAATAAGAACATACATCGTTTGGGCCAATTACATTTAAGAAATTGAATCTGCTTCACAGATATCACATCAACCTGTGGCTTTGGGCACTATTGTGCAATGAATATAGAGGACAGTATTGTTTAATGTGCAGGTCACTGAGACCAGAATACAAGCTCCATAGAGAAAGGAAATCCCCGCTGTGTCTGGAGGTAGGATAGGAAGTGGAATATGTGATTGATATACTTCTTCAATTTAATTTATGTTCCTCTGTAAAACAGTAGTATCTTAGTCACACTAAGGAGCCGGGGAGAATCATTCCCCTCTCATCCATGCCACATGCCGATAACAACTTGCATGAAATGGAGTAGGGGTGACAGGGAAACTCCAGATAACACTGTGTATGGCTGGTTTCTGGTTTGGATTGGACCAGACTTTAGAAAGATGGTTGAATAATCTAGAATTAAGCCAGGGAACACCTAAAATCTGATGACCAGAGTCTGTAGAGCCCTAACGAACACTGCTGTTGTCAATATTACATACATCCCACACCCTGGAGAGGCCTTTTTGGTGGAAGAGACTTAAGGCCCCATGGAAAACCCTGCACCAGCTGAAGACCTGGAGGAACCTGCAAGGTAGTCTGGAGACCCTTATCTTAGGGAGGCTTTGCCTGCTCCAGGGATGATGTCAACCCTATCCTGAGCAATATCTCAGTCCTCAGCTGCCCCTCCAGGACACCCTGGACTCAGGAGCAGAGGCTTATTAAGAGGATGGAAAATCTCAGGTACAGGCATGGTTCCAGTTCAACCTATTTTAATATTGTTGATGGGAGCAATGGGTTTGGCCCCGCCACCAGGGTTCTTAACTCACCTGTTGGGTTAAGTCAAAGGGCTCTCTAGTTCAGAATTCTGTGCTCTAGAGTGGCCAACTAGTTGTCTATGGGAAGCAAAACATGAAGGCACAAGACTTCTCCCTCTGTCGCTTCTCGGGAATTGATATTCGGAGACCTACTACCACTGATCCTGGAGGTAGTTTACATCTATTAATTCATCCACCAGCATTAACTAACAAGAGCATTTCACCCAGCGACAATTGAGATGAAACTTATCAAGATAATTAAGTTCAGAAAAAAAATCCTCTGCAAATAGGGTAGGGGATTTTGGGAGACCATTTTCATCAAATCCATTTTCACAAAATGCTTAAGGAAAAGTGCACACACACAGAGAGAGATTATAACCACTACATCACACAGGGACTTCATAGCTTTGCCATCCACAAGTTGGAGGGCAGCAGCGAGGGGGAAATGAAACTTTGTGCATACTCTCTCTCTCTCTGCTTGCATTTCGGCTTTACTTGTGAGTTGTTGTTGTTTAGTCATTTAGTCGTGTCCGACTCTTCGTGACCCCATGGACCAGAGCACGCCAGGCACTCCTGCCTTCCACTGCCTCCCGCAGTTTGGTCAAACTCATGCTCGTAGCTTCGAGAACACTGTCCAACCAGCTCGTCCTCTGTCGTCCCCTTCTCCTTGTGCCCTCCATCTTTCCCAACATCAGGGTCTTTTCCAGGGAGTCTTCTCTTCTCATGAGGTGGCCAAAGTATTGGAGCCTCAGCTTCACGATCTGTCCTTCCAGTGAGCACTCAGGGCCGATTTCCCTCAGAATGGATAGGTTTGGTCTTCTTGCAGTAGAACATCCAAATATGGTTAATTAACACAACATGCTCAATACCCTTTTGCACTTGGATTGTCCTTGCAGGCTTCTAGGCATCCAGTTGGCCAATGTGAGAAGAGAGTGCTGGACTAAATGGTTCTTTTGCCTGATTCAGCAGGCTGTTCATCAATATGGACCTCCTTCAAGCACACCTGCCTAGCAACCGCTTCCCTGGAGCATCATCCCCCAGGGAGCATCTGCCAAGATGCTTTTGCGTGGTCTAGGGCACCCCAGCCCAACATCCCTTACAGACGTATCATGAAGATATAAATGAGACAATTTCCACATACACTGCCATTAGAAGAAATGTGGGATACAAAAAGAATAAGTAAATAAATCCATTAAATGAGACAACACCAGAAAGAGCCATTAATCATTTTTTAAAAAATCTCCTCATCGTTATTTTTGCCCACACACAAGAATCACTAAACTCTAGGGTGGAAAAAGTTTGAGGAGAGGAAAAGAATGTCTTGGAAATCTTTTAAGAACTAGCCGTATTGAAAGCAATTAAGGCACTTGCAAAGTTGATATTTGGGACCCCTGTTGATTTCCCCAGTGAAAGGATTCACATAATACAGAAGAAGAGGCATTTTAAACATCTATCTGCTACTTTCCTTCAGTGAAGGAACCACCTGGCCTATAAAACTCTGTGACAAGATCTTCCCTAGGGTGCCACTTTTGGACAAAGAAAACAAAAAGGGATGGAAGCTCTTTCTTTTTGCCTCAGTGGAGCTTACACAGCTTTTTCTCTCTCTCCCCCATCTGTTTGCCTGGCTCATCTTGGGGCATCAATATGTTTAAAGAAAGTTATAGTGTTTGCCCAACAGAACTCTACAATCAGCAGCCTTCTTTCTACCTCAGACTTGCACTAAAAAGGGCAAAAAGGGGGGGAGTTTTTTCCCTAAAACTTTTATTAAAGGGGGGGGGAAGGTTCATCTTTTCATCTTACTGTAATAAAACTTTCAAGGACTAGATCGAAAGACTATGTGCGTATTAACTCAAGAAGACAATCAAATATCATGAAAGTGAATTCTTTAGAATAAATATAAAAGATATTATTTCCATTCTTCTGAAGCTTCCGAGGCCAGAAAACAGCCGTTCTTGGATTTTACTCTCCATCTTCTGACTCTATCAAGCTTCGGTCTTTTCTTTACCGCCAAGGCGTAAGTGCGCAAAGAGAAACATTTGATTAAACCTTTAAAGAGTTATGTATTGCAAATAGTTCGCTTTTAAAAAATGCATTCTGAAGTTTAAAAATACCCAAGGCAGTTTCTAAGGATTGTGACAAATGGAAATACTTCTAGAATAACCGCTGCCCAAAGAGCAGGGATGTTCTTGATTCAGGCAGAACTGAATAGGAAATCAAATGAAAATGTGAAAGAGTCAAACCAGCAGTTATGATTACCATGGGAAAAGCTGTCCAGTTCTGTCTATTTAGATAAGACTATAGAACAGCCTGGCTAGATCAGATGAAAGGATGACCTAGTTTATCATTCTATTCTCAGTGGCCAGCCAGGTACCTATGGAAAGCCCACAAGCTGAATGAACTCTGAACGAACACAAATGAACTCTCCTGCTCATATGGAGTGGCATACTGGATGTAAATAATGCCATCCTAACTACTAGCTGCTTTTGAATTATGGTGCTGGAGGAGACTCTTGAGAGTCCCATGGACTGCAAGAAGATCAAACCTATCCATTCTTAAGGAAATCAGCCCTGAGTGCTCCCTGGAAGGACAGATCGTGAAGCTGAGGCTCCAATACTTTGGCCACCTCATGAGAAGAGAAGAATCCTTGGAAAAGACCCTGATGTTGGGAAAGATTGAGGGCACTAGGAGAAGGACAAGATGGTTGGACAGTGTTTTCGAAGCTACGAACATGAGTTTGACCAAACTGCAGGAGGCAGTGCAAGACAGGAGTGCCTGGCGTGCTATGGTCCATGGGGTCACGAAGAGTCGGACACGACTAAACGACTAAACAACAACAACAAACTACTAGCCATTTTTAGCTTTATCTCTCCTGAATTTGTCTAGTCCTTTTAAAGCTATCTAAGCTGATCTCCACCAATACCTCCCGTGGTAGCAAAATCCACAATTTAACTATGAGCTGTGGGAAGAAATACTTCCTTATTTATTTATTGTCCTGAAATGTGTCTTATGGAAACCCATCACCATTTGACATCATTGGATAAAGCATTATGATGTCATTGGATAAAGTATTATCGCTAACCACTTTCTTCATACCATGCCTCATTTTGTCTTGTGAAGGCTCCCTGCTTCCTGGCTGCCAGGCAAAAGAGCTGGTGGCTTCAAGTCATACTTGCCAGGAAGGAAGAACAGCTGGACAGAACTTTTTGTGATGTTTCAGCTTATCTATCTCATTACAACTAATCTTCTGTATTGCTTTTCTCACAGTGATGTCAATTTGAGTAGATTTCACTGTGATGCCAAAAATAAACTGAATATGGATACGCCCCACAACTGTCCTGGAAAAATCGGATCATCCCAATTTTTTTGTTTCAAGAGAACAGAGGCCATTTTGGTCGCTGTGATCTTGCACAGTTTCATGGCATAAAATCTTCCCTAAAAGTACTCTGGGGGGTGGCACAATATCACATGGTGCCCCAAAACACACATTTTTGGGCACCATGCCCCCCCAATTGCTTTGCAGTGACACTGCAGTGCAAAATTGTGCAAGATCATAGTAACGAAAATGGCCACCATGCTCTCGTTATAAATAATGGGAAGGTGGCATCTGGGAAGGTGGTGTCCCAGATTTTGGCTTCAAAGTGTTGGAGGGTATGATATGGCTGTATGAGCATAATTAAAGGTAAAGGTACCCCTGACCGTTAGGTCCAGTCGCGGACGACTCTGGGGTCATGCACTCATCTCGCTCTATAGGCCAAGGGAGCCAACATTTGTACTCAGACAGCTTCCAGGTCATGTGGCCAGCGGGACTAAGCCATTTCTGGCGACTCAGAGCAGCACACAGAAACACCGTTTACCTTCCTGCTGGAGCGATACCTATTTATCTACTTGCACTTTGACATGCTTTCGAATTGCTAGGTGGGCAGGAGCTAGGACCGAACAACGGGAGCTCAACCCCGTTGTGGAGTTTCGAACCGCCGACCTTCTGATCGGAAAGCCCTAGGCTCTGTGGTTTAGACCACAGCACCACCTGCATCCCTTATAAGCATAATTGTTCAGTGATAAACTCTTAATCCCAGTCCTGGATAGTGATGTACCTCTAAAAGCCTGTTTACGTAAGAAAACAAAACAAAACAAGTGATTCCCTCTACCACCACCACTACCATGAGTCAATTTTTGTGGTACCCAATGCAAAATATGTTGCTTTTGTTATCAGCTGAGGTTTTTTGACCAAGTTGTAAGAGCTAATTTATGTACTGTTCTACTGAAAGGTGGCAGACTGGATTGCTATTAAGTGATAAATTTGAAGGTTGAAGCCCTCTTCAATCATTTGCATGAGCATGTGAGGGTTAACTGTATGTGGAAGGGTAGGGATACGTATGAAAACCCAGTCTCTCATGTCTTTGCACGTGAAAGCTCTGCTCAGATCTATGTTCATTGACCACAAAGGTCTGAAAGGGACTTCTATGTGCATTTGACTGAATATGCTCAGAAGTCTCTGCAGTAATGGTCCTTTCTCTTAAACCAAAGGTTTATTCCATCATGGAATAAACCACAGAAAATCTGAAAGTCAAGGAAAAGTAGAATGCTAGCAGGAACACCTACTCATTTCTTCCAGCAAAAGATAGCCAAGCACACTCATTAGCTGCATTTTGAAAAGTGAAGCTAGTTTAGTAATTATCACATTATTTATTCATATTTGAAGTGAGAGGTGAGGAAAATCATACTTTGGATAGAGATATAAGCACTGTTTTTCATGACATGATTTGGACATCATAAATGCTTGCTCCTGTCTAGAAAATTTCTGTCAAACATTCTATGCAGAAATATCAGACATTTCCTTATATGATTAAGCATCAGTAAAACAAACACATATGCAAAATAAAAAAGCACAGCATTCCACCGTGTGAGTGTGCGAAAATGAGGTTCCACACAAGATTTACATTTAAATAGCTCAACAGAAATGCTTTTAAGAAGCAACATATCACCTGTCAAATTCAGTTTGGACACAGTCTAAACCAATTAGGATTAGTTCAGTTAATAACAAGAATCCTTAAGAAGGGCTGTTACAATACAGGAAACTTAATTTGAAGAGGTGATTATAACTCTGTTGTGACACTTTCTTAATATCAGTCTGAGATATATGAAAGAAAAATAAATCATGAAACACCGCTGCACGATAGCCTATGAATCTGCCTATAAACCAGGGGGCTTGATTGTTTTTCTTTTCTAATTTCAGAGTTTAAATTTTATTTAAGATAGAGACATAAGTAGGCTATTAGTGGAAAAGACACCAAATAAAGATACTGTAGAAGTATATGAAGCACTCTCTAAGAGACAGGTGGGATTCCTGACCTGATGTTTGTTATCTAATGGCTATGCAAAACAATAAGGGTAGTAGTCAAGGTAATATCTATTTCTACCCCTTGTTGGAACCAAAAAATGAACTCTGCTTGCCAATCTGCCTCACCAGCCTTTGCCAAAACTGTGGCTTCTGTCAGTTTGTCAGTGTCTCCTCCTAAGTGACTAGCCTCATTTACATGTCCCTTCCCTGATCTACTATATCCCCATATGCACACTGATTTGTTGGGGAGATAGAAAGCCTTAAATCAGAAAAAGGGCAATTAATTCCAATTTGCATGCCAACCTTTCTGTAACCTGTCTCCCTCTGATGGCCCAGTTCTTTGGCTGAACCCTAAGAGGATGACACCAAGGAAGACCAAGAAATACACATGCTGTCAATCAGGAATCTCACCCTGGGGGGGCGGGATTAGGACATGTTGAATTTTTCAACTTTCAGCTTCCCCAAATGAGGGCTGCTAAAGAGTTGCAGCATGACTTGGGAATTCAAAAGATACTTGAACTAATATAATCTAGTTTTGCTTGGTAAATAACTGCAAAATAAATAATGACCCCCCCCCCATTTTTGTGGAATTTCCAATAAATGTAAACTTATTTTTCAAAGTGAAAAAATGTGTGTAAAATTTCATGGAAATCATTAAAAATAATTGCCAAGCCCTCACAGTCATATTATATGTGACTGGCCATAACAGACAAGTCAAAAATCTGAAAGGACAAGAAGAGAAGGGAAGAAGGCTTGCTGAATATAAGCAGAAAAATAAGCCGAATGCTTAAATACCATCAAATGAAATAATTCTCTCTGCTGATGAAAATGAAAAACAAATACAGTAGCTGGTGTCCAAGATGGAAATGATGGAGGTTATGAACTGACATTAGGAAAACCAACTTCCACCGTCATAAAATGACAGAGCACAACACATTGAAATACATAATGTTTCTGATACAGTGTTGTCCTGCTTTCCACAGCGCCCATCACCACTGCTGCCTTTATGAATGCAGGTTTGAAGAAGAGAAGAGATTTGCAGTTGATCACAATACAGTCAAGAGGGCCTAAGAAAAGGTTATGAAATCCCTGGATTAGGAATTTGATTGTCTTTATAAGGAGGGTGAAATTGACATTTCATATGTGTGTTATTTGCTTCCAGAAAAAGAAAAAAACCTGCTTACAAATAACATGGAAATGAGTACTAAGCGTGTGCTATATCTCACTATATTTCCAAAGTGGGAAGCTGTCCAAAGTGGGTTTCTAAAGACCTTCTTCCAGCAGAGATCTTCCTTTGCAGACCAAGCTGAGTTCAAGCTGGGTTGCAAAGGAAGAAATGAAAGCTTCCCTATTTTGTTTGAAGTTGGGTCACCTGCGGTTATAGTGACATTAGGCAAACGGCAGATGGGTGGCCCTGTTCACCTGTCAAAGTGGACCCTGAAAGGGACCAGAGTCCAGAATTCTGTTCTCTATCATTTGCCTAGAAAATACACTCTTTAGCATGTACATCTCCAGAGACTCAATTAGTTTTGGACTCCAAGTTCATGCTATATACTCTAGCTGCAAACTGGAGTTTTGTATACAAACTGACTCAATAGGACCAATTTTTTATATATCAGAACTTTCAAAAAGATCAATTGCGTGCTGTTTTCACCCAAAAAACAATTTAATCAGGAGTTGAAAGCAAGCTCCGATGTAGATTACTTTCTTCTCAAACAGAAACTTTCATGACCTCCTTTCTTCTTTGAGAAGTCAACTGACATTGGCCCATTAAGTCATAATCTCCCATTACAGTGCACTGTTCTGTTACAATAACCCTCTGAGAATGCGGGGCAAGGCACCTAATTGGACTGTTTTTGAGTTCCTACCAAGAGCCAGTTAATTGACAAGTGATTTTGTTGATTAATCTACTGGAACAAAAAGAACAACAGGA
Source organism: Zootoca vivipara (assembly GCF_965207765.1). Taxonomy (NCBI): domain Eukaryota; kingdom Metazoa; phylum Chordata; class Lepidosauria; order Squamata; family Lacertidae; genus Zootoca; species Zootoca vivipara. The sequence continues at coordinate 13,757,370 of NC_142583.1, read as the reverse complement.
GATGAATGACTTTGCCACTACTTTGTTTTCCGGTGGGGAAAAGTGCTGCAAGGCATTGCAGTACCCCAAGAAGGGGGGGGGGGTAAAGTAAGTAGACTTCCCATTGTCTCCAGTTGACACAGTGCAAAATAATGAGGAAGTACAGAAAACAATGAAAAGCCTATAAGGGACCAGGTGTGTGTGTTTTTTAAGCAATCCATATATTTCACAGAAATGGAGGCTGGACTAGATGAATCCCAAGCCAGAATTAAGATTGCTGGAAGAAATATCAACAACCTCAGATATGCAGATGGCACAACCTTGATGGCAGAAAGCGAGGAGGAATTAAAGAACCTTTTAATGAGGGTGAAATAGGAGAGTGCAAAATATGGTCTGAAGCTCAACATCAAAAAAACCAAGATCATGGCCACTGGTCCCATCACCTCCTGGCAAATAGAAGGGGAAGAAATGGAAGCAGTGAGAGATTTTACTTTCTTGGGCTCCTTGATCACTGCAGATGGTGACAGCAGTCACGAAATTAAAAGACGCCTGCTTCTTGGGAGAAAAGCAATGACAAACCTAGACAGCATCTTAAAAAGCAGAGACATGACCTTGCAGACAAAGGTCCATATAGTTAAAGCTATGGTTTTCCCAGTAGTGATGTATGGAAGTGAGAGCTGGACCATTAAGAAGGCTGATCGCCGAAGAATTGATGCTTTTGAATTATGGTGCTGGAGGAGACTCTTGAGAGTCCCATGGACTGCAAGAAGATCAAACCTATCCATTCTGAAGGAAATCAGCCCTGAGTGCTCACTGGAAGGACAGATCGTTAAGCTGAGGCTCCAATACTTTGACCACCTCATGAGAAGAGAAGACTCCTTGGAAAAGACCCTGATGTCGGGAAAGATTGAGGGCACTAGGAGAAGGGGACGGCAGAGGACGAGATGGTTGGACAGTGTTCTTGAAGCTACGAACATGAGTTTGACCAAACTGCGGGAGGCAGTGCAAGACAGGAGTGCCTGGCGTGCTATGGTCCATGGGGTCACGAAGAGTCGGACATGACTAAACGACTAAACAACAACAACATGAGAAAGTATTGAATCAGTTGGTGAGGTATTAAATTTTTAGAGACAAGTAAAATAAACAGCACCTGCTTCACTCCTACCTATGTATAATTTTCTTCTGGCATCCCCCCCCTCACCTAGATATAAATGTACATAGAATAATGTGAAGGAGAGATTTGCCTATGGAAAGAGGTTAGTTATTGCACTATAAGAACCAATTAGAATCTGCACAGGAGCATTACAGGAGCTCTCCTAACATGCTAAATCATCAGGTTAGTTCCAGAGATGCCCCAGAGAAGTTGCAGCACTTAAAGATAATGCCACCTATAGCAGCAGTAATAAAATGAAGAGAGAGAGAGAGAGAGGGAGAGGGAGAGGGAGAGGGAGAGGGAGAGGGAGAGGGAGAGAGAGAGAGAGAGAGAGAGAGAGAGAGAGAGAGAGAGAGAGAGAGAGAGAGAGAGAGAGAGAGAGAAACCTTAGGCATATATTTTAAGTCTTCAGAATTTATGAAGCAACTTCTTTTTTTCCTTTTTTTAAGAGAGTGTAGAAGTACATCTTACAAGAAGCAGAAGAGAGAAGCTCAAAATGGCAGCCCCGTGTTTCATCCTTCCTCTCTGAAATGTATAGTACAACTTGCTGTTGAGTTCTGAGTTTCCCAACCAATGCTGGCTCAAGATGTGAAGGAAGCATATGAGGACAGTTGGGAGGACATCAATACATAGCGTAAGCCAAGGCGTTGACCTCCAGATGTGGCTTGACTACAACTCCCATCAGCCCTGGGGTAGATAGGAGTTGTAGTCCATGAACACCTGGCAGGCTGCACCTGGGATAAACTGTATACTGCAGATTATGGAGCCAGAAATGGGGCATGGGAACTGAACAGTATCAAATTTTTCAGTTTTTGACACCACCTGAATGTCCAGTCCATGGGTAGGCAAACTAAGGCCCGGGGGCCGGACGCAGCCCAATCGCCTTCTAAATCCAGCTCGCAAACGGTCTGGGAATCGGTGTGTTTTTACATGAGTGGAATGTGTGCTTTTATTTAAAATGCATCTCTGGATTATTTGTGGGGCATAAAATTTGTTCATTATTATTTTTTCAAAATATAGTCCAGCCCCCCACAAGGTCTGAAGGACAGTGGGCCGACCCCCTGCTGAAAAAGTTTGCTGATCCAGTACATTCATTGTGGTGATGCCGGGGGGGGGGCAAAAGATGGAGCAAGTTGAACACATATCTGGAAGTGTTGGGGTGGAGACAGTGGCATAGCATGGGTTGCCAGCAACCAGAAAAGATGCCTTCCCACTGGCAGGAGATGCCACACACCCAAAGGATGCAAGGGCCCATCCTCTCCCAGTTCCTACTTGGTGTGCTTCTTAGGTGAGGCAGGTGGGCGGGATGAGGAGCACCTCTGGTCAGGGGGGGGCAGCTGCAGAGGCACCTGGGACAACCACCCTGGTAGTCCCCTCCATGTTATGCCACTGGCTGGAGAATCCCGTTGCACAAACACTTCAAATTCCTGAAGGGAAGGTATAGGAAAACTTATATGAAGTAACACCATAGGTCCATCTATTAGTATAGTCTACAATGATGGACAGTGGCCCTCTAGGCTTTCAGATGGAAAATGGTAACAGCCCAAACTGAAGGGGTTGGATTTGGGACCATCTGCATGTAAATCATGTGCTCCTCAGTCTTCCCACAAGGACTAAATGTTGGGAAATGTCTCTAAAGTCATACCTTGGTTTTCAAACAGCTTAGTTCTCAAACATTTTAGCTCCTGAACACTGCAAACCCGGAAGTGAGTGTTCCGGTTTGCAATCTATTTTTGGAAGCCCAACGTCCGATGGGGCTTCCGTGGCTTCCAATTGGCTGCAGGAGCTTCCTGCAGCCAATCAGAAGCTGCGCTTTGGTTTCCGAACATTTTGGAAGTCGAACAGATGGATTCCGTTCGACTTCCAAGGTACAAATGTATATCTCCCTGTGCTGGTTAAATTCTGCCATTGTTAAAGTCTGCATGCCCTTTGGAAATCGTATAAGACCTTATTGTTTGGACTGAATTAAAATAATGAGGTTTACATTCTGTGGGGTAATTATAACTATTTACAATTTTATATGTACGTTTAACTGGATGCATAATTGCTATTGTTCTTTTATTAGAGACACAATCCAGCAGTGATTAAGTTACAGACAGGTAGCCGTGTTGGTCTGCCGTAGTCGAAACAAAATAAAAATTTTTCTTCCAGTAGCACCTTAGAGTCCAACTAAGTTTGCCATTGGTATGAGCTTTCGTATGCATGCACACTTCAGATACACTGAAACAGAAGTCACCAGACCATTATATATGGTGAGAGGGTGGGGAGGGGTACAGGCGCGTACCGAGCCTCTGTGCTATATCATGACACATCTGTCGCTATATCATGACACATGCGCATGACGGAGCGGGTTGCTCGTGCGTGTGCACTGTGGAGCGGGTTGCCGGTGCTCCAGCACCGGATCCGAGGATCCCAATTCTAGAGTGGTGCCACCGGCAACCCACTCCATAGCTTGCTTTGCTGCTTCTTCCTGCTCAGGTGGAGCAGCGAGCGGCGTCTCCGCTGATGCCCCTCGCCGCTCCGCCTCAGTAGGAAGAAGCACAAAGTGGGTTGCTGGGGGCGGTGCTCCAGCACACGGATCAGAGAATCCCGATGCTAGAGCGCCGCCGGCGGGAAACCCACTCCGTAACTTGCTTTGTGCTTCTTCCAACTCAGGCGAAGCGGCGAGGGGCATCAGTGGCCGCCACTGATGCTGCTCTCTGGCCCACTGCTTGCCTCTGCCCCACCAGGAAGAAGCAAGGGGGAGAGGCCAGCAACATCAGGGCCTCCGCGATGGTGGTTGGGCCACCGCCACAGTAGCAGCAGCCATCGGTGGAGGTGGTGAGGGGGCGCAGCACTGCCGCCCCGCAGAGTGCAGCCCAGGGCACCCCGCCCCCTGCCCCCTAATGCCCCTGGAGGGGTATTACTCAGAAGGGTGGTGGGAATGGGGTGATTAGCTGAAAAGTGTGGTAAACCTATTTTTAAGTGATCAATGGGATTTAAATATCAGCTGAACTCTGCCAATGAATGAACAATTTAACCATGTCCTTAAGGTTGCAATCCTACACTCACTTTCCTCAATTCAATGGGAATTACTTCAATGGGAATAGGATTGAAATAGATGCTGCTTCCAGCTGCTTTAGCTAAAACATGCCCTATTATATGACCATTTTCATAGAAAAAGAGGCAGGCGAGAAAGACATATTATAAAAGCCGGGATATAAAAGATTGCACAGTTTGTTCCACACAATGCACCTCTGGAAATGCATTTCTCAAACAGCAGCCCTTACATTCCACAGCAGACTGCTTTTGAACCTGATGGCAGTTTCAAAAACAGCTTTTTATATAGCATTGGTGCTATTCTGTTCAAAGTTGTGGCAGGGGACCTAAAACCAATTGGGACTACAGAACCACTAATGAATCTCTTTGCATTATTACCATACCCAACTAATACGGAAGGTGGTCAGTCTCACTTTCATCCCCCCCTGCCCCTTTAATCTGGTTCTCATATGCTCACAGTGGAACTCTAGTCTCCATATCCCTGCTTAGTGTTCCCCATTATCAACATTCTCAGAGCATCTTTACAAACTGTACTTGAGAAGATTCAGTTCCCCCAGGAGGGAGACACTAATGGAGAGAGATCAAGTGCTGAGCACAGACTGCCAGTAGACACCGAGAATATGTACATTTGGAACAACAAACCCAGGGGAGACACAATTTGGAGCAAGATCAAATAACACCACATGGTTATTACGTGCCCAAGAGAGGCGTATTTTGTTAACAAAGTTCAGATTGTCTCATACCACCACCAGCAAGATATCTGAGATTGTGAGAAGAAATAAATGCTGTTATATAAACAGATGTTTATTACCTCGAGCAACAGGCTATTTTGGTGCCTGGTTCAATATTATTTGATGAACTGCGGCTTCTCCCTCGCCACCAGATAATGAGGCACAAAAAGGCCATGATCCAGCAAAAGCCTCAGCCTCATTATGAATAACGAGGCACTGATACTGAACCAAACCAATGCTACATACAGTTGCTCCCACTCAAGCAATAGCAACAATTTATTTACTAGCTTGCATACACGAAAGCATGCATTTTATGTTTTGGATTTGTAAAAAAAAAAAAAAATCCTCATGAAAGTTTGTATTGCTGTTTAATTGAATTTGTAAATAGCCACTTTACTGCATTTTTATCTTTTAAAAAATGAAAGCTTGCCAGTATTTTTGTGTGCATTTCTTCTAATAAACACGTATCTGCATGCTGTTAGACAAATATGCACATTTTTGCAAGCATTTCCCCCAAATATACTGTGTTTTTGTATGTTTTTTTCCACTAATGTACTAATGCCTATTTCTATACATTGTTTGGCTGGGGAATTGTATTGCAAAGGAGGGTTTTGAAGAATGATTGTGTTTCAGTTTGCACAATGTTTCAAAAAGTGTGATTTAGGTAAATTCACCTTTAGCTAAGTTCCAGTTTCTCCCTCATCAACTATCTGCAACGCTATCCTAAGCTTGCCCACCCAGGACTATCTCATTGGCCTGTAGAACTGGAGCCTTATTTACAACTACCTGGATTGTGGCCAGTAATATAGTTATCATTAAGATTTAGCAGATTAGCAGAGCAGCTTACATTAACATTGTTTTAATAAGTCAAATGAAATTACTAGGACTTAAAAATAATGGGCATCTGATGTGAAACTATGCTTGAGATCTGCTTATTCACAGAATTACAATTAATTAGTTGTCTTAACAATTAAGCCAATTGTGCAAAGCAGTGTGTACACCCATGATTCGGAGCTGCACAGCGGAAACTGCCAATCCACTTGGGAGATTTTTCTGAATGAGCCACACCAGCAGTTGCAGGAATAAAAAGACATAACCTCCCCCCCCCCCATCCCTAAATCAAGAATGCAGGAGCAGAAGCAAAGGGACTTCTTTGCATGAGAAGAAAATGCTGAAAGTTATGGTGACTGTTGCCCTCACTGTACTTTGCAAACACTTGCTGGCTTCTCTGAACTGAGGATGAATAGCCGAGGCTCCAATATTCTTTAGCTTTATTGTCGCAGGCTTGCATGCGGGTCTAACAGTTTAATGCTAGCAAGCTAAACTACCACAAGATGGCAGCTTGCAAAAAATAAAGGAGGCATGAAATCTGGAAATCAGCTAATAGAAACCAAACACTCTCCAAATGTATTAAATCTCCCAAACACTGCAAAGCGTGGTATTTCAAAAGACACGCAAAGTGCTTTAGTCATCACTGAAGACGCTTCTTACACCATCACACATCTGTTGAGGCTCCAGCCAGCAGCCATTCAATAAAAGCTGCAAGACATTGATGACATTGCCATTATATCTGGGGCTGCCTTCCGATGTGTGAGGGAAGCATTCTCGACTGTTACTTTCTCTTTGTAGCCCATTGTGATGCAATGAACTTGAGTCACACTTATCAAGAACTAGCGCCGTGGTGATGACAGTAAAATGTTATGAGAAATTTTGCCGTTACTGCAAAAGGAGGCTTGCATGCATGTTTAACAGCCTGATTCCTTTCCCAAAGCCTCCCGCAGATATAGTTTTATTTGTTCAAGGCTTACAAAAGTGTCCTGTTACTGCTCCAACTATTTTGTTGGTATACGATACTTCTCTTTCTTTGGCATATTTGCTGGCTTCTTTACGACAAGAGGAGGAAAAATAGATTTTCAGATGCAGTAAATAGCATCCCGCAACAAAAATGTGGACAGCCACACATTTTGTCACCCTGCGTAACTTTTCCTTGATTCGGTGTTGATGCTTGCAGAACTCTTCTAATAAAGGAAAATATCAGGGGGGTGGAAACGGTTCCTTTCATTCTTCCATGGTTACTCTTCCCTATAAATGTACTCCTTTCTCAGGAAAGAGAGAAAGCCAAACACAGTTGTTTTACTGAAAACATTAAGTAGATTTTCTAGGATTTTATCTGATTCTCTTGCAACTATTCATACATTGAGAGAGAGGGGAGAAAAAACCTTGTAATGCCAATAAAGGTATTTGCGTTGTATTGTGTTGTATTGAGAGGGGGAGAAAGAGGTGGAGGTTGCTGGCATAGTGTCTTGAGGGTTGGGGAAAGGCCTGAGACCACTACCTGCCCAGTGGCCCTCCTGTAAATTGAAGCATACTGTCCAAACTTTTCATTTCAAAAACTGGGGCGAGAGTTTTCCAGGATGCACTCCTGGGTGAATCACATAACGTCCATCACAATCTCACTCACACACACCCAAGTGCTTTTAAGGTTGTGCAGCGGTTCAGTGAGTAGCTCTAATTATGGGTCAAATCTGGGTGATATGGGGAAAGTTTGCATGTTTCCGAGTTGGATCTTGCAGTTAGCAAGGCATGTCAGGTCAAATCAGGGACTCCTAAGCTCTGTAGCTCAGCTGCTCAAAAGATGCATAGATGTTTGGTCCCCTTGAAAAACAAAAGAAGTCAATGGAGGGATCCTCATAGTATTTCCCAAAATCTTTTTTTTGGGGGGGGGGATGGCGGAAACCCACCCCAGAGTTGGCCTCTCCATGAAGCAATCTAGCACAGCCACCTCAGGTGGTGAAATCCAAGGGTGCACTGGAGAAGCAATAAGTGACTACAATGGCTTCCAGGTTCTGGCAATATTTTGTGAGAGCTTCGCAAAATCTCGCAAGAGCCCTGTGAGATAGCACGGAGGCCTCTGAAAATCTCACACCACCTTCCAGAGATCCCAGTAAGTGAGGCAGACACACAGTGCAGCAGGCAACTTGAATGCCAACTTTAATAAAATAGGGGCTGCAGGTAAGACCCACTCAACATAATTGATCATAAGACAGTGTGCGCGCGCACACACCATTTCAATGGCAATGCCAATTAACTTTGGGGGTCAGCCTCATCAAATATTTTATTGGTAGGGTGAAGCGACCTTGGCCCCTAGGAGTTAGCTCCCTGAGTCACCATTTCCCACCAGGCAGTGGTTGGTGGCTCTTGGGGTTCTAGCAGAAATCAAAATAGCTTTCACAATCCTGAAGTCTGCTTGTTCCTGAACTACATGACCAGACCCCCTGAGAAAGCAGCCTTCGGTTTTACGACAATCTCTTCTCAATTGTTTCTTGCAGATGTTTAAAGTGGCTGCTGTCTCCCATCCAAAGCCCTCACTTGTTCCCACATCTATTTGTGTGTATGGGCACGTGCACACACATTTTCTGTCAGTAGTAAAGCAGCAATGTTTGTAATAAGTTACCTGAACTAGTGGGGGCAATAGCGAGGGAAGAATACGTTGCCTTTCTGTCTGATTCATTTGTAACTGGCTACCTGTAGATTGCTTTTTCTCGGGCTTTACTTCCTTCCCCCTCCTTCAGTCAGATAGTATTGGACCTATCTTTTTTAACCTCATTATTCCATGATGGCCATATTTACACTTGTACGCAGAAGGGCTTTGTTTTCCTGGAGTAATAATCTTTTTTTTTATTCTTCCTACCAGCAATCTTAACAGGCTGTTTGTTTCTGCACTCTGCTGCAATATGTCTACCAACCACCAACGTTTTGAAGCAACTCTCAAGTTATGACTGGTATTGTGAACCGCCATTCCTGGAATGCATTGCAACCACTTCACAATAACTATTCTAACTATAAATGCATTTGTCATAGTGTTCCCTATGCAAAAACCAATATAAATGATAGGCAAATAATATCACACACAGAGGACTAAGATTATACCCCAATGTATATCAGCATCCAACATTGCATGAAAATAACACATATTTATATCAACCGGTAAATACAAACACCATAAAACGGTTAGGTTCTTAATACTGTAATCTCCAGATACTTGTATTCTCTTGCTGTCATTGGGCTAATAGCAGCTTCAGGGATAAGCAATTTAACTCGAGAAAACAGAACAGCTGAAAGCATTAATGAACATCTAATCTCCCAGCTCTGTGGCACCAATCAAACTTGAAACCCCATTCCAGGTTCATTAAAGTACCCCCCCCCAAACCCCCACCCAATCACCCTGGGATCCAATTATAACTTTCACCTAATGTGTAGTTTGGCCCTCCAAAAGTTCTACCTTGTGGCATTACATTTTCATAACAACTTCACAAATTTAAATTGTAGTCAAGTGAGATCAAAGATGTAAACTGGCCCAGAGTTTTGGCATGTTGAGTGATGATGACTGAGGGTTTATCAACACCTCCATTTGCCCAGCCACTTCCCCCTGGCAAAAACCAATCTTGAGCCCTGAACAAATGGCAATTGGGTTTTCTGTGGATTGCTGTTTGTTCCAATTAAGCACTAAAGAGCAAGTTTTCCAGGGAAAGTGATGGGGGAAAAGGAATACTGCTCAGACCTATGCCTATAAAGTGGGGTCAAGCAGAAAATTGCTTAGATGTGTTCTTTCTAGGCACTGGACAAGCAGAAGTGTTGGTGATCCCTGAGATATCACCACACACACACACACACACACACACACACACACACACACACTGCCCCTCTTTTCACTCCATCTATGGAATGAAGCCTAAAATCAGGTGGCCTTAGGGTGTTTTAATTCGCTTGCTCATCCTGGCAAGTTTCAAGCAAAATCCTATACACAGTTACCTGGAAGTAAGTACCACGGAACTCAGCGAAATGTATATAGGTAGGATTTGTAACAACATGTCTTAATTCTGGGCCCATCCACACTTCTGTTTGCCCTGCTTTCTTCTGGGAAAACCCACAGTTTAGAACTTATTCGGAACAAATGACAATCGGGTTTGTCCTCTATTGCAGTTCCTTCCAATGTAGTGCTAAAGTAAGGGTTTCTGGGGGGAAGTGGTGGGACAAAGGCCAAGAGGACAAGTGGGGGGGGAAACCACTTGGATGTGTGCTTTCTAGGCATGGAACAAGCAAAAATGTGCATGAGCCTCCTCTTCTCTTGTTTTATAACTATATGGTATGAGAATGAATATAGGAGATAGCTCAGCTTCAAAAATTTCCACCCAAGCATCTTGGATTTAGGAGACTTATAACATGGATGGGGAACCCATATGTGGTTGGACTCCATTCCCCATCAGCCCCAGCCAGCATGACCAAGGGTCATGGGAGTTGAAGTCCAACATCTGGAGGCCACAAGTTCCCCATCCCTGCTTTGCAAACTCAATGAGTTTATTCCCGGGAAACAAGGCTCTTCGTTCTCAGAAAGGGCTGGTCTCAAATATCAATACCCATATATCCCTTCCCCCGCACTCCCAGCCAGCCAAGGCACTGTACAATAAATAAAAATTCAATTTCTATTTTCTATTTCCGTGCAGATACAGAATCTACTTAGCAGTGCAGACAAACAGGATGAATGGGCTTATCAACCCTCTGCATCAGATGAGAATCATGACGGCGACAGCAAGAAAAGCTTGAAAGGGAACGGACCATTGAGATACAGGAATGATGTTAAGGGGTTGCTGGGATACATTTAAAAGCGACTGTGGGAGGAAATTGTTCTCACTGTATTCAATGCAGAATGGCATTCTGCAGTCACAGTAACAATTACATGAGGGTTACTGAAATAACAGCAGGGAGCATTGCAGAAAGGAAAATCCCATCTATTCTCAGTGGTTGCTTTGGGTCAACATAACAATGTATTTCTGTTCCAGGTACCCAAATCATCGACTGCCTACAATTCGGAAGCCTGAAAAGAGACTGTGTCCCATAACCTATGCTTTTCAAAGGGACTAAAGGCTTCAAAGGGAGAGAGAGAGAGAGAGAGAGAGATGAAAGAGGCATGGCATTTTTGTAAAAGATAGAGTAGCTGTAAAAATGCTCAGCAGGTAATATAAATTATCGGGAGGAAAAAAAACCAAACAAATATGTTGATTAAGGTACCTCTACTGCTCTTTTCTCACATGTTATAAGGTCTCAGGGCTGGCCTGGGAGGATGACAGTGAACTTAGTGGAGAATAACCCAGATAAATATTGAGGAATGATCGTGGCTGATAATACTGCAATCCCCACCAGTACTCAATTGAAAGTGGCTCTGAAAGTACAAGAGTCTGCTGCAATGAACATCTGGGGGGGGGGAAGCATGTAGGAAAAACTACATACATCATTTTCAATAGGACTGGGGATTTTAAGCAAGCAGGGTTCCTGATCTCATGGAAGCCTAGGCTTGTACAAGTCCATTCATGTGGGCTTCCCTTTATCAGGTTTCCAGTAGCTGATGGTGAGACACTAACCTGGCAGGTAGATTGCTACTGCTTACACACCCTCCAATATTTCTCCGATGAAAACAGGGACATCCTATTCCATTATTACCGGTATTAGTATCATCATTATCGTTATTACTTATACCATGCTCATCTGACTGGGTTTCCCCAGGCACTCTGGGTGGCTTCCAACATATATAAAAACATGATAAAACATTAAACATTAAAAAAAAAACTTCCCTATACAGAGCTGCCTTCAGATGTCTTCTAAAGGTTGAATAGTTACTATTCTCTTGGCTCAGGAGGTCACATACCCTCCAACATTTCTCCAGGGAAAATAGGTGTGTCCTAAGGAAAAGCGGTACCTTCCGGGATCAAATCAGAAACTGGGGTGGCTTCTATAAATCCAGGACTGTCATCGGAAAATAGGAACACTTGGACGGTCTGGGACGCGGGTGGCACTGTGGTCTAAACGACTGAGCCTCTTGGGCTTTCCAATCAGTAGGTTGGCGGTTCGAATCCCCGCGACGGAGTGAGCTCCTGCTGCTCTGTCCCAGTTCCTGCCAACCTTGCAGTTCGAAAGCACGCCAGTGCAAGTAGATATATAGGTACCACTCTGGCGGGAAGGTAAACAGCATTTCCGTGCGCCCTGGTTTCCGTCATGGTGTCCTGTTGCACCAGAAGTGGTTTAGTCATGCTGGCCACATGACCCGGAAAGCTGTCTGTGGACAAACGCCGGCTCCCTTGGCCTGTAAAGCAAGATGAGGGCCACAACCCCATAGTCGCCTTTGGCTGGACTTAACCGTCCAGGGGTCCTTTACCTTTACTTTTTTTTTTACTTCGATGGAGAGTAGTAGTGGGCAAGGCAGCAAGGTGGTCAGCACTTTGCAAATGTACTGTTGGAGCCAATATGAGGCTTCTGCTAGTACATTTGCAAAGCACCACCCTCCCTGCCACCTTGGCTCTCCCGCTTTCCCTCCCAGTAAGCAGCAGAGATGTCTGATACCTCCTTCCTCTCTACTGCCCACTACTGAAGATGCCTATGCATGGTAACAGATGTCATGGGGCTGGCAAGTTGCAAAGCAGCTAGTGGGGTGCTTTAAATTGGGAGTGATGGACTTCCGGTCTGTCGCGGCGGAGAGAAGGACGCAGGGACCTCGCGCGCCGATGTCCCTGGCTTCGCGGAGGGGGGGGAGGTCCGCAGAGCGAGCGGATTCCCCGTAAAAACACCGGGTAGGGAGTCCCGGTGACTCACGCGCCCAGCGGCTGCTCCATTTTTTGCGGATCCCCCGCTGCCCGAGAGCTCAGTAGAGCGATCGAGAGCCGGTGGGGTGGAACCGCGGGAGCCATTTTGGGCTTGATCTTACCTCCGAGAAGTGAAGCTCCGAGTCCCGACCCGGCAAGCGGCAGATTCTTCCGAAATAAATTCGAACTTCCAAAAAAGTAAGTGGAATTGTGATTACGGACTTTAAATTCGTTAATTGGAAAAATAGGAGAGACTCTAAAGAAACGGAAGTCGGTCTCTTCCTAATGGAAAATTGAGAGGCGCTATAAATAACCTTAAGCTGAATGATAAAGGACTTTTGAGATTGTGGACCCGAGAGAAAGAAGACCTTTTTGAACCCTCTCAACTCCCGAGTCCGACCCCCCCTTGAGGTACAGCATCATTAAGGGGGAGAGCGCTTTGACAGCTGTCAAAAAGCTGTCAAGCTGTCAAAAGACCGGGTGGACTGTTTTTATTGTTAAAATCGGAAAAATTGGATGAAAATGTGCTAGAATTGTTTAATTTTGGATTTAAGAATGGACTTGTGATTGAGTTAAAAGACAAAGGAAAAGACCAGCCAAAATGGAGTCGACCGTCTGAGAAAGGAATTTTCCAGTACCTCTTTGTTCTCCACCTCCTGTTTGTCTGCGGTCAGGAGAAATATGAAAACAAAGTACTCTTGAGCCTTCCAGGAGGCTGTGCTAAACTATCTACAAACATGGGAGGATATCTACAAGGAACGGCAGCATCCCAATTTACCAGCAGATGAGGATGAAGTCCAAGCCCAGGATATAGAGGAAAATTTGATTTTAGAGACTGTAGAGATTGAATCTGGATGTCAGGAGGAACAATTGGATGAAAATTTTAAAGAGGACTTGGACACTAAAAAATATGTTTGGGATGAAGCAAAGCATGAACCTCAAAAGGAAGAAAATCAAACAGAGCAAGACAATGAGAAGCAAAGGAATTTGAGGATTGATGGACTTGAAGATCCTGGAGGGGGTGAAATGTGGGATGATGTTAGGGAGGAGTGGAAAAGACAGGGGCAGGGGGGGACAAGGGCCTGGAGATGGACATGGGAAAGAATGGGTGTGGGGTGAATATTTTAGTTAAAAGACTTTGTCTTTAGTTTCTGAGAGACGGTTTTTCGAAATTTTGGCTTGCTTAACGGAAATGCTGATCCAATTGGGGGAAAGGACTTTGGGAGAGGAGATGGAGTCTAAAAATGAATGGAAAAAGTTGTGCTTTCTGGAGGGAATTATAAGAGCAGCTTAGGAAAGAATTTAAGTGAATGTAAATTTTTGTAAGAAAAGTTAGGCTAGGCAGAAGGCTGCCTACTCTCCTTTCCTTACTCTGAGATACTCAGTGGCAGGGGGTGCTCGGAGGGGTGAGGAGGGGATATAATGGAACCTTGGAAATGCTGTACCCCACGGATTTCTCTTGTGGCAGGAGGGGGTCTGTGGGAGGGCAGCATGGAAAAGGAGGAGGGTTGAGTTAATATTATAAGAAAAGGATTTTAAACTGAAATAGAAAACCCGCCATCAATTTTAGATTTTGTTTTAAGGAAAACCAGGAGGAAGACCACCGAGGAAGTCACAAGTATAAGGTTAAGGTAATAAGAATTGGGGAGTTAAAACTCTCCCCTATTATGTTTATGTCTGTATTGTGTCAAGGTATATCTATGAAAGAGCTGGGGGAAACCAATCCTCAGAACTCCTCCACTCCTGTCCTCTCAGTGGCAGGGGGGGGAAGAGGGGGGAGGAGGGAGGGGGGAGGCTAAGCCCAACTTACAATGGACCCCTTTGATGCTCAAAGCACACTGGTTTCACTGGTGGCAGAGGTGAACCAGTGTGTGGAGGGAGAACGAAGGGACAGTATTATACAGTGGTACCTCGGTTTATGAACACAATTGGTTCCGGAAGTCTGTTCATAAACTGAAGCGTTCATAAACTGAAGCAAACTTTCCCATTGAAAGTAATGCAAAGTGGATTAATCTGTTCCAGACGGTCCGCGGAGTACTTAAACTGAAGCGTTCATAAACTGAAGCGAACTTTCCCATTGAAAGTAATGGAAAGTGGATTAATCCGTTCCAGACGGGTCCGCGGAGTACTTAAACTGAAGCGTTCATAAACTGAAGCGAACTTTCCCATTGAAAGTAATGGAAAGTGGATTAATCCGTTCCAGATGGATCCGCGGAGTACTCAACCTGAAGCGTACTTAACCTGAAGCATGGGTGTAATTGGTTCCGGAAGTCTGTTCATAAACTGAAGCGTTCATAAACTGAAGGGAACTTTCTCATTGAAAGTAATGGAAAGTGAATTAATCCGTTCCAGATGGGTCCACGGCGTTCGTAAACCGAAAATTCGTAAACCGAGGTGTTCATAAACCGAGGTTCCACTGTATTGTATGTTTGTGTAGTTTGTGTAGTTTTGCTTGTTTTGTTTGTAAAATCAATAAAAATCTTTTTAAATAAATAAATAAATTGGGAGTGATGAATACCGGTAGTAGCCCAGACTAGGTGCAATAGTGTACTGTCATACCTTGGATTTCAAACATCTTAGCTCTCAAACTCCATTCTGAAGGAAATCAGCCCTGAGTGCTCACTGGAAGGACAGATCGTGAAGCTGAGGCTCCAATACTTTGGCCACCTCATGAGAAGAGAAGACTCCCTGGAAAAGACCCTGATGTTGGGAAAGATTGAGGGCACTAGGAGAAGGGGATGACAGAGGACGAGATGGTTGGACAGTGTTCTTGAAGCTACGAACATGACTTTGACCAAACTGCGGGAGGCAGTGCAAGACAGGAGTGCCTGGCGTGCTATGGCCCATGGGGTCACGAAGAGTCAGACACGACTAAACGACTAAACAACAACAACAGCTCTCAAACATTTTGCTCCTGCACACTGCAAACCAGGAAGCGACTGTTCCAGTTTACGATCAATATTTGGAAGCCGAACGTCAGACGGGTCTTCTGCAGCTTCCAATTGGCTGCAGGAGCTTCCTGCAGCCAATCAGAAGCTGTGCTTTGGTTTTTGAATGTTTTGGAAGTCGGACGGACTTTCGGAACGGATTCCGTTCGACTTCCAAAGTATGACTGTATATTTGATTCACAGGGGAATTGTAAGCAATGCCCAAACCAGATCTGCTTATCAGCATGTCTGAGGGAAAAGAATCAGGCCTTTATGAAGGGATTAGGTTACACAACCCCCAGAAACAAGTTGGCAATTTTTCAAATAGGGGCAGGGGACGTCGGGCACAATATATAAGGAACGTTGGTTTTAAGTTATCTTTCAATCTCCGTTTGTCTTTGCGGGATGCTGCACCAGCCAAAAAAAACTATTAATATCTTAAAGCCTTTTACAGATTTATTATTCAGCTTGCACACTTTTACTCCTTTATTCCCACTTGCTCTGCCTTCCTTTTAAAGTGATTACTCTAAGCTTAGAAAACATTGATTAAATAAAAGGGGGGATGCAGAACCCTTCAGCTATACTTAGCTAAAAGCCTGGTTCCTGTAAGCAAATTAATAATAATAATAATAATAATAATAATAATAATAAAGGGTAAAACTATATCAAAATATTTATTCCATTTAGTCAATATTTGTAGGATATTTAGAATGACGTTTTCCATGGAGGGGGGAAAATGTACCAGTAGTAGGTAGCTAAGTAAAAGTAAGTCCTCAAAGAACAGAAAGGAGAAAACAGTTCTCTGAAAGCGGCTGAAAGCAGTAGATTTAATACATTTTCATTACAATATGGCTGGCTCCAGATCTACCCTGGATATAGGAGGGGGTGGATAAAACATCCCAAGAATTCCAGCTTTTAATTAAGTTTACACTTACTCTATCAATGATAAATGAAATTTTTTTCACAACCTACACAGGCAATCTTACCCTTTAAAAAAACAAATTGTGTTGAGATTCACTTTAATAATCCTTTCAACTTTGAAAGTGAAAATGCAAACAACAGTTATTGGCAATGCATTTATTTATTAAGCCCAGGCAGCAAAGCTTGTGGTGAAATTGCTTCTCATCCTCACTCCCTTCAGAAAGAATTTGAATATTTTTATATCCTTAAAGGTTCCAAGTCATGTGAAGCTTTTTCGCTCTTATCCACCTGCCCTTAACCAAAAGCAAAGCTGCTGTATTAAAATGGCTGGGGTTGTTTTACCTGGAAATCAAGGCTTCTGCTTAAGCATCTTAGGTTTTAAACTTCATTGAAAGTGGCATACAGAAAAAGAGACAAGCAATGATGCTGCAATTATAGATGTAGGGTTGTTGTTGTTGTTTAGTCATTTAGTCATGTCCAACTCTTCGTGACCCCATGGACCATAGCACGCCAGGCACTCCTGTCTTCCACTGCCTCCCGCAGTTTGGTCAAACTCATGTTCGTAGCTTCGAGAACACTGTCCAACCATCTCATCCTCTGTCGTCCCCTTCTCCTAGTGCCCTCAATCAGGGTCTTTTCCAAGGATTCTTCTCTTCTCACGAGGTGGTCAAAGTATTGGAGCCTCAGCTTCAGGATCTGTCCTCCCAGTGAGCACTCCGGGCTGATTTCCATCAGAATTGATAGGTTTGATCTTCTTGCAGTCCATGGGACTCTCAAGAGTCTCCTCCAGCACCATAATTCAAAAGCATCAATTCTTCGGCGATCAGCCTTCTTTATGGTCCAGATCTCACTTCCATACATCACTACTGGGAAACAGATAATATGAAGGGATCCTAAAGTTTATTATATGGCCCCTTTTAACCCTACATCTATGCAAAGACAACAGGCATAGATGTAGGGTTAAAAGGGGCCATATAATAAACTTTAGGATCGCTTCATATTATCTGCAATGTCTCCTCCTGACCCCACCCATGCCTGTGACAACTGAAGTTAAAATAGAAAAAGTAAGATTTCATTACATGAAGGCTATGCTGTGTTAGAGCAATGAAGGCTCATTCGGTCAATTCTGGCCTGGGCCCAGTATACCTGAAGGAGCGTCTCCAACCCCATCGTTCAGCCCGGACACTGAGGTCCAGCGCCGAGGGCCTTCTGGCGGTTCCCTCGCTGTGAGAAGTGAAGTTACAGGGAACCAGGCAGAGGGCCTTCTCAGTAGTGGTTCCTGCCCTGTGGAATGTCCTCCTGTCTGATGGCAAGGAGATAAACAACTATCCGACTTTTAGAAGACATCTGAAGGCAACCCTGTTTAGGGAAGGTTTTTAATGTTTGATATTTTGTTGTGCTTCTAATTCTGTCGCTCAGAGTGGCTGGGGAAACCCAGCCAGATGGACAGGGTATAATTTATTATTATTATTATTATTATTATTATTATTATTATTATTATTATTTGCAGGTGTTGTCCTGTGTCCAAACATAACAGATTCTGCCCCAACCTTCTGTATGCCAACTTTCATGCAGTGGTCCAAACAGTTGCAGGGGGCACTACACATGAACATATGCTGGAAAAATCAGTGGTACATTAGAAAAATGGGATGGCCTAGTCTTACAGGACCCTGTAAACACTGAACTGGGCTCAGAATTTGGAAGGAAAGGGGCCATGGTTGTGTTGATAATCTTCTGTCTATGCACACAGGACAATACACAGGGCAACCTAGAACTGATTTTTGTTTTCATATTTAATAAGCTTGCATTCATGATTTTTTTTTAAAAAAAATATTAAGCTAAATAGCCAGAAAGCTGGCTCAGGGCCACAGTAAGACAGGAGAAAGTGCACTTTCAATTTGCAATAGAAGGAAACTCCTATTAGTCCAACCAACACTGCCACAAAGCAGCGTCAATTCCACTGGGGAATTTTGTAGGAGATTGTCATGCTGCTGGGCTTTTTGTGTGTTTTTTTTAAAAAAGGAACTGGCCGTCACCACTTATCAAAATAGTAAACCCCAGTTCACTATTTCTAAACCTGTCCACCTGAAAATAACATCATCATTCAGCATGTCTTTTTTTAAAAAGCAAAAAAAACTCCCCCCTCCACAATGAAAAAGAACAGGACTACTTTCAAGTAGTGATGTCCTTCTTAACTTGTTTAGGGATCAGGCAATGCAAGTCTATTTAGTTTCTTTTACAATTTCCATACCATATAGAAGTCCTGGAGAAAATTCATAGAATGCAAGGAGGTGCTATATATATCGGGTCAAAATAAACAAGTTGTCACATAAAAATCTCCCTTGACATTTTACTCACTCTCATCTGCTTCTTTTACGTTATCACTTCAAATCATTTCTCTCTCAGGCATGCTGCAACAAAATCTAGCAAAGAGCCACAAACATTTTTTGTTATATAAAACAAAACAAAACAAAACATATTGCATGTCTTGTGTGAAAGTTTCATTGTAAAACATCCAACTGGGATCCCCAAAGTTTTCCAAACAGACAACAAAGGAAAAGGCCGAAATGTTCCATTACATGTTTTGTAGTACATTTGGAGACAATATATTGCCTGTAGCCTGATTGGCATAAAATTGCATTCTGCTCTGAACCCCTAAAGTCTTTTGTCATCTCTTGCAGACCAGTTCAATAAAAATGGGAGGGGTGGACTCTTCCTTCTAGCAAGTCAGATACTCAGAGACTAGATAAGAGTTTTACTTGGAGGCAGGAACAATGTCTCCATTAGACTGATGAACTAATAGGAAGATGTTAGTCAGGGATGCATATGAGTTCAATTTATTTATCCAGGAACATTCCTTGCAGACATGCAAAGCAGTTGGCACAATTAAAGTAGTAATCACACTCAGTTAGTAATCACTGGTAACTATGCATATGGGGGGGGGACTCCCCGCTTTTGCCATGCTGAAACCTACATTTCCTCCTTGAGCCAAGCAGTTTTATTCTGGCCTTCTCACCAGAAGCCACTTGCTGAGGTGGAAGTGTTACACTAGCTTTGTTGCAGTAAGAGTAGCAAAAATGAAGCTAAGAAGCTCAGATCATATATATGACTAACACTTTTCTTTGGAAATTAAAGCAACACCCAGACTCTAATATTCAAAAACCTTACTTGCAGAAACTTATGGATGAATTAAAACAGC
Source organism: Zootoca vivipara (assembly GCF_965207765.1). Lineage (NCBI taxonomy): Eukaryota > Metazoa > Chordata > Lepidosauria > Squamata > Lacertidae > Zootoca > Zootoca vivipara. The sequence continues at coordinate 13,737,787 of NC_142583.1, read as the reverse complement.
CACATGCTTCTCCAAGCATGGACTTACAGTCTCTTCTTCTAAATTCCAAACACCTGCATTTTCCTCCCTCTCCAGAGCTCAGCACTCCACCTTCTGTATCTCAGTTAGACCATGCCTTGCAGCTCCTATGCATAGCTGCCAAGTTTTCCCTTTTCTTGCGAGGAAGCCTATTCAGCATAAGGGAATTTCCCTTTAAAAAAAGGGAGAACTTGGCAGCTATGCTCCTATGAGAGAGTTCCACTTTCACTTTCACTTGCAGCTTTGGTCTCTTTCTTTCAGGCAGAAAACCAACACTCCAACACTCGATTCAACTTAGCAGTGTTCACAGTGGATTCTAAAACACAGGCTTCGCACAGCATGGAGTCTCTCCTTTACTAGGTACCTCCCATGTGACCAACGATAGCCAGTCACATGAGAACTACTATTTCTTTTTCTTTTGTAAACAGTTTTATTAATCTTTTCCTTTTTTACAGAATCTCCCAACTACAAGCAGAGTGATAGTAAAAATCCAAAACAGCATTGCAACGAAATACGGAAACCATGACAAAAAAACCCCCCCATAGCAACAAAACCTTCAGGCTTATGCCCCATTTAGAAAAGTTATAGATAGCATATCACCCAACTTGTTTCGCTCTGTAGCACAGAAAAGATAAGAACAGTAAAGAGGTAATATTGGATCAGTGAGTTAATTATATATGTTGCCCGACTTCCCAAGTCTAAATGGACAGTTTCTTTGGAAATCCAGCTCTCGATGTGAAATGAATAAGAGAATGCTAAATCAAGTGAAAAGAGTCTGGGTTTTTGTTTTTTTTGACCTTGTCTGAGTTTCAATTGATGAATAATCTTTTCCAGAATGGTTGTGACCTGTAGGCTATTCTTGATTGGCCTTTGGGACCAGGGTATTTTACCATCCTCAAAGCTAAAAGAGAGTAAATAATCATAGCTACATTTATATTTTTTACTAAAACATTTCTAGTCTGGTGTTCTGGTGCAAAAAGCAGATTCGGGCCAGATTACAACAATATATATTTTTAGTAGGAAATACAGTTTTATTAAAACACAGACACCACCAAAGATGAGGCTTAGGAGTTATAACAAAAACAGAGCCAGATTTAGGGGTGTGTGGGCAATTCCCTGGCACAGGGTGCTGAGCTGAGGGGACACAAAATAGAGACAATCCATTTGTGGGCAGGAATACCTGCAAGAAGTAAAAAAAAAAAAAAGGCAAGAGGTAAAGGACCCCTGGATGGTTAAGTCTGGTCAAAGGAGACTATGGGGTTGTGGCACTCATCTCGCTTTCAGGCTGAGGGAGCTGGCATTTGTCCACAGGCAGCTGTCTGGGCCATGTGGCCAGCATGACTAAACCGCTACTGGTACAACATGACAGAAGCCAGAGCACACAGAAACACCATTTACCTTCCCATCACAGTGGTACCTATTTATCTACTTGCACTGGCATGCTTTCGAACTGCAAGGTTGGCAGGCGCTGGGGATTTGTACTGCTGACCTTCCGATCGGCAAGCCCAAGAAAGTCAGTGGTTTAGACCACAACACCACCCGCAAGAGGAGTGCTGTCTTATCCAGTGTAGGCCATAACTCCAGGGACAGATCAGCTTTCCTTCTGACCAAATGCACTTCGGTCTTGTCTGGATTCAGCCTCCGTTTGTTGACCCACATTCAATTTTCACTGGGATCAGATCAAGGTTCAGGCATGGGCTGTGAAATCCCTTCCTTTCAGAGTTAATTGGGATTTCTCCTTCTTTCACTTTAGTTGGAAGCATTTCAAGGCTTTAATTTCTAATTGGCTGTACTAATACTCCCTTCAAGGCCAAATCTAAAACTGCTGTTCTCAATATACATGATGATTCATAAAGATCTTTTTTTTTCCTGCAAAAGAAGGGTTCTGTACCCTCCCAATTGTCTGTGAGCTTGAAACACTCATGGTGTGGAACTGACTATGACAAACAACGCAATATTCACAATTGTTTTGAAATAACACACTAATGAGTTCCTGCACATAACTCCCCAGAGACTGCTCTGAAAACCGATCTCAGTGGGTTCTCTTATGATGCATACAAGCATTTGTCTGCTAGCTACAAAACTATCCATTTCCTGACAGGTACATAGTTTGCTATAAGTGGAGGAATTATTTTGGGCAACTTGGCATTTGTGTTGCAAGGAGTTATTCAGAAGGGGACAAACGTATCTGGAAAGGCATGATGTTCAAAGGATTAGCTTCTTTATCCTTGAAAAAATATTTGCTGTGTCAGCTCTGTGTTCTGTAAGCCCCCTGGGTGAGGAGGAACAAAGACACATTCATTAATCTATCCAATTAAGCACTGGAAATAAAGCAAGAAATGTACCAGTCTACTTCCCTCCCCCTGCAACACAAGAGGCTTTGTGCGCAAGCCAAGCATATGCATGTCTACTCAGAAGTAAACTCCATTTACTTTAATGGAACTTACTTCCATTTTTTATAATAATTTTTATTGATTTTTCAACAAAAAGAAACAGCACAATATAAAAATAACAATAAACACAACAATATGAAAATAACAATAAACACAATAAAACAACATTAAAAAGACAAATGCAAAAATCCAAATGCAAAATCCTTTTCTTTTAACATTGTATGGGGGGGGGACTTCCTCGAGTTCCCTCCGTCTGCGGTTCAATACTCCTTTATCTTTAGCAATTTCCAATTCATTATTTAAAACTCCTTGTGATTTCAAATCTCTCATACATAATTCCCAAATCCGCAGTTTCTATAAACTTCTAAATCTAATCTCAATATACAATTTTACCATATTTTTTTAAATAAATTTTGAAATCTTTCCAATCTTCTTCTGTCGCTTCTTCTCCCCAGTCGCGGATTCTCCCGGTCATCCCAGCCAGTTCCATATACTCCATCATTTTCATTTGCCAATCTTAATGGAACTTACTTCCAGGGAAGAGTGTGTATGATTGCAACCTTTATGTAACTCCTCGTCTTGCTTCTTTGAAAGTGTATCCCATTAATCTGTAGCAGGGCAAAGCATAACAGATACACCTAGAATAATGGGATACAAAATGACATAAATTTACCCCCCCCCCTTCCCACTCTCACTTATTACTGGTAAAAAAAATAATTCAGATGTGTGCACCTTAACATTGCAGTCGCTGGCAATTAAAATCTTAAATATATCATTTTGGGGGTGCTACTGGGATAAATATTAAACTCATCTAGAGTAGACAGTTTTCAAATTCAGATGCAGGAAGGAGCATAATGAAAATATAATCAGTTTCTAAAATAAGCTGGAGAAATATGATGCTTGTAGGTCCTCTCACATCTGTGCATGAGATGAAGCAACATGGAACTCTCTCGTGACCTGCTTATACATTCAGTGGATTAAAGTGGTAAAGATATTGTGTGTGAACTGTACCACTTCACGCTACAGGAGGGGGACTCACATAATTTAAATGGTTGCATACTAATAAAATGTACCTTGCGAGGGAGAATAGTTCAAAGCAGTCTGCTCCCTGGTATGACATTTTGATTTGTGCTGAAAGTCTTTGTTTCATGGAGGAGTGTTAATTCAGTGATGCATCCCTTCTTCCCAGCCTGAAAAGGAAACTGTTTGTGTGGATAGGGTAGTTGTATGGCACTGGGCACTGGGCTTAATAAGATCTGGACAAAGTCAGGCACTTCCTGTATCTGCTGTGTATTTGTTTAAGACACACACACACACACACACACACACACACACACACACACATACTTTTGTCTAGCTTTCTTACTGATGTGTCCTCTAAGCCCCAACTCGTGTATAACTTCCATCCCAGAGCTTCAGTATGCTGATGACAACGTAGTGTGCACACACTGAGAGGATGACCTCCAAATCATCCTAAATATATTTGCAGAAGCTTACGAAAAGCTTGGACTATCACTCAACATCCAAAAAACCAAAGTGCTGCACCAACAAGTACAAAATAACCCCTCTGCAGCGCCACAAATCCAACTCAATGGTGTACTGTTGGAAAATGTTGTTCACTTCTCCTACCCAGGCAGTTATCTTTCCACAAGGGCCAACATTGATGCCGAAATCCACCATCGCCTGAGCTCTGTGAGTGCGGCTTTCTCCCGATGGAAGTGCAGAGTGTTTGAGGACCAGGACATTCGCAGGGAAACCAAAGTGCTTGTTTACAAAGCTATTGTACTACCAACCTTACTATATGCTTGTGAAACATGGATCACTTATAAAGCCATCTCCAACTCCTTGAAAGATTCCATCAACGGTGTCTCCGAACATTTTTACACATCACTTGGGGAAGACAGGCGAACTAATATCAGTGTACTGGAAGAAGCAAAGATCACCAGTGTTGAAGCAATGATTTTTCAACATCAACTTCGTTGGACTGAATAAAAAAATTCCTTCCAGCAGCACCTTAAAGACCAACTAAGTTTATATTTTGGTATGAGCTTTCGTGTGCATGCACACTTCTTCAGATACGATTCGTTGGACTGGTCATGTTGTGTGGATACCTGATGATCGTCTTCCAAAGTAACTACTCTATTCCAATCTTAAAAATTGAAAGCATAATGCTGGTGGTCAACAAAAGAGGTTTAAATATTGTCTCAAGACAAATCTTTAAAAATGTAGTATAAACACTGACAACTGGGAAACACTGGCCTGCGAGCGCTCTAGATGGAGAACAGCCTTTACCAAAGGTGACATGGACTTTGAAGACACTCGAACTCAGGATGCAATGGAGAAACATGTTAAGAGGAAGGCACGCTTGGCAAATCCACACCGTGATCAGCTCCTGTCTGGAAACGAATGTCCTCACTGTGGAAGGACACGTGGATCCCGAATTGGCCTCCACAGTCACTTATGGACTCATTGTTAAAACCATGAGTGATCGCCAAAGAAAGAAAGAAGTCCTCTAAGTCTGTTATGATACCACTTTACTAAACTGAATGTACAGTGGTACCTCGGGTTAAGAACTTAATTCATTCTGGAGGTCTGTTCTTAACCTGAAACTGTTCTTAACCTAAGGTACCACTTTAGCAAATGGGGCCTCCCACTGCCGCCGCACGATTTCTGTTCTCATTCTGAAGCAAAGTTCTTAACCTGAGGTACTATTTCTGGGTTAGCGGGGTCTGTAACCTGAAGCGTCTGTAACCTGAAGCGTTTGTAACCCGAGGTACCACTGTACTATAGCTCTTTCTTGATATGTTACCCTTACTCTTTATAATGTAACTTATACTGATTTGACATTTGAGAGTCAGGCTAGCAGTCTCTCTTCTTACAAGTCTGAATTTCAGGATGATATCTAATTGCAAACAAAGTCTTTTCTTTCTTTCTTTCCTAAAAATAGCTTTGATTTTGTAACATTGATGTTTGTTTCATTGTTTTAGAGGTTGGGGGTTGGAAAGACTATAGAAACTAGCCAGTGGGGGAAATCTGCAATGTCTGAATATATTTCAAAATACATGTTAGCTAAAGATCCTGTGTTACTCTCTTATTCCCTAATTGTCCAAACTATGCTGCAAATTGCTGAAGGCACAGAGTTAATCACACCTCCTTTGCCATGCACAGAACACCACAGTGTGTTTTATAACACTATGAGATGCAACACTGGGAAATAGTTCTAGGAAGGTCCTGATTTTCCTTAGATCATCTCTGCACTTTTCAGAATGGCATTTATCAAGCCAAGCAGTATTATTTTTAGCTATGTCCTCATTCCTGCAGCTACTGGCCAACAACAAATAGCCTTGAGTTTGTTTCATTTTATAGCAACGATTTTGTAGTTTTATTATTGAGATTGCTGAAATATTATGGTTTGTATATTGTGTTGTTTTTATTACCGATGTTGCTGATGATTTACTGTTATCTTATTTGTGTCCTGCAATTTGTATTTTTTTAAAAATGTAAACTGCTTTGAGATCGTTTGTGACAAAAAAAAGTGCTATATAAGCACATAAATCTATTAACTTGGGGCACAAAGCCAGGTAAAGTCCCAGCAAGGCGACACCATCTTTAAAGAGGCCCCCAGATCATGCCACCACCCCCAATTGGCCAACAGGCCATGGCATAACTGTGGGGCTGCTGCACAGATTGGGCTCAACACCTACCCCTCCTATGGATGGTGGTGGGGGAAGTGCCTTGGGCCCACACGCAATGTGGACCCTTGAAAAAGAGGACCTGATTTGTTTGTGTGTGCATGTTTTAGGGCCAGGAGGTAAGTGTTTGCAAAAATTTCTTAGCTGCTGTTTCATACCCTCCAACATTTCTCCAATGAAAATGTTGTTTAGTCATTTAGTCGTGTCCGACTCTTCGTGACCCCATGGACCATAGCACGCCAGGCACTCCTGTCTTGCACTGCCTCCCGCAGTTTGGTCAAACTCATGTTCGTAGCTTTGAGAACACTGTCCAACCATCTTGTCCTCTGTCATCCCCTTCTCCTAGTGCCCTCCATCTTTCCCAACATCAAGGTCTTTTCCAAGGATTCTTCTCTTCTCATGAGGTGGTCAAAGTATTGGAGCCTCAGCTTCATGATCTGTCCTTCCAGTGAGCACTCAGGGCTGATTTCCTTCAGAATGGATAGGTTTGATCTTCTTGCAGTCCATGGGACTCTCAAGAGTCTCCTCCAGCACCATAATTCAAAAGCATCAATTTTCCAATGAAAATAGCGACACCCTATTCCATAATAATATTATTAATACAGTGGTACCTCTCGATACACACACCATCCTTCAGGATGCGAACATGGCAAATCTGAAAGTATTTTTTCAGGTTTTGCACATGTGCATAAGCTCCAGAACAGATCCCATCTACAACCGGAGGTACCACTGTAATGCTTTTACTATTTATATTCTGCCCATCTGACTTGGTTGCTTCAGCTTCCAACATGTACAAAAGCATAATAGAACATTGAACATTAAAAAGCTTCCCTAGCCTTCCTTCAGATGTCTTCTAAAAGTTGTATAGTTACTTATCTTCTTGGCTCGGGGTGTCACATAACTCCATACCCTCCAACATTTCTCCAATGAAAATAGGGACATCCTAAGGAAAAGTGGGACATTCTGGGATCAAATCAGAAACCAAGACAGCTTCTGTAAATCCAAGACTGTCCCTGGAAAATAGGGATACTTAAAGTGTCTGCTGTTTGTGTAGAGTTGTTCAGGCCCTGTTAAGAAATTTACGGTGTATTCCTACACATGTTTCCCTAAGAATTAGACCCATACAGTTCAATGGGGCTTACGCCCAGATAAGTGTGTACAGGATTGTAGCCTAAAAATGTGCTTTACTAAAGCAGACAGTCATCTCACTTGAATAAGGTTGACATCTCCCTCAATTAAAGAAAATTACTCTCACATACAGAATATACAATTATTTATGGGCAGTGTTCACTTCTAGCCTCATGAACAGTTAAAAAGGAGATTTATGGGTGAAAAATTAACATTTATGGAAATGAGGCAGAGAATTTTAAATTAAAATCACTGAGTTTTCTGACTTACATTTGGCTTATCATATAAAATATGCTCTATCAAGCTGTTCTAAAATGTTGTTGGTGAATTTCATACCCAGAATACTCATTAACTCTCAGGAAAGCAATAGGTAAATTACTATGGTGGTTTTTTTTATTACTATTATAGTTCAAGTCAATGCAATTTAATAGAGACTGGTTCATCATATTTTATTACTTGCCATATTTTTAATCTGGGACTTATATGGCAAATTTAAATGCGTCTATCCAGGCTGATTATGTAAATACCCTGAATACTGGAATTTTATCAGAGAAGAGGTTGTAACCAATGGGACTATGTAAAGCAAATGGTCTGGGGCCAGCCCTACCCATAGGTAGGGGGAGGAGGTGGCCCACTTGAAGTAGATTTTGGAAATTAAAGATCTGATGAAGTCAGCTCCTGCTGCTAATACTACTAGTAATAATAATGTTTTTATTACTAATTACAGAGTACTACAAACTATAAGATAGGTCCCTGTCATGAAAAGCTTCTGAAAGCTTGCCTCTGCCATGAACAAGCAATTGTTCATAGGGCTGTCCCAAAATTTCAGGCTTAGTGTCTCCATTTCCAATATGGGGATGATGTGTTAAAGGATTGTTACCATATTTTCCCGTGTATAAGACTAGGTTTTCGCCCTAAAAAGTAATGTCAAAAATTAGGGGGGTGTCTTATACTCTGGGCCACTTCCCCCCATTTTCTGAAATCTGAGTCCCCAAAAATAGGGGGCATCTTATAGACAGAAAAATAAGGGATATGAATTATGACAAGTTGATGCATGTGAAGAACTTAGTTTGAACATTCTACTAAAGAGCTATATAGATTATAAGTATTATTATTCAAATTGTCAGCATGGTTTATTATAATATTTTTTTAAAAAATAGCATATGTGGGACTGCCATTTCAATTATTGTTTTCCCCTCAAGCAGCAAAATGTCTCTGAATTCTCATCAGCCAAAATGCTGATATCCAGAACCACTTACTATCTAGATCCCCTTTTGATTGGTTCCTGTGATAGTCGGAGGTTGTTTAGAGTACTTTTCTTTATTCCTTTGTTGAAGTTATTTTCGCTTTCTCACGCTGTTAGAAGCCTACAGCGAAGACATTCTCTCACATTTCATTCAGCCATTTTAAATATCTACTTACATTAAACATGTTTAATGGTTTTATGATAACCGCCAAACACTTCTTCTCAGCTTCTAAAGCCACCACTTCTCACACTTAACCCTAATGTATTGCACTACATTACAGTAGTGTGATCGCTATATTAACTTGCGGGTTTTATATACACAAGCATGAACATTTTATTTGCAGCACACAAAGCAGTCCCAGATTCCCAAGCTGTGAATTATTCCTTACTCTGGTGCAATAATTAAGGCTTACCGACAACTAATAATGAATTGATTAATTTATTATTGGGCGGAGTTCAGTTCTTTTGAACATGCAGTTATTGGAAACAGCTGCTTAATTCTAGCTTTATGAGCTCCCATTAGGTCTTAGAGGCTGTTTCATATTGCTGAACATGATCCAGACCCTGTACATTAAAGGAATAATTAATCTAGGAGGTTTCAAAATTAAATTGGCGATATACTTTTTCCCCAAGTCACCACATCATAACAATAAGTTGTTATAAGTTATAGTCGCACAATAAAACTTTGCTGCTACTGTACCATAAGGTGAACACATACAGCATCTGTTGGAAGTTTGAGGACAACTCAGATTGGGGAGTGGGGATTACATGGGTTAAGACCTCCAGTTTCCTAGACTATCACTGTAACCTTATCTCTGTGCTGACTTCTCTATCTTTTTGTGTGTGGAGTATTCAATCTTAGGTTGCATCCAAATTCCTCCTCCTCCTCACATTCTTTTTCTGGACATCAGAAGCCATTTTGGATCTACTTTCTAAGAACATGGCTTCTTCTCCAACTAGGTAGTTATCTAGGACTATAGACCTTGCTCTTTTAATAAACACAAGCGTTCTTATCTTATACCAAGCCTGATGCTGAATACCTTTCAACTGAAGGTGTGCTCCAAGCAAGGATTCATTTAACTGAAATTAACTGCTGCTGCATGTAAACTGTATATGCAGAATCCTAAATATTAAGAAGCAAGCCCCATTGAACTGGACTTCCTCTCAATTAAGGCTACAGAGAATTGCAGCCCTTGTTATGTCTATGAAAAGGGAGGGGGAGTTAAAAATCTATAGTAGGGCAATGCCTTTATTGTTTAGTCGTTTAGTCGTGTCCGACTCTTCGTGACCCCATGGGCCAGAGCACGCCAGGCACTCCTGTCTTGCACTGCCTCCCACAGTTTGGTCAAACTCATGTTCGTAGCTTCTAGAACACTGTCCAACCATCTTGTCCTCTGTCGTCCCCTTCTCCTAGTGCCCTCAATCTTTCCCAACATCATGGTCTTTTCCAAGGATTCTTCTCTTCTCATGAGGTGGCCAAAGTATTGGAGCCTCAGCTTCAGGATCTGTCCTTCCAGTGAGCGCTCAGGGCTGATTTCCTTCAGAATGGATAGGTTTGATCTTCTTGCAGTCCATGGGACTCTCAAGAGTCTCCTCCAGCACCATAATTCAAAAGCATCAATTATTCGGCGATCAGCCTTCTTTATGGTCGAGCTCTCACTTCCATACATCACTACCGGGAAAACCATAGCTTTAACTATACGGACCTTTGTCGGCAAGGTGATGCCTTTATTAGGATTCAGCAAAATGTCACAAAATAGCTAGCAATTGTTTGAATTCTATAAAACCTTTCATTAGGCTGGATGTGAAGCAAAATGGACCCAGTGGATGGGGGGAGAATATTGGATGATGCCAGTGCCACAAATCGGCCCATTTCAGATGTTCAATTGAAGCAAATGTGAATCTGCAGAAAACCCAAAGTGACATTTGCTCCAACTCAGTTTTTTAAAGTGGGTAATTGCATAGAAAGCTTGGGAAGGGGGGACATCCACCTGGACATGGACCGCTAAGATACAGAACATACCTGAAAAGAGTGGAGGAAAAGTAAGTGTGGATAAGCCCATAAAGGTAAAGTCAAGGTAAAGGACCCCCTGGATGATTCGAATTCAATAATAATAATAATAATAATAATAATAATAATAATAATAATAATAATTTATTTATACCCGCCCATCTGGCCAGGTTCCCCCAGCCACTCTGGGCGGCTTCCAACAAAATATTAAAATACAGAAATCCATCAAACTATGGGGCGTGACACTCATCTCTGCTTTCAGGCTGAGGGAGCTGGCATGTGTTTGCAAACAGCTTTTCTGTGTCATGTCGCCAACATGAACAAGCCACTGCTGGCGCATGGAACACCATGTCGAGTGCGCATAAATGCCGTTTACCTTCCTGCCGCAGCGGTACCTATTAATCTACTTGCACTGGCATGCTTTTGAACTGCTAGGTAGGCAGGAGCTGGGACAAAGCAACAGGAGCTCACCCCATCGTGGGGACTCGAACTGCTGACCTTACAATCGGCAAGCCCAAGAGGTTCGGTGGTTTACACCACAGCGCCACCCATGTCCCATAGAGTGCATTGCAGTAGTGCAGCGTTGCCTTGTGTTTGGTCTGGAAACCCCAGTTCATTTTGTTAGTGCAGAACGATTCAGCAAAGTTGCTTAGCAGGAGGGAAAGTCTTTCAGCATCTTACATCTGTGTTTAAATATCTTCACCAGGCTCAGTTCAATGTATTCCTTTTTTTAATAAAAAAATGATTTATTAGATTTTATACCTTACAGGTGTTACATAGAAGCCACACAACAATAATGTAAAAAGTCTTTAATGGCTTGGGACTAGTGTACTTCAGAGATCACCTTACCCGACACATGATCAATCACCTTGATCAGCAGAACTTACCCTACTACAGGTATCACACAATCCCATGCAATGCACTTCAGAATTCTCTGCATATTGAGAATAAGCAGCAACCACCATTGTGTTAAAAGACACTTGCTTCTTGGGAGAAAAGCGCTGACAAACCTAGACAGCATCTTAAAAAGCAGAGACTTCACCTTGCCGGCAAAGGTCCATATAGTTAAAGCTATGGTTTTCCCAGTAGTGATGTATGGAAGTGAGAGCTGGACCATAAAGAAGGCTGATTGCCGAAGAATTGATGCTTTTGAATTCTGGTGCTGGAGGAGACTCTTGAGAGTCTCATGGACTGCAAGAAGATCAAACCTATCCATTCTGAAGGAAATCAGCCCTGAGTGCTCACTAGAAGGACAGATCGTGAAGAAGAGGCTCCAATACTTTGGCCACCTCATGAGAAGAAAAGACTCCTTGGAAAAGACCCTGATGTTGGGAAAGATTGAGGGCCAGAAGGAGAAGGGGACGGCAGAGGACGAGATAGTTGGACAGTGTTATAGAAGTGACCAACATGAGTTTGACCTAACCGCAGGAGGCAGTGGAAGACAGGAGTGCCTGGTGTGCTCTGGTTCATGGGGTCATAAAGAGTCGGACACAACTAAACAACAACAACAACAACAACAACAACAAACCATGGTTTTGTTTTATGATGCCTGCAAAAAATATTTCCATTTCAGCAGGCCTATTCAGACACATGACTGGTCACATGTTTTAATGCAGGCACCCCCAAACTTCGGCCCTCCAGACGTTTTGGACTACAATTCCCATCATCCCTGACCACTGGTCCTGTTAGCTAGGGATCATGGGAGTTGTAGGCCAAAACATCTGGAGGGCCGCAGTTTGGGGATGCCTGTTTTAATGTGCTGGATTGCTCATAGATGCTTTTAACAGGTTTAAAAATGTTTTCAATGTGTTATTTTATTTTATTTTTAATTATATTTTCATTACCAATACTTTACTGCCCATGGCTCCTCTGGGAGGAAGGGTGGGCTGTGCAAGCCTGAAGTTGACCCACCACTGATACAGAGAATATGGCAGATTGAATCATATAATCCTTACTCATGCTTTGACTAGACAAACCTTCGGCTAGATAGCTCAAACAGGGAACATTTAAGGGCAGAATACACATTCTGTCAACATACTTTCTGAGCAAACAACAATGCTTGCAGAATTCAGTGGAAACTGCAGCTGGTGAGCACAGATAAGGAATTGACCCTGAGCAAAGGCTTTCAGCTTGCAGGTCCTTATCTTTCACTCATAACCTAACCGGCTTGAGACATTGTGTTAGACTCACAGACTTCAGCCCTTCCTTCTATTTTTGCTGACTGAATGCAGGGCACAATGCAAAATCTGTCCGACGGCATGGGCAATGTCTTTCAAATAGATGTATGTGAGGCTGTTCCAGAGGGTCGTCTATGGCTGCTGTCCTGCTGAGGACAACTTACTATTTTAAATAGAAGAAAGTATTGACGTTAAATGATCCCGTTATAAGTCTGTAATCTGGATCTCTTTAAATTCTTTTGTTCATAATCTATCTATCAACAACAACATCATTCTCTGAGTGCAGATCCCTTCATAGGCAATAAAAGGAGGGCATTTCCTGCTCAGAATCAACCCCCCTCTTCCTCTATCAAACTTAGGCTCCTTCAGGGTCTCTCCTCTGCCAATGTCTTTGGCTCTTTTAGCTTGTTTGGGTGGATGTGCCATGCAAGGCATTTTTTTCTGATTACCTTCAAATTGGCTCAGAGAAATCACCCAAGATCTTCTGGGTTAACCCGATCCCAACTTCTGACTGCTCCCAAGTTAATCAGAAGCTAGCTTGGATGAATGAGTTCACCGGTCTCCAATCTCTCTCAATAGATCAGGAGTACCGTACTTTTCTATGGAGCAAAAAATTAAATAAATCATTTTTCTCTTCCCTCCCCTCCCCACCCTTTGATATGTTTTTTATTTGCTGAGCAGAGCTGATCAATTATTTTTGAAGTGAAAAACCAATTTTAAGTCAGTAAACACTGTCCTCTATCTTTTTGAGAGGAGATGGATGGACTTTATGAGGCTGGACTGAAGCGCTGAAGTTTCTTGAACTGCAAAGTACTGATTTGACTAATCCCAAAGGCAACTGTCTCAAATCACAGTGTTCGATCTCAGCCTAGTGAGTTATACCTACTCCTGATCGAATCTGAGAGGGATGGCCCTTTTCTTATATTTTGTGCTTGTTTAGCTTGGCATGCTACTAAAGCATCACTGAATTGAACTGAGTCTATCCATCTCCTCTTCCCAATAATTTAATTTATACCATTTTATTTCCCTGGAGTGATTCAATTTCAAAGACAACTGCACAAATGTTTTCCTAGCTAGAAGGAATCTCCTGCTGCATATGAGGGCGGGGGAGGGGAACCTCAGTGTGGCAGAAGTTTGTTTCCTCAGCACAGTGTGCATACATGGCACAGATTTTCACCACATTCCCTCTTTTTCTTTCTGCTATGCTGCTTATTATTATGTAGCTTTGATTGCAAAGTACAAATGTGATCACTCGCTTATTAAGGCATGAAGTTTTCAGTCTGTCTTGAGCATTTATTGGGGGATGAATGCTCATCTTAAATTGGTGTGATTAAAAAAAGACTTATCAGGTAGCATTTGTTTGGAGAATAATTTTTGTAGGAAGAATAACTGCAGTGACTATGAATTCATAAGCTAGAGGAAGCCAGTGTTCCAGTAAGTCAGCAGCTAGCTTTTGTTAACAGGCTCAGCATCAAAAACCTGCAGGGAGCCTCACTCCTGACACCCTTCATTCAGCCAGACCTTGGGTGGACATTAATCCACAATTGTCCGGGGTTCTAAGGTTGCTATGAATTATTGCAGCTAGACTGGTGACTGGGAGTGGCAGCCGAGACCATGTAACATCAGTTCTGAAAGACCTACATTGGCTCCCAGTACGTTTCTGAGCACAATTCCAAGTATTGGTGCTGACCTTTAAAGCCCTAAATGGCCTCGGCCCAGTATACCTGAAGGAGCATCTCCACCCCATTATTCAGCCCGGACACTGAGGTCCAGTTCCGAGGCCCTTCTTTCTGGTGGTTCCCTCCCTGCGAGAAGTGAGGTTACAGGGAACCACACAGAGGGCATACTTGGTAGTGGTGTCTGCCCTGAGGAACGCCCTCCCATCAGATGTCAAGGAAATATACAACTATCTGACTTTTAGAAGACATCTGAAGGCAACCCTGTCTAGGGAAGTTTTCAATGTCTGATGTTTTATGGTATTTTTAATATTTTGTTGGAAGCCGTCCAGAGTGGCTGGGGTATAATTAAATTATGGGCGGGGTATAAATAAATTGTTGCTGTTGTTTTTGTAGGTTTTATACTTTTAACTATGTTTCTTTAGCTTGTTCATTTAATATTTTGTAAACCATCTTGAGAGCTTTCAATTCAGTTTGATATTTGGCTTCCCGAAACTTCGTTTCTTAAATATTTGCCTGAGTAAGAATTTGGAATCTACCTTGAAGTGTGTGTGTGTGTGTGTGTGTGTGTGTGTGTGTGTGTGTGTGTAAAAGAGAGGGGGGGAAATAGAGGGGGACTATTTGGTACTTCACCTTAGCCAAAAGAATGTCCTATGTTGGCCCAGTCTGCCTGGCTCACACCCAGTCCTATTTTTTCTAGGAAAAGAGGTGCCAGAACTCACCATGAACACCTCCCTCATTCTTTTAGAATGTCAATGGCTCCCACCTGATATGTGCTGCAACTGTGTTCTGGAGTATTCCGGCTGAACAAAAGTCTTGATCACACCTTTACTTTCCACAGAACAAATCTGGCATAAGATCAGCTCTCAGTGAATAGTCTTTGAAAGAGCTCCATTTTTTAAAAAGGCCTGATGCCCAGTTATTATAAGAGCCCCCATAAAATCCCATTTGACAGAATTTTGTATTGTTGCCGACTTTGCAGCATTTTCTTATGATTTCAGACTTGCCTATTGACCTTGTTTGCTACAGGTCACTGAAATGTCATACGTTTACTCGAAAATTACCACCTGTCATTTCTTTTAGAAGGGGGGATTGCTAAGATAAAAAGGATGTCAAATCCCCTTAAGGTTCCATTATAGATAAATCCACTGACCTTTCAGTATTGCCACATTCAGCAAAAGAATTAAATTCCGAGCAAAAAGAGAGAGACCAAATTAAAACAGATGAATTACCTTTAGCACAGCAGCAATATCGTGGAGTGGCTCAGCTCCTTGCCAATGTGCCCGCCACCTACCTTCTCTTTATTCCTTAATCAAAGAGCAAGTGCTTCTGCCAAGAGTTAAAACGCAAAGCAAGAAGAAGAAAACATTGTGTGAGGCCATTCAGCATCCCAGGTAAGGCAAATGTACATGGACTGTTCAGCCCCACTGACCGAAATGGGGTTGAATGTGCTTAAAGTCAGTGCTGTCTTTCAACAGGGTTGACTGCCGAGCTGAAATCTTGGTTGCCATCACAGCTAACTTAAAGCAGTGGTTTTCAATTTGTGCTCAGCAGAACTCTGATTCTTTGGAAGCTTATCTGTGGTTCTCCGGTGAGAGGATGAGCAGCAATGGACTACCTTCATTGAAAGAAAACCTGGGTCATATTGTGGAGATGAGACTATTTATTATTATTATTTATTTAAAAAACACACTATGTCCAAGAGCTACTTGCAACTGAGCATGCACTCCATGTTATGTATTCAGTGGTCTGTGTTTGCCTGAGCTTGAGTCTGGACTAGGGATTCTGAGCCCCTGTGTTTTCATTCAATACATGATATCCAATCACAGAACATTTCACGATTTGGGCCTCCAATTACATTGGGGGTGGGAGGGGCCAAGGCCTTCAGAAATGTACAGTATGTAAGCAATTGCTTTGCCCCTGTTGTCCAGTTCTGTAGTTCCATAACAGTTCTTGCTGTTATCTCTGTGTTTTGCCTCATGGGAACCCACCTACACTTCACTCTGGGTGTGCAGAGCTCAGTGGCATTCAGTTTCTAGAGCACCCCAGTTTGGGTTGTAAACAAAGGTGAGCAAGCATTTTGCAGGAAAATGAAGCTACCTTCATGATCGAGGTGAGCATCACAGGCTGGACAAATTCACATTCTCATTCAGGTCATTACAGATTTTTGTTGACATGGCTAGTATTTAGCTCTCAGCCAATCAGCGTCAGAAAGCTTCACAAACAGTGCAATGCAGTATAGATAAGCATTTATTCATTGGCTAGCAAAAAGTGAAACTGACAACACAAAGAGCTTTCCAAAATAATTGTGCTCACGTCTGAGTGACAGAATGTTATTAAGGCAGCAAGATGAAGAACAAACAGGCTAGAAATTTTGCAGTATGTGGAAGCATCACAACATTCTTTTTTCTGTGTACCAAAAGCAAATAAGCCGTTATTTAAAATTCTACTCATATTCGAACCAATGGTTAGAATATTCCCTGAAAATGATCAGGATAATAGCTGCCTTCAGGGAGATGGCAAGGTTGCAAAGCTTGCATTTGCCAGCATTTTGTGTAATTGATTCTTCTTTAGGCAGAGGAAACCAAAAGCCAGTATTCATTCACATGTTATGTTGGGGCCCCTTGCAGAAAGGATGTAGCAGGAGCCAGATCAGAGCTACACATTCAGCTGTGGCATGGTAGGAGAGCAATTGGCAGTGAAGAGGCAGCCAGCAGGAGATAAGTGCTCAATCCTTCTCTTTCCGCTGCTGTAACTCCACTTCCTAAACCTCTTTTCCCTAAGCTTCTTTTCTAGACCGGTGTTCACAATGCTGAAGAATTCATTGGTGAGGAGGGTTGCAGGAGGAAGCAAACAATGTGAAAATAGTTAGGAACTCTGTCTTCCTAGTTCTTATCCATTTCAAGTTGTTGTCTTGCTTAGGAGCACAGGAACCAACTCCAGGGGGCCGTGGGTGCTTGGTCACCCACAATAATATAATTGTGAGGGGCGGGCACCCATAAAGTTAATGAGAAAAGCTGGCAGGCGACAGCGACACTGCCTCCGAGAGAGAAATAAATTAACAACAACAACAACAACAACAACAACAACAACAACAACAACATTTTTATACCCTGCCCATGTGGCTGGGTTTCCTCAGCCACTCTGGACAGCTCCCAACAGAATATTAAAAGCACGATAAAACATTAAACATTAAAAACCTTCCCTAAACAGAGCTGCCTTCAGATGTCTTCTAAAAGTCAGATAGTTGTTTATTTCCTTGACATCTGATGGAAGGGCGTTCCACAGGGCGGGCGCAACTTCCAAGAAGGCCCTCTGCCTGGTTCCCTGCAACCTCACTTCTCTCAGTGAGGGAACCGCCAGAAGGCCCTCAGAGCTGGACCTCAGTGTCCAGGCAGAATGATGGGGGTGGAGACACTCCTTCAGGTATACAACTCTGCCCTCCACAACCAGAGAGTGAGGTATCCTCCGGGAGGGGGGCTTGGACATGGAGGCTGGCTGCGGGGAGGAGGAGGAAGAGGAGCTGCTGCAATGCGGATGTGTAAAACCTTCCAAAATCCACATGGCCAAAGCAGGCAGAGGAACGAATTTTAATTTTACCTTTGCATAGTAGGTTATTTTCCACACACACACTATGACATGCCTCTCTAGTCTCCATTCAGGCAAGTAAGAGTTATTAGCAGAGTTCAAGGGAACATTCCAGACAGGCAAAAACATTCATGTGAGGGACATGGCCTGGGATGTGTTCCAATGTCCAGACAGAGAAACCTGGAGGGCCTGAGGTATTCAGGGGCAAATATATATATTAAAACCCTCCACAAAAGTTCACCTACATCAAGCATGTACAGCGCACTCTATTCCTCCTTCACTGAAACACGCAAACTGAAACAGTAGCATGTAACAAACACAATAAATAGTCCTTAGTATCTAAAAGCTCGTGATGAATAACAGCTCTGCACACCTGCTGTGTTCCAAATCCAGATGCAGAGATCTTAGTCATGAATCTAGATGTCACTGGTCCACCCTCCTCCTCCCATAGGACTTGATAAACTTAAGTTTATCATCTTTCATCTTAATTTGTGCCATGCTTGGTCACACAACTCAATAATGTTGACAAATCCAATTTTCTAAAAGGCTTCGGGTTGTTTGAGGGGAAATCATGATAGAAGGATCCGCTGTTGAGTGTCTGGCTTCCAATGGGACTTGAGATATGAGCAGACAAGAATGACAGACACATGTTGACCGAACCACTCCCTGTGTCATTATACTCTGGGTTCTTTTCCGAAGGGATAAGCATTTGTTGTGGTCTTATTGATTGGTCTAGTTCTGAGCATTATAATTTAAGCCTGTCAAAGCACTATTCCTGCTCGGAAACCTCTTCTGTGCAAAGCACCAAGTCTTGCAAAGTGGAAAGTACAATTTAATTCAGAGGTGTCATGTAGGAAGGCAAGGGGGCACCCCCCTTACCATGGGTTATGGACTACAGCTACCTCCCAACTTACATGGGGGTTATGTTCCAGAGATTGTGCAAGAAGCCGAAATTGCATATACTCAAAACGAGCCTTTTAAACCTGCAAAGCACAGGGTGGCACTTACCACAGTCTCCCAGGGCTGCTACAGACTCTCTATGCACATCCAAACACTCTCCCAGGATGACTGCAGTGACAGGATTACCTACCTTCCCCCCTCCCACTCCCTCACCCCCCCTTTTCCAGCCAAGTGTGTAAAGCTGTGGTCCTGCAAGTTAAATTCACATAAGCTGTTCCTCAACTTTGTAAGTGAGCGGCTCTCAAAGTGTTTGGTGTGCCATACAGGTGTGGCAAGAGAGAATGGAACTATGGAGAGAAGATTCAAGGACAATCAATATCATATTTTAGGAATGATTCATCTTCATGTATAGCTGCATTGTTTTATACTTTCTAGATATCCCATGATCACATTATAAAGCAGTGGAGTTCTACGTTATAAATCATGCACTGCTAGAAGTTGTTTCGCTTTGCCTTCCAGTGTTTTGTCTTCCAATGTATTTCTTGTTAATTAAAAAACAGTGTGGCACAAGCACATTTTTATTCTGAAAGTGTGGCTCAAGAGAAGAAAGTTTGAGAACTCCTGGTGCAAGAGATTGTTTAACCAACCTCGTATATCTGGCTAGCTGACTGGTTCTACATAAACTGATGGCTGTTATAGTAGCTGAGACTATGAGGGATGTCAGAGCACTTAACTGAAAACAAACCAGGAAGCAGATGGCCTACTATATGCCCATTCAACCTTCATTGCAGCACAGAGCTTCCGTTCCCAGCCCCCACATGCTTCAGCGGCACACATATAAGTGTGCCCCTCCTCATTTCGCCTCGTCCCCCCCCCCCGTTCCATCCCCATTCTGGCATCTTCCAGGTCCGAAAGGACCTGCATGTCAGAGATTGCACATCAATTGGACATGCCTAAAATGGTCGCCGCCTGTATACAGATAACTTTTCTTGGTGCGGAAGTGTTCTTTGTTGCCAAAGGCACTTAACATACACTAAATCTGCAATCCTAACCATTTGTATTCAGAAGTAAATGCCACTGAATTCAGTGAGGCTTACTCTCTGACCTGTAGGGTTAAAATTTCACCTTCAAGCTGCTTCCTTTTGTGAATTTTTAAAACTTGTGGAATGCATCACTGATTATTGTTCTTTCCATGTGGAAATAAAGGATCTCTTTTGTTATCTGTGGATTGTATCTCTGCCCACCAGCTTGGGGACTGCCCATTTTGGACCACATTAAATTCTCATTTTATTATTATTAATTTTCCTTTCCCCCCCCCCCCCGAAGTTTTCTTGACTTTTTACTAAACTATCTCTCCTTGAATCCCGAGTGTGGGAAATGAGAAATGACAAGTGTATACTGAACTGTGAAATGAAGGTAGCAAAGATAGCTGCAATCCTAACGCCACTTACCTAGGAGTAAGACCCACTGAATTCAGTGGGCCTTACTTCTGAGTAGAACTAGTCAGGTTTGCAGCCATAGATGGCTTTGTGATGGACCATTAACTAAGAGAGAACTTGATTTGCAAATATCTGTTGATGGCCGAGTTCTGTGTGCCTCTTGTGGGCTATATAAAAATACATTAAAATATGTACATTTTTGCATCAGCAAAGAACAAATAAACAAATAAACCAATTTCAGCAGAATGGAAAATACCAGATGAAAGTACAAATGAAGATTGGAATGGATTGAGCCGTGTTTGTACACCCCTAGGGACTACGTATTAGCTATTTATATATTCCAAAGCCATAAACACCATTTTTTTGAAATTTTTTAATCTTTGCTTGCACTGATAACAATGCTGCAGTTGTTATGAGATATGCAAAAGTGTATGCGTGTGTGCAAATTCATGTATTCAGGAGCAAACTTAAGATGTTGGCTACTTTGTTCTCTCCACTTCCACAGAAATCTGAAAAAAAAAACATCTAAGTTGCAAAAGTTTTGGGACAGATGATGGGATGGTAGCCAACTAAACCAGACTCAGAACTACACAGCCTTATTGAAATCGAAAGACTTTAGGTCTTTTCAATGACTAAGTTAGATAGTATCCAACATCTTTAGAACTGGCCAATTTATGAGAATACCTCAAATGGGAGAAGTGTTTCTATAAATGGTTATTTCACCTTCTTATGTTTGTTCGCAGCTTGGTTATTATAATATTTATGCATTTATTTTTATAGAGGTCTTCAGGTTATATTTTGAATCTTACTTTCATTCCTTTTTCCAGTTTGAAAGAATATGCTTTTGAGATAGATGAACTGTTGTCTCTTTCTTCAAGGAATCTGTTTTGAATTCTGTTTGTTAGACGTGTGTGTGTGTGTGTGTGTGTGTGTGTGTGTTACTGTAGTAAACTTTACAAAAACCTGGTAATTTTTATTGTTGATATATCTTAATATACTCCACATTTATCGTTCCTCGCCTAGTTGTACATTTGCAGTGGCCTCAAAAGAAGAAAGATGAAACATATCTGTGCTACCATAAGCCATGTTTCTAGCACCTAGGCTTCCTTTTTGCTGCCTGCCAATGGTGCGGTGCAGATGGCGCTTCGCTGCTGATCTGCTTTCCAATGCTTCACATCACCGCCAGTTACTGAGCGGGAAAGAACAAAGCAGGTTCAAGAGCCATGGAGGGAGCCATGGGTGTACCCAGCATGGGGCAGGTGGGGGCAGCTGCCCCCCCCTAGAAGCAGGGCAGCTGGAGAGGACAGGCAGGGACGCTGCCTGCGGTGCTCCGCCTCAGCCTGCTTGGCTGAAGCAAAATGGCAGCAGCGGCAGCAAAGCTGCCTCTGTTTAAAAAAACCTGGACCTGGGCTAACTTCAGCCCACACTCCTTCAAGTCACAGCGAGCACAGCACAGAAAGTGCTGCCCCACAATGCTCCGCGGCACCTCATTTGCGGAGCATTGTGGGCAGCACTTTCTGTGCTGTGCTCACTGTGACTTGAAGGAGTGTGGGCTGAAGTTAGCCCAGGTCCAGGTCCAGGTTTCCTTCAACGGAGGCAGCTTCGCTGCTGCTGCCTGGTTTTAGTCACCGCTTCCATTAAAGGAGCGGGCGAGGCAGGAGTGCAAGTGTGGGTGGCTCCGTGTGCTGTCTTACAAACGGCCCCCTTTCTTCTGGGGGGCGTGGACGTTGACCATGCCTCCTGGGGGGATCCTGGCCACGTCATTGCCAGCTAGCCAATCGGGTGGCTGGGGTGCCCCCCCTAGCTTTGATCCTGGGTACGCCCATGGAGGGAGCATCTGATTGGCTCTGTTGCTGCTCCTGCGCTGCACTGAGCTCACTGCTGCCTTGTACCTCCCTCTCACTAACCAGAATCATTGAGCACAGGGTTGGGAAGCCAGTTCAGCAACCCAACTTCACCTGCACCACCTTGCCGGCATCTATTGCTGCTGATCAGGCAGTCTGAGTTTTGTAGGGGTTTGTTTTCTGTTCAGTTTCTATCCCACCAAGCTCAGTTCATCAACCATGGCCTCTAGTATGCCAAGGTCTTGATAATGTCTCCCACCCCCCTATCGCCCAGTATGGATGATCCAGGCACAGGCAGTGAAAAGCAGACCTTTATAGAAGCTCCCCTGGGTACCACTGAACATTGCTCTCATTAAAAGCTTGCGTCTCCCCAGGCTTGCCCATTTTCATTCTATGGGCAAGAGGTGGGCGCTTAGGTGACGTGAACTTAAAATGTCAGAGTCCGTGCTTAGATACAAAATAAAAGCATGTTCGATGTCCAGTTCAACAACTGATCTTTTTTTTTTTTTTTACCATGCGAGATGGGCAGTGAGGATCAAAGGGAAATCAACGTGTAGACGATGCGATAAAAATGGGGTATGATGGTGCTGAAGCCAAGCAATGTTGACAGCCATGGCAGGGAGTTGACATCCTGCTCCCTTTGCAACAGCTCAACGTCAGGCCCCTTCGGCTCACAGCAAACATGCAAAGCTACCACACATCGCAACATGCCACTGCAAGTAAAGGCAAACCAGGAAGACAAGAGTCAGACAAGGAACCAAATCTGACAGGAGCCACCAAGGTCAGAGTGTAAGAATCAGAAGAAGCAGAAAAGCCTATGAATTATAGCAGAGACCCAAATGCAGCAGAGCCATAAAGAAACATTAACACATATGCAAATTCTTTTACATATAGGCACATAGATCCCTTCAGATACAGTTAAGGACTGAATTTTCAGTTATCTGCTTTCAGCATCATGAGCATATTAGCAGTGTGGATCTGATTCACAAAACCATGTTGTTCTGTATGGGCAGGACCCACCAAATTATTTCTACAACTGCAAGGGTTCTTTGGGTTGCTTGATGGAACTTCCCTGGCCTGTCCCCCCACATTCTCCTAAATTTGTTCTGATCTCACTAATCCCTAGTCCAAGAAAGTTAGGAAGTTCAGCTAAATACATACACATTCAATCCACACTACAAGAAAAAGTCAATGTTGGAATAAAACGAGGGGGGGGCTGATTCATCCCCTTCAACATTCCTCAGATGAAAATAGCAACATTTCTAATTTCTGCCCACCAACTGACACTCCTTGACCCCCATTCCCCACCCACCGCAGACCATTTTCTATCACACCAATAGGACACAGCACACACACCCTCTGTCATAATCTCATTGCTGAGCAACCATGTGCAGAGCTCAGTGGAGTGGGAAGCCAGCCAGCCAGAAGCATCTCTGAGGTCTACTTGCCTGGAGGCAGAGTCAGCATCCAAAGCCAGGCCCAGTCCTACGGTCGGGCAAACCGCAATCCATGTGTTCAGATGGTCCAGGAGTCATGGAATCTGATGATCATGGGGGGTCAAGGGTCAAGATGAGCCGGAAGCAGTAAGGTCAGACAAGGAACTAAAAGCATTGTTGCCGGTCTCTGACTGCTGCTGGAAGCTCTGCTTAAGAAGGCTGAAGCCAGCTGGTTCTCATCAGCACCTTCTCCTCTGTGTCCTTGAAGGCTGATCAGGGGCATGTGGAGTCATTTTGCCTTCTCCCCCTTCAGGCTGCTATTTCACCATCCTGAGAAAATCTTTTAATCCTGATTTTACTTTATTTTATTCTTTGGTAGTTTTACAAAAAGTAAAACACACACCAACAAATAAATTTAGAAAGGGGCAAGGTTAGACACGGTCACACAAAGCATTTTTAAATATATAAAAAATTCAAGACCCTGCACTCTGTTTCATGTTTCTTCCCAGCCTGGGTGGCCCTGCCCTCTACCTGCCCCTCAGAGCTGACATGTCATGCAGGGTTGTGCCTCCGGGGCGGCAGCCTCTCCTCCTCCTCCTCACCCGCTCCCCAGCAGCCACCACAAGCTGCCCAAGAGAGGAGGCCATGAAGAGGCAAGGCAACAGGTTGCTTCTTCAAAGTTGCCATTGCTGCCACCGCCATCGCTCAGGACATGCACTGGATCGTCCTCCTCCCCGAGCTTGGTACTGACAGCTCTGGCAGGTGAAATATAGCCATTCCAGGATCAAATCAAAAGCTGTATGGCTTTCATAATTCTGGGACTGTCCCTGGAAAATTGGGACACTTGGAGGATATGATTTGGCAAAGTCACACCGACACTGAGCTCTGATGTTACAGCAACCACATAGTGTGGTTTCAGAGATGACCACAGGAACATAGGAAGCTGTTCTCTACCTTGTGAGACCCTAGTCAAAACAAAATAATAATAATAATAAAATCCTTCCAGTAGCACCTTAGAGACCAACTAAGTTTGTCATTGGTATGAGCTGTCGTGTGCATGCACACTTCTTCAGATACATCTACAACAACTGTCAACAGCTAGATCTCTTTTAGGCCTACCTGGAATTGTGTGCGTGTGTGTACCTGGGACGTTCTGCATACAAAGCATATGCTATACCACTGAACTAGTCCTTTCCCATTAGCCAGCCATGAACTTTTGACTTCTACCCATGGTGACGAAGAAAGCAACTGCCAGCAATGCGACTGGGAGAGAGCCCCAAACTGGTACTGGTTGTGCAATTGGCCTGAAAGATGCATAAATCAACTGTGGTTCATGACAGCCCATGCTGTTTCCCACTGTAACCATCTATTGTCTCAGTTCTTCCTGCTGTTCAAATTACCTTCCACATAACAAAATGTATTTGTGAAAGAAATGAATACTTCCTTGTCTTTCCCCTTTAAACTTTTGCCTTCTACTCTCATCCCCCCCCCTACAACTTTACTCTGAGCAGTTGTTCCCCCCTAAGATGTTTTACTCACTTCAGTTCTGTTGTTCATTTTCCCTCATTGCTGCTCAGCTTTTCCTCTCCTGGATTTTCTTCTTCTTCCAATTTGTATTGCATCAACTGTACTGTAAGTCACAGGAGAAGCTGTGTTTCTGTTTTGTTTTTCATACCTATCTTCCTTAAACTGAAAACGTCCCACTGTGCGAAAAACCTTTTTGAGCTACATGCAGCTGCAGACGCTTTGTGCATTTCCTCAATTAATAATTTTGCCTTTCAAATATAATAAAGGCGATATGCCTTTACTACTTCTTCCCTACCAACCTATTCATTGTTAGTAGTTGGCCACTTCAGCTGGTTTCCCCCTGGGGGGGCGGGAGGAGAAGGCAGGAACTCCATTAACCAGCCTTTCTTTCCATGTCAGAAAATTATGCCAAAATGTTTATTGAAACTTGGATAGACAAGGCAAATTTATGCTTGGGCAACCAAAGCGATTTTGCCTTATTAGGAAGGCACTTTAGCTCCTGGGCTACCTCCAAAATTACCATGTGATTGAAGCTTTACTGCTTCTTTATTTTTGCATCCAAAATGTCCATATGTCAAGTGCATATATTCCAGCTGAGATAACAAGGCTGTGGGAGGGGGGGAGGGGAGGAATAAAACTAATTCATTCTTTCACAGAAAATAATGCAACAGTGATGTGCCCTGTTCCAGAGTTTTTGATATTTTAGACACCCCAGAGGTTTTATTGTGACATTGCCAAAAAAACAAATGGATGGAGGCCTTTTGTTAATTGCTCCATTGTACTCACTCTTTATCTGGGGAGTTGATCAGTTAAAAGGGGAAATGGTTGATGGATATTTAGTGCAATCCTTTGCAGGACCAAGTATTGTAAGTCCCACTATATTCTGTCAAACCTACTCTCTCCAGCAACTGTGCATAGGGTTTCAGCCTGCCAACCTCTGTCTCTTGAGGATTATATTACCTAAAATACGTGTCTGTTGTGAGTTATTAGGGGGGGATTTCGGTCAGCCTCATCTCGCAACTGAAACTGACGACCATTTTGCCAGTTCTATTTTTATAATTCTGAGACGGGGTTCAGCGTCCTCATACAGAGATTGAAAGAATGATACCCAGAGGTTAGGTGGAATTTGTAAGGTTGGGGGGGGGGTTAGTCTTATGGGTGCCAGAAGCTACCAGTTTCCAGAATAATGTCTGATCTTTCTATTTTGCCGCACTAGTTAATTCCAACCAACATTTTCTGGTATAAGCGTTCTTTTGGTGAATGATTAGATCTTAGATTTTTTTAGGGCACGGACGGCAAGGTAAGCTTGCTGTCTAACTGAATTTTTCTAGGACTAATGACAAATTAAAATGGAGTGTCCCACTTGCTGTCTGCTCCTATTTCATTTTCGTTGTACATACCAAAGTTGAAATAATATAACCTGGGTACAATTAAATAGAACTTAATTCAATTGTACCCAGGTTATATTGTTTGTATTATTTCTTAAATTTAGATCTCACACCTTGCTCCAAAGCAGCCCAGGGCAGAACACATATAAAATAGCAGAATTATAATTTCTGGATGTTACAATGTATAATGTTAAAAACATTATAAAAAGAAAAAAGAAACCCAACTCGTTAAAAACAGGCTGCATTTTTATTGTCAGCTTAGGGCATCTACCCATTACAATATTTTGGAAGTATATTCCCTTTGCACTGGTGGTTAAGGCTTGCCAAAAATGCTGGTGCTCAAAACTCCTTCTGGTTTCAGCTCAGTCATAAAGCTCTTCCTACAAGCTGTGTGTCAGCTGCACCTCCTTGCTCCTGCCACAAAGAACACTACAATGAAAATAAAACAAGTATAAAAATGTTTCTCTAACTTTTCATTTCTGCAGATGTTCTCAAGTTGTTCTTTTAAAGGCGTCAATATAAAAGGAGAATGTACCAATTCTACTGACTTCATCGTGAGAAGTAACCATACCAATCACCAGACTGTAAAGTCAAATATTTTTTTTTCTGGGAGTGAGGGGACTCCTGCACTGCTTGCAAAGCTTCAGGCACAATCTGTTGATCATTTCTTATAGATTGATGACTCTGTAGGGTATGGCTCATGGGATGCAGCACTGATTTGCTCAAATAACTTTCTCAAGGCCACAAAATGAATCCAAGGCAGATGTGGGAATTTTTAACCCAGGCCTCCCAAAAGCAAGCCCAATTTCACAATTCAATTTATGCCAGCAAAATTCAGTTCCCAAGTAAGACAAACAACATTACTGCAGAAGTCCCATGCATATAATTGGCCAAGTAAACTCCAGTACAAGGAACAGGCTTGGCATATGGGAAGGGCTGGTTTTTATGATGGTGTATTGCATTGTGTTATGGTATATTCATGTACCACCTTTTGGACTAAAAGCCAAACTACATTCAGTTGTGAACACCACATTATATTTTAAAAAAAGAAAACACAACTTGAGGAAGTCTCCATAACAGTGAAAGAAGCCAAGTTATGTGATGAAAGGTTGGAGAAATGTTGTTTGCTTAGTTGGAGAAGAGAAGAGTGAGGTGTGACATGAGAGCAGTTTTCATAAAGGGCTGTCATGAAGAAGATGAAACAGACTCATTCTCTGTTGCTCCAGAGGGCAAGACTAGAACCAATGTTTGGAAAATTTGCTGGATTTCAGCTAAGCGTTAGGAGAATGCAGTAGCACAGAGTGCATTGGGAATGGTGGGTACCCTTCACTGGAGGTTTCTCTGCAGGGGTTGAATGGCTATTGTCCATGGAAGTGGTGGTGGCATTCTGAATTGCAGGCCCTGTGCTTAGTAGTGGGCTTATAATATCCAGACATCCCTTCCAAACACCGTTTCCCAATCGGGCATGCCCAGATCCTGAGATCTTCATCTAAGACCCTTCTCTGCATTCCTTCTCCAGTGGAGCAACAGAGGGTGGTGCTGAGAGATGAGACCTTATCTGTAGCAGCCCTCTATTTATGGAATGCCCTCCCTATGATACCTATCTGGCACCAATCATGCCAGGGAGGCTGGTGCCTAAGAGGAAATGGGGCGCTTTCCCACCAGCCTCAGTCTGCCCTCAACCAGCCACTTACAGCATGTCAGATATATCTGCCATGGGTACCAGTTCCACCTACCGTTGGTCTCTCTTCCACCAGTCCAAACATGTGCCAGCTACCACTGGTGCCCTTCTTGTCATCATTATAGCACGAGGCAAATTTCTCTTTGTTTTCCCAGGCATTTGGCAGCAGAAATGATATGACTGTACTGTTAACTCTGTGTTTAATGACACTTATGCAATCTTTTATTGTTCTTTTCACTTTGGCTGCAAATCAATTTGGGACTTTCTTGGTGAGAAGTGATGTGCACGTTTAATGAATAATAATAAATGAACCAAATCAGACCTAAACTCTATGATACAAGAAAACCTTGAGGCCTTTTATGCAAGCAAATATGCATGGGCAGGGTTTTAAGAAGTAAACCTGCATGCACCTTCCAATGATCTGACCAAGAAGTGTAAAGGCATTCACATACCTAACAAGCATTAGGTGCTTACCATGTTATTTTATAAATATGTATGTTATTATAATAATACTGTATCTCACTGTAAAACAGCATCTGACCTGTTATTCTGGCTGTGTTCTGGCTGTTCTGCACACATACACCATCAGAAGTAGATCCGTTTTTTTGCTATGGCTCTTTGTCTCTTGCTGTGTTGTGCATCTGGTTGTTGTTTAGTCATTTAGTCATGTCCGTCTCTTTGTGACCTCATGGACCATAGCACGCCAGGCACTCCTGTCTTCCACTGCCTCCCGCAGTTTGGTCAAACTCATGTTCGTAGCTTCAAGAACACTGTCCAACTATCTCGTCCTCTGTCCCTTCTCCTTGTGCCCTCCATCTTTCCCAACATCAGGGTCTTTTCCAGGGAGTCTTCTCTTCTCATGAGGTGGCCAAAGTATTGGAGCCTCAGCTTCAGGATCTGTCCTTCCAGTGAGCACTCAGGTGCATCTGGTAAAGAGGTAAAATTCCAGCAACAGCAATGCAAAGCTGTTGTTGTTTTTTAGTGTGGTGTCTGCCCTTGAAATTTTATCTGTATCTTCCAGAAACAGAGCTTGTGCGTGTTCCAATAAAGGACTGGATGGCTGATCTTGCATAGAGATAGATTTATCATAACATGGAGGTGAACCTGCAAAACCATGGGCTTTTCAGATTCGATTTCAATGTCTTTCTTCACTGATATCTGACACCAGAAAGGTACCATTTACCTTCATATTTTCACAATTTAATTAGTTGTTAATATACTGGGATAGGAGGAGATGAAACATCAGTGCAGAAGACAGTGTCATCATTCATGTTCCAACTTTCTATACACAAAAATCACCTGGGACCAAAAGAAAAAGAAAATCCACCTAAAAGAAAACCAACTGAATTTTACATGGGGCTTGTTTCTTGTCACCACCAATGTAAAGTTAGGAACACACACACACACACACACACACACACACACACACCCCTATATATACATCTACCTGTATATATATAATCTGATCCAATTGTGCAGGCGTGGTTCCTTGTCCCAGCTACTGTGAAAGTATTAGGATTTAAAACAAGGATTGGGGTTTGAAACAAACCAACCAACTTTTTGCAACGAAAACTGGTCCAGGAAAACTGCCTTAAATGTGATATTCAGGTGCAATACATATTTTTTTCAGAGCAATCCTTACCTGCTTTGCACCAGGCTATTTGGGGGGGGGGGTTGAACTTGTGGAAAGAGCATGAAACTGCCAATCTTTCCCCAGCCAGCACCTGCTGAGTGATGCCAGGGCAGATCTCCTCCTGCCAGCTCCAGAACAGGGCTGAGTTGTCCTGGAGTCTACTGTATTGTGAGTCAGTCCTGCTGCCATCAGATGATGGTGTCAGGCCTAATCTGGGTCCAATCACTGCTCTAGCTTCTAGCTGATGTCACAATCCTCCTGCCACTCCACCTTCTATCACATATAGCAGTGTATAGCATGGCTGTGGATGTGGTAAGAAACACACACACACACACACCAAAAAACCCTATTTGTGTTGTGCTTTTCAGGAATCTGTGCTAGTGACATAACTATTCCCCCCTACACTCCAAATTTGGCATCAGCCATTGCTCATACCTCTACTAAAATATCCTATAAGTAATAATATAATTAACGAGCTACATCAATTATACCTCTTTTGTTTCTCTTATCTAAGGAGCAGGTGTGCCATTTACATTGCAGATTAACATTTGCTATAGTGGATTGTCAATCTGGGTTTCCGTCATTCATGAACACCGCCTCTGGCAATCTTCAACGGGTTCTTTTCTTAGCAGGTGAGATTCTGCCTGCCGCGTCACAGGCATTCTCACATCTCACTGACTGTTAAGACAGTAGAAATGGAATAGTAATTGGGCAACAACTTCCTCCTCAGATAGGTAGACGTGGTTCCAACTTTTTGCACTTTCACATATGGGACATAACTTTGGAAAGATTATATATATATATATATATATATATATATATATATATATAGCACTGAGTCTTCAAAACCCATTCACCTTAAGAAACATATAAGCAGCTCAGCTCTTTGCCTATTTATTCAACAGCAAATTCCGGTGAGCTTAATAAGAATTATTCCCATGAAAACATGCTGGGGATTTCAGCCTTATTCCCCCCCCCCTCCCATTGCATATTTCCCCCCTTTAAAAAAGTTGTGGCTGTCAAGTGTTTCTTTCCCCGGAGTCTGCTCCTGGGTACTTGATTTGAGTGGGCACTGGACCACATATGATAGCTGCAGTCTTAGCCTCCATGAATATTTTCTTGAAATAAAATGCAACAAAAGTTCGTGTTCTGATGCATTGCTGGTAATAAATAGTGCTCCTCCCCCCCCCCAAAAAACCCCTTACTACTACTACTACTACTACTACTACCACCACCACCACCATGGCTATTGAGGGGATTGTACCAAAGGCTCCAGCTCTGGAAATTTCTTCCCACTGAACATAACACTTTTGAGTCAGTGATTTTATTCAGGGCTGTTGCAAGAGATAAAAGAGTTCAAGTCTTGCTTGTGAAAAAAATCACTCCCATTGTGTTCCATGTGCTTCCTCTCAAGGAAGGATGCACAGGGCTTTATTTGTCTTGTTCACACGTTGTTGTTGTTGTTGTTGTTGTTGTTGTTGTTGTTGTTGTTGTTATTTCTCATCATTAAATACAATGCCTGCCCTTCTCTAGCAGGTCCCCAGGTTAACCACAACTGTTTAAAATTTATAATTAAAAACAGAACATATTACGTTCACAAGAATAAGAATAAGGCCCCTGAAATCACATATCTCAGGTGTCAAAACCAAAGGTAAAGACTTGTACCGGTATCTTCAGCATTGACCAAAAGTTGTACAGTGAAGAAGTCAGATACAGTAGAACCTCGAGTTGCGGATGTAATCCGTCCTGGAGGCACATCTGCAACTTGAAGCGTTCGCATCAATAAGTGTTGTGTCTGCGCATGCGCTGTGCACGATTTAGCGCTTCTGTCATGCGCGAGTGGCAAACCCGGAAGTAACCCATTCTGGTACTTCCGGGTTGCCACCGGACACAACTTGAAAAGATGTAACCTGAAGCGGACACAATATGAGGTATGACTGTACAGCTTTGTAGGGAGAGCATTACAGTACACAGGTTATGGGGCTGCCTCAGATAATGCCCTCTACTGGGTTGCTACCACCACATATCTTCTGAGGGAGGTGAAACTGCCAAGAGGGCCTCTTCTGCTGAGGATGATACCTGAGGGGGTCTGTAAGTATTTGAGATACTTAGGGCCTAAGTCAGTTGAGAGCTTTGAATGTGAGCACCATAAACTGGGTCTATATTACCCTGAACAAAGGTACAAGCTACACATCTATAAAGGTTTGTGTGAAAGAGTGCACACTCATTGTATCTGTGTACACTCATTGAATGTAACACGTCAACACCCCTGTTGTCATCTCACAAACAAAAGTGTGGTGGGTGTTTGGTTCCAATGGATTGTATTATACAAAGAAAAAAAGAAGTTAACGAAAAGCACAATACCTGGATCCAAGCTATTTGGAAGCTATGAAAGTATTCACTGTAGCCCTGAGTCAAGCACTCCTTCCAACTTTATTTAAGAGTATTTTTATATTGAATTCTAATCACCATGTTTCTCACCTCCTAACCTGCTTGGGAAATAAACAGCATGCTTCCAAAGTACAGGCACCGAGAAAAATTTGCCAATTGTCCATTAGAGGATTATACTTTTGTGGTAGCTGTCATTAGTTGCCCTTTCTAAGTGATGTGACATTTCAAAATTGATGGATTGTTGTGAGCACATGTATGCACCATGTTGCCTTGGTTCGTTTGTTTTCAAGCATTACTGAGAAGAAAGAGCTTGATTGTTATTAGTTTTTTTAGTCTTTTTTTAAAAAAAATTCGGCATGCCTGCAAAAGAGCCCAATAACAAACATTAGTACAGATGGAAAGCCTCAGAACCATTCTTCACAAATGAATGGATTCTGATTATGGGAGCTTGACTGTTTTGGGAACAATACAGCAGGTTTATGAAAGATTATGTTGCCTCAGTTGTCTGTGGAGTTTTGGCATTTGGTCCTGATTCTGTTTTTTTTGTTTTTTTTCGTTTTGTTTTTGCCTAAGCCTTTGGAGAGCTGCTTTGAACAGGAAGCCTTCCATGGGACCACAGCCTTATTGGGCCTATTGATTCATGACTTGCCTTTCTGATTTGAGACTAGCATACACTTGCAGTAGAATGAGGTGGGAGAATGGACTGTGATCGTTCAGACTGGGTGGGGTCTTGCCACATTTTAAAATGATCCTTGCTGTAAAAACCAGTATCCAATCTGCCTGCAAGTTGAAGCAACCACAGTAGGGAAAATGATGTACTACAAAATTCCCCCCTGGTGTGCTTCATCTTCTTCTTTTTCAATTTATTTTATCATTTTTTCGATACGAACATCAACCACAAAAGACACATACAGTGGTACCTCGGTTTATGAACACAATTGGTTCCGGAAGTCTGTTCATGAACTGAAGCATTCATAAACTGAAGTGAACTTTCCCAAATTGGCAACAATATCTGCAAGAATAAGAGGGCATACCAGACAGAAGGCTAAAAAGGAATGGGAGATCTTTAAAGAATATTTGACGAAAAATGGAATATCGAAAACCCTAATAGCAGACTTAGGCTGAATCTTGTTTAAGATATAAGGAAAACTTAATAAACACTATATTCACTAATGTGCGATAATTTAAGAATAATATAAATTGCAAACGGAACAATTGGAAGATGACTTTTAATATTTTTGTTTTGTATATATACAGATATATTTGCTTCTTTTTTTCTTTTCTTTTTCTTTTTGTCTTTTTCTCCCCCCCCTTCTTTCTTCTTCTCTTTTGCTTTTTGTATATGCTTGTACTTTTATAATTTTGAGAGCTATGAATGGCGTACATGTAGGTACTACCTGAATCTACAATTTTTAAAACAATAAAGAATTTTGCACAAAAAAAGAGTAAGTAATGGAAAGTGGATTAATCCGTTCCAGACGGGTCCGCGGAGTACTCAACCTGAAGCGTACTTAACCCGAAGCATGGGTGTAATTGGTTCCGGAAGTCTGTTCATAAACTGAAGCGTTCATAAACTGAAGCGAACTTTCCCATTGAAAGTAATGGAAAGTGAATTAATCCATTCCAGATGGGTCCGCGGCTTTTGTAAACCAAAAATTCGTAAACCAAGGTGTTCATAAACCGAGGTTCCACTGTACAACAAAAACCATAATAACAACAATACACAATTTGAAAATTCAGATTTGAATACACTGATATACCTATGACTACACCCTTTTAAAAC
Organism: Zootoca vivipara; assembly: GCF_965207765.1. Classification (NCBI taxonomy): domain Eukaryota; kingdom Metazoa; phylum Chordata; class Lepidosauria; order Squamata; family Lacertidae; genus Zootoca; species Zootoca vivipara. Next base: position 13,703,836 of record NC_142583.1, on the reverse strand, counting down.
AATATTTTCCCACCTCCCTCTCCTCCCCCTACTTCCCACCACTATCCGCCTTATCGCTTAAATATTCGTTCCAGATTTCTTCATATTTATCCATTCTTATTTTGTGTCGACATGCAATTCGTTTGTATGTAGCTAATCTGTCCATATTATCAATCCATGTGCTCAAAGGAATCTTTTTGCGGCTCTTCCAATTCATCAAAACAAGTCTTTTTGCTTCTAATATAGCACGGTACATCCATTTTTTTTGACCCCTTGAAATCTCCCATGTTACTGGAATATAATTTAGAATTAAATTAAATTCCCCTAAATAACAATTTCTTTTTATTACTCTTGCTATAAATATCCTCACCTCGCACCAGAATGATCTTATCATTGGGCAGTTAATCAACATATGTACTAAGTTCGCATTTTTACTCCCACATCTCCAGCAGTTGTCTGCATTTGTTATTTTCTTCTGGTATAGTTTTGCTGTTATAGCAGGGGCACCACTTCCCAGTGGTGGAGGCCAGTAATCTGAACCTTGTGTTGATATATATGAGCTTTCCCCACCAAGAATGTGTTTCAAAGTTTTACTGCAGAACAGTCTTAAATACTAGTTACATATCATGAACAAAATAACAGAGTAATATATTGCAAACAAGCAGTGTGGTTCATAATCATATATTTTTATGTTGGACTAGCTGGCCCTGCAAAAAGGGACCCAAGTGGCGCTGTGGGTTAAACCACAGAGTCTAGGGCTTGCTGATCAGAAGGTCAGCGGTTTGAATCCCTGCAACGGGGTGAGCTCCCGTTGCTCAGTCCCAGCTCCTGCCCACCTAGCAGTTCGAAAGCACATCAAAGTGCAAGTAGATAAATAGGGACTGCTCCGGCGGGAAGGTAAATGGCGTTTCCATGTGCTGCTCTGCTTCGACAGAAGCAGCTTTGTCATGCTGGCCACATGACCCGGAAACTAACTGTGGACAAACGCCAGCTCCCTCGGCCTATAGAGCGAGATGAGCGCCGCAACCCCAGAGTCGGACACGACTGGACCTGATGGTCAGGGGCCCCTTAACCTTTACCTTTACCTGGCCCTGCTACACATTGCCGTGGCTAATCCCTGTGACTGCCACTACCCTGTGTCGATCCAAGACGTATCCCCCCTCCCCCCCTCCCCCGGGTTTTCCCTGTGATTCCCCCCCAAGCTGTCCCGACCCATGATGTATCACACCCCCTCTTCCCCCCGCCCCCGGCTCATCCATGTGATTGGTCCCACCGTCTCCTGACCTATCCCGTTCCCTCCTCCCCCCAGCCCCCACCCAGGTGAGTCAGTACCTCCATTCAGCCTAGTCTGTAAAGGCTTCGGCATAGTATGTAAATGGCAGCTGAGGTACTGTTGAGAGGGAAGGTTCTATAGGTGTAGTACCAGTGTACCCGCCGCTAGAGGGCACTGGTTTGCAACCTTGTTCTTTACCCAGCATGCACTTTTGGTTGAGTGGTGCATTCTGGAACAGGGGGTTTGAGGGTTTCACCTGGCGGAGGTGTGGCATCTGACTTTGAAAACCTTATAAGAGCCTTCGGACATTTGCTTTGGACGTTCTGTTCAAATTTGAACGCAATCGGTGAAGCGGTTTCGGAGAAAAGTGGATAATAACCCACATGCCCAGTTTACATTTTTGTATATAGAGATGGTCAGTCTCTCTTCCACAGTGATTGATATTTGTACAGCCATCATCAGCTAAGGTCCTTACTTATATGAGATATAAACCCAATCTCAGACTGGCACACATATTTGCACACAAATGCATATACTGCACATTAGCATAAGCATCAGAGTTCGCAGTGCTAACCTTAACAATGTTTCCTCTCCTGGATATTTGTATTACCTTGTGACACACCTATTACAATTGCAGGTTTACAGAAGGCCTCCACGAGGCAGTGCAGATGTTCCCCAGTAAGGATGTTGATAAAGTTGGCATCTTTCAAAAAGATGTTCTCTACTCCCAGTTTAAAATGCAAATGATTAAAATGGAAACATCCCAGCTGATTATAGAAGGTATTGATAAAGCATGGACAGCTGTAAAGAAGTGAGGCAAGGACAGTGACACGGTAGATATTTTTTTCTCAGTGATAAGATAAACCTGCAGGTGAGCCTACCGAACACAAAATCCACCTTTGTCAGACATTGCATAATCCCACACAATACTGCTAGAGCGTGACTTTGGTGACAGAATTTCTGGATTCAAAACGCTATGATGATGACCTTGTGCTGGCTAGTGCAAAGTTTCCGTCTTTTTTTTGTAAATGTTCTATTTTCTGCATAAATGTGGGAAATGTGGCAGCAAAATCAAAGCGGCCCACAGTTTTGCTAAATATCCTCAAATGTGTGATCAATGAGGACACAGGCCACCAACCTAGGCAGCTTTAAAGAGGGATTGAACAAATCCATTGAGGGTGAGGCTATCAGTGACTACACAAGTCCTGATGATTCCAATATCATAAGCAGTATGCCTCTGGATACCAGTTTCTGAAATTGTGAGTGGGAGGTGCTCATGATAATCTGTGTTCTGGGTTTGTTCCCCTTGTGGACATCATGTTGGGATAGGTAGGTCTTTGGTTTGATCCAGCAAAACTCTTCTTAGCTTTTTAAGGGCCGGATTTAGGTTTGATGAGGCCCTAAGCTACTGAAGGTAATGGGACCCTTTATATGTCCAGCTGTCCTTTGTCAACAACAAATTATCACTGTTTTTTTGTGTTGAATATATGCTATATGGTAATTTATGGACCTAATAGGTATCTAAAGCCATTTGCACATATCAAAATATGTATTTTATCAAAGTAATTGTTGAACTGAAATACAATTAAGAAGTATATTAATAGTGAAATAATTATTAAGCTCTAACTTAAAATGATTTTTTTATTCATAACAAACTTAATAATGCTATTTGGCATTTGGCAATAACAAAAGTTCCTTTAGAAACACAATTTACAAAGACTCATAATCTAGTCTCTAGAAACTTGCTATAACATGAAATAATAATACAGTGGTAGCTTGACTTACAAAGACGATTCGTTCCACGGCCGTCTTCGTAAGTTGAAGTCTTCGGTTGTCGAAGCGCTGCTTCTGTGCATGCGCAAAGCGCAATTTCACGCTTCTGTGCATGCACCGACCGTGCGCGCCCCTTCGTGCAGGTGCAGAGCGCACGCGGCGAAAAGACTTCCAGGGTTGTCGACTTCGGAAGTCGAAACCTTCAGAAGTCGAATCATTTGGATGTTGAGGTACCACTGTAGGTGTAAATATAGGATGCAAACTACTAATAATTATAAATGGCAGAATGTAGGCACCCTATATATAGAAATGATCAAACCAGTGATACCATATTTTAGGGGGCAGGCTAGCAGGCAGGGCCCATTACTTTCATCAAAGGAGCCTACACAACACAAAACACTGTTGCTGTATGTAGGTTTTATTTTATTTGTTTTTTTATCTTATATTTTGGAAATGTACATCCAGGTTTTATTCTTTGATTTTTTTTGGGGGGGGGGCAAGAGAGTGGGGCCCTAAGCTATAGCTTGTTTAGCTTATAAGTAGATCTGGCACTGGATCTTTCTCAAATGCTGTTCTGATCGCCTGTCTCCAATTGATCATAAATCTGATGCATACATATTTGTCAAAACCCTGAAATGGAAATATGGCTGATAAATGTGACACAGCGGAATGGGTCCGTAAGAGAAATTTGCACAGTGTCATTGGTAACCCCCCCCCCATTTTTTTTGTTGGGTTCAGATCAACACACTTCATAACCTTTGCCATCATAAAAACAAGCAAACATAGCAATCATATATGGACAGCATGCTGTGCCACAGACCTTCACGATTTATTGTGTCAAAGGACATTGGCTAATCCACAGGAATTCATAGTCCACTCACAGGCCTCTTCTTGAATTTTTTGCACTGCAAAAATAATGCCCAATAAAAACTAATTTCAGTCATATAGTACTATATTTCACCCTACAGTCCTTTATGGAGTTTGCAGCTGAGCTAGATAAATAATTCTTCGGCAAAAGACTTGTGTCACCTACTAATCAATATCGAAGATAACTAGCTAACCCAGGGGGGCAGTCCACTGTCCCTCAGACCTTGTGGGGGGTTGGACTATATTTAGAGGGGGGGGATATGAACGAATTCCTATGCCCCACAAATAACCCAGAGATGCATTTTAAACAAAAGCACACATTCTACTCATGTAAAAACACACTGATTCCTGGACCATCTGTGGGCCGGATTTAGAAGGTGATTGGGCCGGATCTGGCCCATGGGCCTTAGGTTGCCTACCCATAAGCTAACCTGTTCCAAAAGATTCTAATATGAACTGACCTTATCACCAGCTCCTGAACTAATGTGCAGATCAGAAAGGAGCTGTCCACTGAATTTTGCATTCCTCCGAATGTTGTGACACAACCCCTTGCTCTCAAAATGTCGAAAAAGCATGTTTTGAGGCAAAAAAGAAAAAAGAAAAAAGAAGCAGTTTAAAAATGTGTATTTTGAGAGAATACACTGGGGGGGAACTGGATGCAAATTAATGTGACGATGTAATCTAAACACATTTGAAAGTGACATGGACTGAAAATAGATTGATTTGTTCATCCCTACATGTATGCTAGCCCACAAGGAAGATGTTTTCACTCTGTGACAATTAGCTATTCTGGTCAGTAATAATTTATCTGTAATTTCTCAGCTGAGTTGCCACCTGAATTTACTTTATTTCTGGTAAGTTAGACCCCCTATTACAAATCTTCAGGTTACTATTCCATGTTTATCAATTTGCCCAGTGCACAAAAATGATAATGTGTGCTGTGTATCGAAGAGTGTCTAGGCTATTAGGAAGAGATGAAATCCTTTTTAGAAACGCCAACAACTACTGCTTTAAATTGGAATGAATTTCTACAGGGCACGCATATAAGTTAAGCTAAAGTTAATTTAGTTTGGCAGATAGAATATGTAGGAAAATCATCTAACTTTAAGTTTGCATTAATGCAGTTCTCCAAACTTTGTGCATAAAAGTATGAATAAGGTAGGAATTTTAGTATAGGGCTGTTCCTGTGCTCTTTGGCTATTGGGGGGAGCAGATGTATGGACACCACCCACAAAATCTCCATCACTGCCCAGTCCAGCGCTTGTGTTGAGTGCTAAGATCCAATGGGAAGCTTCTTAAGTGCATTTGGTTTGATGCACTTAGAAGCCTTTTTTTGTTTCAGAACCCATAGGCTCCTGACAGAACCATCAATGACCAGAGAGAGATGTTGCGGCAGCTCCTCCCCAACCTTCCCTTGGTTTAAAAAAAGATCTGTGCACTCCGAGGGAAGGCAGAACTGACAGAGCAGCCATTTCCAGACCATGAATGGACCTGAGGGAGAGGAGAGACGAGGGATCCTTGACCAGAGAACTTGTGTCATCAACTCCTGGATGGCCTGATTTTTCTTCCTTCTTTCTGGAAATAAGCAACATGGAAATGAGCACTAAACTCTAGCGAGATTCCACTATATTTGAAGAAGGCTTTACATTGTGCGAAAGATCACATTGCGAGCAAAAATTAACTGGTGAGCAAACATCAGGAAGATGGAATAAAGCACTGTCTGCATGGAACCTAACTATTTTTTTTCATGAGCTGGGGGGGGGGGAGGACTGATGTTTTCCTATCATGCAAAGTCATTAACAATAGCTTACTGTGAATGAAAAATATACAAGAGCACAACTGGCTCACTCCTGTCTCACTCCACACTCCACACACATCGTTTGCTTCTCTCCAGTCAAACCACAATGCTAAACCAATGGGTTTTCTTGGTTCACCAAAGGCCAGCTCACATGACACAATAAACCAAAGCCAAAAGCGGGGTGGGGTGGGGTGGGGTGGCAAAACACAAAGGAAGTGATACAGTGATGCTACTGCTTCATGGTAAGCCATGGTTTATTTGATGTGCAAGTAGGGTGTTAATATGTGGATGTGTGCCACAGATCAAAAATAATGAATGCTGTGGTTTCGATAAGATTTGGTTTGGGTGCACTCTTCTCTTTTGGAAAATGCGCAAGTTTTCTACTTATGTGGGGTCATTTTTAGACCAATCTTCCTCCATTTTCTTCTCAATATGTCTTCCTACACACACACACACACACACACACACACACACACACACACACACACACACTTTGTTATTACTGTATTTGCTTAGCGTCCAGTACTGGGAAATGTGAAACCTCTTGAACATTTTGCTATCTATGGCATCCCTTGGGCGTTCCTCCTGAGAAGGAATCTCCAAATTCACCAATAATTTTACTTTGGCAAAATTTAGTGACAATCTAGAGATGTGGAGGCATCCTTCCATGGACTTTTAGACATTGTGCAGTCACACATCTGAGGCGTCCCTCAAAAGCCTTGCATGTTTTACCAGAGGAAGAGTTTCCAAATCTGGTTCAGACTTTGATCTCTGAGTGACGTCTTTCATGGTCTCTTCTGCACTGGCAATGGGCTTATGCAGGTCACCTCCTGTCTGCAGCCAGCCTTTGTTCCTTCTTGATTAGCTTGCCCCACTTGTGCTATTTCTAGTGTTTGCAACTGTGTTTCACCCCAGAATTGAGCAGCTGTCCTTTAGAGTACTGGGATAAGCCCCTAAGGGACTAGTAATGACATCAGCCATTTCCTAAATAGCCGGAACACAGCTCTGTTGGAGGGAAGCATTATAGAGATGAATAATCACTAGTGACAAATCCTTGCAATATATTTCAACATCTAATTAGGGATGTTGTCACAGCTAGTGGCAGTTCTTCTTTGTAAAGCTTGCATGAGAAGTATCTCCTCTCTCCTCGGCACAAGGCACTGTGGCTGACAGACCAGAAGCAGGTGATGTCTCAGGGGTCAGTGTACAGCTGCCCAGAACAGTGAAGGAATGATTAAACGTCTTCTGTCTCGGTGGGAAGGATGTTCTCCGACTAATCCTAGTGAGATTTTGCCCTGTCATTCTTTCATTATATATAAAAAAGCATGCTTGTGTACATGATATCTTATCTCTAAAATGGAAAGATCCAATATTGCAATGGTAGCTTGCTTGTCTGTTTTTACATTTTCAATAGAGAATTCAACATATCGTTGTCGGGTAAACTTGGGGAGCGAACAAATGAGCCTAGAGGGAACAATCAGTTTCATCTATATTATCATTCCTCCCTCACAATCTAAGCATCTTACTTAGAGAATGTCAGACCTTGCCATTAGTGGGGAGCAGGTCTGCTCCCTCCCAGAAGAAGCTAGAATTAGGTCATTGAGAGACAATGGAGTGTGCCACCAGGACTGAACTCAAACCACTGGAGAATCACAGCATGTGCTATGGCTGCAGGGACCCATAACATGTAACTGCTCCCTCCTTCATTGTTTCTGCTGTATCAGCAGCACTGAAGTGACCCCTCCAAGGTGCAAGCCTAGGGAATGTGTATGGAGGTCCTGGGCTGCCCAGACACACAGCCCATCTTGGCTTCACTGATGTTGTCGGAAGGAAAGCAAAGCAATACATTTGGCACCAGCTTGGCTGCTGGAGTTGCCAGAGGGAGGCATACAAGGTGCCATCTGTCAGGAGTCCAGTTCCCGGCTTGATAACACAGTGAGTGTTGTTAATTAAAAAAGGATGCTTTTTTGTCAAAACAAACAGATATCTCTGGATGGCTTTAACACAGCCTACGCCACCATCACTCAAGATGACCCTTCTGAGGACTGCTTCCGGCATGACCAGCAGCAACTGAACTTTCGCTTCATACATCTTTTGTTTGGCTTTCTATCTTGCAGCCCTCCCATTCGTCAAGACCTCAGACTGACTGGGTCAGCTCCCTCCTCTACCCCCTTCTCTGTGAGGTTGTCTCTTAATGCTTTTCCGCCTGCTTGTGTTTCTGGCGAGCTTTGCCCATGTTCTAGCTTGCTCTCCGCCATTCCCTTATCAGTCGGCATTCCAAGGGGCGGGGGAGTTGGCACTAGCTGGTGCTTATCCTGCATGGGAGTTAACCCTCACTGTTCCTGGCTGCTTTCTTCAGTTGGCAGTAACCCTTCCCTGAGAGCTGGCTCATTCATGACACCATCCAACTATCCTAGGGACTCCACTATGGATTGGGGTAGGGTTTACTCTTTTAGCCCTTTCTTCTCCCAGAGATGTCCCAAAGCCTTTCTCATGAATGTGTATAGCCACAAGGCAGCAGAGGTTTAGGGTCAGAGTTTTCATTCTCCTAGAGGGGCTACCTTCCCATCCACTCAGCTGTACACACAGCCAATCGGAAGGGGTAATGTTGGTATAAACGTCTTTGCCATCTGCCCCTCCCTCAGCTGCATTTGGCATGGCAAACCAGCTGTCCATGCTATGGACTGTTTGGGCTTCAGGTGAGTTTGCTGCCTGGGAGGTAGATTTTGGGGGAAAGGGATCATTCTGTTGTAAAGCGCAGCACTGGCCTGTTTGAAAGCCCTTTTAAACACTCTAAACAGTTTTTGGAAATTAAAGGAGCAGCACTGGGAGGGGAAAATCATTGCTAAAATGGAGACTCCTTCCCTCCCTTTTAAAAGTGGTTTTGGTGGAAACTGCTCTCCCCTCCCAGAGTTAGGAACATTCTCACCACCAATAAGTTGATGGGCCATGAACGGCATGGCATGTCTTGCTCTAGTGAAAGAACAACAAGGAGCTCACTTAAAGTTCCTGGTTGTTACTTTGAAGCCCTGCCCTTAACTGCTCCAAACACATCAGGTACCAGGGGTTAGGGTTAGGGGTATGGCAGGCATGGAACACCCCAAACAGCCTTGCAGACCAATTGGGGAGGCCTAGTGATCAAAGTTTGGCCTGCAGGTCAGAGATCCCCCATTCCTGGACTAGACTGAGCCTTGAGCCAGGCAGGTTTGCCCAAGTTTGGAACCAAAGGTGCTGTTCATGCATGTTTATTTCCTGCTGCAGAACTTTAGGTAAGATAGCCTTGACCCTTTTACCCAACTTATTTTCCTTACATCTTCATTCTGGTGGTGGTGAATTGAAAAGACATTTAACAGCGTTGAAGGCATAGATTAGGTCAGATGTTTCAAGAACCTTGCTAGATAAAAGGAACAGAAGTTTCTCATTTTTGGCTCTGGAGCAAAGTGTGCTTTCTGAAAGCCCCAAGTCTGGTCATATAACAAAGTCTGCATCTTTATTCTGAGTTAGAAGGGGCCAAATGCTTTTTGACATTCTTGTTTGGGCTTAAAGACCTCATGTGGAGAGATGTCACAATTCCCGACAAATGCAATTATACTTTTTACCACAAGTTTAAATGAGATGATTGCTATCCTCTCAAAAAAACAACAACCCATATTTCTCAGACACAATATGTATGTAGACACACGCGGCGCCATGATGAGAACCTTTAATTTCATATATTTATACATTTGTTCTTCACCTTGCTCTTCAGGTTCTTCTGGAAAATAGACTTGGGCCTAATCCTCTGTTTTTAACAGCAGGAAGTGCTAATGGTTGTGGGTTAAAATGCAGCTCTAGAAGCTACTTCTTAGTGACCCTCACTTGGTTCATGAGAATATTGCAAAAATAATACAGTGATACCTCGGGTTAGAAACTCTTCGGGTTACTCGTTTTCAGGTTGTGGACTGTGGGAAACCCGGAAGTATGGGAAAGGGTTACTTCCTGGTCTTGCTGCTTGCACGTGCGCAGAAGTGGTAAATCATGCTTTGTGCATGCGCAAAAGCGCCAATTCGTGCCATACATGTGCGCAGACACGGCGCTGCAGGCTACGAACGCTGTGGGTTGTGGATGTGCTTCCATCACGGATTACGTCCACAAGCCAAGGTTCCACTGTAATAGATATAAATTCCCATAATACCCCACACAAGCAGTCTGCACCAGGAGCACATTCAGCAACAGAGTACTGAAATAAAGTCTTCATAATGCACTGCAGCCTGACAAGAAGGGTTTTATAGAACTAAGACTTCAGGGTGAAAAGGCTTTCTCACTTCCTTTGCTAGTTTTTAACTTGCAGAATGTCCTTAAAGTTGAATTTAGATCCTTGCCTACAGTTTAAAAATTCAGCCATATGATCAGCCGCGAAGGGGGGGGGGCAATGTTTCTGTTCATGGACCACTGCATCTTCACAGAACTCAAAACTTCCACCGACTGAGCCTTTATCCAGAGTTTGTTTATATTGTTTCCATCCCTGTCATTCACATATCAAACCACAAATAGAGCATAGACTGCATTGCAATGGGAACATTTCAAAGTTTTATATTCTTTAAGGGGGGGGGGGAAGACAGGATGAAGAAAGAAGGCAAGATTTTTAAATTTTATTTTCAAACGCGCACTTCTTTCTTGCATGCTGGCTGTTTTTTCTCCTAATAGCTTGTTATGAACTATTAAGATAAAGCTATTAAGGGTGGAATTCAACATTGTGCAAAGGTAACTGCTTGCCAGACAGAACGGCCACTCATTTCCTCCCTCTGCTCTGTTTAAGGGTTGTCCCAAGAAGACTTGGGGAAGGTATGAAGGTAAAACACAGGAAGAGCACTGGCTTCCACAAGCACAATTTGGTTGAATCAAGCCTTTAAAAAAATAAAAAAATAATGAATGCTGTTGGGTGAATCCATCACTGATATTCCTATATGCTTTTTTTTGGGGGGGGAAGGGATAAAATGTTGATTTCTCTTTCTTCAATATATTTCAAGTATTTAAGTTATATACCACATTCTTCCAGGATGTGGACATGGGGCAAATGAGCAAATTCTATTCCTGTTTCCATTTTTCTTCTGAGTTTGCTGAAACCCTAGTTAAGTTGCTGAACCCTTCATCAATAGAAGCCAACTACTATTAAAGACCAACTAAACAAGGAACACTCGACACCTGAAGAAGAAAATCAGAAGAAGAAAATCATGTGGGAGGGTTGTGTGTGTGTGTGTGTGTACTGATCTAGAAGTGAGGTCAGGGCCGCCCCTACGGCCAGGCTGGGTGGCGCAGGGCACCAGAGCGCGTGGCCCCGCCAGGGGGGCGCCGCGAGCTGCGCCAGCCCGCTGGCCGGCCGGTCTGCCGGTCCGCCGCGCAGCTGCGCCCAGCTGTGCCTGCCTGCCCGCCGTGCAGCAGCGCCTGTGGCAGCCGCGCTGTGCCTGCCCGCCCACCACACTGGGAAACGGGGTGGGGGGGCGCCGGAGGGATCCATCGCACCACGGCACCAGGGGCGCTTAAGACGGCCCTGAGTGAGGTGGAGAAAGTTTAATGTAGTTTGAAGTTTTAATGCTCGGGCAGATCCTTGCTGTCCACACATCTTGTTCTACCAAATCCTGAGAGATCCACCTGGGCTGTTTTTTCTCCCCGTGGCCATGCAATATGAAAGAAATAAGATAATGTCCAATTCTATGGGATAATTATAAGAGTAAGTAGTACTATCCTGATTTATTTCAATACAGCAGCATCAAATGTTTTCCATTTTCACAGCGAAGTTGGGTAGAAGTCTGAGAGTTAAAACACCAGACATTGTCTGATGTGTTTAAAAAGATGCTACGAAGTATCTTTCCATCCAAAGCTCACAAACCCAACAGTTTATGCAGAACGAATTTGTGAAAACATGAAATAAAATATGGCCTTTCAAAGCGTAGGCCTTAGTAAGATTCCTAATTAAAGCACAAAGCAGAACTTAAGTAAAGGGCTATACATCATTTCCAACTTTCCCTTTTATCACTACATTTTTCACTCGGTTCCAGCCAGGATCTGAAACAACAAGCTGTCAGAATAAAAAGTGACACTGTGCACTAAAGAGAAATTGATGCAAGGATTGATTCAATAACGTGATACTCCTGTGTCATTTTCTCAGACTTTATGAAAGACTTTGGGCTTTGGTTCAGATAAAATTCTTGCAATTAAGGGAGAAAAAGTAACTTTCTGCCTGCTTATATGCTCAAATCATTCAACTCTTTCATAGAATCATAGGATCATAGAGTTGGAAGAGACCACAAGGGCCATCCAGTCCAACCCCCTGCCAAGCAGGAAACACCATCAACACATTCTTGACATATGCCTGTCAAGCCTCTGCTTAAAGACCTCCAAAAAAGGAGACTCCACCACACTCCTTGGTAGCAAATTCCACTGCTGAACAGCTCTTACTGTCAGGAAGTTCTTTCCAATGTTTAGGTGGAATCTTCTTCCTTGAAGGGAGACAGCAAATCTGCATGTCCATGATGGTACTCTGGATTGGAACTGTGGTGGCTGACTGATGAGAGGTGGTCCATGGACCAGAGAGGGCCCCTTCAACATCCCTACCAGGAAACTGCAGAACATCAATAAAGACCCCCCCCCCAAAAAAAAATCTAGGGGGAATTTTATTTATCAAGTTATGATCAAAATGTAGTCCATAGTTTCTCTCAAAAGGAATGGAGAATTATTTCAAGTTGTAAGAATAGAGCAGCATTATCCAATCTGGTGCCAACCAGATGTAAACCTACAACTTACGTGGGGGATATGTTCCAGGGATAGTGTCTAAAGCCAAAATCGCGTATAGTCAAAACTCACTGGGTGCAATGGCAGGTGGTATTGTCAAAGTCTTCTGCCTCTCTTAATTATTTTTAATTTAATTTAATTTAATTATTTTTGCCAAGCATGTAAAGCTGAATGCACACAAGTTAAATGTTCTTAAGTTGAGGGCTTAGTGTACTCCGCACATTAGGAAGTGGGTGCTGCTGTGGTCTAAACCACTGAGCCTCTTGGGCTTGCCAATCAGAAGGTCAGCGGTTCGAATCCCCGCAACAGGGTGAGCTCCCATTGCTCTGTCCAAGCTCCTGCCAACCTAGCAGTTCGAAAACACACCAGTGCAAGTAGATAAATAGGTACCATTGCAGCAGGAAGGTAAACAGCATTTCTGTGCGCTCTGGTTTCCGTCACAGTGTCCCATTGTGCCAGAAGCGGTTTAGTCATGACCCAGAAAGCTATCTATGGACAAACGCCATTGGCCTGGACAAACGCCATAGTCACCTTTGACTGTACTTAACCATCCAGGGGGTCCTTTACCTTTTTCTTACTCCGCACTTTAATTCCAGGAATAGGGAACATTTTGTTCTACTGAGGGTCACATTCCTTCAAGGGTAATTCATAGGAAGCCACATGTCAGCAGTGGCCAGGACCCGAGACAAAATTCAGTGAAGGTTGAAGCATTCCTGGATTGCATTTCTCGCTTCATTGTTTAGTGTTACATCCTCCTTGTTGGGACAGCATATGTATACCATAAAATGCCTTTTTCTGACTCACTGTCTAGAGAACAGAGTGATGCTAAGGGCCATCCTAGATTTGATGTTTGCATTGTACAATGCCTGTGCATAGCTCCTATGTCTCTCCAGGTGTTGCTGCACTTCAATTCCTATCCACAGTAGGCCAAGAGTCAGAGATGACGGGATTACAGGTAGATAGCCGTGTTGGTCTGATGTAGTTGAAACAAAATAAAATAATTCCATCCAGCAGCACCTTAGAGACCCACTAAGTTTGTCACTGAAACAGAAGTCACCAGACGCTAATATATATAGTGAGAGGGTGGGGAGGGGTATTGCTCAGAAGGGTGGTGGGAAAGGGTGATTGACTGATTGATAGCTGTTGACAACTGTTAACAACTGCAATTGGTGTTACAGGAAAAAGCAAGGGGTGGGATGGCTAAAGATAGCTTTATCATGTATAATGAGATAAGAATCCAATGTCTTTATTCAGACATTGGATTCTTATCTCTTATTCTTATTCTTATGACGGAAGCTGTACTTTTGCAACGTATAGGAAGCCACAGATTCCCCACTCGTTTTAACAAATAGTTGGCATGGGGGGGGTGGAGTCAGGTTGGGACATGACACAAGGGAAGGGGTCTTTAACATTTTATCACTACCGCTGTCTCAGTTGGTCTAATGATATCTGGCAGACAATCAAGCCCTGATACGAAGTACTAACTCTCCAGCAGTTTTATGTATGTACGGCTTCTTGCCTGCTTGCATTTACAATAGTTGGTCAGTCTGAAGTTTTGCCCCTCCCACAACAGGAAGGATGCCAAACACCCGCCTTCCCCCTCTTGCCCTTCCATTGTCATCTGATCTTATCAGATGCCTAGCCCAAGGACTGTGAGGCTGGCCTGCCCCCCCTCCCACTGCTACTCGACCCAGACTCAGACCTCTGCTTATCTGCTGATTGCCTAGCAACACTCTGGCTGCATAGAATCATAGAATCATAGAGTTGGAAGAGACCACAAGGGTCATCCAGTCCAACCCCCTGCCAAGCAGGAAACACCATCAAAGCATTCTTGACATATGCCTGTCAAGCCTCTGCTTAAAGACCTCCAAAGAAGGAGACTCCAAAGAAGGAGACTGCCTTCCAACTCTTCCTCTTTTTGAGGGCTAATAGAGTCTTCCCCAGGAAGGGTTTTTCGACTCTGATAGCCAGCTCTCCTCTGCAAAGTCTGCCCCTCATTCATTTAGTTCGATTTCTGAGTCTAGCTTTTCTCCTGAGCTCGGGGGGGGGCACATGGGGGGGCACATTCCTGACAGTTGGATGCCATCCCTCCACCATGATGCTGTTCACAATGGCTTGGACCAGAGGACAAATATTGGCCACCCCTGACATTATAACATAATTAATAGTCTCATACCTGGCATTGTTCAGGAACTCAAGGAGCCAAAAAATCAGTGCAGTTGTGAAATCAGCTGTTACAATCAGAGCAGTTTTGAAAAGGTCACTCCACCCCCTGGATTCAAAAGAGTGTCCAATTGTATCCAAACATAGATGAAAATGGAACCACCATGCAAAAGTTGATTGTGGTAACTTCAGAGGTGTCCAAATGCCAAGCAAATAAACAACTTCCCAAAATATAAAGTAGATAAATGCAGAACCTCTTAGCTGTCTCAAGATAATGATGATGATCGTCATCCTGCACATTCAAAACTAACCTGCCAAGGACAAAACCAGCTGGAACTATATGAAATAATCAGAATGAGAAATACTTGAACCAGCATTTCCGAAAGAGAATCAGGAGGAGGGTGAATTGAAAAGGGGGAAATGACAAGATTTAGTGTTTCATGAGATGAATGTCGCCCATGGGCCACTTGCTGCTTACTTTAGTGCAATCATCCTATTGTGGAATAATGATTGATCATGGAGAAATAGAATACGCCAGAATGAGGCACTGTGAATACCAGCCTACTTTATCAGTTTGCATATCTTGGGAGACAAATTAAGAGATTTACTCCTGTAGGTTGTGGGCTGGGTACAAGGTGGGGTGGGGGGCAGACATCACAGTGAGCAACTTCATTTGAAAACAGAACTTGAAAACCTCAGGCCTGTGTGCCAGTTGTGGCCCCAAGCCTCTCTATCTGGCTATATCTCATTTTCCCAGGCTGCGTTCCACACTGCTTTATACCCTCCTTGTGTCTTTTTGCATGGTTGGAGTGTGTCCTTGAACCCTGATAATACCTTTTGCTTGCAGGGGTGGGGAATAGAGAGGTTGAAAATTGCTTACAACATCCACATTTGCTGCTCTGCCATTGGACCTATGGCCTATGGACCATGGAACATTGCCCAGGTGGAAATGTGGCCCCATGGGATGAAAATGTTTCCCATCCCTGCTTTAAAGGTGAAGAATAAACTCTTCCTCAAAGCCATTTGGACTGGGTGGTCTGACATGTGTCCCACCAAGCCCAATGCATGTACCTAATGCAGTACGTTTCTGAGCACAATTCAAAGTGTTGGTGCTGACCTTTAAAGCCCTAAACGGCCTTGGCCCATTATACCTGAAGGAATGTCTCCTTTTTTATATATAATAATTTTTATTGATTTTTAAAGAAACAAAACATACAAAACATACAAAATAAGCTCAGTCCCTTCATTTGCCCTCCACCCACAAGACCACTTCTGCCACCAGTGATACCCATGGGCATTGGGAAACAAAGGGGTTCATTTTAAGCTGGGTTTGACCTCCCCCCTGCCTCCTCCCCCCTCATCCCCCCCCTGCCACTGAGAGGACAGGGGCGGAGGATCTCTGGGGTTTGGTTTGTCCCCCAGCTAATTCTCCAATATAACACTTTAATTAACAACAAGGAAAAAAAAGAAAAAAAGAAAAAGAAAAAAGAAAAATATATAAATTCTAAGTCTTATTCTCTTAACAATTTGCTTGTGGCTTCCCCGGTTCTCTTCCTCCTGGAGTTCCTAACTTCTTCAATTTATTATGGCGGGTTTTCTTTTCTAATTCAAAATCTTATTCTTATCATATTGACTTAATCCTCCTCCTTCTTCATGCTGCCCCCCCTCCGAGTCCCCTCCTGCCACTAGGGTGACCCGAGGGGTCCAGCAGTCAAAAGGTTCCATTTTTTTGTCTGGGTTTCCTTCCACCCCTCCCCCTCCCCTCCAAACACCCCCTGCCACTGGATGCAAAGAGTAAAGAGAGGGAGACAGGCAGTTCTCTACCCAAACACCTGTCTGATCACTAAAACTATTAAAAATAAACTCTAACATATTTCCTCAGCCATTCTTCTGCTCCCTCCAGAAAACTCTTAACCCTAAACTTTTAAAACTCTCTCCTTCCCCCCTCCCAATGTCCCTTCCCCCAATTGGATCAGCATATCCTTTAACAGGCCAAGATTCAGAAACCGTCATTCATCAACCAAAAAAGTAACCTTAAACTAAAGTTTTCACCCCACACCAGTTCTTTCCCACTTCCACTTCCAGTCCTTTGCTCCCCCCTCTTCCTGCCTATCCCCCCCCTCACTAACTCCACTCCACATTTCAGTCCCTCCAGGATTTTCATTTCCATCAATCTTCTCTTCACTTTGCTTCTCCTTGTCGGCCTCGTCTCCTTGTTCAAATCTTTGTTTTTCCTCATCCAACACATATTTTTTTTTGGTCCAAATCAGTCTCCAAGTTATCAAATTGTTGCTCCTCACACACAATCTCAATCTCAAAATTGTCCTCTAAATCTTGATCTTGCACCTCATTCTTCATTGCTGTTGGATTCAAACATTGCCGTTCCTTGTAAATATCTTCCCATATTTGAAAATAGTTCAGCACAGCCTCCTGGAAGGCTCGAGAAAACTTTGTTTTCATACTTGACTTAACCGCAGGCAGACCAGAGATAAGGGCTGAAGGATACTGGAAAATTCCTCTCTACCACGTTGCCGGCTCCATCTTGGCTGATCTTCTCCTTTGTCTTTAACTTCATCACAGTTCAAATTTAAATTCCCTTTGAATTACTTCTGAGTCCTCTTCAATCAGTTTTTATAATCCACAACAATAAAATCGATTTTCTTAATCCTTTTAACAATTTGACAGCTTTTGACAGCTGTCAAAACATCCTCCCCCTTGTTACTGCTGAACCTCAAGGGGTATCGACACCGGGGGCTGGGAAGGTTTTGTAAAGTCTTTCTTTCTCTCGGGTCCACAATCTAGAAAAAACTTCCCCTTTCGGCTTGAGGATATTTAATGCGCCTCCCGATTGACCATTTGGAAGAGATCGGCTTCCGTTGTTTTAAAATCTCTTCCTATCTTCAGAATTGAAATTTTTTAAAGTCCAAATAGAGATTTGACTTACTTTGTAAAAGTCTTTTATTTTCTTGGAAGAATCCGCCGCTTGCAGGCTGAGGACTCGGAGCTTCACTTCAAGGAGGTAAGATGGAACCCAAAAATGGCTCCCGCGACTCCACTCCGCTGGCTCTCGATCACTCTACGGAGCTCTCGGGCAGCAGAGGAATCGCGTCCGGAGCAAACAGCTGGGCACTATGTCACCGGGACTCTCTACCCGGTGTTTTTTTGGGGAGCCCGCTCGCTCTGCGGACTTCCCCCCCCCTCCACGAAGCCAGGGACTTCAGAGCGCGAAGTCCCTGCGTCCTTTTTCCACCAGCGTGACGGACCGGAAGCCCAGGAATGTCTCCACCCCCATCGTTCTGCCTAGACACTGAGGTCCAGCGCCGAGGGCCTTCTGGCGGTTCCCTCGCTGCGAGAAGCCAAGTTACAGGGAACCAGGCAGAGGGCCTTCTCGGTAATGGCACCCGCCCTGTGGAACACCCTCTCACCAGATGTCAAAAAGAAAAACAACTACTTTTAGAAGACATCTGAAGGCAGCCCTGTTTAGGGAAACTTTAATGTTTAATAGATTATTGTATTTTAATGTTCTGTTGGAAGCCGCCCAGAGTGGCTGGGGAAACCCAGCCAGATGGGTGGGGTATAAATACATCATCATCATCATCATCATCATCATCATCATGGCCTTCCATGACCTCTTGCCATAGATGTTGAATTCCCATGCAGCCAATGAAGCTAGGACATTTATTGTGCTCCTGGTAGATCATAATGCAAGGCTGAGTATGGCCTGGTTGCTTGTAAGTTGTGCATGCCTGTTTTAGAGGGGAATTCATGTTGTTAGTATGCTTCTTAAAGGTATTTCCTAAACGGCACCTTGCATTTTTCTGCCTGTACAGCATCTCTACTGCTGCTGCCCAGTTGGGTCTATTCTGGTCAAATGAGGAGAAGCCTAATTAGTTCTCCATATGCTCAGTTTCATTTCTAAATTGAAAAACTGCCTTCATGCCACTGCTACAGCCACTGTTGTCATCTCCTGCTGCTGTGGATGCCACTGAAGCAGACAGTTTCCTCAGTCTCGTGCACTCAAGAATGAACATCCCTGAAACATGCTGTGCTGCTTGAGAAATTTTTGGCAGGCACAAAAGCCACCCTGCTCCAATTTGCTTGAGAAAATATAATTCTGAAAATAAGCAACAGTAACAAAACAAGGATTTACCCTCTAGAAAGATGCTTATTGGTTTTGCCAATATATTGTTTTCATTGTCTAATTTGACTGGAAGGGAGGGGACTTTAAAATATAAGTCTTCATTGAGGTGATTTGATGGTTAGAATTGTACTGTCCAAGTATGAAGGAAAGATATGTCACTTTCGATTCTCTCGGCTTGTCATTTCCCCCCATCTTAAATTCAGTTCTCCACATTTTGCCGCAATTCGTGGTTTTTTAAAATCCTCATGAAATTCATCAGAATTTTGGTGTGAATTTCTCCCAATGGGCACATTTGTATATGCAGTTTTAACAAATGGGCACATTTCTGCAAGCAATTTCCATTAATAGAAGGCATTCTGTATGGTATTTTCACCAGTACTGTATATTCATTTTTATGCACACTTCGTCTCAGATATGCACTTTCGCTGGTGAACTGCATCACAGAATTTCACAAAGTGTGAATTTTGAAGGATAGATGTGCTTCAGTCTGCATATTGTTTTGGAAAGTCCTCATTTGATAGAGCCAGCTTTCAATGATACCTAGACTGAATTTCTTTCCCCTCCTTAACAGTAACTGATTTTAATGAGACTGAAGAATCCATAAATTTTGATGGATTGCAGTCTTTAATCCAGTAACGGGTAACCTGTGAAGCCCGGGTGTTTCTGGGCTCCAACTTACATTAGCCCCAATCAACAGGGCTGATAATTGTCAGGGATGACAGGAGTTGTAGTCTAGCAACATTTGGTGAGCCACAGGCTCACCATTCCTGCATCAATCCTGCCAGAATCCATGCTGTGCCTATACTTTGTTGATGTTGTCTTTCATAAATATGTCACAGGTAAAATGTGTTAAGCATAATTACGCTTTCAGGGTTTTTAATGAGGAAGAAACAAAAAGCTGAAAAGTAAAGACTGTTATATGCCTTTAAAAAGATAAAACGTCTGTTACAAGCTTTATTTTGATCGTGTACAAGGCCAAAACTGCATGAATGATTTTAACTGACACAGAAAAGCAGTCATCTCATTCCCGTCCTTGTTCTTTGGATGATAAAAAGAATGCCTTATTGTGCCTCATGATCATCTTGGCAACCTACATGAACATAACAATAGCAGGCTCAAGTGCCATTTTCTTCTTCTCCTGTGTGCAACACAAAACATAACACTTATTCACAAAATGACAATTAGCATTCAGAAGATTGTCATTTTTAGTAAGTAGAGATTTCATTTACACGAGTAAACAAGACATATATAGCACAGCCTGCATTTCGGAGATGTGGTTCAGGATTCTCTCCAAAAAACAGAAAATCTTGGAATTTCTTTGGTGAAGCTTTTAGAAAAAGTCAC
Organism: Zootoca vivipara; assembly: GCF_965207765.1. Classification (NCBI taxonomy): domain Eukaryota; kingdom Metazoa; phylum Chordata; class Lepidosauria; order Squamata; family Lacertidae; genus Zootoca; species Zootoca vivipara. The sequence goes on along the minus strand of NC_142583.1, from coordinate 13,683,727 downwards.
TAATATCAGAGGAAAATCAGGCCCAACACAGAAAATACCAATCTGATGGAGTCAATTTAGTCACACGACATTTTATTCTAAAATAAATGGTAACTGAGCACTTGTTTTGTGTACATAGCCAACAGACAATCCAGATCTCTTGCAAGTTTTTTGCACGTAAAAAGTGCTTATTGAGAAACTGGTTTCATTCTAAATATAAAAGCTCATTGCACATTGATTCTTCATTACCCTGAAGTGTATCTATTTGAAAACAGATACAGGGTTGGGACACTGTCGTGACTTGGTTTGAGTCCTGTGGCATGACTGTATGCAGATTAAATAGCTAACATTGTCGTATCTCCCTGCAAAAAAATCAGGATGAATGCTCAATAATGTGTATCCACTGAAGAGCATTACACCTGAAGAAAGATGAAGTGATAGATTTTTGTTTAGGACAACACATTCAATAGTGCCATGGTTCAGGGGTGCCAACTTGAATAAAATATTGTGTAGGCCTAGGTAAGCCCTGCCCCACATCACATGACGCGGTGCACCCCCACCATTTGAATGGGGATACCCATCAACTTTGTGGGGGCCTGTCACAATATTTTATTGTGGGGGCAGAAGCCCTCACAGCCCCTAGCAGATGGCTCTGATGCCATGGTTTGAGTGTTCTATGAACATGAAGGTTCAGAATGGTATTCTAGACCTTCGTTTGTACATGGAAAACTAACTCCTTGCTTTATAATGGCAAGCTGCTATGTCTCAGAACAGGCATCATAACAAGCTCTCTGACCTCAGCTCATTTTCATCATTGAGAGCCAATGAAAGTGGCATACAAGGTGATTTGTTACTTGCTGCAACCCGTACACAGTTGTTTTCAGGGGACTATATATGCAGCTCCTGTGCATTTTTCGAAGCAGGAAAGGTATAAAGTATAAACCCTGTAGCTGTTCAGATGATAATATCACACTTTGGAGAAAATGGGAAACCTTATGTACTTTGACCCTGAAAGACTTTGATAACACATCACCCACTTTGAACTAGAAATATTTTTCGGCCCAGACACCAATCCTTCCCATTGTCTCTGGATTCTCTGACTTCAAGGAATTGTTTGGGTTCTTTGTTGTCTCATTCACAATTGACATTAACATTTGCATCAGTATTATTGCTTTACTTGTTTTGCTAATTTAGTTTATCTAATTAGAAAGCTTCTATTTTGGGAGCTTAAACTTTTCTTTCATTGCTCTTTAGCTAAAAATCCAGGGCTTCCAGTCTGGACAACCTAACATTCATATGGATGCCATCAATTACTTTTGATGACAGCATAATCCACTAAAGCAGGGGTTGCTAACTTGGTCAGCGGCTAGAGAAAATGGGACATACCATTCCAGAACATCTGGAGGGCTACAGGTTAGTCATCCCTGCACTAAAAGGGTTCTATGTTCCGATCCTGCCATCACCACCATGCAGACCTTGAGGTCTTCTGTGGTGTTCACAAAGCTTCTGCGGTGGTGGGATAGTATCAAAGACTAGTATCTCTGCTCCAACTTGAGTCATTTCTGTTGTGCATTTTTATTTAGTTCAGCTTTTTTAATAGTTAAAACTAGAAACAGTTTGCATGCAAGTCTTCTGCTCCAAACTGAAAGGTGCCGAGGATTTTTGGTATCTTATCCGCACTTTAAAAATACATAACCTCTGTTTTAAAAAAAGCTGCATTGGCTACCATTGCCGGTTTGTTTCACGGCCCAATTCAAGGTGTTCACACTAGTAATTGAAGCTCTAAATGACTTCAGAGTCCCAGATATCTGAAAGGCTGCCTCCATCCCTACAGACCCCCTCGGGTCTTTAGATCAGCAGAGGGAGTCCTCAGAAATTCAAGGATCCTCAGAAATTCAGAAAGTAGCAGCTTGAAAGAGGGCATTCTTTATGGCAGCCCCTAAGCTGTGGAGCCCTTCGAGTGTGGGCATTGGGCTATTTCGTTATGTAGTTTGTTTTTTGATGACGAACACACACCTTTTTACACTGGACTTTGACACCTGCTTTTCTTGGGGGGGACCTACCCTATTTCTTTGACTGGGATTCGTTTGAACTGTTTTAAAAACTGAATTCTATCTTGCTGTAACTTGCCCTGGGAACTTATGGCGAATGGTGGGCAAAAAATAAATAAAATGTAATAAGCAACAACAGTAATGGAGTACTGGGAAGAGGCACTGAGGTTTTATCTACTTCTTTCTATATTGTGCCGAACATCTGAGTGAGGTTAAATGCAATGTAACAAACAGTCCAAGAAAGAAAGAAAAGGTTAGTTCTGGGAAACTAACTTTTTGACACTAGGAACTTCTAAATTTTCTTTCCTTACATGCACTCGGTGTTTAATTTGGATTTAATAGGGTAGCAAGTACTTGTTAAATACAAAACTGATTACCAAGTACATATTTATTGGTGCTTAGCAAAGATCATAATAATGTGTCATCTTGTTATACAGTTTGTAAGCCTCAATAAAGAGAATGTGACACTTTGTTTAAGTAAGGGGTAAAATATTTTTACAACCATAATTTCATGATCATAAATGATATTGAAATTAAATATTGTAATTCCGTTCTAATTTACATTTTGTTTACAGGATTAGAAGTCTGCTTAATGCAGATTCTGATTTACCTTGCCTATAGATTTCTGCATTAGAAAAACACTGCTTTGTTAATGTCCACTTCTAAGAGTGGATGAGCATGTTTGCTTAAAACTCTCACTGTGTTCAAGCACCCACATACACAAGTCTCTCTCATGCACAAACCTTATAAATTAACTGGCTACAAGGAAAAGGAGGACTGGATAATTACAATCTTTGATAAGCTGCTCATACGCTCAAGAACAGTGGTTATCAAATTGGTATACAGCCACAAAATATATGCACTGGTCTTAACACTATGATATCACACACAGCTCAACGTGGGGGGGGGGACTTTATTAGAATATCCTGGTGACCACATTTAAGAAACCATGCTGAAATGCTCAGAATGTGACAACCATTTGATACAATCTGTGAAGTGATGCCTTTTGCTTTGGACAACTTAAAATATTGTATGGGATAGCTCTCACTCCCTGCCAAAGGCCACCACTGACTTGAATTTGAATCGAGGTCACCCAGGCCCTCAGCCACCACTTTGCCCAGTGGACAGCATTGCCTTTCACAACTTTGAGGTGTATTCTTCCAGTTATATGGCTATGTGTCTGGTTTTCGAGTGGCAGAAGGAATGGTGTCCCATCCAGGATGAAGCAGGCAAAGATGCCACCACCAGCAACACAGGCTGTGAAAACACAGCACAGGATATGACCCAAGACAGAAAAAAATGTATGAAATAAAAGCTAAAGAGGATTTGTGTAGTCCAAGGTAGTGGTAGGGCAGACAGCATGGAGCTCAAAGGTCAGTGGGACCATAGCCAATGAGAGGCAGAGTCAATTCATTCCGGGTTCGAATCCCAGTGACAGAGTGAGCTCCCGTTGCTCTGTCTCAGCTCCTGCCAACCTAGCAGTTTGAAAGCACACCAGTGCAAGTAGATAAATAGGTACCTCTGCGGTGGGAAGGTAAACAGCGTTTCCATGTGCTCTGGTTTCTGTCACAGAGTTCCATTGCCCCAGAAGTGATTTAGGCCACATGACCCGGGAAGCTGTCTCTGGACAAACACCGGCTCCCTTGGCCTGAAAGCGAGATGAGTGCTGCAACCCCATAGCCGCCTTTGGCTGGACTTAACCGTCCAGGGGTCCTTTACCTTTTTCCTTACTGGAAACATTTTGTTAATGTCAGTGAACTTCTTTTGTTTCCCCTTGAAATTCTAGAACTCTTTTGCTCAAATAGGGTCTACCAATTTCACCTCAAATTTCACTTTAGGACAAAGCTGATGGCAATGCTGTTTGAAAAGAACAAATAAAATTCTTTCTTTGAAGAATGCAGAGGAACACTGGTGAGTGAAAACTGCAAGTAGTTCCAGACAAGTTCAATGCTATAATCCTAGTTTAGCACTACAGTCATACCTCGGTTTAAGTACGCCTCGGTTTGAGTACTTTCAGTTTAAGTACTCCGTGGACCTGTCTGGAACGGATTAATCCACTTTCCATTACTTTCAACGGGAAAGTTCGCTTCAGGTTAAGTACGCTTCAGGTTAAGTACGGACTTCCAGAACCAATTACACTCATACTTTGGGTTAAGTACGCTTCAGGTTGAGTACTCCGCAGACCCGTCTGGAATGGATTAATCCACTTTTCATTACTTTCAATGGGAAAGTTCGCTTCAGGTTAAGTACAGACTTCCAGAACCAATTGTGTAGTTAAACTGAGGTACCACCGTATTGAACATCCCTGTATTCTGAACCCTGTAAATTATTACAAAACAGCACACATTTCTCTCTCTCTTTGAAGCAGTAAACATCCATTACATGCTGACGACAGTATACAAATATGCCACTGATCCCCGGGTCCTTGATAAGATGCCAGCCTTTCAGCCTATTTGCATAAACAGCTGGAGTTTTCCTGGACCTCTTTCTGTCATATAGCTGGATGCCTTCCTGACTGTTTGTACTTCATCATATCTCAAATGAGCCTGTGTGTTTATGATCTCTCTGACAACTTCATATTATGCAGAAACGGATAAAGTCCCCAGTCACGTTTAATTTAAGCAGGTTTAGAAGTAAATTAAGTGGAATGGTGAATTGGAACCACCAGGGCAGACTTTGCATTTTCAGGGAAAGACCTACATGTGTAGAAAATTGAAATTTGATGAAGCTTTGTAGCAGATGACTAGCACCTGATGTTGAAAGCAGAATGGATGGTGGAAGAAATGGTGGTGGAAGGATGATGAGGGACGAAAGGAACAGGGAGATTTTTACAATTCTTGGTGTCTGGACAGGAGCTCAGGGGAGTTTGAGAATGGGTGATGCAGAAAAATAAGCATCAAGAGTACCTCTCACAGTTGTTCCTGCCACATTGCCATGTTGCTCTGCCACACCCTATCTTGCCTCACTCAGTTCCAAGTATGGGGCGAATCACAAACATGCACCCCCCTCAGCAGTCTTCTATGAAACATGTGAAATAGTGGTTTGGGCTGAGCTCAACAAACTGATGCGCTTAAATCCCCATGTTTAGGGCTACACAGCATGGACACTAAGTGAAGAGGGTGCACTCTACGTGGGGCTACCTTTGAAGGCGACCTGGAAACTACAACTAATTGAGAATGCGGCAGCTAGACTGGTGACTGGGAGAGGCCGCCAAGACCACATAACACCAGTCCTGAAAGACCTACATTGGCTCCCAGTATGTTTCTGAGCACAATTCAAAGTGTTGGTGCTGACCTTTAAAGCCTTAAATGTCCTCGGTCCAGTATACCTGAAGGAGCGTCTCCATCCCTATCGTTCAGCCCTGACACTGAGGTCCAACTTTGAGGACCTTCTGGTGGTTCCCCAATTGCAAGAAGTGAGGTTACAGGGAACCAGGCAGAGGGCCTTCTCGGTGGTGGCACCCGCCCTGTGGAACACCCTCCCATCAGATGCCAAGGAAATAAACAACTATCCGACTTTTAGAAGTCAGGTATCTGAAGGCAGCCCAGTTTAGGGAAGTTTTTAATGTTTGATTTTTGTGTGTCCTTTTAATTCTGTTGGGAGCCTCCAAGAGTGGCTAGGGAGACCCAGCCAGATGAGAGGGCTATAAATAATAAATAAATTGTTGTTGTTGTTATTGTTGTGCTTTTTCTTTGCTTTATATCAAGAATGGGAAACTTGTGATCCACCAGATGTTTCTGAACCCAACTAGGGATCTTATTTATTTGTTTCAGCACTCTCCTTGCTGAACGTCAGGTTCAGGACAAAGTAACTCTTAAAAAAAAAAATTACGACATAGTCCACAACAACTCATACATACAAACAAACCCACCACTGTTGACAATTTAATTATCAAAATTAAACTCCTATCCGCTTACATGAAGAAAACAAACATAAAAAATAAAAGACTTCCTTTATCCTGTAAATGGCCTCCTTATTTACTTCTTGTATACTGTTTCTGATATATGTGATAATTACAATTTTTCCTAGTTATGACTTAAAAACCACAAAATCTTCTGAAGAAATTAATCGAAACAAGTCCATATATCTAAATCTTCTTCACCAGTCGTGGTTGAATAATTCAAAAATTCGATATATACATAATCTGTCACTAAATGTCGCCAGAACTCAAAAGTTCGATATATACATAATCTGTCACCAAATATCGCCAAAACAGAGTTTCTGGATAACCAATCTGTTTTGTTCAATGCTTCATCAGCCATTCTTGATCAATTCTTCCTCAGTCAGATTTTTAAAAATTAATATGAGAAGGATGCAGTTCAATTTCTTAACTAGCTGCAATTACAATATACATGCGATGAAACCGGCGTCTGTATAAAATAAAATGCATAATACAATATGTACAACTAAAATACCCAATCTTACATGTAAGCAAATATAAATGCTGTAGAAAATATACTCTGGATCAGTGCTCATTTGATACTGTAGTCACTGATGCTACCGTAGTAACAAATTGTAAAGAACATAATATAGTTAGCCACAGGTGAAACTAATATACTGTAAGGGAAATTAAAGACACAGCACAACATTAACAGCAAGAATGCCTGACAACCAGATGAAAACTGTACCCCATCCAGTCAGTCGATCATGGCAGATAATGCAATTAAATAAAACAAAGAAAATCTAACTCAGAATTCAATCCCCCCCCAGATGAACAGAGTTGAACATGTAGATGAAACGGGTTTCCTGTTGGCGTAACCGCCGTTCCAAATCTTGTCTAATACCAACTCTCCTATGATTGACCCAAAAAACAGTGAATAATAAAACAGTATCTGAATGCTTGTGGGAAATAAAATGTTCAACTGAGGGTGCCTCCATTATGGCATTGCGTATGCGAGAGCGATGTTCACCTACCCAGACCACAACCGCTCTGGTGGTGGAGCCTATGTATAATGAATTGCATGGACAGCGAATGACGTAGACCACATTTTGGTGACAAATTATGTATATATTGAACTTTTGAATTATTCTACCGCAACGGGTGAAGAAAATTTAGAGACTTTGGTTGCAATTTCTGATGATTTGTACTAGTCTATAAATAGTATTTAGTGCCATTGTTATTGGATATCGTGTTGTGTTATATTGTTTAGCTTGTCTACATTGCAACACAGGGGTTTTGTTTACATATTAATCTGGGGCAGGACAGCAAATCAAGCCAGTTCCTATCATAATTTGTAATTCCTGAAGCATCCCAACCTAGAAGTGTTTCAGAGGCAGCATAGACACCCCCCACCCCACCCCTCCCACATTGCTTGGCCCTACTTTTCACAGTAAAAAGGTAAAGGTACCCCTGACCGTAAGGTCCAGTCGCGGCCGACTCTGGGGTTGCGGCACTCATCTTGCTCTATAGGCTGAGGGAGACGGTGTTTGTCTGCAGACAACTTCCAGGTCATGTGGCCAGCATGACTAAGCCACTTCTGGCGAACCAGAGCAGCGCACGGAAATGCTGTTTACCTTCCCACCGGAGTGGTACCTATTTCTCTACCTGCCCTTTGACATGCTTTCGAACTGCTAGGTTGGCAGGAGCTGGGACCAAGGAACGGGAGCTCACCCCGTCGCGGGGATTCGAACCGCCGACCTTCCGATCGGCAAGCCCTAGGCTCAGTGGTTTAGACCACAGCACCACCTACTTTTCACAGTAGCCCATTCTATTGCTGATTAAGTTTGATGACTTCTGGCAGCATGCTCATAGCCCGAGGGCAACATTTTCTCTTCTCTTTTGTCATTCCTGACCAGCACATCCCTTTGGGGGGGGTAGCTATCTTTTTCTGTGCATCACTGCTTACGTTTGCCACGAGTTTGATTTCCGTGTTGTTTTTGCTCCATGCATTGTGCGACGTTTTGTGTCTCCCTAAGGCAGTGAAGCTCCAGCAAATTTGTCTAATTTGTTTTGTTGAGCATGTCCCCCACACTCCCTCTGCCAACGTACTCCTTCCTTTTGGATATGCTCACACAACCATCAAAAACAGCAATTTAAATTCTAGGGTTGCGTTTTTTTTATGTTGGCTTTGTAACTTCGGGCTATGGTAAGTGCTTCTTGCTGGCTGGGCGTCAGATGATACTGGCATTACTGTTTTGTTGAATTATTGCTATACTCAACCTTACACACCCAGCAGGGATTATTGGTGGAGTCACTCTGCTTTCCTTATGCCAGGCATGGTGAAAACCTGTTTGAGGGTGAATAGTTTAGAACTGCTGAGGAAGGGATGCGGCTGGCAAAGACAACAGCAAAGAGCCTTAAAGAGCCATAAGTTAGTGTGCATTCAGTCTTGGGGGATATTGTATTAGTTTTCCTGATTATAATGCTAATACAGTGGAACCTCGGTTGTCAAACGTAATCCGTTCCGGAATTCCGTTCAACTTCCGAAACGTTCGACAACCAAGGCACATTTGCTGGTTGGAAAATTCCTTTAACAAAATGGAGAAACACGCCTCGGAAGCTGTTCGACTTCCGAGGTGCGTTAGGAAACGGAAGCATTCACTTCCGGGTTATCGGCATTTGGGTTCCAAATTGTTCGGCTTCTTAAGCATTTGACAACCGAGGTTCCACTGTAATCCTCTCCAATTTGTTTTCACACGGCAGTACCTGAAACTGTGGCTTTTTGACTCATATACCAGCATGTCACCTTAAATTTCAATCACCTCAGTGGACATGGTGTGACACAACAATGAATGTCATTGGACAACGATGCTACTCCCTCACCCTTTCTGCGCATGATTCCCCCTTGAAGCATTTGTCTCTTCCAAAGTCTCTCAAGAAATTTGGGATAAGTAACATCTAGGGATGCCCCTTATACATTGACTTCGTAGATCTGACAAAGACTTTTGACCTTGTCAGCCCCCCAAAAACTCTTTACACTGTTCAACAAGATAGTTAATTTTGTTAACTGTTTCTTAACTGTTTTAATTGTTATGCTTTTAAATTGTTTGTCTGTTGTATTTTTAATTAAGGGTGTTTTAATGTCACAATGGATTTATTATTGTGCATTTTAATTATGCATTGATTTTATAGTTGTAAACCACTTAGATGTCATTTTGGCATATAAACTGTATATAAAATAATACTTCAAAGCCATGAAGGCATAATGAATACCAGTTGCTCAGTAACAATTGTATCCTGCTTCTAGAGTTTCTGCCAGAGAAACTGGGTTGGCTACCATAGAAAACAGGCTACTGGATTTGTCGGCCTGTAGTCTGACACAGCAGAGCTCTTTTTATTACTTTTATTATTCTCTCCCCAAGCCTTAAAATTCAGCCAAATGCAACAAAACAGCCCAGAAGGTAAAAGAAATTCTGTGCACTTCTGAAGGTGTCCTCTAGCTCAATAACTGGACATCCTTTCTCTCAAAATCCTGCCAATCTCGTCTGACTCCTTTAATTATCCGGAGATCCAGGCTTGCACAATTTACTGTTATTTTTGTGCAATAAATGTCATTTTGCATTTAGACAAATAAAGATTAAATGCAAAGGATCAATGAATGTTAATATCATTGGAGTAGAGGACTGCTTAGATTGCTGTAATTAGTTTAGAGTTATTGCTTTATTGGGAGGGAGAGAGAGAAAAAAAACACTCACCATTTCTGAAATTTTTAATGACTCATGCCTATTCCCGGAGTGGCTTCACATAAATGATGCCTTGTCTTTTCTCATTCACGTTAATAACAGCAGCAAACCCAATCTGCCCCGGTACCTGGAAAAAAAAAAGCACAACAGTATTGTGGGAAAGTGATGGTGTCAATGTTTCCCTAGTCTCTCAAGCCACGATCCTCAAACTGTGTGCTTTGAGACAGCTCTGAAAAATGAAGCCACTGTATTGAATTCTGCCTCTACTCTGTGCTCCTCAAAGTGGGAAACCAGAACGCACAGAAATACCGTTTAGCTTCCCGCCACAGCGGTACCTGTTTATCTACTTGCACTGACGTGCTTTCAAACTACTAGGTTGGCAGGAGCCGGTACAGAGCAACAGGAGCTCATCTCATCACATAGATTCGAACTGTTGACCTTCTGATCAGCAAGCCAAAGAGGCTCAGTGGTTTAGACCACAGTATCACTCGCGTTTCTGTCATGGTGTCCTGTTGTGCCAGAAGCGGTTTAGGAATACTGGGCACATGACCCGGAAAGCTGAGGACAAACGCTGACTCCCTCGACCTGAAAGAGAGATGAGCACCACAACCCCATAGTTGCCTTTGACTGGATGTAATCATCCAGGGATCCTTTACCTTTTTTCATCTAGTGGGAAAGCTTCATGTAAGATTGGCCTCTATGCTAATACTGCAAGTGGTTTCTAGGGATCAGCAGATCTCCCTCATTGTGTAACTTTATTATTCCATGGACTCACTTTGGCCAGGATACTGCTCTTGCAAAATTTCAATTTATTTATGACATTTTTTTTGAAAACAGCAACAAACTAATTACCAGATCTCAGCATGCATGCTTTCTGCATCTTTCTTCCACCCATGCTTTCGTACATAAACATGACCAAGTGGTTGTGTCCAATTTTAGTCCCTCAGAGTAGACCTATTGAAAGTAATGGGCATGACTAACTTAGGTCCATGGTTTTTCATGGATCTACTCTGAGTTGGAGGCAACCCAATATGTTCATCAAGGACACTGTCACTTCAGAAGTATTGGCCAACATCAACCATCTCTTTAAAAAAATGGAGGCTACTCTTTTTTTCACCTAAAGTGCATCTGAACAAGTAACACATTGGAGGCAGTTTATAAAAGACCTTTGATGCTTTTGCCATGTTTTATTATCATGTGTTTCATTGATACATTGCTCTGAGATTGTTTGAACAATAAAATGCAGATGATGAAGATGGCATTCAATAATAATACTTTATTACTCACCCTTCACATTAAGGCCCCATGGCAGGCTACAATAATTAACACACAACACAATATTAAAAAGCAATTTAAAAGTACAGAAATAAGGTGATTTCATTCACATGTGTGTGTGTGTGTGTGTGTGTGTGTGTGTGTCTTTTAAACAGACACACAAAATGTACACAGCTTTTAAAAAAAGAAATTGGCAGGTCAAGGAAAAGTTACATGAAGATTCAGCGAATAGACTGGAGTTTACTGCTGCTTGCCTAACTTTCTGTCACATCTGTGTAAATTAACTTTATCTTCCACTGGCTGCAATGCAAAATTCCAATAAAGTATTAATAAAAATGGAAAGGTCATATGTAGATATCAGAGATTTCAAAATGAACCAGAAAATGTGCTGATTTGAATTAACTAAAAAGATTCATTGCACTGTTTGATCTGACTTAAGTTGTAGTCAAGTGCAGGGTGCTTTTTTAGCTTCAAAAATGTACAGAGGAACAGCCCTCCAAGAATGGCAGGTATAAAGCAACATGTGCAGATATTCTTCTAAGAAATTTATGTGAAATGAGCCAGCCAGGCTGCTCCCACTTAGCACTGTTTTATCCAATGAGTGAAGTCAAAACTGTGGTTGGTAAGTGAGTTGTTTGGACATGAGGGAACAGGAATCCCTGGGATCAAAAGAGCTGCTGCTTTCTCCTCCCATTTAGTGTGGTTTTTACAGTTCTGTTTCATTTCCCAAAAGTCCTTGGAATCTCCATACCCTTCCTTTCCACCAAGTCATAACAACAACAACAAAACCTGTATCCTCTGTAGATTTCAAACAGAGATGTGCTGAAACTAGCGCTGTGCATTTGGTTTGGGTGAATCCTTAACTGAATAAAGCCACTCTGGGGGATTTGAGGTAGGTCCAAATAGAAATGGATTCCCCGCAAAGGAGCTCAAACTGAACTGGGCATTTCCTAAAGCTTTGGCACCAATATGGTGATTCAGAGGAACTCAGAGACACAATGTGTCTGCAAAAATGGATTATGTCCCCGTCCCCCCGTCCCCCAGCAGCACTCTAATTAGGAAAACATCACATGGAGGGAGTACAGTTTTGTTACTGATCCGTTTAGTTTCCATCCCGGAATTAACCAGCCCTCTCCTTTGTACTTTCAGTCACAGTGTTTTTGTGAGCAATGCAGAAAATATCTATCTGACTGAAATCTATCAGGTCACATTACCTCAGAAGTTCACTGTAAAATTCATCCAGTTCTTCCATTTTTTAAATGGTATTTCACTTAAAAATATTTATATATCAAAATTTAAAGGCTATTTTTTTGAAACCTGTACTCATTTGTCTGAAATTGGGCAAATATCATCTGCTCAAGATGATATTGCACCTGCAAATTTCATCCAATTCTGTTGAAAGTTAAAGAAGTTATAGCTATGTTTTCATTTCCCCCTTGTAAGCCAATGGGGAGATACAGAACCATCAGACTTTCCAAGAGAGGGCCTGATTCTGACCTGTGTAGAAGAGTATGTCCTCTAAAGCAGTCTAAAAGTGTCAAAACTGGAATTAAACTAAATATTGTCTTCACCACACATACCTTTAGCAAACTAAAAGCTTTAAAAAAAATACTTACCAAAATAATTCCACCCCCTTTCCTCAAAACACCTTAAATATTTTACCCAAACAGAAACCTTACCTTAATGTTGATTGTAAAATTTCACTTTGGATGAAATTTGGAAGTTTTTTTTTTAAAAAAATAGTTTATATATATATATGTTGATGCACTTCTGTTTCAGTGAAATATAACACTGATTGAATGTTTTATTCAATCTTCCCACTTCTATTTTTCTTTCCAACTTTTTGGCATTTTTAATTAAGCTCTCTTGAAAGTAAAGAAAGGCTTTTCCAGCGGGTGGGGGGGATGCCACAGCTTTAGTTCAAAGGAAACAGTAGCCTTAATTTCGTTGCAACCTTTAGGACAATTAGCTTTTGGCAACTAAGCAAATTTGAAGCTTTGAACAGCACAAATCAGACCTATTTAAAGGGTAATTATCTACAAAAAATGGTTTTCAAAGCTAACTCTCCCCACTCCTGAAAACGAATATGTTACCAACTTACTTTTCCTACTTTACTCATTTATGTCTGTTTTTTTAATCCAGCAGTGACCAGAACACTGAGTTAAACAAATTGCTCGCTGAGAGCTCTTCTTGATGCCCTGACAACCAATGCATACTTGGTACATTTTAACTATGGAGAAGTATGAAATCTGTTGGGTACTTATACAGTATTCTGATCCCCACAGTAGTCCAAGACCCACATTTTCATTGGACCTCCCTATTTTCATTGGAGAAATGTTGGAGGGTGTGCTTTCATATTGGACTTCACAAAGCTTGAATTTCTCATGCATCCTTGCAATGGTGCTTCCAGCAAAATGAGTGGGAAGACAATAGTTGCATTGGACGGGGCTTCTCAACCACTGGCAGGGGATCTGAAACTACTGCCCCTTCCTCTCCAAAACAGGTCCTAGCACAGGGGTCCCCAGACTACGGCCCGGGGGCCAGATGTGGCCCAATTAGCCTGCCAATCCGGCCCGCGACGACCCCCGCCGCCCGCCGCTGCCGCCCGCTCTTACGGTGCGCAGCGCGGCAGCGCTCTTCCGGGTTGGGAAAAAAGTGCCGAAAATCCTTTGTGCGCATGCGTATGGGCCTCTCCCGACCCGGAAGAAGTCATTTCTGGTGCACTTCCGGGTCGGGGGAGGCCCACGCGCATGCGCACAACGGATTTTCGGCGCTTTTCCCACCCTGGAAGCGCGTCGCCGTGCCAGTAAGCGCCCGTGCGCATGCGCACGGGCACACACTCCCCCGCCCTCCGGCCCACACAGGCACGCGCTCCCCCGCCCTCCGGCCCGCCGCACGATTGGCGCGGTGGGAACCGGCCCAAACGCCGGTAAGTCTGGGGACCCCTGTCCTAGCATCAGAGAGGCCTATGTGGGGAGGAGGGGGGAGGAGGGAAGAGACACGCCTCCAGCAGCAGAAGACTCCTCAAGTTAAGGAGAGCCCGGCTGGATCAGGGCAAAGACACCAGCCTCCTGTTTTCACAGTGGCCAGCCAGATGCCTATGGAAAACCCTCAAACTGGTCCTGAACACATCAAAACACTGCACACTTAGGAGCAGCTGCTGCTCAGAAGCATACTGCCTCCAACAGTATAGGTAGAAGGAACTTACTGAGACCAATGAACAATCCAGAACTGGCACCCTGTATAAAGGTCAAGGAGTACCACCCAATCTTGTCTAATCTATTGCTCATTCAGAGGATTCATGGTTTGTTGGCTGATCTCCTCCATCGTCCAGACACTGAGATCCAGCTCTGCGGGCCTTCTGGTGGTTCGCCTACTGCAAGAAGTGAAGCTACAGGGAACAAGGATGAGGGCCTTCCCAGTGGTGGCACCCACCCAGTGGAACACCCTACCATTAGATGGCAAGGAGATGAGTAACAATATAACCTTTATAAGTCATCTGAAGGCAGCCCTATGTGGGGAAGCTTTTTAATGTGGAATGGTTTTGTATATGTTGGAAGCATCTCAGAGCATGGGGGCAACCCAGTCAGATGGCTGGGGTACAAACAAACAAATAATAATATCTCCCTGTAGTCAGAACTGGAGGGTGATGGCGCACTACTTGGTAAAACTGCCTGATAAAACTCCAGGTCCAGTTTTGAGGATGGCTACAAGTAGTCCCAAAACTAGCAGTTTCTCATTCACCTGCAGTTTGTGAAGCTGGGATATTTCCAATGACGTCTTGCAGTTCCCTCTCCTTAGCCCAGGCATCCCCAAACTTCGGCCCTCCAGATGTTTTGGACTACAATTCCCATCATCCCTGACCACTGGTCCTGTTAGCTAGGGATCATGGGAGTTGTAGGCCAAAACATCTGGAGGGCTGCAGTTTGGGGATGCCTGCCTTAGCCCCACAGGGGGAAATGTTTTCTTCCAATTGGTTTCCATTCATGCATCCAGTGAACCGGGCTCTCATAATAAGTGTCTTGATCATTAGGGTGTCATTGCAAGGCTCTTTTGTTTTTGCTAATGGGAGCTAGCATGCTGAATCTTCCCAAAAATTCTTGTTAAACATTTCATTCCCACGACTGCCTGCATTGGTCCAGGTAAACTGTAACTAGGGTCATGGGTGCTCATCCCTTTAAATCTCCTGTTCCTTATTATTATGTTCCCTTCCCAAGGAGAAGAGGAGGTGTGCCAAAGAAGTGCTAAGCCGAAACACAAACCCACAGACAATTAGCACAAACTGTCAATAGTTCACGCAGTGGTCAGTGGAGAGGGGAATACATGCTGGGCAGAAATCATAAATCTTGCAAACCTTTACCCCATTGTTTCAAGTGTGCAGGCTCCTTTGCAACAGAAAAGGGATTTGGTCTCAGTCACATCTCACAGCTGTTAAGGATGCTCTTGTAACAAGGATGAATAACTTGGTGCCTCCACGCACTTCTCCAAGGACTGGAACTGTGTAACCCGATAGCGGATGCTTAGAATTTACAACAAAGTTGCCTACGGTTAAGGGACTCATAGGTGTTCGTTTATGTCCCACCATTTAGGGAAAATGTCCTCATAAGGTGGCATGTGGAAAGCATGAAAAATAAAGACAACAATTTCAAACAACAATTAAACACCTTAGAACAGGCATCCCCAAACTGTGGCCCTCCAGATGTTTTGGCCTACAACTCCCATGATCCCTAGCTAACAGGACCAGTGGTCAGGGATGATGGGAATTGTATTCCAAAACATCTGGAGGGTTGAAGTTTGGGGATGCCTGCCTTAGAACGAGCAGTTAAAGAGCACCCAATCACTGTGTTCTGCTGGAGAGGGCAACTGGCATTTACCATCCTACCAGGATGTCAGCATGGGGCCTTTAGTGTGGTGGCACCTATACATTTGCACTTGATCCTATTGCGTAGCAGACAAGCCCTTTCTATCAGACACTGCCTGCTAAAGAAGCACCTATTTCAACAAACCTTCTGAAAGCTTTATCACAGTTGACATCTGCCTTGGAACTGAATCGATGTGCTGTTTTAATTGTTTTGTAATATTTATGTGATTGTTTTAACTGCTTTTGTATATGTATCTGCTTTATATAGTTTATTATATTGCAGATAGCTTTGGGATTCCTTGTGGAAAGTGATTCATCAATGAAATGAAACAACAATGATGAAATAATAGCGAGTCCCAGCAGGTGATAACAACTAATAAAAAACAGATCCGATATTAACATGTCTTGAGAGTCCTTTAAACAAAACCATTAAGGAAAAGGGCTATACCAGGCATCCCCAAACTTCGGCCCTCCAGATGTTTTGGACTACAATTCCCATCATCCCTGACCACTGGTCCTGTTAGCTAGGGATCATGGGAGTTGTAGGCCAAAACATCTGGAGGGCTGCAGTTTGGGGATGCCTGGGCTATACCCACTTCCTTGGGGATCATCATTTATAGATAGGGGGGGCAACACTGAAAGGGCCCTGTCTGTGGTACCCATCTTCCTACCCTCTGCTATACAGTGTTGCAGATATTATTAATATTGTGCAGTTTCAAGTGATTGGATGCATGTAAATGGATTCCCTTTGGAAATGAAGCATTGCACAGACCCATGAAAATATTATTCAAATTTTACTCGTAGAACTCTTCAAAATAAAACAAAAAACTGTTGAGCAATATCCGCTCACCCCCTCCCAAGAGGTGGGCTGGGTTTGCGACACCGCATGGGATTACCTGGTCTAGGTGCCACCCACCTTGCTACAGGGTGGCCGTCGCCCCGCCCCCATCTCAGCAGCTGGGGGTGGGGCGAGGGCCAGGAAAAAGGCTGATCCCCTTCAACCCAGACTCACTTGGCTTTGCAGGAGTTACTGCCCCTAGAGCAGCAGCATATAGGTCAAACTCCCAGCTTGGGTGAAGTGGGAGGGCACGCTGTGTAAATTCATGCTTTACAGTCCCCTCCCACTGCACCTGACTGCCCTGCGCATCCTCAGCCCTTGTTGGGTTGAGAGGGATATATTCCAAGGCCTATGGCAAGATTCCTACACCTGAATTTCAATAAAGTTGTGGCCTAATTTAAACCCATATATTGTTGTCATGCCTCATTTTTTGGGGGGGGGAGGCTCTGAGGACAGGGTGTGGGCTCGCAAACTATTTCATGTCATCACAGCTTAACCAACGTGTTAAGATGCTTCATTGCACAATGTAGCACAAATAGATTGTCAGTAAACTGAAGCTAACAACCCAATCCTGAGAAGAAAATCCTACTTAATCCATTGGCGCTTACTTCAAGCGAGGTTAGGATTGCATCAAAAGCCCACTGAATGACAGACACCTACATTCAAGTGGCTATAGCTTTGAAAGGTTGCCAGACTCAATGGAGGACAAGGCTCCTGTGCCTTTAATTGCCCTGCTCTCTTTTGAGTCTGGAAACCTTAAAGAGAAACCAGCAGACCCTTTGCTTGGAAATTAAACAAAGGGTCTGCTGGTTTCTCTTTAAGGTTTCCAGACTCAAAAGAGAGCAGGGCAATTAAAGGCACATAAGTCCTGTCCTCTATTATACATAGCTGCCAAGTTATCCCTTTTTTTAAGGGATTTTCCCTTATGCTGAATAGGCTTCCTCGTGAGAAAAGGGAAAACTTGGCAGCTATGCCTCTATTGAGTCTGGCAACCCTACCTGTGGGTCTCTGACAAGTCCATTATTTTATATCTGTGGGATGGGAGTTCACCATAGAAGGGACTGCTGAAGTGGTCAGACCAGATTCTTTTTCAAGGTAATGGGCCGGGCCAAGTCTGTTTGGCATACATCTAAAGTGTTGGTCAAGAACAGATAGAGACAACTGACTGAGGTGCACTTTAAGGAAGGGGTAAGCCTGCTCCCCCCCACCTACAAGAGGCCATACCATTTTGTAGGTAGAAGAACAAAAGAGCTAGCATTTATTTTATTTTATTTTATTTTATTTTAAGTCTGGTCTGAAGCTGGGACCTTGAAAAATGCAGAACTTGGGCACACATTCTGTGTTGAAATGAAAACTATGACTTTCAGGACCCTTCTAAAAACTAGGGGAAGCAAGATCTGTTGGGGCACTAATGTTGTGAGCCCTTTTATATTGTGCTCAGGCTGCATATATATGTAAACAAAACAATATATCCTAAAGACACCACCATCTCCAGTGACCTTCATTCCAAGGAAACAGAATTCTGGGTAAGTTCTGGCACCCCTGGAGCCGCTCAGAAATTGGGGTGTGCACAACAGTATTAATCCCCCCCTGTTGTCTACTTTAAATAGGGTTGCTGTATTTCAAAAAGTAAAAACTAGGACACCTCAAAGTTGATGAGCTTTTTTTAAGGAAGACCCCCCAAATCACGACATTTCACAATTTTTCGATTGACTTGCCTAAGATCCGGGACAAATGTCAGCCCTACTTTAAAAGATGCCTTAAATAATTTGCTATAAGGGCCTATAGTTTCTAAAAGTCTTGATGTGGTTTTGAATCTACATGCTTTATAATCTTTCCTCCCTCCCCCCCCCCTTGTTGGCAAGCTTTCACAAAGGTTTAGTGCCGCACTTTGCAGAGTACAAGAAATCTTCAGATAATACCAGGACATTTTTGCCCATTTGCCCTTAGCAAACAAGTTATTGTGTTGCGCAGCTGAGCTTGTGGTGACAATGACCACTGTATGGCAGGTGTTCTGTAATGCCGGAGAATAAAATCCCTATGGGGAAGCTGTGCATTCTCTTAAAATGTCAATACCTTCCTAGCAGTTCCAGCTTTTTGCATGGTGATAAATATGGCGATTAGAGCTATTGAGTTGTGCATAAAATAACCCATTTCTAAGCTCAAATTAACCCTAGATTTGTTGGTGACAGAATAAATCTGAAAGGTTCTTTCCCCTCAACAAGAACTGTGTCCTTTCGAAATTGGACATGTGCCGCAGCTTAGAATAAAAAAGTAAAAAGGAAAGAAATCAAGACAACAAAATCTATAGTTACTTACAAAGAGCAAGGAAAGCAATAATGAATTTCTCCTAAAGTATAATTACTAGGCGGGTGTGGGGACATACCTACTTGGGCAAGGGGGTGAGTGGATCCCCTCGTACCATTCCATCTAGTTCAGAGATTTCTGTATCTGGGCATCTTAGAATCTTAAGATCACTGCCATCTTATTCTGATCTCTTACACTTTTGCCACTTGAGCTAATGTACATATTTGATTATGTACTTTCATACTGAAACAAAATTGATATGAGGCATCTAGACTGGTGACTAAGAACAGCTGCCAGTACAATACAACACTGGTCCTAAAGGATCTACATGTTTGCGAGCACAATTGAAAGTGTTGGTGCTGAGCTCTGAGGGCATTTTGGCAGTTCCCTCACTGTAAGAAGTGAAGTTACAGGGCCTTCTCGGTAGTGGCTCCCGTCCTGTGGAATGCCCTTCCATCAGCTATCAAGCAGATAAATAACTATACAACTTTTAGAAAACACCTGAAGGCAGTCCTGTATCAGGAAGTTTAAAACGTTTGGTGTTTTATTTTGTTTTTATATGTGTTGGAAGCTTCCCAGAGTGGCTGGGGCAACCCAGCCAGATAGGTGTGGTATATAAAAAAACCAAAAAAACCTATTATTGGTACTGTCAGGGGGACTCCCTACAGGAAGCCCCCCCCCCAGTCATCCTGACCAGCACTTCGCCCAGCGATAGCGTCAGCAGCGGGTCAGGAGGGAGAGAGGAGGACTGGAGCAGTATGGAGGGAGGGCTCCGAGATGCTGCTGAGCCCTTGCACCTACTCAGACGGCCAGTAGAGGAAGGAAGGCTTAGTGACACAGCGGAGTCACAGCAACATCCCAGCCAACAAAGGTGAGATGGGATGCGGCCCCTTCCGGCGCCCAATTTGAGGCGTGCGCCCAGACGTAGGGCAAAGGGGAGGCGTTTCAGGGTCCCCAAGCTCTTATGTTGGACCAGAAACCAGAAGGCGGTATTGCCAGATTCTGGGAGCGACTAGGCAGTCATGTTTTCTGATGTCTCTGCACTGTAAATAGTATGCACAATAAAACTCTTAAAGACAGAGCGGACTGGAGCATCTGTACTCGGGAGTAGCTGCAACAATCCCCTGACAGTTACTATGCTGTTCACCAACCATCAACTCTTCCTTTGTTAAGGAGGTTGCTGGTTGATAGTTTTGAGTTGTCCGCTGATCTCTTCCTTATGAAATGATCTAACTAAATGTGTTCGTCCCTTGAATATAGCCTGTGCACCAGAGCACCTCCCTCCCAAAGGTGCTGTGCATTGTTTGATCTATACATTTGCTGTGCTAGTTTCCCTACACAGTCTGTGGTTCTGCTCACTCATGAGGGGCTTCTCTGCAGTAGGGTTGCCGTATTTCGAAAAGTAAAAACCAGGACACCTCAAAAGTTGGGGTAAGCATATGTTGTCTCTAGGTCAGCCCAAAGCAGAGTGGCCTGATCTCCCCCTACCCCAAATTGGAGACCCAGGGTGGATGGGGGGGGGACATCTCTAGTGAGCATCACCACACAACACAGTGTGCATTTCACAGCAGAGAGAGTAGCTGTAGGTGGGAATAATTTCATTAATGGTAAAAAGGTAAAGGGGCCCCTGACCGTTAAGTCCAGTCGCGGACGACTCTGGGCTTGTGACGTTCATCTCGCTTTACTGGCAAGGGAGCCAGTGTTTGTCCGCAGACAGCTTCCGGGTCATGTGGCCAGCATGACTAAGCCGCTTCCGGCGAACCAGAGCAGCGTACGGAAACACCGCTTACCTTCCTGAGCGGTACCTATTTATCTACTTGCACTTTGATGTGCTTTTGAACTGCTAGGTTAGCAGGAGCAGGGACCGAGCAACGGGAGGTCACCCCGTTGCGGGGATTCGAACTGCCGACCTTCTGATTAGCAAGCCCAAGAGGCTCTGTGGTTTAGACCACAGCACCACCCCGTGTCCCAGTCATTAATGTTAGCACATACAAAATGCAGAATACAAAATACAGAATGGTAGCGCATACAAAATACTTTCTTTTTATTGAGACTGTGGCATGATGGATGAAGGACACAAAAGAAAAATGGGAAAATGTGTGCCTTGGCCGGAGTCATTGTTAGGGTTAGGGTTAGGGTACCACGGCGCCGGCTCGCCAGGAGGGCGCCGCGAGCTGCGCCCGCCCGCTGGCCAGCCAGTCCGCCGGTTCGACAACCGCGCTGTGCCCGCCCGCCCGCCGCGGTGCCACGTTGCGCCCGCCCGCCCACCGCGCTGGGAAACGGGGTGGGGGGGCGGCGCCGGAGGGATCCGTCGCTCCACGGCACCAGGGGCGCTTAAGACGGCCCTGCAAAGCAGAACTCCCCCCCTGTAAGTATTTCTGCTTCCACATTCTGTGCCAGATTAATAAGAATATCACTTTTTCACATCTGATTTTCTCTGTTGCGCATGTGTGATTTACAATGTTGGTGCTGATCACTATAATAGGTACAGAGAAGGTGGGTTTCCTCCTTTTTAAAGGAGGAAAGAGAGAGAGAGAGAGAAGCAAGACGAAATCTTTGCAGTGCCAAGTATACCAATGGCTATCTGTTCAAATGAAAACAAGTGAATGCAGCACACTTACCCCAACCATGCCAGAGAAAGATAAGCAATTTCAGGTTGTTTCTATGCCTGTCATTTCAATTAGCCCATTAATAAGCTGTTGAGGTGGATTTATTTCCATCATCAACAGTGCCTACTGTTTTTGTCACTACATTCGTACCTTGGTTGTGAAACGCCTTGGTACTCGGTTGTTTCGGCTCCCGAATGGTGCAAACCCGGTGAGTGTTCCAGTTTGTGAACGTTTTGGGGGGGAAGCCGAATGTCTGATGCGGCTTCTAATTGAGTGCAGGAAGCTCCTGCAGCCAATCGGAAGCTGCGCCTTGGTTGTTGAACCGTTTCAGGAGTCAAATGGACTCCTGGAATGGGTTAACTTTGACAACCAAGATACAACTGTAAAACTATTCTAAGGAGTGTGGATAGAAAATCATTTCAGATATCTGGGATGGGGGTATATATATTTAGTTGTTAATTGTGTTTTATGGACTATGGATTGAGAAGGAGGGTGTTTTCAGTACAGTATTTTTAAAAGAGGCTTTAGCCTGCTGTGAACAATGTAGAGATTTGCTTGTGGTGACAAGGAGATTTTAATAATAATAATAATAATAATAATAATAATAATAATAATAATAATAATAATATAGTGGCTCTGGTGTTGTGGAGTGCACTTTCTGCTGAAATACCAAAAAGCCCACATCTGTACTGGTATACCACCCTCTTTTGAATATGCATCTGTTTACAGGCGTTCCCTCAACCTCTTGCCCTGACTATCCTGTTTTAATTGCCATGTTATTTTAATAAGATATTTTATTGCACATTTGAAACATGGTCATTTATGTTTTAATGGTTTAATGGAATTGTTACATCGTTTATTTCAATTTAAAATTATTTTGGCTGCATATGTGCTGCGTGTGCACTAATTGTATACAAAGCATTTGAAAGACTTTTTAGGCAGTAGTCAACAAAATCTTTGTTCTTATGTAAGGATGATGGGTATTATTAATTAATTAACTAACCTACACATCACCCCAAGACCCAAGTGCAGGTCACAACAATTTACAACAGTAAAAACAGTTTAAAAACAAGCACACTTAAATGGTTGCCAGTCTTGAAGCTGTCAGTCTAGTTGATATAAATTGGGGAAGGGACATAATTTTGCTATTTGCCTCAGACGTCAAAATGCCTTGGGCTGCTCTAAAGCACGTGTGATGAAGGATATTTGGACTCGCACAGAAAAGGGTTTAACACTGGACTGTTAAATTGCTACAAGAGAGAATACGAAATGCAAATGCAAAATATGCAAATATGCATTTGTTCATTTATTAGCATTTGCTGTGAAGGCCCAAGTATAATGAAGTGTTATTGTGAAGTACCTGCATCTCTTCTGCTTCAGAATATATGGCACTGGTTTCTAAAAGGCATTAACAGAAGAGGAAAATAAAATCTCCTGCCATTGTCATTGTGTCTGTAGGTGGAGATATGAGACCATATTTCAATTATATATATAATTGCTTATACATAGAATACTCTTATTTCACCTTCTTGGATTCATCATGTAGGAAAGGAAATCAAATTGGAAATCATTTCTTTTAAAAATCATGTCAACCAGAACCTTCTGCGGTGACAAACAGATATTAGCAAAGACTTCTGGGCATGTGCACGCTTAACTGAATATACTATGCATGTGATACATTTCTTTAAAACAAAATGCTCATGCACTTGCAATTACATAATGAGAATGTTAACTGGGGACACTGAGTCATGAAAAAGCCAATAGATTTTAGGAAAGTAGCTCAAGGAAAGTAAATTTACCCAGAGAGTAAATTGTTTGAAAATTGGGTTCAGTTTCTGACTTGTGCAGATGTTGACGAACACAATGAGGTTTATGCTTGAGCAGTTAAAGGCCATTCATTCATTCATTTTTATTTTGTTTGTATGCTGCTTTTCCACCATAATAAATAAATAAAGCAAGCAAGCAAGCTCAAAGCACCTTACAACAAAGAAAAGAGGAATTATTCTCGAAAGGAAATAGAGCAAAATCAATTTCAAAATAGCATAATAAATTTGCACAATAAAAAGTATAATAGCATACATTTGTAAGACAGAAATGTTGCTGCTGTTTGGGCAACAAGATTACCTTAAGAATGTCCTGGCAATAGCAGCAATAACAAGGGAGCTTGATAGTTCCATCTTGGTCCTATAAATTCCCCTCCCACGATGTTGCCTACAGTCCCTCTTACGTTGCAACTTGCAAGGCTTCTAAAGGCAAGAGGTAGCAAAGCTGGGATTCCTTCGCCCATGATGTAACTCAGGCATGGGATCTGATGTAAAATGGTTCATTGTGAAGTGCTATGTCCTTCACTTCACCAGCCCCAGCCAACATCCCACAGCCGCTGAAAACATTCAATCCTTATTATGCTGTTTCAGGTTTCTCCTAAATATGTTTCTGTACTTCTCCAAAGCTTGGGGTCATCCCATGCCTGCTGATGTCATCTGTTCATGTGTGGATGGTGCCATTTTGGCTACATAAGCAAGCTGAACGTGCCAAATGAAAGGATGAGTTGTGTGTAATAACACAGGGTAGCCAATATATGGGTATTGTTGCACTACAACTCCCATCATCCTTGACTTTAGGCTGTGCTGACCTGGGATTGGTAGGAGCTGGTTGGCTGGCTGACTGGCATCCATCTGTTTCAGAGGACAATGGAGGAGTGTGCCTTCATGGGTGAAGTCAAATTGCTGGAGAGTTACAGTGCAACCTGTGGCTGTTGAGACTGATAAGGAAGAAACATGTTTTGTTGCAGCTGGGGCAGATGAAGGCATCTGGTTGTGCTTGCTGCAGATTCACCATGGCACTACTTCTGTCTGTGCTCCTCCCAGTGATCATTTCTCCTCTCTGGGCACTGCTGTGGATACACAACCTGACTGACTGTCTCCAGGCACTGTGGTCCAACAACATCCAGAGGACACAATGTTAGCTGCTGCTGCTACTATAGAGAGTGAAGAGTTTTGTTTGTTAAATCATTAGCTGATTTATAAAAAAAAAAATATTTTTATTAATTTTCCAATTAAAACCAATTATATCACATTCAATATTTCAAATTATACACATATATATATCAATCAAACCGAATGTTATGCCAAATCATCTAAAGAATTTTTTATTTGGGTTCCCATGCTTCAAGAAATTGGGAATTCCTCGCAACTGTCCACTGCCGTCTTTTTTCTAAAGTTCAAATCGTCCTCCAAGTTCATAATAATCCAGATCTTCCCCTTACAGTCACATAGATGTTTTCCACTTTCATCCGATTGTTTCCCAGCCGCTGAGATAAATATCAAACCAAGTTTCACAGATGTTCTTTCTCCTGTGTGAGTTAATCAGTCCAGCCTCCCCATAAATCTTCTTAATGGAGCTCCTTGTTGCGTCGAAGCAGCCCGAAGCAGCGCCATCTCAAAAAGCTCAAATCACTTTCGCTTTCTCTCATAGCCATGAAGATTCACGATCATTATAGAATTTACAGCTTTTTCAGGCAGGAGACCCAAACATCAAACCATAAACTCTTGGTAAATTAATGGATCTCCTTGCCCTATAGCTGAACTTAGCTTCAGGTCGCTGCTCCAATTTAAAGTGCGTCACAACTCATAAATCCTCCGAGCGCGTCCAGAACCCCTTCCGCCCGACTACGGGGAGGCTTTTCTCATCGGCAACTCCACATCTTTAAAAAAATATGTTCAGTAACAACAGTTATAAAGTTCAACTCACACAGTCTTTTGCTTCTCTTTCACTCCAAACAAGCCAGGACATCGCGTCCGGGAAGGTACGATGCAGCAATATGAAGGAAAAATAAATAAAAACTCACTTCCCTTATCGCTCCGTCCCCATCAATCCTTCTTCCAGATGCAGTGCAATCTTTGACTCCTCTCCTTTCAGCAGCATAAATTTCTCAGCAGTAAACAGCGCTCCTTCCCCTCCTTCTGAAGTATGTCCATAGATTTAAGCCTAATTATCTTCTTTAACCATGGAAATCCCCGCCATGCAGATTAGCGTCCGGGAGTCCTGGCCCTCGTAAGTGCTCAGCCCAAGCTCCCCCCACTCCAAAAACAGTCGGAGTGGGTCAGGGGGCATCGCGGGCCAGCGGCCCCTCTCCGTAACCCCCGGAGAGGGTAGGGGGTTGCCATTTACTCCCCTAGCAACCGCCAAATTCCTTACGAAGGTCAGAGAGATGGAAAACAGGTCCGCCATTCCTGCAGGCGGAAACCGGAACCAAATCATTAGCTGATTTAAGCCATTTGTATACTGTCCTTTGTGCAAGCCACAGGGCAGTTGACAATGAAGATGAACCTGATGAAATAAATCAGATAAAAAGAAGATTGAAAATATACATAATATCTGTTCAATACGCACAACCACAAAAGCATTATGCTATGTTATCTTGTCAGCCTTCTGGAGGGTGGGACAGTTATTGTCATTGATACAGTCATAATGAATCAGAAATAATTCAACAGCACAGTGAAAGAAAGAAAGAAAGAAAGAAAGAAAGAAAGAGCACTTTCATTTCTTTCAGTTAAACAAATCAGGGCCATGGAAGAAGGAGCTTAGAAGCGGCTTCTGCTTCTGATGATGACTCAATACTGCAGGTGCGCGTTACCTTTTAAATCTGTAGGAGAAGAAAAATGATCATTTGAATAGTAGCTCCGAGGCTCAGAAGGACCCTTGTCAGAATCCATTCGGAAAAGAGGCTGTTTCTATTTAGCCTGCTGGAAAGTATGCTGGCTTTAGAGGAAGAAAGGAATGTTGGTGCATTTTCGCTCCCTCACACACTCCAATTTCAATCCCACATGATGAGCTTGGGGGCAGCCCCCAGGCTCATCCATTCTTTCCCTGCCCCTCCCTATCTCCACATGTCGAAGGAAGCTTTGAGTCCAGTGGTCCTGGTGCTTTGAATCCAGGATGTCCTCTAGTCTGGAAATCGTACTCCAGACACAAAGCAGGTTCAATATCCAGAGCGAGAGAGAACCAGCATTCGGAAAACAATCACATCTTTTATATGGAGAGACAGGGGCGCCATTTTGCCCTCAGGATTGTGGGTGCCCCCCCACACCACACCTGCACACAATGTGTGTAACATCACATGCTGTATGTGCAGGCGTGGGCATGTGACATTGCATGTCCATGTTGAGGCAGCCGGTGGCGGCCAGTGGTGGCAGCAACCCCTCTTCCTCCTCCTATCCGCAGCCAGCGAGGCACCCTTTTCCACAGGGAGGGGCTTGGAGTCAGAAGCAGAGAGATGTCTTGCTGGGTGGCTGTGGAAGACAGAGCTGAATTGTTTCTCTCTCAGAGGCAGCACCTGCCAGCTTTTTTTCATTGTCTTTGTGGGTTCCTGGCTCCCACAATTATCTTATTGTGGGTGCCCAAGCACCCATGGTCCCCTGGGTGCAGAGATGGGGAACAGTGTGTGTGGAAGTCTGTAATACCACAGCCACTGCATATGAAGGTAAAGGGGTGGGGTTATAGCCAAAATGATCCCAAAAGAAGTTGTTGTTGTTGTTGATGATGATGATTAAATTTATATACCACCCTATACCCGGTATAACTTATGATACAATGTAGGACATGGGTACCAACAGGATTTTCAGGGCCCAGTATCTTGTATAGTTGTACTTTGGTTGTCAAACGCCTTGGTACTCAGATGTTTTGGCTCCCAAAGGCCACAAACCCGGAAGTGAGTGTTCTGGTTTACGAATGCTTTTTTGGAAGCCGAATGTCCAACGTGGCTTCTGCGGCTTCCGATTGAAAGCAGGAAGCTCCTGCAGCCAATTGGAAGCTGTGTCTTGGTTTTCAAACCATTTCGGAAGTCTAAATGACTCCTGGAACAGATTAAGTTCGACAACCAAGGAACCACTGTATATGGATTTGGACCCTCTGCCCTACTTGCAAAAGAGGACATAGATTTGCACATGCTCCTCTTTTGTGGGTGAGGTGGAGGGCCAAAGAGAAATCTGTGATCACACGCAAGTAATAAGATGTCTCCCGGGCAGAATGTGACCAGGAGGAGCTTTCCCTGTAATTGCTTTTCC
The DNA here is from genome assembly GCF_965207765.1 of Zootoca vivipara. Classification (NCBI taxonomy): domain Eukaryota; kingdom Metazoa; phylum Chordata; class Lepidosauria; order Squamata; family Lacertidae; genus Zootoca; species Zootoca vivipara. Next base: position 13,656,119 of record NC_142583.1, on the reverse strand, counting down.
ATACTAGAATAAGATTAACCTGCCGAATTTCCACCTGATGCACAGCTGCTGAAGGTGCAAGAACCCTACATTTCCAGAATCCAACCCCATGCCATGCCTTTCCAGATTCATGAGTTGTAAAGCAGTTGTAGGTCTTTCATCAATTGGTCTTAGACAGGCAATGCTTCGTTCAGTGCAAACCCAGGAGAAGCATTTCAAGTGGGTGGGTGATTCAAAAGAAATCTAAGATTTACAGCAATCCTGTTCAGGTGTTCATGCTCAGATGAAGTCAAGCTTTAATTGGGTAACAAGCAAGCAGTGCATTTATTTGTTATGGTTATTTATTGGTATCTCATAATGACTACAGCAATGTCATCAGCACAGGTCAAACAACACCACACACATACACACACACACACACACACACACACACACACACACACACACACACACAAGAAACACATTCCAAAGTTGGGGTGCCACAACAGAAAAGGCCCTGGTAGACACCCACCTGATATCTGATGGCAGGGGCACCCAGTTAACAGCCAAGCCCACTTCCCATAGGACTGGGGTGGGAAACCCTTGCCCCCCCTGGTGTTACTGGACTCCAAATGCGCATGCTCAAGGGTCAGGGATGACGAGAGCTGTGGTCCAACAATATCTGGAGAATGTCAGGCTTCAGGGAATCCGACCCCCCCCCTCCCTCACGGTGGGCTGCCAGTAATGGAATGGCAAGAATCTCTTACCAATGTATTTTTTTCAATATTCACAAAGAGAGACTTAGAAATGCCGCCTCTCATTAATGGTGTTGCTCCGAGTAATCTCTTACTCCCTTTCACAGTCATCAACAACAACACCCTCCTTAAGGCGGCTGCTTAAAGCCATTTGCCTCTTGCCTTTCTGTTCTCCCACTTTTACGGCTCGCTGGGTCCTGGGAGAAGGGGAATGCTTCCTAATGATAACGTGTCAGCCAGCTGCTCCGGCTCTGTCCCTCCCCCCTTCTTCTCTGAGCTGTGACCCTCTGCAAACCACTGTTGTAAATTTATACTGTCTTCCTCTTCTCAGGAAGGTTCAGGAGGACGGGGAGGTGGTCTCCACCGTTCCTCCTCAGTCCAGTCCCTGACATACAGTATATCCTCTTGATTTTCCTGAATGCTTCACAATGTAAGATGGCCACAAATGAGTTGCCTCTGCGTGCCACATGATTAAGCCCATATACACCGACCACCACTATATGCTGGATGATTCATTATATTCTAGTTTCAAAGCATGTGTTTGGAATAATTATCAATTTTGGAGGGAAGGAAACTGCATGGAACTAGAACTGGAAGCAAGTGATCCTCACTGCTTGTGTTTAGTTGGGCGCTGAATGAGTAGATGTCATCAATGCCTGAATTCAAAAACTTATATCATGTGGTATGGCTTAATACCTAAATATGAGGTATGGAGTCGTGAACCTTGTCTGAAAATTATACTTGGGCCCTCGTACATGGAAGCTCTTCCCCTGCCTCCACTGCTTATTGGAGTAGGAGGAAAGTGAATTCAGGACAGTGGTGTCAGTAGCAGTGGGCCATTTGGGCTTTCTGCCCACCTGGTGACACCGGGACTGTCCCCAGTATTCTGACACTGTAGCACGCAGGTGAGCCCTTTTCTCTATACTGTATGTTGAATCAGTGCACATTTATTTCAATGCAATCTCCCCTTTAAAAAGCAGTCTCCGCCATTCCTCCTTAGTCCAGTCCCTGACAGAGAATCATGGGTTGCCCATCCCTGCTACCTGGCATTGTCCTTAAAAATATGCACAGTGAAACTGGAGAGATACATGACCTCTGGTCAGTAACCCAGCTTCTGGGTTCTGGACCAACTGTAGTTTTGGAGCAGATATTTTGTTGTACTCTTGGTGGGTGGCTAGCCTGGAACTTTTCTGACAGTCAAGCAGGTGGTGAGCACTAGATGGCTGGTAGGGTAGGTTGGCTGTGGCGCCATCTCTGGCCAAGATGCTAATAGCTACGGTTGTAACAGGATATGCATACAATCAGCACATCACACAGCAAAAGCAATAAATGTGCTTCTTTCTGGTTCTTTATAGTGTATTTGAATGATCTTTAAAGGATGGGAACAACCCTTTAAAGGAGCTTCGTGAAGTTTTAAGATTATTGCACTTCAGAACTTGAATCTATTGAAGTGTTGTATAACAAATCCTACATAACAAAAGTCTTCAATTCCTGATGAGTTAACATTCAAACAGATCAAAGCTTTTTTATATATATGAAAAAAAATCGTTCTTGGGAGGCAGCATATATTAAAAACAAACAAACAAAAATCCTTGCATGACTTGAGTGCTTATGAAATGATCCATTTTGACAGCTTGAGAGCGCAGCTTTCCCTGTGCCAATAATACGAGGATAGAAGGAGCAAAGAGGTGAAGAGAAGGAATATAGAAATAATTAAGAGTATGGGATGGCTTTCATATTAGTAATAGATTAAAGAGATTAGTGTCATAGAACTGGTAGGCATGAGAGGGCCTAAAGGTCTCTTCTCAGGTGGAATTTTCAGTGATGAAATGGGGTGCGAGACAAAGCAGCATGCAATAACGCGAAGGGGGGAAATTGGGCACACCTTGCAAGAGACCTGGGCAAGGTGGAAGCAGAGATGGGAGCCAAATTCAGTTCAGTTTGCCTTTAAAGGCAAACCTACCTGAAAGAGTACAGGGATCAAAACACAGCTCATCCATTTCAATTTGTACTGCTCCAGCCAAGTAATGTGTACAAATATGCATATGCTAGGGTAGTAAGTGTGCATGAAAATGCATATATTAGTGAAAATAGGGGGGGGATGCATGACATTGAGGAGCATTGCTCTGCAAAAAATAAATGCATGAGGCAAACTTGCATAGTGTATAGCAGGAGAATTTGCACTAAAATGCTGGAGAATTTCCAGGAGGATTTTTTTTTTAAAAAAAGACGAAGAATATAATATGATTATAATATAATATAATAACACTGAGTAACAAAGGTGAACAGTATTAAGTTGGCTTTCTAGTACAGCACTGAAAACTAATTATCAACATTCTCCAGGGCTTCCGCATATTCTTGTGTGTGGCTTTTAGGAGACTGTTTTATTTGTGTTATGACACTTTTCTTGTACCATCCATGGCTGCTATTTGTCATCTTGCTTCTTAAAGTTTAATTAAATGATAGGTTAATGTGTACACATTTGATCATTAGTATGACTTAATTAAAAGCAGAAAAATTATCACACATATTCAAGTGACTTCTAGAACAGTGTGTTCCTAGGAACAGTGGACTTTCTTGGTAACAACATCAGTAATGGTGTCCAGGCCTTTTCCATGGTTGCATCATTATTGTGGAATAATCATCTGATTGTTTTTCTTCAGTCTATGAAGCCATTTTATTCTGACAGGCAATTTTGTCTTGTAAAGTATTTGATGTCTCACATCAGTGATGGGGGAACCTCTACCCCAGAGGTCTAATTTGGCTTGTGTTGTGGTTTGGCCCAAACCGGCTTGATCAACATCCGTCATAATTGATCTTCCTTCGTATAATGAAGTTGCACGAGAGTACTGAGTGCATTGTAATGCACACTCAGCTCATGTGGGATAACATTTGATGGGTCTGAACAGTGGTCCACAAATTGTAGCTGAATTTTCTAGCCCACCATCATCATCTGGTAGCTAGAGGCAAGTTTAATCTGACTATAATTTCAGTTGGCCTTGCTTCTGAGTAAGGATGTGTAGGATTATATCTGAACAGTGCAATGCTAAACTTGTCTACCCAGAAGTAAGTTGATTAATTTCAGTGGGGGTTGTGCGCCAGTTCCCAACCCCAGTGGATTGCTGAACTACATAAGTCTAGAAAGGCCATAGATCAGACCTACCAAGGGAGTGATTATGTTCTGATTCAAGGAACCAAACTGTCACATACAACAACTGCAGTGATTAATTCCCAGCAATATCAGCCTTTTCAAGATGCTAGTAAACCACCAGTAAGGCAATAGAATCCTACTCCATCCTAATACAATGTGTGCCATCTCTGCTCCATCTTGTCTGCTCATTGACATTACTTGAGGTCATCACTGCCCATACTTTTAAAATCTCATCCAAACTGTACCAAAAGATCCAAACTGTACCAGTGTGGTGGAGGGAGCCAGTGTGGCGTAGTGGTTAAGAGCGGTAGACTCGTAATCTGGTGAACCGGGTTCACGTCTCTGCTCCTCCACATGCAGCTGCTGGGTGACCTTGGGCTAGTCACACTTCTTTGAAGTCTCTCAGCCCCACTCACCTCACAGAGTGTTTGTTGTGGGGGAGGAAGGGAAAGGAGAATGTTAGCCGCTTTGAGACTCCTCAAATGATAAAGTGGGATATCAAATCCAAACTCCTCCTCCTCCTCCTCCTCTTCTTCTTCTTCTTCTTCTTCTTCTTCTTCTTCTTCTTCTTCTTCTTCTTCTTCTTCTTCTTCTTCTTCTTCTTTTCTGGCTGACCACCTTTAATGTCACAATTGAGCAGGGCACGAAAGGGGTCTTTGGCTACCATTGTCTGAGCTCCTCAGACCCCAGAGAAGGACAGGGGTGGTGGAAAACATTGGGAAAGGGTGTGTGTGTGTGGCAGGCAGGCAGGCAGGCAGGCAGGCAGGGGCTCATGCTCAGGCTAGTGGCCAAGGTAGGAAGGATTGGAACAGGGAGTGGACCAGAATGATGTTGGTAATGAGAGAAGGCCAGAGGGAGATGGGAAGACAAGCTGTAAAAGAGAATAGGCAGAGAAGATAAGTGTCTATACCAGGCACCCCCAAACTTCGGCCCTCCAGATGTTTTGGACTACAATTCCCATCTTCCCTGACCACTGGTCCTGTTAGCTAGGGATCATGGGAGTTGTAGGCCAAAACATCTGGAGGGCCGCAGTTTGGAGAAGCCTGGTCTGTACTGTGTGGGTGTTCTGTGAAATGGGTTTGATAATTACCATCACTGCATAAGCAAATCAGACCTCATTCAAGGGCCTTGTGTGGTGCCCAATTCCTCTAATCAATATATGAAAAAGATCTGTGCCTCTTAGCAGCCCTATCAGTCTTAATTCTCACTGAGAATGAGAAGTGAGGGCTGTTAATATTTAGGGAACTGATCAGAACTGATGGATTTACTGAGACAATGTAGCACTGCTATCCTTAAAGATCTCTGAAATATCCTTCAAACATTGAGAAGATTGGCTAAAATCAGGCTACCCTGGCATTAGTTATTAAGTAAAGACCTTACAAATGACTCAGATAAGGCAATTTTTGGAAAGCACCATGGGCATATTGCTTCCCAGTGCCAGAGTACTAGAATTTATAGATGCCAGCCCCCCTCTAGTCAGAAAAGCAAGTAATAGCAACATTAATCATTATTAGTGCATATATTTCAAGCTTCTTGTCTATTGCTCAGGCTTCCTCTCTCCCCTACCAGCTCTTCAAAGGCCTACCTGCCAAAATTCATGTCAGCCAGTAGTGAATTGGCCCAGAAGTGCAATCACCATTTTAGCTAATAAGGTTATAATGACCTTATCTGCCATTATAGTTTGTAGCTTGGCAGAAGTGTCATAGCAGGTGGATAGAGATCTCCTTCTAACAAGCTATCATCAGCACAGTCATATTGTGTTAACGCATAAATTGCTACCCAGAATTCCTTGCTTATTGTGCAATTGCTTTCCTGAGCTGGAAGCTTTACAGTCCAGAATTCATTTATATTCATGATTTATATTAGTACAGTATGGGAATTCAGACTAAAACTGAAAACTAAAATGTTATCCAGTGCACCAATCTCATGCCACAAACTCAGCCATTTCATCAGTTATCTAAAGGGAGTTGGTTCTTAAAGCCATGGCTGAATAAATGTACAATGTAGGAAAACAGATTTTCGCAAGCTAGAGCATGCTGTAAACAATAAGAGACAAACTTTCCCCTAAAGCTACCATCCAATCAAATATATGACTGTTATATGTATTGCAGATTTCAAAGGATCGAAGTGCTTCACATTCAGTAACTCAGCCTTATAGCAGGCCTATAAGGAAGACCAGCAGTGATGGTGGTGCACCATGGCCAGAGCCCTTTGGCTAGAATAAGCCGTCTTCTGTCTTCCCCATCAGGTTCTAGAGTGGCACACCTGTTTGGTCTGTTACAGAAAATACAGAGAGGGAGAGGGAGAGAGGGAGGGAGGGAGGGAGGGAGGGAGGGAGAGAGAGAGAGAGAGAGAGAGAGAGAGAGAGAGAGAGAGAGAGAGAGAGAGAGAGAGAGAGTCTTGTGATATCTTACAGACCAGCAGAAGATTTAACAGATTGAGCCTATATCATCAGATGCAACTTCACACAAAGAAACCTGGCCCTCTCCATGGTGCTGAAGTAGACTCCAGAGGGTGCCTAGTGCTCTGCATTTCTTGCTATAATTACATCTATCCTCTGCTAAAAATCTTGGCTTGAGGAAGGTGTCAGCTAGAGATTCTAGAAGACACCAACTGAAAGTGGCTTTTTGCCTGGTAAATTATAGTTCTGCCATCCCAACACACAAAGTATAGTCTTCCCCAGATTGCCAGACTTCTGTGATGTGATGCGTGGCTTTTTAAATGAAAATGTGCCAGTCCTTAGGGTCTCCCTGAGGTCCACCCTCTTTCATGGAAGGATACCCTGCCTCTCTCTGATTTCATATGTGGGATCAGGTAAAGTAAAGACTTTCTCCCCATGCTCAGAGCATCCATTATTTTAATGGCTACATTAATGCCTACTTTGTTCATCTGGACAAAGAGAATCTGCACACACTCCATTACCTATTTTTCATTTCTGGCATGTTTGTAATAATCAGAATTATAGGCCATGCTCCCAGGCTGATTTGGCCATGCCCTCTGCATATTAGCATTTCCATACATGGAAAGCTGGAGAATACATCATCCCATCATAGAGTTTCCCACAGTACCGTATGTAGTTGACAAAATTCCATTACTTAATAGCATCTCAGTCAATGGTGGGAAGGGGGGGGGAGGACTTGATTCATCTCACAGTTCAAGATGAAGCTATGTGTTTTGCATTCTTCAGAACAATATGCAACCCCAAACACATCCATCCTTCAAAATCCACACTTCTCTGAAATTTGCAGTCCAGATCTCCTATCAAGTAATGGGTACAGAAATATATATGCAGGGGTAAGCTGTGCATATAAATATATCTTGGGGGGCATTTAAAGAAGTGTTGTATTTGCAAAAGTGTGTATATTAGGCAAAATTGCATTTAAAGATGTGCACATTAGGAGAAATTCACAAAAATATGCTGCTGAATTTTCATGACTTTTTAAAATTGTAAACTGATGTGGAAATGTGGGGGACTGGACTTAAGATAGGAAAAAATGAGAAATTTAGATTCTTCCCTAGTCGATGGGAAGGTGCAACTCAGAAACAGGCAACTAATAGGGTCAAGGGTCTGGGGCTCCCCAAGGAGGTAAAGCTGCAACTTTGAGAGCTTTTTCCTTTAGAAAAAATTGAGAGGGGATATGTGATTTTAAAGCCAATGATTGACATCTAACCAAGTCCTACTTAATTTTATTACTTAAGCCAAAGTGGATTGACTGTAAGACTAACATTGGTTTGTACTCAAAGGCCTTTTTAGCCCAAAATATGTATTGAGTTATCACCCTGTTTACTCAGAGGGGGCATATTGTGTGTCTCTAGGGGGAAAGACCCAACATATAAAGTTTTGCTCTTTAAATGATAATCCACCCCGATCTCTATCAGTATAAAAACATTGTGAAAAATTATTTTATCTTCTGCTCTTCCTTCCAAGGGAGTACAGGGTGGAAAACAACCAGTGATAAAAACATATTTAAACTGTTTTAAAAACCATTCCAGTAATGCAGACTGGAAAAGATATCAACTTGAAATACTTGATGAAAGACAAAGGTCTTCCAGAGACAGCCAAGAAGGCGTCTGTTTCAAAGGGTAAGTTACAACACCAAAGGCCAGTTCTTGTGCTGTATAGAATGGACCTCCTGATAAGATGGTATCTGCAGCAAGCCCTCTCCTGCCGAGTGCAGTAATTGAATGAGTATATAGAGGTTGAAACGATGACCTGTATAAAAAGGTGTGTGTTCATTTTTTAATGATATGCTTTCTGATCTTTACACATAATCACACATCCCGATATGCACTGGGATGTTTATAAGAGTCCATCTTTATTAGGCATTACAAATATAGGCCTTCATAAAACATCCACCCCTACACACACACACACACACACACACACACAGCCATGTAAAATATGCAATAACGAGGATTTTCATTGGGGTTTCTTCCTGCTAAATTGTGCCATTCGCCACTTTAAGCGACACTATTGACAAAAAATCAGCCACTCTTGCAGTTAAAGGTAAAGGGACCCCTGACCATTAGGTCCAGTCGTGACCGACTCTGGGGTTGTGGCGTTCATCTCGCATTATTGGCCGAGGGAGCCGGCGTACAGCTTCCAGGTCATGTGGCCAGCATGACAAAGCCGCTTCTGGCGAACCAGAGCAGCACACAGAAACGCTGATTACCTTCCCACAGTAGCAGTAACTATTTATCTACTTGCACTTTGACGTGCTTTCGAACTGCTAGGTTGGCAGGAGCTGGGACCGAGCAATGGGAGCTCACCCCGTTGCAGGGATTCGAATCGCCGACCTTCTGATCAGCAAGCCCTAGGCTCTGTGGTTTAACCCACAGCGCCACCTGCATCCCACTCTTGCAGTTACTTCTGGGTTAATATCGGACAGATAGAATCTGATATTTTCATCTCTCTCCTCCCCCTCTTCCAGTTATTAAGCAGGAAAACAGCTGAATTGGGGGCATTGTTGTTGTTGTTTTCATTGTCATTGTGCTCTACTGTTATTAATTGATGCATATTGTGCTTGAATGTCGGGGTAAAAATGGAATAAATTTTCATGGAGGTAGTTTAATTTTAGGTTTGGCACAAACTTTCTCACTCTCTTTTTCTTTTTTGTAACGATCAAGTTAAAAATATAAGCTCTTTCGCTTGCACTCAGCCCCTGCTATCAAACTCAGACCAATATGCCCCATCTAATGTTACTGATATTTACACTAAAGCCTTGAAAACTGGGGATTTCTTCTGTGCTGACCTCGTGCTGTTCTCCCCGATTTCTCCCCGTTCAAAGGGAATTTCACTTTAAGTGCTTGAAGCCTTTTCCAATGTATGGCACATATTCCTTTCTCTATCCCCACCTCCAAGCAACCCCCCACCCTCCACCCCTGGACTGGTGGCTCTTTGTTCAGATGCTGAGACACCAACTTGAAGATGGTTGTCATTTTGACAACCACATTACCTGGGCTCTTTTGTCACAGAGGTGAACAGGAAAGCCGCTATTCTGTGACAACGTGACTGATAAGAAGAGAGGCAGATGGAAATAAAGAGCTATGTCTCTTTTGTGCATGTACACACACTTACGGTTATGTGTGATATGCTGGAAAGGCTTCTGCTTGACTGCCCAAGCTATTCAGCCATATTACACACACACCCTATTTTGCTTCTGCCATACAAAGCATGACTTTCGGATTTAGATACATACTGACATGGGTTTTTTTCCTCTCTCCATCTAATAGACATGGTGGAAAAGTACCAGGTCTCTGTTACTTATACCGTCAGACACATACAAATTATGAATTTTTAAATCTTTAAAGCAGAGGAAACATGAGATAGCATTGTAGCCTTTAAGGGGAAAAAAAACACAATTTATTTATTTATCTTTTTAAAAAATAAATAAATAATACTTGCTCTATCAAAAGGTTTTCTGTCGTTATTTGTTTCTGCAAGGTTCCATTCTGCATTCCCCTGAACTACGCTAACTGGGTGCTTGTGTTGTTGCAGGGGTGTCAGTTGCTGAGTTGGGATCTGAAGCCTGTTTCCCTAGGTCCTAGTCTGACACTCTTAACCCAGGGGTCGGCAAGGCTTACCGGGCATGGGCCGGATCACTCCCACGGAGATCCTCCATGGGCCGGGCCGGTGCAACGCGATGCCAGAAATCGCTTCTGCGCATGTCTGCGGCGCAAGTAATCGCTTCTGTGCATGCCCGGATGCAGAAGTGATTTCCGGCATCTGGGCATGCACAGAAGCGATTTCTGGAGCTGTGGAAGAGAGTCCCCGTACCGTACCACGCTTCGCCGGTTTAGCACAGCGCATGGGGATTCGAGTAGGCAGCTCAGTTTGGGGTGGCTCGTGGGCCAGTTAAACAGCCTCCATGGGCCACTTCTGGCCCATGGGCCGCAGGTTGGGAACCCTTCTCTAACCACCACACTACCCTGGTTTCAAATGCTAAACTGCCACCATGATGGGAAGACACCTAGTGTGATTACCAATAAATTCCACTGGGAGGCACCAGTAGAGAGATGTTCATTGAGGTGAGGTCTCGGGGACATATCTGTGGATAGATGTCAGGCTTCAGGGAATCGGCTTCCTTCCTCCATTGCAGCAGATATGCAGAACAAAGGAAAAGGAGTGTTCCTACCAGTTAGAAACTTTAGTAATCACAGGGAGAGAACAAAGAATCCATCTTCCAGAATGATATCAAGCGTCAGAACAACTTGGCCACAATAAGGAAATTTTGCCCATGGTATGACTGTTTCCCACCTTCCCATTTTGACTCTCTGGCACCCTATCTGCATCACCTAGTGATTCTAAAATATAGACGTACTTGAGAGACTATTCCAACAGATTATACGAAAAATGCTTATGTCACTGTGGAGATGGACGTACCGAATAAGTGGTGCATGCCCTTCTGGCTTGCACTTTTTATAAAGACTTGAGGAATGAGGTTATCACCCTTCCTTTATTGTCCATTCTGGGTTGCCCAAGCACTGCCACAGTGTCATTTCTCTTGGCAGATCAAGATAAGCCGGTGACAGCAAAGGTTGCAAGGTTTTTAGCTGGGGCAATTGGAACAAGATCCACTATTTTGACCATTGATTCAAAATCCTAAAATATATTTTATATAATTGACTTTTTATTTCTTATCCTTGTATATCATATTGTTGTTTTATTGCTGTGGCCAATGGCTGATGCAAATAAAGACTCATTCATTCTTGCAGAATGGTGGTGCTCCCAGTTAAGGATCCCACCCCGTTACATCCCTATTAATTTACATTACTTCTATGTCTTGTAATCTGAGCTTTGTGTGCTTTTTGCTCTGCCACTTTCTGAGCTCTTCTTGACCTTGAGGAAAGTGGAGGAATGCTTTCCAGAGAGAGTGATTCTGTTAACTCTCCCCCAGTGTTTCTTCTGCTAGCTGTTCCCCATCCAGTATTTCCCAGCTTCTGCCATCTGAACTATGCCCCTCTGCAAACCACTGTGCCAAAGCTATACTGTCCTCCGAATCCTGAATCTTCCCAGGAGCAGGAGCAGGAGGAGGGGGAGGCTCTGACCATTCCTCCTCAGCACAGTCCCTGATATTGGATCTGGAAAAGAGCATGTTGACTCCCATATGCACTTCCACACCTATGGTTTTCGTATCATTAAGAGGCTGCAAAACTGCTATTTTCCTAAGCCTGCTGACCTCATTAAGCCTTTGAGCAAGCCATTTTTTTTATTTTTTTTGGAGTGTGGAGTCAATGTCACAAGTGAGTGAGTTGTTAATTTGTCAGCCGTTCCTGGCAAAAAATAATAATTGTACTGATCCAAGGGTAAACCAAAAGGCAAAGTCCAGGGCCACTCCGAAGTCTAGAAAGTCCATGAGAACTCAGTCCAATGAAGCTAAGGCAGGGCAGGAATCTAGATGAAGTCAAGAGCAGGAACACAGGCAGGAATCCAGGGCAGGTCAGGAGCAGGAACTCGGGCAGGAATCCAAGGCAGGTCTGAAGCAGGAACACGGGCAGGTCAGAAACTGGAGCACAGGCAGGATCTGGCAAACAGCAATGTTGCTCCCACAACCTGGGGTGGGGTCTGATAGTCTTTTATCTCTCCCGAGGTAATGGCCAGTCCAGATCCCCCAATGACCCACCACCCTACCTTGCCTGAATGCGAGCACTCCTCCTGCACATACTTAGGTCTCTCCTCCTCTCAGCCCTGAGCCTCTATAGCTCGGGAGACCCCGGAGGGTTACTGGACCCAGGAGCCTCAGCTCCAGCCGGCAGTGGGCCAGCTGCTGGTGATCAGGTCTCTCCTGCACCTGGAACCAAGGCAGGCTCAGGCCCCAGATTCGGCTCAGCTGACATTCCCAGGCAAAGGGCCATGGCACTAATAATCAAAAGGGGCAGGCATTTTTCAGCAGTTTCCTAGACGTTCACCAGAAATGAAGTCCCTGCTCTCAGTGCACCTGACTCGGCCAGCTAAAGATGCCAGTATTGGTGTGTGACAGCCTTCCTAATGCTGTGGCATCCATTAGAAATTGTGTACCACCTCTCTCGCTCTCATGCAGCAAAATCCCCAATGTTTACTTCTGTTGGCGCTGCCTTCTGGAACACTTCACACTTTGACCATTTCTGCTCATTCCCTCTTTGGAGGCAATGCAAATTGGGAACATTTGTGTGTTCAGATCTCATTCCAGACATCTTGGTTTCCTCATCAAAGCCAGCCAAGAGAAACAGAGCTTCATTTGATTAAATCACCTAAGGGACCAAGGATATATCTTAGTGCTGTGCCACTCTCCTAATGCCATAAATTCAATGCCTGGCTATTATTTCTCCCCAGTTTTAAAGTGATTTCATTCATTTGCCATGCAGAGGGAGGTAATCTGTTCTACACATCAGGAAGACCATTTTTGCTGAAATAATAGAAAAGGAACCTAATCACTTAAACAGAATCTTGAATATAGGGGACTGAATATTCTCTGCTTTGCAGGTAGGGCGAAAAGTTACTGCAAACTAAGTACTGCATGAGCAAAATATATAATACATATAGTATACAGAATTAAGTTTGTAACCGGACGTACCACTGCATAGGGTTTGATACACCAAAACCAGTACCTTGAACTTAGCCTGGTAGCTAACTGGCAGCCAGTGCAATTATTTCAACAGCAAGGCAGCATGCTGGTGAGAGCTTGTCCCAGTGAGCAATTGAGCTGCTTTAGTTTATTATTATTATTTATGGAATTTATATACAACCCTATACCTGCAGTTCTCAGGGTAAAGTTCTCACATAAAAAGACCACAGCATATAAGCCCACAGCATATAAAATAAAAATAAAAGCAATAACCCAACAACCCTTTGAATTATGGTGCTGGAGGGGACACTTGAGAGTCCCATGGACTGCAAGAAGATCAAACCTATCCATTCTTAAGGAAATCAGCCCTGAGTGCTCACTGGAAGGACAGATCGTAAAGCTGAGGCTCCAATACTTGGGCCACCTCATGAGAAGAGAAGAATCCTTGGAAAAGACCCTGATGTTGGGAAAGATTGAGGGCACTAGGAGAAGGGGACGACAGAGGACGAGATGATTGGACAGTGTTCTCGAAGCTACGAACATGAGTTTGACCAAACTGCGGGAGGCAGTGCAAGACAGGAGTGCCTGGCGTGCTATGGTCCATGGGGTCACGAAGAGTCGGACCCGACTAAACGACTTAACAACAACAACAACCCAACAATACCCCCTCCCCAAAAAGAGCCACATTTTAAAAGGGTATGGGATGTGTCCACCTAAGGCTTCGTTAAAAAGGAACATTTTTCCTGGAGCCTAAAGGTGTATAATGAAGGTGCCAGACGAACTTCCAGACCACTCTCAAGGATAGGACCAGAGAGAATGCACTGCAGTAATCCAGCTTGGATGTTACTAGAGCATGGACGACAATGGTTAGGAATTGAGAGGAATGGTTCAGAGGTCTGGTACAGATTAGTATTCATTACATGCTTATTATCTTAAGAAGTTTTAAAGAGCATGCACCTGTTCTGAATGCAATCTGGTGCCTTTCAGCCATACTGGTCCTGTCGTGCTAATAGGAATAAAAAGCTGTCACTTCCCTCCCTCCCCCACATTAAAATCTTCTGAAGCTGGCCCTTAATGTGCGCAGTGGGGAGATCTATGGAATTTACAAGGTCCCCTTGTTACATAGCCACTTTTTAAAACTTTTTAAGACCAGAAGGCACTTTAAGGTTCAGAGAAATTGGCAGGGGTTTGAAAGGAATATGTTGCGGGTGTTCTCAGTCAGGAGCCTTCCCTGAAGATACAGAAAATGACCAATATCAAGCATTAATTGAAAAGAAGACTTAGTGGCACACCAGGAGGATATTTCTTTCTTTTTCACTAGTTACCTTTAACTTCAGTGGCAGAAAAAGTCTTAGAAACTATTTTGGGAGATCAAATGAAGGAGTCCTTTGAAAAGCCCAGCTTGATTAAAAACAGGCAAGGGAGGCCATGGATCGCTCAAACACTGGGCATTCTTTAAGGATACTGCTAAAGTTAGAAGGAATTTAAACTATTCAGAAACTGGGGGGGGGGGTTGAATTTCCATTTGGGTTAAAATATGGAAGATTCATATGACGTCAGAGAAGCTGTGGTTTGCTAATTTGCCATGATTGCTCTACACATTTTGCTGAATGAGAAAGTCAACTGGGGGTGATGGTTCAACATAGGTCTCACATTCCGCCCTCATCATCCCCATCAGCACTGTCTGCCCCAATATCCTCATAATCCTTCTCTGGATATCATGGGCTGGACTGAGGAGAAATGGTAGGAACTGCCCCCTTCTTTTTTCACCTTCCCTAGAAGAGGAGATTCTAAGGATTCTATAGATTTAGAACAGTGGTTTGCAGAAGGTCATAGTTCAGAGGCTGCAGAGGGGAGAAGCTGGGAAATATTGAGAGAGCAGCAGGAAGAAGAAGGACCAGGGGAGACACAGCTGACAGACTCAGTGTCTTTGGAAAAACGTTCCTAACCGCCCCTCTCCCAGGACCCAGCATGCATTACGAGTAGTAGAACAGAAAGCTCAGAGGCAGAAACCACAGATCAGCTGGCACAGGAGTGACGTAGAATAGGAGAGATGGAGGGGGTGAGACTTTCATCCATCTCTCTCTGTGATTATTGAATAAAATACCATGGTAAGAACTTCTTGTTTCCTGGCTGCCAGCCATGAGGGAGGGGGATCGGATTCCCTGAAGCCTGGCACTGGAGCACCCTCCACACACTAAAACACACTCCTGCATGCATACATGCACAGCACAAATACACACAGCTGTCAAGGACAGATGAGGAGGAGTGGTAAAATGCCACACATCCACATTCCACACTGCTTCACACACTAAACACTCGCTTCCGTCTGAGACTCAGGAAACACCTGGAAAGGAAATGAGGTCGCCATCAGGGGTAGCAACGAAACTGACGATTCACCATGCTAGAGAAGAAACATTTTTTAAAAAAATATATTTTTTAGTTTCTTCTGTTAGATTCACAAAATGTTTAGGGGTGTGTGTACCCCTGCGTCGTCGTCGCCCCCCCCCCCCGGAAAAAAAGCACTGGCTACATCACAGCCTTGGGTTCAACAGCAGCAGACTGAAAGTGCAAGGGTCTTGTTTGCCTACCAAGTCAGGCTACTGTTTCATTTGTTGCAGGATTGCCGACTTTGGCAATACAGGAGCGCTGTAGCTCAGCAGTAGAGCATGTACTTCTTCGGGTAGTGATAGAAAGGACTCAGATCCTACAGAACCTCTGCCAGTCAGTGCTGGCAATATAAAGTTAAATAGACCAAGAGTCAAAGGCAGGCATTCCCAAACTTCGGCCCTCCGGATGTTTTGGACTACAATTCCCATCTTTCCCGACCATTGATCCTGTTAGCTAGGGATCATGGGAGATGTAGGCCAAAACATCTGGAGGGCCGCAGTTTGGGGATGCCTGGTCTAAGGCATCTTCCTATGTGCCTGTGTTGTTTTCCCATCATTTCCATAACTCAAGATGCCAGGAACTAAACTCAGGACCTAGATCTATGGGTCACTCTCCAATTGCAAGCTCCCCCCCCCCAAAAAAAACCACCCATGAAGAAGGTTGAAATGAGGCATTGACACCCCCATTGCCTCCCAGACTCCAACTAGCACAGAGTTTTAGAACTATGCCTATGCCTTCTAATATTATGTAAGAAATATTTCCAGATGTGTGGAGATTAGGGGGACCTGATGATACCATAAAGAGGGAAACATACTTTGATTATAATTAATGTGATTTCTTTTTTTGCAAAACTTCTCTTCTTCAAATGCACATAACAGTCCACTTTGTATCTAAACTGAAGTGCTCTTACCACTTGTTGCCGAGAACATGAAATAGAAAACTATTATGAAAATTCATAATATTTGGGAGGAGAGAGAGAGAAGAATCCCAGCATTAACAGGAATAATTGCTGAACTGAATGCGAGGAAAAATATTGGACTAATATTAAAAGTGTGCTCATTTGCTGTTTGAAGTCACAAAAGTGTGGTTGGAAGCAATTAGTTAGTGACATCTGTTAATGTTTGTATGGCATTGTTTTATGTTTGTAATTAATTTTTACATACTTCCTTGCTACATTATTAAAGATGTTAAATAAACCAATAATTTACTTGGTGTGAATTATAGGCTGCCATGTGCAAGACAATTGTTCTAAAGCAAAATCAAAAATCATCCCATCAACAGCTATGGCATTACATGAAACTATTTTGGGGGGGGGGATTGTGGTTTGCAAAGGTATAAATTGGCTTTCTTCCATATCATTTAGTTTACCCCCACCCCGTCATTTAGTCCGTCCCACTACCAATTTCTGCATTTTTCTGTAATTAATTTAGTCTATTTTTAAAAAGTACAAAATTTCTCAAATACATATTTTCATCACAAAAAGCATTTAATTTGTATTTTGCCTCAGTCTATGTATTTCTAAATTCACTTTATCCTTTAAAATAGCATGTTAATAATTTTTGGTGCATTTCTGAGCCAAAAACCATATCCCAAAATTAGGAGAAATGAGAAATATGAAGAATACATTTCAAAACATGTATTAGTCCTGGAAATGGAAATTAAGTCAGTCTGATGAAAAATGTGGAACAAAGGAAAATAGGTGAGGAGGCACCTCAAAATTTACAAGCTATTGCTTCATTTTGGGCAGCCATTATATCATATAGTGATTATGTCTGCTCACTGGCACCACCAGCTAAACATGGGGGGGGGGACCTCATTTTTGACCAGAACCAGCTTATAAACATGATAGTGTGAATACAGATAATTCACTCATGGAATCCCCTTGAGAATAATAGCATGAAATTGGTCTACATCTCCACTGTCTCCCTTCTCTGTGTTTCCTTCCATTTGGTATAGCTAATTTTGACTGGGGGCTGATCTATACTGGTCAGTGTAAAGCGTTAAAAATGTCCTGAGAGATCTACATTGGTTCCCAGTATGTTTCCGAGCACAATTCAAAGTGTTGGTGTTGACCTTTAAAGCTCTAAATGGCCTCAGTCCTGTATACCTGAAGGAGCGTCTCCACCCCCATCATTCAGCTCGGACACTGAGATCCAGCACCGAGGGCCTGCTGGCAGTTCCCTCACTGAGAGAAGCAAAGCTACAGGGAACCAGGCAGAGGGCCTTCTTGGCAGTGGCACCCGCCCTATGGAATGCCCTTCCAACAGATGTCAAGGAAATAAGCAGCTATCCTATTTTTAAAAGATATCTGAAGGCAGCCCTGTTTAGGGAAGTCTTTAATATTTAAGGCTGTATTGTTTTAATATTCAATTAGGAGCTGCCCAGAATGGCTGGGGAGACTCAGCCAGATGGGCAGGGTAAAATAACAATAATAATAAAATTTATTATTATTATTTATTATTTATTATTATTATCATTATCGTTATCATTATTAATATTATTTTAAGCATGCAACACTAGAGGGCACTGTAAAGCAATGTAAATTCATCAATGTAAAATTGCATTGAGAGCCATACAGTGGTGCCTTGACTTACGAATTTAATCCATTCCGAAGGCACCTTCGTAGGTCGAAAAATTCGTAAGTCGAAAAGCACCATTGGAAACACGATTTCCCATAGGAATGCATTGGAAACGGAAAAATTCGTAAGTCAAAAAACCCCTATCTAAATCCGCCGCAGTTTCCTTTTACATGCCAAGACATTCGTAAGCGGGCGGCCATTTGCCCCATTCGTAAGTCGAAAAATTCGGTTGTCGGGTCATTCGTAAGTCGAGGTACCACTGTATAACATTTCTTTTCTTTTTTTAGCGTTTTTACGATCAGTATAGATCCAGCCTGATTCTTCCCCCTGCTTCATCCCATCCATCCATATTTCATCTGCCATACCCTCTGCTCTGTTTTTAGTTGCAGGCAAGCCACATCCCACATCTGCTATAAATATCCCACTTCGAGAAAACAGTGTTGCCTAGTGAAAATATTTCTTGTAATTGTTAAGTTCTGGAATACCTTATACAATACAGTACATAATTGTATGTGGAGTGATGGCTGTCGGCTGCTCTAAAAAAGGCAGAGCCACCAAGGATAGACTTCTCAATGAATATTTGCTATTCCAGCAAACAGAACCTTGATGCTCAGAAGCTACATACTCCTGGTTTCAAGGGACAAAGAACAGAGGAAGGCTATTGCTTTCATGTCCTGCTTTGGGGCAGCCTGGAAGCCTCTGGTTCACGTACATTGGGAAACAGCTGCTGAATTGGGCATATTTTGACTTGATCCAGGAAGAGTCTCTTTATAATTCAACCTCCTTTACTCTCTTTTCTTCTAATAAGATTTTATAAGAGTATGTATATGCATACCCTCCAACATTTCTCTGATGAAAATAGGGGGTGTCTTTTTCTATCAGCATATTACTATTTATACCCTATGCATCTGACTGGGTTTCCCAGCCCCTCTTCACGGCTTCCAACATTGATTTAAAAAACCCACAATGAAACATTAAACGTTACAAAACTTCCCTATACAGGGCTGCCTTCAGATAGCTCAGGGGTCAGCTAATAATAATATTATAATAATAACAATTTATTATTTATACCCTGCCCATCTGGTTGGGTTTCCCCAGCCACTCTGGGCAGCTCCCAACCGAACAATAAAAACACAGTACAGCATTAAACATAAAAAAGTTCCCTAAACAGAGCTGCCTTCAGATGTCTTCCAAAAGTCAGATAATTTTTTTCCCCCTTGACATCTGATAGGAGGGCGTTCCACAGGGTGGGCGCTACTATTGAGAAGGCCCTCTGCCTGGTTCCCTGGAACCTCACTTCTCGCAGGGAGGGAAGCGCCAGAAGGCTCTCAGAGCTGGACCTCAGTGAACGATGGGGGTGGAGAAGCTCCTTCAGGATAACTCCATACCCTCCAACATTTCTCCAATGAAAATAGGGTCCTATGGAAAAGTGGGAATTCTGGGATCAAATTAGAAACCAGGATGGCTTTTGTAAATCCGGGACTGTCCCTGGAAAATAAGGATACTTGGGGGGGGGGGCTGGTTTATGTGTTTAGGAAACTGAATTAGTATCCAGTATTTATTTCCTTCTATTGACTATCAATACCACACGGGTGGCACTGTGGGTTGAACCACAGAGCCTAGGGCTTGCCGATCAGAAGGTTGGTGGTTTGAATCCCTGTGATGGGGTGAGCTCCCGTTGCTCGGTCCCAGCTCCTGCCAACCTAGCAGTTCGAAAGTATGCCAAAGTGCAAGTAGATCAATAGGTACCGCTCCGGCGGGAAGGTAAATGGCTTTTCCGTGAGCTGCTCTGGTTCTCCAGCAACAGCTTAGTCATGCTGGCCACATGACCCGGAAGCTGTACGTTGGCTCCCTTGGCCAGTAAAGCGAGATGAGCACCACAACCCCAGAGTTGTCCGCGACTGGACCTAATGGTCAGGGGTCCCTTTACCTTTACTTTTATTGACCATCAAATTCAGCTCCTCACTTTGGAAAGCAAGCTGGTCTCCATTTTTATTTATGTTTGGAGATTCCATGTCGTGTATTTAGGGGAGAGTTACCGGTTTGGATGTGGAATCTCAGGGGCACCACAACTATGATGTAGAATGGAAGGTGAGAGGCATGGGGGACACCAAATTTTGCTGTCACACAGGATGCCACTGAAATTTGAGACACAAAGGTATCCCACTGCATATGGTTCATATTCCTTGCAGTAAGCAAAGCCTTGAGTTGCGTTTGACATAAGATTCTTTAGAGAAAACTCACTTTTTGGCCTAGCACAAGCACTTCTGCCTCTGATGCATGAAACGCCATACATATTTAACAACTGAGCTTCTGTATAACTTCACAGACAAATATAGCTCCGTGTCTTTGGCTGTTTTGCCAGCAAGGCATTTTAGCTTAGTCAGCACTGTAGCAAATTTCTGAACACCAGCTAAACAGAATTGAATTCTGTCTTTTATGTGTCTTGGGACACGTCCAAACATTTCTGATTTTCCTCTGAAATCCCACTGACTTGGAACAGGTGTGCCTTAAAATGATCAGAACTCATCAAGACACAATTGTTACATTCTGTGCCTTCTTAAGTCCTTGCTGTTGTGCACACCTGGCCCCAGAGGCATCTTGCGTTCTTTGGAACAGACAACAACCAACATAGCTGCCAAGTTTTCCCTTTTCTCGCGAGGAAGCCTATTCAGCATAAGGGAAAATCCCTTTAAAAAAGGGATAACTTGGCAGCTATGACAACCAACCACAAAAGTATATTCTTCTTTTCATTTCTTTTACTATGTAAGTGAAATAAAAATAAGAAAGTTGTCTTTGCAGTAAGAGGTGGACAACGTAATGGAATTGATCTACCACGAGAAGCTGAAAGCACACTGCTTTTCCTCATTCCAGGGCTCTGTTGGCCATATTACCGGTAGCAAGTGAGCATTTTCTGGATAATTCGGGTGGGATAGATTATCTTGAATGTCAACAGGTATATATGCAACTGAAATCAGAGCAGAGCTGCCTAAGTAAGAGCATTGAATGGCTCACTCCTAGTTAGAGTGGTCTGCTGCATTTTGCATGCTGTAGGAAAAGAAAAACCTCCTGAACTCAGTTGTCCTGGCCCAATAGGGACAAATATGTGTGGATTCCGAGGGGCTGAAATGCAGTGGTGTGCAGTGAAATTTTTCTTTGTAGGGGAACAGTTAGGGCCAGAGATTCATGTGGGAATTGTGCCTCCTTCCCTAAGCTGGGCAGAAACTCTTAGATTTTGGAAAGGAGATGCCAGGCCTCTGACAGGATGCTGGAGCCCTGTTGCTTCCTTCCCAAAACCAGGCAGGCTTTGGAAAGGAGGGTTCTTGGACCCTCTCAGAAGATGGTGCCTCCCTCCCTAAAATGGACAGAAGCTTCCTGGGCTTTGGGAAAGGAGGCACTAGGCTTTAATACTCTAATACTCTAATTTACTGGGAACATTTAGGGAACTAGTCTAGTTCCCCAAGTCCACTGACCACACACTACTGCTGAAATGAGATAGTCTTTGACTAGTGCTGACTATTTGTTTGAGGGGAAGGAAGAAGGCGCAGAAAGCTGGGTTTGGTGTCAAGACAATTCCACTGTAACCTCAACTTTTGGAGTGGGGTTTTCAGACCCCTTGACAGCAATATAGTAAGCTGTCTTATGATGTCAGCCCATTGGTCTATCTAGTTTAGCATGGTCTCCACTGATTGGAAATGACCCTCCAGGGTTTCAGGCCGGGGGTACGTCCATTTGGGGACCTTCTGCGTGCAGAGTAAATGCTCTACTACTGAGCAGTGGTCATTGCCAAACCTACTAGTGTCAGTAAGTCACCAGCGCCCATAGATTTCCTTCTGTTGAATCATGGTGAGCGTAATTCAATTTCAAATGAATGTGTTCATGACTGGGCTGTACATTTTCAGAATGGCATTTCTGAGGTGGAAACCTGCATAGTTCACTCACAATGTTTCCATCATATATCAAGTACACAAATGAAAAAAGTTCTGAAGATTACGACCTCTGCTGCTTTATTGACTCTGTAATGGAAAACAGTTGAAGGATGCCTGGATTATTCCATGTACTTCCCACGAAATGACCCTAAATTGATCTGAAATTCAGTCAAATTGAATCTGCCCCCTGCCCCCCTCCCCAATGCTTTGGCTGGAATCCACAGTTCCTTAGTTTGAATGCAGTGCCATTAAAATAAAAGGCGGTGTGCTAGAAAATAGACTTTGGATTGTAGTGTCACAATATTTGACCATTCATTGTTTAATTCATGACTGGAAGCCAGCAATGCAGACAGGTCTAACAATGTGAAATTTTGCATGCCCCATTGCTTAGTTGAGAAACTGTTGCACTGTGGCATATCCCGGGTACCTGCGGTGTTATACAGCAACTTATAAAATGCTCACAGCAGTCAAAGCAGTCCCAAGTATATTGGAAAGATTGGCTTATTCAACTAGATTCATTTATGAAGGCTGCAGATGGGGAGCAAAATAGCCGCTAGAAATGAAAAGGCACAATATTTGCTCAGAGGGACTTCCAAGTCAGCGGCTAGCCTGTCCCACGCACAACTTGATTTTATTAACACAAATACAATAGGTTTTTTAATGGGCCAGCTCTATTGATGCAAGTCACTTTAACCAGGGGGCTTACATCACTGGTACATAAGAACATAAGAAAAGCTAAAGGTCTACCTAGTCTCTCTCCTGATTCACAGTGGCCAACCAGATACCCATGTGAAGTCCACAAACAGGATAGGAGAGCAACAGCACTCTCCTCACTTGTGATTCCCAGCAACTGGTATTGATAGGCATACTGGCCCTGACAGCCACTAATATAGCTTATTCCTCTGGTATTGCCACAGTGGTCAGGCAGCATTATCTCAACCCAAGCCACAAAAGAAATGGAAAATTGTCTAATCCTTAAGGCCTCTATGCCCCTCACCCTCCTCTTGCCTGGTTTGTCTGGATCTTAATTCTGGCCAAAGGATCTGAAACCATGTAGGTGCATGTTCCTGCTCAGAGAGACAGTGGGTTCCAGAGGCCAAGTCGTCTCCCTCATACCCTCCAACATTTTTGTCCCCCAAATTGAGATGTCAGGAGGGCCGTACCTTCCAGTCTGGTGGAAGTGTCAGAGCTTGTGCCAGAGCTCTGGGATGATCCTGCAAACTCATGCCAGAGTGAGTGTCCTTTGGTCTGGTGTTTTGGCACAGGGACCAGAGCACTGGAGTAAAAAATGGGACATTCCGGGATCCAAACAGAAGCCAGGATTGACTTCTGTGATTTAAGAAGTCCTGCTTAAAACTGGGAGGGTATGATCCCTGCATCTTTGTTCTTGGGAGGCTGCACTTACTTCTGGATCTGTCCAGCATGCAGGAGAACACAGCTGAGTGCTCTGTATCCTGCAAGGATTAGAGTTCAGGCTACGGCTGCACTTTTCTACTGCCTTCTCCTGTTTCCCCACAATAGCCATCTCATCAGGATACAGTGGTGCCTCGCTTAACGAATGCCCTGCTTAACGAAATTTTCACTTAACGAAAGGTTTTTTCTAGTGGAGGTTGCCTCGCTAGACGAATTCGTTTTACGAAAAATTCATCTAGCGAATCGCGGTTTCCCATAGGAATGCATTGAAATTCAATTAATGTGTTCCTATGGGCAAAAAAAAAAATCAAAAGAAATTCAATGCATTCCTATGGGATTCACTAGACAAATTTTTCGTTATAAGAAAAGACCCGTGGAACGAATTAAATTCGTCTAGCGAGGCGCCACTGTACAGCAGAGAGAAAGATTGGAATCAGGTCCCACTTACTAAGTTCTGCTACATTTGGTTCCTTCTTTCCCTTATCTGCCTCCAGTTTAGCTGTTCATTATATGAACTACAGTGTTCATATACAATGATAAGAACTGGCTTCTGAGTCTGCTTGTTTTCCTCTTCCCTCCCTATACCTTGTTCCTTTTGTGTCATGCCTTTTAGCCTGTAAGCCTGCAGGCAGTGACTGTATTATTTTTATTGATCACATGTTAGCCATTCTAGGAGCTTTTTCGGTTGAAAAGTATGGCAAAAATGATTTAAATTAATAATAAATAATATTTGGATTACATCTAGCCAAACATTCGTGTAACCACAACAATCTGAAAACACTATGAGTGAAAGGGGCTGCTTTTCCGTATTTTGCAACCGTGGTGGGCATGCTTGAGAGAAGTTCACACAAGCTATGAATGAGAGAGGTGTTCACAGCGAGTTCCCACACCTCCTTTTCTAGAAAAATAGCATGGGATGTAGATATATAGCTTTTCCTATTTGCACTTGCAAAGTGATGTGCATTATTTTCCATATTTTGTAATTAAATAGCTTTCCTTGTGCAGGAACACTTGTCCAGCCTCCAATATGCTTTAGAAACCCCCAGCATTAGCATCTGAATTTATACCTATGGTTTCTCCATTTTGGTCCAGCGGAAGTCCAATGAGGGAACCAGCCTCACATGTTGGCACTTATGATTCAAAGCCCAGAACAGTATAGAATTTCCCGACTACAGTATATTGAAGTAAAGTACCCTGTGTGGCTTGGCAACTTGCTCATGACACATTTCATCTGACAGAATAGTTCCATTCTAGCCTCATGCAGAGACCAGAGACAACTTGTTTTTGTCACATGTGAGAGAAGTCAGTCTTTCTTGCAGAAGTGATGAGTGAAGCTGTTCAAAGGGGCGACAGGAAAGGTGCAGAAATGTCGCTTACATGTCTTCATAGGATTGTCTACTCTAGACTCAGTGCTGCTGAGGCTCAGAGTCTTCCATGATGGGAATGGCTAACGGTTCCATCTCTCTGAGACATATTGGTCACCATCCCACATAATGCATGCAGTCCAAGACATAGAACAGAGGTATAATTACTCTCCTTCAACATTTAGTGGAAACTGGATAGGCTTAGGCAGAAGCTCTTTTGGTGGAAATAGCCCAACATATTCCCATGAAAGTCTGGTGCTGGGGTCAGGAGAGACCGAGGGGTTGGCACCTTATGCACCAGAAATCTCTCCACTCATTTCTGTCTTTCTGGCAAAGAGCCCCCCAAATGCATCCACCCAAAGGGTAGCCAATTGAACCCCCCCCCCGCCAAGCCAGGGCATTTCAGGGCCTGGGGCTGTTCCATCACAAGATCTGCTGTATCTTGGGCAGACCGTGCTGCTGTCACAGGTCAGCAACGGTCTCATTTCTCTCAGTAATATTATTTACTGCGCTGACATCAGGGACTGGCTAGATGAAGAGGAGTGGTGGAAGTCGCCTGACCCTAACCCCCCAGGGAAAGCACAGAGGTAAAGGATTTGGATCCTGGATCCTGGTGGTGGGAAACCAGTGTGAGGAGTAACAAGTAACCAAGGGGTTAACTGTGTACTGTCCACCTGACCACTGAGGAAGATATCATGTTACAGAATGTACTGGAAGCATTTCTTTGTGTAACAGTTGGTTTCGATTCTGCCTGGGAGACGGTCGCAAAATGTCTGCGAGCTCACCAGGTCGTTTGTTGTTTTCTCTGTAAAATAAACTTCAGTAGTTATTAGAACACCTCGGACTCTGTGTGTTCTTAAGAGGCTTTTTATCCAACGGCTATACAAGCTACCGCTGTGCGTGAGAAGAGAAAAGAAGAACTCTGCTATATTTCACTGCCCAGCCCGGGTCTACGGAGCAGAGACGCTAGAGAAAGCGTGCCGGGCGGCATTTAGTGGCTCCTAATTGAGTCATAAATAACTCAAAGGAGTCCTATATTAGTCACAGGTTATGGGTAACAGGTTATAGGTCCTGAACCTAATCAATCACCAAAGCCATAAAAGGTGATTGCAGCTGTAAAAGCCTTGGAGAAAGCCGGAGTAAAAAGCTAGCTCGAGAACCCTGTTTTTTGCAGTCGGCAATTAACAGATGCACTCGCTTGCAGAATGTCGCTGGACTGGAGGCTGGGATCCGCGGTCTACCCGGAGGAGCAACGTCAGCTATTCTGAGTGAGTACAGTACAGTGCTGGACACGGAGCCCGGGGGTAGACAAGATGGCGGAGCAGCTCCAGGAGACGTTTGTCGTGCCGTTCCAGAGGTTGAATGGCGACAACTATGCAGAGTGGAGAGAAAGGGCAAGAATGTGGTTGCTGGGAAAGGATTTGTGGACTTGTGTGTCAAATCCCCCAACCCCTGCCGCTGATAATTCAGCAGCTGAAGCGCAGAGATTTGCTGCAGAAACCAGGAAAGACAATAAAGCTCTGTGTGCCATTGCCATGAGCTGTGATACTACGCAACTGCCCTATGTGCAGAATGCTGCAAATGCTAAGGAAGCCTGGGACAATTTGGAAAGGGTTCATCAGAGAAAAACAGCTGGAGCTAAGCTGCATGCTATGAGGCATCTCTTTGAGTTGAGACTGAGGCCAGGACAACCCATAAAGGAGCACATTGCCAATGTGATTGATGCATTCCATAGGCTGCAGCGGCATGAGCTTATGTTCAAGGAGAAGGAAAAAGTTTATATCTTGCTGTCTAGTCTGGGAAACGTCTATGAGCATTTGTGCCTAACGTTTGAGGCCATGCCTGATGATGAGCTTACGCTAGCTTACGTTTCTGGTCGTTTGGCGGATGAGGAACAGTGACGCCAGAGAGAATCGGCAGAGAAGGGGGGCCGTGGGCACAGAGAAACCAGTGGGGGTGCAGTGAAAAGCACTGAGGAATCCACTGTGAGAGCGTGCACAACAAGGCTTTGCTTTCGGTGCCAGCAGCCGGGGCACGTAGCCAGATTCTGCCCAGCTCTGGAAGCAGTCAAGGTCACTCAGCCAGGTGCCAGGCAACCCAGCGGACGTGGTCGTGGGACAAGCCAGCATCGCCGAAGCAGAGGACGTGGGAAGACTACAGATAAGCCTGTCAGTCAACATCTTTCTGCTGCCTTAGCAACGGTTAGAAACAAAGGACAGGACAGTTTCACTTTTATTGTTGACAGTGGAAGCAGCCATCATCTTATGCCGCCTTCAGGAAGGATCCTGAACTGCAGGCCACTTGATGATGAAAAAAGCCTGCAGCTTGCTGATGGTTCTTGTGGAACAATTAAAAGCAAGGGTGTTTTTTACATGCAATGCTTAGACACTAACCTTGATGTTTATGTGGTACCAGGCATGAAGAATTGTCTCTTAAGTGTGTCTTGCTTATTACGTGAGGGCTTTGAAGTAAGTTTTGCCAATGGTGTTTGCAAAATTGCCAGAGATGGGGCTGAGCTGGTAAGTGTTACTGTTGGGTCTGATGGTCTGTTTGTCCTAGATGGGAGGGGGCAAGCAGGTGGAAGTAACACTGGTGATGCTCAGGCTAAAAGCGCTAATACCCCTAAGGGCACAGAGGGCGCTATCCATAAGGATTGTATTCATGCTTGGCACAGGAAATTTTGTCACATGTCTTTTCCTTATGTGAAAAAAGCCCCTGATTTTGTCAAAGGTTGCAGGTTCAAGCCATGCGATAAACACCTGCAGTGCCGCGCTTGTGCAAAAGCGAAGACGAAGAGATGCTCTTATCCTAGGTCTGAGAGGAAGAGCACAAAACCATTTCAGTTAGTGCACTTGGATATTTCTGGGCCTATGTCTACGTCAAGTTTAGGTGGTTCAAAATATGTTTTGTGTCTTCTGGATGATTTCAGTCATTTCTCTTGGGTCATAAAACTGAAAGAGAAGGGGGAGGCTGCCAGAGTGATACAATAGTGGGTAGCCGAAGTAGAACTACAGTTCTCCCTCACTGTCCAGTGTTTCCAGAGTGACAGGGGGGGAGTTTTTGAGTGCAGAACTACAAGGGTTCTTCCGCAGCAAGGGAATCAGACACAGGAAGACCGCCCCTTTTAGTCCACAAGAGAATGGTTTAGCTGAAAGGAAATTTAGAACACTGTCTGAACTGGTAGAGGCAACATTGTTTGATGCAGGCCTACACCAGAAGTTTTGGGCTGAATGCTATAAATTTGTGAATTACTGTTCGAACCGCGCTTTTAATTCAGTTGTGGAAAACACACCCTACTACATGTTGTATGGCAAAGTTCCGAAGGTGCACTATTTCAGAACTTTTGGGTGTGAGGCGTGGGTTCTAATTCCAAAGCAGAAGCGCAGAAAGGGAGGATCAAGATCCAGGGAAATGATCTTCTGTGGTTACGAACCAAACTCAAAGGCGTGGAGGTTTGTGCCAGCAGAGGGGGACCAAACCCGCATTCACATTAGCAGGAGTGCTACGTTCTGTGAACAGGAGGGCTGGAGACGCATTCATGCTAACCCCGAAGTTCTTCTTGACTGGTCTTCAGGTTTTGACCAGGAAGAGGAAACTCAGGTGGCTGATGCTGGAGTTCCAGGTGCTGCAGGACCAGATCCAGGTCAGGCAGCTGGTCCAAGTGGTGTAGCTCCTAGGGAAGTGAAGCAAGTAGTCAGAAGCGCACCGACTTCTCCCCAGGTCAAGCCTGGGAAGTACAGCAAACGTGGTAGGTCACCCACATCACCCAAAGCAAGCCCAGAGGGGGCTGCAAAGCGTAGTAAGTCTCTTGACAGTGCTGCTACTCCAAGAGAGCCACAGTCAGAGACAAGCAGTTCGGATTTAGAGGGGGAAGATGTGGGACCAAGGCGTTCAAAACGCACCACAAAAGGTAAACCACCTGAAAGGTTTTCAGCTGTCAGTGTATGGGCGAACCTAGCAGTGTGTGAGCCTGAAAGCTTTGAAGAGGTGCAACAGTTGTCAGTAGAGGAAGCTAGTAAGTGGAAAGTTGCAATGGAGAAAGAGTTGAACTCCATGCAATCTCTTGGTGTGTATAGTCTAACACAGTTGCCAGAAGGTAAGAAAGCAGTCAGTTGTAGGTGGGTCTACAGGTTGAAACCCACAGTGACTGGTGAGCCTCAGTACAAGGCTAGATTAGTGGCTAGAGGTTTTACTCAGAAGAAAGGAATCCACTACACAGATGTCTTTAGTCTGACTTCGAGATCGGAATCTTTCAGGATGCTTTTAGCGACTGCAGCGCAGAGAGGCCTAGTGGTAAACCACTTTGATGTGGACACTGCTTATTTGAACTCTGACCTCCAGGAGGAGCTGTACATGTTGCCTCCTCCAGGGTTTGAGAGTGAAGTGCCAGGTCAGGTGTGGAAGCTGCACAAGTCAATCTACGGTCTGAAGCAATCCGCTAGAAATTGGAATTCGTGTCTTCATTCTGTTTTGGAGAGCCTAGGTTTCAGGAAGAGTCTAGCTGACAGTTGTCTGTATCTCAGAGGTGAAGGAGAACAGCAGGAACTGTTACTGGTCTATGTAGATGACCTGATCTGCTTAGCAAAAAGCCAGATGCAAGTGCAGAAGTTTGCAAAAGAGCTAGGCAAGAGGTTCAAACTCAAGAATCTAGGTGCAGTGAAAGTTTATCTAGGTGTGCAGATAGACAGAACTGAGGATGGAAGTTTTTTGCTCAGTCAGAAAGGCAAGATTGAAAATTTGCTTGAGAAGTTCAGAATGTCTGACTGTAAAGGAGTCAGAACACCCATGGAGACAAACTTTGTGAAAGAGTCACAAGTGAAGGACAAAGTAGCGTTTGAGAGTCCTGAAGTGTTCCAGTCACAATGGAGCAGACCAGATATTGCTTTTGCAGTCACAATGGAGCAGACCAGATATTGCTTTTGCAGTCAATTTGCTCAGTAGAGAAGCATCGAAACCTAGCGTACATGCTTGGAATGGTATTAAGAGAGTGCTTAGGTATTTGCAGGAAGCCAAAGAGTATTGTTTGGAGATGTCAGCGCAAGGTGAGCCACAACTCACTTGTTTTGCAGATGCTGATTGGGCCAATCAGGAGGACAGGAAGTCAGTGACTGGTTTGGTAGTGAAGTTTGGAAATGCCCTGATTGGTTGGCGGTCGCGCAGGCAAAGCCTAATAGCTATGTCTTCCACGGAAGCTGAATTCTGTGCATTGTCTGCGACATGCACTGAGTTGGAGTACTACAGATGTTTGGTCCAGGAAATCTGGGGTGATTGTAGCCAGCCCATCACTGTTTGGGGCGACAATCAACCATCTTTGAGACTGGCAGAGTCTGGACAGTTCAAGGCCAGAACCAAACACTTAGACATCCGCTTCCGAAACGTATGTCAGAGCATACAGGCAGGCTTGGTGAAGTTGAGGTATTGTCCGAGCCAAAGGAACATAGCAGATGGATTCACAAAACCCTTGAGTTTCCAACGACATGGGGAATTCTGTGAAGGGTTGGTTTTGGGGTAAGTTTGGATACCCGCTATCCCCAGTGTTCAGGTGAGAGGGGGTGTGAGGAGTAACAAGTAACCAAGGGGTTAACTGTGTACTGTCCACCTGACCACTGAGGAAGATATCATGTTACAGAATGTACTGGAAGCGTTTCTTTGTGTAACAGTTGGTTTTGATTCTGCCTGGGAGACGGTCGCAAAATGTCTGCGAGCTCACCAGGTCGTTTGTTGTTTTCTCTGTAAAATAAACTTCAGTAGTTATTAGAACACCTCGGACTCTGTGTGTTCTTAAGAGGCTTTTTATCCAACGGCTATACAAGCTACCGCTGTGCGTGAGAAGAGAAAAGAAGAACTCTGCTATATTTCACTGCCCAGCCCGGGTCTACGGAGCAGAGACGCTAGAGAAAGCGTGCCGGGCGGCATTTAGTGGCTCCTAATTGAGTCATAAATAACTCAAAGGAGTCCTATATTTGTCACAACCAGCCACACCCCAGAGGAAGGGACAAGCTGGGAAGTACAGGAGTCTGGGAGCTTAGAAGGTGATGAAGAGGAGGAAACAGGCAGGTGCCCCAGCGCAGGGGAGACACAAAAATTTGAAGTCCGAGCTTAAACACCAAGGACTGTGCCATTCTGCAGGGGTTTTTTTCTCAGTCTTCTTCGGTCCAGATTCTCATCATGGTGTTTGGATTACGGAGGTGATCAGTACGTTCTTTTTCTCTTCTCAATACCTACAATTGTTTTTCTACGCCAAGCCTCATTAAGAAACCTATTTTTTTATATAAAAAAAATACAGATGGACTTTTATTTATAATTAAGTATTCAATTACTTAGACTTGAAAAATTTGATAAAGATAAAAGAAGAAACAAGATGGTGCTTTGTTAATATGACACAGCACAGAAAAATGAAAGTTCCTCCCTTTTTCGAGGGAAGTGGGGGATGCTTGCTGGCTGACTTTGTAGTGACGAGACAATAATTTGGGATAACATACAGTGCATCTGTTTGCAGAATTTCTTCATTATGAGCAAGAGAGAAGGATAAATGGATGTCTAGAAGCCCCCCTTCTAGGGCCCAGAAGGGGGGGATTGTGTGGTCTCCGAAAGCTGATTGATCACCAAATGACTTATATCTGTGGAATACAGTTCATTTACATTGCAATATTGCAAACAGTATGCATAACATCAAACGACAGGCTTGGACAACAGCCCAGATTGGAATAACTTAACAACATGGGAGCTGCAGCGTCATTAAACTCTAAACGGTAGACTTGGACAACAGTCCGGATTGGAAGATTGGAATGAAGTCAGGAAAAGCTGCGCTGGCAAATAGACAGTTGGAAAAATACATATTTACAAATAAAGCTGTATTCAGTGGATGAAAGGATATATGACATGATTGAGAATCGCATAGCCAGGGATGGAGAACTTTAAAGCGTTTTGATCAGAATGTGGAAAATATGAGAACAACAAGAAGAAGGCAGGAATGAAGATACTGGAGATATACTTCAAGAGGTGCAGACTATGAGGAGCCCAGAAAAAATTAAAAATTAATAATTTGGACTGTAATTTTGTTTTTGTTTTTTTTAGTTTATTGTTTTTAATTGCATTATGATTATGGATGTGTTAATTGGCTGTTTTTTGGGGGGAAATTAATAAAAAATATTTTTTTTAAAAAAAAATCAGACTTGGCCACTCTACCGCAGAGCCACTCTAACAGCTTTTCTACTAGTTACATGTAGGTAGCCGTGTTGGTCTGACGCAGTCAAAATAAAAATAAAAAAATCCTTCCAGTAGCACCTTAGAGACCAACTAAGTTTGTCATAGGTATGAGCTTTCGTGTGCATGCACACGTCTTCAGCTTTTCTACTGACAGCCTGCAAACCCCCCCTCCCCAATGAGACACTTATTGCATGTTTCCAAGCAGAGAGCCAGGCAGACACAGAGAGGGTCCCTTGGAGCTTGCAGTAGACAGCAGGAGGGGGCCAACACAGAGGGCTATGGAGTGAAGGGAGAGCTACAAGTCAGTCAAGACAACTGCTTCATCAAGACAGGAGTAATGCTGAGAAGCCTCTGTGTGTTCTTTGTTCTGCTTTCTGTGGTCTAAACCACAGAGCCTAGGGCTTGCCAATCAGAAGGTCGGCGGTTCGAATCCCCGCAACAGGGTAAGCTCCTGTTGCTTGGTCCCTACTCCTGCCAACCTAGCAGTTTGAAAACATGTCAAAGTGCAAGTAGATAAATAGGTACCACTCCAGCAGGAAGGTAAACGGCATTTCTGTGTACTGCTCTGGTTCGCCAAAAGCGGCTTAGTCATGCTGGCCACATGACCCGGAAGCTGTACGTCGGCTCCCTTGGCCAATAAAGCAAGATGAGCACTGCAACTCCAGAGTCATCCGCGACTGGACCTAACGGTCAGGGGTCCCTTTACCTTTACCTAACTTTAAGTTAGCCAAGTGTTCTCCTTGTTGGCTCCCTGACATCCAGCCTGGGAGCTAGTGAAGCAAAGAACCTTTTTTTTTCCTTTTCTCCCCTCTCAACTTCTTCCCAGACTGGCACAAACTGGTTGCCCTGTTCCACCAAGCCCTGCCACTGCCAACCGGGGATTATGATTGCACCCTAAATTCTTTAGCAAATAGGTCAAGCATTATTACCTACAAAGCTTTTTCTCCTTTGAGTTAAACAAGAGAGTCCTGCTCCATTACAAAACCATTACAAAAACCTGCGCTACTTCAGATGTTGTTGGTCTCCTGCCCCCATCACCCTTGACCACTGGCAACGCCACTGAGGCTGATGGGTAGGAGTCCAATAACATCTGGAAGGCACCAGATCCTGCTATAGTACAAGAAAATGTTGCTGGTGATCTCAGTTTTGGAGTCCTTTAGAGTACTATCTAAGCACCTTGACTAAAAGAAATGGGAAATGTAAAAGAAGGGAAAATTCCAGCTCCATCTAAACTGCAGTGGAAAATGATATATCTGCTTATTGGCCACAACGTATTTCTCTAAGGGACTATATGTCCCTCCCTCCCTACTGCCCAGTGGGCTTCACCTCGTCACATGTTTTGTTCACTGTATGAGGGGTGAAATGTCAACAGCTGACCCTGAGGCAATTGGTGGCCCTGAGACGATAATGTTTGTAACAACATTCACTGGGTAATGAATAAGACCATGAACCCACAGACCCAAACAGAGATTTTAACCTGTCACTAATCATTACTTTATTTCTCTATGTTCATAACATATACAAGGGGACTGGAGTGTGATTTATCTAAAATTATGAGGATCATTGTTTTCAACCCATTGCTACTTTCCCATTTTAAGGGGCATAAACTTGGTCACCCAACTTAGTAATAAATAAATAGTCTTTGGTGAACAATGCAGTTCCTGTAATGAAATGGATGATTATAGTTCTCTCAAACTGCAGAAACGGCACATATCTCTCATTGTGTCCTCTGTTTCATGCTAATGCTAGGTTTGAATAAATGGTCAAAGGGAGAGAGAAAAACCCAGAGCAAAAGCATTAGATTATTCTGGTCCTGCTTTCTCAACTGCACAATGATTTGAACTCAAGCAATAAAGTTAAATGGAAAAGGCACTATGCTAGGTTTTCAATTACAGCAGAGGCAGGGAGCCCCAATTATCCCTTTCATTACTGAAATATTCTTCAAAGCAGCTCTGGCAAAATACCTGCTGCTGCTAATACCGCTATTCCTCCTGCTGATGCTGTTGTGGCTGCCATTCCTAAATTGCAATGCCCTTGAAACAGAGGAGGTCAAAGGTCACAAAATGAAATGGAAATGCGAGAAATGGAGGCGCATAGTTGCCTTAAAAAAGAAGAAATTTCGGGTAGTTCATTCTGAAGAGACAAAAGGAAGCACTTCACATAATAATTTAAAAAAGTAAATTTGTGCAACATGTGGCAATCGGCACAATTTTTTATTTTTTATTATTTAAAACCACTTAAATAGATTCTCATGGAAGGTGGGTCTGTTGGTGGATAACAGCTGTGAAAAGCCAAATGGAGTATCCGTGTGTAGAGGCTATGCACCAACAACTAGGGATGGCTATCAAAGCACACCCTGAATGTGAGCATCCCATTAGGCATGACTGACTGCTTTTGGAGGCAGAATTCTGAACTATATATACAGCAAACTTTTTCAGCAGGGGTCCTGTCCACTGTCCCTCACACCTTGTGGGGGGCAGGACTATATTTTGGGGGGAAATATGAACGAATTCCTATGCCCCACAAATAACCCAGAGATGCATTTTAAATAAAAGCACACATTCCACTCATGTAAAAACATGCTGATTCCCGGACTGTCCGGGGGCCAGATTTAGAAGGTGATTGGGCCTTAGTTTGGGGACCCTTGGCACAATCATCTCCTCCTCCCATCATCCATCCAGAGATACAATTTCTAAAATGCTTATGATCAATGCCTCGTCATGGGGAACTCTTAGGATTGTAGCTCTATGAAGGCAGTAGGAGGGTCTCCTAATAGCTCTCAGCACTCTTAACAAACTACCATACCATGCCACGGCCCTGTTTTTACTGGGACACCCCGGTGTTACGGAAGCTACCCCAGCTTCTGATTCCATCCTGGGATGACCCGGGATTTCAGCCAAGGGGGACTGAAAGAGTGCGGGACCAACAGATATGCATCTTTTCATTCCTCACCTTTATTTGCTTGCTGACCGCCGACCACCCAAACACACGAGGAGGGCCACAGCTTCCTGAAGCACAGTACCCCCTATGCTCAATAGCGGGCACACACATACACGAACCAATAGCTATATTTGATGCTCTCGTTTTTAAAATGCAACTTCCAAATGGCTAACTAGAGTGCAAGGCATTGAATTTTTTTTTACACGCCCTCGGAATCTAATTGTCTCAGTTGTTTCACTTGTAATGCTAATTAGTTACCTTTGAAACATGCTTTTTGTTTCACCTGCAATTTGTTGCGCTGAACTTCGGCACTCCTGTTGTTTAAATTTTTGTAATTGGGTCTCTTTCTAATGTTTTAATGATGCTTTGTAAGCTGCTTCACCCGGAAAGGTGACATTTCTTTGGTCACGATCCTATGGACCCTGCGAGGATATCCCTGTGGCTGTGAGATTCTGCAGACTTTTCTCTCCATAGGCAGAGAGGAAGGTCTATAGATGAAGAAGGAGGTCTACCCCCATAGACTTCCTCAGCAAATGCTCCATATCTGTGCAGGAGGGGAAAGGGGCATGAGTGTGTATTCGGGGTGTTTCCTCCAACAGAACTCTGACAAGGGCCTAGTCCCCCTATTCCTCTTGCATTAAAATTAATTTGTGATACAACAATTGGCATGTATGCTGTGGACACTCTTGACTACTTGGAAAACTGCCCAGCTTGATGATTAATGACTTATTATTTATATATTCATAGAATCATACATTGTAGAGTTGGAAGGGATCCTGGGAGTCATCTAGTCAAACCCCATGCAATGAAGGAATCTCAACTAAAGCATCCATGACTTCTGCTTAAAAACCTCAATGGGAGTCTACCACCTCCCAGGGGAGTCCATTTCACTGTTGAACAGCTCTGTTAGAAAGTTATTCTTGATGTTGAGTCAGAATTTCCTTTGACGTAACTTGAATCCATTGGTTCAGGTCCTATCCTCTGGAGCAGAGGAAAACAAGCTTGCGCCATCCTCTGTGTGACAGCCCTCGAAATATTTGAAGATGGCTATAAAATTTCAGAAACAGACTGGAAAGAGAAGTTGCTGAATTGCAACTCATTACCAAGCTTAAAACCATGGAGAGAGCTGGTCTGAATAAGGACATTGGATTCTTATCTCATTATCCATGATAAAGCCTTCTTTAGCCATCTCATCCCTTGCTTTTTCCTGCAAGACCAATTGTAGTCGTTAACAGTCATCAACAGGTTTACCACTCCTATCAGCCAATCACCCATTCCCACCACCCTTCTGAGTAATACCCCTCCCCACCCTCTGACTATACATAAGGGTCTGGTGACTTCTGTTTCAGTGTATCTGAAGAAGTGTGCATGCACACAAAAGCTCATACCTATGACAAACTTAGTTGGTCTCTAAGGTGCTAATGGAAGGAATTTTTTATTTTATTTTTTTATATCTCCTCCCAGTCTTCTCTTTTCCAGGCTCCCTCAACCATTCTAGGAAGGCCTTCTGTATTTCTTACTGCTGAAATTGGCTTGTTTCGTGACATTCAAGAGGCAAGAGTCTACGTCACATTCCTCACAGCACAGTAGTTTATGGCTGCATCCTGTAAATTACTGTGCAAATCCATGCACATAAAACGCTGTAAAATATTATACATTATGAATGAGGAACCAGAAATTCAATTAAAAACATTGCTCCATAAAATACAACAATATCAAATCTGGCAGAGGGAAATACACTTAAAAATTTAACACAGAAGAGTTATGGCTTTGAGATAGGTTTTATTTGTTCAGATAAAAATCAGTCTTATAAATAAAAAGGAATACATGTGGGGCACATTACTCAGAAATATTATAAATCATGAATAAAATTAACATTTGATGACTTGAAATGCATATTGGCAGCATTCTTTCAGCTCCTATCTGTTTTGGAGTAATCGCAGGACACCTCAGGGACCATTTTTGCCACTTTTCAGTACATAAGGATTACGTTTTAGGCAATACCAGGTGATGAAGTGTGTGCCAGAATTATTGTAGGGTATATGTCAGTAAGTAATATGATAGTCACTGACTTGTAATTCTGCCAGGTAGTCTCTGAGGTGATTAATCATGTCTTCTTTTTTTAGTTAGTGACTAATTTACATTGTCAGAGATTTACAGCCCACTGTTTGGCATGTGAGAAGGAGATTCTGAACTGTATGCTGAGATACTTTAAAGCAATGAGCACTCACACTTTATAATGTGGGTGCCCTTTGCGGGATCGTGTGCGGTACTACAGTTCCCAGGGAACTTACTAGTAGAGAGGGGGCTGGCTTACCTCTCGGTGTTATGATTTGGAGGTTCACGCCCAGCCTCAGTAATCACGTTTCTTGCTGGGAAGTGGGGCCAGCCCCATTTATAAATAGGGGGGGTGGAGCCAACGATAGCCAGGCTGCCGGCTCTGGAGATTCACCCTCCTTACCCTCCCTTTGTTTAATGTTTTCTTGTTTGCAGGTTAACTTTTTCTTCCTGTTTAGTGGGTGCTGCTGCAGTCTTTGACTAGTTGCTGTTGAAGGACTGGGAAGAATTTTTCCTGCATTGGCTGGTTTTGTCTTCCCTGTAACTATTCGTCACAACTTTGGCGGTTATGGCCTTGGGTGGAATCCTTTAGTCTTTTCTTCCCTATAATGGGAGGGGGGGCATGAAGTGGTGACTCATCCCCCTGCAGCGGCGATTCCAGCAGGGCCGGTGCTAGGTTTTTTTGCGCCCTAGGCGAGAAGTTCCGGAGGTGCGCGGGGAGCGGCAGAGAAGCGGCAGTGGCAGAAGGGCGAGCGGGGCCCGCCAGCCAGCATGATCAGCAGGGTCTTGCAGGCTGCAGCGGAGCAGAGAGCGGGAGGAGGCAGCCCTGCCCCCAGGCTCATGATTCCAGCGATCCCAGTGCGCCTCCGGAGCTTCGCGCAGGGAGCGGCAGCCTGGGGCCACCTCAACTGAACAGCTGAGAGGCACGGTGAGGTGGCTCCAAGCTCGCACTCTGGGCGCAAAGCTCCGGAGATGCGAAGGGGGAGCGTGAGCCTGGGGCCACCTCGCTGCACCTCTCAGCTATTCAGTTGAGGCAGCCTCAGCCTCCCACTCCCCACGCAAAGCTCCGCGGGCGTGCTGGGAGCGTGAGCCTGGGGGAGGGGCTGCCTCCTCCTGCTCTCTGCTCCTCTGCAGCCTGCAAGACCCTGCTGATCATGCTGGCTGGCGGGCCCCG
This sequence comes from Zootoca vivipara, assembly GCF_965207765.1. Taxonomy (NCBI): domain Eukaryota; kingdom Metazoa; phylum Chordata; class Lepidosauria; order Squamata; family Lacertidae; genus Zootoca; species Zootoca vivipara. The sequence goes on along the minus strand of NC_142583.1, from coordinate 13,618,154 downwards.
CTCGCCCTTCTGCTGATGCCGCTTCTCTGCCGCTCCCCGCACACCTCCGGAACCTCTCATCGGGAGCGCGAGCCTGGGGCCGCCTCACCCGCCTTTCAACTGTTCAGAGGAGGCGGCCCCAGGCCCGCGCACCTCCAGATAGCGGCCTGAGGCAGCACCGGCGGGTGGCAGGCGGCGGGCGGCCTGGTCAGCCCCCCCTCCATTTTGGCGCCCTAGGCCGTGGCCTAGTTCGCCTTAATGGAAGCGCCGGGGCTGGATTCCAGGGTCCCCTCTTAAAAGGGGTTATATAATGGGTGTTGTCAGTGAACTACCCTGTGTGCGGAGATATGGGCTGGGCTGCCTGCTACACTTACGTCTTGCAGTGCACCTCCATATCCCATTTACCCTGATGAGCCCCAGTTCCCCCTGGCTGGGGCGATGGGAGGGATACACGCCCAAGGCCTAAGTCAAGGTCTTCCTATATTCAGAAGTTTAATAAAGTTGTGGCCTAATCTTTTATTCCATAACGTCGTCAGAGTCTTTATTCCTTTCTTATGATCCCTGGGGGCTCAGGCTGTCGTGCCTGGTCATGCAAAATAAAGACCTTTCCCGAACTCACACTGGACACCGAACTCACACCAGATGTAAGCTACCCTAGGAAAACACAAATTCCATATGGTTTCAGACAGTGCATAGATCAGCCATAAAGTCAATACCAAGACTGAGTTTGGGAACAATATGAATAAATATAGGTGCATTTCTCTCACTTCTGGGTCAGCACAATGTGACCCTGATGTTCTTGGACTGGATAGTTCCTAGGGCAAATGGCCTAGCTTCTCTCTCTCTCTCTCTCTCTCTCTCTCTCTCTCTCTCTCTCTCTCTCTCTCTCTCTCTCTCTCCCCCTCTCTCTCCCCCCCCCTCCCTCCCTCTCCCTCTCTCTCAGATACAAGCACTTTAAATACTGCCCTGGATCCGAGCAGCTCTCCTTGCCAATGCTTGAAGAAGCTTCTTTATTAGATCTGTGGCAAACCAGCTGACATATAAGTATCATATTAAGGATTTAGACATTGGTAAAGGGTTAAGCAAATCTCCATGCTGTGGACATTTTTTAATTTGCATCTTTAATGAGCTGTGACATCTTCTGGGTGGCTTTTCCCATCTTTTTCTGTTTGCCTACAAAGGCCTGGCTTTTACTTTAGGACCACTAGCAATTCTTTTGAATGTGTAGAAAATATTAAAAGGTATAATTCGGGGGGGGGGGTGTTCTTCCTACCAGCCTATAGCCAGATAATGTGTTACTCATTATACCTGGCTGTAATTCCCTTATAATGGAAAGCGTTGCCAGATGTCCTGGTTTACTAAATGTGCCACTAAATTTTCCCCTAAGCACAGTGTTGAGGTAAATTTGAATGGTCCTGTTCAAGAGAAATGTCTGAAGAATTCCAAGGGAGTGAGGAAGGATTTTGATATACCCATTTCACATTTCTTGGGAGTTACACAAACACACTATCTTGCACCTATAATAAAAATGGCTTAATAAGCCAAGATTTGAATAAGTCTTTGGCCTGTATATGCAGCCTCTTCATCCCTCCTTTTGTGATGAAATCTTATTTAAAAAGCAGTATCTAACTGTAGTTTTCCATTTCATTCAAACTAGGTTACCAGTTTCCAAACAATCCAGTATAATACAAACTCCATCTCTGGTTTAATATCCTGATTTGATCTGAAGCTGGAAACCACAGTTTCCCAGTTTGGACAAATGAAGAAACTGTGTTTAGTTGCAGGTTGCCTGGTTGGTTTGGTTCTGAATTCTGAACAGCCATACAAACAACAAACAATGCTATGTATAAAACCATACAAGATGATTACCTACAGCAGAGAACCTTTCATCCAACTGGAAAAGCTTGTTGAGTATTTTTTATTATTATTCAAATGTTTCTGGAAAATGCAGATTGTGGCCACCTGTTGTATGTAAACAGGGATGCTGTGCCGCAGAAAAACACGCAGTCACACTTAAAGGCCTGCTCTGGGTTACTGTGGCTCAATAATCATGATTACTAGGATGCAAGAATTAATTGAAGATACAATAAATATTGCTGTAAATATAGTTGAATGCAGTTTCCCCCTCAACCTTGGGATAGCTTGGTGCTGTCTTTTCTGACATACCTTCCTCTTATGCAGAAAACAGGTTCATGGTTGCATGCAGTACCTGGAAGACAAAATACAAAAAGAAAGTGAAGAAAGACAGTGTAACAGATTAGCCCCAGGATGGAAGATTTATTACACCCTGGATTAGAAAGAGTTAATAATCCACTTCTAGTTTTACTGACAAGGGACCCAGGTGGCGCTGTGGTTAAACCACTGAGCCTAGGGCTTGCTGATCAGAAGGTCGGCGGTTCGAATCCCTGTGACGGGATGAGCTCCCGTTGCTTGGTCCCAGCTCCTGCCAACCTAGCAGTTCGAAAGCACGTCAAAATGCAAGTAGATAAATAGGAACCGCTACAGCGGGAAGGTAAACGGCGTTTCCATGTGCTGCTCTGGTTTGCCAGACGCGGCTTTGTCATGCTGGCCACATGACCTGGAAGCTGTACGCCGGCTTCCTCGGCCAATAATGCGAGATGAGCGCGCAACCCCAGAGTCGGTCACGACTGGACCTAATGGTCAGGGGTCCCTTTACCTTTACCTAGTTTTACTGACAGCGCATCTTTAGGAGGCGGGACGGTGCCCGGTTTAAAAAGGAGGGAATAACCGTTTTGGCAGTTGGAAGAGGGGGAGTGTGGTGACAAAGAGGGAAGAAGGTGGTTGTGGGGCCAGGATAGTGGTGGTTCTTTTCGTGCCAAAGAGTATCGTCTTGGTTATTCCAGCAGTGTATTAAAACTCACAGAGGTGGAGACTCAGAAAAGGGCAAAACTTACCTAAGGAAAAGGAGATAGTTTGTGTCCTAGAGTCACACAGGAAGGGCAGTAGGGTGAAAACCTAGAGTGCCACAAGTTTGCCAGGGTGATATGGCAGACTGATACAGTGGGGATCTGAGTTGAGGGAGTCCCTGTTCTGTAGGCAAGAGGTTGTTCATTCAAATGGCCCTGAGTGTTTGTGAGATCAGGCCACGAAAGCTGGAATTAGACTCTCTTTCCTGAGAAGCCCAGAATTGAGGGGTTTATTTTGAGGCGTGAGGAATTGAGAGGGGATTGCTTTACCCCTGTACCCTTTCATCTCATAATCTACTGGCAGCGTCGGCGAGGGGGTTCTTCGCAGACAGCACCAAAAATATCCAAGGAATTGAAAAACTGCTGACAGATATCTCAACTGCTGAAAACATTATAAATGACAGAAAATGGAGACACATTCTGTTACAACTCAGAGGACTCCGTTTTTTTAAAAAAAATAGACCATTGTCATTGAGAAAGACTTTTTTTTTGTCAAAACACCTTGGGCCGCTATGCTTCTGCAAAAGCCCCCAGGTTCACTCCATGACATCTCCACTTAAAAGGATCCAGATAGCAGGTGATATGGGACACCTTTACCTCAGACTGCAGAGAGCTACTGGCAGTCAGGGTAGACTAGATGGACAAATAGCCTGGCCTTGTGTAACCCACTGTTCCTTCCTCTGTTACTAAATTCTGCATCCATCACCAGTTTGAAGTTCACCTCTTTTATTGCTTTCATGAGGACAAAATGGGACAAATCCAAGGCCCTAGCTGTGGAGAGGAATAAATAATTTTTTTAAGGCATAGAACTGGGCTGTTAGCGTGCTAGCTTGTTATCTGAGCCAGAATAATGAACACATAAAAAGGCCCCAAACGGAAATTAAATTCAAACCCTTCCTGATGAATTTGCCACTCTGCCTTTGTTTTCCACTCCATGTTTATATATTTTAACTGACTTGTGTTGGAATAATGCTACCAGCCCCATCTCTCTGACATTACTGCACTCCTAAATTCACAGATACATCCAATCTACTAGGATTTAGCAACTGCCTTTCCTGCAAGCGTAGAGGAGCCATGTGCAGCTCCAAAATGAAAAAGCGAGCCCAAATGAAAACCGTTCTCTCATTAGCAGTGAAGAATGTCTGTGTAGCAACATAAAACAGAAAATGGAGCACGGTACCACTTTCCCCTTCTTCTTTTAAATAAAAACAAGTGTAGCTCGTGTGATAAATATTCCCTATTTGTTTAAACCATTCCTTCTCTGTTGATTCGATTTGTACAGGACATTGGAACTGGTGGTTATATTTGTTATTCCATTGCCTTCGGGAACGGGTAGGTGTTTTGACCTTAAAACACGATGAAATTGCTCAGCCTTACCTTCTACGGCCTCCTGGGAGTCCAGTGTTGCAACACTATGAAATGAAGCTGCCAGAAATTCAGATTTATGAAAGCAAACGGGGCAGAGAGTAGTAACACTGCAGATCTGCAGATCTTGGGCTCTTTAAACTGGTTTTGGTGGCATTGCACCCCACCTAAAGGAGGTAGTGGCAAAGCTTAGGAATGATACTGGTTCGGAAATATAGTATTTTACTTTGCTTCTACACAGGCATACAGGACAGGAAAGCAAAGTGTCTAGGCCTTGGGGGTTAGAACCAATTACTCTGAGATCTTCACATTGTCACCTCATGTGGTGAGCCACCAGGACTATAAGTCAGGACAGCTCCTTGTGCCGAGATGTCTCTTTCAGTTCTAGGGTAACACACAGGCAGCCCAGAGGTTCTGACCTTAACAGGAAAAACGGGTTCTCCAATTATGGAGAGCACGCGTTGCAGGAGGGGGAATCAGGATGACCCTGTTGTTGCTAGGTAGATTAGATAAAATGGCCACTGGCATAAGTGGGCAGTTTAGTGCTGTTGCTGGGGAGATAAGAGTGTTGCAGTTTGAATTAAGGGGCGGCCCCCTAGCCTATAAAACCCCCCTGTGGGGCCATATTGGTTTCACTTTTGCCAAGCGCTTCGGATTTCCCGCCCGCCCACCTCCTTTTTGAGGATGCTTTGCGTATTGACATTGCTGTGCCTGTCATGTGGTCACCTGCTTTGGGGCAGGGGCCCGGTAGGAATTTTGCCATCTGGCTGATTGGCTGTTGTCGTTTGGTTTTTGCCTACTGCATAGCAAAGCGTCACAACTCGTAAGGTTGGCGGTTAGGTGCTGGTTAAAATTCGCTGGTAAGAAATTGGCTGGAAAGAGGAGTATGGAAAGAGGAGTTTGGAAAGGCTGAAATTACGCTAAATTGCTGCTGCTTATAGAGGTATTCCGTTAAAGGAATCCTGGGGCTCGAACGGCTCTTGTCAGTACCCTGCTAGGGGAATTGGGCCTAACACAGAGCAAATTGAGCCTCGGGGAACATTCGAGGGAGGACAAGAAGGGCCTGGTACCCGGCTCCGTCCTCCCGCTGAGAATGTTTACCTACTGACTTCCACAATTGACTAGAGGAAGTCAGTGCAGGATCTGTCCCAGGGCGGGGGACAGATGGGTTAATCAATGCCTAAGCAACCACTCACATTTGATTGTATTTTAATAAAGTTGTGGCCAAAATAATGCCAAAAACCTTAAACTTAATTCGTGTGTGTGTGTGAATTTATTGGGGGGAATCCGGTGACCTCGACACGCAATAGGAAAGCGGGAGTCTCACCCTCCTCCATGAAGCTCCATTTCTTTCCCCTGTCCACTCAGTTTTCCACACTACTCTCCCTCCTGCTCAGAATTAGAATCCAAACCTGTTTATTCTCTGTCAGTACACCCTTCCCACACACAAGCAGGGTTTTCTATATTGTACCCCAATATACTGACTAATACCTCCTGTGTGGTTCATGCCATTTTGGTTTCATGAGGTCTAGAGCGCAATACAGTCATACCTTGGAAGTCAAACGGAATACGTTCTGGAAGTCCGTTCCACTTCTAAAACTTTCGAAAACCAAATTGTGGCTTCAGTGGCTTCTGTTGGACGTTCAGCTTCCAAAAGAATGTTCAAAAACCGGAACAACAATCACTTCCGGGTTTGCAGTATTCAGGAGGCAAAACGTCCAAGTTCCAGGGCGTTCGGGATCCAAGGTGTGTGTGTGTGTGTGTGTGTGTGTGTGTGTGTGTGTGTGTAATCCTGTCCTTCCTGCAATAACAACCAATGCTGAACTTACCTTTCTGATGAATGAATTCAGATTGCTCAATTCTCTTGCTACAGTCAATTCTAGGTGATGCCTTTAAGTGGTAGCTAATCTATATGAGATGCTTTTAAAACAATTATGGCTATGCAATGATAAGTCATTTGAAGTCTATAGAACACTTAGCAACTAATAAGAATATGCTAGTCCTGCTCTCTTCAAGGCACTTGCAGACATTAACAGTCACATAACTCAGCATGTGCCCTCATTTCAAGGACTTAATGTTGTTAATAGAAAGAGTCTCTTTAAAGATCCGATCCCAACCAGAAAATTAAATAAGCAGCACGAAGAAATGACGGACTCTGGCGCTTCCTAGATAAATTTATTTGAAGTATTTAATTGTTTTGGTGTTAAAAATCAACCCCAATAATGTCCAAGCCTCAGATCTGAGCTCCTGCCCCTTAAATTGTACTGCTCATAATAAAACGATAGCAATGTTTTTTTAACATTCCTCTTCTCAGTTGCTTGAGGCACACAACAAATCACAGTAAAACACACCCAGCACTTCTGGTACTTAAAATATAATTATATTGGTACCCTGTTTCTCCAAAAATAAGACATACCCATAAAATAAGCTGTAGCAGGATTTCTAAGCATTTGCGCAATATAAGCCATACCCCGAAAATAAGACATAGTGATAGGCGCAGTTCTGGAGGGCGCCAAGGAACAGGCTAGGCTGGACACGTAATTAAAAAATAAGACATCCCCTGAAAATAAGCCACCGTGGGTGTTTTTTTTTTTAGGAAAAATAAATATAAGACGGTGTCTTATTTTTGGAGAAACATGGCATATAAAATGCAGAAGGAAGGAAGGAAGGAAGGACAAATAAGATCACCTCAACATGAGTTGCGTTCATTGGAGTGGTCTAATTAAATGCTCAAAACTCATCAAAAAGGTACCTTTCATGATATGTGTTGGACTTGTAAGGTAATAAAAGCTTTCTGGGGGATGATATATAATGAAATGAAAAACAATGTTTAAAATATCTTTTGTTAAGAAACCAGACACCTTTTTATTAGGAATTACAGGTATCGACATACCAAAGGAGCAGAAAAAGACTCTTTATGTATGGAACAATGGCCGCCCGGATGTTATTAACCCAGAATTGGAAAGAAGACAAAATCCCTACCAGAGAAGAATGGCAAACCAAGCTGATGGATTATGCCGAGATGGCAAAGCTGACTGGAAAAGTCAGAAACCAAGAGAATAAAAACTTTATAAAAGAATGGGGGGAAATATAAGTTATTTAGGAGACCACTGTAAGCAGGTGGAAACAATAGCAGGATTTCGACTCGCTTGTAGTGTAAAAATTATCATGGACAATATGGTTTGAAATAAAAATTGGAGTACGGATGAAGATGCAGTTGTAGATCTTTAAGATGAGACTCAGATAATCTCCTTATACAGATATGTTTTTACTAGCTTGTGTTTATTTATACTTTGTATTTGTAAAAGCAACAAAAATGAGTTCATTAAAAAAGACTCATCAAGAGGCAAGGCTGAACAGTTAGAAGAATGCTTGGATTGCTCTGATTCCCTTAACCACTCGCTAAACCCGTCATCACCAACCTGGCGGTGCCCTTCAGATATTTTGGACTACAGTGGTACCTCGGTTTATGAACACAATTGGTTCCGGAAGTCTGTTCATAAACTGAAGCGTTCATAAACTGAAGCGAACTTTCTCATTGAAAGTAATGGAAAGTGAATTAATCCGTTCCAGATGGGTCCGCAGCGTTCGTAAACCGAAAATTCGTAAACCGAGGTGTTCGTAAACCAAGCTTCCACTGTACAATTGTCTATGCTGCTTGGGGCAAATGGGAGCTGTAGTCCAAAACATCTGAAAGACACCAGGTTGGCAGGTGCTGAGATAACCCACCTCCAACTTAAAGGAGGGAAAAACTCATCCTGGGGACCTCCTTTCTTGACTGTTTGGAAAGTGAAGATGCTGGTAGCATAACATCTTTTTTCAGGGCAGATTGTGCCATATTTCACCAAGGGTCATGGAGTATCCAATTCAATGTCCACGATTCACACTGGCAGAAAGAAAACCGCATGTGGCAATGCTGTGCCAAAATCTCCCTTTTCTGTTTCACCAAAAAATGTGAAAGAAATTCTCATGTGTCCAGAGATAGAGGCAGAAAATCTGAAGCCACTTTCACGGAGGAAGCAAACTTTTGAGAAATCGGATGACAGCACCAACTTGTGACTGTTACTTTTCTGATCGCTTTTCATTTCATTTTAAGCAGAGGTCACATTTATAACTCCTCTCTTCAATTTATCACAGGAATGAGTGGTTTGGCTGGACATAAAGATCCCCAAGGCTTTGTAAAGAGATAACCTCAGCCTCCTGGTACCTTGCAGTTATGAATTCCTACATTGTATAGAATAATTTCCACAGTTGCTAGCTTTCCCCCAATCATGTGGTGATAGAAAAATGTACCCTTTCTGCCACTTGTACCTGGGGATTAGGTTAATACACCTCACTTGACCTCTAACATGGTGCACAGCACTAAAATGGTCTAGCGAACAGGAGGGACATGGCAACATTTTGATTATCAATTTCTCCTAGGCTTCTGATTAGTGAAACATATAGAAAATAATGCCTTCTTTGGCTGAAAGCCAGGAGTTTTGTAAATAAAAATTAGGAGTGCATAGATTATTCTCTGATTTTAATGTTGTTTTCAAAATGTCTGATGCTGCCAAATGAAGCAGCATTGGCAAAAATAAATAAATGCTTTGATACTTTTTAAAGCCTTTTTTGTTTCCCTGGCTGCAGGGGTGTCTTGCCCATAGAGGCTAGTGGCACGGGGCACCAGGGCGCCAAGTTCTGGAGGGCGCCAGGAAAGAGGAGGAGGCTGGATGCAGCACCTCCCGGCATCAGCTCACTGCCCTCATCCGCCTCTGCCATGCTGCCCGTGCCGAAGCAGCGCCATCTGCCATGGCCACCATGGCACAAAGTGGCCAGCTGAGCCGGGAGGCACCATGTCCAGCCTCCACCTCTACCCTGCCAGAGGAACTGCCATCCAGCCGCTGCCTGCTTCCTTCAGCCCTGTCGGCAGTGCCGTCTTCCCTAAAAAAGTTCAACAACTCTGGGAAAAGAGGGGGTGCCAGAAGGAGCTTTGCACCACAGTGCCAGATATGCTTAAGGCAGCCCTTCCTGGCTGCCACTACTTCTCAGTGCTGTATTACTTCTTCATGCCTTCATTGTCTTCAGTTAACTACATTAGTGCTCCCCAACATAGTGGAGATGTTTTGGACTCCAGCTCCAATCAGCCCAGCCAGTATGGCCGATGTACAGGGATTATGGGTGCTGGAGTCCAAAACATTTGGAGAGCATTAGGTTTAGGAAGATTGGCTTACACTGCTGTTTAATCTAATTGGATGTGGTTTTGCTTATGGGTTTTCAGTACATTGTAGCATAACTTACAATTTCAATCTGAGGGACGGAGGGTGGGGTGGGGTGGGATAAATAGACCACTATCTTTTGCCTGTTCAGACCAAGAGACCTCCCCCCTAAATAAAGACACATTTGACTCAAATTTTAGTTTGGTTTTTGGCAGAATTTAGGCCACAACTTGATTACAGAAAAGTGAGTGGTTGCATAGGCTCTGGTTCGACTAGCTCCCTACACCCTTGCAGGTAGTGCTGACCCAGAGCTCTATCATAGGTCAGCCAAGGGTGAACACCTGAGGCAGGTGAAAAGCCTGGAAACTGACTCTGTTCATTACCCAGATGCTCCCCTTTCAGGGGTTGACCAAACCAAGCTGAGTCCCTGGATTCCTTTAACGGAATACCCTTCACAGAGGGATGGCGAGACTGTTCTCCCATCCCTATCACATGAACCAGCGCCTATCCGCAACCATACAAGTTGTGATGAATTGCTATGCAGCAGGCAAAACCCGAATGGCTACAGCCAATCAACCAAGTGGGGGAAATTCCTGCCGTGCCCCTGTCCCAACGACAGGCAACACACGACAGCATAGCAAGGTCAATCACAAAATGCCCTAAAAGGAGAGGTGGGCGGGTGTTCCGATGCACGAGTCGAAAGGGGAAACTCTGGGACATGTGCATAGGTATAAGTAGGTCCCTTGATTTGTTTAGGCTGCACCCCATTGCCCAGATTAAACCCAGCAACGAGGGACCTACCAATTGAGTGTTGTGGCTATCCAATAGACCCACCCACAACCAGGAGGTCAGTCTCCAGGTCTCACCACAGCACGTGCCCTCTTTTAGGGAGGACACGATTTATTTGAATGGACAGAGATTGATTTGCCAGACTAAACTGGCATGGAATAAATAGCCCTGTGTGTACAGCAGAGGCATGAAATGAAAATCATATTAAAATTCATGCAAAAGGGAGGGAACAATAAGGGAAGAGGGGAAGTACTATGAGAGACACAGAAAGGAGTCTGCTTGTAGTGAATTGCTAATGGAGTAATCTTGTGTTAGAAGATTACTAGAAGGAGACAGGAGAATTCTGCTTAGCTCCCTTGATAAGGCTTTTTGCACAAGAGGTGCAAGAATAATACTTTTACCCAGTGTTTTTCTTCTAGGAAAAAATGTGCCAATACTGTGTATCCTTGAGTACCCCCAGAAAAGAAAAAACAACAATGCTGCATTTACCATTAATGGTAGCGTATTGGGGGGAATGAAAGGAGGGGGGACAATATAAAATGAAATTGATAGTGTATATATTATATGCACAGATTTTTTTCACCTGGAACTCACCAGAACTCAGTACCTGCACCTCTCAGGTGGGTGCCATTGCCGTTGTAAGAGAAAAAAGGATGTGTTCATGTTGAGTGGCAGCACCTCTTTTTCTGGAGAAATAGAACTTATAACTTATATATATATTAGAAATGTGATGTCTGAAACAGTGCAAACACTGAAAATCTTCAGTCACAAGTTCCCAACATTTAACAATATAGATCTGATTTAAGAAGCACCCACCCTTAACTCCATTTGTCCACACACGGAAAATACAAAGCTACCAACAGATGAATGCAGATGTTCACTCCAAGTATGTTTAGAGCAGTTTAGTTTCTAAAACAAGTAGATGGTCACATATGCCTCAAACATAAAGGTGGCACATTATTACAGTGGGCGCTCGGGTTGCAAATGTGATCCGTGCGGGAGGCACGTTCGCAACCCGCAGCGCCGCGTCTGCACACGCGCGGGTCGCGATTTGGCGCTTCTGCACATGCGCAAAGCATGATTTAGCGCTTCTGCGCATGCGCGAGCACCAAAACCCAGAAGTAACCCATTTGTGTACTTCTGGGTTCGTGCGGTGCGCAACCCGAAAAGACCCAACCTGAAGCGTCTGTAACCTGAGGTATGTTGTTGTTGTTGTTGTTGTTGTTGTTGTTGTTGTTGACCACCCACAGGACAGAAAAGATGCAAGCCTGACAGCTGGTCATACAATATACCAGAAGAAGGCTGACATTGCAGCTAGCAAACCTGTTATGAGGTACTTTTAAAAGTATTATATCTGTTGAATTCTCAGATAGATATTCCACTTCTTAGTATTCCTCTTAGCAAAAGGTTAAGAAGTTTATGCATTCCCAATCCTAATAGCTGGGTAAATTTATTCCATAAACGATTTAATTAATTTTACCTAATTTCTAATCCTTTCGCCTTTTGGTTTAAACTGTTGATGATTCTGAATGGGCTGCAAATATTTGTACTTTCAGTTACTCGAAGTCTGGCACAAGGAATACAGTCAGTTATAAGCTCCCAATTATAAACTGAGCAGGTAACACGGTCCTGCCAAATACACCACTCGATAAGCAATAACAGTCTGAGGTACTGTGCTAACAATATTTTGAATAATCCAGAATCACGATTCTCTTGCTTCGGAACTCAGCATGACTACCTTAGAATAGACTTCACAGCCTTATGCTCAGAAGTCCACTGGGTTTTTATGAAATAGCTCTCAAAAGAAGTACACAGTCTTAATTAATCTTAATTTAAAAAAAGTCTTAATTAACTAACTAACATGTTTCTATCCTACACTTCTGGTACAAAAGTACAGACCAATAGAGCTCCTGTTCTGCAAAGGAAGTGAAAATAATTCCTTTCTGACTTTGGTGTGACACATATGCACACATGCATATATGCGTGTGCACCACCCGCAATGCCAAACAACCAGGACAGGGGGGGGGGGGAACCAACAACTCACAATTATTTTCTATCTAATAAAACGCTGCCCGTTCCAAATGTTCTGAAACTACATAGAAAGAGGATCAAATGCTTTAGAAAGTCACGGGAAATGAGGATAAATAGGTTCCACTTCCAAGTGGGACCAGGTTGCGCTCGGGCTGCCAGGTCCCACCCCCACCACAGCATGGTGTGGGGTAGCATCCTGCATCACGCTGAGGGTGTCCTGGCCACGCCATTTGCCAGGCAACCAATCAGGGCACTGTGGGGGCATGGCCGGGACCAATTAAACCATGGCACAACTCTGGAAGCTCCTCTTTCAGCCTTACGCCGTGGACCTACATCTTCAGTAATCTCCTTCCTCGCCTCCCTTCCATGTGGCGCTAGCCGCTTTGCTGAGTTCCTGTTGAAGAACAACGGAGGATCGCTAAGGCCATGCCACGACCCCAGCGGGAACCCAGGGGGGCTCAAGTTGATCCGCATCGGCGGGGCTCCACCTACTGGTGGTTTACGCTTCCAGACTTCCTGCAAAGCAGGCAGGAGTCAGATATAGTCTGTTGATGCCATTGCCTAAGCAGATACCAATCACATGAGTGTGATGTAGTGGTTAAGTGCAGTAGAATCATAATCTGGTGAACCGGGTTCACGTCTCCGCTCCTCCACATGCAGCTGCTGGGTGACCTTGGGCTAGTCACACTTCTTTGAAGTCTCTCAGCCCCACTCACCTCACAGAGTGTTTGTTGTGGGGGAGGAAGGGAAAGGAGAATGTTAGCCGCTTTGAGACTCCTTCGGGTAGTGATAAAGCGGGATATCAAATCCAAACTCTTCTTCTTCTTCTTCTTCTTCTTCTTCTTCTTCTTCTTCTTCTTCTTCTTCTTCTTCTTCTTCTTCTTCTTCTTCTTCACATTATGTAACCAATAAAGTTGTGGCCTAAATGTTGCCTACATTTATTCTCCTGGGGGTGGCTAGGGGGTCTTGAAATGCAAACAAACTGGAAGGAACTCAGATGAGACTGAAGAAGGAGATTGGTGGGTGCAGATTGCCCACTTCAGCCCCAGGATAATGTCACCGTTCCCTCTTAATTTTGCTAGATGACTCTGACTACAGATTATTATTATTATTATTATTATTATTATTATTATTATTATTACAATTTATATACCATTCTTTGTCAAAAGATCCCAGGGTGGTGTACAACATTGAAAACACAATACAGAACATGAGTGATAAAAGCATAATAAACAAAACATACTGACAGGCAGCCAAGTAATAAAAGAGTCATTATAATAACAGTCCTCTCTCTCCCACTTTCACAGGCCATAGATTATTTAGGCTGGTGCCTTAAAGACATGTAGTGATGATGCCAGGCGAGTCTCTCTTGGGGAAACATTCCACAATCGGGGAGCCACCACAGAAAAGGCACGTTCTCTTGTTGAAGAGCCCTATAATTGTTTTTTTCCTCACATGCCTGGAGATCTCTGGAATGGTGAGAGGGCATTGCTGAAATGGTTTCCTTGTCACTGTGGAATCCCGGCTCCACCAAAACTTTCCACATGGGAATCATGAAGTTTCACTCATCCTTCTTCCAAATACTGGGGGGAAATGCATCCCAAGTTCTCTTCCCATCTCGAGTTTTTGATCTATGAAATGGAACTTTTCTATATGTTAAGATACCTTAAAAAAAACACCTCACTGGTCTTTTAGCCTTAGCTTCACTTTTGATTTTTTTTCCCCATAAGCTTTTCCCCTTTTCCTTGGGGCCCTCCTTTTCTGCCTATTCCACATCTCCATTAACAACACTGCTGCTTATGGGACCAAACTCTCCGATACTGCAGTATCTGCAGAACAGGGCCTGCTGTTCTGATGGTTGGGAAGCTGACAGAGGAAAAGCTGAAAGAAGAGATTCTTCATTAAAAAGGAGTGCTGTGCAGAAATAGAAACCCACGGCAAGGGAGATGATGGTACCTTATCTTGAATGAAAAAGCCATTAAAGGGCTGGAAGAAAGATACTGGAATTAGTACAGTAACCCAGTCAGCAGGAGCCACACTAAAAAGAAGAAACAGAAGATATGCCTTTCATCCTTGAAGAATATTTCAGAAGAGGAGTTTCAGTACAAATATGGAATTGGGTTGGATGTATCAGACTATTTCTGATCAATGTCAGTTTCCAATGATCTGATTTATAAATTGCTTCTTTCTCGCTTCTGCATAAATCTGTGATTTTTTAAAAAACAACAACACAAAAGCACAAAACCCTGCATTTTTTTTTGCATGCACCCCCCCCCTTAAAATATATGTTTTGTACATTCCTGGAGAAAAGAACGGACTCACAAAATTCAAAGAAATGTGAAAACTCAGGGATAATTGTTGTCCAATCTTCATTTATGATCTGGAAGCCAAATTGAGTTGGTTTGCTTCAAAGTGAAGACCAAATGAAATCTTTTTAAGTATTCATACCTGGAACTGAAGATTCTGGAACAATTAGGAGGTTTGAAATTCAGAATTTCGAACGGCACATCAAGAACCACTGAAATTTTGCTATGTTGTTCACTTTTCTTTTGTCTTCCTGAAGCCCTAAGGAGCTTCCTGAGACTTTGTTCTGATAAACACATTTTGGAATGCAGTTTTGACTAAAGCAGGCATCCCCAAACTGCGGCCCTCCAGATGTTTTGGCCTACAACTCCCATGATCCCTAGCTAACAGGACCAGTGGTCAGGGATGATGGTAATTGTAGTCCAAAATATCTGGAGGGCCGAAGTTTGGGGATGCCTGGACTAAAGCATAGGCGTCCCCACACTTACACTTACGCATGCAACTGTATATGTGCGGCACCAGGAAATAAATAAATAAATAGAATGATACCAGGAAATGGTGGGAGAGAGCTGGAGAGTCCTTGTGGCTCGTGGGGAGACCTTTCCTGGAGCCCAAAGAGGATGTCAGTGAGGGTAGAGGAAGCCCCAAAGGTATCAAAGGCGCAGCAGGGCTTTGATTAGGCTGCTCAACTTTCCCATCTAACAGCTGGCTTGTAGGGCAGCAGAGCAGCAAGCAGCAGCTTTCGCACACATTCTCCATCCTCCATCTGTCCCCAGACCTTCAACTCTAGATATATTAGTTTGGATTGGAGAGAGAGCAGAGGACAGAGCTTGAAAGCAGGGCGGGGGGAAGGGGCATTTAAAGGCTTTTTAGAGGGTGAGCCCCATGTACATGATTTTTGCTTATGTGAAGGGTCCCGGAATGTAATCCTTATGTAAGAGGAGGGATGCCTGTACAGTATATATATATTGCCAGCAGTTCCCCCTAATATGATGCTTGTTGTAGCATGCTATTTTCACTAAAATGTTCATTTCTATGCACAATTTCTCTAAATATATGCATTTTTCAAAACATTGGTTGTAGGACTGCATTGCAAAATTTGGAGACGTGGTTGTGTTTCAATTCACCTATCCTTTCAGAAAGTGAAATTTTTGGTAGAGTGCAATACATTTTCTGTCTCTTCGTTTAAGTAAGTACTTAATGGCACCCTCCACACATGCAACCATCATGTTTTAAATGGCCCTGAGCTAACATGTTTGCAATAACCCGTTGCTGCAAGCAATGCATATTTACCGGCTTGGAGTTCCCTTGTACTGAACTTTCAATTGGGTTCAAAATTCACTGAACATTGTATATGAGCGCTGTTTGCTATAGTGCTACAACTTTTGAAGCCATTTTGTGTAATATCTCCTCCTACTTTTCTTACTTTTAACTCATGGGCCTCTGCTGACATGCCTTAGGAGCCCAGGTCTGTAATGAATATTGTATTTTATAAGTATGTGTTATCTCATCCTGACAGTCCATGACACTGAAAGATTAACAGATTATTAAATCAATGGAACTCATCATTGGGTTAGAGGCTATTTGCAGGAAAAAGTTATACTCATTAATGCAGGGAATTTATTTTACGAGCATTCATCACAATGAAGCAATTAGCTATTAATGTAGATGTCAAAAGTATTAATATGAGATTTGGGCTGTAATTCACCATTGATTGGCTGAACCATCTTTTGTTTTAATTGTACAAAATGGTGTGCATGCTAAAACACTTGTTTACAAATGAAGGTTCCTTCATCAATGGGCCCATCTACTTTCAGCCTTTGTAGAAGCAGGTGAGCTCTGGAAAAGATAATAATTGCAAGCTTAAATTGTCATGGCCAGATTCAAGGTTCTTGTATTCATTTATCTCAATTTACAAGGCCCTCAACAACTTGGGTCAGGGATACCAGTCACTTAGGTTTCCAGGACAGTCACCATTAGTGGTCCATCCATGGTCTGAATAAATGGCTTATATCAACAAGGACCCATGTGTTCAATATTTTGGGCGCAATTTTGTGGAACTTGTTAAGAGTTCTTCAACAGAATCCCTGATCTGGACCTTGCACAGAAATAAATGAGTTCCACCCCAATAATGATTGGGACGTGGGGTAGTGCTCTGGTCTAAACCACAGAGCCTAGGGCTTGCTGATCAGAAGGCCGGCAGTTTGAATCCCCGCAATGGGGTGAGCTCCCGTTGCTTGGTCCATGCTCCTGCTAACCTAGCAGTTCAAAAAGACATCAAAGTGCAAGTAGATAAATAGGTACCTCTACAGCGGGGAAGGTAAACGGCGTTTCCATGCGCTGCTTTGGTTCTCCAGGAGCGGCTTAGTCATGCTGGCCACATGATCCGGAAGCTGTACGCCGGCTCCCTCGGCCAATAACGCGAGATGAGCGCCGCAACCCCAGAGTTGTCCACAACTGGACCTAACGGTCAGGGGTCTCTTTACCTTTACCCCAACAATGGGTTTCAGAGTGAACAAAAATAGCAAAGCAACGTATTGCAAACAAGCATTGTGGTTCAGTCCTTTATGCAGTTCAGTACACTTTCCTCTCCCTGGTCCAAAAGAGAGAGACCCTAAGCTTGTGGGTATCATTACAGAGCTTCTCTGCTACTGCTGTTGGCTGGCCATCTCCAAATTCTAAAATGCACACAAAGACCTTCACAAATAGAGAAGTATTCTCCACTTCTTGCCAATGGAGTCAAGAATGACAATGGGGGTAGACCTAGTCCCCACTGCCCCCTACGTTCTATTAAACTTCTAATCATAATGCCAGAGGAGGGTTCTAGCAGCCAAATGCTAACACAACACTATCAACATACAGACAGCATCACTGAAACTTTCCTCTCTTTTGTCCTGTGGGCTAACTCAGGGTTGCCCAGTTTTCAGGATCCTTAAACGAAACAAAAACAACTTTGGGAATTTTGCACAGCTCTTTCTGAGCTGCCACGATGGACTATTGGGAAGGAGGGGTAGAGATTACATTGCAAAGGGGCATTGAAAGCCACTAGGCTTTTTCTGCCCAAAGTGAAAGTGGAATTAGTAGCCGACCATTGGCTTACCTCAACCTGAGAGTAAAACTTTAACATACTGCAAACTGCTCTGGAGATATTGTAGGTTGCCGTCATCATCCATTCTAATCAATTGGATGTTTGACATTGGCTTCAATGTGCTGCGGATTACACCGAGCATGATATGGCAATCCATCTTGGCTGCATTTCCTTGAAAGAATGCTATATCATTATCTAATCCTTGTGGCTTTGGGGCTGACTGCTTAGTCTTCAACAAACTTCTATCTTATAAATTTAGAATCATCTTTGACTTATTATTTAATGCTGAGCCACAAGAATACTGACTGGCTTTAACATCACTATTTCCTTATTATTGAAAGAAGCTTGCATTCATCTGAGAAAGCTCACTTTATAAAAAAGGGGGGAAAGGAAAAAGAAATGCATGACAAGTGCCAAAATAGGAAAGAAAGAAAGAAAGAAAGAAAGAAAGAAAGAAAGAAAGATTTTTTTGGTTTGGTTTGTGCAGAAAGCACAAGTGATCTATTGTACATAATTTCAGGAAGAATGCTCAAGAATAAAGGTATCTAGAGAGACCATATGCAAAGTGAGATTAGCTCTGAATAATGTTTCTATAAGTATAACTGATTTAAGACCAGGAAAATTCAACATTAAGCTTCTCTGCATTCACACACACACACACGATGCATTTTCTATCATCACAAAATAATTCTGAAGATATTTCAAAGGGATACATTATGAAATTCTACTAGAATTATTTTATGATATAACAATTGACATGTATTATTATTATTAATATTTATTTATTTATACATACCCCACTCATCTGGCTGGGTTTCCCATGCCACTCTGGGCGGATTCCAACACATACCAAAATACATTAAATACATATATGCTGTGGACACTCTTAACTACTTGGAAAACAGCCCAGCTGATTACTGACTTATTATTTTATGTATTCATAGAATTACGGAACTGTAGAGTTGTAGAGTTGGAAGGGATCCTGGGGGTCATGTAGTCCAACCCCCTGCAATGCAGGAATCTCAACTAAAACATCCAACTTCTGCTTAAAAGCTTCCAAGGAATGAGAGTCTTTCTGATGTTTAGTCAGAATCTCTGAGTAGGTGTCGAGCAGTTCTGCCTTCTATCTGTCATTCTATCATTTCTCCATCTTCTCCATTGTAGAGGACCTAATACTTGCTTGTTTTTCCTCTTGCTTTGAACATAGCTGAAGAAACCTTTAATAACAACAACAACAACAACAACAACAACAACAACAACAACAACAACAACAACAACAACCACTCTTGCAAGCCTGAGTACATTCTGAGCCTTTGCCTGTCTGTCCATCTCCCTACAACTGTTGGCCACTTGTGTATACTCTTCCTTTGTGATTTCCCCTTTCCTCCATTTCTTATACATGCCCTTCATAAGATGCGGAAGATGAGGACCATAGCACTTTCCAGAGCCAATCATCCCAGGAGACGAGAGGATTGCGTTGGGATTCCTGAAACATTGTACCCTGAAACACTGAAACGGTCTCTCAATCCACTGTCCTCACTGTATGTTGCCAGGCTGAGCATCTTAATACTATTTGAAGAGCAAAATACATCTCAATTTATATTTTCATCACAGGACTGTATGCTAAAAACAGGAGACACATGTTCTAGGAAACACACCGAGTTGGTTAGATTTATTTCTGGCAATGCCTCATGTGAAATATTTTAAGCATATCTGGCTATATCTAGCATAGACAGCAATTTACATGATATATAAAAAGCTCCTGTCCTGTTAGAGAGAAGAGGACTCCAAGAGTTATGTTTATTATGAGATAAGCCTACTCCTGGGGAATGGAGACACTTAAGGTAGCTGCATCTTCTGCTTCAGGTGGCTGACTGATGTATTATCTACCCACACCCTGTGCTACACTTTAGATAAAATAAATATAAAGTAATAAAATACCCATAGAGATGAACCATTCGGGAAACTGGAAATTATATACTTTTGCTTTACATTATAGCCTCAAAGCATCTGGGCTGAATTCCGACCATGTGGATTTTACCTACCATCTGATCAGAACTGCATTCACGTTGCAGTTAAGCTGTCAAGTATCACCTCATCATCAGACCAAAGAAATAGAAAATGCATAATAGCAACATGCAGCAACTATGAACTGGAAAGGGACGGTGGTGCAATAGAAAATTCCTGGCTACAAATAGCAAAGCAGATTCCCATATCTGAAAAATCACCACCTACCAAGGGTATTGCTAGGGTGCATGGACAACTGTCCCCTCTCGTGAGTTCATATCACTCCTGATTATTCTTGGAAACACCTGCTTTCCTCAGGTACTGTTTACACATTAACATAGAATGGGTCAGAATTTAACCAAAAATCTGGCGTTATAAAATTCACTAAAAAATGATGTCAAACTGTTGCAAAGACTCACCTGATACGTTTGGCGGTGGAAACAGAAGGGTTTTTATCATAGGAAGAAACATCAGGCCTCGGCAACATAAACTGCGGAAAAAACATTTTTCCAAAAAAAAAAATCCCGGACCGGCGGGTGAGAATTTGACCAAAAATCTGACATTATCCAATTCACTCAAAAATGGTGCCAAACTGTTACAAAGGCTTCCCTGATACATTTGGCAGTGGATACAGAAGGGTTTTTATCATAGTCAATAAAATCAGGCCTCGACAACTTAACTTGCGGAAGAACATTTTTTGGAAAAAATCCTGACCGGCCGGACAGAATTTCACCAAAAATCTGACGTTATCCAATTAATTCAAACATGGTGCCAAACTGTTGGAAAGGCTCCCCTGATACCTTTGGCGGTGGAGACAGAAGGCTTTTTTTATCATAGGCAATAAAATCCTGCCTCGACAACTGAAGCTGCGGAAAAACATTTTTTTGAAAAAAAATCCCTGACCGGCGGATCAGAATTTCACCAAAAATCTGACGTTATCAAATTGACTCAAAAATGGTGCCAATCTGTTGCAAAGACTCCCCTGATAGGTTTGGCAGAGGATAAAGGCGGTTTTTTATCACAGGCAGAAAAATCAGGCCAAGACAACTTAACCTGCAGAACAATT
This sequence comes from Zootoca vivipara, assembly GCF_965207765.1. Classification (NCBI taxonomy): domain Eukaryota; kingdom Metazoa; phylum Chordata; class Lepidosauria; order Squamata; family Lacertidae; genus Zootoca; species Zootoca vivipara. The sequence goes on along the minus strand of NC_142583.1, from coordinate 13,597,400 downwards.
TTTTTTGAAAAAAATCCCTGACCGGCGGGTCGGAATTTCACAAAAAATCTGATGTTATCGAATTCACTCAAAAATGGTGCCAATCTGTTGCAAAGACTCCCCTGATACGTTTTGTGGTGGAAAAAGACGGATTTGTATCATAGGCAGAAAAATCAGGCCTAGACAACTTAACCTGCGAAAAACTTTTTTTTTGAAAAAAAAATCCCTAACCGGCGGGTCAGAATTTCACCAAAAATCTGACGTTATAAAATTCACTAAAAATGATGTCAAACTGTTGCAAAGACTCACCTGATATGTTTGGCGGTGGAAACAGAAGGGTTTTTATCATAGGAAGAAACATCAGGCCTCGGCAACATAAACTGCGGAAAAACATTTTTCCAAAAAAAAAAATCCCGGACCGGCGGGTGAGAATTTGACCAAAAATCTGACATTATCCAATTCACTCAAAAATGGTGCCAAACTGTTACAAAGGCTTCCCTGATACATTTGGCAGTGGATACAGAAGGGTTTTTATCATAGGCAATAAAATCAGGCCTCAACAACTTAACTTGCGGAAGAACATTTTTTTTGAAAAAATCCTGACCGGCCGGACAGAATTTCACCAAAAATCTGACGTTATCCAATTCACTCAAAAATGGTGCCAAACTGTTACAAAGGCTTCCCTGATACATTTGGCAGTGGATACAGAAGGGTTTTTATCATAGGCAATAAAATCAGGCCTCGACAACTTAACTTGCGGAAGAACATTTTTTTAAAAAAAAATCCTGACCGGCAGGTCAGAATTTCACCAAAAATCTGACGTTATCCAATTCACTCAAAAATGGTGCCAAACTGTTGCAAAGGCTCCCCTGATACGTTTGGTGGTGGAAAAAGACGGGTTTGTATCATAGGCAGAAAAATCACGCCTATACAACTTAACCTGCGGAAAACTTTTTTTTAAAAAAAATCCCTAACCGGCGGGTCAGAATTTCACCAAAAATCTGACGTTATCCAATTCACTCAAAAATGGTGCCAAACTGTTGCAAAGGCTCCCCTGATATATTTGGCGGTGGATACAGAAGGGTTTTTATCATAGGCAATAAAATCCAGCCTCAACAACTAAACCTGCGGAAAAACTTTTTTTTTGGAAAAAATCCCTGACCGGCGGGTCAGAATTTCACCAAAAAATCTGACTTTATCCAATTCACTCAAAAATGGTGCCAAACTGTTGCAAAGGCTCCCTTGATACATTTTGCGGTGGATACAGAAGGGTTTTTATCATAGGCAATAAAATCCGGACTCGACAACTTAACCTGCGGAAAAACATTTTTTTTGAAGAAAAAAAATCCCTGAAAGGCGGGTCAGAATCTCACTAAAAATCTGACGTTATCCAATTCACTCAAAAATGGTGTCATACTGTTGCAAAGGCTCCCCTGATATAGTTGGCGTTGGAAACAGAAGGATTTTTATCATAGGAAGAAAAATCAGGCCTCGACAACTTAACCTGCGGGAAAAAAAATTTTTTGAAAAAAAATCGCTGACCGGCGGGTCAAAATATCACCAAAAATCTGACGTTATCCAATTCACTCTAAAATGGTGCCAAACTGTAGCAAAGACTCCCCTGATACATTTGGCGGCGGATACAGAAGGCTTTTTATCATAGACAATACAATCCAGCCAGGCAACTTAACCTGCGGGAAAAAATTGTTTTTGAAAAAAATCCCTGACCGGCGGGTAAAAATTTCACTAAAAATCTGACGTTATCGAATTCACTCAAAAATGGTGCGAATCTGTTGCAAAGACTCCCCTGACACATTTGGCAGTGTATACAGAAGGGTTTTTTAATCATAGGCAATAAAATCAGGCCTCGATAACTTAACCTGCAGAAAAACATTTTTTTGAAAAAATCCCTGACCGGGGGGTCAGAATTTCACCAAAAATCTGACGTTATCGAAGTGACTCAAAAATGGTGTCAATCTGTTGCAAAGACTGCCCTGATAACGTTTGGCGGTGGAAAAAGGCGGTTTTTTATCATAGGCAGAAAAAGCAGGCCAAGACAACTTAACCTGCAAAAAACATTTTTTTGAAAAAAATCCCTGACCGGCGGGTCAGAATTTCACCAAAAATCTGACGTTATCCAATTCACTCAAAAATGGTGCCAAACTTTTGCAAAGGCTCCCCTGATAATTTTGGCTGTGGAAACAGATGGCTTTGTATCATAGGCAATAAAATCCAGCCTCGACAACTTAACCTCCGGAAAAACATTTTTTTGAAAGAAAAAAAAAAAACTCTGACCGGCGGGTCAGAATCTCACCAAAAATCTAACGTTATCCAATTCACTCAAAAATGGTGCCAAACTGTTGACAAGGGCCCCCTGATACATTTGGCGGTGGATACAGAAGGCTTTTTATCATAGGCAATACAATCCAGCGGCAACTTAACCTGCGGCAAAAAAAATTTTTGAAAAAAAAAATCCCTGACCTGCGGGTCAGAATTTCACAAAAAATCTGACGTTATCCAATTCACTCAAAAATGGTGCCAAACTGTTGCAAAGGCTCCCCTGATATATTTGGCTGTGGAAACAGATGGCTTTGTATCATAGGCAGAAAATTCAGGCCTAGACCATTTAACCTGCGAAAAACTGTTTTTTGAAAAAAAATCCCTGACCCGCGGGTCAGAATTTCACCAAAAATCTGACATTATCGAAGTCACTCAAAAGTGGTGTCAACCTCTTGCAAAGACTCCCATGATACGTTTGGCGGTGGATACAGAAGGGTTTTTATCATAGGAAGAAAAATCAGGCCTCGACAACTTAACCTGCGGAAAAACATTTTTTGAAAAAAATCCCTGACCAGCGGGTCAGAATTTCACCAAAAATCTGACGTTACCCAATTCACTCAAAAATGGTGCCAATCTGTTGCAAAAACTCCCCTGATACGTTTGGTGATGGAAAAAGACAGGTTTTTTCATAGGCAGAAAAATCACGCCTAGACAACTTAACCTGTGGAAAACTTTTTTTTAAAAAAAATCCCTAACCGGCGGGTCAGAATTTCACCAAAAATCTGACGTTATACAATTCACTAAAAAATGGTGCCAATCTGTTGCAAAGGCTCCCCTGAGACGCTTGGCAGTGGAAAGAGACGGGTTTTTTTTCATAGGCAGAAAAATCAGGCCTAGACAACTTCACCTGCGGAAAAACATTTTTTTGAAAAAAAATCCCTGAGCGGCGGGTCAGAATTTCACCAAAAAATCTGACTTTATCCAATTCACTCAAAAATGGTGCCAATCTGTTGCATAGACTCCCCTGATACGTTTGGCGGTGGAAACAGACGGGTTTTTTTCATAGGCAGAAAAATCAGGCCTCGATAACTTAACCTGCAGAAAAACATTTTTTTGAAAAAATCCCTGACCGGGGGGTCAGAATTTCACCAAAAATCTGACGTTATCGAAGTGACTCAAAAATGGTGTCAATCTGTTGCAAAGACTGCCCTGATAACGTTTGGCGGTGGAAAAAGGCGGTTTTTTATCATAGGCAGAAAAAGCAGGCCAAGACAACTTAACCTGCAAAAAACATTTTTTTGAAAAAAATCCCTGACCGGCGGGTCAGAATTTCACCAAAAATCTGACGTTATCCAATTCACTCAAAAATGGTGCCAAACTTTTGCAAAGGCTCCCCTGATAATTTTGGCTGTGGAAACAGATGGCTTTGTATCATAGGCAATAAAATCCAGCCTCGACAACTTAACCTCCGGAAAAACATTTTTTTGAAAGAAAAAAAAAAAACTCTGACCGGCGGGTCAGAATCTCACCAAAAATCTAACGTTATCCAATTCACTCAAAAATGGTGCCAAACTGTTGACAAGGGCCCCCTGATACATTTGGCGGTGGATACAGAAGGCTTTTTATCATAGGCAATACAATCCAGCGGCAACTTAACCTGCGGCAAAAAAATTTTTTTGAAAGAAAAAAAAAAAATCCCTGACCTGCGGGTCAGAATTTCACAAAAAATCTGACGTTATCCAATTCACTCAAAAATGGTGCCAAACTGTTGCAAAGGCTCCCCTGATATATTTGGCTGTGGAAACAGATGGCTTTGTATCATAGGCAGAAAATTCAGGCCTAGACCATTTAACCTGCGAAAAACTGTTTTTTGAAAAAAAAATCCCTGACCCGCGGGTCAGAATTTCACCAAAAATCTGACATTATCGAAGTCACTCAAAAGTGGTGTCAACCTCTTGCAAAGACTCCCATGATACGTTTGGCGGTGGATACAGAAGGGTTTTTATCATAGGAAGAAAAATCAGGCCTCGACAACTTAACCTGCGGAAAAACATTTTTTGAAAAAAATCCCTGACCAGCGGGTCAGAATTTCACCAAAAATCTGACGTTACCCAATTCACTCAAAAATGGTGCCAATCTGTTGCAAAAACTCCCCTGATACGTTTGGTGATGGAAAAAGACAGGTTTTTTCATAGGCAGAAAAATCACGCCTAGACAACTTAACCTGTGGAAAACTTTTTTTTAAAAAAAATCCCTAACCGGCGGGTCAGAATTTCACCAAAAATCTGACGTTATCCAATTCACTCAAAAATGGTGCCAAACTGTTGCAAAGGCTCCCCTGATATATTTGGCGGTGGATACAGAAGGGTTTTTATCATAGGAAGAAAAATCAGGCCTCAACAACTTAACCTGCGGAAAAACATTTTTTGAAACAAATCCCTGACCGGCGGGTCAGAATTTCACCAAAAATCTGACATTATCGAAGTCACTCAAAAGTGGTGTCAACCTCTTGCAAAGACTCCCATGATACGTTTGGCGGTTGAAACAGACGAGTTTTTATCATAGGCAGCGACATCAGGCCTAGACAACTTAACCTGCGAAAAACATTTTTTTAAAAAAAAACCCTAACCGGGGGGGTCAGAATTTCACCAAAAATCTGACTTTATCCAATTCACTCAAAAATGGTGCCAAACTGTTGCAAAGACTCCCTTGATAAGTTTGGCGGTGGAAACAGGCGGGTTTTTATCATAGGCAGAAAAATCAGGCCTCGACAACTTAACCTGCGGAAAAAATTTTTTTTGAGAAAAAATCCCTGAGCGGCGGGACAGAATTTCACCAAAAATCTGACGTTATACAATTCACTAAAAAATGGTGCCAATCTGTTGCAAAGACTCCCCTGAGACGCTTGGCAGTGGAAAGAGACGGGTTTTTTTTCATAGGCAGAAAAATCAGGCCTAGACAACTTCACCTGCGGAAAAACATTTTTTTGAAAAAAAAATCCCTGAGCGGCGGGTCAGAATTTCACCAAAAAATCTGACTTTATCCAATTCACTCAAAAATGGTGCCAATCTGTTGCATAGACTCCCCTGATACGTTTGGCGGTGGAAACAGACGGGTTTTTTTCATAGGCAGAAAAATCAGGCCTAGACAACTTAACCTGCGGAAAAACATTTTTTTTGAAAAAAATTCCCTGACCGGCGGGTCAGAATTTCACCAAAAAATCTGACTTTATCCAATTCACTCAAACATGGTGCCAAACTGTTGCAAAGGCTCCCCGGATACATTTGGCAGTGGAAACAGACAGGTTTTTATCAGAGGCAGAAAAATCAGGCCTAGACAACTTAACCTGCCCAAAAACATTTTTTTGAAAATAAATCTCTGACCGGCGGGTCAGAATTTCACCAAAAATCTGACGTTATCCAATTCACTGAAAAATGGTGCCAAACTGTTGCAAAGACTCCCCTGATACATTTGGCGGTGGATACAGCAGGGTTTTTATCATAGGCAATAAAATCCAGCCTCGACAACTTAACCTACGGAAAAACATTTTTTTGAAAAAAATCCCTGACCGGCGGGTCAGAATCTCACCGAAAATCTGACGTTATCCAATTCACTCAAAAATGGTGCCAAACTGTTGCAAAGGCTACCCTGATACATTTGGTGGTGGATACAGAAGGGTTTTTATCATAGGAAGAAAAATCAGGCCTCGACAACCTGTGGAAAAACAGTTTTTTTGAAAAAATCCCTGACCGGCGGGTCAGAATTTCATCAAAAGTCTGACGTTGTTGAATTCACTAAAAAATGGTGCCAATCTGTTGCAAAAACTCCCCTGATACGTTTGGCGGTGGAAACAGACGGGTTTTTATAATAGGCCGTAAAATCAGGCCTAGACAACTTAACCTGAGAAAAACATTTTTTTGAAAAAAAAATCTCTGACCGACGGGTCAGAATTTCACCAAAACTCTGACTTTATCCAATTCACTCAAAAATGGTGCCAAACTGTTGCAAAGACTCCCCTGATACGTTTTGCGGTGGAAACAGAGGGGTTTTTATCATAGGAAGAAACATCAGGCCTCGATAACTTGACCTACGGTAAAACATTTTTTTCAAAAAAAATCCCTGACCGGCTGGAAAAAGGAAAGTAATGAGATAAAACGAAGAACAGAAAGGACACTGCGTAACAACATGTTCATATTATGAGCAAACCTTCTGCATATGCAGTGGAACAGAAAAATTCCACACATGCAAAAGGGAGGAAGAACCAAAACAAGCTAACCAAAAGAGACCCCGCCCCAAAAAAGAGATGGGAAGGTTTTCCAGCTAGTTAAGGGTTCTTGACCTGTGGTCCATAGACCTCTAGGGATTGACTTCTAGAGGTCTGTGAATCAAGTACAAAACCCTACAAGATTCTCCAATGGAATAAATTATATGTGAAATTTTGTGTGTATGTGCTTATGTGCATATCTCTGGCGAAGGGTTCCATAGCTTTCATGAGATTTTCTAGGTGTTCTGTGACCCCCCCCCCTTAAAAGGCCAAGAACCACTGGTCTAGTTTGTTCATGCATGTCCTAGTTCATGCCAGTTTCCATTGCATGGTCTCTTTATTTTCTGCCTCCACTTTCAATAGTTAATAAATAAAGATAATTTCTTAATAGATATATTATCTTGAACTATTGGTTCAAATAATAATAATCACATTCATATTTTTAGTTCTCATCAGGAAATATATAATATGTAAGTTTTAAAATCATAGCTATGCCCAAAATGGTAAAGAACAATACTTTTTGGAACAAGAAGACATTTAAAAAAAATGTATGGCAGTTAATATATTGACAATCATTTTGACATCTGTTTTTAAAACAGTTTACAATCATTTATTTATTTTGTCGATTGGTGTTTGTTTAGGTTCAGGTGGACACTTAGCACTCTATTTCCAATCTATTGTAAAGCTTATTTAAACCTAGTATTTAAGACTCATGAGAGAGTTGGCTTCATTAGAGCTTCAGACATAGTATTCCGTGATCAAATATAGGCACTTTCACAAGCCTATTTATTGTCAAGTGGACCTTTGTTTCTAGAGGGGTTTTGCATGCCACAGCAATGCTCAGCAAGAATACACACTCTGGGAAAGGAATATAAAATTCAATGAAATTATTGACAGCAAAGAACCATAGGAAACAGATTATTTTTAACCTGTATAGTTTTTGACTTTGAGTGTGAAAATGCTGGAAGTCATAAATACACAGGCTTTTTTTTGCATTGGGTGAGCATTAGAAACGGAATACAATATGAAACAATGAAGATCTCCTCAGATCTTTATGGAGCCTATGTGAGCAGTTTATTTTGGGGACTCAGGCCCAAATCAAATGTGATATTGGGCACTTAAGGCGAAAAATAACTGTGTGGCAATGGACACCGTCAGCAACTTATTTAAAATGGGTTGCACACAGATTTTGCTTGCAGTCTTCCAATAGGCATCTGAGGAAGCAGGTTTTGTTGTTTAGTCGTTTAGTCGTTTAGTCGTGTCCGACTCTTCGTGACCCCATGGACCAGAGCATGCCAGGCACTCCTGTCTTGCACTGCCTCCCGCAGTTTGGTCAAACTCATGCTCGTAGCTTCGAGAACACTGTCCAACCATCTCGTCCTCTGTCGTCCCCTTCTCCTAGTGCCCTCCATCTTTCCCAACATCAGGGTCTTTTCCAGGGAGTCTTCTCTTCTCTGAGACATGCCCACATCTGATTGTGTGATAGCACCAGTACTGTGTGGTTCTCATCTAGGCTCTATTGAAATTTCTGAATTGAGTCTTTTGATATGGAATGCAAAGGTGCAATCCCATCCTGGGCTACCAGTTGTTGCACACTAAACTAGAACTGGAGGGAGGTTCAGCTATAACTGATAGCACCGCACTGTAATAAAAACCAAATCCTTTTCAGATAGGAGCATGAATCACTTCCTTGTTAACCCATAGAAACCTGACCCTAAAAAGTATGGATGGAATTTGTGATTGAAGCTTTACAACCCAATTCTTGTGGGGGGGGGCTGTGTGTTTCCTCTTTGGAAGAGTCGTGTTACTAGATAGCCTTTCTCCCCCCTGAATAAAAGCCTTTAATAAGTACACCCTTTGAAACTGTTTGAACACAGTGGCAGTGAAAAGAACTGAATTGCTCTGAAAATTGACCTAACCCATCCACGTTTCCTCCTTTCTCCAAAGTGCTCTGACCTTCCTTTCTTTATCTGTGATGGCACCTCGATGACCTCCTCTCCTCCACGGCACAGCCTCACAAAGTTTATCAAGCAGTTTGCGTACTCTGTGGTCCTATAAAAATCCCCTGTGGTTATTTTACTAGTCTGTTGAGGATTCTGCGGTGTTATCTAGCTGCCAGTTTCGTTTTTTGCAACCAACCACTTAGTGGAGAAGATTCATTTGCTACCACTGAGACAAAATGATTAATCAGTATTCATAATTAAATATTTCTGGGCTTCAGTGAATATCTGCATTCAAATTCTACATCCTCTTTTACTGGGGAGGGGGTGAAGACTGTTCTTTTCCAACTGGGGGATCCTGAGATTCCTCAAGGGATGATTATTAATGTTAGGAAAGCTTTCCTTATAATGCAAGGTCTCTCTCAGCACTAACAATCTTCCCCTGCAATGAGAAGCCAGCAGGGAAGGCTAGGTATGTGCAAAGGTTATCCATTCATCTTGCGAAAAATGAAATAAATGGGTTTCACTCATACATTTGTTATGAATCAAATGCAATAGGAACAAATTTGTTCCAAATGGGGGCAAAGATTTGTTCATTTGTTTCTTTCATTTCTGCTTCTGCTTGAAGTAGTAGCCAAGTCAGTTTGAGATTACATACATGGGTGAGGGAGAGAGATAATCATGTTATTTTAAGCAAAAAAACTGGTCACCAACTTTTGTTCACAGAGAAGAAAAGAAAAAAGTCCTAATGAAATGTTCTTCCTACAAATAAGACATACTTTATGACTCCTTTGCGTTATTTTGAAGTTTCCTTTACACTGAAAGGAATATGTTACATAAGTAAATAGTTATGTAATTTATGTAATGTATGTCAAGACAGGAGTGCCTAGCGTGCTCTGGTCCATGGGGTCACGAAGAGTCGGACACAACTAAACGACTAAACAACAACAACAAAATGTCAAGTAGCACAAAGATAATGTAATGCTTGGAGGAAACCAAACGGCAGTGGAACAGAAACAGCGCAGACTGTGTTGAAAACAGATCAGAATGGAAATCACTGCCTACTTGTATCCCTAACTGGTCATCTGTCACTTAGGCTTTACTAGATGACCATCAGGGTCTCATCCAACTCCACAATTCTCAGATTCTATGATAACCCACAATTAGTCCAGGATGTATGGATCAGGCAAAATCATCTCATCAGAATTCACAAAAAGCAAATTTCTCAAACATCCCTCCTCCAAAGGACATGGTTTCACCATCTACTACCACAAGATATACTTAGGAGAAACACAATTCTGCCTTATATCTCGTAAGCAAAGCTTGGGAGAAAGGGAGAACTAACTTGGCTTTGGGAAGTTTTGAATAACTTCAATACAATGGATATTAGCTTAACAGAAAACATTCTTTCTAGCTCAACCATGTGGCACACACATAGTTTCAAGATAATGCATTCTGTTAAAAATGTTGTTTTCTAAATGGAAGGTGATCATTATAATTTGACTCTTTATGTTCATATTACTGCTTGATGCAATTACTATAAAAGTCTTACAAGGCAACAATCTTCCATAATCTTGCCACCGCTGAGTATTTTCCTTAAAAAGACCATAGAATATCATTATGAAATGATATTAAACTCCCTATGTCCTACAAATGTATCCTTCTACCCCAAAATAGACGATGCTTCAAAACAGCAGGGAGTTTATTGAAATATGGCACATGCTGTCTCCCTGTTCTGTGAATAGCCATTAAAATCAATTAGTGCCTTTATTTCCATAGAGTCTCCTGTAATCATTTGCTCAAAGAGCTTCCCTAAGATTAATATTGCACATTTTTCAAGTCAGTCACAACTGATCATTATTATTACTTACCAAATAATCAGTAATATTCTCATCATATTTTGTTAAATCATTTATCATCTATCAACAGGTTGAAAATCCAAGAAGTTCTGTAATATCACAAACCATTGCAGCCATAAGGTTTTATTCCTTTGCTGTGTTGGAGGTAGCTTGTGGAGAAAGTCAGATACAATTGATTTGAGTAATTTCCTGTACATTGTGCATTTTTCACACTCCCCATTATCAAAATCCCAAGCCTTCCTTGCAATGCATTCAATGGATTTGTGGAACATTACTTGAAAGATTTTGTCATTAGTATATGTTCTTTCATCAAAATCCACCTAAATGAGACCATCCACACAATGGGTCCTTCCAGATATACCACCAGGAATTAAAAAATAAAAAAGATTTATAATAAATAATAATAATAATAATAATAATAATAAATTGATATTTATACCCCGCCCTTCCCAGTTTAAAAACCGGGCTCAGGGCGGCTAACAGCAAATATAAAACATTGATTAAAATGTGACTTAAAAAAACAGCTTAAAAACAGCATAAAATACAACATAAATGCAGCATCAATGTTAGAAGATTTACAGACCACCTTTCAGCAGAACTTCCAGAACAGTTTGCAAAAGTACGATGACATAAGCTGGAGAAGAACCTTCTAATATGAAATCAATGTATGGGCAGGTTTGGTGTGGACCTGCTCAGTAATAGGCAGATCAGAAATAAGCCCAACAACATTGATACCAGTAGCAACAATGACCACAGCTTTTTGCCACTGTTTTCCAGAATTTTGTGGCAGTGTTGCTATGTCCAACATGAAGAAGTGTGCACGGACATGAAAGCTCATACCAATAACAAACTTAGTTGGTCTCTAAGGTGGTACTGGAAGGAATTTTTTAAAAAAATTTGTTTCAACATGGGGATACTTCAACACCATGCATGCTACACTGTTCTCAGTCATGAGTGGAGCCAATGATGTGTTTGCACGGCGCCAATCTTCCCACTGCCTTGTTCCCTCCTCCCCCCAGTAAGCAATAAAGACAAGAAGTGAGCATAGCAACTCTGCCCCAGCTTACAAGGTGATTTTGTTTGCCCGGATACTTTCAAAAGCACAGGAGTTCTGCTATAACTGGAAGAGTGGCAACTTCATCTAGATGTTTTGCCTTCAATCAGAATCCAACTCATCACTGATGACGTTCACATATCCTCTAACATTTCTCTGCTGAAAATAGAGATGAGCTATTTAACAACAGAAGCAGAAGCAGCAGCAGCAGCAATAATAATAGTAATTTTATTATTTATACCCTGCCCATCTGACTGTGTTGCCCCAGCCACTCTGGGTGGCTTCCAGCACATATAAAAAGATAACAAAACATTAAACTTTTTTAAAAAAACCTTCCCTATACTGAGCTGCCTTCAGACGTCTTCTAAAGGTTGTATAGTCACTTAACTCCTTGGCTTAAGGGTCACATAACTCCATACCTTCCAACATTTCTCCGATTAAAATGGGGACATCCTAACGAAAAGTGGGACATTCTAGGATGAAATCGGAAACTGAGATGGCTTCTGTAAATCTGGGACTGTCTTTGGAAAACAGGAACACTTGGAGGATCTGTCCATTTTCAGCTGTGATCACGAGTCAGTTTAAAGAGAGTTTCTGCACACTTTTCATAAACAGATCCACACACAGAGCACATCTAGTTCAGCTAGTTGTTACATTCCCATTTCTTTCTAAATTGCAAAAAAAGTTAAATCTTATGTAAGTGCAAGAAATTCCAGTTAACTTATGTGATAAAAAATGTGTTTTCATACACTAACGTTCTCTTTCTTTGTCCAACAAAACACATTCAGCTATCAGCTAGCTTAACTCTCATGTCGCAGTAGGAGTTGTGTTTCCCTTTGAGCATTGAAATGAATAATTAAATATTATATATTTAACAGGTAATGAATTGCACACACTCTTTTTTCCTTTTCCTTTTTGAAGGAAACCATCATCTTGCTGCAAGACAATTTTACTTTGCTGCAATTTGATTCATGATGTGAAGCACTTTAGATAATTTTCTTTGAATGTCAGCGTAGCTCTGTGTAGTGCTGCATTATGTAGAAGTGAGAAGGTTCCCAGTAGGGAAGAAATGGAGATATCAGGTTTTTTTTGGGGGGGGGGGGGCTTAAGGAAGATGAAATATGCATGGTTCATTACTAAGATACATACAAATGCAATAATGGTAAGAGAAATTGCATCCTGAATGACTAATAATCATAATGGAAAGGAGAAAACACAATTACTATTCAACCTCTTGAGTTGTTGCAGACCTTCAAGTCCATAAGAACCCCATCCCTATAATAACTTTTCTAGGAAAAGGAGTTTGACAGCAGTGTTGCCAGAAATCCTCTGAAACTTATATTCCATGCCCAATATATCGGCTCCTCCCTAACAAGAGGGCACGTGTTGTGGTGTGACCTGGCAACCAGACCCTGTGTTGTGGATGGGAGCGTTTGGGTAGCCACAAGACCCTATTGGAGGTCCCTCGGTGCTGGGAGCAATCAGACCCAGGCGAGCAGCAAGGGAGGGGCGTAGGGGGCGGGCCGCCCCTAGGTCCACACTACCTCCACTATGGTGGGAGCAGTGCGGGGGGGGCAGTGCCCCCAGCCCCTGGACCACCCCTGGCCTCCTCCGCCCGAGCAGGAAAAAGCAGAGTGCCGGCCGAGAGCAGCAGCGCAAACATGCACAGTTTGTCCTGGCACGTGCATCGTGCATCGTGACGTCACAACACATGCGTGCTGCGGAGCAACACCCCGCCCCCAAAGGGTGCTGCCCCGGGCAGCCAAGCGCCACTGTTCGCCACTGATTAGACCAATTGGATGCCAGCTAAAGTACATCGAGGGACCTCTATTTAAGCCCATGCACGTGTCCCTTAGCTTCCTCTTTTGGGGCTCTGTGTTAATGACTGCAATTGGTCTTGCAGGAAAAAGCAAGGGGTGAGGTGCTAAAGAAAGCTTTATCATGTATAATGAGATAAGAATCCAAGCTTAAAACCATGGAGAGACCTGGTCTGAATAAGGACATTGGATTCTTATCTCATTATACATGATCAAGCTTTCTTTAGCACCTCACCCCTTGCTTTTTCCTGCAAGACTAATTGCAGCTGTTAACAGTCACCAACAGGTTTACCACACCTATCAGTCAATCACCCATTCCCACCACCCTTCTGAGTAATACCCCCACCCCCATCCTCTGACTATACATAGGGTCTGGTGACTTCTGTTTCAGTGTATCTGAAGAAGTGTGCATGCACACAAAAGCTCATACCTATGACAAACTTAGTTGGTCTCTAAGGTGCTACTGGAAGGATTTATTTATTTTTTACTTATTCATTCATCCATCCATTCATATATTGATTTGATTTGATTTGTATACCACCCTTCATCATAAGATCTCAGGGCGGCTCACCAGATAAATATGCAAGGGAAAAGCACAAATAAATAGTTAAAATATAAACAACAAAACAATAACTCCCCTACCATAAACACATTAAAAAGGCTGTAGAATATTAATCAGCCTTATGAAACTAAAATACAAATGACAGATTATCATATAAAACAACCCCAACCCAAATAAACAACACCCACCCATGTTAAAACTGTGGGATGTAAAATTGCAGTCAAGTACAATACCCCTATAGTGGACATGTTAGGGGATGTTTTGTAGCGCTTAGGAGAAGACTTCCTGTTTCCTCCTGAGTTGGGACAGACTTCCACTACATGTGACTTGAAGAGGGTGTGGTCTGTTGTACTAGCATGGAGGAGCACATGGCCTCCATGTTCCGATCAGTGTGTGTTCTTCATGTTGGATGTTGCTGTGTGTTTGGAGAAGTGACTGCTTAGTAGCAGTCACTTAGTAGCAGTCACTTGGGACTAACTTCTTTATGGAATAGTTCTAGTTGTTATATAACCTAAGCCCAACTTCAGGGATATGTCTGTGAATCTGAATGAATCTTTGAGTAAACTACTTTTAGATTAACGTTAATCAGATTCTTGTGTTTGTTCTTTTTAAGAGGGATTAGAAGGGATTTTACCGGGAAGGAATCTTTACTAGTAAGACTCAGATGAGTCAGCAACAAGCTGCATAATTTAAAAAGGGGAAATGTTTGGAACTCTGCTAGAATATTGAACTTGCTAGCGCAGTTAGGAAGGATATCATTAAATAATATATCCTCTCCTGCCTCCCTAATCATCCCCACAAAAACCCCATCTCCATTAAACCATATTTTTTAGCACAAGGGGGCTGGCCCAGGCCCTCGCTCCACCCCGAAGTGCCGCCCCCAAGGGGACTGCCCCCTTTGAAGTTGATCCTGGCCTGGAGATCTAGTAGAGGCCACAGGGGTCCAGCAGGTTGGGGGAGGGGAGAGATGGAAGTCCCCTGAGTGACCACAGGTCCAGCAGGTGGAGGGAGATTGGGGTCCCTCGGCAGCAGCTGCAGGCAGGTCCCCATTCCTGTTAAGAAAACCATGGCTGTTGCAATAAACCATCCCTGTCTGTATCTGGTAAGTTTTAAGTTGTAGCATGACTAGCAGCCATTCAAACAAGGCACTTTCAGGTGCTTGAAGGTGTCATGCTGAAGCCTCCTGAGAGAAAGGAGCGGTAAATGCCTGAGCCCCTCACAAGCGAAAGTGACAGAGTAGAAAGTGAAAGATTCTCCCATCCTTACTATGAGTGGGCCCTGAGCTATCAGATTGAACCTAAATGCTTTTGCATCACAGAAGGCAACGCATCGCAATATTTTTCAATAGAGGAAGCTGTCAGATTCAGCTGTGGCTCAACCAGCAATGAAAGACCAAGCATTGTATACCCATGCCTGAACCAGCCACACAATTCTTACCAATATGGCATTGCTGACTTTTAATTAACAACTAATTTTAACTTACATATTTTTGCAAACCAATTCCGTTTTCGAATTTTAGAAGGCATGGGGATTAAGAAGTGCATTTAGGCTTGCAGAAGAGAAACACAATTAAGCACATGGGGGAATAGACAAATGAGTCTTGGCAGTTTCGTGGATCTATTGTGCATATTGCCAAATCAATCCAGCCTTGAAGGGGTTTGGATTGGCATCAAATATTTTAAAGCAAATCCTGTCCATTTCTTTACAACAACTGATTTTCGACGTGCTAAACAAATGGGGCATAAAATCCCAGCTATCGTTTCCCATTGTGGATTTCCCATTGTGGTTGATAGTCATATGAATTATGTATTTTCTTCCAAAACGGAGGAAGCCAGGGTGTTCACCCATATCTAACAAGGCCATTGGATTTAATTTGATTTCCAATTATTAAACACATTGTTGAAGGATACTGAGCCATCACAGTGTCAATGCAAATGTTAGGAGTGGAATCTTGACCCCTTCCAAACAACTGCAAATATAAACTTTGATGAAGTTCAACTTTAATACTTAGATCTCTTAGTGATTTGTCACTGTTGATTTTCACTGCAGTTAATAAACAAATTATCAGCTCAATGTCATCATCCGTAACAGAATCATTCAAATATTCAAAGGTGCAATTTTTGGACTATAGTCAGTGACGGGACCTTATTACTTCATAAATTATTGCCAATTCCTGTTTCCAAAAAAGCTTTAATTGTAACTCCTGGCCAAAATAAATGCATGGAATCAACATGAACAAAGTAAGATCGCCACCAAAAAATCATCATAGGTTAGATTACAGGCTTTAATCTATGCAGAGATGGATGTACTTGAGGGCAGGTGACGGATGGGCAGCCTGGTGCATTATTGGGTTAAGGGCACTCTTCAGACCTCTTCAATTGTCTTTGGTTTGTCAGGTCCTTGAAGGTTGCCCCTTAGGACTGATATGCACACTTTGGTGAATGCCGGACATTGAGGCTGCGATGTACATATCAAAGGCTTACTTAGCAAGGAGGGAGATATTTGCTTCTAGTCCTTGGATGGAAAATTCCAGACTATGGCTGTAAACATGCCCACATACTTTCTGAATTTAGCTAACCAGGTTGCAGATCTTCTGTTTGTTATATTTAATAAATATAACATCTCTGCTATTTCATTGGCTCTCAAGTCTTCATTTTGTGGCGTGGTGGGGCAATGAAGCCATAGCAAGCTACCATAACCAGGTTTTTTTTTAATCATTCTGCTAAAGAAGGTCAGCAGCACATTCCCAGATTTATTCTTTCTTTGTTGTATTTGTTCTAATCTTAAAGGAAGTTTCTATTCAAACTGACATTCAAACAACTTCTATATAAACCAAGTTCCAAATTAAGAACTGACTTTCCGATTTGTTCTGCATACGTGAAGTCTTCCTTTTCTATTAGTTCTGAGACGCTTATAGCAAAGCAGCTTTCGACTGAGGGAATTTATAGGGAAGTGGTGGGATATATAACAGGGATGGGAAACTCATGGCCCTCTTGATTTTCTGTTTGTCCACAGCAGGCATCCCCAAACTTCGGCCCTCCAGATGTTTTGGACTACAATTCCCATCATCCCTGACCACTGGTCCTGTTAGGTAGGGATCATGGGAGTTGTAGGCCAAAACATCTGGAGGGCCGCAGTTTGGGGGTGCTTGGACTAAAGCTTCAAACAAACAAACCCTGCCAGCATGGCCAGTGATCAGGGAAGATGGGAGATGGAATAAATAAATAAATAAATAAATAAATAAATAAATAAATAAATAAATAAATAAACAGCAGAAGGACCATAGGCCATCCCATCCCATCCATGATATACAAACATCTAGAAACTTCCAGCGGGAGACACAACTGGAAGGGGAATTTGAAGCAGAAAAGTATGGAAGGCACAGACTTCTGGAAAAGATGAACTATCAGTATTCATCCGCAAAACTAGGTTCTTTCTGAATTTGCTTTTCCATTAACAAAATGGCTCCTGTTGTCTTTAAACAGCAGCAGCAGCAACAACAACAACAACAACAACAACAACAAATTGTGTCATGAGTCATGTGGGATGGGGAACCTGTCACCCTCCAGATTTTGTTGGACTCCAATTCCTATCAGCTCCAGCCAACATGGCCAATTGTTGCTCTGAAGCAATAACTTTTAAACCAGTTTAAATATGTAGCGTTGCTAAGTCCCATATGCTCAGGAATTTGCACAGTGTAGGTGCAGTTCGGTAAGAATAACTGCAAACAAGCCAACCTGAGCTCCTCCCCTCAAAAATAATAATCCCATCTATGACATATATGTTGCCAAATGTAAGCAAGTTGCAATCTAAAAGACATATGGCATTAATAAATGGTGTGGTGAGTGAAATATTTAGCTCACATATTGTTTATTCATGGCTCATAAAGCTCACTACATGCATTATAACCTTAGGGCATTTTTAAATATGGTCTTGATCCTGAGTATTTCATCATTTGACTGCGCATACAGGAGGTCAGCAAAATAACATAATTGAAACTTCCCTGAGGTTTATGATGGGACAAAATGAGCCAAACGTTTTATCCAGGATGACAGTGAGCTATCATTTGGCTAGAAACCCTGAAACGAAAGTCATCAGTTGATTGGCGTTTAGAGTATACTAAAAGAAGTTCAAAACAGAAAACACTTTCCAGCCTGTCTTGCATGATGCAAGAAATGTGATTTGCCCTTACTCAGGATGCAGCACAAATCTTATTGACTGTGGAACCTTTGCCAATTTGGTGTAGGAATGGCCACTGTACAGTATTGGAAATACACAGAGGAATATTGAGATCAACAGGAAATAAGTAGCAAGCAACAATTATCTCAGTGCCTTGATGCCTTGTTTAGGATCTGTGAAGTGGCTTGAATCGACGTGATACTCAGTCATTGCAATATTTGGTCTTTTAGGCTGCATCTTTTAAGAAGTTAATTTTATATGAGAAGGTATTGTATGAAAATGAGAAGGCATTGAAATAGCCTTGCATTACAAGAAATCTTATAATAAACAAATGAAGTTCCAGTTACAGGTAGGTAGCCGTGTTGGTCTGAGTCGAAGCAAAATAAAAAAATTCCTTCAGTAGCACCTTAAAGACCAACTAAGTTTTTATTTTGGTATGAGTTTTTGTGTGCATGCACACTTCTTCAGATACACCTGAAAAACAATGAAGTCCCAGTATTTGTCAGGCTTAACACATTAAAAAGGCGTGTGACATCTTTCTTTCTCACCCCCCACCCCCAAACTTGGGTGTGGGGAACTGGTCTGGTATTCAAACAGCAAAAAAGGGAATTATGTCCTGGGATGAAATATGCCAATATCTCAGTGTTCATATCAAGGAACGGAACAGATCAGTGAGTTATGCCTAAGGTTTCACTTGGTTCAGCAAATGTCCGAGACAGCACTTCTTTGCAATAGATCAATACATTTATTATGCAAGGATCAATATGTGCGATGCATTTTAAATGTTGTGTTTTTCCGAATGTGTTTTTGCCGCATATATTCCTACAATAGTACTGTCATGACACAAGCACACACCTTCCCAACTGATCCTTGGAACAGCTGTGTAGGTGGAAATAGCACCATCACAAACACTTTCCCCCTCAATCGCTATGACTACTGTGGGAAAAGCCATAACCGTTCAGAGACATTGCATCCAATCCATTAAGTCATTTCCCTTTGGTGTTTTAATTAAATAAAGGAGGTTAATTGCTGTGGAAATGGCTTGTCAAGGCACAGTCAGCACAAGCATCCAGAAAGTTTGGCGTATTTGACCTGAATAATTAGATCCGCACACTTCTGCCTCTGACCTGAACTTGTTTAAACACTACTGGTGGGACAGGCAATATACATTATTCCTGCATTCTTGTTTGCTTTGAAAGTTTCTACACCCTTCTTTCAAAGAGCAGTGTCTGCACATTTTTTCTGCTTCCCTAGTCCTGGTCAGTAATTCGATCAGCCAGAGAAAAAAGTTCTGGATAATCTGGTTACAGGTAGGTAGCCGTGTTGGTCTGACGTAGTCGAAACAAAATAAAAAAAATTCCTTCCAGGAGCACCTTAGAGACCAACTAAGTTTGCCATTGGTTTGAGCTTTTGTGTGCATGCACACTTCTTCAGATACAGTGGTGCCTCGACTTACGAATTTAATCCGTTCCGAAGGCACCTTCGTAGGTCGAAAAATTTGCAAGTCGAAAAGCGCCATTGGAAATGCGATTTCCCATAGGAATGCATTGGGAATGGAAAAATCCGTAAGTCACTATATATAAGCATCTGGAGACTTCTGTTTCAGTATCTGAAGAAGTGTGCATGCACACGAAAGCTCATACCAATGACAAATTTAGTTGGTCTCTAAGGTGCTGCTGGAAGAAATTGTTTAATTTTGTTTCGACTGGATAATCTGGTTAGTCCTCTGCACCCTTGTGTAATCTGCACCACTTCCCTGGCTCCATCTAAGACATGCTGTGTAGGATGAGAGTTGCTGCTCCAGTACAGTGGTACTTCGACTGACGAACGACTCGACAACCAAATTTTTCAATTTACGAATGGGGCAAATGGCCGCACGCTTATGGATTTCTCGACATCCGAAAGGAAACCGCGGCGGTTTTAGATAGGGTTTTTTCAACTTACGAATTTTTAGGTGGGGTTGCTTCGACTTGCGAATTTTTCTGTTTCCAATGCATTCCTATGGGAAATCCAATGGCACTTTTTGACTTTCGAATTTTTCGATCTATGAAGGTGCCTTCAGAACGGATTAAATTCGTAAGTCGAGGCACCACTGTACCAGGTCTACTGCTGGTGCACAGTGTCCCCCCCATAGAATATCAAACATTTTTTAAAACCCCCACCCTCCCAAAGTATCTCAAAGCCACATTATTCTTCCCTGTCCCAAACACATGTTGTACTTCTGTTTGAACTCAGGGAAGCTCTGCAAACATTTCTGTCAATCTACTGTTCTTTGTCCAATCAGGTCTCTGTACCACTTAGCCAATTCTAATCCAAAAGTATAGTTATGGGAAGGATAAGTGACTGGGCCCAGGTCCCACAGTGAGTTTCATGGGTGCTGTTAACCCTGGTTTCCCAGGTCCTGGTTCACTTTATATCCCACCCCCCATTACACTTTCTGGAAAGAATATGTCAAAGGGAATCAGCTCGGAGGAAAAGCAATAATAATTTCCCATAGTTCTGGAAGTTTGTGTGGTCCCTTGTTAACAGAAGAACGGCAGCCTTAAATGAGATTTCCGGTCCTGAGTTCCTGTGGCCTCTCGGGATTTTCCTGCATGCTTAGAGATACAGATTTGGTTCACAGATAAAGGCGAGAAGACCCGATTTGTGCTATCCAAAACAATATGCAAACCAAAAGACAGCCATCCTGTAGATTTCCAGTTCTGCAAATGAAGTTGCTGTGGAACTATGCCAACCATAGCTGCCAAGTTTTCCCTTTTCTCGCGAGGAAGCCTATTCAGCATAAGGGAAAATCCCTTTAAAAAAGAGATAACTTGGCAGCTATGATGCCAACCAAGTCAGCACTGAAGGTTACTGAATGCAGGAAAAACAGGTGTAAACTTTGGTCAATATCTAATGCAGGAAGTGTGAATAACTTCTACTTCCTGTTTCCACTTCATTGCAAAATAATGCATTTATTCATTTCTTTTAACACTTAGCTGTTCTTGGGGACAGTATTTGTTCAGTTGTTCTTCCTGTTCATTTCCAGGGCTGCTGCCTTCTTTCTTTCTTTTTGCACTATGCTACCCTGTTTCCCCTATTTAAAGACATAGTTATAAAATAAGCCATAGCAGGGTTTTTAAGCATTCAAGGAATATAAGCCATACCCCGAAAATAAGAAATAGTGATAGGCGCAGCAGCAATGCTGGCCGCGGCAGGAGGAGGAGGAGGAGGAAAAAATAATACACCCCCTGAAAATAAGCCATAGTGTGTTTTTCTGAGGAAAAATAAATATAAGACAGTGTCTTCTTTTCAGAGAAACATGGTATTATCTTGTTTACATTATCCAGTGCGTTTTTTTTTAAAAAAAATGTTTAGGGGTACTCACATTTTGACTCAAGAAAATCACCATTTTATAGTTCAAATCGGGGGAAAATAAATACAGTAAATGGACAAAAGTACAAAGATTCACAAAATGTTTAGGGGTATGCGTGCCGCTGCGTCCCCCCAGAAAAAAAGCACTGACATTATCCATTGTTTTGCCGTAGCAATAATGCCTACTCTTAAAACAAAGCAAAACACAAACTTTGCTCACTATTGCAATGTATCCCCCCCCAAAAAATATAACTAATTGTTATTGTTTTCAAAACTGATGTCTTTCGCTATTATTGATCACTTGTGTCTGTCTCCGTGTGTGAAAAATGAACTTCTCGTACTGGAACTGCAACACCTCTGTGGATGTTTTTATTGCTGAGCAATAACTTCCTCAAACAGTAACTGGCTCAAAACGTTCCAGCTCCTTGAATCTACACTTATTATATACTTGAGTGCCCTCATTAAGCAGGGAACTCTGCATAATGATGTCGGCAAGAGCGACAGAGACCAAACAAATGCCATCCCTCTGGCATGTACTGAAATCGCATAAGCATGCCTTTCTTCATGGCCACAGCAAAATGATCCTGCCTTTTAGACAAGATCGTTTTCTCAATATATATGGAGTTTTCACCAACCTGTTATCCATTCCTCCTTAAGAACAGTGCTCCTATTTTCCAGGGGCAGCCACAGATTTACAGAAGCATCCCGGTTTCTGATTTGATCCTGGAATGTGCCGCTTTTCCTTAGGACATCCCTATTTTCATTGGGGGAAATGTTGGAGGGTATAGAAGAGACTGTTGGATCAGGCCAGCCACCCACCTAGTCAAGCTTCCTGTTCTCACAGTGGCCAACCAGAAGGTTGTAGGAAGTCTGCAAGCAGGACCTTGGCACAAAAGCACTTTTCTCACTTGTGATTCCCAGCAACTGGCATTCAGAAGCATTAGTGCCCTTGTGTCAGGGACTGGCAGGAAGGTGATGAGTGTACACCAGGCAGGGACAGAGCAAGGAGGGTGCGGTCCAGCCTGGGTGTCATCTCCGAGGGGGGTGACATTCAGCGCGCTGCCCGCCCGCGACTCCTGCCTACCCCGAGCTGTTGGACGAGGGGAGATCTTTGATGCTTTATCGGCTGCCCCCCCTTCCCCATCGTCTTGACAATCCCGTGCTCCCAGGCAGGAACCCTGTAACCCCCAAAGAAGCTCAACAACTTTGGCCAACCTTCCCCTAAAAAAGCTCAACAACTCCTGACAATGACAATGCCAGCCAGTCTTTTTATACTGTGAGTAGATTGTAGTCTCTTGGGGGTGGGGTGGGGTCTGGGGGGTTGACAAGAAATGACAATGACAAGAGAAGTATGAAGGGCAAATGATTAAAAAGAAGGAAGAAGGTAATCTTAGATTTGGAAACTGCAATAATTAGTGACTAATAAGGAACTCAAGAAGGGGAAATGAGGAAGTCCGAAATGTTTTGATTAGAAATTAGAAAATATGATTATGTCTTTTTATTTTGGGTTTTTCTCTCTCTCTCTATTTTTCCTTCACACTTCTATATAAAACAAACAAGAATTATTTAAGAATAAGGTTATGAAATGGGAGATAAGATGGGTAAGTCTATGATGTCTAGTCAAGATTTGGAAATGGTAAGAGTTCATTATTAATAAGGACTGTAAGAAGGGGAAGTGAAGAAGTTTGAAGAAACAAGATGTGATAGCATTGTCATGTTTTGTTTTTTTGTATTTTTGTATTTTCTTTTTAAATTTTTCTTTTTCTCTCTCCTTTTTTTCTTTTTTCTCTGTCTGTAAAATTCAATAAAAATTATTTTAAAAAAAGAAGAAAAGAAATGACAATGCAGGGTACCAACTGACACCGGGGGAAGTGGGACTGGAGTCTGACTTCGGAGAGAGGAACAGTGGTCTGTGGGGATCTGCCCAAGCCAAGAGGCAATAATCAGAAGCATGGGAAGCTTCAGAGCTGGAGGAAGAGGAGGCAGGCTGGGCAAGTGAAGGGCCAAGTACTTCCCCACCTCCCCTTGCACCACTGTCTCCCAGAACCAGCAGAGAATGAATGGAAGCAGGAAGAGAAGAAGCAGGAGTCATCTCTGGCCATGTGCATGCAGCCTGTTGCGGGAGGGGACGTAAAGTGACCTGAGCCTGAGGTCATCCTAAGGACATTTATTGGGATTTGTTCCACTCAAGGAGACTACAGGTGCCTGTATGACAGAAACTCTTCTTGGACAGCTTGAGCAAATGAGAATCTGTGTGGTCAAGGTTACAATAAAGGGAAGAACATGAAAGCCCAAAAAGATGGCATGCAAGAGACAGTACTGGACATAAACTCGCATACATTTTCTGTGCCCTGAAATCACACTCTTTAAACTTGGCACTGGACATGAAGTCAATGATGATGAGGATGACATTTTTTTTATACCCCACCTTTTCCCCTGATGGGACTCAGGGTGGCTATGATGTCACTAAGTGTTGTCTGGGAGTCACCAGTTTCTTCAGTTTGGTTCAACAAATCTTTAATTTTTCTCTCCGCATCAACTCAGCAATGACACATTCTACCCAGCCTTGTATCAGACTTGGACATAACTGTTAAGCCATTGAGTGAAATAAGATGAGAGAGTCAGATCAATGCTTTGAAACTTCTCAGATATCGTCTTGGTACTACAGTATATGTGATGCTTTAATAGAGATCTTTGATACACAAGCCTAAAAGGTTTATCTGGAAATACTTCCCAAATTGAAGCCAAGGCCCTTGCTGGTGCAATTTCTAAGTTCAAGTTTGTGGTATCTCTTATTACGTGGTACTACAAAGAAAGGAAGCTGATTTAAATTCAGCTACAAGGACCCAGGTGGCGCTGTGGGTTAAACTACAGAGTCTAGGGCTTGCTGATCAGAAGGTCAGCGGTTCGAATCCCTGCAACGGGGTGAGCTCCCGTTGCTCGGTCCCAGCTCCTGCCCACCTAGCAGTTCGAAAGCACATCAAAGTGCAAGTAGATAAATAGGGACCACTCCGGCGGGAAGGTAAACGGCGTTTCCGTGCGCTGCTCTGGTTCGCCAGAAGCAGCTTTGTCATGCTGGCCACATGACCTGGAAGCTGTCTGCGGGCAAACGCCGGCTCCCTCGGCCTATAGAGCGAGATGAGCGCCGCAACCCCACAGTCGGACACGACTGGACCTGATGGTAAGGGGCCCCTTTACCTTTTACAAGCCAATTGCATGCGACAACAAATTACCTTGTGGCCTGCAGGTGTGATGAGGGCTTTCAACAAGTTTTGATAGATGCTACAGAGCAAAAGGAGCTAGGGATACTACCAAACTTTGAGACATAATGAGTTAGGAAAAGGAGAAAGAAACAGCAGTTTGAGGATGATGATTTGTTGATTATGATTATTTGTTATTTATATGCTGCCCATCTGACTAGGTTGCACCGGCCACTCTGGGTGTCTTCCAACAAATTAAGCACTGTAAAACATCAAACTTTTTCTTTTTTTTTAAAAAAAAAAACTCGCTATACAGGCAAGACTGAAGAAGAGGCCCTAAAAGAGCCAAATCAGAAATTCAAAGTAGATTTCTATGATGCTGTCTTTGATGTGGCTTCACAATCGGTTGAAGAGATATCTAACAGCTACAACAATATAATTCCCTATTTGGCTTCCTGTATGTTATAAACATTATCAAGGTGTACTTTAGGCCTGCAATGATTTGGAAAAAAAACCATAGATGCACAATGGAAACAAAGTTACAGGTAGGTAGTTGTGTTGGTCTGACGTAGTCAAATAAATAAATAAAATTCCTTCCAGCAGCACCTTAGAGACCAACTAAGTTTGTCATAGGTATGAGCTTTCATGTGCATGCACACTTCTTCAGATACACTGAAACAGAAGTCACCAGAACCTTATGTATAGTCAGAGGGTGGGGTGGGGGTGGGGGTATTACTCAGTATCACATATACAGTCCCTGTGTCTACTCTGGCAATACAACTGCAGGACCCAATAACGTCATTTATACCTTTTCAGCATTCAAAGCAATATATGCTATTAACTTAAAACAATGCCCTTCTGT
Source organism: Zootoca vivipara (assembly GCF_965207765.1). Taxonomy (NCBI): domain Eukaryota; kingdom Metazoa; phylum Chordata; class Lepidosauria; order Squamata; family Lacertidae; genus Zootoca; species Zootoca vivipara. Next base: position 13,572,050 of record NC_142583.1, on the reverse strand, counting down.
ATTGTAGATATGACATAACAGGCCTGTCTTTGTGCAAAACAACAAATTGGCACGAATGGAAAAATGGAAATATTAAAAAAACCAGTGAGGCTACATTTTCAACCTCCCAGGACACTCTGTAACTGACTTTAAAGTGGCCATCCTCAAAAGGGAGGAACTTCAAAGGGAGACTGTAATGCGAAATCACTGAATTGCAATTTATCTGATGACTCAATTTGAGCACTTGTGGTTTGAATCAGGACAAGGCTCTGCTGATATATATACTGTATATACTTTTACTTTTGTAGGGGACAAATGACCTGACAAAAGAAGGTGTGTTTGTCTTGCAATTGATTGAGACAAAACTTCTTCTTTTTAAAAAAGGTCCAGTTACACCATTAAGACTTACAGAAATGTTCATATTGAAAGAGCATGATATTTTATAGGCAGCGACCTAATTCAACAGCTGCCAGAGTATACCAATTATGATGGAGTGGCAATTTATTTGCCACTTCCATAAACTATCCTAAAAATCCTTTAAAAAGGTGGTGGGGAGAAACACAAAATTGTTGAGTGATGCATACAAGCGAACTAAAATAAAAACCTAATTCACCAACAATAGATCTTTACAGAAAAGTTGATTTACTCAGAAGTAAGGTCAGTGGCCACCTCATGAGAAGAGAAGACTCCCTGGAAAAGACCCTGATGCTGGGAAAGATGGAGGGCACTAGGAGAAGGGGACGACAGAGGACGAGATGGTTGGACAGTGTTCTCGAAGCTATGAACATGAGTTTGACCAAGCTGCAGGAGGCAGTGGAAGACAGGAGTGCCTGGCGTGCTATGGTCCATGGGGTCACAAAGAGTCGGACATGAATAAATGACTAAACAACAACAACAACAAGCTCAGTGAATAGCTGTGGATAGGATTGCAGCCTCAGTCACTTTGGATGTGTGAAATAAAGGTCACATCCATGCCACACATTTAAAGCACTATTGTACATGTCATGATTTCCCCAAAAGAAATCTGGAGAGTTTTTTTTATAAGGTTTTTTTTTAAGGTAAGGATGCTGATAATTGTTAGGGGACTACTGTTCCCAGTGCTACAATTCCCAGGGTGGTTTATCAATGAAGTCCTCTCCTCAAAGAACCCTGATAACTGTTGCTCTATGAGGAGAATAGGGGTCTCCTAACAGCTCAAATAAAAGTTTGCCTCCACCTGTAATGCTTGGAATTTTTATTTTATTTTATTTTTTAAAAGTCTTCCATCTCCTGTGTGCTTGGAATTTGATTGGGGTGATAAGACACAATTTGCTGTTGTATGCATATGAGAATTCATCCGCCTAGGAACAGATGCACACTGTGAGGACTGGGCCTTCAAGATAAAGTGGCTTATTAGCTTCATGCTGTGAGCCACTGAAGTGATAGCTCCAGAGTTAAGACCACCATTTCAAAAAGCACATGCTACAAACCGAAGTGTATTCAACCTTCAAATGCCAACACTGCTGTCTCATCTCATTAGGAATTTAGAAAAATTGTGCTAGTACTTTATCAATAAACACAGAAGGATTTGCATGAAATGGTGTTCTGAGGTGCTGTCAGAAATTTAATTATTCTCAGTTTTACCATATTTAGGAGGCTGTTTGGGGGAGAGGAGTTTGGGGGTGAATCCTAATGTCCTATATATACCTCTAGTTGCGGACTTGATCCATTCCGGGCTGCTGTTCACCCCCCGAAAAGTCTGTAACTAGATTGCTGCTTCTGCGCACACATACGGGGGCGATAGAGCCCTTCTGCGCATGCGCGAAATGCACAGAACGATTCTGCGCACAGACACGCGGCGAAACCCAGAAGTGTACACTTCCGGGTTTGCCGCGTTCACAAGCCGAAAAGATGCAACATGAACCTAACGCAACACGAGGTATAACTGTATGTGGCTTAATTGGTCTACTTGCTTGGACCAACCCCGAAATATCACAGATATTGGGTACTACATCTATACAGATCAGTAGAAGTACTAATAGTGAGGGTCTCTCTCCTGATCCAGTCAGGAATTATAAACTTTGCAAGCTGCAGTGGGAGGCGGGGTTGTTCTGTTTTTGTCTTTGTTCTCTAAAATCCCATGAAATTAATAGCATGGAGGCTGTATGCACTTCTGGGGAAGTAAGCTACATTAAACTCAATGAGACTTACTTCCGAGTAGACGTAAAGGTAAAGGACCCCTGACAGTTCAGTCCAGTCGCAGACGACTCTGGGGTTGCAGCGCTCATCTTGCTTTATTGGCTAAGGGAGCCAGCATTTGTCCCCAGGCAGTTTTTCTGGGTCATGTGACCAGCATGACAAAGCTGTTTCTGGCGAAACCAGAGCAGCACACAGAAATGCCATTTACCTTCCCACTGGAGAGGTACCTATTTATCTACTTGCTCTTTGACGTGCTTTCAAACTGCAAGGCTGAGTAAAGGGAGCTCACCCTGTCACGGGGATTCAAACCGCCGACCTTCCAATCGGCAAGCCCAAGAGGCTCAGTGGTTTAGACCACAGCGCCACCCATGTCCCTATTCCCCCAACAAACACATAATATCTGAGAGCACCATCATTTGTCAAATTGAAACCATGATCAGGTAGGTGATTTGAGAACAAGCACAATCAGAAGGGTGTTTGGTCAGATGACAGCCCTGCTGAGATCCATGGCACTTGCTCCCAGGCAACTCTGGATAGTGTTGCTGCCTGAGACTATTTGATAATTAGAGCATGCATGCCTATGCTTCAGCAGCAAAGGGGTAGGTGATTGTCAGGTCTCTTGCTGAGGTAATTATAACCACTAAGGGAACATTCCTTCTCAAATTAATGCTCACCATTGGGACTGATGGGTGGTGCCCACTCCCCTCGACATTTTATGCCTAGTTACCTTTTCCACCACCCCCTCTCTCTTCTTTCATTCTCGGAAGATGCAATCATGAATTAAGAACCACTGCTGCTCCAATAATTAGGATCTGTGGCGCTTCAGGATTACTGCCATTAAAGGAGTACCATGGCATGACTAGTGCCATTGCCAGCTGTGAATTATGGATACATGACTTTCAAAGACAGCTGCTCTGCTGCTGCTAAGATGGTCTTACTGTAGCAAAACAAAAAGGAGAGTGATTCCTTTTTATGTTGAATGCTTTCAAATGGATGATATATCTTATGCAAAAAATTAAAATAAAACAGGGGGTTCTCCACCTTGTTGGCAAGAGATAAACGATAAACACAATGTAGCAGAGGTCTCTCTCTCTCTCTCTCTCTCTCTCTCTCTCTCTCTCTCTCTCCGTGTGTGTGTACACACACATACATACACACAATTCAGAGAAATACAAGATTGTTTCCACTCATTTCCATCTATCTGCAGGCTCCATGGCCTTAAAGCCGGAAAGGCAGGCCCAACTAGAACAGAGTACAGGGCTAACACTAAATGACCGAGTTGTGTGCGTTCTTTTTTGCTCACACAACATGCACACACCAGTGTTTCTATGGAAGTGCTTTATGCATATGGTACCCACCAAGTGTCCTGGAAAAACCCAGAACATCCTGTTTTTTCACGTGAGATCACGGCGACCATTTTAGGTGACATACTTTTGTCCCCCAAAAGTGCTTTTGAGGGGCTGTAAACTCACAATTTTAAGCACCGCATGAGATCATCCCTCCCCCCCCAAAAAAAAAACACTAGGGGAGGGAGAGTGGGGTATGGGTCTTCTGACTTTCCAGGAATGTGTCCCGGAAGACATGTGTCCGAGTTTTTGAAATGCAAAAGTTGGAAGGTATGCTTCATGTATGTGCGCACCCACCTTTTGGTTCAATCCCAACCCTCAACCCCACCCCATACAGGGTGAAACCTAACTCAGCCTACAAGCCACTTGGGGGCTACCAGTTGCATGTTGCAGCCATCATGGTGTTTGGCATGTTGAAGATTCATTCCCCGTGTCTGCAGTCTTGGGATTGTTGTCTATCACACGATGGTGTATGTTTTCATTCCACAGAGTGGGAGGTGACGGAGACAGGATGTTTGTGTTACTGTGTTCCATGAAGTGGGACTATTGTCCTTTGTTCTTTCTCTTTGCTGTCTGATGCTAGAGAGAGAGGGAGCCATGTTGCAGTGTTCCGTGGGTGTGTTTATATGTAAATGAAGTAGATTAGCCAAATGCTGAGTTGCTGAGGTCTGTTACGTGATCTGCGAACACTCTGCAGATCCCTGAGTTTTGCTGGTGTCTGTTGGCATCAGTCACTGTGATGTTCGGGCAGAAGAAAGCTTTTGAAGCTCCCGGATGATCAACAGGAGGGAGAGAACATGCCAGTCAGGCATGTGTCTTTACCAAGGTCCTACTCATGTGTAGGACAACTCCTAACATGGCAGTCCACCTGCTTTCACATTCCCTGGCAAGGAGCAAAACGCAGGGCATCATCAAGCCCTTGATAGGCTGCAATGCATGGTTTCCTTGGGCTTTCTGGGTCACTATTTGTGCATACCTGATTTGCAGGAATGATTGCAAGCAGCTTGTCATATGCAATTGGTTATTATACTCACATTCACAGCTATTACTCACCAAAACCACCTTCGTCATTGAGTCACTTGTTCCACATAGAAGTTGCAGCTCTTTGGACACATCAACGCTCTCCATTGACTCGTCTCACTTTTATTTAATTACTTTCCTCCTCCTATTTATTATTATTATTATTATTATTATTATTATTATTATTATTATTATTATTATTATCCTTTGCAGTGTTGCCATAACGAAACTCCTACATGGCAGAGATACAGGCTTTACACCTCTTCCCTGACCTTTAAATATTAAAAGATAATCAAAAGTATCTTGAAAGAGAGATTTAAAACACTGGAGCTGTAGGTTGTTTTCGAATTTCCATTAAAATTTTATATCTTTTTTGCAGCAGAGTTGCTGTTGCATGCAAGAGCTATGAATAAAATCAATAGGGAGCTGCGGATTTGGCCAGAATAGGACTTAACAAATGGTAATGCTCTACACAATTATAGATGGGATCCTGAAGATCAAATAAACTGAATGGAAGGGCGTGGAAAGCATATAATAATAAAACATTCCCACTGGTATAAGCTAGGAGACTTGTGAGTGTGGTTCTTGTACAGTACAGACTAATTGTGAATATGAGATGCTGAAGACCAAAAGTGGCTGACCAGTTGAGGCAGATCTGCAACACTAGCCTTGCCACTGGTGTGGTTCCACTGCACTGGCCTCCCCACTGCCCACCCCTCTCCCTCCCAGTAAGCAACAGTGACGCACCCACCAGAAAGTTAGCAGAGGAGCTCCCCCCCATCTAATGAGCTGCCTTCCAATTTGCTTAGGAGCTTCCAGAGATACATGGCAACATTGCAAATGGTAGACTAGATTCAGGAAGTAATCATCCAGCAAGGCGGTTGCAAAGCTAAGATTTTTAATGCTTCCAAATATTGCACAAATAACTTGTAATTTGTCAAGGTGAGTCCTGCACATCCCCAGGCTTTCTATGTAGGCTTGAAGCATGATACCCTTGTTGTTGTTGTTGTTTAGTCATTTAGTCGTGTCCGACTCTTCGTGACCCCATGGACCATAGCATGCCAGGCACTCCTGTCTTGCACTGCCTCCCGCAGTTTGGTCAAACTCATGTTCGTAGCTTCGAGAACACTGTCCAACAATCTCGTCCTCTGTCGTTACAGCATCGGACTTTCCTTTCGCTTCCAGGCATATCCGCAACTGAGCGTCCTTTCGGCTTTGGCCCAGCCGCTTCATCAGCTCTGAATCTACTTGTACTTGTCCTCTGCTCTTCCTCAGTAGCATGTTGGACGCCTTCCGACCTGAGGGGCTCATCTTCCAGCGTCATAACTTTTATATGCCTGTTGTCTTTGTCCATGGAGTTTTCTTGGCAGGGATACTGGAGTGGCTTGCCAGTTCCTTCTCCAGGTGGATCACGTTTAGTCAAAACTCTCCACTATGACCTGTCCATCTTGGGTGGCCCTGCATGGCATAGCTCATAGCTTCTCTGAGTTATTCAAGCCCCTTCGCCAAGACAAGGCATTGATCCATGAAGGGGCATGAAACCCTAAGGCATAAGTATTACCAGAGCTGCAAACAACACATTTGTGTCATGATTCTCAATTTCTTTTGCTGCAACCCCCCCCCCCCAAGTTAGGTTCAGTCCAGTCTGGTCCCAATCCTTTCCTCCTCAGCCCCCCCCCCCTGCAATGATCCTGCACAGAACCAGGTCTTACTCTACATATAGAGGAGACTGCTTTCCACCACTAGGTGGGCTTCCTGTCCTCCCTCAGCTACACATCAAAATGGCCTCCATCCCACTGCTCTGAAAATTTATCTATCCAATCAACCATGTTAGATGGGGTGGACACGCCCTTCTGCCCTGCCCTCCTAGGCCCCACCTCCTCTGCCATTGGCAGGAAAAACCCCACTAGTGAGGAATGTCCCAATGTACCTGTGCAAATGATTGGCAGGTGCTAAGGTTTACTGCATCCCTGTCAGAAGTAGCCAAAGGAAGCCTCAAACTAGGGTGCTTCAGGGGCTATGGCTATCCTGGGATGGCCTCTTACTCATGGCTGGTCGTTCAGAATCTAGTGGAAGTTTAGCACCAGCAGTTCGAAAGCATGCCAAAAAGTGCAAGTAGATAAATAGGTACCGCTCCGGCGGGAAGGTAAAAGGTGTTTCTTTGTGCTGCTCTGGTTTCAGTGTTCCATTGCGCCAGAAGCGGCTTAGTCATCCTGGCCACATGACCCAGAAAAACTGTCTGTGGACAAACACCGGTTCCCTCTGCCTGTAAAACGAGATGAGCGCCGCAACCCCAGAGTCGTCTGCAACTGGACTTAACTGTCAGGGGTCCTTTACCTTTACCTTTTGTTGTTGGGGGGAAAGCCTATACATGCAATAACAGGGTCACACGGACATGCCCTGGTTCCAGCACACATGTGTGTCAGGGAATGGTCTGGATCCGAGGATTGGGGAATGCATTCTCATACAGAGCAGCTTCTCTCTGTTGAGGAGCTGGAGGGGGGAGATTTGACCCCCTTGTCTCCAGCGGTTTCAGAAGCAGTTAGACACACAGACATAGAGCAGATTAGACAGGAGTTGTCTAGCTGTGAGATAATGGAAAGAGAACCAGGAGGGAGGGAACAACCAGCAGAGACACCATGAGAGTGTGTGGAAGGCCCTCCTTCCCCAAGGACTAGGAGGTCCATCTGTATTAGAGAACAAAGAATGCAGAGAGGAGGAATTTCCCATTGCGGCCCAGGATGTTGCAGGGGACGGATGGGGGGGGATTTACATTGGCAGCTGCTCTCCTTGTGGAGGGCTGTGGATTTTTGCTTGCAAACATGACTGAATAGAAAGGACTATAAATGTAAACTGCTCGTTAATTCTTGTCTTTGAAGTTACCGAAGGGAGGAGAGGACTCTTCATGCCTGACAATGTGTTTGTTTTGGATGCACTATAAGAGACTATACTGTGAACAGATCATCCTTGGCCTCACACAGAGGTATGCAATGACGAGCTTCTCTTCATTACCCTGGGGCTCAGGAATTTTCCTCTGAATCTTGATTTGCAATAAAATAAAGTATACATTCAACGGCATGCACACACATTCAATGGCAGCTCAGCAGCATTCATTGGTACCTTCAAAAACTGTACTTAAGAACATGAGAAGAACCTGTTGGATCAGACCAATGGCCCATCTAGTATAGCATCCTGCTCTAAGTGTTTACAGATCAACCATTTAATTATCTGTTCCAGGACCTTTCCTGGCTTCATTGTCAAGCTGACAGGTTGGGTCTTCTCCCCCACTTTTTTATTTTATTTCAGAGAAAGCATTGCAAACATCCCAAAGTCATTTGGTTGGCCACAGTTGCAAACACAGAACTGGACCAAATGGGGACAAATGAGTTGCTGAAAGCCACAAACTGAATGCAAGTAAGATGTGGGTTCTGAATCTGAGGACAATCAAATCATTCATTTCAAACACGCATACTCACTCACCCACCCCCGCTGCTGCAAAAAAATGCTCTTGCAAGAAATGCTGTTGCAAAAATTATATATATATGCCAGAACTCTTAATTCCATACCTAAATCATCTCCAGATCGATTCCTCTCCGACTAATTTATTCACATTTATTGCCCATCCAAATTATCTTTAAATCAATTTTCCTCCAATTTATTTATCCCCTCCTCCCATCCATTACTCATCTGGGTCCCACAGATCAATTCCTCTCCAATTAACCACAAAACACACATTTCCTTTCTGCTAGCCAAACAATAAAACAAGGAGAATCCCTGGGAGTGGCCACCTAGACCATATAATGCCAGCCGCGAAAGACCTACATTGGCTCCCAGTATGCTTCCAAGTACAATTCAAAGTGTTGGTGCTGACCTTTAAAGCCCTAAACGGCCTCAGCCCATTATACCTGAAGGAATGTCTCCACCCCCCATCATTCAGCCTGGAGATTGAGGTCCAGCGCCAAGGGCCTTCTGGTGGTTCCCTCACTGCGAGAAGTGGGGTTACAGGGAACTGGGCAGAGGGACTTCTCAGTTCCCTCTGTGGCACCCGCCCTGTGGAACGGCCTCCCTTCAGATGTCAAGAAAGTAAACAACTGTCTGACTTTTAGAAGACACCTGAAGGCAACCCTGTATTGAGAAATTGTTAATGTCTAATATTTTACAATTTTTAATGTGCTGTAAGCATTCCAGAGTGGCTGGGGAAACCCAGCCAAATGGGCGAGCTATAAATAATAAAAGTTATTATTATTATTATTATTATTATTATTATTATTATTATTATTAAATTAATCTTATTACCTGCTGACCCAATGTAGCCCAGACTTCTCTTCTCCTTCTTTCCCACTTAAAGTGATGACTGAGTCATAGATACCAAATTTACTATAGAATAAATGGAGAAGGCAAATCTGTCCATTTCAGTTTCTCAGTTGCCCATTCTTAAGCTCTCTCTCTCTCTCTCTCTCTCTCTCTCTCTCTCTCTCTCTCTCTCTCTCTCTCTCTCTCTCTCTCACACACACACACACACACACACACACATATGAATTTCTCCTAGTACACTGCCTGTGTGTAATTTTGCCTAATATAGCTCAAATTTTATTGCTATTTTTACATTTTTTAAATGCACCCTTTATCACAGCCCATGCATTTTTGCATGCATTGCTTGGCTGGAGAAGTACCAGTTTTGATGCATGGTTGCATTTAGTTCATGCATTGTTTCAGAAAGTGCAGTTTAGGAAGGTTTGCCTTCCACTGTGAACTGATTCAAATTTCTCCCCCATGCCCAGTTTAGGTTCCTTCCTTGGCGAATTCTCACACAGTGTGGGTGGGTGCTTGCATTCCCTAATGCTATTCTTATTCTTTTACCCACTTTGGCATTTCCTCTAATGCAATATTTATTTGTCGTGTTAGGTCAACATTTTGTGCTTCACATTTGTTCCTAGTTCATCTGCTCTTTTCCAGCCATGAAACCTTTCCTTTCCCCTTTCTCCTGAAGGTTAATAATCGCTTCCTCCCTTCCACCCCAAAAACACACACCTTGCAAATACATAGACTCCCAACTGACACTTCCGGCTCTTGAATTGCTGGCACAGTTTGATTGTCTCTAAGTTCTGGCTATTCCCTGTTGCTTCAAGCTATGGGCTTGACAGTTAAGACAATATGGTGTGGGGGTTTTTTGGAAGAAGAAAAAACGGAGCAAAAGAAAAGCAGAGGCTATTGTGTTTTCATAGACTTGCAAAGCCTGATGAGACCTAAAGGCTATCTGTGCCAGAGCTTCAAGCTGCTCCTGTCACCCACTCAGCCCCCCAGGAAACTCCGCATTTGCATTCAGTATTTCTGTCCATATCCATATCCAATATCCATTTTCTGTCCACATCCTTCACTGCATAACTCAGATGAGAAGCAAAACTCAAATTGAATTCCAGCTCTTCTGCACTGTCCTTTCCTTTCCTTTATTTTATTTTATTTTAACTCTGAGTGGCTTCCCTCAAATATTAAAGCATAATAAAACATCAAACATTTAAAACTTCCCTTAACAGGACTGCCTTCAAATGTTTTCTGTTTTTTTTTTTTGTTAAATGTTTATTAATTTTCTAAATTATTACAAATATTACATTTCCAAATTATTACAAATAACCAAATTACTTAAATTTAATACAATTTCTTAAAATCAGGTTCCCCACTCTTGTTGCAAATGCATGCCAATCATTTCCTCCTGCATCTTCTCTTGTTGAATGTCCGGTTGTCATCCTTCACTAGACATTAGTCCATTACCTTCAGATGTTTTCTAAAAGTTTTGTTGTTCTTTATCTCCTTGACATCTGATGGGAGGGCATTTCACTGGGCCGCCACCCAGAAGGCCCTCTGCCTGGTTCCCTGTAACGTCACTTCTTGCAGTGAGAGAACCGCCAGATGACCCTGTGTCCAGGCTGAACGATGGGGGTGGAGATGCTCCTTCAAGTATACATGCACTGAAAGAAGGTGTTGAGGTTACAGGGCTTCCCCCACAACTAGTGTGGTGCCGTCATCACATCCACCAGACACCTACACCTACATCATCACATCCACCAGACATCTACAGCTGCTGGAAGATATTCTATGCTCCTGCTGTTCAGTGCCCATTGGAACTGGTAGCTTGGAAGGCATGGAGGACAACAGTAGGTGGTGCTAGAACGAATGGTCAGCAGAGCCATTCCCTGATATGTTCTACAAAGGCAACATGACAATAAGGAGGCAAAGGAGCCTGACAGCCAGTGTTACACCCTAAACTTGAAGAAAATACGAAGACAGGTAGGTGGGGGGGGTGGACTGGAAGGCCCTTGTGGTCTCTTCCAATTCTATGAGGCTCACTGGGGGTAAACTCAGGTTGGTAAGGCATTGCCTTCCTTGAACCCCATGAAGACTTTTTTGGCAGGGCTTGTCAGAGGGGTAGGAGAAATAGGATAAGAGTGGCAAGCTTGAGGTTGGGGAGGGGATGAATAATATGGAGAGTTTGCTGCTGTTGGGAGATGTCAAACAACCTGCTAGTATCCAGCTAAGTTTCACAAAAAAATAATAAAATGAACCTTCCTGGCACTTGTTGGTCTCTTCAAGATGAAGCATGTTTCAAGACTGTTCCAGCACTGATTACTGTGAGAGATGACACTACAGATAAATTTGTAATTTGTAAAGGATTGTTAAATAAACTGGAGTATTTGGAGAAAGCAAAAATAGCACAAATGTGGGTCTATTGACATTGATACTGGTATTGTGTAGAACTATTTAATTCATCGACTTTGTGAAAGATAATCATGATATGTTTGAATTTTTCAAAAAGGCAGCTATGGAAAAGTTAGGTTTGAGCAATGATGATGATATGTCCAATAAAAAGCAGAAGAAAGGGAAACTTCAGAGTGATGAATCATACAAAGGTGAAACAGACTTTGATGCATGTGAAAGCTTCAGAATTAACACATATACTGTGATAATCAGTAAGCTCCCTTCAGAACTGGAGAGATGAAGGTTTGAGTTTGAGTTCCTATTAAAAATGCCAGAAATGGAGCCATTAGAAGCGCAGACACGTGCAAAAGATTTGCAATCTTGGTGTCAGGATGACCTGACAGATTCGTTCATTAACGAATGCACCCACTTCAGAAGTTATTTATTAAGTACAGCAGAAGCACCTAAAAGCATTTTGAAGACACGTGCTCAGTAATGAGAGACAAGAATCTGCAATGAATTTTCTCTCATGTGGACACATCGCTCAGTATATTTCTCTGCACTGCAGCCACCAATTATATATTTTTGACCTAAAGGTCTTTCTTAGTACTAAGGAGAATAAAAATATATTTGCGGTCTTGAATGTGAGCAGAGCGACTCAGCACACTAGCCCAGCTGAATATTCAAGTGGAGTTGATGATCACAATAAAACTATGAAAATGTGATGCAGAATACATGCCAAAAAATGTCTCAATGATATAAAATACAACAATTGCTTGGTTTTTTTCATAGAAAATATGTAAAGAAACAAATGTTTCATACATAAACACTCTAATAATATGTCAATGTAGCTTGCTCAAAGTAGATGGTTGTTCTTATTCAACAAACTTATACCCTCCAACATTCCTCAGATAAAAATAGGGGCATTTCTCACTCTGCCCAACTGATCCTGTCTGTTTTATTTTTGTTTTCTTTCTTTTTTGTTCTTTGTGTGTATTTGTTGATTTTAAACCAATAATGATTAACATTAAAAACAACAACCAATGTCCCTCGCAGAACATTTCCACCGCCACAGTAATATAATCATAATAATAATTTATTATTTATACCCCACCCATCTGGCTGGGTTTCCCCAGCCACTCTGGGCAGCTGCCAACAGAATATTAAAAACATGATAAAATATCAAACATTAAAAACTTCCCTAAGCAGGGCTGCCTTCAGATGTCTTCTAAAAGTCAGATAGTTGTTTATTTCCTTGACATCGGATGAGAGGGTGTTGCACAGGGCGGGTGCCATCACCGAGAAGGCCCTCTGTCTGGTTCCCTGTAACCTCACTTCTCGCAAGTGAGGGAACTACTGTACCAGAAGGCCTTCGGAGCTTGACATCAGTGTTCAGAGTGACCGCTCCACACATCAATGGGGGTGTGTGGCTTTTGCATGGTTGCGCACAGCCCCTGATCCCAGAGGCGACTGCCTGGTAGTTGGGGGCTGGCACCGCCTTCTCAGGTAAGATGCCAGGGCTCTCCACCTACCCAAGCCTAGCGTCCAATTTTCCCTGGGGAGGTGTTGCCAGGGGGTGGCCAGGTAAGGAGAGGGACTGTCCGGCTCACACAATAGAATTTGGATCTTACCCCCAAGCACCAGTTGGTTCCAGAGCTTCTCCCACCTTCCACACCCTCATTGAAGTTCTTTTGCAGGTTAACCTTTTCTCTACAGGTTCACAGGTGCTGCTACGTCAAGGCTGCTGTTGAAGGCTCGGAAAGGAATTTTCTTGCATTGGCAGGCTTCGCCTTTCCCGTAGCAATACATCACAACTTTGGCAGTGTCAGGCCTTGGGTGGAATTCTTTGGCAATTTTCCTAGAGGGAGGGGCGTGAGGCGGAGACCTCACCCCCTTTGCGACAACAAGAGTGGGGTATTGGGGGAAGCCTTGACCATGCCAATAGGCGTCATCACTTCCGCCTTCTAGTGGCGGCGAACAGGGGGTGGGCTCTCTCTGCTTGAACATGTTCTCCAGAGCCAGTCCCAACCCCCATACACGTGGATAACACTGAAACCTCCCAGAACCCCGGCTGGGGACTGGGAAGGATAACGCCCAATGCCTGAGCCAAGATCTCCCTACATCTGTATCTGAATAAAGTTGTGGCCAATTTGAATCCCATAGCACGTTGTCCTGCGTCTTTCCTCCGCTCAGGGGGTCACCTGGGAGTTTGCGGGACTCTGCCTTGTCCACACAAAAGGAGGTGGCGATTGCTGGACCTTTCATTGCTTGATGGCTATATCAAAGGATGATGGGCTGTGAGAGATCAAAAACCACAAAAAGGTTTACACCTCTACACAAAATCTCAAACACCACACTTCTCGAGGAAAGCAGCCCACTCATTCAGCTGTCAAGTATACGGCAAACTGAGTATGCAAGGGAATCAAGTGCCATGAGGGCATATGTGAACCCGTCCCAGTCTATCAATTATGCTGCAGTTTTTAGTAATTTAAAAAGTAACCAAAGGTCACAACTGCGATGCTCTCTCCATCATGAAGTGGCTTTTTGTACTTTCATTTCCTAATTGCTTATTCAGGCTCAGTTGCCTCTGTTTGCTTTAACTGTGGAAACCCTTGTTGACATATTCATGTAAGCTTTTACAATCTGCGGTTTACTGTACCCAGCTCCCCAAGGAATAATTAATATCTCAGCCTAGATTGTCTTTGGCAGCTGAAAGGCTGTTTCTCACATGGCATCTTATGCTATTATCTTGCACAGGTGTTGGAGCTGCAAAAGGTCCACTTGTTCCAGGGTCTGGCACACATGACTGACACCCCAGGGACTTGGAAAACATCATTTGAAAAACCTGCTCTCTGTCACCTGATACACACTTCCAAATTGTTAATGGTCTCATTAGGCATATTATAGGGAATGGCCAAGTTATTAATTGCGGCTACTCCTATGTGTGGTCGCCTTCTGGGAATCTCCTCTCAGATTCAAAACTTTTAATAAGACGTTTAGGGGCCTTTGCCTATTTCTAAAAATATTTGAACACCAGTTATTATTATTTTTAAAAAATCTATTTTATGTCACACCTTTCCCCCCAAGGAGCTCAATGTGGTGTACAACGTTTCTTCTTCCTCATCTTATCTTCACAACAACCCTGTGAGGTAGGTTTGGCTGAGTGACAGTGCCTAGCCCATACTCACCCACGGATGGGGGATTCGAACCCCAGTCTTTCAGGTGATAGTGCAACATTAAAACCATTACACCACACTGCCATAATAGTGCATATTACCTCTTATTTGTTTGCTGCCCACAATCCAGCATAAACATACATACATACATACATACATACATACATGCAGTCATGGAAAAAATAAAGTACACCCTCTTTGAATTCTGTGGTTTACATATCAGGGCATAATAACAACCATCTGTTCCCTAGCAGGTCTTAAAATTGGTAAATACAACCTCAGATGAACAACAACGCATGACATATTATACCGTGTCATCCTTTATTTAACAAAAATAGAGCCCAAATGGACACTCTGTTGACGATTCCCTCCCCCCCTTTTATGGTAAGTATTTGGAGGACCAAAATGGATTGGGCCCATCTGCTCCTTGTTGGGTTATGCAGTTGTTATAGATGAAGCTGCACAGAGACCCAGTTAGGAGAGTGAGATCACTTTCTGTTCACTATAGAGATCATTCATGTTTGGCTAAATAATAGGCACTTAAGAGCTTGGATGTTGTCCCAGCAATGACCTGCCGCCAACTGAGGGCTATGTACTTCCAGATCTGTCTCCACTGATAAAGCACTTGGGGCTTAAAGGGGCATAAGTCTGTTCTGTAGGTTTTGAAGTTTCGATCCTTTTTTTGCTGCCACTCAAGATGGTGCAATCACAAAAGAGTTTGCTTCTGCACTGCTGAGACTTCTGAAGAAGAGTCATCAGTTTCAGAAGAAGATTGGAGGGCTATCACCAGAGAAAGTGCAGGTCTAGATAGCATTGTTCCCTAGGGCTTCCTTCCTGTGAGAGTCTCCAGTTGGCCTTTTTTTGGGGGGGGGTAGTTTCTCCACCCAGTGTCTATCCTGGCTGTCCTCAGACTGCTCCTCTCATGGTAGATGGTCAACTTCTGCATTGTGACACCAAACCACGTGGGTTTTACACAAAGGAAACATCAAGGGGGGGGAGAGGGAGCTAACTTCAACTGTATTAAAACAAATAAAATAATATTAAACAATGTTCACTGATGGTGACAGAAATTCCCCAGCAGATCAAGAGGGACTAGGAAAAGAAAATGATCATTCATATACATATCAGAAAATAATTTGTAAAACGCCCAGTAAAATCTACAGATTATATGATCACTGTATATTTTGGGGCATGCCTGTTTATGCCCCAACAAATAATAGAAGTGACCAAAACTCGGAGCAAAAGCAAAGAGAGTCTATTTCGGGCATGCCAGGGCATAAGTAATCATGCCCAAGACGTATAATTTTTGAAGAGTTCACCTACTTCACCCCCTCTTAATACATATTCCCTGGTGCTTTCATTCTGATGGGATGAAATCTGAACATTTCATGTATTTCATCTGACACTTATGAAAAATGAGAACTGCATGTGTGCCTTTTCACCTTAGAATTTGGACTAGAGATTTGTATAAACATGTCAGAGCCTCTTGAGCAAATTCTGTGAACTGAAATTGGCAAAGGCTAAGACAGTTTCATTAAAGGTATAAGGCATTTCTAACTTGGTACAATGAAACTTTCCAAGGCTGCTTACAAAGCCAACAAAAAGCATTGTCAAGCAGATCAGAACATGGAACCATACAATCGTGTATATAAAACACACACAAACAACAGTAAGGTTAGAACAAAAGGGGTTTAAAGTCCTCAACAACAACAAAAAGGAAAATATTGGCTCATGGGAGGCGGAGGGATCTTATCAGTATTGTCACGGTCTGGTTGGCGGGAGGTAGCAGTCCTGACTCAGGACGTCAGGACCAGAGGCAAGATGGCAGAGTGGAAGCAGGGAAAAAAAAACAGGATGAGAAAGTTATTTTATACACAACAGCAGCAGCAAGAATTTTACTTGCAAAATATTGGGGGGGGGGAGAAGAAATCCCAGAAATTGGAGAATGGCAAGAAAAATTATTAAATTATGTGGAATTAACAAAGTTAACAAACGCACTTAGAGGGGGAAATAATAAAAAAAATTGTTCAAAACTGGGAAAATTTTGGCGAATATCTCAAAAAGCAGTGCCCCATGATAAAAAAACTTGGATTTACTTCTAACATTTTGCACAGATTAAAGATTGGAAACTAAGCAAAGCAGTGCAAAAAGGTATGAGACTTTTAGTCCGGAAAGAAGACAAGTGGAAGTCGGTTTATAAATGAAGGATGTATATATTAGTTCATGAAAGATAGTTGATTCAGAAGAGATATTGGAGATAATAATTTTTATTTATGTATAATTTTTGATTAATGTTTTAGTTTATTTATCTGGTTTATTTGGAATATTTGTATTATTTTCTTTGTGATATTTTATTATTATTAGTTCTTATGTTTTGTATTTTTAACCTCAATAAAGATTATTTCTTTTTTTAAAAAAAAGGAAGCAGGAACGGGAGTCCAGGTGGCGTGGGGCTGTGGGTCAAGCAGCAGGAAGTTGCAGGGTCAAAGAACCGAAGGTCGGGAAGCAGGGTGTCACAAAGGCGAAGGTCTGAAGGTTGAGGAGCAAGGAGTCACGAAGGCGAAGATCTGAGGAGCAAGAAGCAAGGTGAAGGATCAAGGACCAGGAGGCCAGATGCGACAAGGCAGGGATCACGTTGCTGTGGCAAAGAGCTGAAGGGAAATGCTGAGCTTTTATCCCTCCCAGCTCTTGCCACCAGGTGCATTGAGTTATCAAGTGGCCTCACCTGAGTGGCCACTCCTTGCTTCTCCAGCACAAGCTGAGGCAGGCCCCAGTCCTGCAAAGCACTACAGGCCCCAGAGCCTGACTCCTGCCCATACTCCTGACAAGTATGGTGGGAGAGATGGAAAGCAGGGCTTATTCCATCCACTCTGCTGAAAAACCAGCACCACCAGTCTTCCTTTCCCTCAGCTGTCATCTTGCAGTATCCATTCTATCAGGTTGCCTCTGTGGGAAGGATAAGATGTAGGCTCCACCAGGCACTTCAAGACCCTTGGCTGTTTCTATGCCAGCTGGCCATTATAAAGGTAAAGGACCCCTGACAGTTACAGTAAGTCCAGCTGCAAATGACTCTGGGGTTACGGTGCTCATCTCGCTTTACTGGCCAAGGGAGCTGGCGTTTGTCCGCAGACAGTTTTCCCGGGTCATGTGGCCAGCAGGACTAAGCTGCTTCTGGAGAAACCAAAGCAGGGCATGGAAATGCCGTTTACCTTCCTGCCGGAGTGGTACCTATTTATCTTTGAGGTACTTTCAAACTGCTAGGTTGGCAGGAACCATTATAAGAACGACTAATTAAGAATTGGCAACCGAGTTGACTTTTTCTCTCTTCCGTCCCTTGCTCTCTTTTTTATGTGTGCCATTTTTCTAGATTGTGAGACTGCAGGGGGTATCTGACTAGTTTCAAATTTATTGTATATAAGCCAGTCCTGGTCTGAAAAGGTTGAAGATACTTGCTACTACCTTCATTAGCCTCCCTTTGTATACCAGTGGCTGGGGCACAGCAGAAGAATCACCTTATTGCCCGCTTGTGGGCTTCCCAGAAGATTCTGGTTGGCGACTATAAGAAACCAGATAGGCTACATAGGCCTCTGGTCTGATTGAGCCAGGTCCTTTCTACATTTTTATTTTCCACAGTGGGGAAAAAAAGGAGAGAACAAATCTACAGGAATGATCATTCCTTGTCATGAAACTTTCTGTCTTGTCAGGAAAGGTGTAAATGGACTGAACATTCTGCTGACAACACAACAAAGTTGCCCCCCTTTTCCTTTCTTTCTTTTTATAAAGGGCATTTTGCTATTTTGTTACTGATGAAAAACACCATTGCTCCCTAGTAAATAAAACATAGGAAATGATTCCTAAGCAATTTCGGTGTAAACCAGGTTAATATATCGCTGGGAATGAATTTTTCATAAGCAAATGTGTACTGTTCACACTGGTGTTCTGAGTGCTTAAAATGATTTTTTATGGTGAAGTCACAGTTGCCCTTTCGGTGGAAGCAAGTAATTTAGGCCTGTATGAAGCCAGGCATTAAGACTGCTGGCCAAAAGCTCCTCTAAGCTCTGAATGGCATGGGATTCTATAAGCAGTGAAATCTGGGTGCTTAGTAGGCATACTGAAATTCAGTCCATTAGGAGGCTGTGGTCTCCAGCGCAGATACTATAGGTTCAACTTCTTGGACTGGAATTGAGCAGGATGTTCTCTTGACCAGGAAAGCACAGAAAGTTTGGTTCTATATATTTATACCAAGCCTGGCCAATCCAGAGGTTCCACAGCTCCCACCAATAGCAGAATCTGGCAGTGCACATAGAGATGGGTAAGAAAAGTGATTTCCACCCCCTGCCTTTTAATGAGAAGCTACCTAATTTGCATATCTTAAACCATCTTACAATTGAATGTCTAAATTTGCATTTCTCCAAAATTTGAAGTGCAGTTCATCAACCAACCAACCAATGTGTTTGGAAATATATGTATTGGGGGGGGGGAATGAATATAAAATTGCATGCATTAATGAAAATAATATACACAATGCCATGTGTTGGGGGAACTTGCTTGAAAAATGTACATATTTGTCAAAGCAATGACAAACCTAGACAGCATCTTAAAAAGCAGAGACATCACCTTGCCGACAAAGGTCCGTATAGTTAAAGCTATGGTTTTCCCAGTAGTGATGTATGGAAGTGAGAGCTGGACCATAAAGAAGGCTGATCGCCGAAGAATTGATGCTTTTGAATTATGGTGCTGGAGGAGACTCTTGAGAGTCCCATGGACTGCCAGAAGATCAAGCCTATCCATTCTTAAGGAAATCAGCCCTGAGTGCTCACTGGAAGGACAGATCGTGAAGCTGAGGCTCCAATACTTCGGCCACCTCATGAGAAGAGAAGACGCCCTGGAAAAGACCCTGATGTTGGGAAAGATTGAGGGCACAAGGAGAAGGGGACGACAGAGGACGAGATGGTTGGACAGTGTTCTCGAAGCTACGAACATGAGTTTGAACAAACTGCGGGAGGCAGTGCAAGACAGGAGTGCCTAGCGTGCTATGGTCCATGGGGTCACGAAGAGTTGGACACGGCTAAACGACTAAACAACAACATTTTGTCAAAACTGGATACAAAAATGTGTATGTTAGGAAAACCATGCCTGGAAATTTAGAGGAGGATTTTTTAAAAATATATAAAAAATACTACAAATTGCAGCAGAAATGTATAGAACTGAATTTTAGACTGGGGAAAATAGAAAATGAGCAGAACAGAAACTGACAGGTTCATTAATCTCTAGTTGCATACTGCCTTTTTCTGTCTGGAGAATTCTCAAATCTTGCTATACATTAATATTGGGGAGTTTGATTGGTTGGAGCCAGTCTACAGTCATATGGTTCCCAGATCAAACCAGAACAGCAGCCAACATTTCAAAAACAAAACCTCTCAATTATGGTTGAGTTTGAAGCATTTCATAATTCAGAGTCTGCTCCAGGATACTGAAGACTTTTGGCGACAAAATAAGTCCATGCCCCACACCCTTGTGAGGCAGCAACTGCAGTTATTCTTATCAGTGCCAGACGCTGAGATCCCGTGACCACTTCCCACAATGCCTCAGGGCAAAGCTACACTGGGGGAAATGAGAACTAGCAGCTCCCCATTCAGAACTGATCAGAGATCCCACAGTATTTGCCAGACGATGGCACAAGACGGTGCTAGGGCTGAGGAAATCACTCTCTTTTCACTGCTGTTGAAAATGCTCAGGTCATATTGTAGTGCTGAGGCCTTGCACTTCTGTCCCCAGACTGCAGGTTATCAGACACAACAGCAAGTGTCACAAAATAAATAAATAAAAACCCCACATCAAAGCTGTCTTTTTGGCTGCAGGTGCAAATCTGCCATGCGAAAGTACATTTATTTTCTACAGATATGAATGGGAAATGACAAGGATGCTTTGGTGTGGATAGTTTTGAGCAAGCATAGTCCCCTCCTCCTCCTCCTCCTCTGTGGCTCTAAGGTACCAACCTATCTGGTATAGAGGTGGCGGGGGGGGGGGAGAGGGAGGAAAAGAAACCCAACCTGACTGAAAATGTAGAGCTTTTGAGATTTCATCAATTCATTTCTTTAAATGTAATTGCATCCCTAATCAGATTATATATTTTCAAGCCTCCATATAGTCTCATGTCCTCAGGCTAGCTACTTTCTCTCTTTTTCCTCTGCTCCCCCCCCCACAATCTTCCAGGAGAGGGAATACAGTTTCCTACTATTCCTTAAGTGCACAGCCACATTTTTTTTGCATGCTTCAGCATTCAGAGATGAATAATCAAGTTGAAAACTTCACTTTGCAGCAAAGCTCTCCAGCAAAGCAAGGTGACCTTCTGTCAGTTTCCATTAAAATTTTCAATCTCAGTACATCTCACACAACTAAATATGAATGCTAACTCTTATTTAAAGTGGGGGATAGTATTATAATTCTACTGTTGTCTAACTCAACTAGGTACTGTGGCACTCATGCCAGAATATGCTGGGCCCAATTTCTATGTTTAGTGGTACCTTGGTTCTCAAATTTAATCCGTTCCGGAAGTCCGTTCCAAAAACAAAGCATTCCAAAACCAAGGCACGCTTTCCCATAGAAAGTAAGAGAAAATGGATTGATCCATTCCAGGCTCTTAAAAAAACAACCCCTAAAACAGCAATTTAACGTGAATTTTACTATCTAACGAGACCATTGATCCATAAAATGAAAGCAATAAACAATGTACTGCAGTCACACAATCAATCAACTGGGTTCCACACTGTCACAAAAACAAACAAAAAAGAGCCGCAAAAACAAATATTGCAAAATAAATAGCAAAAACAGGCAGGCCTCAGCATAACACTCGAAATGGAAGTGTGGCACTCAAATGGGAAGCGTAAAGCCCATTACGCTCTATAGAGGGTAATGGGGGTTGCGGAAGAGCTCAGAGAAATCTGGGAGGGGGTGGGCTGAAGTGCAGGCTGAGTCATGGGGGCGTGTATTAGCATTTTGATTGATAGACTGACCACTACATAAGCCCAGTTACTTCCGTTTCCAGCCACTCGGCAAGCCTTTGAATCTCCCGCCCGCCCGACACTTTTTCTTTAGGCTTTAGCTGACATTGCTTGCCCGTTTGGGGGTCGCCTGTATTCAGGGGCCCAGTAGGAATTTTGCCACTTGGCTGATTGGCTGTTTCCATTTGGTTTTTGCCTACTGCCGAGCAAATTGTCACAACTTGTTAGGTTGGCCGTTAGGCTTTGGTTAATAAATTGGTTATAGGAAGGGCATGGCATCAAATTGCCTACCCCCCTATATTGTCCTCATAGAAGTATTCCGTTAAAGGAATCCTGGGGCTCAGGGACTCTAGTCCATTCATCCTGCCATAGGCAAGGATGGTGCGGCCATTACAGAGCCGAGCCTTGGGGAACATTCCTGGGTCAAGAGGAGAGTGCCTGGGAACAGTACCTCCACTCCCTTGGGGTGTTTACTTGACTTACCTACCCATAGGTAAGTCGGAGCTGGTCCTGACCCAAAGGGGGTCAGATGGAAATGGTCCTGACCCAAATGGGTCAGATGGAATTGGTCCTGCCCAACCCAGGCAGATGGAATGGTCCTGTCCCTTAGAGTGGACAGATGGATTAACCAAAGCCTAAGCCAACACTCAGAATTTAAATTGTATTTTAAATAAAGTTGTGGCCAAAATAATGCCAAAAACCCAAACCTAAAATATTGTGTGAGTTGTGAGTTATTAGGGGGGATTTCTGGGAGCTTCGTCACGCAACACTCAAAACGGAGCACATTCGGCTTTTGGAAAAAGTTTGTAAACCGGATCACTTACTTCGGAGATTGCAGTGTTTGGGTTCCAAGTTGTTTGAGTACCAAGGCGTTTGAGAACCAAGGTACCACTGTATGGGTCCAGAGGATAGAGAGCTAGACTTCAGTTTAGGAAAACTGGGTCTAGATCTGTGGGCTGTTTCCTGTTCTACTCATGCAGCATGTGCCCACTTGCAAGCTCCCAGAATATTCTCTGGAGTGTTCTCCAACCTTTTGGAGGGACAGGAGATAAAGTTCCACTGTGCACATGGAACTTGGTTGAGCTGCCGCCTTGGATACAACCTCAGTGTCGCCGCCCGCCACCTGAGACTTTGGCAATAGGACCAGCTGTCTTGCTTTCTGCACTATTATGACAACTCCCTTCTCTGCATCATTACCGTGATGGCAACAGAGATAGGTGAAAGGCAGTATCTTAGCCAACAATTTACTGGTAGCAGGGACTTGGCAACATTAGTGGCCAATAGATGCTGATTCTAGCCTGACTACTCAGTTAGAGCAAGTTATTCTTCTGGGAACAACTATGTTACTATCAAAACTTGCTTCCCTCAAATGTTGCCATAGTACAGACAGGGCTCTTTCATTTTGTTCTGCCTATCCACCAATTAATTTATTTGTTTTGGGGTGGGGGGTGGACTATTACCACATAAATTTTAAAAGGAGCATGCTGTAAATTCTATCCAAGGAAGACCCATTGCATTTAATGGGACCTATCTTACAAATGTCCATTACTTTCATTGAGATTGCTCCTGGATACAACCCAACATGTTCACACATCCGCTGTTCTACTAGAGCTGATCCCATTATATTATTATTATTATTATACCACCCTAAACCTGCAGGTTTCAGGGCAGTTCACAAAGCAAAGTTACAACATAAAACCACAAATACATAATCAAAGTACAAACAGAAACGGCCAATAACACCCCTCAAAAAACTCCACAAAGAAACAGTTAAAAATAATTAAAAACAATTTCAAAAAGTTTAAAAAACACAAATAAAAACAGTTTAAAATAATGTATTAAAGCTGTTTGATTTTTTTTTACATGCACTCTCAATCTCCACCCCCCCCCAAAAAAACCCTGCTATATTAAATGGCATTGCTTCATTGTATTAACTTGTTCATTTAATTCAGGCTGCAAGCCACCCTGACCAATATGCAGGGATATAAGTTTGCTTCTAAAAATCAACAATATAGTCTCCAAATAAAGTGTTTCCTTCTTTTAAATGTCATTGCTGAAAAGTTAACGGTGATCATTATCCACTTATTTGTTTTTTCCAATGTAGGAAACATTGTTGCTAAAGTTTTGGAAAAGGCAAATAAAATAGCAGCTAATCATCTGGTCAGCAATTGCTGGGTATGTTTTATTTAAGCATCTTAAAGGTAAAGGTAAAGGACCTCTGACAGTTACCTAAGTCCAGTCACGAGCGACTCTGGGGTTGCGGCGCTCATCTCGATTTACTGGCCGAGGGAGGCAACGTTTGTCCGCAGACAGTTTTTCCAGGTCATGTGGCCAGCATGACTAAGCCGCTTCTGGCAAAACCAGAGCAGCACACAGAAACACCGTTTACCTTCCTGCTGCAGTGGTATCTATTTGGACTTTGACGTGCTTTCGAACTGCTAGGTTGGCAAGAGCTGGGACAGAGCAACGGGAGCTCACCCCATCTTAGGGATTCGAATCGCCGACCTTCCAATCGGAAAGCCCAAGAGGCTCAGTGGTTTAGGCCACAGTGCCATCCGCGTCCCCTAAGCATCTTAGAACCACTAAGCTGCCAATTTTTGCAAGCTGTCTTTTGATTAAGCATTGTATTTGAATAATGATATATTGTTTAAGAAATAACACCTTACCCTTTATATATATTTTTAAATACAATTTATTATTATACTGGAAGGACAGATCATGAAGCTGAGGCTCCAATACTTTGGCCACCTCATGAGAAGAGAAGGCTCCATGGAAAAGACCCTGGTGTTGGGAAAGATGGAGGGCACAAGGAGTTGGGGACGACAGAGGACGAGATGGTTGGACAGTGTTCTCGAAGCTACGAACATGAGTTTGACCAAACTGCGGGAGGCAGTGCAAGACAGGAGTGCCTGGCGTGCTATGGTCCATGGGGTCACGAAGAGTTGGACACGGCTAAACGACTAAACAACAACAATTATTATACTCTTAGGCACTGACCTCTTGATTTATAATAAAGTATGAGGCCGACATATAACTGATATAGCAAATCACACCCCAAGGGATTTTTTAAAAATGTAGAATGAAAATATATGCATACCACCATCTGTTGGACCTGTGTCACACATGGATCAGAACAGAATCAGGAATGGATACAGAGTGGGTGGTCTCAGGTTTGGCCTGGTCAGCTTCTTCTGGTCCCCCAGACTGGGGACTTGTGGTGAGGTCTCTACACAAACCCAATAGATACCTGTTATTTCATATGCTATTTCATATATTGAAAGTCCCATGGACTGCAAGAAGATCAAACCTATCCATTCTGAAGGAAATCAGCCCTGAGTGCTCACTGGAAGGAAAGATCCTGAAGCTGAGGCTCCAATACTTTGGTCACCTCATGAGAAGAGAAGACTCCCTGGAAAATACTCTGATGCTGGGAAAGATGGAGGGCACTAGGAGAAGGGGACGACAGAGGACGAGATGGTTGGACAGTGTTCTCGAAGCTACGAACATGAGTTTGACCAAACTGCGGGAGGCAGTGCAAGACAGGAGTGCCTGGCGTGCTCTGGTCCATGGGGTCACGAAGAGTCGGATACAACAAAACGACAAAACAACAACAAATTTCATATGTGCAATGCCAGTAACAGAATTCTTGGTCCAAAAAAGTATGAGGGTGTGCTAAATTCACCACATTCATCTGACTTTGGAATATCTGTAATTGCCTGTATCTATGGCAAAGTATTTTGCACTGAACTTTCTTACAAATCAAATTGCATCTACTCTCAGTTACACTAAATGGCAGAATCTACATAGCTTTTTTTTAAAAAAACCTTCTAAGCTTCTTTCTAGGACAAACATTAATTATATTATTCTAGCTTGTGGCAGTTTTACACCTGCTCTTGATTAAGTGCCAACAAAAAATCTGCAGACTCAGTGGTACCTCAGAAACAGAAAGACTTTTTCGTTTATATTATTTAAGCCTCTCCAAAAGGACATCAATTTTAATTGTCTAAAGGATGCATAAGTAATAAATAGGGGGAGGAAGAGAAGAATCATTAACCATTGTCAGATAAACTTATTAAATTCTAATTCATCACTGTTTGACCCCCTTGTACATTTCAATAACAGATATGAGCAATTTCATCAATAATGATTACACTAAGAAGAATTAACATTTCAATTATGGAGAATGCTTGCAAGGTAGGACTTCGACAATCCGGTTGTATTTAGCCATGTCCCGAAGGCTAATTTGAAAACAATGGATGATCATTATGATGGCATAATTAAGTCTGTGGGAAAAGGACTAGGGAGGAGAAGGGGGGGGGACAAGCAAAGCTTGGGACTCATATAAACTGATTGTTCCGTAAATGATGAAGAAGTCCAATTCCTCCCAAACATAAAAGGGTTTTTTTTGGGGGGGGGAGGGACGTTTCAATAATGGCAGAATACAAGATTTGCATAGAGAAAATTCCACATTCAGTTCCTATCGTTTTCAGGTAAAAGGGGGTCATGTAGCAGATGATGTGAAAGAGTTCTGAGGCTCCAGACTGGCAATGTCAGTAAGGTAACATCCACATCAAAAACAGCTTTCACCAAAGACTCATGGGAACTGTAGTTTACCCCTCATAGAGCTACAATTCCTAGCTCCCTTAACAAACAAGAACACCTTGGATGATTTGGGGGAAGGCATGTGATCTAAATGTCCTTTTCATATATATAATAATAATAATAATAATAATAATAATAATAATAATAATAATAATTTATTTATACCCCGCCCATCTGGCTGTGTTTCTCCAGCCACTCTGGGCAGCTTCCAACCAAATATTAAAAACAATACAGCATCAAACATTAAAAACTTCCCTAAACAGTTGCCTTTTAAAAGTAAAATAGTTGCTTAATGCCTTGACATCTGCTGGGAGGGCCTTCCACAAGGCAGGCGCCACTACTGAGAAGGCCCTCTGCCTGGTTCCCTGCAACCTCACTTCTCGCAGCGAGGGAGCCGCCAGGAGGCCCTTGGCGCTGGACCTCAGTGTTCGGGCTAAACGATGGGGGTGGAGACTCTCCTTCATATACAGGACCGAGGAGACGGTGACTTGGCAAGATGAACCAATAATCTGACCTGGTATAAGACAGCTTCCAATGTTCCTATATATTCACCATTCAGCTCTGCAAACTTTGTTTTGTTTCATTTCTTTCAGCTGGAGTTTTCTGTCTTGAAAGCATTTCAATATCTCCACAGCCTAACTGAGTAAATGCCACCTAAATACTTTTATAAAAAAATGACAAGCCTTCAAATTCTGAAGCTTCATAACTCCGGAACACCAAACGATTTTATTACGTTGGCTGATTTGGTTTTTTATTCTTTCATCTAGATGGCACAATCAGTGGAGAAAGACCAACTCAATTCTTCTCTACATTCACAGCTCACAGCTTGAGCCAAATTGCAGCTTACCAAATTTTGTTGGGAAACATTGCCTCAATTTCCAGCTTATTCATCATTCAAAACTGTTTGTGAAGGGTTGATTTGTGGATGTGTGAGTGTGGGTGTGGGTGGGCGAGAGAGAGTTGTGTTTACTTTTATTGCCTAAGACAATGGGTTCATTGCTTGTGTACAGAGTTTATGTATCCATATGTATAATGTTTCCCAAACTTCTTAACAGTTGAGTCACATTTTTTCCCTCCCACCCAGAACTCATATTGGAGACATGTCTCATTTTTGCATTCAAGATGTTTGTTTTAAAGTAGGTAAAAATAAGAATGGCCCCATCCCAGAGGAGGCAGATGCTTATGTTTCTGTGTGAGTCACTGTCATGGTGGGTTTCATGACCAGAAGCAGCATGTGAGAGCAGTAACTCACACAGAGATAACAAAAAGCAGCTTCTTCTAGTGGGTGGTAATGGCATCTCTTCTTCAGGAGTGACTGAATGATACAAGGACATTCCATGAAAGACACAACTTTGCCCAGTATACCTGAAGGAGCGTCTCCACCTCTGTCGTTCAGCCCAGACACTGAGGTCCAGCTCCGAGGACCTTCTGCCAGTTCTCTCCTTGCGAGAAGTGAGGTTACAGGGAACCAGGCAGAGGGCCTTCTCAGTAGTGGCACCCACCCTGTGGAACGCCCTCCCATCAGATGTCAAGGAAATAAACAACTACCTGACTTTTAGAAGACAGCTGAAGGCAGCCGTGGAAACCGCCCAGAATGGCTGGGGAAACCCAACCAGATGGGCACAGTTTAACTAACTAACTAACTAACTAACTAACTAACTAACTAACTAACTAACTTACTAATAATTATTATTAGGTTCAGCAGAGGATGACTGGAAAGAAGCTGGCTTGACACACAACAGAGAGGTCCAGGCCCAATGTTGTCGGGTGTTAGACGTTCCTCACCCTGACAGGACCCACTGATGACAGCTGCCCGGAGAACTCTCTTTCCTCGCAAACTCATTCCTACCAGCTGCCTGGTACACTTGGCTTTGAAAATTTCCCAGATGTCAACTCAAATTTCAAGGTATTGTGGTGAAGAACGAAATTAATTCTACCATGTTTTAGGTTTGTGTGGCTGTCCTTCAAATAGCCTCTTAAACATGACCAGCAGATGGAGTTCTAAATGCATAGAAGTATCAGCTCAGGAGGAAGGAGGAATCAGGAAGCAGTGGCAAGGAAAGGATTAACCATTATGGGTTATATCTGGTGTTAGTTAGAGTAGACCTGCTGAGATTAATAAATTTAGGTTCAGTGATTTCAATGGGTCTACTTTTAGTAAATGTTAGATACAACCAATTCTCCCCCTTCCTTCTCTGATGTAGGTCACCATCCAAAAACTGACTTTTCCATTTTAAAAGGGGCCAAGAAACACTATGTGCAACATTTAGTTTGTCTTGCAACTTTGAAACTTCTGATACCACTACTGTCTCCCTGTAAGGAATCTTGCAAGATATTTTTTAAAAGCAGGAACATTTCTCAGGAGAGTTTCACACACCTAAACTAAGTCATTGTCATTCCATGCATTGGATCAACATCAATAATACAATCCTGCTTGAGGAATTATTTACAGAAAGATTACACAGACAAACTCTCCTACTCCACTTTCCCCATGTGCATGGAATCTTTTCCAACATCATGTCACTGCATGAGCACCAAATTATTCCTTCTTAGACTGCTACCCATGATCATGGCAGTTCCGGATTTATTTATTTTAACTTCTTTTGCAAAGATTAGCTGATACATACTCTTCTTTCCCCAGATAAAGTAAATATTTAATATCTAAAAGTTAACCAACATTATGAAGCTCATGACACTGCCGGGGTGCCCTGGCATGCGAAAGAGGAGATGAAAATGCTGTTGCAGTTTTAATAAATAATAGAGATGATGTGATAAATGACTCTCAAGACATTCGGGCCTTATTTAAAAATAAAATGAGAACAATTATGCCCAACTGAGCCTGCCTCCTGTCATTAGTTTGAGAGAGTTGTTTCCAAACTTCAAAATAAAATGAAAGGCACAGAACTTTGATTCTCAGTCTTGTCTCCTGCAATAATTTCCAAGAAATAAGTAAGTATTGTTGTCATCTGCTTGTCTCAAGAGACAATGGAGTGCACATCCAGGGGTGAAGCTGTGTTAGCGGCATCAAAGGGCACAAGCTTGGGCAGCATGTATGGAGATCCCAGACAGCAAGACTCCCCTCTCAGCCTTGCTGATTTGGTCCAAAGGAAAGCAGAGCAATATGTTTTGCACCAACTTGGCTACAGGGGTTGCCAGAAGGAGGCATACAAGGCGCCACCCAACATCTTAGGAACTCTACTCCATATTTGTGTAGGGTTTACTCATTGGCCTCTTCTTCTCCCGAAGATACCCTGCAAGGCAGCAGGGGTTTAGGGGCAGAGTTTTCCTTCTCCTAGATGGGCTACCTCCACAGGATGATGAGCTCCATCTGCCACAAAATAAATAAATGTGGAAAATACCTGAGGGAAGTGGTAGAAGGATTTTGATGGTCTGTTTTTGTAAAGTCCATGGAGTTTTCTTGGCAGGGATACTGGAGTGGCTTGCCAGTTCCTGCTCCAGGTGGATCACGTTTAGTCAAAACTCTTCACTATGACCTGTCCGTCTTGGGTGGCCATGCACAGCATAGTGCAATATGAGAGCCAGTGTGGTGTAGTGGTTAAGAGCGGTAGACTCATAATCTGGGGAACCGGATTCGTGCCTTTGCTCCTCCACATGCACCCTAAAACCCTAACCCTAACCCTAACCCTAACCTCACAGAGTGTTTGTTGTGGGGGAGGAAGGGAAATGGGAATGTTAGCCACTTTGAGACTCCTTTGGGTAGTGATAAAGCGGGATATCAAATCCAAACTCCTCCTCCCCTCCTCCTCCTCCTCCTCCTCCTCCTCCTCCTCCTCCTCCTCCTCCTCCTCCTCCTTCTTCTTCTTCTTCTTCTTCTTCTTCTTCTTCTTCTTCTTCTTCTTCTTCTTCTTCTTCTTCTTCATCTTCTTCTTCTTCTTCTACCAGTATATTACTTACTTAAATAATGTCATGTAAACTGCAATTTCCATGTATTATTTAACTGAATACCATATTGGCCCAAATTTAAGCTGCACCTGAATATAAGCCGCACCTTTAAAATTGGGGGGGGGGAGAGACCTGAATATAAGCCGCCCACTCCTCGCTGTCTGCACACTGGGTTGGGAGGGAAGAGCCGCACTATGTTGCTGGCAACCTTTCCCATTCCTTGCTCTTTCTCTTCCTGGCCTTGGGGGAGATGACAAGGGAATGTGCGTGGGGCGAGTGTCACTTCGCTGTACTCCTGGCTGCATACCGTAAGGTCGCAAATTTAAGTCGCACTTTAACTTTTCATGGTCAGAATTTGGGGGGAAAGTGTGGCTTATATTTAGGCCAATGTGGTATATTTTATTTCACATACTTCAGCCATTCTAGGTTCATCTGTTTGAGTGTTGGGAGTTTCTCTCTTTATCTGGAAACTTTACTAAATAGCATGATTACTAAACTGCACGAATGAAGGAATTGAGGGGACACTCATCAGTTTTGCAGATTACATGGAACTGGGATGTGCAGCTGATGCCACAGAAGACAGAATTGGGATTCAAAATGACCGTAACAGATTGGAGAACTGGACCTAATCAAACAAAATGAATTTCAATAGGGACAAATGTCAGGTTCTGCACTTAAGCAGGATGAATCAGATGTAAAAATATAAGATGGGGGGACACCTGGCTTACTGGTAGTACATGAGAAAAGATCTAGGGCACGGGTGTCAAACACAAGGCCTGGGGGCCAAATCCGGCCCGCCAGACCTCGCCATGTGGCCCGTGTAGCCAGGGTCGGAGCATCCACAAAGGCAGACTAGGCGAAAATGGAGGGGGCGCTGCCGCCCCCCGTGCCCAGAAGGGAGAGCGAGGGCTCCGACAGCGCCTTCCCTCTCCGCCAGCAAGCACGGGACAAAACGTCACCGGGGCTGCAGGCAGGCAGGAGAGCGCCTGCCACGGCACCCGGAAGCTCTGGGCTACAACAGGCGCTCGCGGAGGCTGGGAGCACCACGCCCCACCACCCGTGCCACCCCTTCCGGGGCTGGGGAAGGGACCTGGCAGGCAGGGCCCTGGGCGCGGCGCTGGAGCGGCACGGGACTCTGCGCACCCTTACAGTGCTCCGTTTCTAGGCTCCTCACGCAGCTCCTCAGTCGATCCCGCGCCATAGCGATCCTCCTCTGTAGAAAGCAAGAGATCTGGGAGGACCTTGCCTTGAAATCTGCCAGTGATTGCGGGTGTTTGAGCGCCTTGGTTGTCTTCCATATGGTTGCTCTAGGTGGGTTGCAAGGATCTGAAGGGTCACCTGAATCCGGGTCGTCAAAAGTGAGGAACTGTGCTCGATCCTCCTCCCCACCCCCCTCCCAAAAGCGTCCCTGTCGGTAACACCTGGCTTAAGATATCTCTGCTGCTGCCATGGATGCTTCAGTTGAGATTCGTGCCGTGCAGGGGGTGGACTACATGGCCCCCATGGTCTCTTACAACTCTATGATTATATGAAAATAAAATACAGGGCTGTGTAGAATGTATTTCTGTCCACAAATGGCTTACCCTAGATTTTGTATTTTGCAGATATGTCGAGAAAGATCCATTGGTTTTATATATGGTAAGACTTTTCAGTGCTAAGTTGTGTATTACAGTTTCAATTCCAATAGGTTTTTCTGACTTTCAGAATAAGCCAAACTACCGTACAGGAGAATGCAAATGAGCCTTTAAGATAGGGGTTGCCAAAAAGGCACCCTCCAAATTTTGTGGGCTCAGGGCAATCCGGAACAGTATCAAGCTTTTTAATGTTGCATTAACCCACATACAACTTGCTGTGCTATTCTGGAGAACTCTCCAACCTTCTCTAACTGAGCTGGCGTGTGTGTGTGTGTTTGCGTAGAAGAAATAAGGACCTGCCAAAAATGACTTCTCCCATTCCATTAATGGATGTGCCCCCTGAATCAAAAACACTTCCCTGAATGAAAGGGCAGAATTGGATTCAAACCATTTAGGAATACTCAGAATATATATATATATATATATATATATATATATATATATATATATATATATGAATCCTATTCAAGTCCCTGAATTTAATTGGTTTATGGGTCAGTCTACATGCCTTTCAGTAGCAAAGGTCTTTTAAAATGAAATATTTGATCGCTAGCTTCCTTTTGTATACCCACCAAGAATTTTCCTAAGGAGTGTTTGTTCTACTTGCTGCTGTTAACCTAAAGCAGTGTAGCGATGTTGGCTTAAGTATTGGTGGTTTTGTGTCTCTGTGTGTAGTTTTTCAATAGAATCACGGCTCTCTTGAGTCATAGCACTTAATGAATTTGGCCCAAAATTGAAGTGCATTTTGGGGGCACTTAGATTACAACAGGTAATGAGAACCATAAAGATTACAGAACACAGTGGGGGGGGGGGGGGAGGGACTTGGAGAGAAACATGTTTGCTTTTAAAAAAACCAATATTGTCATTTGTATGCACATACATTTTAATTTGTGTGAAACGCATCTGAGGAATTGTACTTATTGTCTCAAATACAAATACGAATATTATTTATTTCGAGCTCGTTAGACTTTGAGATGACATCTTGTCACATGAAAACTCATGTTTTAAAACATGGTTTTTGTGCTGGTCGCATTTCTGCCTGTCTGCCAAGTGTGCCACTTGGTATGTCAAGCTACCAATTCAGACTCTTCATCCTCACTATGTAACCAACAACACAAGTGTCAAATGGAGAAAAGCCTTTATAGCTCTGCGGTTCCAGTCTATGCACTCGGTCATTGTTGAAGGACACTGTTGCCAGATTTCTTATGAAGAGACAATTTGCCCATGTGGAGTTGATGTGCCTGAAGATTACTGCATTACTTCCTGGGGTGCCCAGTCTACAAGGACTTAAGAGAAGCTTTGTCCAAGATTTACATCTCCCAGTTGAGAGATCGATTGGGTCCCCCGACACTAATGAAAAATCCTGTTTTGCCTTTTAAAGAGAAAAAATTGTAGGGATGATAAGTTAAATTCTATAGGAAGAGAAACTCTCTTATTTGAAAGCATGCCTGATTTCAATAAGTATTTTAACTCTGTAATGTATTTTATTCTGTTTTATGCATTTTGGTTTTTTGTAATGGCTTTGTCTGCACAAAAATAAATAATATCCGTATTAGTACACTGATCTTATCAACATCCTGAGAAATTTCACCTTGTTGTCTAAACTATTTGTTGCTTTCCTTCCCCCAAAAATTGTCAGTCACGCCAATAAGAGTTTCTATGCACTGAATGTAAAAAATTAGAAGTCTCCTCCAAGAATAAGCATTGCAGCCAATAGGTTCGAGCCAAATGCTAAGCCTTGCCTTCTACTGAAATATAACCATCTCTGCTGACAACGCACATTTAGGCACATCAAGCATTTTATGCATTTTTTTAGAGAACTTGCCTGGAACTTACCTCTGTGATCTATACCTTATCTTGTTTAAAATGAACAATGAAAAATGTATTGTTAGTTGGATCTCATATTTTTAATGCTTCTTTCCCCCTCATTGAATGGAATCAAACATTTCTTTTTGAAAATGAAGGTCTGTGAGCGAAGGTCTGTGGACCACTGCAACACGCTCTATGTGGGGCTACCTTTGAAGGTGACCCAGAAACTACAATTAATCCAGAATGCAGCAGCTAGACTGGTGACTGGGAGTGGCCGCTGAGACCATATAACACCAGTCCTGAAAGACCTACATTGGCTCCTAGTACGTTTCTGAGCACAATTCAAAGTGTTGGTGCTGACCTTTAAAGCCCTAACGGCCTCAGCCCAGTATACCTGAGGGAGCATCTCCAACCCCATCATTTAGCCCAGACACCAAGGTCCAGCACCGAGGCCTTCTAGCGGTACCCTCCCTGCGAGAAGTGAGGTTACAGGGAACCAGGAAGAGGGCCTTCTTGGTAGTGGCGCCTGCCCTGTGAAACGCCCTCCCATCAGATGTCAAGGAAATAAACAACTATCCAACTTTTAGAAGACATTTGAAGGTAGGGAAGTTTTTAATGTTTGAAGTTTTATTCTGTTTTTAATGTTCCATTGAAAGCCACCCAGAGTGCCTGGAATAGAAATAAATTATTATTATTATTGTTGTTGTTGTTGTTGTTGTTGTTGTTGTTGTTGTTATTGTTATTAAACATGATGATGAGGACTTTCCCGCAATTTCTTACAAGTATTTCTCCTGAAGAAAACTAGAATTGTCACCAAAATTTCAATCAAATTCAAAAATTCCACTAATCAACACTTTTCTGGGGGCTCACTAATAATGGCTAATATGTGTGTGTGTGTGTGCGGGAGTGAGCAATGTTCACAAGTGGGACTCTAGGCCTGGAGTACATGAATTGATGTGATGTCTTTATAAACGGGCTCCACCTTCCTTTCGGCATCTTTAAATCTGGCATAGCTATTCCCCCTCCTTCCCAATGTGGTTCATTGACTGGTGTCCATTGCAGGGCTAAATATACATGGTTGGCTTTAGTTATATCCTTTTTTTACCTACTCCATACACTGTCACCCAAAGTTTATCTGGATTTGGCTGATTGGCTATTGATTAACTCGTGACGACGGGTAGGCACCATGAGTGGTAAGAGAGAGCTATCTGGAGGCACGCAGGGAATGAAATGATGCAGATATGAAGGTGTGAGATGGGACTTAGAAACAAGCTCAACAAGGAGGTTTTCAGAAAATTCCATCCCAAGTCATACGCATCTGGAGTTTCCTGGTGCTAGTCCCAACATCTTCTTATGGCAGAGAATAACCAAGGAAGAATGAGACACTGGTTGTCTAAAAGTCCTTGGGGGGGGGGGGAGAAATCAGTTATTAAATGAGGTCACTGAGCTTGTAAGCTGTGTTTTAAATACATTTGATGCATTTTTATCTTAATGAATTTTTGGCCATTACCTGCTGCGGGGGCTCCTTCTACAATATAAAGGAAATAAAACAGTGAGAAAATAAACCATACAGAGACTACGAATATCAAAAGTATGTCTATAGGTAATCATCCTTCTTGATGCTAACTCTCTTTAATGCTTGCCTTCCCCCGCTCCTGCCCCCCATCTCTCGCCATTGGGATTCTCACACAGTCATCCAAATCAGCAGATGTTAATCTCATTCCATTCCACCATATCCTCTCCCTCTGCCGTTCTTCTACATATAATAACAGGCCTGCTCATTCTTCATCTGTCATATTTTAGAAACTCGTGTCCTCTGTACCATCGTCTCCCTATCTCTGACTTGCAGAGCTCTAATTGCTTCCCTGCCTATCAAACTGTTCTAATTCCTTACATCTTCCTCTACTGTCCTGTTCCTGTTAAAGTCTCCGTCATTCTGCCCTTCATCTCTTCCTTGATTTGAATGGCTATAGGATTGGTTAAATGTATTTTTAAGTCCAGCTATTTTTTTAAAAAAAAATTACGAGGACATGGAAGGGAGCAGGTTTTCACATTAAAATCAAAGGTGCTGAAAACTTAGCTTCTGAAGTTGAATTTTCTCCCACTGAGAAATGGATCATTAAAGGTCATGGGTTGAACATATCATATATATTTTTAATGGGGATTGGGTTTTAACTTGGGTGGGTGCTGTTTTATTTGGAGGGTGGAGTTGTTTTAAATTGTTTTCAAATGTTATATGTTACTTTGGATTTTTGCATCTGTGGGCTGGAATATTGTTTAGAGTTTTTTGTTGGGGAGTGTATTGTTTATTAGTGTGTGTACATCAGCATTGTTAATTGTTTCGATTATGCTTTATTATGCTTTTATTATTTTTATTGTGCATTTTGTGTTTCATATATTGTAACTTTGTGTTGTGAACTGCCCAGAGACTTACAGGTATAAGCAGGTATAAACTTTTAATAAATAAATAAATAAAATTACCTGCTGAAGGAGGACCAACATAAAGGGACAGACAAACAAACAAACAAACACACCTTTTAGACTAGAAAACCAGGAAGATAATGCAGTGGGAGCTACAGAATATGTTATTACTTTTCTTGAAAGTGCAGAATTGTCAAATGCAATAGGAAACCAGGTTCCCCTGTTTTTAATAATTGAGGAGAACATAAAATTAGGCTGAAGCATTTTTGCCTAAGGTATCCCAACAACGTTTTTTATTTTAAATAAATTGGAACCACATTCCAATCTGCGTTAGACATTTTCAGACATAGAACCTTACTGTCGTACATAAGTAAAAAAATCATATTGATCCTTCTGCACCTTCAAAATGACTGGGGAGGAGAAGACACAAAATTGCTTTTTGCTGGCTCACATAGTTAACATACCTATCCCTATCTTCTCTACTCCAGAAGGCAGCAGGGGATCCTCTCCAAGGGATCAATTAGAAGTGTTTCCTAGCTTTTCCTTGAGATCCATTTCAACAGAAAATGCCAGGGACTGAACTTGGGACCTTCCGAATGCAAAACATGCAATTGACCACCGAGCTGAGGCAGCACTTTCCATCGCCATTGTTCCAATATAGCCAAGTACCTCAGGTCTGGGATGGAGAGGCTGGCATCTCTAGGCCAAAGGGCTTTTTGCTCCAGCTCCTTTCATTGTGCAAGATGTTAATGGATTTACCTCCCATCTCTAGCTGTTTCAGAAAGCGATTGACAAGTTGCAGAAGCCAGGCAAAGCAGCTGATCCCTTTAGGCTGCATTGTATGAATTCTCATCTTCAAGGTGCACAAGATAATGTGCTGTTTTGTTTTGTTTTGTTGTTAACTGCTGGGTCTGTATCATATTTTTGCATCTGAGTCATCTGCTCAGATATACTGGTTGCATCCATTAGTGAGGATTTTCTTACAAAATAATAATAAAAATAAAAATAGAAATACTGAAATTGATGGATACCCTTTCCAGGTGGTAGCCAATTCAACTTTTGAGAGCCAGTGTGGTGTAGTGGTTAAGAGCGGTGGACTCGTAATCTGGTGAACCGGGTTCACTTTCCTGCTCCTCCACATGCAGCTGCTGGGTGACCTTGGGCTAGTCACACTTCATTGAAGTCTCTCAGCCCCACTCACCTCACAGAGTGTTTGTTGTGGGGGAGGATGGAAAGGGAGAATGTTAGCCGCTTTGAGACTCCTTCGGGTAGTGATAAAGCGGGATATCAAATCCAAACTCTTCTCTTCTCTTCTTCTTCTTCTACTTTTCAGTGTGTTTACTTTCTGTTTGACCAAATGAGGGCCTAGATGAGAACTATAATATTTTAGACAAAAAGCTGCTTTAGAACTTGGGATTTGGCACTGTGAGGAAAAAAATCATATTAGGAAAAGGTGAAGAACCAAACCCTTTGTCTTTTCCAAATCATCACCTAGCCATTTTCCTGCATGAAGGTTTCCCTGGTTGGGAAGTTTTAAACTATTTAGAGCTCTGGTTAAAAAAGAAACAACACCTAGATTCAGTTCTAGAAACAGACTGACAACCCATTTGATTAGTGTAGGCCAGGCATCCCCAAACTTCGGCCCTCCAGATGTTTTGGACTACAATTCCCATCTTCCCCGACCACTGGTCCTGTTAGCTAGGGATCATGGGAGTTGTAGACCAAAACATCTGGAGGGCCGCAATTTGGGGATGCCTGGTGTAGGCTAACCGATGCCTATGGCAACTAGAGAGATGTGGTTGGGGTGATGTTCTTGTAACAGGGACACGAGCTCTTTTTGGGTGTTCTGTATACAGGGCCTGCTCAATATATGTTGCTGCTAGAGGTGACAAGATGGCACCTCCCCCAAGGCACATATAAAAGCCAACAGTATGTAGTTAAATTTTACTCCAATACTGAAAGGCCAGTGTATTCCACTGCAGTTGAGGGCAGCAGGCTAGCATAGGAGTCACACGACAGGTCACATGGCACTCCCAGTTCAGCCCACACCCTGCCCCTCAGCATCTACTGCCTGAGGCAGCTACGTCACTCTGCCTCATTGCATTGCTGCTCATGTCTGGACATGTGTAACTTCTGCACATGATCAAGATGAGCAGGGACCAGTGTGATAATCTTTAGCCCCCTGCATCATCCAACTCATTGAGGGCAACTCTGTGATGTGGGAATCTTCCTCTACTTAGGGAGGCTAAGTAGAATCAATTTAGAATCCTGATTATGTAGGGTTCTCAGGTATGCAACTCATTGAGGGCAATTCTGTGATGTGGGAATCTTCCTCTACTTAGGGAGGCTAAGTAGAATCAATTTAGAATCCTGATTATGTAGGGTTCTAAATTGTGCCAGGAGCCTCCATGAGTAGGAGAGGCTCCCTGCTTCACACATAACCAATGGAAATACCAGGTTATATTTTGCATTCAAATCTCTAATCAGCTCACTGGCTTACTTTGGAACATATACTCTCTTAGAGGAAGGTCTGTAGTTTAGTGGTAGAGCTCACGCCTTGCATACAGAAGGTCCCTGGTTCAGTCTCCAGGAAGAGCTAGGAAACCTTCTAAGTTAGCTAGAACAATGGCATCACAGTAGACAGGAGATTCCTGTGTTTTTTAATGTGCATCATATCAGGCAGCAGAAGTTTCCACACTACCTTTATAGCAGGCATCCCCAAACTTTGGCCCCACCAGATGTTTTGGCTTACAACTCCCATGATCCCTAGCTAACAGGACCAGTGGTCGGGGAAGATGGGAATTGTAATCCAAAACATCTGGAGGGCCGAAGTTTGGGGATGCCTGCTTTATAGGATGATAGCGAAGTGCTGCAATAGGATTAAGGGCCATTTAACTCAATGAAACTTGCTTCTAAGAATACATGTATAGGATTCTTTTGTAGGTCTCCATCTTCTAGCAGGGGGCACAGTCAGTGCAGCGTCCAAAGTGACAGGAAACAGTCTAGTATTATTTCTTTTTAAATAAGGCAAATACCTGGCCAAGAATCATGATTCAAGTCATGCTACTCTTTCAATTTAGATGACTACTTCATTCAGCTTCATTGAAATTCTTCCCTGGCATATTCCTCTGAAAGTTCTTTCCTCCCTACACCCTCATAGAACACGCTTTAATTAAGGTTAGATGCAATGAGAGTAATTAATAATCTGGAGATTAATTGCTAAATCATGATTAGGAGATGGCTACTAGAAAAGGTTATAAATTAAGTCTTAACTGCAAAAGCAGTGAATGATTAGCTGCACTTTATTTATTTATTTATGTAAAAGGCGGGGTAAAAAGGAAGGGAAGGAAACATCGTTTGGGGAACAGCGGTTGATGGAGATGGATCGAGTGCAGTAAAAGGATATAGAACAATGAGTTTGGGAATATATAGGCTAAGATGTTGAGAGCAATTGGGAAGCGGACATTCCTAGGCTTGGACATACTACCCTGGACTTAACCAATATAAGATGCATCAACATTTGACAGGTCTCTCTTGGGCACTTGTGTAGCACCTCTGTTTTTCACACTGCCATTTGCATCAAGCAAAGTTTCAACTGGTGCTGAAAAGTGTTATATACTTAGGCATGGAGAAATATATACATTTTGGTTTCTTCACCTTTTCCATTTTCCAACCTTACACTCAGTGTTCCACATTTCCACATCAGTTTGTGATTATTATTTTTTCCAAAATAATAATAATAAAAAAATCCTTCTGAAAATTTATCACAATTCTTGGCCAAATTTCTCCTAATGCACACATGTTTGTATGTGATTTTAGCTAATAATACACATTTTTTCAAAGCAATTTCCCACGATATCATGCATTTTTTTCACATTGTTTCCAATGCATTCCTGTATGTATTACGGTGTCTGGAGAACCACACTGCAATATTTGGAGGGTATGAATTTCAAGGGATAGTTCCATTTCATGTCTTGCATGAGGACAAATTAGGCTTATTTGTTAATTTATTTCACAGAATTTATGCACCACTCATAAAAGGATACCTGCTGGAATTCTCTTATCCACAACTGCACAATTCTTCTCTCCCTGTATGCTTCTGCACCTCCCCAAATAGGGGAGTCCTTGTGCAAATGTGATGACTTTCTTTGATCCAGTGCATTCACACAGCAAGGCAGAAACCTAGATTTCTAAGTATTATGGGGATTCCACCATACTTGGGAATGGGGTTCAAAGTGAAAATGAACCACAGTCCCCCAAGTTTTCAAGACAGCAATATATGATTCCCCAAGCCAAATGCTACCATAGTAAAGAACTTCCATAGTAAAGTTAAAAGGAAAATTGTTGATGTTATGAATATGGAGCTGCAACACCATTTAATCCATCATAGGAGTCACAGCCAGTTTGTGTTAGGTTTCTATTCCTCTCACTGTGCAGGTCACATTCCTGTGTTATGCATTCCAGCAAAGATGGTTGGAATCCCGGGAGCGGATGTTTGCTGTATTCTGTTTCCGTTAATTTTCTTCTTCTTCTTCTTCGGACTTCTCTCAGTAAGAGGAGACATGTTTCCCTTTTGCTCTGCCTTACGCTTAATAAAGTAGCTTTTAGCACACAACCTCAGCCTGGCTCCGTCTGCGTTTTATCTCTGCTAGACTCTGAATATGTCTCAGTGTCTCCAAGACACGAGTCGTAATAAATCGCCGGGAAGGGCTGTCGGAACTCCCTAGACGGGAAGAAGACGGGCTGGATTCGTTCCTGCATTATGCCTGTGGATCGTTCCTGCCCCCGGCTGACCCGACAGTTGGCAGGAGGCTTGAATATTGGCCCAGGATATGAAGGTGACTTCCTAAGATATGGATTCTAGGTGCTTTGATATTATCATATATTACAGCTTGACTAGATGATTATCTTAATCAAAGCTCCCAAAATGTGTCATTACTCATGCTGCCTCTTTGACAGCTAGTGATCCATGGGCTGATACATTTCTTCATAATAAGAGAACCGGTAAACAATGTTCTTGAGAGACAGTTAACTGCACCTGTTTCCGCAAGTGTGCCCCATTTCAATATGATGAACAAAGCTGAACTAGGCTTTCACAGCTGGGTTCCTGGGCAGAACATATGTAGTGGCCATCCTATTGACCTCCAAGCCTCTTCTTTTTCTAAAACAATTACACGATTCCCAGGTAAGATCCACCCTCTATTGTGTGGGCATGGCGGTACCTTCCCCTACCTGGCCTGGTCCCCTGGCAATGCCTCCCTGGGGGGGATTGGGTAACTGCTTGAGGTAAGCAGAGACCTCTGGATATCCAGTCTAGGGAGGGCAAAGCCAGGCTATATGGCCTGGAGCCACATAGGATCCGGGGGCCTGCACGTCACCTTGCAAAAGGCGCCCCACATTTTATGTGGGGAGTGGTCATTAAATCACCATGGAGTTTTCTAACACACCATGGAAATCAATGAGATTAGCAAAATCATAATACTAATGATTATTATTTAAATAATTTTTATGGAGTTTTTACATTTTTATCATAATAACAATGTATCAAATAAGAAAAAAAATACAATTCCCAGATTTTTCTGGTTTTTTACATAATAACTTCTCCTGCTTGCTTTATTATATCTTAATATTGAATTCTTTAAATAAAGTAATTTATATTCTTATCATTATAACCCCATCTTTATACTTTCTGTATTTGTTTTGTTAATTGTGTTTACTCAAATCCTGCTAGTAAGTCCATTTATTTACATTGTAGATACGACATAAATGGTTCCCAGTCTTTTTTAAAATCTCTATTGTTCTTGTCTCTGAGTCTTTCAGTTAACGTTGCCATTTCAGCATATTCCATCAGAGAAAGCAAAACCATAATTAAAGACTGTGAAGAATTTTGGGTTAATACCAATCTAGCATATTCTGTGTGAACGTTCATGTAGAAGAGAAGAAGAAGAGTTTGGATTTGATATCCCACTTTATCACTATGCTAAGGAGTCTCAAAGCGGCTAACAATCTCCTTTCCCTTCCTCCACCACAACAAACACTCTGTGAGGTGAGTGAGGCTAAGAGATTTCAGAGAAGTATGACTAGCCCAAGGTCACCCAGCAGCTGCATGTGGAGGAGTGGGGAAGCGAACCCAGTCCACCAGATTACGAGTCCACCGCTCTTAATTTGTGTATATGAATATTCACTTATATTCAAGTATAACATGTTACATGTTGCCTAGCCTAGGATATCGTAGAGTCGGGAAAGGTTCAGAAAAGGCTAATCAAAATTATCCAGGGTTGACCACCACATAAAGTATCAATTCACACAAAAGGCAATTCCACCTAGGATCCTGTGAGGTCAGCAGTAGCTGTGTATAATCTGAAAGGCTAGAACAGGGTATCACAGCCAACCAATAGCATGCACTGTAATCCTATATGTTTCTCCTCAGGAGTAATTCCCATTGAGGATCAGCCTAATGCAGGCATCCCCAAACTTCGGCCCTCCAGATGTTTTGGACTACAATTCCCATCATCCCTGACCACTGGTCCTGTTAGCTAAGGATCATGGGAGTTGTAGGCTAAAACATCTGGAGGGCCGCAGTTTGGGGATGCCTGGCCTAATGCAATGGAATTTTAGGTGTTTAATTTTTAATTACTTCTACTGCCTACAAGTAAAAACTACTTTCTCCGGAATATCCAATTTAAGTATACCTGCCTTGAGAAGTGGCACTAATTTTATCAAACATTCCTTTGCTAGTTTATTAACGTTTTGCCATTGAAATTGCTCCATTTTCAAAATCTGGACAGGACCATCCATGTTCACCTTGGGTTTCACTGTTCCAAAATCCAGGGATAATGTGCAAAATGCTTCTGAGAAATTTGCTAGAAATTTTGTTAATGAGATTAATTCAATTCAAAAATTCCTAAGGCTTTTCTCCCCAGCCCCCACCCCGTGTAGAACCTTCCATGCCTGTCATGAAATCCACTGCAGTAATCTAATGGAAACTGCAATGAAATCGCAGTAAAATCAAAACACCTTATCCGGTTTAAATTGTGCTATTCTGTGCAATACTATTCAATTAAAATAACATAGCTTACTGTTTGCTGTATATGAATGTCTCTATATGTAACACTCAACTGAATTTAAACAAAAATTAGGTCTCGTATTTCTTAGTACAGCCAAATGATAAATTACCTTGTTTGTTAATGACCATATTCTGGTAGGATCATATACTTGTGCAATTAATTCAGGTAATTGTTACCAGCCTCAATAGATGAGACATACATCAGGGCTAAATGAGTTTCATAAAATCCTTGGCACAATTAATCAACTGAAGAACTGATCCAAAACATTTTGCTTCTCTGCTGATCTGTGAAGTGTTGAGGAACTGCCTAAAACAGTCCTCCTGTGTCCATTAACAGTTAAAATACTGTTTAGTGTTCTGTACAGAACTTGAAAACACTAGCCAAAAATGTGACTCAGGGAATGTCCAGCCTGCAAAACTGGCCTGCAATAAACAGATATATGGGCATATGATATACTAGGCACAAGATTAGAACTTATTGTTTAAGTGGTTCAATAGAATTCCCAGTAGTGCTCATGGACTGTAGCCTTCAAAGCATTCTGCTTTCAGAAGGTCCGCTGAAATTAAAGTATGCTGAGTTGACAGGGTGAGAGATGTGTGCAGTCAATCTATGGAATTTGCTCCCAGAAGAGGAAGTGATGCGTACCCTCCAATTGTCCCTATTTTCTAGGGATAGGCCAGGAATTACGAAAGCCATCCCGGTTTATGGCCGCCGAGACCATATAACACCATTCCAGAAAGACCTTCATTGGCTCCTAGAACATTTCTGAGCACAATTCAAAGGGTTGGTGCTGACCTTTAAAGCCTTTTAAAGCCCAGTATACCTGAAGGAGCGTCTCTACCCCCATCGTTCAGCCCAGACACTGAGGTCCAGCGCCGAGGGTCTTCTGGCGGTTCCCTCCCTGCGAGAAGTGAGGTTTCAGAGAACCAGGCAGATGGCCTTCTCGGTAGTGGCGCGCGCCCTGTGAACGCCCTCCCACCAGATGTCAAGGAAATAAACAACTACCTGACTTTTGGAAGACATCTGAAGGCAGCCCTGTTTAGGGAAGTTTTTAGTGTTTTATGTTTTATCGCTTTTTTAATAATCTGTCAAGGGGGCACCCAGAGTCGCTGGGGAGGCCTGACCAGATGGGCGGGGTATAAGTATCATCATCATCATCATCATCATCATCATCAACACTACCACCCTGGAATGTCCCTATTTCACCCACCAGCATTGCCTCTGAGTCCAGGGAGGAGGATGAGCTGGTGCCTGCCTGGGGGGGGGGCAGTGGCAGCTGGAAAGTGAGCATCCTGTTGCCTCTCTGTGACCTTTCCATGGCTGCTGCCAACCACCTACTTTGGGCAGCTAATAGCAGCTACTGGAGAGTGAGTGAGGAGGAGGGGAGGCTGCTGCTGCCAAGGCCTAACCCTGCGTGATGGTCCAGCTCTGACGGGCAGACAGAGGGCAGGACTCCCGTGGCTGGGAAGAAAGGGAAGGTGTAGCAGAACACAACGAGTCTTGATTTTATTTTATTAATTGATCTGTGCGTTTATTCTTATTTATAGGTTTGTGTTTGTTTTTTCTTTTTGTAAATCTACCAAAGAATAAAACAAAATTGGGTTTAAGGGGTTTTCTCAGGATGGTGGAGGGTGTGTGTGCCGATATAACCAATAAAAATGCTTCAGATGATTCCCCACCCTGCCCCAGATGATACCCATCTTGGAACTTAAAAGAACTTC
Organism: Zootoca vivipara; assembly: GCF_965207765.1. Classification (NCBI taxonomy): domain Eukaryota; kingdom Metazoa; phylum Chordata; class Lepidosauria; order Squamata; family Lacertidae; genus Zootoca; species Zootoca vivipara. Next base: position 13,527,497 of record NC_142583.1, on the reverse strand, counting down.
CCCATCAAATGAAAGATCCTTGAACACAAAGGATCTCTTTTGTAATAATGCCATGGAATTCAGCCAAGTGTGTCTTCACAACACAGCGACCCACCACTACTGCATGTTGTTGTTGTTGTTGTTGTTTAGTCGTTTAGTCATGTCCGACTCTTCGTGACCCCATGGACCAGAGCATGCCAGACACTCCTGTCTTCCACTGCTTCCCGCAGTTTGGTCAGACTCATGTTGGTAGCTTCGAGAACACTGTCCAACCATCTTATCCTCTGTCATCCCCTTCTCCTTCTGCCCTCAATATTTCCCAGCATCAGGGTCTTTTCCAGGGAGTATTCTCTTCTCATGAGGTGGCCAAAGTATTGGAGCCTCAGCTTCATGATCTGTCCTTCCAGTGAGCACTCAGGGCTGATTTCCTTCAGAATGGATAGGTTTGATCTTCTTGCAGTCCATGGGACTCTCAAGAGTCTCCTCCAGCACCATTTGTTGTTGTTGTTGTTGTTTAGTCGTTTAGTCGTGTCCGACTCTTCGTGACCCCATGGACCAGAGCACGCCAGGCACTCCTGTCTTGCACTGCCTCCCGCAGTTTGGTCAAACTCATGTTGGTAGCTTCGAGAACACTGTCCAACCATCTCGTCCTCTGTCGTCCCCTTCTCCTAGTGCCCTCAATCTTTCCCAACATCAGGGTCTTTTCCAAGGATTCTTCTCTTCTCATGAGGTGGCCAAAGTATTGGAGCTTCAGCTTCACGATCTGTCCAGCACCATACTGTAATTCAAAAGCATCAATTCTTCGGCGATCAGCCTTCTTTATGGTCCAGTTCTCACTTCCATACATCACTACTGGGAAAACCATAGCTTTAACTATACAGACCTTTGTCGGCGTGATGTCTCTGCTTTTTAAGATGCTGTCTACCCTGTTTCTCATATTTTAAGACATACCCATAAAATAAGCCATAGCAGGATTTTTAACCATTCAAGGAATATAAGCCATACCCCGAAAATAAGACATAGTGATAGGCGCAGCAGCAATGCCGGCCGCGGCAGGAGGAGGAGGAAAAAAATAAGACATCCCTTGAAAATAAGCCATAGTGTTTTTTTTGAGGAAAAAATAAATATAAGACATGTCTTATAATATGAGAAACACGGTAGGTTTGCCATTGCTTTTCTCCCAAGAGGTAGGCGAATAATCTCCCAAACAGTACCATTCTATATATATATTTACAAGTTGTCCTATTGAATTCTGTGTTGCTTACTCCTAAGCAAGTTGGTACACAATTGCACAATTACGGTGATTTGAAGATGACTTGAGTAGGAACAGGGCCGGCTCGTCGTAGACCCCCGGTGGCGCAGGGCACCATGGCACCGGCCCGCCAGGAGGGCGCCGCGAGCTGCGCCCGCCCGCTGGCCGGCTGGTTCGCCGGTTCGCTGCGCAGCTGCGTGCGGCGCCCACCTGCCCACCTGCCCACCGCGCTGGGAAACGGGGCGGAAGGGCGCCGGAGAGATCCGGCGCACCATGGCGACAGGGGCTCTTAAGACGGCGCTGAGTAGGAAGATGCTGCCCTCATGTTCTGAGGTTCCTGATGAAGGAAGCAGGGCCACCAAATCTCCATCTAGAGCTTTAGATGTTTCTCTAGATGGCTCTGCACATGCACATAACCCCAAAACGGTGACTGAAGAACTCATGAGATCAGAAGCCTTTAAAGGCTGCTGCCCTCATATATGCTTGCTAATTGATGGCTACAGCAAGTGATGACCTGCATGTGTGAATGAAACCACCTACCTAAGACAACAGATAGAACTTTCTATGTTGCCATGGAGTCAATGTCTACATTCAGGTATATCAACTGATAGACATGCATGCGTAAATCAGCCACAAAGCAGGTTAAAAAGTAATAACTGTTCATGTCACCTATGCCCATTTCTGAAGCAGCTTGCGGTCAGAGGTCCTAGCCACTTGGCAGATCCACCCAAAAAGATATTAAAATGGTGTAAGAAGGATGAAGCACAGTAAGTGTATTTAAACAGCAAACAGATCCCCTCTCCCTTTCAAGTAGTATAACAATAGTTAATGTCCCCCCGCTTTCTTTATGCTTTAGAAATAAATACCTAGGAGGGAAACACTTTGAATGACATATTCAATTTTAAAACAGAAGCTTTGTCTCTGTAGCTAAGTTAGGAAATGAAACCTTGCTTTATTGGAATGATACGTCTCTAACTGCTCGTATATAAGCAAAACACTCACATTAATACAATACAAGGCAATATAGAATTACACCCTTGTCCCCTCTATCTACAAATGTTGTTGGGATGCGTTTTCTCTCTCTATTATGTACAATGACTGTCATGGGAGCAGCTTTAAAGTTAATATGCCTCAAGCTCCTGGTGTCTTTAGTGCAGAGTAGTTCAGCCATATTAACCGATTAATCAGTGTTTGGTTGAAATAAAATGCTAACACAATGCAGTCTTGACTAGTAATTCAAATTACAGGACAATCCTAAACACACCTACTCAGAAGCAATCCTGAAATGGGTCCTGCAGGGTTCAATGACAGTTAATCTCAGGAAAATGTGCACAGGAGAATTGCATTTAGGGTGCAATCCAGTGGATATTTGTTTGCAAGCATGACTTATTAAATAGAAATGGAAATTTTGAATAAAACACCCAAAGGACATGGCTGCATGTCAGATTTAATGGTTACCATTCACCAGAGACTGAAGTGTACTTTAAACCCACTGATTTAATCAAAGTAAATAAGGGATGGAGCTATGAGAGGAGCACAGATAACAAAGCAAATAGGGATTATTCAGGGCTGTCAGTAACCCCAAGTTGGATCGGGACCCCAGAAACCTTCCTGTTACTGTTGCACTATTTCTATATCATTCTGTGCCTGTAAAGCTCTAAATTTACCTGTATATCTGTGTTCCACTAGGACCAAGGGCTTTGCAAGAAGTGACTGCAAAATATTACCTGCTGAGCACTGAATAGATCTGGATTGGGTTTTGTATTGTTGTTATTATTAAAGCACAGCTGCAGAGTGGGTTTTTTTTTTTAAGTTAAAAGCTTCATTTAAGTTTTAAAAATATCCTATGATGTTTTGCTGTAACAAGCAAGGAAGCAAGCAAAAAGTCCAGAACCCTTCAGAACTCTGCAGGAATCCTTCAAGACAGTTCCATATTGTAGGAGATCTGTGAAAGCTTAAGGCCTATCGGAGGACACAAAGAAAGGTTGGTGGGAAGCTGCAAAGTTTATATTGTAATGTAATGAAGAGATAAAGCCCTCTCCCTCTCCCCAATTTTACCCACAAAAAAAGTCCCTGGACCTATTACTTTGCAATTTGGCAGGACTAAGCACTCTGGAGAGATCCACGTGCCTGCAAATTTCATCCACTTCAGCCAAAAGGGTAAAAGGAGATGGCTCTTTTAAAATGTTTATATTCCCTATTGTCCTGAATGGGGAAGCACATTTGCTCAGAAACTGAAGTGGAAAGTGAACACAGTACCTCAGGAACAGATTGAAATTTGGAAAAAATGCACAGATAGAGAGAAAAGTTAAACCAGGGGGGGGGAGTGTACACTGCCAGGGATTAACTGTGCTTCTTTGGCTTCCGGATTGTAGATTATATGTGCTCCCTTTCTTCAAGCTTGTAAGTGGTGGTAGGGCCCAAGTGTACATTGAAAAGTGCATCGTAATAATTGCTAGAAAACAAATATAAGAAACAAATAGAAATCATCTAATATATTTGAAGCAGACCTGTGACAAGTACGTCTTTATCATCCCTGTACCTGGATTTTGTGGCCAGGAGAATTTTAAATTCTCATTGAGGAACAATGAATAAATGCTTTCTATCCTTATTTTGCCACTGATATGTAGAACAAAGAACTGAAGAGTTTGAAAGAACCCTGAGGGTCATCTAGTCCACCCCCCTGCAATGCAAGAATCTCAGCTAAAGCATCCATGACAGATGGCCATCCAGCCATCTTAAAAACCTCAAAGGTGTCTGTTGAACAGCTCCTACTGTTAGAATGTTCTTCCTGACGTTTAGTCAGAATTCATTTCTTTTGACCTGAAGCCATTGGTTTGGGACCTACCTTGCAGAGCAGGAGAAAACAAACTTGCTCCATTTGACAGACTTTTGGACATTAGAAGGTAGCTGTCATATCTCCTCACAGTCTCCTCTTTTCCAGGCTAAATATACCCAACTCCTTCGACTGTTCCAAAATACAGTCATACCTCAGTCTAAGTACGCTTCGGTTTGAGTACTTTCAGTACTCCGTGGACCTGTATGGAACAGATTAATCCACTTTCCATTACTTTCAATGGGAAAGTTTGCTTCAGGTTAAGTGCGCTTCAGGTCAAGTACAGACTTCCGGAACCAATTACACTCATACTTCGGGTTAAGTACGCTTCAGGTTGAGTACTCCGCGGACCCGTCTGGAACGGATTAATCCACTTTCCATTACTTTCAATGGGGATTTTGCTTCAGGTTAAGTACAGACTTCCGGAATCAATTATGTACTTAAACCGAGGTACCACTGTAAGCCTTGGTGTCCAAACCCTTGGTTGTCTTGCTTGTCCTCCCCTGCATGTGTTCCACCTCCTCAATATCCTTCTCAAATTGTGGCACCCAGAATGGTCACTAGGGCAGTTCATAAAAAACAACAACACTTTTTTTTTAAAAAAAATGCCTGCTCCAAAGGTCTTATCTTACTACACTTGGGATTATATAGCTATATATGAAATTTCATGCGTATCAGTTAATACCTTGACCCTGCTCCACTGAATTGAAATTCCAGCCTTCACGACATAGGAAAACGGCCAGGTAAACAGCTATTTTCGTGGAGGAGGGTCAAGATATTAACTGATATGCATGAGATTTCAAATATAACTATACAATCCCTAGTGTAATAAAATAAGATATTTGGAGCAGACATTTTTTTAAATAAAATAAAATAAAATAAAATAAATGTATGAACCGCCCTACTGAACACCCAAACCATTTATCTGTGGCAAACATTAGAAAAGCTTCCTCTGAAATTGCAACCTAAATCAGGGGTCGGCAATTTTTTAAAGCTGTGGGCTGGTCCACTGTCCCTCAGACCTTGCGGCGGGCTAGAGAAGTGGCACTGGTGGGGGGGAGCTGGAAAAAGAGGCGAGGGGGACAAGAAGTCCTCCTCCCAGCCCCCAGCCCCAGCCCCAGCTGCTGCACTTACCTTCCCAGGGGCTGCTGCTGCTACTGCTGCTTCTCATGGGTAGGCAGAGCGAGCTCGTTCGCTCCACTCTCTGGCCCACAGGAGCACCAGGGCGGCAGAGGGAAGATGAGTGGCAAGAGAGGGCTGGCTCCGGAGAGGGGCTGCCCAGCCCCCTTCCTCCTATAGGGCAGGGAGAAGCCAGGAGGAAGGAGGGAGGAGGTGCCGCCGCAGTGTGTGTGTGAGAGGGAGAGGGAGGAGAATGGAATGGTGCAGGGGGGGAATGGAGCAGCCTGAACGAACAGAATCCCCATGCCAATCCACGACAGTCCGCAGGCCAGATCCTAAAGGCAATTGGGCCTGATCTGGCCCGCGGACCATAGTTTGCCAACCCCTGACCTAAATTGATGAGTGGTGAATATAAAGGTTGTGGTAACCATCGTCTCCCTGAGCCTAAATCACTTTCCTGCCTTTGCCATGTCGCTCCATCCTTTTCTGCTGTTGTAAAATTATATAGAAAGCAGAAGTCATAGGAAATATTTCTCCCCCTCATTTCAGTACAGACAAAAAATATTGATGTGACAGGTTACAAAAGGTCATAATAACTTGCTAACCTGTGAAGCAGCGACTCATTCCATTCCTTAAGATTTGTTATTTTGCTTGTGATTTTGTCTGTAGTGTATAGTAAGTCAGACAGCTGGGGAGGAACTCGATTCATGGCATACAGGTGTATTTATATATTTACTATCATTTTTTTATGGAATAACTTAAGTGACCTCATGTGTGTATATTATTGGAAATGTAATCAGGCAGTGATGAACAAGGGATTCACCCCCCCCCCCAATTTGTGTGGGAGACAAATACAAGCAGAGATTTGAGTAACTAGGATCAAGTTATGGTCAATAGAGTTTTACAACATGCATTTTAAATGGCATCGCTATTGCTACAGACTTATGCATGGGTAAGATGAAGTGATAAAAAACAGGTGCTTGGTTGATATAATCAATACACAGAGAGACTTTTAAAATAAATAAATAAAGCAAGCAAGCATATTTATGTACGAAATCAGAAAGAACTTGTAACAGAAATCCGTCTGGTTCAGGATTCTCTTTCTAACAGTGGCCAACCAGTTGTTTCTAGAGAGCCCATAGAATTCATAATGCAACACTATGCAAAACATCCTCATTTGTCACAAGCATCTTGTATTCAGTATACTTCCTATGAACATGAAGGTTCCATCCAGCTAGTACAAGTGGGTCCTGCAATGAAGTGTTGCAGCACACAATGCAGCCACACCCTTTTTCAAAACACTGCAGTGCAATCCTCAACTCCCCCAAATCTGGGTTTCTACCCGCCCGCCCCTGTGGAATGTGAAACACATAGCAGAATGGACATGCTAGGGCAGTGTTTCTCAACCTTTTTTGGGCCACGGCACACTTGTTCCGTGAATAATAATAATAATAATAATAAATTTTTTATTTGTACCCCGCCCATCTGGCTGAGTCTCCCCAGCCACTCTGGGCGGCTTCCAGTCGAATATCACAACAATACAGCAATAGCACAATTACAAAAGTCACAAACAATACATAAACCACATCAAAAAATACACAACCGAATAGAAAACAATTTCAACATAATCTAAAACTAAGAATACATCCTTAATACAGTTTAAATAACATAGGTAAAAAATAACAGGAATTTAAACAAAACAAAACAAAATGGAGCCCTCTTTGCCCAGCAGCAGCGGCGGCAACAGTCCTTTATAAAGCCCATCAGGCCCCGCCCTGGGCCAGGTGGTGAGTGGCAGGACCGGGGCCTTCAGGCGCTGAGCAGGGGAGTCCTCCTGGCTGGTAGCAGCAGCAACAGCTGTTCTTATAGGCCTTGGCCCCGCCCTGGGCCAGGTGGTGAGTGGCAGGACCGGGGCCTTCAGGCGCTGAGCAGGGGAGTCCTCCTGGCTGGTAGCAGCAGCAACAGCTGTTCTTATAGGCCTTGGCCCCGCCCTGGGCCAGGTGGTGAGTGGCAGGACCGGGGCCTTCAGGCGCTGAGCAGGGGAGTCCTCCTGGCTGGTAGCAGCAGCAACAGCTGTTCTTATAGGCCTTGGCCCCGCCCTGGGCCAGGTGGTGAGTGGCAGGACTGGGGCCTTCGGGCGCTGAGCAGGGGAGTCCTCCTGGCTGGTAGCAGCAGCAACAGCTGTTCTTATAGGCCTTGGCCCCGCCCTGGGCCAGGTGGTGAGTGGCAGGACTGGGGCCTTCAGGCGCTGAGCAGGGGAGTCCTCCTGGCTGGTAGCAGCAGCAACAGCTGTTCTTATAGGCCTTGGCCCCGCCCTGGGCCAGGTGGTGAGTGGCAGGACCGGGGCCTTCAGGCGCTGAGCAGGCACACCACCATTAAAAAAGTTAAAAAATTTAACTCTGTGCTGCCCTATATTATAATTATGACTGTAAGAAACACTTGCCAAATATTGCTTTCCGGCGGGTCAGTGATGTGTATTGGCGGCCGCCAGGCTCCTTTGCACTGAGCTTTGGGAAAGAGGAGGAGAAATATTGCTTTCCGGCGGGTTAGTGTTGTTTATTGGTGGCCGCCAGGCACGTGACAATGCAAATCGCCCTTCTCGTCGCCGCACGTCGCAGCACACCAGCCAGCGTCTCGCGGCACACTAGTGTGCCACGGAACAGTGGTTGAGAAACGCTGTGCTAGGGGATGCATTGTACCAGGAAGGAGAAAACTTCCTGTTTCCCCCTGAGCTGGGACAAACTTCCTCTGCATGTGACAAGATGTGGGTGTGGCCTAATATGGGTAGGGGAGTACACATTCTTCTTTTGCTCCTTCTTCTCCATTTTGTTTTTCTCCGTCTTAGCAGAAGTGACTGCCTATCGGGACTAACTCCCTTATGGGATAGTTCCATATATATATGCGGTTCGAATCCCTGTGATGGGGTGAGCTCCCGTTGCTTGGTCCCAGCTCCTGCCAACCTAGCAGTTCGAAAGCACGTCAAAATGCAAGTAGATAAATAGGGACCGCTACAGCGGGAAGGTAAACGGTGTTTCCATGTGCTGCTCTGGTTTGCCAGAAGCGGCTTTGTCATGCTGGCCACATGACCTGGAAGCTATACACCGGCTCCCTCGGCCAATAATGCGAGATGAGCGCGCAACCCCAGAGTCACGACTGGACCTAATGGTCAGGGGTCCCTTTACATATATATGTGTATATATATATATATATATATATATATATATATATATATATATATAATACACACACACTAGCTGGCCCGGCCACACATTGCTGTGGCTTAGTCTGTTAAATGGACCCTCAAAGTCCCCCTTCAGAATCCCCCCTTCATTTTTTTGAAATGTTTTATGCATGTTCTGTTTACACAGGCTCATCCTTGTGCTTGTCCCCACCCTGTCCCGACCCATGACCTAGCCCGCCTCCTCCTCCCCCATCCCCCACCCAGGCGAGCCCCCACCTCCACTCATCACAGTCTGGAAAGTCAAGTCGAGATGCTGTGGAGAGGGAAGCTTTCCTAGGTGCAGTACCAGTGTAGCCGTCGCTAGAGGGTGCTGTTTTGAAACCTCTCCTGCGCTCCCAGCATGCACTTTCATCTGAGTTGTGAGTTCTGGAACACATGGTTTTTGGGGTTTTGTCTATGCAAATGGTATGGGGTCACTCTCATATTCTCTTGGGACGTCAGGTCCCACTTAAGTTCTGTTAGGAGAGTACTGCTCTCTTAACAACTCTAAGCATCCTTAACAAACTACAGTGCTCAGGGTTATTTGGGGGAAGCCATGGCTATTTAAAGTGGTTTGGTACTCTTTTAAATATATATTAGTGCATTTGGTACCACTGTTAACATTCTGAGCAAACATTGGACAGTGTGCTGCTTCAAAGCTAGGGATTCCTTGTATATGACTGGCGCCATTCTGGCTACACTAGGCACTACGATTGGATAAAGATGACACTTTTAGTATACTGTTAGTTATCCTCCAAATAATCTAGAAAGGAAATGTAAGATATGGTTTAGTTTGATTTCCTCTTGCAGCACCTTTGAACCAAATACAGTGGTACCTCGACATCTGAACGACTCGACTTCTGAAGGTTTCGACCTCCGAAGTCGACAACCCCGGAAGTCTTTTCACTGTGTGCATGGTCGACGCATGCGCAGAACGGGCGCTTCGACAACCGAAGACTTCGACTTACGAAGACGGCCGTTGAATGGATCGCCTTCGTAAGTTGAGGTACCGCTGTATAAGTCTAGGACGGGTAGGAAACCTAAGGCCCAGGGGCCGGATCCGGCCGGATCTAAATCAGCATGTTTTTGCATGAGTGGAATGTGTGCTTTTATTTAAAATGCATCTCTGGGTTATTTGTGGGGCACAGAAATGTGTTCATATCCCCCCCCCCAAAAAAAATATAGTCCAGCACACCACATAGTCTGAGGGACGGTGGACTGGCCCACGGCTGAAAAAGGTTGCTGACCCCTGATCTAGGAGGTACAGATCAGGTCAGTTTGCATTGCAATTCAGAAAAAAAGAAGGGCAAATATGAGTTTGGTGCTTTCACAAATAGAAGCTCTCTTGACAAGCATTAAATAGCTTCCCATTATATATTTTTTTTAAAAAATAAAACTCATAAAAATGTGTAGGAGATGCCAACCAATCTCTGTGTACAGGTATATAACTTGAGAATCTTTCATTTGTAGTTTTTTTCTTTTTCTTTTAAACAATATAGTGAAATTCCTTCTAAAATGAACATAGGAATAGCAGGCAACAATGAATTCATAGAATCATAGAGTTGGTAGAGACCACAAGGGCCATCCAGTCCAACCCCCTGCCAAGCAGGAAACACCATCAAAGCATTCTTGACATATGCCTGTCAAGCCTTTGCTTAAATACCTCCAAAGAAGGAGACTCCACCACACTCCTTGGTAGCAAATTCCATTGCCGAACAGCTCTTACTGTCAGGAAGTTCTTCCTAATGTTTAGGTGGAATGGAATGTTCTTTCTTGTAGTTTGAATCCATTGCTCCGTGTCTACTTCTCTGGAGCAGCAGAAAACAACCTTTCTCCCTCCTCTATATGACATCCTTTTATATATTTGAACATGGCTATCATATCACCCCTTAACCTTCTCTTCTCCAGGCTAAACATGCCCAGCTCCCTAAGCCGTTCCTCATAAGGCATCATTTCCAGGACTTTGACCATTTGAATTCATTTCTGTATAGTATTTAAATTAAGCTAATAAATAACAGCAACACTTACAAAGTATGTTTTAAAGTGCTGCCCTTATGATTTTGATGTACATCACTGGTATTTCACAAAGAATGAAGCAGTAGCATACGTAATGGGTAGTATGTTTCAGCATCATGCTTTTCTTGAATTTCTTCCGAGATATTATACACTGAATTCTGGTTTTCCTCCAAGCAATATGGATTTCTGTCCATATTTGCTTGTCAGTCATCCTGCCTGTTGTTCATTTTTACAGTCCACATCTAAATAGATCTTAGGAGATAGTTAGAAGTTACTAACAGAAAACTGTCAGAACTTGCGTGATTGATCACACCATATTGCCAAAGAAAATCTTATCCTTTAAGAATATAGGATTACTATAAATTGAAGAGTAAAGTTTATCCTCTGTTTATCTAGTTATTGTATTTATATTCTTCATAGAAATTCCACAACTACCGTAGTATCAAAGTATTAGTAAAGCAGTATTAAAGTGTCAGAAATAAATCAGACTGCAAGCTCTTTGAAACTTTATTATATCTTTCTGATGCTCCTGCCCAGTATATAGGTCATCATGGCCTCTGCTTTTTATTATAAGGAAAGTTTTAAATGCTGTGTGTGTGTGTGTGTGTGTGTGTGTGTGTGTGTGTGTGTGTGTTGCCACAAAAACTCTATTGGCTATTTCATTTACTGGGGCACAAAGAAACCCTCACTGTGCCCCCCGAACATGGGAACACGTGGGCTTGAAAATGTTCTCTACCCCTCCCTAAATTGTACCCCAAAATAAGGGTTTCAAAATTTAGTGCCCTGGGTGTGTGGATAATGTACCTGCTTCTACATCCACTTTAAGACAGAAAGGCTGCACTAATGGGCAATTTCAGAGTGCATGCACAAAAATATACAAAATATGGCATGCTGTTATAATACACACACACACACACACACACACTCAAGAATCTCTAATTCCATATTGATTTCAGTGGGAAAGTTACCACAACCCCTATGCATGCTGACACAGAAGTATATTTGTTAATTAGCGAGAGACATTGCAGCAAGCTATTAGCAAACCGAATTTTAGTGTAAGATCACACTGTGTTCAGTGTGGCTTTCTCCCACATCATCCTACACAAGATTCTAGCCATAATCATCATCTTACATTCAAATCAGTGGCTTTAGCTTGGGAGAATAATGACTGTTTGCAGCATAGAGGAACAGGGATGGGCATATGGTTAGTATGACCTTCGGGTGGCAGGATGCGGGTGGCAATGTGGTCTAAACCATTGAGCCTCTTGGGCTTGCCGATTAGAAGTTTGGCAGTTGGAATCCACACAACAGGGTGAGCTCCCGTTGCTCTGCCCCAGCTCCTGCCTACCTAGCAGTTTGAGAGCATGCCAGTGCAAGTAAATAAATAGGTACCATTGTGGCGGGAAGGTAAACGGCGTTTCCGTGCTCTCTGGTTTCCGTCCCGTTGTGCAAGAAGCAGTTTAGTCCCGCTGGCCACATGACCCGGAAAGCTGTCTGTGGACAAATGCCGGCTCTCTCGGCCTGAAAGCGAGATGAGCGCCGCAACCCCATAGTCGCCTTTGACTGGACTTAACCGTCCAGGGGGTCCTTTTCCTTTTAGTGTGACCTGCCAGGGAAACAGAAGGAATGGTTAAGTAAGAGTTTTATTGTAGAACATTCAAACTGCTTCAGAAGACAGTTAATAAATAGTCTGAGAGTACGACATGGTTTATTAAATATATCCCTTAGGTTTTGCAATATTTCATAACTGAAAGGGGGGAAAATCCAATCTAAACAGAAACTGAAATATATTCTCTTTTTATATATATAAAAGAGGAGTAACCCAGCACCTAGCATATTCCCAGGTTGCAATGCTGTAGTTCAATACACCCTATATATGATACATTTTTCCATCTTTCTGAATGTGGATAAATATTTCAAACATTAATTCATTCTTTAAAACCCTTTGTTCCAATGGATAGCAAACACCAAAGTATGCAACAATACAATTTTAAATGAAATAAAAAACACAATTGAAAACTTTTTTAAACATTCTAAGAGCATCTACAAACATTCAACAACATCGAGAACGTATAAGACTAGAGTCATATCTTGGTTCTTGAACAGAGTGCATTCCATGAGTCTGTTCAACACCCGGAACTGCTTGAAAACCAAGGTGTGGCTTCTGATTGGCTGCAGGAATATCCTGCAGCCAATTGGAAGCCATGGAAGCCGCGCCGGATGTTCGGCTCCCAAAAATTGTTCAAAAACCGGAACACTCACTCCGGATTTCAATTGTTTGGGAGCTGATTTGTTTGGGAGTGGAGACATTTGAGATCCAAGGTACGACTGTATGCGAAACAGTCACATGCCCTCACAGCTAATAATTTCAAGGTTGCCAGGAAATGCATGTTTCAGCCATCAGTTGCCTGGTTAAACAGGGACCTTCTGTGTGCAACCTAGATGTTCTACAACTGATCTACAGTTTGACCCCTGACTTGAATCACCAGGCTCCTTAGACTTAAAGGTAAAGGGACCCCTGACCATTAGGTCCAGTCATGACCGACTCTGGGGTTGCGGCACTCATCTTGCGTTATTGGCCGAGGGAGCTGGCATACAGCTTCCAGGTCATGTGGCCAGCATGACAAAGCTGCTTCTGGCGAACCAGAGCAGCGCACGGAAACACCGTTTACCTTCCCGCTTAGAATGGTATCTACTTGCACTTTGACGTGTTTTCAAACTGCTAGGTTGGCAGGAGCTGGGACAGAGCAACAGGAGCTCACCCCGTCGCGGGGATTCGAACCGCTGACCTTCTGATCAGCAAGCCCTAGGCTCTGTGTTTTAACCCACAGCGCCACCTGCATACCTAGACTTAGGAACCCCATAATAAACTCAGGAGCCTGGGAGTCTAGGTGCCTTTGTTTTCTGGAACTCTAATATGTTACCTATTTGCAAATAAATTCTTAAAGCCTTCCACTTGATATGCATTCCTCTCTCTCTCCCACTCATCAATTCCCCTGCTCTTGATGAAAAAATGCCAGTAAGAACTTTAGACCACAAATATGGTGCCCTCATGAGAAAGGCTGCCACTCACGGCTAACCTCAGTATGGGCATGTGAGGGGAATGGGCTACTTTTTACCTGACACTGCCAAAAGATGGAGCCCCAGAACTCTTTCTGCCCAGGTTAAGAGCACTGTAGAATTACTGTGACTAAGCACATTCTCTTTCCAGGCCTTTAAGAGCTGTCCATACATTGGGAAGAGCCAACTGCAAAGGGGTGTCTGCTCTACTTATCTAAGCACTCAACAAGTCCAGGTAGTCTAGCATTTCCATTTCCAGGTAGAATTTGTACACCTAGCCTGTGTTACTACACAAACATGTCTGGAAAGCCAAAAAGTTTCAGAACGTTTAGACACATCTCTCGGAGATGTTCCACACAACATTGGGAGAAACTTTAAGCTGATCCATAGGACTGGGCTTATATTGGAAATATAGGAAAGAATTCTGAAAACGTTATTTGTGTTGGGCATGAAATGGTCACAGTATTCTTGAATCTGAGAGCTTTTGTAAACAAAACAATAATTCAAAGGGAATGACATATAGCATGTTAATGATCATGTTCAACACCTGCACGTGAATTAGGACGCCAGTGAAGAATCAGGCTAGCTATTCTTCTGACATTAAACCTACAGGCCAATGCTTTGGCAAAAGACAAAATTTGTCAATTAGCTAGAGACATTGCGGCAAGCTATTAGCAAACCGAGTTTTAGCATAAGATCACACCAGACTGACACTGTAAAGAAAGTCTGGAATTTTCAAGAGCTGTGGAACATATCTAAAAATGACTACTTATAATATGAAATAGAGCAGATTGCAGAAAAGGTTATTGGTTTTTATTTAATTTTATTTTTTCCCTCTTCAAATTCCTATTCCCTGCCTTTGTGTTAACTAATCCAAGAGCAAAGTCACCTTGCTGGAATAACAGGTTGGAAACCAAACTGTTCTTTCTGAAAGGCCTGGCAGTGTTTCTGTTTATAATCCTGTATGTGTGCTTTTATCCCAGAAAATAGAAAATGCTATTGTTTCAAATCACGTTTGGATTGATGTTTTGCATATAAATTGGAATCAAACTGTCAGGTATTGTCAAACGCACAAAAATTATCTAAGCTGCAGTCAGCATCCGGAATTCACTGCAACAGGAGGTCAAAGACAAGCAGGATAGCTGAGCTTTTATAGTGCTGGGGAATTTCTATGGCAACTAGTATTTCTGGATGTGAATGCTAATATAGGGATAAATACATTTCACGCTTCCAAGCATAAATGCATCACCCCGTAGGCCAGTAAGTGTTTAATCCCCCCTCATTCAAGATAGCATTTCATTGTGCTGACTTTCATCATGGTGTCCTGTGTGAGAGAGCTGACTATGCAACTTGAAATTCTACAGAGATTCTGGGGGGAAAAAACCCAGTAAGACTGGGACAATCTGCCACCAGGAATTTATGGGGCTCTCTGCCTATCAGAGGGGAAAGAAATCCCAAGCTAGACACGATCCTGTTCATTGTTCCTGGAACAAACTACATTGAACCTGACAAAAAGAGGTACATAGGTAGGGCATATATTACTCTGATAACCTCTAGATGTAGTACCCAAATGCTGACCTCATAGGAATTCACAGCTGTACTTATTTTTATACCCCACAACTACCAGCAAATTCAGTATAATTTCCCGTGATGCAATTTCCCCTAGTGATGGGGAAATTGACACTCCAACTGATATGTGATCACAATGTGACAATACTGCCTCAGCAAATAAAATATTTATATCAATTGCAGTCATCCAAGAGGCAATAGGTCAGCTGTGCTCTATATCTCTACAGGAAGTATCGGGTAATGGCCTGTGTCAAGATGACATTATTGTGTTTTGTCCTCCTTCCCATCATCTTCACTAAAAAAAGAGAGAGAAACCAGTCTTCCAAATCGTTGGTGGCTATCCTCACACCCCATTCAAGGTCTTTGTTTTTTTTTTTTTTTTTTTTAAATTTAAAAACAATCTTTATTGAAAATCTTAAAAAATTCAACATATAGAAAGAATAAAATATAAATAGCGAGTATGACAGACATAACCAAACAGGAATCAATATCAATTCAAAATTACTTGAAATGAAATGAAAGAAAAAGAAAAGGGAGGAAAAAAACTTAACTTAAAAAAACCTAACATAACATAACATAACATAACATATAACAATATTTAGCATAACCTAATATAACTTATATAATCTCAACATATCTTAACAAATACAATTTAAAGAAAAGAAAAAAAAAGAGAAGAAAAGGAGAAAAAGAACAAAGAAAACATATATATTTCAAAACACTTTAACATTTACACTTACTAAAACCTACTGTCCCCCCACCCTTTCCCCCCTCCACCGTATCATGACTTCCAACCACTCCTGTATTCTGATTTTAGTTTCACTGATATTCCGCATACCTTTCTCTAATTTAATTTATTTTCTTAATATTGTGCCCCTCATGGATCCGCTATTAACTGCGCCTTTTCCACTTGTTTTTGTAAATAAATCTTGAGTGGTTTCCATTCTTCTCCTGCTTTTTCTTCACTTAAACCTTTAGATATTCCAACTCTAATTGCTAAGTTCTGATAATTTATTAATTTGGTCAACCACTCTTCTTTATTTGGAACTTTTTTACTCTTCCAGTTTTTAGCGATTAAGAGTCTACCCGCTGTTGTCGCGTGCATTAGCACGCATCTGTCCCTTGGTTTAATGTCTTCCTTCAACATGCTCAGGAGGAAGATTTCCGGCTCTTTTTTAAAGGAGTATCTAACTATTTTTTTTAATTCTTTATATATCTCGTCCCAGAACTTCTTAATTTCTTTGCAGCACCACCAAATATGTAGGAAAGTACCTGCTTCTTCCTTGCACCTCCAACAAGTGCTACTGACCCCTCCGTACATCTTAGCTAATTTCGAGGGCGTGAGATGCCACCTAAATTGCATCTTGAGCACGTTTTCTTTTAAATCATAATTTGAAATATAATTTGAATCTCTAATCCATAAACTTTCCCAATTTTCAACCGTAATTGTTTTTCCCAAATCTTGTGCCCACTTTATCATAACAGCTTTGGTTAATTCATCTTTTGTAGCCCAATCCAACAATAATTCATACAAGTTTCGAACAAATTTATTTTCCCCCTCCAATAATATTTTCCCGAATTTGGATATCTCTCTTTCGAAGCCAATTTTTTTATCTTCGCTGAATTTTTGATTTATTTGAAAGTATTGCAACCAGACATTGCAATACTTTTTGACTTCATTATATTCTTTCAATTTTAAATTTCCATTTTCTTCTTTTAATAAATCTTTATATGTCGGCCAATCTTTATCCATATTAACCCTTTTGACTGCTATTGCTTCTTTAGGTGACAACCACCATGGTACTTTTGGTTCCAAGACGCCCTGATGTTTTTTCCATGTTTTAATTAAGGATTTCCTCACAATGCTGTTCCAGAAGGTGCTGTGCTTCCCCGGTTTTTCTTTCATTAGGTAGTGGTGCCAACCAAACCCTATTCCAAATCCCTCTAAATCTAAAATTTCAGTATTTTTCAATTCAATCCAATCTTTTAGCCATGACAGGGCCGCCGCATCGTGGTACAATTCAAGATCGGGTAAACTAAACCCCCCTCTCTCTTTTTTTTCAATTAGTAGTTTGTGTTTGATTCTTGGCTTCTTGTCATCCCAGATGAATTTCATTATGTCTTTCCTCCATAAATCAAAACAATTTGAACCTCCCAAGATCGGAATGCTTTGAAACAAAAAAATCATTTTTGGGAGGACACTCATTTTTATCACTGAGATCCTACCCATAAAAGAGATTTTTAGTTTTTTCCAAATTTCCAATTTATGTTTAATTTCCTTCCACTTTTTTTCATAATTTTCTTGGTACAGGTCAATGTTTTTATTTGTCAATTGTATGCCCAAATACTTTATTTTCTTTCTAATTTCAATACCAGTTTTTTCTTGTAGTTCTCTTTTATCTCTTTCTTCTAAATTTCTTACTAACAAACTACTTTTTTTGTAATTTAAATTGAACCCTGCTAATTTCCCAAATTCGTTTATTCTTTCTAATGCTCTTGGAACACTTTTTAATGGGTTTTCTGTCGTGATCATAACATCGTCAGCGAAGGCTCTGACTTTATATCTTGTGGTCCCTATCTTTATCCCTTCGATTTCCTTATCCCCTCTAATATTTTTAAGCAAAATCTCTAGTACTATTATAAATAATAGAGGGGACAGGGGGCAGCCCTGTCTCGTACCTTTTTCTATATTAATTTCTTCTGTTGTTATTCCATTAATTATTATTTTAGCTTTTTGTTTACTATATATCGATTCGATTGCTCTATTCATTTTTTCTCCAATCTCTAGATGTTGCAATGTTTTTTTTCAAGAAGGCCCACGACACGTTGTCGAAGGCCTTCTCGGCATCGATTGACAGAAGTGCTGCCTCCTTCCCTCTATTATTTTCAAGACATTCAATTATATTTATTATGTTTCTTATATTATCTTTTAGTTGTCGCCCTTTAACAAATCCAGATTGATTTTCATGTATTATTTCTTTTAGGAACCAATTGAATCTATTTGCCAAAACGCCAGCGAAAATTTTATAATCACAGTTTAATAAGGAGATGGATCTGTAATTTGTGGGTTGATCTGGGTCGGCATCTTGTTTAGGTAGAAGGGTTATTGTGGCCTCTCTCCAAGAATCTGGTACCATTCCTCCCATTAATATTCCATTCATAACTTTCTTCAATGGGGCTAACAATAGATCTTCCATACTTTTATAAAACTCTATGGGGATCCCATCCGGGCCTGGCGATTTGCCAATTTTCATCTTTTGTATTACCTCTCTTATTTCTCTATCTGTTATCATCTCATTTAATGCTGTAATTTTATCATCCGAAATTCTGGGTAACTTATATTTATTTAAAAAATTCTCTATCTCTTCTTCTTTTTCCCCTTTGTTGTGATATAAATTTGCATAAAATTTTTCAAATATTCCTCTAATTTCTTTAGGTTTTTCAATCAATTTTCCTTCTACTTTTAATCTATTTATCCACCTCTCATTTTTCCTTTTTTTTAATTGCCAGGCTAACATCTTTCCCGGCTTATTCGCCCACTCGAAATTCTTATATTTCCAGAATCGGGTCTCCCTTTCCATTTCTTCTTCCACCATTCTCTCATACTCGCCCCTTAAAATTTTAATCTCTTTATTGAATTCCTCTTTCTTGGTTTTATATAATAGCTTCTCCTTCCTCTTAATTTCGTCTTCCAACTGTTTTTTCTTTTTCTCTTTAGCCATTTTATCGATCTTATTTTGTTGTAAGAAATATCCTCTTGTCACAGCCTTCCCCGCATCCCACACTGTTTTTTGGTCTACCTCCCCATTATCGTTTTGTTCAAAATATTCTTGTACCATTTTGCGAGCCCCCTGTAGAATTTTTTTATTTTTCAATAGAAATATATTCATTCTCCATCTTCTCTTTATATCCTGTTCTTTTTTTTCTATGTTTAACATTACGGGATTATGATCAGTCATTGTTCTGGGTAATATTTCCGTTTTCCCTATTCTTATTATCAAATTTTTTGAGATCCAGATTCCATCTATTCTAGTGGCCGATTTATGTATGGAAGAATAAAATGTGTATTCTTTTTGTATCGGATGTTTATATCTCCAAACGTCAATCAATTCTAAATTTCCCACCATCTCTTCAAAACTTTTTGGTAATTTGCGACCCTTTTCATTCTTCCTAATTACTGATTTGTCTAATTCTGGGTTTAAGACTCCATTTAAATCTCCCATTACTAAAATTTGCTTATCTATATGTTCTAATAATTTCCCTTCTAATTCCTTAAAAAATTCCATTTTACTCCCATTAGGCGCATATATCCCCACAAGTAACCACGACTCTCCTTCCACCTTTATTTCAACCATCATTATCCTTCCCTCTGTATCTTTCCAGATTAGCTTTGGTTCCCATTTCCCTTTGACATATACCACCACTCCTCTCTTCTTCTTTTTGCCTGCAGATATAAACTCTTTCCCCAATCTATCATTTTTTAAGACTCTTTCATGTTTATTATTTATATGGGTTTCCTGAAGGCAAATTATATCCCAATTTGATTTTTTCAAAATGTGTCCTAATTTATTTCTTTTTTTCTTATTGTTTAATCCATTCACATTCCATGATATAATCTTTAATTTCATTTTGATTTATTTGTAATTTATTAGGAATTTTGTTTTTTTAAAAAGGAATTTTTAATCATACACAACTGCAAAAAACAACAACAACAACAAAAAAAACAAAATAAAAAAAAAACAATCTAAATCTGGTGTGTCTGAACATCGGAAGCCTGTTTCAGGTCTTTGAATACACCTAGAAATAAGCAACATAATAGTTCTCTCTGTTGCTGTGAATGAATGGCATTTCTTTTGAAAGCCACAGTTCTTTGTAACTCAACGTGAGTCAATAATGCAGACATAAATTTCCCCACCGGAATAATACGGCAAGCTTCTAAATAAATAAATAAAATGCTTCCAATTTCAAGCAATGTATCATTGTATAAAAAGCACTGGCTGAAATGGAAAACAAGCCTGCCATCTTAATATTTTTATAGCATATGCCAAGTGTTCTCTGAGTAGTTCACAAGCATTTTTGTCATGCAACAGGCCTGCAAAGTATATCAGTATTAGCTCTCATCTACACTTAACTTCAGCCCTTTGCTTTCCAAGCACAAATAAATGCTGTCCTAGTCTATGTCCAAGCAGCCGCCACTTTCCCTAGGAAATCCTGAGCTTTAGTGCTGAACTGGGGCAAATGACAATTTGGGTTTCACTGAGTTGTTTCCAGCTGTAAAGAGCAGGATTTCACAGGGAAAGTGCTGGGGGAAGAAAAAAAAATGATAAAAATCTTGAAAGCTCTGACCTGGGCCTAGAAATATTTGAGCAAAGGTAAGTGTGGACGAGCCCTTATTTAGAGTTGGAATTAATTTGCTTCCTAAAATCTCTTCAAAACTTCTGATTTGTAAATGTTAATGTTAAATATTTTTCAGGTGGCTATTCTGTCCTTGGTTATTGTGCGTCAAGGCCCCGCTCCCCGCTTTGTGATGAAACAAGACTCATGGACACAAGTATTTTAGGTTAATGGGCTAAAAAAGGCCACAACTTTATTGGTTGCAGAATGTGATTGGTATTGGCTTAGGCACTGGATCTGAACAGACTATACTTGACTTCTGCCTGCTCTATAGGGAGTCACACAAGGGTTAACAACCTGTAGGGGGCGCTTGTTGATGCAAATAAACTGGAAGCTTTCCTCTAAAGTCACCGGAGGGTCGTGCCATGGCCCTAGCCACCACCTGGGCATCGGACAGGAACCACGATTGCCAGATTCCTTTAATGGAATACCCTTCAAGGGGAGGGGTAGGTGATGGCCACAACCTCCCCTCCAACACACAACACATAACACATTTTCCTCCTCCTTTTGGTATCAAATTTCCCAATACCTGGGCAGACCGTTGATAAGGATAGAACCCCAAATTTCAGCTGACACCTGGGAGAGCTTTTTCACTGATTTATATGCAGCCCATGCTGCTGGCGGAGGAAGGCCAGATTTGGCCCCCTTGCCTGAGTGGGACCCAGTTACCTACTCTGATGTGGAAACAATTATAGACCAATTTAAGGCGGGCAAGGCACCCGGAGATGACCTTATATCCATTGATGTTATCAAAGCCAATAAGGATTGGTGGTGCCCACTCCTATCAGCACTTTATACTCATATAGTGGAACCTCGGTTTATGAACACCTCGGTTTATGAATTTTCAGTTTATGAACGCTGCGGACCCATCTGGAATGGATTAATTCACTTTCCAATACTTTCAATGGGAAAGTTTGCTTCAGTTTATGAACCCTTCAGTTTATGAACAGACTTCTGGAACCAATTACACCCATGCTTCGGGTTAAGTACGCTTCAGGTTGAGTACTCCGTGGACCCGTCTGGAACGGATTAATCCAGTTTCCATTACTTTCAATGGAAAAGTTCGCATCAGTTTATGAACGCTTCAGTTTAAGTACTCCGCAGACCGTCTGGAACGGATTAATTCACTTTCCATTACTTTCAATGGGAAAGTTCGCTTCAGTTTATGAACGCTTCAGTTTATGAACAGGCTTCCAGAACCAATTGTGTTCATAAACCGAGGTACCACTGTATAAATAAGAACACATTTTCCAATGCCTAACCACCAAACCTTACAAAGTTGTGACAATTTGCTACAAGGTAGGCGAAAAGCCAAGTGGCTGGTGCCAATCTGCCAAGTGGAAAAATTCCTACCAGGCCCCTTGGACAACTAAGGCGACCAACAGCAAAGGCAGGTGCTGAAGCGAAACTTAGAGGGAGGGTGGGCGGGTGATCTGAGGAAGCAGAAACAACAAGGAAGAGCTCATGGGCCCTCAGCCGATTTAAACCACACACCCCAGCCAGTCTGATTGGCTGGCTTGGGCGCATGACGCTGGCCCAGGACTCCAGTGATTCAGGGAGCCTGGCCACGCCCCCGCTCACAACATCTCCCCTGCAGGAAGAGGAGAGACTTTGTCTGAATATCATCCATATACATTTTGCATGTTCTACGTATCTATGTGTCTATGCATACAAACACAGGTATTTGATGGCATTTCGAGCACAGTATCACCAGTGGTACCTCCACCTTCCAATGACCACGTATTGAGAATGATTGTCTGCATGGGAACTTCCTTGTGTGATTGGCTGCTTGCGTTACACAGCGTTCCTGATTGTGTGGTGCTCCCTTGTGTGAGGAGCTGCCATGCAAAGGGGTAATTCTGCAGATAACACAGGTGATGGGCACCTGCCAGCTTGCCCCACATTGCTGACCAGCCTGAAGGTTGGGTGATGGTGAGGTGCCATGCAACAGTCATAGGGTGTTCTTGCTTGGGTCACCCCTCAACTCACCTTCATGGTGAGTTGGCAAGGCGAGGCTCACTCCTGTCATTCTGAGGTGCTTGGCCTCTAGCTGGGGTGGCGGCACCCATATAAGAGTCAGAGGCAACTTTTGTCTTACCTAGTTCTTAGCAGACATTGACTTGTGTACTTTATTGCTGCTGCTCTCCGAGAGATTGTTTTCATAACCTTTGTCTCTCATCTTCATTTTGACTCTGGGGGCAAGCCACTACACTTCCATCCACCCCTCCAAAAACCTAGACTTCATTTTTAGGGCTTTATTAACATCAAATAGCAGTTCAAAAGCACGTCAAAATGCAAGTAGATAAATAGGAACCGCTACAGTGGGAAGGTAAACGGCGTTTCCATGTGCTGCTCTGGTTTGCCAGAAGCGGCTTTGTCATGCTGGCCACATGACCTGGAAGCTATACGCTGGCTCCCTCGGCCAGTAATGCGAGATGAGCGCGCAACCCCAGAGTCGGTCACGACTGGACCTTATGGTCAGGGGTCCCTTTACCTTTACCTTTAACATCAAATACAGCTTTGGAATACTGGGTACCAGTAAATGTGCAATTGAGTAAATTGCTTGAGAAAGGAATATTCTGGCTTTCATATAAAGCGAAACAAAAACTCTACACATTGACTGCTTAGCAAATCCCAAGGCTCACTCAAGAGCTGTGAATAAATATCTCCCATATTCAGAGAGTGGGGATTTTACAACAATAGAGCTGCTAATGGCTACATTTTCCAAACAACAGAGTTCATGTAAGAATAATTAAACACTAGCTAGCTTCCAATAGGGTTAAAGTATAAAATAATATGCTGAAATGAAATGACGCTAGAAGAAATAACATTCTCAGTGGGCCATAATGAGCTTCCCCAGCATCTTTAGTATGATTTAATTCTGAAGTGCTCCTTACTTAAGTGCCAACAGCATTAAAATGCTTTACAATAGTAGATGTGCAGGCTAAAGTAAGGACACATGACTCAGATCCACCACTGAGAAATTCTACTAGTGTTATCAGAATTCCTATTACACCCCTCAGAATTCCTCAGAGGTTGTCGCCTGAGTGGGCCCTCCAAGTTTTGCTACAGGTGAAATTCAATGGCCAATTTAATCAGCTTTCCCTGAACAACAACCCAATTTGGGACCTGCTAATCCGCACGCAGGTCGCTAGCTGTGTGTTCTGTAAACTGGCTTGTTTCTTTAGCAGAAGTGTAAGGCCAGGCTTTCCGCAGCAGAATTTGAAGTTGAATCTTCAATTATGAGCACAATTGAAGCATATTTAGAGTAAAGGGAGGGAAATGCTGATTTTCAAGGGCTCCTGAATTTTTTGTGTATGCCAGGAGGATGCATATTTTGTGATAATTTGACAGAGGATGACACCACATTGCTTAGGTTATTCATTCACTTACCACCCCACTGCCTACCCTATGCTCAAGAAAAGAATCATAGAATCATAGAGTTGGAAAAGACCACTAGGGCCATCCAGTCCAACCCCCTGCCAAGCAGGAAACACCATCAAAGCATTCCTGACAGATGGCTGTCAAGCCTCTGCTTAAAGACCTCCTTTGACCATTTTGGTTGCCCTGCTCTGGACACGTTCCAGCTTGTCTGTATCCTTCTTGAACTGTGGTGCCCAGAACTGGACACAGTACTCCAGGTGAGGTCTGACCAGAGCAGAACACAGTGGTACTATTACTTCCCTAGATCTAGATGCAAACTCCTATTGATGCAGCCCAGAATTGCATTGGCTTTTTTAGCTGCTGCATCACACTGCTGACTCAGCAAGTGTGAAGTGTGAAGCAAGCAGGAAACCAAATCTTGAGAACCTTTCTCCTAGCAGAGGAAGGCTGGCCTTCAAATCTTCCCTCCCACTGAAAAATTAAAACCACTAACATAAATTGGACCCTGAACTGCAGTGGCATCAAGAGCAGCTGGTACAGTAATGGCTTGTTTCATAATCCAAGCATCCCAGGGCCACAATTTGTATCAGCTGAAGCTTTCAAGCTATCTCTGAAGGTAGTCCGACATAGAGATGAAGTCCATAAGATTAAGACAATGGCTAGCTGTAAATGACCTTCTGGAGTAAGTGATCTCCTGACCCCAAACATCTCCTTCTTACCTAGAAATTTCAGTTTGTCTGCCCTCGTCCACCCCAAGGTAATATCCAGTAACTTCTTCAAGCTCCCTAGGATCTGAAGATAGAAATGAAAGGTATAACTGTGTGTCATCAACATACCGATGACAGTACACCCCCAACCTCAGAATGACTTCCCCCAGAAGTTTCTTGAAGATGAACAACAGTTCCAGGAGGACCAGTCACCTCTGAGCTTTTGTATATCTCATCATTCTATTATTGAAGTCATTTAGTAATCAGATGTTATATATTACATGCATTTCCTTAATATTATCCGCAAAGCATTGACTGCCCATTAAGTATTAGGTCATTGAATAAGAGTATGTACATCATTTTAGAATGCCTTATTTTTGCTACAAAATGATCTTGACCTTTTATATAATGATGCTGCCGTTCTCTACATAGCATCGCCCCATACCCTTTATTCTGTTTGCCAAAGGATCAGCAGTGGCCTGGAGATCAAATTAAGCCATTGTATCAGGAAGATTATGCCTTTAGTGAGGTTAATATACACAGAACATCTTTGAATAACTAGTACTTATAGCAGGCTGCTTACGCCTAGAAAAGTAGCAAACATATACAGTGGTACCTTGGTTCTCTAATGGCTTGATTCCCGAACAAATTGATTCCTGAAGTGAGTGCTCTGGTTTGCGAATGTTTTTTTTGGAAACTGGACGTCTGGTGTGGCTTCCATGGCTTCTAATTGAGTGCAAGAAGCTCATGCAGCCAATTGGAAGCTGCACCTTGGTTTTCGAATGGTTCCGGGAGTTGAAAAGACTCCCAGAACGGATTAAGTTCAACAACCAAGATACCACTGTATTTTAAATTTACTCTTACACTAAAGGGCTACTCAGGACCATGCAGCATCCCTCTACATCACAAGGTTACAACCATTATTACTATTTTGCAAGAGTAATTTATCAATAAACTTTTGACTAATGAAACAGGTACCCATGATTTTATATGCTCTGTTTAAATGCCTAAAAATGCATCTATAAAATTCACTTTCATAAAAGAATGTAACAAGGCAGTGTACAACTTGAAAACATATAATAACAACAACAAATCTTTATTACGGCCAAAGACCAGAGAAGATAGTACATATAATAATATCCGTAAATGTTATCTGTAAAAACGTCAATGGCATCAGTTGCAAAACATCAATAGTGTATCAATAAAACAGGTTGAAACTCATGATTTTATAAACAAGAGTCAGCTCTAAATAACTTTCTGCAGGAGTGGATGAAATTCATATAGCTCAAAGAAAAATAAGGAGAAAACTGAGAATAAAGCAGTGGGGACCTATACAGATAGGATCTCCACCAACAACAAAAGTTGCTGTGGCAGTGTGCCATTCAAGGTTTCAGCCAGCCAGCCAACCTGCCATGCCCTGCACCAAAATACTCAATTCCTTTTCTTCCCTGCTTCATTTTCTGGTTGTCTATTACTGCCTAGCCCCTCCCCACCTTTCCTCAGTTCTCATTGTGCTGTGGGGGTGCAGGGTGCCTATTTACACCCCACTTTTTCTGTACTTCTGTAAACCTTGGGAGCTTCCCAAGCATACCAATATATCCCTTTTGTTTCTCAGTGGCTCCATTTTTGTTACAATCCTATCGGAACTCACCAGCTGTTAGCTATTAGGAGTGATATTAAAGGCATGGCTGTCATCCAATTTTAGAAAAATCTTAATTGATGAATTGTTTGAGCCCCAGTCAACCCATCAATTATTTGATTAAAACTATATAAATTTGCATATAGCACAAAAGTTTTAAGTGGGGGAAACCTAGAGGATACATGTCTATGGAACAGTTGGCAAAATCATAGTGACATTCCGCTTTGAGGATCGTGCTTGCCAGCTACAGGTTTTAGAAGTATGTGTATTAAGACTAATTTTAAGCAATTTAATACTGCTGATGGATTAAGGGGGACACACATACACACATTTTTAGTAAATCGTATTGTTTAAACATTCTGTTTCTAAACCACCCCTCATCAGAGAGATCAGTTTATACATCTATAGTGTTAAAACATCGAAATACAGATTAAACTAATTGTGATTTTGATCAATTACAAATTAATTCACTAAATTCCATGGCCAAAAGAAAGCTCTAGTGATTGAAAGAGAAAAATGCATAGACATTACAGGTAACGGAGGAAGGATTTTTCATACATAAGCAAAGCAAGAAGAAATTGATTCTATCACCACTAAGATTAGAAGTATTTCCTAGGTCTGATAATATTCCTCTTATATGTTTCAGTGGGTGAAAAAAATGGGATCAACACTGAAGATCTTTAGAAGACGGTCTTTATACCAGATTTTGAAAATGTTTAGCCGTCCAGATGTTGCAGAACTACAGCTCCCATCCCTGGCCATTGGCCATGCTTGCCTGGGCTGATGGAAGTTGCAGTACTGCCAAAGGTTTATCCATCCCTATCTTATGCAATATCACCATTACCTTGAGCTGTAATGTCCATTCACATAGTATCCTATATGCTTGTGAACTAATTGTATCAACAAGAACAACATTGTACAAAACTCCATGAACTGAGGACAAGATCACTAGAAAGAAAGAAAAGCCGCTTAAATCTACATTTCTCCTTACAGTGAATATAATGTGTTTGATGTTGGTGCAGATAATAAGCAAACCACTTAGCAATCTAAACATTGGTGCTCTGTTATCAGTACATGTTGTTTTCGAGAGTAAGGACTAACAAGCCAATATTCTGAATACCATCACCTGCAAAAGCACCCTATCTGAAGGACTTTGCTCACCTAGATTTCCATGCCCCGAGAGGAAAATTCCTCCCAGGTGGATAAAAACCGGCCAAATCTCTATAGATTCTCTTAGGACTGCATTCAAGTAATGTATGGATGTCACCAGTCTCTCCTTAAATTGCCTAACATCTGCTTTGAGCATTTGGTGAGCTTTTATTCATGGGAATACCTCTTATAATACTAAATTAGTTTGGTTTCATATTTGAGACAGACTGTATTGCATTACATGTGATTCATCAAATCAGTCCTGCCAACGACGAGGAACCTCATCCTTGGAAATAAGCATACCTATATTTCAATCAATAGAGTTGGGTTCAATTTTAATAGCTTGCTAGATGGCTCATTGTCACTTATTTAATTAAGATTAAGTGGTAGACTACAATGACATTTTAGTGACAAAAAATTCCCTTACACTCATGTGAACTCTGGCAATTCATTTGATCTTTCATTAGGAGCGTGTCACTGCTAATCTTCATTCAACATGCATTAGTACAAAGCAAACCTCTAGAATCAATGAGCACCAGTTCATATAGAAGAAGCCTTTAAAGGCCGTGCAGCTTATAAGACAGAACACACTTGTGCTTCAATTAAAGAAGTCAGTCCCGAGTGCCTCATTATGAAACATCATTAGGTTTTGCAAAGCGTTGGGCAACAATATCAATGGTGCAGTTGCAATTTCAAAAGGAAACAATTTGCAACCGTAAAGTTCATACCAACCATCCTTTAGCTTAACGACAGTAGAAGGAGGGAGGATGATGCTATTTGATACAGATAAGTCTGCAACTGGATATTTATTTCAATCATATTAATGTCTTTAAATAAATGGAAAAATAAATGAAATGGAAGGTGGGTTGGCTGGGACAGGGTGGGAATGGGGTGAGGGGTAGCAATGGGTGTAATTTTCTTGATTGATTTTGATGGCCCAAAACTGGAATGACTTATGGAACTCACTGAAGAATCTGGGAGACTCAGAGTTCAGGGGAAGGGGGGTTAAATTTGATATAATGGGTTTAAATGTTTGAATGATATAAGAATTAATATTTAAATTTATGGAAAGTTCTTGGTAAAAATTTCTAGGCTAAGGGGAGAAATAGAAGATAAAGGAAGGGGAAATAATTTTTGATTTGGATAAATTGATTAATTATTGGTGGAGAATAGATGATATTTTTAGAATAGAATATTTGAGTGTTAATGATAAAATGTGTTAGATTAATTTAAGATATAAGATGAAAACGGCTTAACTAGAATTATAAAATGGACCCAGTGAGGGGGAACTGAGGAAGTCAACAATGTTAAGTAAATAATATAAGATTTGAGAATTTTTTCTTTTTTATGTTTTATTTTTGTTTTCTGTTTTCTTTTCTTTTCTTTGTTTCATATCTTGTTTTTGAGTTGCTTTTTGTGATTCTGTATTTGGAAAATGAATAAAAATTATTTGAAAATAAAATAAATGAAATGAAATGGCTATCCCTTTATGGCAGGGATAGCCAACATGGTACCCCCACCTGTTGGCCTCCATCAGACCCAGGCAGCATATCCAATAGTCAAGGATAAAGAGAGTTGTAATCCACTTCTGGAGGGTATCAGATTGGATACTGCTGATTTAGTGGTTTATACTTAGGCTATATGAAATTCATATGGAAATAGGTGTGAGACATTTGCCTGAAATCATGAAGCAGGCTCCTTATTCCAGTTCTAGCTGGATCTGCATTGATTTATTTCTCCCAAGGGGAAAATATGGCTTTCCTAAGATGAAACAGAGTTTGGTCAGCCACTAATGCACTTTTGAAGCTCTGAAACGTATTTTCCTCTTAAACAAAGCAGAGGTGTGTGTGCATCTTCGCTTCCCTCAATCAATTTTGTGTCTTAAGGAAAAACTAGATGAGAAGACTGAGATCCATTACTGTATCACAGGTCTCTTTAAATTTTTGGCAAATAGCAGTTGTTGCCCTTAGATGATTGTTGTTGTTCGTCCTGTACTCCCTTTGTGGGAGGAAGGGTGGATTATTGATTTGAAATAATGACTAAATAAGTTGATAAAGGTATATGGGTAAGTAAATGTTTCTATTGTAGGATTTGACCCTAGAAAAGAAAAATACAGTCTTGAGTAACTGGGTCTGGAGAACCCAGGCAAATGCTACAGCAGTTAAGACATTAAGTGTCTGTCTCTGGTCACTTCACTTCAAAAAGGACATTGTAGAGCTAAAAAAGGGTTAGGGTTAGGGTTAGGGTTTGCTCAGCCAAAATGATAAAGGAGATGGAGAAGCTCCCATATGAGGAAAGGTTACAGCATTTGATGCATTTTTTTTAGTTTAGAGTAAATGTGCTTAAGAGGAAACATGATTTTTTGTTTAGTCGTGTCCGACTCTTCATGACCCCCTGGACCATAGCACGCCAGGAACCCCTGTCTTCCACTGCCTCCCACAGTTTGGTCAAACTCGTGTTCGTAGCTTCGAGAACACTGTCCAACCATCTCGTCCTCTTTCGTCCCCTTCTCCTAGTGCCCTCAATCTTTCCCAACATCAGGGTCTTTTCCAAGGATTCTTCTCTTCTCATGAGGTGGCCAAAGTATTGGAGCCTCAGCTTCACGATCTGTCCTTCCAGTGAGCAGGAAACGTGATAGAAGTTTATGCAAAGCAAAGACAAAGTGGTTAGAGGAAAGTTTTTCTTCCTCTCTCATAACACTAGAACTCATGGATAAATAAGGAAGCTGAATGATGGAAGATTCAGGACAAATGGATGAAAGGACTTTTCTAAGCTATGGGATTTGTTCTCCCAAGAAGCAGTGATGGACACCAACCTGGATGTCTTTAAAAGAGGACTGAACAAATCCATGCTATCAATGGCTACTAAGCCTATGTTCTTCCTCCACTATAGGAGACAGTATTCTTCTGAATACCAGTTTCTGGAAACCACAAAAGGAGGGATTGTTGTTGCACTTGGGTCATGCTTGAGGGTTCCCCATAGACATCCGGTTCGCCACTGTAAGAACGGCATGCTGAATTAGATGTTTTTGAGTTTTTATGTTGTATACCACTCTGAGATCTCTGGATGAAGGGTGGCATTGTTGTTGTTGTTGTTTAGTCGTTTAGTCGTGTCCGACTCCTCGTGACCCCATGGACCAGAGCACGCCAGGCACTCCTGTCTTGCACTGCCTCCCGCAGTTTGGTCAGACTCATGTTCATAGCTTCGAGAACACTGTCCAACCATCTCGTCCTCTGTCGTCCCCTTCTCTTTGTGCCCTCCATCTTTCCCAACATCAGGGTCTTTTCCAAGGATTCTTCTCTTCTCATGAGGTGGCCAAAGTATTGGAGCCTCAGCTTCACGATCTGTCCTTCCAGGGAGCACTCAGGGCTGATTTCCTTAAGAATTGATAGGTTTGATCTTCTTGCAGTCCATGGGACTCTCAAGAGTCTCCTCCAGCACCATAATTCGTATACCACTCTGGATGAAGGGTGGCATTACTACTATTATTAGTAGTATACAATGTTTAGGGGTACTCTCATTTTCCTACTCATATTGAAATACTGCCAAACTTAGATTCACAAAATCTTTAGGGGTATGCATACCCCTGTGTCTCCTCAGAAAAAAGCACTGCTTATTAGTATTATTATTATTAATCATCATCATCAACATCATCACCATTA
Source organism: Zootoca vivipara (assembly GCF_965207765.1). Lineage (NCBI taxonomy): Eukaryota > Metazoa > Chordata > Lepidosauria > Squamata > Lacertidae > Zootoca > Zootoca vivipara. Next base: position 13,496,511 of record NC_142583.1, on the reverse strand, counting down.
TCATCATCATCACTGGCCTGATCCAGCAAGACTCTTCCTGTGTTCTTAAGAGCAAGAGAACATTTCCTGCTCCATGACATTTGATCCCTAATTGGCTCCAATCTTTTCTTGAAGAGTCTTTCGCATCCTCTGAAAACACACTTTTGCAGGCAAAAATTCAGTGCAGCCCTAGTTCTTCTCACTAAATAAAACACATGATTTAATACATTGTAGCTTTCTGCTTGGGTATCGTGTGATCTGCTAATTTTATATAGTATCTTTTAGTTCTTTCCCATATATTTCCACTACTGTATCTCTTTATCCTCCATCCTTTCATATATTATATGTGTCCTATTTCTCTACTGCTGGGTTTTTGTTTTGTTATTTGTGACTCTATTTGCATCTACCTATATTCGAGGGCTTCTTTGCATCAGTGGGATGGAAGATGCCCAAGGTTTCACTGTTCAAGTCAGGCTAGATTGATGCATAACCAAAGGCAATAAAGTGTATTTGGAATTCTCTTAGGAAGTTGAGGTGTTCCACCCCATATATGTGTTGGAATAATTTATCACGAGCAGATAGCAGTTGACATGTGTAATTCTTGAGCCATCTTAAATCTGTAGGTAAATGTGCTGCAGGTTATCACCATATGCCACACATCATCTTTCTGCTGTTCAAAGATACATTTTTGGAACGTTTAGGGATAGCTCTGATGCAGCCAGCAAAAGAAAAGCAAGGGCCATAGATGATGTACTCACTCAGAGTTTCCCACTTGATTTTTGCACAATTAGTCATCTTGTCTTCTGTAGTATTGCCAACAGGATTCCACTGAAAGTGAAATTAGAAACAAATTTCACTGTTTCTCCTCAGGTGAGCTATCTGAGGAATTTCAAACAGAGTCCAAAGAGATACCAAATGACTAGCGAACATTGTGGAGGGTGAGAGTTCAGCACATCCTTGGGTTTCCACTGGATTTTGTCCACTGTGAAATTTGAAGGAAATGTGAGTGTCCTGCTCTAGCTGAAAACTGTGAGGAGTTTAAGGAAAGCCAAACTAATTTTGAAAGGACTGATAAAACTATTCCACACATCCCTACTTTTTTATATATTCCTGTCCTCACAAGCTTTATAAGCAGTAGGATTCTTGGTTCTCTCATCTTGGAAACTAAAGTTGCTCCATAGAAGATAGTCATGTACTGATGCTCCAAGGAGAGAGAGGCAGCAGTTTGGTGCGTAGCTGCCAAGTTATCCCTTTTTTTAAGGGAAATTCCATTATGCTGAATAGGCTTCCTTGCGAGAAAAGGGAAAACTTGGCAGCTATGGTTTGGTGCTAAGCAAAAACCCCAGCAATCCCTGTTCTAAGTCACTTTTGCATGTTTTAAACCCTAATTGCATTCCATTTCCACATTAGTTTTTCTAAAACAATTTCTCTGAGAATATGTATTTGAACTCAGTGGCAGAGGAAGGGGGAGCAGTGGGTGGAATGACATTGCTGCCCCACTCCCCTGGGATGCTCGATGCTCACCGTGGGTGGCACGGTGGGATGCCTGATCTAGATGCTATACTCCTCTGTTCCTCTGTAAGCATACATAAGATTGTGCTGCACACCTCGAACCATTTCATGGAGTCTTCCCAGAGCTATGCTTTTCCTAATCCTGACTAAAATCCTGGCAAACCTTCTTGCCAGTTTCTCAAGCCTGTAGCAAGTGGAAAGAGTAAGAGGCTATCCTCCCCCCAATTTAATTTCTTTTATTAGTTTCAAAGAAAGGCTTTTTAAGTCTAGTCCTATGTTTTTGCATTTATTTTTGACCGAACTAAAAACATCTCTCCCCACCCCTACCACCCAGAGGGCATCTAGTAAAGTGCCTTTGCTATGGAAAAGACCTTGCTCACAGCCTTCTTTTTCATTTTGGAAAATAATGTATTGCTGCCTTTTGTGCTATGTTTCTGTTTATTTCCAGGACTCCAGGGAAGCATACTGGGAACATGCTCACTTTTATCTGTTATTTCCCCTTATTATTCTTAAAAGGCCTACTGTTGTTAGCAGCTCTTACAGATGTTATTTCAGTTATGCTGAGGACAGCTAATGAAATAAAATAAAATTGAATGCCACTGCTTTTGACAGTTCTAGCATACCAGATGGAACAAAGACTGCCTTCAGCCAACACATTCAACCCTCTAAATGTTAATCCGTAAAGTTTACGGAGTGAACCTGCTTTAATCACTTGGGATACAATTCAGCCAAAGTTAAAGATTTTTAAGTCTCATGTACTTAACGCTTTCCCACCGAAATCAATGGGATTTAAATTGCTCACCTTTGGCCGCGATGTGCTCTTTCAGTATTTTCATTATTGTCTGGTTTGCACATCCCAAGAAGCCAAGCTGTGGCTTTCCAGGACTGTTCAAACATACTGACTCGATAAGATGACCTCACACCCATTTTTCATCTCCTTACATTGGTCATAGCAGCTAAGCCAAGGTTTGGCTCAGCATGCTGTCTAAGCACAGAGTCATAGTTAAGCCTTCTCTTCAACCATGATGGGTAAGCAAAGTATGTTATTGACTACAGCATACCCTCCAATATTTATCCACAGGAAATAGAGATGTCCTATTCCATAATAGGGATGGAGGTGACTCTGTGGTCTAAACCACTGAGCCTAGGGCTTGCCGATCGGAAGGTTGGCAGTTTGAATACCCACAACGGGGTGAGCTCCCATTGCTCAGTCCCTGCTCCTGCCAACCTAGCAGTTCAAAAGCACGTCAAAGTGCAAGTAGATAAATAGGTCCTGCTCCAGCAGGAAGGTAAATGGCGTTTCCGTGCACTGCTCTGGTTTCACTTAGTCATGCTGGCCACATGACCTGGAAAAACTGTCTGCGGACAAACATTAGCTCCCTCGGCCAGTAAAGCGAGATGAGCACCGCAACCCCAGAGTCGTTCGCGACTGGACTTAACTGTCAGGGGTCCTTTACCTTTACCTATTCCATAATAATAATAATAATAATAATAATAATAATAATAATAATAATAATAATAATAATATTGTTAATTATATCCTGCCCATCTGACTGGGTTGCCCCAGCTATTCTATGTGGCTTCCAACATATATAAAAACATAATAAAACATTAAACATTTTTTTAAAAAAATCTTCCCTACAAAGGGCTGCCTTCAGGTGTCTTTTAAAGGTTGTGTGGTTACTTATCTCCTTGCCTTGGGGGTTGCATAACTCCATACCCTCTGATGAAAGCAGGGGCGTCCTAAGGAAATGTGGGGCATTCTGGGATCAAATGAGAAACTGGAATAGCTTCTGTAAATCTGGGACTGTCCCTGGAAAATATGGACACTTTTTTTTGGGGGGGGGTTCCTCAGTATAGGCCATGCTATCCTGAGATAAAAACCTGAGAGAAAAGAGTGTGCAATCTCATTCCCAGGAGCCATCATGTTTCTGTGATTGCATTCAGCCAGTGTTGGCTTAGTGTTACAAAAGGACAGGGCCTACATATTGAAAGAAAGGTGATTTTAGAAAAGTATATCCATAAGTTCTTAAAGCAAGAAAGTCTTAAAGTCAAGCCTTTACCCTTTTTGACCTCCTGAGCAAAGCACACAATCCATGTATGGTAGCAGTTTTGACCAAAAAACACCACAATGAAGGTCTCTGACCCTTCCATGCTAGTCTGCAAGAGCCTTTCATGCTTGCATGCAAAAACAAAGGATTCCGGCAGGAAGCAGGAGCTGCATCAGATCAAACTACTTCTTCTTTTTTGATGGATTAAATTATATATCAAGTGCTTTTGGATTTCGGAAGTTTTCAACCTTGGGAAAATTGATTGTACTGAACCAAGTTATTGCACAAGTAGAATGACTTTTGCTCATGCAGTGGAACTTCCTCTCTCTCTCTCTCTCTCTCTCCTCTCCTGGTGCACTACTGCACCCCTCAAATGTGCTCTGGGGTATCCCCCTAGCCCCCCAGAGAAGATGTGGAGCCCTTTATGTTATTGTTTGACTGTAGATCCTGAATCTAGCGACTGGGAAGGTCTATGACACTGGATGCATGCATTCAAGCAATCCCAAAGTACATCTATTCTGTATATGTAAATAGTTCTGAAGCCAATTTAACTGTCATGGCTTTGAATGCTGTAGTTTTGCTTAGGTAGTTCTTTGCTAAATTTTATGACGTGGTTGCTATTTTCTTACTTTTATCTGTAATATTTCAAAATACATGTGAACTGCTTGGATATTTTTAAATTGTAATTAAGTGGTCTATACAGTAAATCAAAATTAGTAAAATAAATACTACTGGTTTCTTCATGGAGCTACGGCTTAAAAGGAATTATGGTTGAGAACTGTGAGGAGTTTGAAAACTTGTTTAAGCTTATATTGCAGTCATACTTCAAGTTGGCTTTTTCTGTCTCTCTTTTGCTTCTTATCCTTCTCCTTTCCAACCAAATCTCATATGCAATCTATCAAACTGTCAATTGAAAATTCCCTGGCATTTTCAAGGTTACAAATGTTAGCCAACCCTAATCCGGAACTGCTAAGTAAATCCATCTCCTAACCTTTTCGTTCCTTCAGAATAATTCATTAACTACCACTTTTCACCTTTGGCTGGGTGTCAGTTTAATTCCACAGTCATGAACTCCTCAGTCAGGAGCACAACAGTCAATGGCCATTATGTAACATGGGAAAGCAATGGCAATTTCAGGAGGCAACCCCATTCTTTAATGAGAGGCATTAACTTATTCACAGTCCCTCTAGGCTGGCCTTCTGCTTAGCACCTGTGCAAGCTACATCGCTTACACAGCAAATATCACTTGTTGCTGTTTCAAATTCTCTATGCAATTCTTTTGGGAAATCCCTCTGTGGTCTCAACCATGCTTAGGAGCAGTTTAGAAGCATCAGAGTTCTACCAAGGAGTGATACATTTGCTTTCTGATATAGCCAGGGCTTTTTTCCCCCAGCAGAAAACTGGAACTCCGTTCTGGCACCTCTTAGGTGTGTGCCATTGCTATTATAAGAAGAGGAGTAGTAGTAGTTTGGATTTGATATCCTGCTTTATCACTACCCTAAGGAGTCTCAAAGCAGCTAACCATCTCCTTTCCCTTCCTCCCCCACAGCAAACACTCTGTGAGGCGAGTGAGGCCGAGAGACTTCAGAGAAGTGTGACTAGCTCAAGGTCACCCAGCAGCTGCATGTGGAGGAGCAGGGAATCAAACCCGGTTCACCAGATTACGAGTCCACTGCTCTTAACCACTACACCACACTGGGGAGGCATTCATGGCGAGTTCCGGCACCTCTTTTTCTAGAAAAATGGCACTGGATATAGCCGTGTAACCACTTCTCACAGGCATACAGAGGACTAGCTACTTAGTGGAGGAGGAAAATAAGTGAAACAATTAGTTACAGGTAGGTAGCCGAGTTGGTCTGAGTCGAAACAAAATTAAAAAATTCCTTCAGTAGCACTTTAAAGACCAACTAAGCTTTTATTTTGGTATGAGCTTTCGTGTGAGCTTTCGTGTGCATGCACACTTATATCTGAAAAAGTGTGCATGTACACGAAAGCTCATACCAAAATAAAAACTTAGTTGGTCTTTAAGGTGCTACTGAAGGAATTTTTTAATTTTGTAACAATTAGGTTTGCCACATGTCAGTTCATTCAGCTGACATAAAAAGCCTGATAGGATAACTCTGTAAAAGCAGAATGTGACACCATTCTTGCACAATAATGAAATCCCTACTTTGCTTCCCATTCCCTAGTTAGTTCACTTCCACTGGACAGCCACCCTCAAAGTGTCACAGTTCCACAACAACACCAAAATATGTCTGGAGATTTAAACAGCTGCAAGCAGTCCCAATTTATCTACTATGGAACTACCCAGCAATCCAACCCTTCTGGAAGAAAAAAATTGGCTATAATCCACCAGGTTCTGGACAAATCCCTGCTAATAGGAGGCACCAACACAATAATTGGCTACATACATGCTGGGTGGGTATTATAAAAGGGACAGTTTCTACAGGCTTAGAAGACAGGGGTAGCAAAATGAATAATCCTTCATCACTGAAAAGCCTGGTCTGCACTAAGCACTGAAAGCTGCAACCAGCAGCCCATGAAAAAGTTCTGCTCTACAGAAATGACATAAAAAGAAGTTTCCAAGAGATCTGGAGTGCATTTTTGGAACTCTTAACCAAGTAATATCCACAACTAGAAGCCACAGGAGGTAAAAGACAGAGATGGAAACTTCTCCAATTTAATGGGTGTTAATCTGTGGCTCCAGCAGGGCTTCTACCCTCATTTATCCTAACTGTTATCTGAGCATGTAAACTTGAACACTGCATGGCATGCTAAGCAACTGAATATCAGAGATGAACATACTGCAACTAAAGGGGGTGGGGGAGTGCATGAGGCCAGAGGGAACCGAGGGCGGGTTTCTATTCTATTCTATTCTATTCTATTCTATTCTATTCTACTGTATACTATTTACTGTAATATGTGGGTGGGGGGAATCAATAAAATATAGATTTGAAAAGGCCACTCATCAGAAATTTAGTGTGTTTCCTATTATCGTTCCCTGTAATTTCACAATGTAAGAGAAGACGCAGTAATCGGAAATCTGACTTTCAGGGAAACTTGTCCGTAATTACTGATCTTCTCACTGAAGGACCCCTGATAAACTTCCAAGAACCTAGGTGTCCCCCAAAACCACCCTTGATACCTATGACATGATATTAAATATCTTATGCCATTTGATAGATAACATTACTAGAGAACCGCGTCTGCTTATTTCATCCACCCCCCCCCCCCCAGGGATAATGTTAAGGCTACTTTAGTAAGCATTAATATTAATTGTGTTTTCTTTTAAAGACACAATTAGTTCAAATGAAAGTCAAAGGAGCCTGTACCAAAGATAACAAGACTCACCACTCACATTGTGCTGTAATTATTGTTTGCATAATGTTTATTTATATACTTTCTGAATACTTTCTGAATGCCCATTCTAATACAACCATCCATTATTATTAATGATATAATGCAGTCTGACATTCAAGGTGAAAGGAAGGTACAGCAACCGTAATTTGGTATGAATACCATTACTCTATTAAAAAAGGAATCTGCATAGCAAAGGACTCAAGGCAAGATGCCCACCATGCTTCATCTTGTACCTACATTTTCCACGTGGTAACCCCACCCCTGGAAATGTACTCCCCCCCCCAGCTCAATAGTAGGAGCTTGGATGTGTCATGACTAATTCAGCATAGATAGTCTATCTGAAAAATAAACAATAAACCAAGAATGGAATTTGTATCAAAATGGGAGGCCTTCAGAACATATCTTAAACAAAATTACAGTGGTACCTCACAAGACGACTGCCTCGCGCAACGAAAAACTCGCGAGACGAAAGCGTTTTGCTATCTTTTTGTTGATTTTTTTTTTTTGCTTTGATTTGTTTACATTGGAAAACCTCAAGACGAAATTTTCGCAATACAAAACGACTCGCGGAACGAATTTATTTAGTCTTGTGAGGCACCACTGTATATCATGTTAAAATCTGTAGCAGCCTTTGAGTGATCCCAGCCGTTCTTATTAATTGCTTATATAAATATTTATAAATTGTGAAAATATTAACATAAAAATAGTATTTTGATATGGCAGTAAATTTATGTAAAAAGAATTAAGGAATAAATGGGAGGTTGGGTATAAAATATAATGAGTTTTTTATTTTTATTGTAACATGAAATTACAATCACAAATTTATATCATAATTTTTATCTTATTAACAGATTGTGTAAATTTTATTTTCTTTCCTTTTCCCTCCCCTCTTAAGTTGTACCCCTTTTCGGTACTGGTTTTTTGTATGTAATAAGCATGGAAATAAATCTTTAAAAATAAAATGTGCCATGAATTAGAGCAGGTGTTGCCAAACTACGACCCGGGGGCCGGATGTGGCCCGGAAGGGTTGCAAATCCACCCCACACAGCCATTTGAAAACCTCCGCCAAGTGTCTGAGGCCGAAAGGCCGTGTCGGCGTTTACCTCAATGTGGGGTGGGGCGGCAAGAATCTCCAATGTGGCTTTTTAGCAGCGTGGGGACTGATTGGTCAGTAGCCACGCCGTGCTGAGGTAAACTGAACTCAGCCAATACTCTGTTGTCCCAAATGTGCATTTCTATCCTTGACCACTTGAATATTGGGCCTAAGAAAACTGTCTCTGTCTTTCTCTCCTTTAGCATTGATTAATCATCAAACGTACAACACATTTTATAAAGTGTTTTATCCTGTAATTGAACAGTAGGATCCAATTATGCCATGTTTTCATCAAGAACATTCAAGCATCAGTTTTCATTCAACAGCGAAAAGAGGCAGTGGTGGGTGGGTGGGGAGAATACTATTAAATCATTAGGATGCATATCTGATTTTTATAACTATTAAACACAAAAAAGTGAAATCATATGTAGTTATTATGAGTTGAAACATATTCCTAATAGTTTTCCTTCCTCCCGACTTGAGCCATTTAAAATCTTTAATAAGAAATGTATTCAATGTAATTTTCACAAGTGACGTGTCTGGAAGGATATTACAGGATTTCATTAATCTCTGTTAAACCAACTAATGTGGCAATACTTTTTTTAAAAAATCCATTTTTTTGCTATTTATGGCATTTTTTCTTCTGCAATCTGGCATGCCAGTTTGAAGTGCAGACGGTTGAAGGCTGATTTGTGAAAGGATCTGCTAACAGTTCTTAATAGCTATATAACAACTCAAGAGCATTCAAAGGGCAACAGTCAAACTTCTCTGCAAGGGTTCTGCATCACAGTTTGCATGCTTACCTACAATCACATAACAATTATCTGCTAAGTGCATGATAAGAAAGAAAGAAAGAAAGAAAGAAAGAAAGCAGACACACTTTTCACAACATAAATCGAAGCATGTTGATAACCAGAGATGTAGACTAGTATCCAAATAATTGCTAGTTCCATGTTTCTCAAGGGGTTCTGGACTTGTGGTTTCTCAGGCAGCATATTAAGCTGCTTTTCAAGTTGTAGCTTGTGATATCTAAATATCCCATTTGATACCATCTCATCAGGAGCTCCGTCATGTACAATATAAGAATCAGGCTTTAGTGTGGTGGCACCTATTCTCCTGTTATACATCATTCATGGCATGGATCATATCCATTGTCTTGTTGGTGTTAGAACTTCCTATTTAAATCAGCTTTTTAGTAGGAAATCTTTATCATAATCTGCATCTGGATTGGATGTATTAATTAATTAATTAATTAATTAATTATTGCTATTAGAAATTGTCTCTCTTCATTAAATTGTTTTATATTTCAATAGTTATTGTTTGAATGGATGGAATTGTTTTAAATTCCTCCTACACTTTATTTTATTTTATTTATTGTTGATACTGTTTACCAGGAAATCACTTTGAAATACTTAATGGAAAGCAAGTCATAAATGGAATCAAATAAATAAAGTAATGATTAGTAGATTATTGTATACAGAAAAAGTAGAAATTCTCACTGGGCATGACTGTGGGAGCTCTCAGGTAGGTCTAATTGTATCCAAGTTATTATGCTCATATCTTGTACACATTTTCAATGATTTTAATCTATAAATTTGTAGAATCACAATCTTCATCACATTACAATTTTATTGGCTTGCCTTACGTGTATCAAATGAAAGGATCTGTAACTTCTGCAGACAATAGCCTTGGGGTTGATAGAATATTTTCCTGCACAACCCGACATTCTCATCGTTCAGGTTCTGTTGGTGCAATGAAGCAGGACACACTTCTTAGCTGTAGAGGCCCAAAGATTTTGGCATTTCCACAGGATTGTATCCAAAACACAAAGAGAAAAAGGTCCTCCACAAGTTTTGAAAACAATTTTTTGCCTTTGTTTCTTACCAGAATAGAATGAGGTATCAGCCTAAATTCAACAACTAGCCATTTCAGTGGAACCATAGTTTTCTCTTAATAGTATATACTTCTACTTTTCTCTCACTTTTTAGACATACAATTAAATGGCCACCCTCATTCATTCTGAATGTTTGGATGTTCGCTAAGTCCTGCTTTAGCAGAGAACTGCTGGTCAGGCTGCAAATAGTGACATTCTCACTACAAGAATGTCTATGTACACAGAAGATAAAGCTCTAGCTTAGGTTTCTTCCCTGAAATCCCGTTTTTTAAAAAATATGTAAGGATTTTTTTATTATCATTAAAGATAACCATTCTGTTCATCTCCAGACAGCCCAGACACAAGAAATGCATACAATGTAAGTTTTTATCTTAGTTAGTAAGAAAGAAATGCATCTAATTATACCACATATTCTCTCTTTCTCTCTGTGTGTGCATACGTATGTCAATATATCTACTGCCTGTTTTTTAAAAAAAGAATCAGGATTGACCTTATTCCCTCACATTCAACTAGACTCTCATTTCCAAAGTTGCTGCATTCATTCCTGAATTGTTTTTTGATGTTGTTGCAGAAAAGGTGACCTGTTTGCAACACCAAAGCCTAATTAGGAAGGATAATGTCACTAGGGATAGCCAAGACTTTTAAAAATCTTAAACTCTTCATCTAGTCCCAAAAATGCACATCTTGGGGCAAACTATCTTATAATTGCTGATTAAGTTAGTTACTTTAATTAGAGACACTTCATCAACTGACAAAAGAAAAACCTCAGTAGGTACACCTCTTCAAAAATCTGGGACAATTTACATGTAATTTCAGGAAGCAGCAGGGATACCCAGCTGGAGAAAAATAATAATAAAATTGTTTCCTGTAATTGAAAAAATGTCTCAGAGCTTTCTTTTTTGTGATTAAAATGAAATTTGTTACTTGGAATCTTGTTTAGCAATTACATCTGTTTTTGTTTGGCAAAGGCATATTGCTTGTTGTCCTGGAATAAAACTAGTCCAGACACACATCATTCCTGATGGTGATAATCAAACATATGTTCTCAAGAACTATGTGATGTAATTTATAATGAACTCCTGGTCAGCTATCACTAACTTTTTTGGGGGGGGGGAGCGGTCTTGCTTAGATGAACACTGGCCCGCATCATGGAAAACACTAGGAAGCTTCTACTTCCGTTGGACTACACTGGGGTAGTCAAAATGGTGCCCTGAAGATGTTGTTGGACTCCATCCAGGTCCATGGCCATGTTGGCTGGGGCTGATGGGAATGGAGTCCAACAAAATCTGGAGGACACCACTTTGACTAACCTTGAACTATATTGTGAAGCTTCAGGGAATCTGATCCCCCTCCCTCACAGCAGGCTGCCAATAATGGAAAGACAAGAAGCTCTTACCAAGGTCTTTTATTCAATATTCACTGAGAGATAGAAATGGATAATGGTGTTGCTCCAAGTAATCTCACCCCCCTTCCCTTCTCAGTCATCAGCAGCTCTACTTTCCTTATGGTGTCTGCTTATGGACAATTGCCTCTGGGCTCTCTGCTCTCTGACTTTCACTGGTCACCATTGTTCTGGGAGAAGGGGTGTCTGGAATGCTCTCTAGTGATAACGTGTCAGCCAGCTGTTCCTGCTCTGTGTCTCCCATTATTTCCCAGCTTTGCCCCTCTTCTCTCTCTGAGCTGTGACCCTCTGCAAACCACCGTTGTAAGTCGATACTGTCCTTCTCTTCTTGGGAAGGTTCGGGAGAAGGGGAAGGTGGTCTTCACCATTCCTCCTCAGTCCAGTCCCTGACATATATCCTTTTGATTTTCATGAATGCTCCACAATGTAAGATGGCCACAGATGAGTCATCAATACCTGAATTTTTTTTAAAAAATATTTCATGTAGTATGGTTCAATACCTAAATATGAGGTATGGAGTCATGAGCCTTGTCTGAAAATAATACTTGGGCCCTCGTACATGGAAGCTCTTCCCCTGCCTCCACTGCTTATTGGAGTAGGAGGAAAGTGAATTCAGGACAGTGGTGTCAGTAGCAGTGGACCATTTGCAGCCCTCTGGGCTTTCTGCCCACCTGGTGACACCGGGACTGTCCCCAATATTCTGACACTGTAGCACGCAGGTGAGCCCTTTCCTCTATATGTTGAGTCAGCGCACATTCATTTCAATGCAATCCCCCCCCCCTTTAAAAAGCAGGTCTGGGTAGCCCACTGTTTTCACAACTGGAATAAGCATGCATCATTGTTTTTAGATTACCACTAATTATACACATTGCAAATTATACGCTGCAAATCTAATGATACAGACCATCAAACGTTCCATTCCTAGGGTTGCCAGACTCAATAGTGGACAGGACCTCTGTGCCTTTAATTGCCCTGCTCTCTTCTGAGTCTGGAAACCCTTTGCTTGGAAATTAAACAAAGGGTCTTCTGGTTTCTCTTTAAGGTTTCCAGACTCAAAAGAGAGTGGGGCAATTGAAGGCACAGAAGTCCTGTCCACTATTGAGTCTGTCAACCCTATCCATTCTTAAACAAAACTCTGAATACTACACATTTTTACCGTAATGGAATAAAAGGGAATTAAAGGAGAACATGTGTTGCAGAAAAGATACAACCAAATCCTATAATCTGAAATGCATTAAAGAAAGTTCTTTGATGTGGATACATTTGGAATGAATGTAAATTGTCCTGGACATGGTGTCATCTACGAGATAGAGACATGTGAACGAGTGCCACAACTGTTTTATAAAGCTAATAAGGCATCCCCAAACTGCGGCCCTCCAGATGTTTTGGCCTACAACTCCCATGATCCCTAGCTAACAGGACCAGTGGTCAGGGATGATGGGAAATGTAGTCCAAAACATCTGGAGGGCCAAAGTTTGGGGATGCTTGAGCTTAATATGAAGTGCATTATTGTGTATCAGTCATACTTTGGTACTATCTTAGTTTACATCTATCAGGATTCACCGAAGAGTTTTGCAGGACAGTTGCACACATCCTAGAGGACTTCAATGGGAGGCACAGTTCTGTAGCACTCAACTAAATTAAATTTAAAGAGGACATCTACCTAATGAGAAAGATAATTTAAGACAAGTTAGCTGTAATACACTAATTAAAATGAATTAGGGGGTGGGGTGGAGGTCTTGACTCTCCAAAGTTAACAGGGGTTTTATTAAATTCAGCAGAGTCAGGATTTCACCTAAGGCTTCACAGTGAACTGATCCAACACTGTTGTGTGAAACACAGCATGCATTCAGCGTGTCTTTTACAAGTGCCTGGAAAATTATTTTCTCATGCTGTTTGTTCAGCACATTGAGAAGCAGCGAGACCGAGATTAGAAGAACTTGAACAATGTGTTTAATAAGTAACAACCCCAAACAGGAGGAACTGCCAAATGGAAGGGAAATTTGACAAGGTTTGCAATGCATCTTCATTTATTAATGCACGTGGTGCTCTGAAGACAGCTCTCTGCACCAAAGAGATTACAATGTCAGTTTGGACCCAGTGGACGGGGGAAACAACAGAAAGAAAGGAGAAATTTATTTACAGATTAAAAACCCTTAGTTTAATAAAGAGCATAGCAAGGCAGAATACAGCATACTGTATAAGAAGGGGGGGGGGAATCCGCATGAGCATGAATCAAAACTTCAACAAATGAGGACTGAGGAAATGCCACAGGAAACTAAATTAAGAGGATATCCCTGCATGCTTTCTTCTCACACCTCACATGGGCAGGTACTTTTGTCCCTTAGGCCCTTCAAACAATAAAGTTAGTGGGTTTTGCGTAGGGAGGGGAGGATATGAACATGTTTAGAGGAGCTCAGTTCAAAGTGCCAGATTTTGTTCAGAAATGTTAAATTCAAAAGGTTGGAGAATTTGTGGGGGAAATAGCAACCATGGTGAGTAGCTGTATGAAGCTTGTTCTGCATTGTTAATAACTGCTTGTTAATACAGACAAAGACTTTCTCAATATTCTTTCCCCTGTCCCACCATATGAGGGACATTTCAGGACATAACTAATTACGTTCTTAATCTGATTCAAATTACAGATACAAATAGGCAGGAACATGTTTGCATCTGCCATCCGATACGGCAGAAGGCATAATATGAAAAAGGAAAGCACCATACAAGGGGATGAATGTCAAACCTTCAAGATATCTGCATTGACACTTACCCATCAACAATGATACCATTGAGAGAATTTAAATTGAAGAAACAGCCTCCTATCTTCCACAGATTGGTCTTCATATAATCCAGAGGTGGCCAATGTGATATTCTACAGGTGTTGTTTGGCCACAACTCCCATCAGCTCCAGTCACCATGACATGCACAATGATCAGGGATGAGGCCGACAATGACTGGAGGGCACCAGATTGGCTAACTCTGATATAAACTGTTCTTTAGTTCTTTTTTGACCTGTTGGGCAAATAACTTCAGCATAAGGCATGTTAACACTTAGAAAGTACCATATAGAAGTTAGTAGGTGTGCGGCAGAAATGTGATTCAGTTTTCACTTAGAGGAGATCATACCTAATGGCATTTTCTGAAATAGTATGCAAATCAAAACACATCCATCCTTCAAAATTCACAGTTCTGTGAATTTTGCAATGCTATTCTCCAGCCACAAAATAATGTATTACAAGGACATTTAAAAAAATGACATGGAAAAGTGAAAAATTAATTTAAGATTAAAGAATGAGAAAGAGAGAAACTGAAATTTACAGATTCACCCATCTTTAGACATTAGTGACGGCCATTTGCATTTTCACAGAGCTGTGACCTGGATTATTTACCACTACAATGTAGTCAAATTAAACAAAGACAGCAACAACTCATTGAAAATTAGTGTTGGAATAGACCAGTTAGAACATCTGCTCCCTCCCCACATCCAATAGATCATTATTTTCTGCATGATATTTTCCAGTACTTTGTCCAAGCCAGTTTTCAAAATGTCTAAAGCAATGATGATCTTTTGGGAGACTATATGAGCAACAGACTTTTACTGTTCTAGTGAGAATAGTGTTCTGGCAATGTCACACTCACTCTTCCATTTGTCACTGCAAAAGCTCATCCAAGGGATTATGAGAGAAACCTTCTGCAAGGTTAAAGATTTCAATTAACAATTTGAGAACATTACCAAAGTATGAATTATAGCTAAACGTTTGATGAAAATTAACACTTGCTCTTTCATATGCCGTGATGCATGACAATGTAGACAATGAAAGATAGCTCCTCATCCATCATTGCCTATGCCATGCTCACAATGGATCACTTGGGATTAGATTGTTTATCTTAATGACATAAAGGCTTTATACACCTAAACACTCACTTTCAGTATACAGCTGGGGAGGGGAGTGGACGCCTTATCTCACATAGAACCAACTAAAGCTTATCTACAGAGTTCTCAGCAACTCTGGAGCAAGGAAGACTCGCTCTCCCTACAGATTTCTTAGACTTCATGCACATCATTTCTTGGGAGAGGATAATAGAACAATAGATAGATAGATAGATAGATAGATAGATAGATAGATAGATAGATAGATATAGATGATAGATAGATGCACATAGATGTGATGGGAATGTCTAGTTCCGACACTGAGATCCAGTTGCAAGGGCCTTCTGGTGGTTCCCTCATGGTGAGAAGTGAAGTTACAGGGGACCAGGCAGAGGGCCTTCTTGGTAGTGGCACCCTCCCTGTGGAATGCCCTCGCATCAGATGTCAATGAGATAAATAATTATCTGACTTTTATAAGACACCTGAAAGCAGCCCTGTATAGGGAGGTTTTTAATGTTTGATGTTTTATTATGCTTTTATATTTGTTGGAAGCTGCCCAGAGTGGATAGGGCAACCAAGTTAGGTAGGTGGTACAATTATTATTATTATTATTATTATTATTATTATTATTATTATTTCTATTTTTCTAGAAAAAGAGGTGCAGAAATTCACCACGAACATTCCCCTTGTTCTTTTATAATGGCAACGGTGCCCACCTGAGAGGTTCCAGCTGAAAAAATGCCTGATTATTACTATTATTATCCATGTGGACACAGGAAATCTTTTTTAAGTTCCACCTCCACCATATATGAGCAATTCCCATAATTCCAATATTTCTGTTGTTTCTTCCCAGCATTTCCTGTCTATTTCCCTTTTTTAAAAATTCTGCTTTCTTAAAAGTTGAGAGAATATAGTCCTGGTGAGCAATGACTAAACTGGCTATCCTAGTTTGCATCCTGTCTTAAAGTTATCTTACTGTCGTGACAGTGCTGAAGGATTGAGGATTGGAGTGTGGTATTATGGCAGTGGAGAAAGCTGTAGTGTGGGTTTTAAAATAATAATAATAATAATAATAATAATAATAATAATAATAATAATAATAAAGTAATCTTACCATGTGTGGCAACCATTCTTTAGCAAGAGGTGCAGATTAGATTTTACTGGTAACTAGATTACATGTGTTGAATGCTTTATTGGTTTCAAAACGGTATAACAGAAATAATCAATAGATGTTAAAGACAAAATAAAAATGAGCAATCTTCCATTCTTTAACTGATACTTGCTTTGTACATCATTTTGTAATTAAATTTAATGTGACTTCCGATCTTCCCATTATGTTCCAGAATTGGATTCCTTGAATACACACTTAACTTTATTTTCTCCATGTTGTTTCATTTACTTTAAATTTTATAAAGTTATCCTATTTACACACAGAAATTCAGTTGAAACCTGCCAATGGATTGATATCTTGACAGTGTTCTTTTACATAGATTACATGTGTTGATCTTTATACAAGGTATTAGGAGCTTGAGATGTCTCATCAATGTCTTCCAGGGCAGGTTTGAGATAAGATTGGTAACAGGGTCAAGAAAATTCATAATGGAGATCTCCTGTCTCATTAAGTTATGCCAAACTTTTTACACGTGTCGCGATCTGCAGTAAAGGTTCTGATTGAAAGCAATGTGGTGGGCTGCAAATAATTTCAGGAGAAATGGTTAAAAGTTTAGAAACA
The DNA here is from genome assembly GCF_965207765.1 of Zootoca vivipara. Classification (NCBI taxonomy): domain Eukaryota; kingdom Metazoa; phylum Chordata; class Lepidosauria; order Squamata; family Lacertidae; genus Zootoca; species Zootoca vivipara. The sequence goes on along the minus strand of NC_142583.1, from coordinate 13,479,617 downwards.
TTGTTTAATTTGTTTAATTTGAAAAGGTTCTGATTGCCACACTCCTATTCACAACACCACTACAAGAAGTATCATGGACAGGGCCTTTTTGGTGGTGATGCCAAGTCAATGAAATGCCCAAGCCAGAGAGGTTTACTAATCATTTTACCTTATTGTTGTTATTACAACCTAGCTCTCTATGTGAATAAGAACTATCTAGCTCCTCTTGATCCCATAACCAGAAGGTCAAGGCAGGAGGCTTGTTTCTTATGGTCCTTTACTTTAGCCAGGCATAGGCAAACTCGGTCCTCCAGATGTTTTGGGACTACAATTCCCACCATCCCTGACCACTGGTCCTGTTAGCTAGGGATGGTGGGAGTTGTTGTCCCAAAACATCTGGGGGGCCGAGTTTGCTTGTGCCTGACTTTAGACAAACTCATGCTTGGGTCATTCCTGGAGTCCAACAGCAAAAGCCTCCTAACACCACGAAGCAGAAAACAACTGTATTTCCCCCCCGCCGCCTTTTATTTCCCCTCCCCCCCATTTTATTTTTTCACATAAAACAAAAAGTAACAAGACTGACCATTAAGCTCCATTAGCTGCAAATTCAGGGGGTGCTTTTCAGATCATAAAATTATAAGTTCTTTATCTTTGGATTTCTTCCCCATTGGCTATGAATAGATTTCCAAACCAACAAAATAAGGGGCAAACAGGGACTTGGACAATTATGGGAATAAAATGAAATTGGCTCTTGGGTTCATGGCATACTGCAGAGAATCAAGGAAATGAAGAAGAAGAAGAAGAAGAAGAAGAAGAAGAAGAAGAAGAAGAAGAAGAAGAAGAAGAAGAAGAAGAAGAAGAAGTGTTATTGCTTCAGAATGGATTGAAGCAGATGAAGAAAATATGACTGTTCGTCACACCTGTGCTGAGCTGAGCTGCTGAACTAAAATCATCCTATGTAAATATAATTATGTAGTAAATTTAATAAATACTGCTGGGGTTCTCAAATCAGCACTTGTTGATTTGCAAATTATATGATGCAAGCGCTGCATACATAGCAAGCAGCAGATTTCAACACATGCAGAGCTGGGACAATTACTGGCTAAGTTAATGCTCGTAAATCCCCCCTCCCCCCAAAAATGTGGCACACCATTTCATGCCTTAATTGGGTGTTTTCTGTATACGATTTTCCTGTGGTTGAGCTTTGGCCAAAGGAGAATATTCCGATTCTTCAGTCATCCTTGAGAGACAAACACTTAGAATGCTCTCATGAGTTACAAGCAAGGGATTTGACTAGGGGAATTAGTATATATTTTGTTACACTTCAGTTGTAGTGCTCAAAATAAGTGTTTAATTATCAAATAAAACAATTATTGCTACTTGAGCTGTAATAATTGCCAATAATTGCTTTATGGAATTAAATAGTTGCCATAAACAGAAGGCAGCAATGAAAATCAAATTAAACAATGTTTCTAAACTTTTAACCATTTCTCCTGAAATTATTTGCAGCCCACCACATTGCTTTCATGCGGCGATTTTCCAGCTAGGGATAGACTAAGCTGTTAATTGCAGTCCATTGCAGTCTTGCTAGCAGGGCCAGATTTAAAGCACGCTGAGGCTCAAAAGGATGTGTTAAGTTTACGAACCCTCATTGCAGTACCCAAAAGAGTAAAAAAATCGTAATGTGCAATTGCTCTAACAGAAAGGATGATGAAAACAAAAATAATAAACTTTTGTAATTGCATATCTACAGGTACATATGCAAGGATGCAACTAAAAGCTAGACATGTAACTGTAATATATCCATTGTGATAATGCTTTAAAGGAAAATACTTTAGGATTGCATACTTAACATTTATTTATTCATTTCATAAAATTTCTATACCTATAAAAACTGTTAGGATTCTTGCTCCATGCTTGCAGTCATGGGATTGTTGTCTATCACATGACAGTGTATGTTTTCATTCCACAGTGTGGGAAGTGACGGAGACAGGATGTTTGTGTTACTGTGTTCCGCGAAGTGGGACTATTGTCCTTTGTTCTTTCTCTTTGCTGTCTGATGAGAAAGAGGAAGGAGATGAGGCAGAATGCTCCGAGTGTATTATATGTAAATAAAGTAGATTAGCCGAAATGCGGTGCTACTGAGTTTGTTACGCGAACTGCCAATACTCTGCAGGATCCATAAGTGTGCATTTTTTTTTTTGCGTGTATAATTCCTGGCCTTTGTTTGTTTGTTTAAAGAAATTATGATGAGTGGCTCAAATGGAAGCAGATGCTCAATACAAGACTTGACCCAATGTAAGACAAAATTCAAGCTCATTGTCTACTTAAAAATCTCCACTGCAGTTCATTTAAACCAGATTCCTACTTCACCCCTCTTGGGCCACTGGTCTTTCAAATTCTCTGCTTTTGACTCCAAATCAGTCTCAGGCAAACTCTCCTGCCATTCCCAGGTATCTTCCACCACTAGCTCTAAGTAGACAATTATTAAGTCATGAATTAAGTGGCATGTATGAATCGGCCCTACCTTTGTCGGAACAGCACAGAGTTTGCACGGCAATGGCTTGACAAGAAGAAGAAGAAGAAGAAGAAGAAGAAGAAGAAGAAGAAGAAGAAGAAGAAGAGTAGTAGTAGTTTGGATTTGATATCCCGCTTTATCACTACCCGAAGGAGTCTCAAAGCGGCTAACAATATCCTTTTCCCTTCCTCCCCCACAACAGACACCCTGTGAGGTGGGTGGGTGGGGCTGAGAGACTTCAGAGAAGTGTGACTAGCCCAAGGTCACCCAGCAGCTGCATGTGGAGGAGCGGAGACACGAACCCGGTTCCCCAGATTACGAGTCTACCGCTCTTAACCACTACACCACACTGGCTCTCTGCAGCCACTGCAGAATTTTGTATTCTGCATTTGTGTAATATTCATCCCTTTCAAAGTGTTTTCTTTCTTTTGCAGTTCTTTGCAAGGAGCATTCAAGTGCTCATTGGAAAATTAGCTCTGGGAGTTTTTAAAGCACAATACATAATGACTTCCCATAAGACATGTCCAGCAGTGAAAGAGGTCACTTTTTAATATTATCCCAGTACAGTTTTTAAAATATGCCTTTAGTGCTATGCTGACTTGTTTATTAGCTTGTGCAGTTAATTAGACAAAAGTAGAAGTCTCCAAGCAACCAAAGCATGGTTACTTCTAAGTTTGCTCATTAGTGGGTGTAAAGCATTCCCTCCTTCAGTCCACGAGGCTTTATCAGGGCTAATCTACCATTCTTTCTTTTCAGTCTATTGCACTAATTAACTTCTTCAGCTTGCAGTTTTTGCAGGTAATTCTGCTAGTCCGCTACCGCTGTAGTTACGTTGACTATGATGCTCTGCTATTACAAAACACAATTCTGCCTGCAAAGTACTTGGATCTAAGGGCAGGATCGCACTAACATGGGTCACACAGACAATCAGCAGGCAATTGGCAGACAAGCAGTCAGCAGTCAGGCTGAAAACAGGTGGGAAACCTTGTCATCTCTCTCAGGGACATATTATCCAGGCTGGGGGAATAGAAATAGATCTGGGATTCTTTATTTGAGAATAGCATGGCAGTGGAAGACAGGAGTGCCTAGCGTGCTGTGGCCCATGGGGTCATGAAGAATCGGCCCTGGAAATTTGCATGTCCCAGATTAAACTTCCTGCATTTCCTTCCTGGTGGATCCCTGCACTGAGCATGGCTGCTCCTACTTCCATCACCAAACCACATCAACTTCAGTGGGACAGACTTAAGTATTTGTTTACCTTTCTCCAAGCAATATGACATAACCACAGACCCTCCAAGTGTGGCTATTTTCCAGGGACAGTCCTAGATTTACACAAGCTGTCCTGCTTTCTGATTAGATCCCAGAATGTCCTACTTTTCCTTAGAAATGTTGGAGGTTATGGTTGTTGTTGTTTAGTCGTGTCCGACTCTTCGTGACCCCATGGACCATAGCACCATAGTTATGGTAGGATGTCTCCATTTTCATCAGAGAAATGTTAGAGGTTATGGAGTTATGTGATCCCCTGAGCCAAGGAGATAAGTAACCCTGGCAGCCCTGGATAGGGAAGTTTTTTTAAAAAATGTTGGGTGTTTTATCATGTTTTTATATATGTTGGAAGTTGCCCAGAGTGGCTGGAGCAACAGAGTCAGATGGGCAGGGTATAAATAATAGAGTTGTTGTTGTTGTTGTTGTTAGTAGTAGTAGTCATAGTAGTAGTAGTCAGTGCTTTTATTCTTAAAAAGTGTTTCGGGGTACTCTCCTTTTGACTCAAGAAAACCACCATTTTATTGTTCAAATTGGGAAAAATAAATACAGTAAATGGACAAAAGTACAAAGATTCACAAAATGTTTAGGGGTATGTATACCCCTGTGTCCTCCCAGGAATAAAGCACTGGTAGTAGTAGTAGTAGTAGTAGTAGTAGTAGTAGTAGTAGTCGTAAATGGGTTCCAGTTCTAGCTATACAGTTATACACACAGTTTTGGACACATTTTACTTTGGTTGGAGAAGCGCATGACAAAAAGTATGAATTCCAAAGGATAACTGAGTTTCAGTTCTTGTATTGTTCTGCGGGGTATGAACGGCATAGTGTTTCATTATAATGGATATAAAAGTGAGTTTCTACCCCCTCCCAGTTCCTGACCTACCTATGAAGCAAAGTGAAGCAATCGGATCCACAGGGGCAGATCCAGTCTCCAAGCATTGCCTGCTGCTGCCACAATGAGAGCTGTGGCGTGTTCCTTGGATCTTTCACCCCCTCAGAAGCACCACTGTATTCTGCTCTGGTCAGACCTCTCCTGGAGTACTGTGTCCAGTTCTGGGCACCACAGTTCAAGAAGGATACTGACAAACTGGAACGTGTCCAGAGGAGGGCAACCAAAATGGTCAAAGGCCTGGAAATGATGCCTTATGAGGAATGGCTTAGGGAGCTGGGTATGTTTAGCCTGGAGAAGAGAAGGTTAAGGGGTGATATGATAGCCATGCTCAAATACATAAAAGGATGTCATATAGAGGAGGGTGAAAGATTGTTTTCTGCTGCTCCAGAGAAGCGGACACGGAGCAATGGATTCAAACTACAAGAAAGAAGATTCCACCTAAACATTAGGAAGAACTTCCTGACAGTAAGAGCCGTTCGGCAGTGGAATTTGCTACCAAGGAGTGTGGTGGAGTCTCCTTCTTGGGAGGTCTTTAAGCAGAGGCTTGACAGCCATCTGTCAGGAATGCTTTGATGGTGTTTCCTGCTTGGCAGGAGGTTGGACTGGATGGCCCTTGTGGTCTCTTCCAACTCTATGATTCTATGATTCTACCACCATGTCACCTTTACACCGACTTCTTGGCAAATAGCAGGTCCTGCTCATCTCCTTACACCTTTGTTCCTCATGTACTGTAGATCTTCACTCACCACTTCTTTCCTGGCCAGGGGCTGGGGAGTTATTTTGTGGTTCTCCCCATGTTCCAAAATATATTGGGCCAGCCCTGGATATATTATTGCAGCCCAGGTCTCTTACATGACCATCTTATTTACATGTCTACTCAGAAGCAATCCCCACTAAATTCAGTGAAATTTACTTATAAGTGCCTTTCTTTTGCTGTTTGGAGAAATTTGGAGGGTGGTTTTTCATAATTCTTGTGGTGTGTGTGTTGCCATCCTGAAGCTTTTATGTCCTTCTGTGACGACCCGGGTCCCACTCTACCTTACTATCACTGCGACACAGGAATCCAGAGGGGAAAACACCCACCCTCTGGTCCTGCCGCCTCAAAAATAAACCCCTTTTACTAATGGGTTTCTAAGTAAGGAGAGCCTTCCAGCCTGCGTGGCCTGGTACCTTAAGAAACTCTAGGCTGTCCCCCAGGAATAACCTCTTGCCTCCAGTAAAGGGTCTCCCTCAGTTGGATTCCCCCACTGTAGAAGTTTGCCCTATGCACTCTGGCAACTTCTTGGCACCTCAGGTTACCCTTCTAAGCCTCCTCCGTGTAACTTCAGGACACAAACCACCACCTCCCTGCCTGAGGTGAGTTTTGCCCTCTCTTGAGTCACCACGGCTGTGAGTCCTGGTACCTCGCTGGAAAAATAAAGACGGACCTCTTGTTGGCAAAAACAGAGATGAAGTTTTATTGTGTTAAAAACATAAGTGATTCTTTAACGTGTCATTTATTAATTAGCTTTGTTCCAATTGTACAAAATAAACTCAGTCAAACATTTAACTTTAAGTTTTCCTAGCCTCTTAACTGTCTTCATACAAGCCACCACATAACATCACACCACACCTTCCTCCCTCTCCCTCCTAACTCCTCAAAACCGACACTCCCCCCTTTTCAAACCGGGCACAGTCCCGCCCCCATCAGAGTTCTATGTCAGTCAGGCTAAAGGTGGGTTAACTCTTTGCCAGCCGGACAGAAATAAACATTTCAAAAGTGCTTCAATTTGTCACATATCTCCCCCACCACAAAGACATTGCGTCGGCTTGCTCTTAATTAACTAGAGCAATGCCAAAGCAATGGGCTTGGGGTCCAAAATACTTCAATGCATTCTATAACATTCATATTACAAAGTCAACTAAATTAACATCTCATAAATTTGTACACAGATAAACCATGTTTGGCATGTGTCAGATTATAACGCCTAAGCACAAATGTTCTGCTAGGGTTATCACCGTTTCATATAATACTTTGCACCATTCTATACCTCTCAAAAATATACCTAGACAAAGCGTCCGCTATGATGTTTTCCTTCCCACTTATGTGCTTACCCTGTGTCTATTTTATGAGTTGCTAGGCTGGTCCTCCCTGGGATGTTTGAGAAGATCTGAGCAAACTGAGCAAGGACTAATTTTAACTGCTCCTTTTGCTCTGGGGTCAGACCTTCGTCGAATGACACCTCTGCTAGAGTTGTGCCCTTACTCAGCTCTCCCCACCCAGTTAAATGAATTCCTTGGGTCACCTTCCCCTTTACTTGTAACACCAACTTATTTCTGTCAAAATAAGGCTTAAGTAAGTTTACATGAAAATTTTTACATCGGTTCCCTTCCCCATCTAACTCTACCAAATAGTTCACCGCAGATATCCTCTCGACCACTTTGAAGGGACCGTCCCACGACATCTCCAACTTCTTTCGACGTCTTGTTCTTAACACGAGCACACTGTCACCAGGCTGGAAAGTTCTGTCTCTTGCGTGTGCATCATACCACTGCTTCTGTCGACGCTGTGCCTGTTGCAAGTTGTGAGCAGCTTGCTCCCGTAGCTCTTGAAGGTCGCTCTGTAGCTCCTGTAGATACGTCACAACATCAGGGCTGTCGATCTGCTCCTCCCCTGACCACGCTGCTTTCATCAAGTCTAGGGGTCCTCGTGGCTGTCGACCAAATAGGAGTTCAAAAGGACTGAACCCTGTGCTCTCCTGCGGCACTTCGCGATAACCAAATAGGAAGTGTTGCAGCCTCTCATCCCAGTCGTTAGGATGATTGATGGAATAGGTTTTTAGCATCCGGCTCAGGGTCGAATTAAATTTCTCCGTCAAGCCATTCGACTGTGGATGATAAGCCGTAGTTTTAACATGCTTAATTCCACAAAGAGTTAAAAGCTCTTCCATGGTCTTGGACGTGAAGGATGTCCCTAAATCTGTTATAATTTCCTTGGGGAATCCCAGCCTTAAGAACACCGACATGAGGGCTTTTGCTACAGTCTTTGAGTCAATGTCCTTCAGAGGTATTGCTTCTGGATAGCGCGTAGCATAATCCACGAGGCATAAAATAAATTTATTCCCACTTTTTGTAACTCTGGAGATAGGCCCGAGGATGTCCACTCCTACTCTGGAAAAGGGCTCAGTAATTACGGGAATAGACTGTAACAAGCCTCGCGTTTTGTCCGCTCTTTTGCCTGCTTTTTGGCAGATCACACAGGACTTGCAATACTCATTGATGTCCTTGCCCATCCCAGGCCAGTAAAATCTTGCTTGGATTCTATCACTAGTCTTTCTAATGCCTAGATGCGCTGCTGAGGGTGCGTCGTGTGCCATTTGTAGCACTTGCCACCGGTAAGCTCTTGGCAACACTAACTGTTTCTTCCTTTCCCAAACAGCAGCAGTTTTCCTCCTCCTAGAAATTCTATACAGTCTTCCCTCAATGGTGGTAAATAAGCAGGGGTTCTCCACAGTTACTTCTGCAGTAGGACTTTGTGCTTTACCCCACAGCTCTTTTATAGTTTCATCCTCTTTTTGATCACTCAAGAATTGGGCACCGTGCTCCTGGACCACTGGCACGCTAATCAGCCCTTCATCCTCACCAGGCTCTATGGGTGTCTCTATAACTGCAGGAGGATTACTCTCAGTGACTTGAGACTGTGACCTAGTTATCACTTGAATACGGTGCTTCTGACTAGCTAGGTCATTCCCTATTAAAAAGGGTACCTCCAATTCATTTAGGATTCCTACTCTCCATTTGCCACAAAATCCTTTGTAGGTAATATCAACTTCAGCTAATGGTACTTCAAAATGTGGCCCCCATATGCCTTTTAAACTATAGGACTGACCCTTGAGGTACTGCTCCTTTGGAACAAATTGTGATTTGACAAGTGAGACTTCTGCTCCTGTGTCCCTCAAACCTAAACAAGACTGACCATTTAATTCAATTGGCTCCATGTAATCTTGGTTGCACTCCTGCTCAGCCCTCCAGACCTGTAAGACCTTAGAAGTAGTCTCAGCTGGACTGTCCGCTTTCTCTGAGTCTTCTGTCTGAGGCGAGCTATTTTCCTGAGACTGCATTACCCTGTTTCTCATATTTTAAGGCATCCCCATAAAATAAGCCATAGCAGGATTTTTAAGCATTCGAGGAATATAAGCCATACTCCGAAAATAAGACATAGTGATAGGAGCAGCAGCAATGCCGGCCGCGGCAGGAGGAGGAGGAAAAAAATAAGACATCCCTTGAAAATAAGCCATAGTGTGTTTTTTTGAGGAAAAAATAAATATAAGACGTGTCTTATAATATGAGAAACACGGTACCAGTTTTACTTGTTTAGCTGCAGAAGGTGTAGTTTGCGACTTAACCAGCAGGGGGCACCTGGCACGTACATGGCCCTCACGATTACAGAAAAAACAAGTGATTTTCTTAGACCCTGTCTTGTCAGAAACTGATTCCCTGACAGGAAAATTTTCTTGCCTGTCTTTAATTTCTCTGTTTCTCCATGGATTACCCTTCTGTGAGTGTTTTGGGAATGCTATTTCATTGAAATCTCCTTGTAGTTCGTCTAAGACCTCAGCAACCTGTGCCACAGTTTTCAGTTTTTTATCCCTCAAGAACCAACGTAAATTGCTAGGGATTTGCTTAAAAAATTGTTCTAAACAAATTAATTGTTTTAACTCATCAAAGTCCTTCACTCCACTCCCTTGAATCCATCTGTCAAGTAATTTATCTAAGCGGCTAGCTAGTTGGGCATAAGTCTCTTTATGTTCCTTTTTTGCCTCACGAAAAGCCTTTCTGCTTTGTTCAGCCGTGAGTCCACATCGAACCCTCACCCTTTGCTTAAATACTTGGTAACATGACAGCTCTTCTTCCCTCAGGTCAGCATAAATTTCGCTTAGTATCCCACAAATTTGAGGTCTTAAATAAAGCATCCAGTTCTCCTCAGGTATTTGAAATTCCACACAAACGCGTTCGAAGGTAAATAGAAACGATTCAACATTATCGTCTTTTCCAAATTTGGGGAATCTTTTTAAATTAATTCCGGTACTATCATTATTAACTGGACTCCGAGTTAATTCTGATCGCAAACGTATCTCTTCAAGCTTCATTCTGTCCTGTTCTAATTGTGCCCTTATCCTCTCTGACTGCATTCTCTCCTCAGCTTCAATTCTAGCTTTTTCCCTCTCACTTTCAGATGCTAACTTTTCCCTCTCAGCTTCAATTCTGGCTTTTCCCCTCTCATTTTCAGCTTCAATCCTAGCTTTTTCTCTCTCACTTTCAATTCTAGCTTTTTCCCTCTCATTTTCAGCTTCAATCCTAGCTTTTTCCCTCTCACTTTCAGATGCTATCTTTTCCCTCTCAGCTTCAATTCGGGCCATCTCAATTCGTAGTTTCATCAGTTCCACCTCAGAACCTGGGCTTCCCTCAGCCCCTTCCGTTCTTTCATCTCCTTTTGCCTCTCTGGGTTTTCTTACGTGAGTCATTTTCCTCACAGGAAAATCCTGACAGACTCAAACCAAACTAGGCGCGTGAGCTTTTAATTTCGATCACGACGCTGCCACCAAAAATGTGACGACCCGGGTCCCACTCTACCTTACTATCACTGCGACACAGGAATCCAGAGGGGAAAACACCCACCCTCTGGTCCTGCCGCCTCAAAAATAAACCCCTTTTACTAATGGGTTTCTAAGTAAGGAGAGCCTTCCAGCCTGCGTGGCCTGGTACCTTAAGAAACTCTAGGCTGTCCCCCAGGAATAACCTCTTGCCTCCAGTAAAGGGTCTCCCTCAGTTGGATTCCCCCACTGTAGAAGTTTGCCCTATGCACTCTGGCAACTTCTTGGCACCTCAGGTTACCCTTCTAAGCCTCCTCCGTGTAACTTCAGGACACAAACCACCACCTCCCTGCCTGAGGTGAGTTTTGCCCTCTCTTGAGTCACCACGGCTGTGAGTCCTGGTACCTCGCTGGAAAAATAAAGACGGACCTCTTGTTGGCAAAAACAGAGATGAAGTTTTATTGTGTTAAAAACATAAGTGATTCTTTAACGTGTCATTTATTAATTAGCTTTGTTCCAATTGTACAAAATAAACTCAGTCAAACATTTAACTTTAAGTTTTCCTAGCCTCTTAACTGTCTTCATACAAGCCACCACATAACATCACACCACACCTTCCTCCCTCTCCCTCCTAACTCCTCAAAACCGACACTCCCCCCTTTTCAAACCGGGCACAGTCCCGCCCCCATCAGAGTTCTATGTCAGTCAGGCTAAAGGTGGGTTAACTCTTTGCCAGCCGGACAGAAATAAACATTTCAAAAGTGCTTCAATTTGTCACACCTTCTCCCTACAAGCAATGTTATCCTTTCCAGTTACAAAAAAAAGGAGCAGGAAAGAGTCAATCAAGGCAATACAGGGGTTGTGAAGAGGCTACTCAGTCTTCCTTCCCCCCATTAAAAAAAATCACTGACAAACTTCAATTAGTAAGTTATCTTAGCACTTTGTAAACATACTATATCAAAAGATAAGAGAAATGTAGGTGCATCAGCATTGCAATGCATCACTGTCCTGGTGAAGCTTAGAAACATCACCCGGCAGATGTTATTGTTCCACAAACTGCTGTTGACAAATGTGCTACTAATAGCAATGGCAAATTATTTGTCATTTCCAGAGGTTCTTGGATACCATTTGGAGACCTATGCCATATTTCATATTGATTAAAGGCTGTCACAGACAACATTTATAAAGTTCACATGTATCAAAATTGTTCCTGTCCAGTTCTGATGTTCTTCAGCTTATCGCACCCCCATCCTTCCCAAAGGCAATTTCCTAGCGCATTTCAGTTTGTTCGGCAATCCATACCACAAAGGAATGCAAACGAAGTGAATTAATCTTGCGGATGCTGTTATTTAGATTTGGATGCAGGGGCCACTCGGGTTTTTATTTTATCTTTCTTTTTTCAGAATTTACATTATGGTTTTAGAGACACTGTTGCTGTTCAGCTCTCATTAGCAGAGAACAATGGTACACACTCAGCAATCTTCATACCCATGCTTCTGATCAAAGTGCATAGTGGGGATGAAGTAGCAAATCACAGGGGGAAAATCATAGGCAAGAAACCATTTCTCTGAAGTTTTTGGGGTGCTTAGCTAACCTTTTGAGATGGCCAAAAAAAATTCAGGTTTCTTGTGAAAAGGGAATTCAGTTAACCTGTTTCCCTGCCTGTAGGAGACTTACCAGGAAACCCATATAAGAACCTAAAAGCTTACCTATCGGTCAAAGGAAGGAAACAGAGATCAACCACGGTCAAGTTGGAGCAAAATAGCTACTAAGCCTGATCTTTATTAACTGTTGCAACAGGGTGCTCACAACCACACGCAGGAGGCAGGAGGGACCCAGAACAATGGTGTGCAAGCCCTTATATAGACTTTTGGAATTGACCACCCTCTTAGCCCAAGGCCAGCCCCCAAAACATCAGACATACATCACAGAAGAAGGCGGGCTACAACATAAATTCTGTCTGGCAGGATACTGATAATGGTCACTTGATTGCTTCACTTGGCCAGTCTGATCATTCCTTTTGAGATGCTAAATACTTTAATTCCTGAATCCAAGTCACAGGCTCACCCTATTCATACACAAAGCCTAAAGATAGGTAAGCAAAATACAATGGAGAGACTTTCCCCATTTCCTTCCTCCTTGCTGAGAAACAACTGAGGTCAATTTGGGAGAGTCAAAATAGTTTCAGGATTGCTCTCTTGTACTATTTCAGACACATGGTTTATATACTTATTTATGTGTTTGCCTTCTACATATATATATATATATATAGAGAGAGAGAGAGAGAGAGAGAGAGAGAGAGATATTGTAATTCCTATAACGCTTGTATCACTTTTTGGAAAAGCTATACACAGATCACAGTGGTACAAGAATCTCTGCAGTATACCATCAACCTCACTTTTTATAATGCCTTGAGGGAGATGCCACATTGTATCACTCCCAAGGCATTCTGGGAAATGGGGTCCACCAGTACAAGACTTCCTCTGAATCTTCGCACGAGTCAACATTTCCTGGCAAAACCCAGCTACCCCTTCCTGAAAAATTCAGATAAATTTATTTCCTTCCTGCCCAATCCTGGGCATTTGTCCATGTTCTGATAATGTTTTAAGGAGACTAAATGGGTGTCCATGTGTGGAGAATTTGGGTCAACCTTAAATTTAACAAAAGCTACACCATAAAAACAAGCAAGCTCTCCACAAGCTTGCCTGAAAATGGATATTTGAACAAGCTGCCTATATAACACGATTCCTTAACAGACCTCTAGGCTACTATACAGGCCCTATTTTGATCACCTATCACACTGACCTCTGATGGAACAGGTACAAGGCTGCCTGCAAAAAGCTTTGAGTGATGAGGTTCACGTGAGAGAAGGTGATCCTTAAGATTTACTTGGACCTAGATTGTTTCAGACCTTGTCACTGAACTAGAGGTGCAGTTAAAAGGAAGAAAAACGTATGTGAGAAATGCAATATAATGAATTAAATATAATATAATATTTCATTTCAGCATTGTGTGCACTTTGAGAAAAATATTATATGTATTATGTCCAGGGATGAGTCTGAGGGAGTAGTAGACACAACCCTAAAATTCCCCACCACCCCATTTACTCCCCTAGCTTTCCGTCCTTGCTGCTCTAATACAATGGTTCCTCGGGTTACAAACACCTCGGGTTACAAACACTTCAGGTTACAGGCTCCACTAACCTGGAAGTAGTACCTCAGGCTAAGAACTTTACCTCAGGATGAGAACTGAAATTGCGTGCCGGCAGCAGGAGGCCCCATTAGCTAAAGTGGTAGCTCAGGTTAAGAACGGACCTCCGGAACGAATTAAGTTCGTAAACAGAAGTACCACTGTATTGGCATTTCTGCCCCCAAACTATTTCTAGTTCTTTTCCTTAAAACACATGAGTTGGACTACATTGTGCACTTTTTCCATTGCTGCTCCTAGCAGAGCACTGTTTGTAGTTCCTCATAGCTGCACAAGCCATTCAAAGCTACTCCACAGTCCACAAATGTAATGTTTCATATCTGTGCTGAGAAACTTCATTACAGCATGAGAAATGGTAACCTCATACAGTATATTGTTTCACTACCTTCATAATACTGGCCTATTAATGGATGTGAAACCTCAAGAGAGCCCCTTTCCTTTGCAATAACTAATAGGCTTTCTGGGTCATTAAATGCATTGTTCTAATCCATTTCCCTCACAAGCAAAACCCTCCAAGAATTATTAGAGTTTGCATTCAGCTCTCTTTAAGCACAGATGCGGGCTACCATGCTAAAGGAGGAAGAGCAACGATTCTCATTAGGGTGTGTTGACTATATTTTAACCAGATATTTTATAATTAAAATTAATTAATTTTATAATTAATATTTATATTTTATATATCTATATAAAATCTATATTTTATATATCTGATGAAGTGTGCATGCACACGAAAGCTCATACCAAAATAAAAACTTAGTTGGTCTTTAAGGTGCTACTGAAGGAATTTTTTTATTATATTTTAACCAATTAGGGCTAAATAAGGATGGGTGGACTTCCTTGCATTTTCCTGGAACTAATCCAGAAATGCATCGGTTTGTTTTTGAGGTCCAATTCCTCACCCCACTAAAGTTTTGGAGTATTGAAGACCCCAAAGTATCCCATCTACCCCCTTCCTTTGCTCAGTTGCAAGTGAGACTTAGGAATGGCAGCAGCTGTCGCTGTGGAGAACAGGAAGACACCTGTCCCCCTTCATTCTTCCTCTCTCTTCATTCTTCCTCTCTCTTCATCATCCTGACACATCAAGCCTTCGGGATATGGAATCTTTCCAAGCACAACTACAGTTGCATTAGACTTTGCGGAGAATCACACACTTGGCCTCTACCATGCATAGAAAGAATATGTGAGGGGGCCACCAACGCATGTAAGGTTAGCCCCACTGCAACTGATAGCATGCCTTTTAGCCATGGTCCTGTCACCCATAAATTTGGCAGCCATGCCCCTACTGACAGCACGTTTGGAGTGCATTGGAAGAGACTTCACTGAATAACTTGGTCATGGTGCCCTGCACCAGCTGCATCTTCTGGACCACTCCCAAGTGAAGCTCTACAGCAGGCATCCCCAAACTGCGGCCCTCCAGATGTTTTGGCCTACAACTCCCATGATCCCTAGCTAACAGGACCAGTGGTCAGGGAAGATGGGAATTGTAGTCCAAAACATCTGGAGGGCCAAAGTTTGGGGATGCCTGCTCTACAGAGTGCATTGCAGTTGTCCATTTGTGAATCACAGTTGCATTGCACACCATTTTAGGTCCCCAATTAGGATAAAGGGAAGCATTACAAAAATCACATAAATAAGGATGGGGAAAGTGCACATTCATATAATTTAATATGTTTTAGGTAATATTTCAAAACCCACACCACCTCACAAAATCGCTGTTTTCAGCGTGAAACACCCCCCCCCCAAACCTGTTCAATAGTTGTGGTGCAGCTTTAATTTAAGCATCTGCAAGGTCTCGTATGCACCTTCACGCTTTGCCCTGAGATAGTCTGGAATTTCTCAAAAGGCCTTCTCTTGGTTTTTCCCCTTTGGAAGCTGAACTTGCCTATCAGATGAATTATAATGAAAGTCTGAAGGTCTTCCTCCCCCCCCCCATCACAGTTGAACGTAATTGCCTTAAAACTTCATTGTCATGCAAGTTGTTTGTGGTTCTGGGGGCCTAATTTATAAATAATCACCATTGTACCCATTTTACCCAGAACTATTAGCTCTTCTATTTCCTTCCTTCTCTTCGTTTAATTACAGGTAAGGGCTGCCGGTGTGTGCGATGCTAGCAATAGCTATTCTTATCACAACATGCAGACACATCACTTTTTGTCAGCAAGAATGAGGAAAATAAATAGCCCGCATAATTTATGTAGCATGCTTGATGATTTCAGAATTCATTTAGCAGTATTCAGTGAATTTAGTGAAACCAAACATGCTTTTGCTCATGGGATAGGAAATTAGGGATGTGTAGTCTCTCTGGTCCAGAGAAATGTGGCTAGTTTTATTGGAACTCTCTAGACGTTCCTCAGACTACTTCAGGTGTTTTCCCTCAGAAGCCTCCAAATACATTTTTTTTAAAGAATATTCTGGCTTCTGGGGGCAAACTCCTAAACTTTGGGATTCAGGAACCCACCACATACATACAATAGGATTCCTTCCTAAAACACCAGAGAACTGCCACTAGAAAATGTAGACAATATTGGGATAGATGGACCAATATACTCAGTATAAGGCTACTTCCTACATTCCTAGACTTATCAGAAATTATTCTGCTTTGTATGTGTTTTATGAATGCAATTATATTGTTAATTCTATGGGGTTCACAATCACAATACCGTTTTTTCTTAATGAGGGCCATATTTATTTTTCCCAAAGAAAATTTAAAAAATAAATAAAGATTTTTTTAAAATAAATGTTGCAACTCTGGAAAAGGTTGATGCATACAGAGAATTCATTAGCGTTGAATTACACCTCAGTTTTACTTTATAAATTATTAATAATATTACTGCTATTATTTTCAAAGTTTATTGCAAAAAAAATCTGTTTATTCATTCATGCTGTCCTTAGACTGCTAGTTCAATATCACGCTTCCAAATATCCAAAATTTCCATTATTGGCCAGAAACTGAAATCAAGCGGGTAACACGCACACATTATTTCTTCTGCCATATTTTATATTGCTTCATGTATTCTTTCACAGAAATGTTGAAGATGTTTCAGGGTGCGTTCCACAGAAAGTTTTTAATACTAGCTTCTCTTTCCTCCCATAAGTAACAATAAACAGGATTGTGTTGCCATTACTGATGAAATATGCACCTGGTTCAGTTTCACTGTGCATTTGTTTATGCTTTTCAGACTGTATTTTGATGCAAAGGCCCTCTTTCATTACAGAATCTTCTTCTTTTTTTGTTCATGGAAGAATGTTAACTGATTGCTGTTTTTTTCCTCATAAGCCGAAGAAGTTCTCTCCTGTTGCTTCTATTCCTTGAGAGCTGGGCTCTCGTCCCTTTTGATTGGTGTTTATATCTTTTCTCTCTCTCTCTCTCTCTTGCTCCAGAATTTACATTTTGGATAACTTCCTTCTCTGAGGCCTATAAATGATTGGGTCAAGACAACCTCGAGGCAGGGATTAGTTTAAAAAGAAAAGATATGAAAAGCATTTGGTGAATGAATCATTAACTTCTGACATGTCCCCCCTGTCATTGTTTAAGTTGATGGTAAAAACAGCATTGTGGGAGACTCTAATACTTCAAGATGTGGAACAATCGCATCCGACACACACAATCAGATGGTTTTTGAAAATCAATAAAAAGGTTAGGTACATCTCTGTATTTGTGCTCAATAAATTTCTCAAAGTTGTCATAGCATACGTATCTGGTTTTCTACTGATAATACAGGCTGGTGGGTGAAATGGCTTTTTGATCTAATCCAACAGGTTTCTTCTTATATTATGTTCCTCTGTTTCCTAATTTTAATTTAGATGTGCACTAAGTTTGCCCAATTTGTTTTCCAAAGCTGCAGGATTCAGTGCTTCAGTATTACCTCTCTGGAGGTTAACTCTCATCTAGTCCAATCCTATGCAATGCAGGAATCTCAACTAGTGCATTCATGGCAGGTAGCCATCCAACCTCTCCTTAAAAACCTTAAAGCAGGCATGTCCAACAGGTAGATCGTGATCACTGGACGTCTGTGGTAGATCACTGGCTCCCCCCAAAGAAGCTCAGCAACTTTGGCTCCCCTAAAAAAAGCTCTACATCTTTGCCCTGAAGCCCCCCAAACAGGGCTTTCCTTCCTTAAAAAAAAGCTTAACAGCATCAACCTGACCCCCCCCCAAAAGGGGGTAGATCACTGCCAGTTTTTAACTCTGTGAGTAGATCGCAGTCTCTTGGAAGTTGGCCACTACTTTCCAGGGAAGTTACTTCTGCTCTTAAACAGTTCTTACCATCAGAAAGCTCTTCCTGCTGTTTAGTCAGATTCTCCTTTCTCCTAAATTGAAGCCATTGGATTGGGTCCTACTATCTGAAGCAACATAAAACAAGCTTGTTCCATCTTCCATGTGACAGCCCTACAATTCTTTACCCACCTACCTGGGAATAAGTATCATTGAACTCAATGGGCCTTAGCTCTGAGCCAACAAGTACTGGATGGGACCCAGAAGTTAGCCTCATTTTTTTTCGGTGGAACTACTCCCAAGTAAGCATGGTACAGGATTGCAGCCCCAGTTAACCATAAATTGGTTGCAAGACAATAAGAAGCAAAGCCACAGAAAGAGGGAGAGAATCTAATTTCTGGAAACAGTAAAAGTTTAGCACTAAGCCTAATTATACATCTGAAGGCGTTAAATCAGAGAGAGCTACAGACAGATGTCTCTGAATCAGTCATTAAAATTGGCCACTCATTACAGCTTAGTGTTGTTTTTTCAGCAAGTGTACATTTGCATTTAGAATACTGAATGATGGTACCAATTTAAAGCCTCCCATTTGATGGATAATGAAAAGGGCCTTTCAGGAATCTGAATGTAAGCTATTGATGAATGTGCGTGAAGTCATTATATGCCTGGTCGCAGCTCACTTCTGATTCCAACTAAATTTTATTTTCTCCTTTGCAGTGAGCCTGCCCAACCACTCTACAATAGAATAATTATAGAGACCGGGCTATGTTTATCCATATTCCTCTGTTATAAGCACTGTGTCTTTTTCACCAGCTGAGTCCTGAGGTGGACATTTCCACTTAAAGCTCCCTGGATGGTTTGTTTTTTTTAAAAAAAAATCTAATTGAAAATTACAGAAGGGCTGTAGCTCAGTGGTTTAACATTTTCCTGTCTCCTGTTAATTGAGGAGGTACATGAATTAGCTATACAGTGGTACCTCGGTTTATGAACACAATTGGTTCCGGAAGTCTGTTCATAAACTGAAGCGTTCATAAACTGAAGCGAACTTTCCCATTGAAAGTAATGGAAAGTGGATTAATCCGTTCCAGACGGGTCCGCGGAGTACTTAAACTGAAGCGTTCATAAACTGAAGCAGACTTTCCCATTGAAAGTAATGGAAAGTGGATTAATCCGTTCCAGACGGGTCCGCGGAGTACTTAAACTGAAATGTTCATAAACTGAAGCATGGGTGTAATTGGTTCCGGAAGTCTGTTCATAAACTGAAGCGTTCATAAACTGAAGCGAACTTTCCCATGGAAAGTAATGGAAAATGAATTAATCCGTTCCAGATGGGTCCGCGGCGTTCATAAACCGAAAATTCATAAACCGAGGTGTTCATAAACCGAGGTTCCACTGTACTACTGAAATCAACAGAGCTTACAAGTGCTGAGGTTCATACCCATTGTAGAGAACCCTTTGCATAAAGGATCCCACTTAACTGAATGCACTATAAGGAACAAGCTATGCATGCCAAGTCTTATCTTTGGTCATGTATACATGCATGGGCTGTGGGTTGAACAAGATGTTGTCACAAGAACTACTAGAAGACCAATGTGAGCAACAGAAAAGCATAGGCCATTGAAGGGGAGGAGAACGAGAGAGGGAGAGGGAGAGGGAGAGGGAGAGGGAGCACGCGCGCGCGAGAGAGAGTGTTCTGACACACCCACATAGATCTCATCCACCCCACTGCAATGTGCCTTGATAGCAACAGTTTGAAGTAGAATTATTTTCCCATTTCAGATTATCCCAGGACAGAGGAAATCCAAACTTGGTACTGAAAAGGAACAAGATGAAGGTTGGTTAAGTGGGGTTGCCATGGGGACAATAGCTCAAAATTTCATGGACAAGGAGCTTCTATCACACACGAAAAGCTGGTGTGGTCAAGACCTTAAATTTAGGGTTGGAACTTTTGATCCATGGGTCTTTTATACATACCACTGTATCTTTGTATGTGTAAGAGAGAATGGGGAAAACATGTTCAATGTTATGTGAGTAGTAGAGCTGAGGTGACTTCTGCCATTCATTGCCTCATTGGCAAGTCATGGTGGCACCAGGGTTGGAGCAGTGTGGATACACCAGACGAAGCATTGGCCCAGACGAAGTCTGGGGGCCCAAGTCGGCACCTGTGCCCATTACCGTCAAGGTAAGTGTCAGCAATGGCAATGCCTGGAAGCAAAGTGTGTAGCATTGCTCTTGGGGTGCTAGTGCCTCATATATGGTTGCAGGGCTTTTTGCGCCCTAGGCAAAATCACCTCCTGGCGCCCCTGCGTCCCCTCCATAGGCGGGAGGAGCGCAAGCCAAAAGGAGAGCTCAGCGCCCTCCCGCCTATGGAGGGCATGCTGTGAGCTGTTCAGCGGCGGCGGCAGCAGCAGCACCCATAGCTGAAGGCTTCAGCTACAGGCGCTGCCGCTCGCTCGTTGCAGCCACTGAGCTCACAGTGTCCCCTCCATAGGCGAGAGGGCGCTGAGCTCTCCTTTTGGCTCGCGTTCCATAGGACCTCCATCGGCGGGAGGAGTGCGAGTGCGCGCTGTGGGAGGGCGGCGGTGGCGCGGGTTTTTTGCGCCCCCTCCATTTATGCGGTCTAGGCAACTGCCTAGTTCGCCTAAATGGACCCACCGGTCCTGTATGGTTGGTGGGTGCAACCTGGTGGAATGGGGTAGAGCCTGTGGGGAAACAATGCCATGTGAATAAGGGACAGAGGCTGTCTCTGCTTAGCAAATGTTTTTGACCAGGCTTTCTCAACCTCAACCCCCCCCCCAGATGTTTTTGGCCTACAACTCCCATGATCCCTAGCTAGCAGGACCAGTGGTCAGGGATGATGAGAATTGTAGTCTCAAAACATCTGGAGGGCCGAGGTTGAGGAAGCCTGTTCTTGACAGGTGTTCTTAAGCAATGTAGACATCCCTTTGGCCCCTTAGTTGTTCCAACTCACCCAGAAGTTTTAATCCCTCCCTAGTAAAGTATGAGGAGGCCCAGACTTCATGGAACTTCTGTTCCTAATCATAGGGAAACATATTACTTTGTTTCTTAATCCTGTTTGATAAAGATCTGAATCTTCAATAGTAATCTCAGGAGAATCTTCTGTCTTGGCAAGTCTTTGGCGTGCCAAAAGCATAGCCTATTATTGCTCACTCAAGTTTGCTCCACTTTGTCAATTGATCTATATTATCGTCTGCTTCTTCGTTACTGTTTCTCTCATTTGATATTTTTAGTGTTCTGTTATTCATTTATTGCTTTACATTTGATTTTTCGTTTTGAGGTTTAATATTTGTAAGCTGATTTGAGCAGCTTTTAGCTGGGAAAAGGAGTTAAAACACACCCAACCAACACAAGTAAACAACCCATCCATCTTAATTATTTCAAATATGAAATTAGAATGTTTACAAGGTTTGTCAGCTAACAACTCAATCTCTGCCCAGAAGTGTGTGCAAGTTTAGACGAGGAACTGAGAAGGACAATGGAAACAAACATCATTACTATTATATAACAACAACAACAAATTACAGTTCATATATGTTTCCAAGCAAGTAAGAATAAAGTAAAAAGGGGTTCTAAGACATTTTTCTTTTAAAAAAAACTAAACTAATTTCTTAACCAATACAAATAAAAACTCAAGGCAAAGACCATTTCCCCCTCAAACTCTTCAACTAAAATGCATGCAGAAGCTGTAAAGTGTCAAGAAACTTTTAATTTTTCCTGCCCAAAATAGCTTTAGACTTTGGCCTAGCTAATATTGCAATATATCAAATACTAATAAACTAAAGGAGCTACAACTTGCTGTGCTATGCGAGTCCATTAAATTACAATACTACATAACCGTGGCATTGTAATACAATATAGAGTGGCAAAATACCATTATAAAGTACAATATTAAGTTGCAAACTTCATTATGAGACCATGTTGACAAAATAAAAATAAAATCAATATGCCTATTTAACTCCTGAAAAGCTACACCAAGAAATTGTGGGGGGGGGGGCACACCGCCCAACGACAACCCAACCCCAAATAAAATCCAAACAATTTTGCTGCAGCCTTTTAAAATCTGTGAAGCAGAGCATGCTTTTGTGGATTTAAACTTCATTAAGAACATAATAAAAGCTCTAATCAAAAATCTGAAGACAGAGTAGTAATGGGCGAGCCTCCCCCGTGTCAATTCAGAATGTACCTACATCAAACATGTTAATTTGGGTTCTGTTGATTGGGCCAAATTTACCCTCGTGTTGTGTTAAAATGCTGTTGCACTGCCAGTGTTATCATTAGGAGCACAACAATGGCTTCCACTGGTCCCCAGTGGCCCACTGAGGAAGAGTAGGGAGGAGGCGGTAACTCTCATGGTTTTTATTACCAATGCTTCACAGCAACTGACTGAGGCAGAAGTATTAAGGAGTGGTGAGTAGTCCTAAACTCACTGCCAATTCCATCTCAATTCACCAGGGACAGTTGAGAAATGGAAGATGTTAGTGGATCAATGACACTGAATTTTTAGTGTGTCTCCACAATGTCAATTTTATGGGAAAAACCTTGGTTCTCAAATGCCTTGGTATTCAAACAACTTGGAACTCAAACACTGCAAACCCAGAAGTAAGTGTTTCGTTTCCGAACGTTTTTCGGAAGCCGAACATGCTCCCTTTTGAGTGTTCGCTTCCCATTTGAGTGCCACACTTCTGTTTTGAGTGTTACGCTGAGGTCTGCCTGTTTTTGCTATTCATTTTGCATTTTTGTTCTTGAGGCTCTTTTTGTTTTTGTTTTTGTTTTGTGACTGTGTGGAACCCAGTTCAGCTACTGATTGATTGATTGTGTGACTGCAGTACATTGTTTATTGCTTTCATTTTATGGAACAATGGTCTCATTAGATAGTAAAATTCATGTTAAATTGCTGTTTGGGGCATTGTTTTTAAAAGTCTGGAATGGATTGATCCATTTTGCCTTACTTTCTATGAGTAAGCACGCCTTGGTTTTTGGAATGCTTTGGTTTTGAAACGGACTTCCGGAACTGATTAAGTTTGAGAACCAAGGTACCACTGGACTGGGAATTTAGGTTTGTCCAATTCAAGTGTCTCCAAGTGCTCTATCACCCTAGCTCAACAAACCTACTCTTTTTCAAATAAATAGATAATAAATAAAGTAGCTTTTATGATTTGAAAAGTGACAGATGAAAAGTGTGGGATGAATTAATGATTAATGGGAAGATGTGTAAACACTTTGGCAAGCAAATCAGGATGAGTGCTCATTATCAATGTCAGCTATCCATCACCACATACCTTGAGGTAGCTTTGTCGTCTCTATGGATTTGAAAGGGATCACAATGGACAGGAAAGGTCAGTTGCCAGAAGAAGAAGAAGAAGAAGAAGAAGAAGAAGAAGAAGAAGAAGAAGAAGAAGAAGAAGAAGAAGAAGAAGAAGAAGAAGAAGAAGAGTTTGGATTTTATATCCCGCTTTATCACTACCCGAAGGAGTCTCAAAGCGGCTAACAATTTCCTTTCCCCCTCCTCCCCCACAACAGACACCCTGTGAGGTGGGTGGGTGGGGCTGAGAGACTTCAGAGAAGTGTGACTAGCCCAAGGTCACCCAGCAGCTGCATGTGGAGGAGCAGAGACACGAACCCGGTTCCCCAGATTAGGAGTCTACCGCTCTTAACCACTACACCACACTGGCTCTCACACTGCCTGAGGATGTACATCTTGGTTGCAATTTTTTAGGGACAAACTGATTGGCGAGAGGTTAACTGGAAAGGTAGTGTCTTATCTCAAATAATCCTAGTTTATCTGCCTAGTGAGAGCTGGACCATAAAGAAGGCTGATCGCCAAAGAATTGATGCTTTTGAATTGTGGTGCTGGAGGAGACTCTTGAGAGTCCCATGGACTGCAAGAAGATCAAACCTATCCATTCTCAAGGAAATCAGCCCTGAGTGCTCCCTGGAAGGACAGATCGTGAAGCTGAGGCCCCAATACTTTGGCCACCTCATGAGAAGAGAAGAATCCTTGGAAAATACCTTGATGTTGGGAAAGATTGAGGGCACTAGGAGAAGGGGACGTCAGAGGACAAGATGGTTGGACAGTGTTCTCGAAGCTACGAACATGAGTTTGACCAAACTGCGGGAGGCAGTGGAAGACAGGAGTGCCTGGCGTGCTATGGTCCATGGGGTCACGAAGAGTCGGACATGACTAAACGACTAAACAACAACAACATCTGCCTGGGGAGAAGAATGAGGGGAACTAACTTACAATTTTGTTCTACATAGCTGTGGGGAGGGATTAGTTTTGTCAGTAGTATATGGTTATGGTTATAATTAAAATTAATATCTAGCTTCAAGGACACCGGTTTTGAAAAGGGCCCATTTATTTACTGCTACCTCTGAGAAAAATGAGAGGAAGTAATTTTGATGTATTAACTGTGGAGTAGGCCTGACTTTTCCTGTGATTATGGAGTAGCCAATAAAGGCTGGGGAGTGCCTGAACATGTCCGGAAAAGGGCTGCTGTGCCATCTCATGCTGAATGTAATTTACTTGTTTGGGAGGAGGTAATGAGTTCAAGGTTGGACTGCATAATGCATTAAGACAGAGGAGTTGATGGAAGCACAAACTCCTCAGACTGGGGTCTGCAGCACATATTAAAAAATTCAGTAGGACTTCCAATTGTTATGCAGTAAGTCAAAGAAAACACTCATGTCGTTGACATCATCTACGCCGTTGGAGAAAATGTGGAATTTCAAAATGAAGCTGCATGCACTTGGCAGGTAATAGCATGTAGCAGAAATTCCTGGCTGGTCATAAATTGCTAAAGCACAGGACTGCAAAATTTGTAGTGAGGCAATGCAAGATGGGCTGGAGGGCTCTTTGCATCTTGGAGGGGCACAAGTTGCCATTCGCCTACCATGTTGCAGAACAAAACTGGTCTCATTTAAAGATGGCTCAAGATCTCCACTTGCCAAATTGAATTATTATTATTATTATTATTATTATTATTATTATTATTATTATTATTATTGCCCCACCTATCTGGCTGAGTTTCCCCAGCTACTCTGGGCAGCTAGCAGCAGAATAGTAAAAACACGATAAAGCATCAAACATTGATGAAAAAGTAACATGTTACATTTTTTCATTATCTACGAACCACTGAGCCTCTTGGGCTTGCCAATCAGAAGGTCGGCGGTTCGAATCCCCGCGATGGGGTGAGCTCCCGTTGCTCGGTCCCAGCTCCTGCCAACAAGGTAAATGTTAGGTTTCAGGGACTACTGCTAATTCAGGAGATGGGTAGATAGCTAAATTAATAGCTAGCTGGATTGGTAGGTGTGGCGTTCACACAGAGCCCCCGGTTGTTCCACGGACTATTGACCCTGTGCCACCACGTCTGTTCTCTTCCACTGCCACCAACCAGGTTTCCCCGGTAATATATTCACACTCAGTCAGGTTGTAATGTATTAACAAAGATTCCAGTTTATTGTGAACGCAAACAAGTTTTAAATACTTTGAAACACTGCAATCCGATTCACTCTCTCTGTCTCCCCTCTGTCTCTAACTCACTCTGACTCCTATGCCTCCCACCCACAAGAAACCAACCAAACTAACTTTCTCTCTATTTCCAACTGTCTTCCTAACTGTCTAAACTGCTGGCTAAGCTCTGCATCTGGGCTTTCCTATTGGTCTACCCATTAACCCTTTCTCTCCCCCTGTACAGACATTTCCAAAAGAATGGGCAAATGCCACAGGAGGTGGTAGATTATAGATAGTTAGAGAGATGAAAAACAAGTGAATGACAAGATGTAAATTAGATTTACACAACAAATAACTAATAAGTTGTCTATTACAGGCTCCATGTGAAACATAACCAAACACAGAAAAGACCTTTTCTGGTGTAACAGGAAACAACTGGTATAAGACTGGGAAATAGCCCTTTTAGTGTGTCCAACAAATAAGTTAAGGTTGTCACGTGGACAAATCAATGAGGGTGGCTTTGCCCCAGTGTGGTTTGATTTTATTACATATTCCAGAGAGTGTATGATCCCCCCCCAGCCTTTAGTACAATTTGGTTGGTCTGAACAAATGCTTCAACATTTACCCCTGCCTTCACATTAATATTCGTTAGTGCCTCATTTTGTATTACCCGTAACATGAAAAGAAAATGAACACTTCTGCAGTACAACCATATGGGCATTTGATACTTAGCTGCAGTATCTGAGATATTATATTAGAATCCAATCAAAAAAGTTGAGAGTATTTGGTTGTACAATATTGTCAGTTAACAGTTAATTTCACATTCATTACTATGGTTTTATTAGGAATATGTATACTTACCAATGATATGGAATCGTAAGTCTGAAACGCTATTATAAACACAGTACAAAGGTTTTGCCATGCAGGAAAGATATATGCCTTTTATGATATATAAAATAGATTTTTTCTGGGGGGACAGAGGGGGATGCATACCCCTAAACATTTTGTGAATCTTAGTAGTTTTGTCCATTTACTGTATTTATTTTTCACAATTTGAATGATAAAATGGTGATTTCCTTGAGTCAAAATGAAAGTACCCCTAAACATTTTTTAGGGGAGGGGGGGAAGCACGGCTTATATGCACTATTTGTTATACCTTTATTTATTTTGTAAAACCCAATTAAAAGGTTATAATCAGTGTCTTGTTGTTTTGTTTTGTTTTGTTTTGTTGTTTTGTAGAAGAAAAGGTGCCGGAACTCACCATGAGGTTGTTACAGTGCCACATTTTAAACATTTTTTGGGGGAGGTGCCCAGGCAGATACTGGGGAGCAAGGTGTGATCAGCAGGGTAACAAGCCAATCGGGCGTCTTGGGAGGCGTGCGTGCCATGCACCCAGGGGCGGGGCCATCCGCCCACGGGGCAAGGCCAGCTGGGGCAGGACGCTTCGTGCTCCAAAGAGTCTGCCTGCCTCCACCCACTCAGCCACTCTAAAGCTGAGGGAGAGGTGGCAGGCGGACCATTTGGGGCAGTGTGGAGCCTGCGGGTGCCCAAGCCACCATGTCACTCCCAGGAGATACGCATGGCTTGGGCGTGCTGCAGGCCCCGCAGTGAGTGTCGCCTGGCATTTTGTCACCCCCCTCAGTGATGACACCCGGGGCGGGCTGCCCCCACCACAAACCCCTTTCCTCCGCCCCTGGGTGTGGTGACAAGGTGCCAAAGAAAAGCCTGTCATGTTCTACGCTGCCCTGCAGCCCTCGGAAAGATGCTTCTCCAGTGACAAAATAAGATTCATTTGCTAATATGATTATGTGAAATCAGGGTGCCATCTGCTCCTTTGCCTCAAGCCAACCCGACAATCCACATGGACTAGAGGCCCAGGACTTCGGCTGACACTCTCACCATTGTAATGATTTAACAGCCGTTTTGCTAGTACGGCAATAATTTATAACAAGATAAGATATCTCAGAGAGATACCAATGGGAAGGGAAACGCAAACATGGAGTAGGTCTCAGTTTGCATTGCTGCAGGGAGGCTGTGGTTCAAGTTCTCCATTGATTGCAGCCATTACAGCAAAGCTCAGCATTAGACATCATAGCAGGCATGACAGTTTGATGGATTGCACTAATATATCAACCAATGTAGCTTTTCGAAGATGCGCTGCACAAAGCTTTTCTCAAAGTGTCATATCTGTGATGAAGGTGTTTTGATTGTGGCAATGCCCTGCCATTACAGCTACTGTGCTACTCATTCCTCTGCATTTTAACTCAAAAGTAAGTTAGATATGCCAGTATTACAGAAAACGAGTGATACCTCCCTGCCCATCAGCATTTGGCTCAATCTGGTTGCTCTAAATTTAAATTTAAGCACAAATGGTGCTTAAATTGGTGACTCGCAGCTGTCCATGGAGGCGCAGGTCAATTCTGTGTCCAAGGCAGCTGTCTACCAGCTCCATCTGGTACGCAGGCTGAGACCCTACCTGCCTGCAGACTGTCTCGCCAGAGTGGTGCATGCTCTAGTTATCGCCCGTTTGGATACTGCAATGTGCTCTTCATGGGGCTACATTTGAAGGTGACCTGGAAATTACAATTAATCCAGAATGCGGCAGCTATACTGGGGACTGGGAGTGGCCACCAAGACTATATAACCCCGGTCCTGAACGACCTACATTGACTCCCAGTACATTTCCAAGCACAATTCAGAGTGCTGGTGCTGACCTTTAAAGCCCTAAATGGCCTCGGTCCAGTATACCCCCACCGTTATGCCCGGACACTGAGGTTCAGCGCCGAGGGCCTTCTGGCAGTTCCCTCACTGTGAGAAGCAAAGTTACAGGGAACCAGGCAAATGGCCTTCTCGGTAGTGGCACCCACCCTGTGGAATGCCCTCCCACCAGATGTCAAAGAAATAAACAACTATCTGACTTTTAGGAGACATCTGAAGGCAGCGCTGTTTAGGGAAGCTTTTAATATTTGATGAATTATTGTATTTTAATATTTTGCTGGAAGCCGCCCAGAGTGGCTGGTGAAACCCAGCCAGATGAGCGGGGTATAAATAAATAAATTGTTGTTGTTGTTGTTGTTGTTGTTGTTGTTATTCACTTTGAACCACACTCTCATGTTCATCAACGTATCAATACATTATGTTGCTTCATTGGTAACATAACAGGGAAAAGGACTATTTATTGCTCATGCTTAATCTAAGCACAACCACAAGAGCTCCTTATTGGGCTTTCAGCTATGCAATATTGAATGTTAATTCTGTTCTCTCTTGTTTTCCCTTTGTTTTTGTTTTCCCTTTTAAACCAATTCACAAACCAAGAACCTATACATTGACCATTACTAATGCACCCTACATTGCAGATATTACTCCATTTTTGTGATATGCAAATGACTTGAGAAGATTTGGTTTATTTATTTTGTGCCATTTTGCATTCATGTGATCTTTGTTTATCTTCATCTGCCCCCTCCCTGGAAGCCTATTGGGGTGGCAGTCTCCCCCACACCTGACCAGTCCCTCCCTGACATTGCGCTACACTCAGCACAATGCAATCACATGATTGTTGAATAAATGGCAACTTTGATGTGTCCATGCTGGAGTAAGCATACATATCCCAGAACTCCCAGTGCCTCTTCTTGATGTGGAAAGTTAAAAGTGGGCTGGCTTCTTCCCAGTATCACCACACAGTTGTGGCCACAATTTCTGCCCGGCAGATCACCTTTTTAGTAGGCATTGCTTTTGTCTCCCGTGGAAGAAGCCATGCTTAGGAAGCCTTTTTTCTTATCTTTCCTAAAAAGAGAGAAGCAGAGAGAGGTGGGGAGGGGGGACCTGGCAAAGTCATCACTCCTGCACTGCTCCATAGAAAGCAACATCTTACCCTTGTTTTCAAATAACCTCTCAAAAAATAATCTTCCTAAACATCAAATTAGCAACCTAATTTGATTTTGCAATTGCTGTTAATATTAGAGCATGTCTTAATTTGCTGTTAAAGATACATACAGAGATTTAGCCGCCTCCCCCCACCCAAGAGTAACAGTTCAATGGCATTTGATAGGGAACTGTATGCTATGAATAATCTTCAGGCTTGATTGCTTGTACTCTGATGAATGACAAACATAATTTTTCCTGGGCTCCTAGAATATATTTAAATGGTTTCATTTTGTATTTCTGAATTGACAATTTGATAGTGTTCAGTGCAGTGTGCTTCAAATGTTACACATTTCATATGTATGCTCGTAGATTATAATCAACCTAGGTTTGTCTGGGCTGCTGGGAATTATTTGATTTTTTGTTTGGTATAATGTAACAGTTTAATGACATTTGTTTCGGCATGCTTCAAATATTAAACAATTAGATGTATACCAACGGTTGAAGGGTTTCGCCTAATTTTTGTGTGGCTGGTGGGATTTATTCTAGTGGAGGGTTTTGCTTTGTTTGCTTGTTTGTTAGCATATAATTATTAAAAGGACTGTTGACACACAGCTACTAAAATAAATAGAGACAGGTGGAATTTGCGTCAGCACCTGAAATTCATAAATGCAAAATGTTTGGGAAGAGGATAAACCGATTTTGAATAATGCAGTATATGGATCTTATAGGATCTCTCTGGAAGGCTCACTGTCACCTGCACTGGGCCTCTTATAATGGTTTCTGTGGTTTTGTAAATGTAATTAAATAAAACGAGCATCCTTTAAATTGATTTATGATGGCTGTCCCCACAAATCTGTGCATGTCTGTGGCATGAGAGTGGAAAGGACAGCCCAGTTTCTGTCTTGCAAACCAGAGCCAGTCGGAATGTTCTGGATGTCGCTGTGCATCATGGGAAGTGTAACTCCCATATTCAAATACAGCCCCAGGTCCTAAACAAAGTTTAATCCAGACAACATTAAAGCAATTAATTATTGCTCATGAGTATTGCTGAAAGGGGCAGCTTCTTTTTCTGCTTGTATCTTGCTTACGGTGTAAACTGTTCCAAATCTTCAGCAGGTTCCCTAGTTGGGTCTTCTCCATGCAGGATAATATGAAAAACCTGCTGTTGTTGTTGTTGTTGTTTGTTTGTTTGTTTGTTTGTTTTTGTTCTTGGCCTATAGCAAGACCTGTAGAATAAATCTTCTGTGGCTTGGGTTACAATGCCCCTTTCTGCTTCAAGGAGTAATTACAGCTCATTTTTTAAAAAAATACATTCCACCCCAGTCCTGGTTCTTTGAACCACTGAGGGATGATAAAGAATACAGTGGTACTTCTACTTACGAATTTAATGCGTTCCGAACACACATTCATAAGTAGAAAAAAATTGTAAGTCGAATCCCATAGGAATGCATTGGGAGAAAAAATTCGTAAGTCGAAGCAACCCTATCTAAAAATTCGTAAGTAGAAAAAAGTCCTATCTAAACCACATCCAAGGTGGCGGATGGAGCTCCATTCATAAGTAGAAACATTTGTAAGTCGAGTCATTATTTTTAGGGGGGGGGGAGCACTAATTTTACAGCCTCCGTGGAGAGCTAATACTCACCTCTCATATTCTGTGTCACATAACTCTAGCCACGCAAACTCTGCTGGTTCCAGTCCCTGCCCCCCCCCCCACAATTCACAGACCGCTTGTTTGAGATGCCACTCCTGAAGGTGAATTATCTACTCCGAAAGAAATATCAGCCATCACTTTAGACAAAACCTTAGTGATAGACTCATCCAGAGTAATCAAGAACGGGCAAATTCATATCACCACGACAATGCATTGTTCACCCCCCACCTCAAGTGAAATATCTCCACAGCAACTTCAACAGCCATAGGTGGACATATCCACGGATACCTGTCTGTTTCATTAGCGCCCTGTCCTGCTTATATAAATGACTCTCAGCGGAAAGTGGGGAAATAAATAAATAAAGGGCATTAATCAAAGACTCCATTACATTCAAATGTATGCTACCACAGTGTGCTGCAATTTCTTATTTGTGGGAAAATCAATCCCCCCCCTTTTTTTGCTAAAAAGCATCCACTAAACGGCATTATGGTTCAGCACCCACCACCTTCATTAATTTTTGCTTGCTATTAGAAGCAAACAAACTTGGCAAAGGTTCGATTCACTTCAAAGGTTTGGTTAAAAAAAACCCTGCCTTTGCCATCTAGCCATTCCCGTTCGTGTATATAAGGCTTTTTCTCAGTCTATTAAAGATCTAATCACAGAAGTCCCCACAAAAGAGAACTCTCATATTAATGTACAGCTGTGCTGCTGCTACACTAACTTACCCTGCTTGCTTAAAAGAAAAAGAAAAAGTAGATTGGCCCTATGGGACTACACAAGCCATATGGCGCATGAGGAAATTGCTCTATGAGTTTGTACTTGATATACTTCAGTGCCAAAGGAAAGGAATGGCAAGCCATTCACACAATCCATCTCACTTATTCAGTCCCATATGCATATTTCAAATAATCAGGGTGGAAAGGGACCAATGGCTCACTCATAATGGCTCACAAGTATATGCACCCAAAGATGAGCAAGCTTTAGGTGATTCTGAGTGAGTGACGCATCCTGCTTTAGATTTCTTTTCTCATATGGCTGTCCATGTCTTCATTTGTGGAGGCAAGGACATCAGCAGTAAGATCTAGAATCCTGTAACAGGTTCACTTCAGCAATATTTTGTAATAATAATAATAATAATAATAAATAATAATTAATAATAATTAATAATAATAATAATAATAATAATAATAATATATTATTTATACCCCACCCATCTGGCCGGGTTCCCCCAGCCACTCTGGGCAGCTTCCAACAAAATATTAAAATACAGAAATCCATCAAACATTAACAGCTTCCCTAAACAGGGCTGCCTTGAGATGCTTTCTAAAGGTCTGGTAATTGTTATTCTCTTTGACCTCAAGTGGGAGGGCATTCCACAGGGTGGGTGCCACTACCGAGAAGGCCCTCTGTCTATGTTCCCTGTAACTTGGCTTCTCGTAGTGAGGGAACCACCAGAAGGCCCTCAGCGCTGGACCTCAGTGTCCGGGCAGAACGGTGGGGGTATACTGGAACGAGGCCATTTAGGGCTTTAAAGGTCAGCACCAACACTTTGAATTGTGCTTGGAAACATACTGGGAACCAATGTAGGTCTTTCAGGACTGGTGTTATGTGGTCTCGGCGGCCACTCCCAGTCACCAGTCTAGCTGCCGCATTCTCAATTAGTTGTAGTTTCCGGGTCATCTTCAAAGGTAGCCCCACGTAGAATGCATTGCATGTAGTCCAAGCGGGAGATAAATAGAGCATGCACCACTCTGGCGAGACAGTCATAGACAGCTTTAGCAGTGGGTGTTACACCCAGAATTCCAAAATATATTGGGGTCTGTCACAGCCCTGGCAAAAACTCCTGGGATCCACCCCAACCCAGCCAAAATACTGGACTGATTTCATTTGGGCATACCCCACTGATTTCATTTGGGCATAGTTCAGGCTTCATCCAAGCAATGCTGGATGAAGCAACCTATCTCTAGAACTCCTCCACGAGGGAAACCTGCTCAACAGTTTCTCACACATGCTACAGAATAGTTACTTATAAAAGCCTTATAGAAAGGATGTCAATTTTTTGTTCACTTTGCTGGTGATTAGCAGTTTTAATACATGTTAAAGTTTTGTTTTGTTTTGTTTTGTTTTTGTATTGTGGTTCATGATTTGCAAGTCATTTTCATGTGGTATAGATGCTTTAAAATAAGTAGAGCTTATTCCCTAGAAGGGATAGAGGACAAATTGAAGTCAGTTCGGATTTAAAGCTGAATCTATCAATTTCACACTTTCCAAAACAATATACGAACTGAAACATACTCATCCAAATTTTGTGATACAGTTCTCTAACCAGTGTTAAGAAAAAACATATGTATTATGGGAAGTGATGCATTAAATGAAGGTTTTACTGGTAATAACATAAAAGCATGATATATTGAGGCAATTGCTTGCAAAAGATGCACGTTATAAAATATGCTTATTGGAAGAAATTTGCACTAAAATGCTGGTGAATTTTCATGATGTTTTTTTTTTTATCGCAAATTGCAACAAAATGTGGAGAACTGAATTTAAGAATGGAAAACAAGAAATACATGAGAAGCAAAAACAACAGATCTCTCCATCCCTACTTCCTAGTAAGTGTGTTTTAGATGGTCATCTAAAAGTTATTTCATAACACTTGATTTGTCTAGGGTTAGAGATAAATCCATGGCAGAGATAAATGTGATCACAGCACTGTCCACGGTTTTAGATCTGTGATAGGCCACTTATGTGGACCAGTCATCTGAGGATGTTGCAGTACGCAAGCCGTAAGCATGCCTGTGTAAATGAGACACAAAACCAATTTTCAGGCTGAAGTTTTATATTCTCAATTAAACAGCCAGGACTTTCTGCTATGTAGTAATTTCATTTTTTAAAATAAAAAAGCCGATTAATAGATATTATACCAAATGCAGACCTACTTTTAGGTTGCTCTCGTCAGAATTCAAGGTCATAAGGCTTCCTCTTTTTCAAATGTAAGGAAAGCTTACTTTGTCTTGGACAGAATGTGATGTATGTTTTGTTTGTATGTCATCTATAATTTTTGCTGAAAAAAATTCAGAAAATGTTATTTCTCTTCAGAGGAACGAGATTACCACATCCTAATTTTATCACGAGTGTCAGAATATCTCCCTTTTCCTGTTTTTTATAAGCTTCATTGTCTGAAACTGTATGGATCTAAGCTATCATTTTTTCTTCCATGATGGAGAGAGGAAAAAATATTGTTGGACGCCGAGTCTTATAATGTGAAGAATAAAATGAAACTGATGGAGGGGAATGTAGAAATGACCCCCCTTCATTCACCATAAATCCATTTGTTTGTATTACTAATTTTTAAATTGCTGTGGAACTCTAGTGGCTATTTTAAATATTTTTTTAGCGCCAGGGAGGAAGAAGCTCAATATATTCTCTGAACCACTGAAAAGCAAACTGGAATGAACTCACACATATTTGTGGAGTATGTATATGATTTAGATAGCAAGATATTTCCAGATCCTGTAAATAAATGAGTTTAATTAGCTGGCTGGGGAGCACAAAACAAAGAGTTTAAGTAAGACTTACCAATTTTTAGTGTGGGTGGGAAAGTAGTCCAGCACCCCTAACCTTTAACTGATGAATCTGAGTAATCTTGCTGATAAAATTCAACCAGTATGTTTTTAAAACCATACTTCTTTTCTGAATTGCAATGGTTCAGATTTCTCTACACCTTATCAGTGCCTGTCTTTTCAATAATTTATGAAATGACCTTTAAATAAAACAATTTAATGAGACCAAACTGTGATTAATGCTGCTTTAATTCCAGACCAAGTTCATATTTATTTCTTTGAATGAGCCATTATATGTTTTCTGTGATCAAAATGATGAGTTTTAATCTTAAATTCCTTATTTTCTTCTCATACAAAATTGGCTTTTTTTTTATCCCAGTGGGGTGTTTTATCTCTGGCTTGCATAAATATTGCAAATGAGATGCCAGAAGCTTCCAGTTCTATCATTTACTTTGTTAAATATACTTTGGAAAGGGCCTACAACTGAATAACCTACTGTGTGAAATCTGAAACAGAATGAAAACTTCCCCAAAATCTGTGAGGAGTGTTGAAGACTCACTTCAACTCCGAAGTAGTATCTTGAACCCCTTCTTAGAAAAGCAAGAAATATAGTAGGATCACTTGTGAATGTTTTTATTTTAAAAAATGTAAATGATAACGTATGACTTAGGAGTTCAAATTAAGTTCTTGAGTACAATTGGCAGCTATTAATCATAAGGAATACTACTAGGGCTGGCCCACCCATGAGGCAAGGTGAGGCAACCACCTCAGGGGCAGCATATCTGGATTTCCAAGGAATGCATTGCTGCTGGTGCCACAGCAAATAGGAAGAAGAGGAGTTTGGACTTGATATCCTGCCTTTCACTCCCCTTGAGGAGTCTCAAAGCAGCTAACAATCTCCTTTCCCTTCCTCCTCCACAACAAACACTCTGTGAGGTGAGTGAGGCTGAGAGACTTCAGAGAAGTGTGACTAGCCCAAGGTCACCCAGCAGCTGCATGTGGAGGAGCGGGGAAGTGAACCTGGTTCACCAGATTACGAGCCCACCCGTCTTAACCACTACACCATGCTGGCACTTCTCGTCTTCCCCACCCTTAGGGAAGAAATGGCAGGGGTCTCCTGGACACTGCACCCACCAGCTGTGATTGAAACCAACACCCACTGCCCACCACAACTGCCTTTGATTCCCACCTCAATCACCAGGTATGGTTGATTTGGTTCCTCCCTTGTACCCGATGTATATCTACACTCACCCCATCTTCTCATTTCACCTTAGGTGCAAAAAATGTATTGGTTTGGCTCTGAATACTACCACAGCCCCACTGTCCAACCACATATTGTTTAGGGAAATCCACAACGTCCTGCAGTGAAGGTCCACATTGGAAGCATGTTATCCCATGGACTGGTTGTGAAACAGCTTGTTCTCTAACTATCTTCCTGCCAGGCAAGCATGATCAAAGTTCAAGTACACAGTCCAACCAGGCAAAAACACTCAAGTAAAACTCAGGAGGAGGGTGTATGGGCTGAGGGGAGTCCTGAGGGCCAGCTAGAGAGACCTAGAACAAGCCATTTTACAACCAGTCCAAAGGACACCTGCTTCTAATATGGACCTTTACTCTAGGAATTAGACTTTATACATCTGATGAAGTATGCTCTGGAATGCAAACCCCCTTCCCAAAAAATACCCCCAATCTTAGGCCATAAGAAGCCTGTAATCTAATGGATGCTGGGAAAGGATCCCAGAAGCGGTAGAATAATTTTGATAACACAAAAGTGGAATAACCTCCTCTTCACTAGGAGGTTATTTGACCTCATGAGGCTCCTCCCTAGTTTAGAAACCTCCCTGGTCCTTGCCTTATGGGTGTTGAGCTCCAAAGTTGGTATACGCAAATTGGGGGCAGCTTGAGACATGCTGGGGTAATAAGGGGGAGGCATCAATCCAAAGTATCATCAACTTCCTATTCCTGTGTTATGCCCTTGAAATGGGGAACACATGTGCCAGCATTGGAGCTATATATGTATTCATGGGATATATTTTTCTTTCTTTTTCTTTTTAATCAATTCATCATAAATAAAGAAACAACAAGCAAAAACACCACTTTGTCAGCTTTTGCTTCTTCCTCTTGCCCCCTCACCATCTTTTTAGATAGCTCGGCAAATATGTTAGTCTTTAAGAAAATGTAATTAAGTGTGGCAATCTTGAGCTCTGCAATAAAGAGGTGGTAATTCTGGGTTGCTGAGTTCACATTATTCACATTACTTTTGCATCATGCCCACACTGGATTATACATATGTGAAATCTCTCTCTCTCATGAAAGGAAACACACATTTGACTAGGCTGACAATATGCTAGAGGTCTTAGCATTTTTCTTTCAACCCAACACAATCCTGCCCTAGTTTCCATTGCACCTGGAGTGGATTAGTTTTGCATATTAGGATGCTCCATTCGCTTTATTGTGCCAATTAAGTTTTTGCAGATAACCAGAGCCTGGGCTTCGGTGCTGATGGATAGCATCTTTGTTTGAAATTTGCAGAAGTGAGCAAAGTAGTAAGGGGAAAGGAAGAAAGGGTGATTATACACAGTGCAGAGCAATGGTGGGGAGAGCAACAGATGTACATTTTACCTTTGCACACTGGGCTTGTTTCTCTGCAAACTCACCCATTCCTTCATCCAGGCAAGTATCATCAGAGTTCAGGGATGCAGTCCAGCAAGACAAAAACACACAAGTGAGACTCAAGAGGAATGTGGCTGAGGAGGGTGTGTGGCCTGGGGAGAATCCCAAGGATCAGCTAGAGAGGCCTAGAAGGTGACATTATTCCTCCAATGGAGTTCTCTCATCAAAGAGTTCTTGATCCAAAGCTGGATTTTGGCATCCAGGGAATGATAATTTCTTTACCTATTTTTTTTCCCTTTGTCCATCAACATGGGCTTGGGGCCCAGGAAGGAATAACTTCATTGAGATTTCAGCGGGGAATATTTTTGTACAGAGCTTTTGAAATGAATTTTTAAAGCCTGATTTTTAAAAGCAGAGAAACATTTTTATTCTCTCTCCCAAGCCATGAGGTTTTAACCAAAGCCTTTCTGTTCTATAGTTCTTTCATTCTTCTGAGTTATCCCACCTCCTTTCCCCACCCCTTCCCAAACATCAAGGCCAAAGTGGGTCTCCCCCTTCCCCCATGGAGATTTTTGAGGAAAATCTTTTATTTTTTGGCAATATTACTGCCACAATTTAAATTCTTTTTTGTTCCCGCCCCCTTTCTTTTAACGACGGATCTCCAAAATCCCATTGCTGCTTATAGCCCCCGAATGTTTAGACTTATAGAGAATAACTTTACCCAATGGAAGAGAAGATTGGAAGTGACTGGGAATGAAAAGGGCTGTCTCTTCCCTTTCACAAGAAAAACCTACAGATGATGCAGCATTAATAATCAGATGGGAACAGAAGGATGATGTAACAGTGCATGTTATTATGGATAGTCTTTCAGACTCCCATCTACTTCACAGCAACCATTGTGACACATCTGTTCAGATGACTGACAGTTTACAGAAAGCCTTTGGCTTTACAAGTAAGTGTTCTCATTGAGCTTGGATGAAGGAATTATTTGAGTCCAAGAAAGAGTGTAACAGTCATGTGACACAGTTCATTGCTATTATTGAGAAAGTTTTCTACTTTTGGGAGTCACTTGAACCAAAGTTTGAGACATTTGCCACACATGGATGACAAGCCAAGTCAACTCTACCTGATCATTTGAGAGAGGAATGTGTTGAAAGGAAAGCAGTCTCTCCAATCAGGACTGATGAGCTCAATGCTTCAAACTAAGAGCAAACTCCATCCAAAAGAGTTACTTCTTTCAGATGTAGCAAAGAGGGACATATATCCACATTTTGTGAACCCTCTAAGTCCCCTTCCCCAATACAACCACATCCCAGGGGACAATGGAATCCATATAAGGGGAATGGGACAAAGAAAGCAATTTTATTTTGCAATAGTGTAGGTGTAAACAGCTGTGAAACAAAATCAAGCAAATTGTTAATAAACTAGGGATGTACATAGCATATGAGTTATGATAAAGATTTCTTTGAAGGTATTGCAAATATGAACCCATCAGTGGGTGGAAGTATTCAAATTCAAATGGTGATACCATTTGTGGTACAGACTCAGAAACAGTAACATGCAAACTAAGCAATCAATTGAAGGAAAATCATGTGGGAAGGGTCCTATATTTCCCACAATTAAATAGCAAGATGATCATCATGTCTACCTTGGGCAGAAAAGGTTTCTTTGTACAATTCGGAAATGGTAAATGCAAAGTAACCAAAAAGGACAAATTGTATGCTGAAGCATGTTGGATTAATGGTGTCTATGAGGCTCATATTTCAGCAGAGAATGCAAATGTTTCCTGCTTGGCAGGGGGTTGGACTGGATGGCCCTTGTGGTCTCTTCCAACTCTATGATTCTATGAAATGTGGCACAGATGCACCTAAAGATTGAAGCAGACTCAGAACTCTGGTGCAGAAGGTTTGGTCACAGGAGACATCAGAACCATGATGGAGCTGAAATGCAAGGAGCTTGCAACAAGGATAAATATAAACCGAAGTGCACAGACAAAATCAAGTGTGCAAGTTGCATTACTGAGAAAAGTAAAAAGCCTTATAATAAACATTTTTACTAAACTTTTTATTTATGCATTGAAAAGAGGAGCACCAGGGTTCTAGATCTAATCTACAGTGATGTAGATTATATTTCTTCCATATTTTTCCTTGTCACTGACAAAAGGTTGAGGACAAAAATGAAAGAATAAATAGTGACAATTAT
This sequence comes from Zootoca vivipara, assembly GCF_965207765.1. Lineage (NCBI taxonomy): Eukaryota > Metazoa > Chordata > Lepidosauria > Squamata > Lacertidae > Zootoca > Zootoca vivipara. The sequence continues at coordinate 13,440,610 of NC_142583.1, read as the reverse complement.
TCATTATAATCTTCAGGTCCAGACAACAGTTTCCTACAAATCCCTCTTGCTATACAGATGGAGCTTTAAAAAAGTTTGGTATATTAGCTCTTTTTCAGACATTTCACAACAGTGGACCTGTTTTACCCTGCAAAGAACTACAGACAATCTTGACTCTCTGCACCTCTACAATATATTCTATCAAAAATATGCTTTTCAGATTGGCAGTAGACCTTTGGGTGTGCACCTGAAAAAGTGCAATGTGTGAAGAAGCTCATGGAGAGAATTTTTTGCTTGTGTCGCCTTTGTCTAATGAGACCAAAAATAACTTGAGGACTATGAAGGAGAATGAGGAATTCCATAACTTGTTTTTAGCTCCCCCAATGAAAGCTTCTCTCTATAGTGTACAAAATTAGGTATTATACTGAAACAGGAACATTTCAGACTGTATCACATCAGACTGTGGTGAAGGGATGTCATATTTTACTGTTCCCCTACAAACAAGATGGAATATAAGCAGATAACATTTTCTATTCTGCTCCATATCCATCACGTGTAGCTCTTTCCATTCCCCTGCAGTTCAGTTTCTGACAAAAAAACTATGCTATTCAAATTGCTGTCCTCTATGGTGGAATTTTATGCAGTTAATTATGACGTCCACACCATTCACTCCAATACAAAGGAAACACAATGAAAACTGGAGGGGGCATAATAAATTGCACATCCTTCGATGACTGAAAATAAGAACAGTGAACATCAATTGTATTCTCTGGATTGATTTCCATTCCAAACATTAGATGAAAAGGTGAACACTAGCAATCTCTGTCCCATTTCTATTTTCATCAAAGTTCTCTGACATCCCTACATGTCAGAGAGCCAGTGTGGTGTAGTGGTTAAGAGCGGTAGACTCGTAATCTGGTGAACCGGGTTTGCATCTCCGGTCCTCCACATGCAGCTGCTGGGTGACCTTGGGCTAGTCACACTTCTTTGAAGTCTCTCAGCCCCACTCACCTCACAGAGTGTTTGTTGTGGGGGAGGAAGGGAAAGGAGAATGTTAGCCGCTTTGAGACTCCTTCGGGTAGTGATAAAGTGGGATATCAAATCCAAACTCTTCTTCTTCTTCTACATTCATGTTTCCTGCATATGGTAAGTGAGCACACTGGACAAAGAGCTATCCTAAATTGACCAGCAACCTAAGGATATCCACAAGAGCAATGAAGATCAGGCCTGTGCCCTGTTCTACTGCAAAACTGGAATTCACACAGATATGTGGGTTTTAGATGCTGATTTATTAAAAACAAGTTACCTCTCTTGTGTCTCTCTCCATCTGTCCTCACCCATCAGAACGCAGTAGAAGATTTTTTTTTAAGGCATTAAAATGACAACAGAGGAAGGAGGGAAGGTTAAGTCATCAAATGTACACGCTGAAGAAAAAGTGCTGAGGATGAGATCCAAAAGAAGTTTCTGCTCCTCTCAGAGGGTCTTAGTGACAATATAATAATAAGCTCCATGGCAACCAATTGTGCTATCACAGAAAGAGGATTAGGAGGACTTCAAGTAGGGGGAATAAGCAGCAGGAGAAATCCTGCTCACAGCAAGCAATGCTCTTGCATTCATGCAAATGTGCTAGCTGCTGTAATAAAATAAGGGGAGGGGTGATGCCAAATTATGTGAAAGGAGTTTTTGCCTTTTTCTGCTTCCTGTATCATTAATCAGAGCTTTGTGTTTCAGCCATTTCTACACCAGCCTTTTCAAAACTGCAAAATTGTGCAGTCACAAATACCCCCTTTCTTGGGGAAGGTGGTGGAGAAAGTTCTTGGGTGAAATGGGTTATTTAGATACATTCCAATCTGGATTCAGGAGTGGCCACAGAACTGTGTCGCCCTTGGTCATCATGTTGTATGCAGTGGCGTAGCGTGGGTTGTCAACGCCCAGGGCTGTGTGGAGGGGTGTGTGTGGGAGACGGAAATGGATGGAGTACACAAGCACATTCAACTGCCTAATGGCATCTACGTCAAACAGGAGGTTGCAGCCGCAAAGAGGGGGGGGGGAGAGTCATTCTGTTGTCTGGAGAAGCCACTTCCTGGTTCACATGGGAAAGCCGTTATCAACGGAACCCAGCAACAGAAGCATGCAGCTGTAGTGAGGCAGCATTGCATGTTGAAATTTTGTGCCCCAAACAATTTTGCACCCAGGGCAACCGCCCCTTGGAGCCCCCATGCTATACAACTGGTTGCATGACCTTTATAGAGAGTGGGACAAGTGTAATGTGACCCTGCCCCTGCTTCACAATCTCTCTGTGGCTTTCAGTACCATTGATCATGGTATTTTTCCTGGGCTTTTCCCTGTGGATTGGAAACTGAAGTTATGGTGCTGCTGTGGTTCTGATCTTCCCTATGGGACTGAGTCAAAAGTGTAGCACTGGGAGAGTGCTTTTCAGTCACTTGGCATGGTGGTACTTCATCCCCAAAGCTATTTGATATCTACATGAAGCCACTAGGAGCAGTTATTAGAAGATGCCATCAATACATTGATGACACTTGGCTCTGTTTCTTCATAACATCTGAACATCAGCAGATGACATGCAGGCCTTGGATCAATGCCTGGACACAATGCTAGGAGGAATGAGAGAAAATAAGGTGAGATGGCAAGATGGAGGCACTGTCGTAGATTGGCCAGCTGCCTTCCATGGACAGGGTTGCACTCCCTGTGAAGGATCAGGTACAGTTTGAGGGTTCTTCTGGATCCAGCTGTGTCAGTGGGGGGCGAAGTAACCTCGGTGGTTAGAAGTGCCTTTCACCAACTGCAATTGGCACAAGAGCTACGGCTGTTTGTAGATTGGCAGGACTTGACCACAATAGTTGAGGCATTGAATACCCTCAAAGTATCCCTATTTTCTAGGGACAGTCACAGATTTACAGAAGCCGTCTTGGTTTCGAATTTGATCCCAGAATGTCCCACTTTTCCTTATTATGTACCTATTTTCATCGGAGAAACATTGGAGGATATGGCAGGACGTCCCTATTGGACGAATGTTGGAGGATATGAAACAGGCTTTTCTTCAGCTGGAACATGCCGGAACTCAGCTCTCAGGTGGGCGCCATTGCCATTATAAGAGAACAAGGAAGGTGTTCATGGTGAATTCCAGCACCTCTTTTTCTAGAAAAATAGCACTGGGTATCCCTATTTTCATCTTAGAAATGTTGCAGGGGATGGCATTAATGAGTTCAAGATTAGATCACAGCAATGCACTCTTGGTGGGTCTTCCCCTGTGCTTGAATTTCATTGAGTACTGCACTGGTCGCCCATTTGCTAATGGGCCAAGTCTGCAAAGTTACTATAAAGTGCTCCTCACCCTATATAAGCCCACTAGACTGCTTCAATTTGTGGAGCTGGTACTGCTTGAGGTGCCACATAATAGTTGTTACACACTAGTAAGAAATCGATCTTTTAGTGTACTCTTTGGAAAGCCCCACTTAATTTGTTTATTTATTGCATTCATGTCCCTATCCCCCCCCCCCAGGAGCTGAAGGTGGTATACATGTTTCTCTCAATCTTCATTTAATCCACACAACAACCCTATGGGGTAGGTTAGGAGGATAGACAGAAACTTTCTCAAGGTCACCTAGTGAACTTCATGGTTGAGGAGCGATTTGAATGGAAGCAGTGAGAGATTTTACTTTCCTGGGCTCCTCGATCACTGCAGATGGTGACAGCAGTCATGAAATTAAAAGACGCCTGCTTCTTGGGAGAAAAGCAATGACAAACCTAGACAGCATCTTAAAAAGCAGAGACATCACCTTGCCTACAAAGGTCTGTATAGTTCAAGCTATGGTTTTCCTAGTAGTGATGTATGGAAGTGAGAGCTGGACCATTAAGAAGGCTGATCGCCAAAGAATTGATGCTTTTGAATTATGGTGCTGGGGGAGACTCTTGAGAGTCCCATGGACTGCAAGAAGATCAAACCTATCAATTCTGAAGGAAATCAGCCCTGAGTGCTCACTGGAAGGACAGATCGTGAAGCTGAGGCTCCAATACTTTGGCCACCTCATGAGAAGAGAAGACTCCCTGGAAAAGACCCTGATGTTGGGAAAGATGGAGGTCACAAGGAGAAGGGGACGACAGAGAACGAGATGGCTGGACAGTGTTCTTGAAGCTACGAACATGAGTTTCACCAAACTGCGGGAGGCAGTGGAAGACAGGAGTGCCTGGCGTGCTCTGGTCCATGGGGTCACGAAGGGTCGGACACGACTAAACGACTAAACAACAACATTCCAGATCCTAGTTCAGCACTCTAATTACTACGCCACACTGACTCTCTCTTTGAAATAGATTGAGAGGGAGGTGTGCAGCTTTCTCCTTTCCATCCCACTCTTATCCAGTCACCTTGCCGTTCAGACCCTTAATGCTCACCCTCATATCGAAGGCAATTATAAGTGCAATTTGAAGCTATTGCTGCTTAATGCAGTCATTTGTGAAGAAGATTAATGACCATTTCCCTCCCTCAACAAATAACAAAGGTTAAACATCTAGCTACTGTGGGGAGGGGGGGGAGTAAAATCCTTAGGGGATATACAAAGTGGATGTGTGTGATTGCGTTGCATGCAAGAATTTTGCCAATGGCCTTTGGCAAGAGGAAACACTACACAATCGCTGGATCAATTTTCAGAAAAAAGTTAGCAACACAATTCATTCTGTTTCCTAGGATGGCCTTTTTCAACTAAGATTCCTTTCGTTCCTCTACAGCCCAAATACTTAGAATTAGAAGATACATCTTGGAGCAAGGATTAGAAAAAATGAATTATTGTTATCATCATCATCATCATCATCATCATCATTAGAACCGCCCTGAAACCTGCGGGTATAGGGCAGCATAAGAATTAATTAATTAATTAGTCAGTTAATTAATAACAACAATTGGCCAGTGCCAATCTGCCAAATGGGAAAAAAATTCCTACCAGGTCCCCAATCCAAAACGGGCGCCCAACCAAAGTCCATAGCAAGGCCAAAGACACACCTAAAATAGAGGGTGGGGTGGGCAGGTGTTCCACGACTCGAGGCCAAGAAGACTCCCAGCGTTGGGTGGTGGTTTAAATTGGCCCCACGGCCATGCCCCCCCCCGCACTCCCATCGGAGTAACTCCCTGGGGTCACTGTTGTGCCATACCCCAGCGTGACTCACAGCACCACTCCGTGCTAAAGAGGGGGTGTCCTGCTCCCAGTGTACAACCAGGCCCCTCAATTAAGAGGATCTGATTTTTCTAGGAGCAGGGATTTATGAATGGGGGGAGGGCTCACTCATGCTTCTACCTGGAGTCTGTAGTGGTAAAGCCAGAATTCAGGTTTATGGCTTCAGTGTAAACTAAGTCTAAGTATGCACTTAAGGACTATTTACTTGACTTTCGCGAGGATGTTCATGAACAGAGGTAGATTTCTTACCTAATGTTATAAAGAATTTAGCTTCATTTGAAGCATTTAAGTCTTGAAATGTTCCGAACTGTCAGCCTCAATTTTGCTAACTGGTTCAGGAAGGCAACGTAACATGACAGTTAGTGTAACAAGGTGTGACATGTCATCCCCATAATACATCAGGTTTAATAAAAGAGCTCTTTTTTATCCTAAACCTCCCCAACTTTTTTATTATTATTTCATAAGTTTTCATCCTACATAATGTATCTATAAGCAATAATAAAGTGTGAGCGTCATACTGCATAATGGCAAGCCTCAGGCAAATATCGGAAGCAGAGGACCAAAAATCAAGTCGCTTCAAACCACCGAGCAAAGTGGGCTTCTAATATGCTGTCAGGTCTGGTGTACGCAAATGATTTAACGTCGTGCTTTTTGCATATTTATACCTGAACTATATTTATATACATTTGCAGGCCAAGTATGGCCGAAGACATCTGGGTGCCGTTGGAAGGGAAAGTCCAAGTGTATAGAATAAGACACAAAGAGCAGGATTCTATTCTGTTTACCTAAAAGTAAGCCCCACTGTTCCAATGGCGCATATTGCATGATAAGTGTGCAAGAGATTGCAGCCCAAACAATTCACCATTAGCCACCCTTTAATAGCGATTCCAAATCAGCATCTTGCAGCAGGCATTTTGAGAGGGTGATGGCAACTTGGGGCAGAATGCAGCAATAGCCACTTACCCTGAGATTCGCGTTGGGAAAAAGAATGTAAAAGAAAGTAGGCTCTTTCTGTTGCCTCCTGGGGACTGACTATTTCCTTTTTCTTTTTCTTGCCACCTTGGATCTTTTGGCCATTTTAAATAAAATAAAACAAAATAAATAATTATAAAAATCCATCTCAAACTCAATCAACCTCAATTTCAAACCTTTTATTGGCATATAGAGAAAATTCTGAAAGGTTCAATACAATAGAATCTTCAGCAAAACCTGCATCTAGCAATTAAACACTGTTGTATAACATTCACAAATCGTCACTGTGTGTTGTGGAAACCTGGCCACTTACCTGGCAGGGTACAAATTTTTAACACTCTTCACCATACATTGCAAACTATAACTGTTTTCATTGATATATATATATATATATATCCGTTTGTACCCGACCAAAAATCTGCGAAAGTGCTTGACCGATTGGTTTGGAATAAATAGCACCATCTCTTGGACGTCAAAGGAACAGACGCTATTTGCTTTTGTTTAAAAATAGTGCCATCTGTTGGACGCCAAAGAAACAGACGCTATAGTATATTTGTTACTCCCAGGACGCCGTGGGGAACGCAGTGGCATCATTCCAATGCAACCGCGCGGAGGGTACAGGGAGCGGGTGGCAGACGGCTCGTTCTGGGAGAGCGGGGTCGGAATCCTTTCCCTCCGCCACCGCCGCCTCACCTCTCCCCAGCAGCCTCGACATGTCCGCCTTCCCTAAGGACCTACAGCTGGGCCACCTACCCCTTGCCCGCCAGAATCCGGCGAGGGAAGTGGGAAGACCCTCCCCAACATGCCCATATGGTAGACGGCTCTTTCTGGGAGACCGGGGACCGGATCCTGTTCCTTTGCTGCCACCACCTCTCCTCTCCCCCCCCACCCTTGGCATGTCCACCTTCGATAAGGGACTATACCTGGACTGCCTAACCCCTCACCCATCAGGATCCTCTGGGGGAACCACCCAGAAGCTCCCCAAAATGTGCATATGGTATGTGAGTGGGAAAGAGAGAGGGGTCAGGGTGGAGTGTGACGTAGCATTGGGGGGAAGATGACGTCACTCACCAGGGGCAACAGACAGAGGGGTGTTGTTATGTCATCCGCCTCTCCTGGGAAACGGGGGCCCTGACTGAGCCACAGAAATGCGTGGCTGGGTACAGCTAGTATATATATATATATATATATATATATATATATATATATATATATTCCTTATTCCTAACCATGTGACTTCCCTCCACCACATTACAGTTTCTTCTGCTTGCATTTATTTTTCTATTGTGTTTTGAGGATTGTTTTTATTTTCCCCATATAAGCTCATAAAGTAAGCCATGGCAGGGTTTTTCTTGAAGTAAGAAAAGTAAGATGTACCCTGAAAGTAAGCCACCATTGTTCCTGTGCACCACGGCGCCTGCCCAGTGCGCGCCCAGCAGGGGCACATCGAGTAGGCATGCACACAGAGCCACCCACGTGAATGTAGCCAGGATGGTGCCGCTGCCCGCCGGGTTCACAATGGGGCGAAAGCGGGTGGCTGCTCCTGGGGAAGTCAGAGCCTCAGAGTGTGAAGGAGGGAGGGAGACTCATCCCCCCAAGACAAAACAAACTTCACCGCCATGCCGGAGGTGGGGGAAGAGAGACAACTTTCTCCCATCAGCACAGCTTGCCTCAACTTGCCCCCTTCTCCCCACGAGGAGGAAAACCGGCTCCAAAGAAACCAACTTTCCCCGGGCGAGGGGAGGAGAAAAATGAGAGGACCATGCACACGCGCACCTTGGAGAGGAGCGACTGCCCCGGGGCAGCTCCAGCTTCTCCTCACCTCCGCTCGCCTTTCCTTTTTCCTGCCCAGCTCAATCACAGTTTAATCCCGCACATGAACGTGCACCTCTGAGGAGGCTTTACGCACCTCTCCTAAAACCTACATCCTCTGCCTCACGCTGCGCGATAAATGCTTTTTGCCTTTACGCCACACCGCCGGGCCCCCCGAGACCTGCTGGCACCCTTGTTGGCCAGTGACGGAAAGCCCGGCAGCGGCAGCGGCAGCAGTGGTGTCAACCTCAGCACGGCCAGCATCTTTGGCTGGAGGACCAACAAGGTCATCTGCTCGGCACCGCTGTGCCCCGCAGCGCCGAGGGCCCGCTCCAGCGTGGGCCTGGTCGACGGCGCCACTTGCGAGCGCAGCTGCCCTCCGCGGGCGCTGAGGGACTTGGAGGCCGAGTGCCGAAAGTACCCTGTGATGGTGATCAAGGACATGAGGCTGCTCTTTCCTTACTCTCTCCCTTCTGCTCCCTCTTTTCTTATTCTTTCTTTCCCTCTCCTTCCTTCCTTCCTTCCTTCCTTCCTTCCTTCCTTCCTTCCTTCCTTCTTTCTCCCTTTCTATCTTCTCTCCCTCTTTCTTTTTCTTTCCTTCTTTATTCCCTTCTTTCCTACTCTTCTTTCTCTCCCCTCTTTTCTCCCTCCCACTCCTCTTTCCTTCCTTCCTTCCTTCCTTCCTTCCTTCCTTCCTTCCTTCCTTCCTTCCTTCCTCCCTTCCTCCCTCCCTCCCTCCCTCCCTCCCTCCCCTCCCCTCAGAAACATAGGATGCTGCTTTATACTTCTGGCCCTTAAACCCTGGAACCAGGAGAGAAGCTCCAGTGAGTCAACCTCAGCCCAGTTCCAGATCTACCGGTATGCATCTGTCATCCAGAGCGCAACACACAACCATCTCCAGAAGGATCAGAAGTCCCTTTGGTGAAGGGTGGTGGCTGACTGGCAGAACATCTGTCCTGCATGCAGAAGGATCCCAGCATCTCCAGGTAGCTCTGCGAAGGTCCTGCATGAAACCCTAGCGAGCCTCCACCACCCAGTGCAGTCAATCCTCAGCATGATGGATCAGAGTTATTATCTGGTATGAGGCCACGTTCTTGAGTCCTTCTTACAGCGCCACCCTCTCTCCTGCTCAGTTGCCTCCCACAGCTCTGGGTAGGCTTAAGACGGCCCTGTTCCTATTGCCTCCTCAGCCCCTCCTGCATGCTTAGGGAGCCAGAAAACCAGTGACAGGCACAGGGGGGGGGACACGCCTCTCAGCTGAGTTCTCCACCGCCTGCTCAGCGCGCAAATTGCTGTACTGTACCATTCTGACGCAATAAAAATAAGACACCCTGTGTTTTTTTGAGGGAAAAAGTTATAGGACAGTGTCTTAAAAAGGGGGAAACACGATATATTCTTCCACACATCCCCATTCTTTCCTAAGTTTCTAATTTGATTGGTATCTAATAGCTGCTGTCATTCTAGCCAGTTCTATGAATTCACATAGCTTGTTTTGCCAATCCGCTTTTGATGGGACTGTGTCCCCTTTCCTGTTTTTAGCTATTAGTATTCTGGCAGCAGCTGTAGCATATGAAAACACATTTTTCTTATCTTTAGGGATATCTATTGCTAAGATACCTAATAGGAAAACCTCCGGTGTTTTCTACAATGATGTTTTGAACATCTTTTTCAGTTCTTCATGTATGCTACTACAGAATTTTTAATTTTTTACGCATCCCCACCATACATGGTACATTGTTCCTTCTACCATATTGCATCTCCAGCAAGTGCTAGATTTTAGCTAGTTTCCGAACCTGACCTCATCTAGGTGCCCCATTCACCTCATTGCAAACTGATATAACCACTTACACTGAACTATGTTAGTCTCCGGTGTGGCCACCCAATCCCTTGTTTTCCTTGTGCATGGATATCACAATGGTTTTGCTTTTCAAATGATTGCTGGTTCATTATATTATATATCAGCATTCATTCAATTAAATAATGAAATCTTCACATTGAAAGTATTTTCAACCTTATGTACTGACTCAGTGATGGGGGGGGGGAGTCTCATAACAAGCGCCTCAGAGGTGCTGACCAATTTTCAACCACATATTTCCACTGTGCAGATTTTATTTCTCTCTCTAGATATATTCCGTTTGTTCAAATGTCAGTGTTTAAAGATAAGCCAGGTTTAGATGCTGCTATTAATATGCAACCTTTCCACCGGAAACATTTGATGCATGACATATGTAGCATCTGGACCTTGGAATTGAATTTTTGAAGTTTGTCACACTTTTTTAGGATTACATGTGGATCAGCAACCAGGACTCAGCAACCAAGTTTGTGCTGCACACAAAATTAATAAACATATTAATTATGGAGAAGACATCACAAAAGAAAGGGTCACCAGTTTTTAAACAATTTTCCCCTTGAGTTGTGAAAGTAGAAACACCATTAATAACATCTACAGTAGTCTCTGGAATGTTATTTATTTTAACTCTAAAAGGGAAATTGGGCTAAGGAGTGAGAGGTGAGGAAGGAATCAAATATAAAGCAGAAACTGAATTCCACTGGCTTCAATATTAAATGTTCCAATTCAAAACCAAAAGATATGATAGTTTGATAAGAGATATTACTTACCATTTAGTGAGATGAGACTTGAAATTGAGGGTGGATGGATCAAATGGTAATGGTCTTCCTAGAGATTGATAAGCAGAGAACCATTGAGAAGATTATTATTACTATTACATTCATTCATTCATTCATTCATACAGAAAGAAGTCTCAAAGCAACTTAAAAGTCAGTTATGGAGAGGTGCCATGAAGAAGTCGAAAACAATCATCTGGTGGTACCAACCCAGGAAGATGGAGTTGAAGTGGTGTGTCTGTGGTGCTACCTATGTCCTGGGTCTTTAATGTGTGATACACCCCACCCCCACCCCCCGCTTAACTATATCTATTCTGAACAATTTGTATAATGCCCTTTCTGACTCCCTTGTGCTTCTGAAGGAGAATGGGGTGGAGTAAAACCATGGGTAGGCAAACTAAGGCCTGGGGGCCGGATCCGGCCCAATCGTCTTCTCAATCCGGCCTGCGGACGGTCCGGGAATCAGCGTGTTTTTACATGAGTAGAATATGTCCTTCTATTTAAAATGCATCTCTGGGTTATTTGTGGGGCCTGCCTGGTGTTATTATGTGCGTAGAATGTGTGCTTTTATTTAAAATGAACCTCTGGGTTATTTGTGGGGCATAGGAATTCGTTAATCAAGCAAGCAAGCACACAGGTCACCACTGTCACAGTCAGGGCGCCTATGTCCTGGCCAGGCCTGCACCCAATCTTGTTTTCATACAATTTTGTTTCTCCTCAGTAACCATAGCTGCAAAGTTATCCCTTTTTTAAGGGAAATTCCCTTATGCTGAATAGGCTTCCTCGTGAGAAAAGGGAAAACTTGGCAGCTATGTCAGTAACCAAAATTATACCAGTATTATTAACATATACAAGCAGAAAAGTTGTTTCCCTTCATTTGCAAGGAATCGTACAAAACAAAGTGGCACTAATAAAGAAAAGTTCCAGGGTGGCAACAGAAAGCAAACTAAAAATGCTTTTGCAGTTCATCAAAACTATCCAGCAATATCAAGTTATAGTGAAAACTGGTGCTATTAACAGTAATGCTTCTAGTTGGTTAATTGGTTCAGCAACTTCCATACACATGTTTTGTGATGCTAATTATTTCTCCCAAGAGTTAAATGATAACTAATCAGAGCAGAGGCGTAGCAAGCCCAGGTGGTACCCGGTGCGATTTTTTTTTGTCACCCCCTATGCTGCTTTGCTGGGACGCTGGCAAAGCTGCGTCCTCTTGGGAGCCACAACTCCCGTCCATCCCCCTCCCTCCCTCCCGGGAGCCGCTTACAGTGAGCTAGGGTGGGAGGGAGCCTGGGAGGGGGCGCCCTGGCTTGCCGTAAGTGTCTCCTGCTTTTCTGCTTTACAGCAAACCGGGGAAGGAGGAGCCGTGGATCCCGTCCGCCCCTCCCTGGCTCACTGTAAAGCAGCAAAGCAGGAGCCGCTAATGGCGAGCCGGGGAGGGAGGGTGGCTGGGAGGGGCGGGATTCTCTGCTCGCGGCTGCAGCCGCGAATGGAGGAACCTCTACATGTGGCTGTGGTGGTGCAATGGCTGCTCACACTGCTGTGGCGAGGCGACGCCTTGTCACCCCTGGAGACATGCCACCAGGAGCGCACCGCGCACCGCCCCCCGTTGCGATACCACTGAATCAGAGGCAGCTACAGGAGAGCTATGAGATTCAGGTGAGGGTCAGATGACTTGTCAATCCCAGCAGGTATATAAGAGGGCGACCCGGCCTGCCCTAAAGAGGGGAAACCTAGCATGGAAGACTTGCATATAGTACACAGATCTGAAAGGTCCACAAAGGGTAAACCACCTAAATGGTATGCTGAAGAGTTTGCTAAAACAGTCATAGCAGATACAGCTGTTGTTAGTAACTCAGAGAAGGTTTGGTGACCTTCAAGCTTCCAAGAGGTCCAAAGTTTAACCTCAGAGGATGCTGAGCCATGGTTAAATGCCATGAAGGCTGAACTTGATTCCTTAGAGAGGAGCAAGACATGGGAACTAGTTCCAGGCCTGCCCAGGCCACAAAAGGTTTACAAAGTTCAGTTATTGCAAAGTTTTTCAGTGTTAATATTATGCATTTTTTTAAAAAAATCACCAGGGTATTTAACAATAATATATTATGTCCTTTAGAGGAGAAATTGTGAATTGTAGAATTTTAAATACCAATCATTGCCCTGGGCTTCACTCAATTTTGTTTATAACAAAATTTTGTTTATAACAAAATTTTCTTCTAGTTGTGAGGGTGGGGGGTGGGGAGGGGCCTCACAAGTGGAGTAGCCTAGGGCCTCTCTTCATCTAAATCCGGCCCTGGATGGGGAACCCTCAACCATCCAGATGTTGTAGGACTACAACTTCGATCATCCCTGATCACTGGCCATATTGAGTGAGGCTAATGGGATCCAACAACTGAAGGGTCATAGGTTCCTAAGCCCTGTTATAGGGGAATCCTCAGCTGTAGACTCAAATTACTTCTCTGTTGATCAGGCCAGGCTGAAGACCAGGCAACCATTATAATGAACAGTATAGGAATGGAAGCAGCTGCAGAAGAAGCGCCAAACATGAAAAAGGCAAGAAAGAGAATTTCTTTTTCAAGAGAACTTATAGATGTTCTAGTTAGTAGAAAAGAAACAAAAGGACACACTTAAAAAAACTTGATTACAAAAGTGCATGCTCTAAATTAAAAGAAAACACCCCAAAATGCTTAATACAATGCTCGACTATTACATGTGTGAGCACACACATATACATTTTCACCCCATTAGACATGGCCCTTATGAAAAGCAATATGGTAATATCACAAAGCCAGTTCTGAGTGAGAGCAAGAAGAACTTTAGTTAGAATTGGAGTGTCCGGGAGTGAGTTGAGTTCCAAATACAGCCCTCTAGTCAATTCAGCCCTGGTTGTAGTGCTGCAATGTTTCCTTTTTTGTTTAATTTATGCCTCGAGTCTTGGGGGGGGGGCCAAGGAATAGGATAAACATATTTTGAATATGTACGTGTGTGTGGTTGGGTCTTGTTAGTTCTCCTGTCAAAATATGGAGGAAGGGGGGAAGGGAGAGAAAAAAGTCTCACCATTCTTGTCTTTACAGCATGCTTCTTTTTCCTTACAACAAAGCTCTTGATGTGAACAAGAGAGATAGAGACAAATAGAACAGAGCTCCCTTTCCTGAGACAAATGCACAGAGCAGACTGCAGGGCACAAAAATGGCCTTCCCCCTGTAGCTTAATTCAAGCACAGGTATTCATGCACAGCAATATCTTTCATATCTCAATCTTCTAGGGAACAACCAGAGACTATGCATTACCAGAAGGAATCGTAGGAATCCCGAGGAGTGAGAATAAAGCAGGCTTTACTGTTTCAGATGGCAGGTCATAATTTTAAATGCTGTCCTGAATTAAAAACAGAGCAAAAATAAATAAATAAGAGTTTTCGGTTGCATGTGGAGACCCTCTATCCCAGGCCTAGAAATAAATTCAGACATGACTCATAGTTTAGTTTAGTTTATTGTTAACGGTTCTCGACCAGCATACACATATATACATAAAACAATCCAAAATACAATCTAAACCAGGGGTCATCAAACTTTTTCAGCGGGGGGGGGCGGTCCACTGTCCCTCAGACCTTGTGGGGGGCCGGACTATATTTTTTTTTGGGGGGGGGAATGAACAAATTCCTATGCCCCACAAATAACCCAGATGCATTTTAAATAAAAGGACACATTCTACTCATGTAAAAACATGCTGATTCCAGGACCGTCCGCGGGCCGGATTTAGAAGCCGATTGGGCCGCATCCGGCCCCCGGGCCTTGGTTTGGGGACCCTGATCTAAACTATAAGCAATAAATATAAACCATTTTAACCATTATAAAAATTATTAGATAAAAGAAGGTATCACTACTTGGGAGGGTACAACAAATGGATCATCTTTGGCTCTGTCCTGAAATTTTTGGGCACTATTAAATAGGCTGCCTCGAATTTTTATGTCTCTAGCACAGAACTTGGCTACCTTTGCTGTCACATTAGAGTTAGCATCTGAAAGAAGCCACTCTATATAGAAATTGTCCGAGCGTCCAGGAAGCTCAGCTAGTGACATGACTCATATTTTTGGTTTGGTTTTTGGCAGAATTTAGGCCACAACTTTATTGATTACAAATCAAGTGAGTGGTTGCATAGGCTCTGGTTCCAAAAGCTGACTCGGGGCACACCATGAGTCAGCAGCCAGGTACACACCTGGGACGGGGTTACCCGACTGGCGCTCACCAGCCAGGCCCTGATTCCCCCACATGTGCCCAGAACACTGGAGTAGGGCAACCCCACTTGGGGGAATACCAACCATCGGTCCAATGGATTCCTTTAAGAGGAATGCCTGTGGATAGGGTGGTAAGGGATCATCCCACCCTATCAGCATGAACCAGAGACTATCCACCAACCTTAAAAGTTGTGACGAATTGCAGGTGAAACCCAAGTGGCAACAGCCAATCAGCCAAGTGGGGAAAATTCCTGCTGTGCCCCTGCAACAACGGCAGACGACACACGGCGGCATAGCAAGGTCAAGCGAAAGCCCTAAAATTAGAGAGTGGTGGGTGGGTGTTCCGATACAATTCAACTGGAGAAGGGAGGTCTCTACGGCTGAGTCAATCTGACTCTTTGATTGGTATGCCCTCAGCCCAATTGCACCCCGTCAGATGGACCACCAATAGGCTGTTGTGGCTGCTCCAATTGTCCCACCCCAACACCTAGACCTGGTCTGCTGGGACCCACCGCAACACGGGCTCTCTCTGTAGGGAGGACCTGATTAAGCAGAAAAGTAGCTCAGCTGGGAGAGAACTGGACTAGCAGAACCTTTGTCCTTGCTGTGATAGTTTTCTTCTCACAAGGAGATTTCTTTCCACTTTTCCCACGGGGGAGCATTCACAAATAATGTAATCCATCTGATGTCTGAAATGCTATATCCCTCTCTGCCATAATATTCCACTGATTTTCGTGGCTGCATAGACCAGGACCTACGGTTTTGTTTTTGAAACAACCTTTAAAACAGTGTTCGAAAATGTGAAATAGTTTTTCATATGCAATTCCCCCTGCCCCCATGTATTGGAATGTTCCACCTTCTGACTTGGTAGCAAGAGAAATTACAATTTGAATATATTTTAACAATTCATACATTCCACATGTACTGATAGCTCTTTTATCCTAACCTTGTTATCCCCCCCCTTCCCTTGTAGTGTGCCTTCCAGTAACTGGTGGGAATTATCTTTTTCTTTCTCCGCCTCTATCTAATTTAAATTCCACATGCACACACACACACACACACACACACAGTAATTCTGAGAGGGAAAGGATTTCAAAACACACTGCCAGGAGACTGAGGTGAATCATACACTTGAAGGACTAAATTAAGCACTAGTACGGCTCAAGTAATTTCACATACTTAATCCAGAGTTCTCTGTGGTCCTAAGAAACTCGGGAAGAGAAAGAGACATACTTGGATATGTCTCTGTACTACTTCATTTTGTAGGGTTTCTAATTTTTAACCCTATGGACAGTCCAACTATTTACCACATTAAGTGGGGTAAAATGAATATGGGTTTTGTTGTGAATCAGCATAGTCATCCCTGTAGGTATCTGGTAAGATTATTTAAGGTAAAGGTAAAGGTACCCTTGACCGTTAGGTCCAGTCACGGACGACTCTGGGGCTGTGGCACTCATCTCACTCTATAGGTCGAGGGAGCCGGCGTTTGTCCGCAGACAACTTCTGGGTCATGTGGCCAGCATGACTAAGCTCTTCTGGTGAACCAGAGCAGCGCACAGAAATGCTGTTTACCTTCCCGCCGGTGTGGTACCTATTTATCTACTTGCACTTTGACATGCTTTCGAACTGCTAGGTGGGCAGGAGCTGGGACCAAACAATGGGAGCTCACCCCATCGCAGGGATCCGAACTGCTGACCTTCTGATCGGCAAGCCCTAGGCTCAGTGGTTTAGACCACAGCGCCACCCGTGTCCATTGGTAAGATTATTTAATTTACATCAAATATAGAGGCCCAAGGTGAGGAAATCTTTTTCAACATGAAAGCCACATTCCTTTTCAGGGGGCATGTGCCAGTGGAGGGTGTAGCCGGTAAGAAAAGTGGATGTGCGCAAACATATATGCAGTCACTTTTCTCTCCTCCTGAAGTCCATCTGTTCTTCAATACCACAATCCTGAAACTGAAGGTGGCACTGATTTAAATTTGTTCAGACGTTCCACAGGAAGGTTCTTATCTACAAGGAAGGTTCTTATCTACAATGGAATTTCTATGCATGAAAGGAAGATTTCCCAATACATGAGGATTCCATAAAAATTGCGAACAGGTGATGACCCTCAGGACCAGTGACAATGGTGGGGCATAGGAAATGGTCCTGTTCAGATGTCTTGGGAAATGATGTTTTTTCCACTCCTTTGGTGGTATGGAAACTGCCTTGGCTGGTAGGCCACATATAGTTGCAGCTAAACTCTGTGGGTCAACTTTGATAATGCAATGGGTTCCCACACTTTCAGTCATTTGATGTTGTATGGTGTTAGGTGCATTCAACTGTGGCACTTCTAACTTGGTCCTGTGGGTCAGAGGTTCCCCATCCATGCACGGCATCAGGTGTGAGGAACCACTGGCCCTCCAGATGTTGGCTGAGCTACAACTCCCACCAACCCTGGCCATTGGCCATGCTTGCTGGAAAGACAATTGCCCCACTATAAAGGTAAAGGTAAAGGGACCCCTGACCATTAGGTCCAGTCGTGACCGACTCTGGGGTTGCGCGCTCATCTCACATTATTGGCCGAGGGAGCCGGCGTACAGCTTCCAGGTCATGTGGCCAGCATGACAAAGCCGCTTCTGGCAAACCAGAGCAGCACATGGAAACGCCGTTTACCTTCCCACTGTAGTGGTTCCTATTTATCTACTTGCATTTTGACGTGCTTTCGAACTGCTAGGTTGGCAGGAGCTGGGACCGAGCAACGGGAGCTCACCCTCAGAGATAGCAAACTGTCCATAGTCACACAAAAAGGCATATTACAACTTGTCCGAGTAATGCTGACATTTAAAACATCACGAGAAACAGTTTTTAGGACTCCTCCCTCAAAAAACAGTCTTGTTATATTAATTTATATATAATTCACTTTAAAATCTATACAGTAGGTCAAACTTGCTGTCTTATTTTTATTTGCTCGATTTTTATGCTGTACTTTTCCTTCTTCCTCTCCTTCCCCTTCTCTCTAAAGATTTTTTCTTTAATCACTACCTAATAATAGGTTAGCCATTTTCCTGCTTGACTGGTTTAATACCCAGGTGATCTGGAATTTAGGTCTTTGAGCATTCTGATGAACATTCATGTGCACTTCACGACCATTCAGCAAAATTCATCAGCAGTTCATCAAAGGAGCTTATGAGCAAAGCTCATTAACATTTCACTGGGAGTGTAGTGTGCATGAACTCTTGAGAGCTAATGATGAACTGTATCCACCCGAGTGCCTTATGCCCCAAGTCACCGCAGTAGCTGAAAAGGCTGCATAATAAGGTGAGCTGTTTACATTATATGCAAGTTGACTGGCTTTCTAGATGTAGCAGAAAAAAATCACTTTAAAGGATATGCTATTTATTCCCCCTTGACATGCATGAACTTGTATTTCAAGATACAACACTCTGGAAAAAAAGAAGATTAAATGTCGACCTAAACAATTTAAAACCTCCAAGAATGTATGCATTTTTAGTCACTTTCTATTTACTATTTCTAAAAAAAACTGACAACCTTGAATGAATCATAAATAAAGGTTTTATTGTTTCAACCTTTATTGTTTATTCCAGTGGCAAATCTAGTTTTTTTTTATCTGGCATTCCTCCAAATCTCCTTACAGATGAAGTACCACCAAGTTTATCTTACTGCTTTTTAAAAGAAAAATGTGGTGCAATCAGCATAGAATAATCTTTCTATTGCCCCTCCTCCTTCTACAGTAGGGGTTAGTCAACATGCTGCCCTCCAGATATTGTTGGACTACAACTCCTATCATTCCTGATGATTGGCTATTCCTGCTGGGGCTGATGTAGACAAGCTCAGAGATCATACAACTGCCTTCCTGCTGAGGTTTGGGAGTTCCCATGAACTATGTTCTGTGAACCACTAGCTTAGGCTTTGGGTGTCTGAAGAGAGAACAAAAGAGCCTGGATGTATATTCTCACCCACCAGGAATGGGGTGGAGCTGAACATGTTTTCCCCTACTAGGTGGTATAAGAGACTGGGCTTGACATTCCGTGGCCTTGATATTTCACAATCCAAATCAACATTTGGAACTGAAATATTGGGTTGCTTGCCTTCTGTTTGTGTGTCGAGGCTTACCAGAAATTACCTTAAAATAACTCACAACTGACAACATAATTATGGTTTGGTTTTTGGCAAATAATTTAGGGCCACAACTTTATTAAATACACCAATTTTAATCCGAGTGTTGGCTTAGGCTTTTGGTTATCCACTCGTCCTTCCTAAAGAAGGACTATCACCATCTGTCCACTGAGGACAGGACTCAACTCATCTGTCCACTTAGGACAGGACTCAATCAGCTGTCCCCTTCGGACAGGACTCACCTCATCTGCCCAGTTGGGGCAGGACTCACATCAGCTGTCACCATAGGACAGGACTCACCACTGTCCGCTTGGACAGTTCCTGCTCCGACTTCCTGAAGGGAAGTCAAGTAAACATACCTGGGGGAGAGGAGGTGGCTGAGCCCAGTCATTCCCTCCTCTCTTTGCCCAAGAATGTTCCCCAAGGCTCTTTCTCTTATAATTTGGGCCCACCATCCCCGCCAATGGCGGGATGGTAAGGACAAGAGCGTAAGCCCCGAGATTCCTTTAACGGAATACTACTATATGGAGCAAACGGAGGTGGGGGTAGGCATCTGTGTGCCACACCCCTCTACCAACCGATTAACCAACCAAAAGCCTAACCGCCAATCAAGCCATCACAGGCTTGCCGCCAACACTCAGAGACCTAACCCTCTTTTTAAGCCCTCAGATATGTCCCTCAACCAAACGTCATACCCAGCGGGGGACAGGTGCACTCCATCATCCCGATATGGGAGAGGGGCTCTAACGTAACTCCGGGATGTCGTATAAAACGTCCCCCAATTCCAATCACCCGCTTGGAAGCTGCACTGTAACCCTTTTCCTGGCTCTTTCCCCGGCCAAGGGGGGAATGTCACTCCGCCAGTGAAACCTTCGCCACAGTTGAGACCAGAGAAAGGCGGTTTCCGGGAACAAAGTCCGTATCTCCAACAAATCCCGCAGGATAGCCAGGCGCAGCGATAAAATAGAGACCAAAGCGGGGATATCGTTCTCCCCCAGCTGGAGCACCAGGGCGGACGGACAACCAAGCAAAAGGGCTTTGCGCTGCAGCAAAGGGAGGAGTTTCCCCCCAGCGCATGCCCCTCTTGCCCATCCAGGTCACATGGATGTTGGAAGGAAGGCCAAGCTGAAGACCCAGTTGTGTCTCAGCAGCGCAAAGGCCTGTCCAAGGACTATGGAATGTCGCACCATCCATATGTGCACGTCCGCAAGTCCTGGAGAAACAGCGGAAACAAATAAAAAGGTTAGCAACGGCTCCTAACATAAGATTTTTTAAGCGGCAGATTTCCACCTGCCCAATTCCTTACATACAACTCTTAACTTCAACCTCATTCTGGAGAGAAGATCAAAAGAGATTGGGCTCCTGGCAGGGGGAAGGGGAAGGACAAAATCTACCCCATCCCTCCATGGCCTTGCGCACCACAAATTTGGCACAAGGGTCCCTATGAAAAAATAATTTAGAAAAAGGAAATAGTCACAGGCTGGACCTTAAAGGTCCTGGCAGCCCTTCCCAGGTGAAAAAGGATGTGCCAAATATTGGAACACCTGAGATGAAGAGGGTTGAGCGCCTGGAACCAGGGACCTGAAGCGCTCCTTCTGCAAGCGGGACAAAGCGTCAGCTAAGCCATGGATAAGCCAAGGACAAAACGCGCTGAAAATTTGAAACACAAGCACTGCATAATGAAAGCCCTTAGCAGAGCCGATACCAAAGTTGGCTTTGCCAGGACGGTCACCACGGCCTTGGTGTCTGACCAGACGCATACACGGCGGTCCGTGAAGTCGTCAACCCAACTATGTACTGCCACTGCAAAGGAAAACTCAAGGAAAGTTAAATTCCTGCGCGATTTCAATGCCCTGCAAAGCAGGGAGCCATCTTCAAGTGCATCACCTGCTGTTCAGGACAAACCAAATCCCAAGGAGCCCGCTGCATCAGAGTGCACTTGAAAATCGTTGTGCAGGTTCAGCATGCCCTGCCACAAGGATACTCCATTGCATTCCTCGAGGAATACCATCCACATACGCATAACAGCCTTCTCACCTTGCGATAGACGCACACAGAGCTGAGGCAAACGCCAACCAACCGTGTGCTTGGGTAAGCGTGCGCAAAATAGGGGCGCCCAGGCGCCACTACTCCACAGGCAAAGTTAAAGTGACCCAGCAACAATTGCAACTGGCGAAGAGTCACCTGTTCCGGCACAAGCATTTTCTCAATCACCCGCCTTTGAAGGCTGCACAGGCTAATGAGCAGCCCATTGGCATGGCCTTCTTGAAATAAAAGGAGCCTTCACACTGAAAGCCAAACAGCCAGAAATCATGTGGGTGAATCGGCATGAGTATAAATGCAGATAAATATCACATTTCGCCATCAAGGCTCCCGGCCCAAACTTCCTGACCATTGTGATTGCTTGATCCAAGGAAGCGTACTTGACCGTGCAGGGTTCTGGAGGAATCACGTCATTGACAGACGTGTTCCTGGGGTGGGACAAATTATGCATGAGTCGAAACTCACCAGGAGCCTTTTTGGGGGCGATTCCCAGGGGAGAGAGATGCAAGTTGGGAAAAGGCGGTGTCGCAAAAGGCCCAGCCATGCGCTGTAACACTATTTCTTTATTGACCTTCCGCCTTGCCACTTCATGCAACACTCTCACCGTATTCTGAATTCCTAGGATTCCTAGCCAGGGGAACCGAAGCTATCGGAATCCGGAACCCAAAGGAGAAACCATCCCGCAGGTATGCGGCTGCTTCTGCATTAGGGTAGGATGATAACCACTGTATGAGGGCCGACAACTTAATGGGAGAAAAGGCTAATTTTGGCAATTCACTTTGATGTGGAAGCTGCGGGGGGAGCAGGGAGGGCAGGGAGGGACCCTTTTGTCGCCTGCTTGGAGCCCCCCCGTCCCCCTCGCCAGGGCCGACGGCCCACATAACAAGAAACCACCGGGTGATCGCCACCACAAAGGTCACAAATGTGCCCATAGATACACTGTGTGCGCTGACATAGACCTTTGTCGAAATCCCAGCAGCGCAATTTACTTGCCACCTTGAAAGGCTGAGACTTAGATTTCTGCTGATCTGCGGGCTTTTGTGTCATTGATGGAGCCACGTAGGTGGTCCAAAGGTCCAAATCTTTCCTATCAAAAGGTGCAGTGTCTATGTTTGCGGCACGCTGCCGGAAACGCTCATCATAAACAATCACGGCGGCTTCCCCTGTCATATTAAAGGCGGTACAATTGACTGGTATACTATAAGGTGTAGGGCCCTACGGGGGTATGCTGCCACTAGGTAAAGGTAAAGGGACCCCTGACCATTAGGTCCAGTCGTGACCGACTCTGGGGTTTGCGCGCTCATCTTGCGTTATTGGCCGAGGGAGCCGACGTATAGCGTCCAGGTCATGTGGCCAGCATGACAAAGCTGCTTCTGGCAAACCAGAGCAGCACACAGAAACGCCGTATACCTTCCCGCTGTAGCGGTTCCTATTTTATCTACTTGCATTTTGACGTGCTTTCGAACTGCTAGGTTGGCAGGAGCTGGGACCGAGCAACGGGAGCTCACCCCATCACAGGGATTCGAACCGCCGACCTTCTGATCAGCAAGCCGTAGGCTCAGTGGTTTACACCACAGCGCCACCTGGGTCCCATGCTGCCCCTACTACACCAGAAAAGACCTGATAACAATCGAGCCAACGCTCGAACGTCCGTTCCACCCTCTCAGACCTGTCCTTCTTTTTAGTACTGACCATGGTCTTTCCTTGTTCAGGGACCACGTCCTCCGGCGGAGCCAAAGCACAAAAGTCTACATATTGACCGTCTAGAATCCTAGACCTCAATTTTGATGACAAATGGCTGCCGGGAATAATATCCCTAGCGCTGTTGGTGGAAATTGTGGTTCCAGGAACCAACTCCCCATTGAGGCATTCTTGAACAGCGCCATAACTGGCACGATGGGAATTCGCTCGACGAAGCCAAGCCCAACGAGGGCAACCAAATTGGTCAAAGGCCTGGAAACGATGCCGTATGAGGAACGGCCTAGGGAGCTGGGCATGTTTAGTCTGGAGAAGAGAATGTCAAGGGGTGATATGATAGCCATGTTCAAATATATGAAAGGATGACATACGGAGGAGGGAGAAAGATTGTCCTCTGCTGCTCCAGAGCAGCGGACACGGAGCAATGGATTCAAACTTCAAGAAAGAAGATTCCACCTAAACATTAGGAAGAACTTCCTGACAGCAATAGCTGTTCGGCAGTGGAATCTGCTACCAAGGAGTGTGGTGGAGTCTCCTTTGGAGGTCTTTAAGCAGAGGCTTGACAGGCATATGTCAAGAATGCTGTGATGGTGTTTCCTGCTTGGCAGGGGGTTGGACCGGATGGTCCTTGTGGTCCCCTCCAACTCTATGACTCCATGACTCTATGAAGTCCCGAATCTGTCTCCCCATCAGCCCCCATAAGCCCCAGAGATGAGTCAGAATCCCCGGAACTAGAGGACAAACCTGAGGTGGTAGAAGCCGAAGCATCGTCCTTGCGCCTCTTGGCACGCTTCTGTGAATGCCTTTTGCGATGGCGTTTCCGCCCCGAGAAGTCCTGGCCGGCCCTGGGAGGGCATCCTCGCCAGAGGTGGTTGAAGGCACATCCCGCCGCAGGGCCACAGCAGAACTCTGGGGTAGAGGTAAGGTGAAATCACAACGTTAGTAGAAGCACCTGCTTGCGTAGCCTGCCCCACCCCGCCTACACCACCCGTGGCCGGCCTCCTCTTTCTCGGGCGCCGCGGTTGCTTCCCCTCCCTTCGTCGTTGGACGGAGGGGGCGGCCGGCACCACCAGAGGTGTGGAAGAGGCATTTGGCATTAAAATGCTGGAGGGTAGGAAGAAATGTCCAGGCGCTGTAATAAGGCATCCAGCCCAGAACCAAGCTGTGCCAGGGCCTGTGGGTCCCCAGCAAGGCTTGCAATGAAGGCTTCCACGCGGCCTGCAGCATGCGTGGATGGCGAACGCAGCCCCCTTGAAGATCCTTTAATGAGCCTCTTCGATTTTCCCGAAGTGGATGGTTGGGCTGCCATCCTATAAGAACAATCCAATGAAAATTACAAGCAAACAAATGTGAAATCTTGCAGGAATGAATTGCAAATCAAACCAACAGATGTCGCCAGCCAAACCCCCCAAAGGGGGCCTACAAACTATTTAGAAAGGCCAACAGCTATATGAAGACCCTTCAGCCCTGTTGAAGATCCAATAGAAATCAAACCAATTTGTATCGCAGGCTGGGTTAGGCCAGGCCCCACTACACACCCAACCGCCCCCCCCCCAATAAAGGAGGGAAGGAGAAATGCGCAGGCCAAAGCCAAACACTTTACCCCCGTAAATCAATTAATATTATTATTCCCAGCCAAAAATTAAATTAAAATTAAATTAAAACAAATTAAAATTAAACTAATCAATTAAAATGATCAAATAAGCCAATCAAGCACTACAATAAATTCAAAAGCTTGGCCAAGGAATGAATTCAATGCCTAACAATAATAATAAATAAATAAATAAATAAAAACAGCAACTAAATTCCAAAAGGTGTAATAACACCCCATGGCCAGAGCTCCAAAGCAGGCTGCAGGCACACAAGCCTCTGAATAAAACGCAAGCAGCACAAATTTTCTTTAAGCCACCGCAAGCACAAATAAATAACCTCGGCTGTGTGGGTCAAATGGAACTCAAAGCCCCCCAAATGAACATGAGAGGGAACCCCCTCCCAAGGCCCCAGGGCCCCAGTAGCCCCCCCAAGCCGCACCCCCAATATGAAAGGCAGCAGCCCTGGGCTTAACACTAAACAAGAGGAGGGGGGGGAGTTCAAAGAGACGCCCAGGGGCAGGCGAGGCCTCTGCAGAACAGGCGCAGGGAGGCCTGGCGTCCCTTCCGCAATGCACCCCCACCCCACGGCACCGTAGAACGCTGGCAAATGCCGCGTCCCTCCAAACAAGCTCAAAAGAGGCCCCCAGCAGAGCGCAAGCTGCTGCGACGCTCCGCAACAGTAAAGAACCCCACCAAAGCACCCACGCAGACCCTGCGCAGCCCCACGCCACCCCCCAGCGCCTGAAACGGCCGGGCGAGGAGCCGAGAGCCAAGGCTCTCAATAGTACAAAAAGTCCCTTCGCCCACCCACCAGGCAGCAGCTCAGAAAAACAGCGCTGGGGCAAGGAACGCAGCAGTGGGGAATCCTAGCCAGAGGAGGGGGTGGGAGCACCTTTTAAACTCAAAAGGAAGGGGTGCCAACGTGGGGGGGGGGGATTCCCAACACCCCCAGCCGAGCCCGAGCCGTTAGGGCGAGGGATTGGGGAGGGAGGGGAGGGGGAGAAAAAATGAAGACCAAACGGAGCTAAATTAAGCTAGTTAATAAAAGGCTAACCCAAAAGGACAAATAATAATAATAATAAAAGGATCAAGTACAACCAGACTCAGTGGAATCCAAAGAGGATGCTCTCTTCGGACGCCAAGGCAAAATGTGCCTAGAAAATGGAGGGCTAGACCTTAAAAGGGGGCCCTTCTGCCAATCATAACACAGGGATTTGCATAGCCACGCCCCCATTACTCAGCATGACCTGTGGCCTAGGCCATAACCCAAACCCTAAAGTAAATTTTCCTCACAGCCCTACCACAATCCGCTTTATATTGGATGATATAAAGCGCTTTAAAGCAAGGACAATAAACTGGTCACCCTCCAAATGTTGAAGGACTCTTATCATCTTGAAAAACTGTCCGTATTGAATGGGGCTGACGGCAGTGTGTGTCCAAAAAATACCTGAAGCACCCATCCTTGGTTAGAAGGGATGTTAGGGGATCAGGTTATACTAATGAAGGTTTTTTTTAAAAAAACCAACAACAACAACAACAACAACAACAACACGTAACTGGTTTTCTTTTTATAGATGACAGCTCTCACCAGATTGATACGTGTGAAAATCTCTTACTGAACATAAGACGATTGGTATCAAAAGTCAAAAAGGTGAATTACTAGATTCCTGTGGCATTTTTTTCTATCAGCATGTTTGTGTATGTAAGAAAGAAAGGGTTTTTTAAAATAAAAAAAACACTAGCACCTACACCTTACTTTTATATTCTACAGCAGCCTGCTCCATCTCCCTGAAATTAGTTTGATCTTAGAAATAGTATTTGCTTGGCCAAACTCCTATTTATTTAGTGACTCATTGAAATGAGCAGTCCAACAGTTCTACAGCCTTCCTTTTTTTTCTGCAGTTGCATTACAAAAGATCAGCTTCATATTTATGCTTCTCCTCCTCTTTTTTTTTTTTTTTTTGATACACTCATACATTCATTACCGTTGTTTTTAGAAGGGCTTTTATGGCATTATGCTGTTCTAACAAAGACAAAATTAGTGTGTTTAAACTTCACAGTCTACTACCCAGCCTAGCATTTATTTATTCAATTTCCACTTTGAGACGCTGCATATATTAGACATCAGAAAGTGGTGAAAGCTGAGGATGCTACAGTGCCCTCTAATATGTTCCAGTTGTGGCCTTGGCCATAATGTTGTTTCAAGTTGCCCTAGGGGGATGGCCTTGATTTCCCACTTAATTACTCTTGATCTCCATTACATTCCTAACACCAATAACTCAGTTCTACAAAGTCACTAATCAGCCAGTGTGAATTTAATTAAATGGTTCCCTCCCTGCCTCACAATCCTTTCCCCTCTTAAGCAGGCAAGATGCTATTTTTCAAAATTCAGCCACAGTGTTGTATAAAAATTATATATATGGAGAAGTGTTTGTGCTCATAAAGGTCTATTAAATAAGTGTATTGTCCCCTTCAACTGTAAGTATTGGGTTCGTTATATATACTGCTTGATGATGCTCCCTGAACAAGTGCCTGACAGAAGAGATTGGCTGGAAATGGACCACTTTTGGTGATGCTGGCTTTGAGCAATCTTCATGGCCATTAAACAGGAACTTCCTGTTTTTATAGAGGCTGCTATATGATGTACAAGAGCACATATGTAGTTATTGTGCGAGAAGCGAAGTTACAGGGAACCAGGCAGAGGGCCTTCTCGGTAGTGGCACTTGCCCCGTGGAACGCCCTCCTATCAGATGTCAAAGAAATAAACAACTGTCTGACATTTAGAAGACATCTGAAGGCAGCCCTGTTTAGGGAAGTTTTTAATGACTGGTGTTTTAATGTATTTTTAATCTTTTGTTGGAAGCCGCCCAGAGTGGCTGGGGAACCCCAGCCAGATGGGCAGGGTATAAATAAATAAATAAAATAATTGTTACTTCTCTGGTCAGCGCATCAGTTTAATCTTAGAATTACTGTACATTTTCTTCTTTAAAGGGAACCTGTCTTAATTATAACTCTATGAGTTATAACAAAATAAAAAACAAAATTCCTTCCAGCAGCACCTTAGAGACCAACTAAGTTTGTCATTGGTATACCAGCAGTGTTGTGTCCTTTTTTTGGCAAATGGGGCATGCAAGCAGGGTTCAAATCCCTACTCTAACTGGGTAGCTGTGGGCCATTTGACCTCTTTCTAAGCCTAACTGTCCTCACAGGGTTGTTGTGAGGATAAAATGAGGAGGGGGAGAAGCAGTGCTTTTTTCTGGGGGGACGCAGGGGGACGCATACCCCTAAACATTTTGTGAATCTAAGTTTGGCCTCATTGATGGGTAGTTTTTCAATATGAGAAGGAAAATAAGAGTACCCCTAAACATTTATTTATTTTTAGGGGGGGAAGCACTGGGGAGAACCATGGATACCATCTTGAGCTCCTTGGAGGAAAGGTGGGATATTAATGTAAAAATAAAGTAAAATAAAGTTGGCACCATCTGGCAGTAAGAGATACAGAGCAGATGCACAATGGTCCTGGTGAAATGTTACAGCTAACTCAGCCAGTATATACCTGTAGTTAAGCTAGTACATCAACTAGGGTTGCCAGACTCAATAGTGGACAGGACTGCCTTTAATTGCCCTGCTCTCTTTTGAGTCTGGAAACCTTAAAGAGAAACCAGAAGACCCTTTGTTTAATTTCCAAGCAAAGGGTCTGCTGGTTTCTCTTTAAGGTTTCCAGACTCAAAAGAGAGCAGGGCAATTGAAGGCACAGAAGTCCTGTCCACTATTGAATCTGGCAACCCTAACATCAACTCATTCATTCATTCATTCATTCATTCATTCATTCATGTCATTTTTACCCAGTTCTTTGGTTGAAAGGGCTCCCAGAGCAGTTTACAGATCAATAAAAAAGCCAAACAGTCTTTGCCCTCAGGCTAAAAACAATTTTCTTTTCAATGAAGCAGTGGATAAATTTACCACCACACTAAGATAAATATTTGGTAGAGCTTTTGGTGGGGTGGGGAAAATAAAATTTATCATGGACTAGACCCAGCTCAGGGGTTATTAACTATCAGTTCCTGCATCATCTCGTTGGCTGTGGTTGAGTAAACTAATGCAGTCCTATGTCTGGGTTTGATTAAATTAGGTAAATATGGATAGGTGTCCCAGCCAGCTTTTTCCCTACTTTCAGAAGTCTCTGATCCAGTGCTGGGATTTGGGGCATTATTAGTCAAAATAAAATGCCTATAAACAGCTCTTCTGTCCCAAGCAGCTGGCAGTGATTTGCTAACATATTGCATTTATTAAAGGTTAAAGTATATAAAATGTCACTGATAGGAACTCCTAAAGGGGAAAAAAATATCCTCAGGTGTTTAGTGGCCAAGAAAAACTAAGCTACCAATCAAGAAATCCTGAGTTCATATCTTACCTCTACCATGGACTTAATAGGAAATTCCACTAAAGATTAATGGCTACGCCATTAAATTCCATTAATGTGGAGCTAAATGTCGGAGAAAACATACAGAATCCTATCAAGAGGACTTATAACCAAGATTTGGGCTGTTGAAAGCATATTTTGTATCATAGTAAACAACATATATTTGCCTCCCTCTTCTGAGGGGTAGTAATCCCTGATAACTCAAGAGCCCCCGCAGCATGTTTATCTATCCCACTCAATCTCGACTGAATTTTTGATCTAGAAGGTTGGGAGTACACCAGTATTTCAAACACCTTCATGTTAAAGCTTGAGCACCATGACATTTGAAAATAAATAAATAAAAAAATTCCAGTGCTGGGTCATGTAATGAGAAGTTCAAGCTCTGAATAATTACAAATATTTACTCGGCTGGGAAAGAGTATGATGGAAAAGTTCCTGCGTCTTGGACATTCGAATACAAATCCCCACAGTAAGATTAGTGGTGTGTGGCTAATCCTTTAATCACCGAAGCAAATTATCTACCGAAAGTTAAGAAACAGCCTCCTCAACAACATTTTTATCAACAGAAAGATTAAGCTCTTGACAGGAAATATGTCATTATTATCATTTTAAAAGGATGTACATCTTTATTCTACTGGTGACATATTTGCTAGGTGGGCAGCCTGCAGGACACCTTTGTAAATCAAGCTGGGGAAACACACATAAGACATTGATGAATATATTGCCCTATCATACCCAACATCTTCAACAGCATTTTCCACATGTCTGTGAATTGACTAATTATATTCCTCTCCTTAACTAGTCTGCTGGCATGATGTAGAAGAAATAAGGAGGGAAACCTGTGAAGTGAATTGAAGGAACTTGCAATGCTTTGGCCACCTCATGAGAAGAGAAGACTCCCTGGAAAAGACCCTGATGTTGGGAAAGATTGAGGACACAAGGAGGAGGGGACGACAGAGGACGAGATGGTTGGGCAGTGTTCTCAAAGCTACCAACATGAGTTTGACCAAACTGCGGGAGGCAGTGGAAGACAGGAGTGCCTGGCGTGCTCTGGTCCATGGGGTCACAAAGATTCGGACACTACTAAACAACTAAACAACAACAACACAATGCTTTGCAATAGGTAACAGTAAGCTACTTATTGGTTGCATTCAGCCAGATCTTTCCCTTCACTTGTGTTCGAGCTGTATCCCAGCTTGTTTCCTCATCCTTAGCTCTGGAATACACCAGGGAGCTAAGCAGGCTCCATTTGGATGTTCCAGAGGTCGGCCAGGGCTTCAACAGGAGCATCAATCATATCAGCCGGAAAATCTGGAAAGCCATTGGATCCATCAGCGCCTGAGGGTGGACCATCCTAATAGATCCCCTGCCTCTACAGAGGGGAATAGGTGCTCAAAGCCTAAATCTGAACAGGAAGAGATCTGACCATGAAAAGGGACTGGTGTCAATATCCTTAGGGCTGAAAGGCGACACTTTGTCCTGAATCTTGGGCAAGTCAATTGAAAAATTGTGACAACTTTCGGGGGTCTTCCTAAAAAATAGCTCAGAGTATCACTAGTGACATGTGTTGAGCCAGTGACATGCTGAGACAGCCCCATGGTCATCATGACAGTCAATAAAGTCCTGAGCTACCCCAAAGCCAGTTGCCTCAGCATGGAAGTTGAAGTCCCCCAGAACTAGCAGTCTGGGAGTCCCCTACACTTCCTCTGAATCCAGCTCTGTCAGCTCAGGCATGGAGACTTCTGGGCAGTGAGGTGGGCAGTATACCAGCATAATACCTAATCTGTCCCAATTGCCCAATGCCAGGAACACACACTCTAGACCCCCCCCCAAAAAAAAGAAACTGGACAGAGAGCCTGGAAAGAGAAATGGAATCTCTATAGACCACAGCAACCCCCTCTCCCCAACCCTCAAGTCTGCCCTGACGCTGCCCTGAGGTGGGCACAGTTGGGTGAGGCCAACACCATTCTGCTCACCCACCCAGGTCTCAGCAATATAGACCAGATCAACCTCCTCAACCATAAACAGATCTCTTGTCCCACAGAGGACAAGAGTGTCCTGACTTCTGCAAATGGACAATAGGGTTGCACCACAAATACATGCAGAGGAGATATTAATTCAAATCTGTAAATCTATACATAGTCTGTTGATACATAAACACACACCACATCTTAGCTGCTGCTCTGAAACAAACACTCAGCCATGAAATGCTTTTCCTTGCTTTAAATATATCAGTGGTGCCTCAGACACCAATATCACATTGCCAGAAACCTGTTTGCTAAAACTTGTCGTGCTGCCAAAATTATAGATAATCCACTGCCAACACACATTTCCCCCTGTAATTTTGAAATTCTGGACCCAACAGCATCAATCAAGATAAAATGCAGCCGTCTTAATTCAAATGCAAAAATAATTAATATGATGGAGGGAATTATATTCAATAGCATCTAAATTTTAAAACTTTTTTTGTTTTTTGTTTCTCCATTTGAAGATGTGAAACATCACTTCAGCAGAGTGATGATTGGCCTCATAAATTAATATTCAGCCAACATTATGCCTCGGATAACCTTTTTCACAACATGAATATGTTGATTAATTTGCGAAACCTAGATCTTGAGCTAGCCTTCTAAACATCCAAGAGCTTTCATTGCAGGCCAACTCATAACAACTCATTCCAACGAGAATAGCTTTGACTTTCAGATTTCCATGTGGTCTTTTAGCTCCTATTCAGGCTTACGCTGCATTTTGCTTAGCCCATCTGTCTCCAATTACTTTGATTGTTTTCTTTGGGGGTTTGGTTTGTGCTTGGTTTTTGTTTGCTTTTTTCCAAACTGGGGTAGCTGCTCTTTAAATTCAGTAGGATTGACTTTTATTGCATGAAAGGAATAGATTCTGAGACAGAAAGAAACCACTAGACAGTAAGCTACTGCTTAAGCACATCGTGGCATCTCTGTTCCAAGCATACGTCTTTTCATGCCAGCGATCAAGCTGGGATAGCTCAGTCAGTAGAGCATCAGACTCTTAATCTAAGGGTCGTGGGTTTGAGGCCCACACTAGGTAGCAGTAATTAATAATAATAATAACAACAACAACAACAACAACAACAACAATTTATAATATATACCCCACCCATCTGGCCGGTTTCCCCCAGCCACTCTGGGAGGCTTCCAACAAAATATTAAAATACAGAAATCCATCAAACATTAAAAGCTTCCCTAAATAGGTCTGCCTTGAGATGCCTTCTAAAGGCCTGGTAGTTGTTGTTCTCTTTGACCTCTGGTGGGAGGGCATTCCACAGGGTGGGTGCCACTACCGAGAAGGCCCTCTGCCTGGTTCCCTGTAACTTGGCTTCTTGTAGTGAGGGAACCGCCAGAAGGCCCTCAGCGCTGGACCTCGGTGTCCGGGCAGAACGATGGGGGAGGAGACGCTCCTTCAGGTATACCGGACCGAGGCCGTTTAAGGCTAAAAGATTCCTGCATTGTAGAGGATTCAACTTGATTACCCTTGGGTTCCCTTCTATGATTCTATGGTTCCCCCAACATCTACAGTTCTTTCACAAATGCATTTTTAGCCCCTTTTCAGTGTAGCATCTGAACAGGGCCGGATTTAGGTTTGATGAGGCCCTAAGCTACTGAAGGTAATGGGGCCCTTTATATGTCCAGCTGTCCTTTGTCAACAACCAATTGCTGCAGATTTTTGCAGCAATATATGCTATATGGTAATTTATGGACCTAATAGGTATCTAAAGCCATTTGCACATAACAAAATACGGTATGTATTTTATCAAAGTAATTGTTGAACTGAAATATAATTAAGAAGTATATTAATAGTGATAATACCATCACAGGTAAGCACTGCTACACCTGTTGAATTTCTGATTCCTGCATAGTTACTAAAGCACAGAAAACTTGCCAGGAAAAACACTGACAGCCTTAGGCCCTCAGCAAGAATCCTTTCCCAGGCATGCAACTCCATGGGTAGTGTTCAGAAAGTCATTCTCAGCACAACCAATCTGTCAGTGTTGTTGCAAAAATGAAAACACAGAGTGGGTTGGAGAGGGGAGGACACAAAGCACACACTGCTGCAAACCAAAACATGCTATAGAAATGATTAATAAATTATATCGGAAGGGATTTTAAAAAGGAGAAAGAAATGCCACTTAAGTTTATTGTCTACCGTGGCTAGTAATTTTGCTGTTGCTCGTATTTCCGTGACAGCTAAAGGAACGAGGTGCTTGCTTGAAGTATATTTATAAAGAGCAGGACTTCCTCATGACAAGGCTTAGTTGGCTTCTGGGGGGGAAAAATAATGCGTCTAAGTAGGCCACAAATCCATAAAGCTGCCTCTTTAATAATGTAATTTTGTTGCACTGGGGCCCCATGTTGTCTGTTTACTCAGGCAGGTGCCTTGACTAGAGAGGAAAAGTGCCGATGATGCAATATGCTGACCCATATATTCTGTTCCAGAAGACTGCGCCAGCTGCCTTAGCATGTGCTTATTGTTTAAATAAGAGCACACATTTCCCTACCACCAATACCACGTCTCTATCACATTCCTCCAAGGAAATACCAATATAAATAATGTCATGTTATGTTACAGACACTCCTCGGGTCGGCAGCTTCTGAAATTCTCCCATTCTTTTCCCTTTCAGTGGATGTGTTTTCCTGCACCATTCCTTGCGCATTTTAATTTTGCCCCCTAGGTCAGCCTGCCCTCACCTAGGATCCTGAAGATGTTTTAGAATATGGCTGTGCCGGCCAGGGCTGATGGGAGTTGTCATTCATAGCAGCTGAAAGGCACCAGGCTGTCTTAGAGTCTGGACAAGGCGCCACTAGAAGAGCTTCTATAATGCTCCTCATCAGGACTGTTCGATTCCAAATGACCTGGGTTTGTTTATGTAGCAGCACCATGGAGCAGATATTCTTCTTCTGCTTGCAATTTCTAGACATTGCTTTTACTGGTGCTGCACTTTTTAAACATTTTAAAACATTTTTTCAGCCCCCCCTTGAAGCTACAGTTTCACTTGAGCACTTATGTTCAAAACACAGAAAGGAATGTTGCAGGAATCAATCCCACTCGGAAGAGTTTTAAGTAATGTGCATCATGTGAGTGCATGCATTAAAAAGAAGAGAATAGACAGGTGTAACTGACAACTACGTGCCAATTCAACAATTCATTTCAGAAGTTATCTCCGTAATAAGTATTGCAAGTAAGAAGAGTATCAGGAATATAATGGAAATATAATGGAGCAAGTTACTTTGGGGGATAACTAGGGCAATTGGATGGGCAATTGGAATGCAAGCTGTGGCTAAGCTATTCCCCCCCCCCCCACACACACAAAAGGTAACCTTTCTGGAGCTATGCAGGTTAATGAAGTAAACTGGTCTAAGGAACTAACAACCTTGAATGCTGAAAATGGCAAAAACATATTCAGAGCAATAGTGCATATGTTTACAATCTGCATTCCAAGCAAGTTTTTTTTAGAATGTGCACACGCACAAACCCAATGAGACAAAATGATCAGATTTAACTGGATGAATAATCATTTTTCACTCCAACCATAAAACACATTTGTTTCATTGCAAACTCCACTAACATCACTAATTAGGGTTCACTGTGGTAGTTTCTTCCTAAGTACCCATGTTTAGGAACAGAGTCATATATAGGATATGAGAAGGGGAAAATGCAAGTGTGTGTGTGGGGGGGAGTTCCTCATATTCTAAAGCAGGAGAACCTCTGGCCCTGCAGATGTGCTGAACTGCAACTCCTTTCAGCCCTAGCAAGGATGCCAATGGCAGGGAAGGTCAGTGGTTCAGATCTGTGCAATGGGGTGAGCTCCCGGTTGCACTCTCCCAGCTTCTGCCAACTTAGCAGTTTGAAAGCACACCAGTGCAAGTAAATAAATAGGTACCACTGCAGTGGGAAGGTAAACAATGTTTTTGTGCGCTCTGGTTTCCGCCACAGTGTCCCGTTGTGCCAGATACATTTAGTCCTGCTGGCCACATGTCTGTGGACAAATGCCGGCTCCCTCGGCCTGAAAGCAAGATGAGCGTCGCGACCTCATAGTTGCCTTTGACTGGACTTAACCATCTAGGGGTCCTTTACCTTTACCTCTGAAGGACCGAAGGTTTCATACATGTTCTAAATGAAGGCTACATACAGGGTTTAAGACAATGCTGTTTGTGATGTGGCGTGGTAGCCTTTTTTTTAAAAAAAAACTGCACAAAGAATGTGCAGGCGCCATTAGACTAAACTAAAGTAGCTCTTTGGCTGTCAGCCAAAAAAATAATACACTAAGGATGGAAACGATATTAAGTCAGCTTAGGTATGGCACAGATGTTTAGTGAATACTTTGCTTCTGTATATTTTATGTAAAGTTTATAGTACTACAGTGAATAGTGCCATACTAAAAGTATGGCTGATCTAAATGACAACCACTTCTTACTTACGGGAAGCAAGTTGAGAGCTCTTTCCCTTTGACTGGTAATTTGTGCATGAAGGAATCACGTAGGCAGAGCTAATGATGGGGTTCTTCTTCCCACACAAGTACAACTAACTCTTTAGGTCAAGTGATGGTTTTGTAGGCATGAATCACATCTCTTGGGTGGAAAGAATTACACTGCCAGGAAGTGTGAATCAGCCTGTCATGTGGAGAAATGGAAGTCACTGATTCAGAAGCTGAGGAACTATGCTCTCACATCTAAAGCTACGAGCAGGGGGCAAAATAATAAACATTATTATTATTATTATTATTATTATTATTATTATTATTATTATTATTATTAATTCTAGATGGTGGATTAGCCAGTCAAGACTGTATTCAGATATGATTAGATTAGGGATGACTGGCCAAATTCCTAATTTGGGACATGTCCAAACAGCAAATCAATAATTTCATAAATGTGATTTCCCACCCCAAAGAGAATTTCATATCACTTAGATGAATATCAGTTCCACAAACTCCTCTTCCTGATTCCCACTTTACACCTTCAAGAATTTCCATTCTTGAGCTAAATGCTGGACACGTCAATACTTCAGGGGAGGGGGGGGGAGAGAACTTTGAAAAAGTTCACCACTGGATGTTTTCCTGCTCCGTTTCCCAAAGTGTGAGGGAAATTGACTTTATTTATTTATTTGATTTATTTGAAACTTTTTTTTGTATACCACCCATCATAGGAAGTTTGCACACACAGGAGATAATGATTGACAATAAAATAAAATAAAATACAACTTAAATGCCAAGCTGAGGGATATTTACTTATGAGACCTCCTTATGAGTTACACGCACCACAGTGGGTAGTTTCTTGACCCTGAAAACAATTGGGGTGCGGTCCAAACAACAGGATGCGGGGAGAAACAAGAGCATCACAAGCTTTCCCCTCCCCTCCATGGATTCCTGGAAATATGTACTTGAAAAATTAGTCATAGGCATTGTCAGTATTTCCCAACCTGCTTTGCTTCATGGGCTGCCTCTTAGAGGAGTGAGCAAATGCTAACACAGCGTCTTCATGTCACATGCTCCAACTAAAAGTATAAGAGAAGATGTAGCTGAGTGGCATTCAGTTATCTCTTTTCAATGTGTGGCTTGGCTCTGAGCAGTGTTGGAGCTATTTAAAGAGATTGATGAAGGACTCCAATCAACTCTATCGTCTATTTCATATTTCAGTCTACAGCAGGCATCCCCAAACTGGGGCCCACCAGATGTTTTGGCCTACAACTCCCATGATCCCTAGCTAACAGGACCAGTGGCCAGGGACCATGGGAACTGTAGTCCAAAACATCTGGAGGGCCGAAGTTTGGTGATACCTGGTCTACAGTCTACTCGATAGTGTATTTCATCATCATCATCATCATATGGTGATAAGAATAATATTTTATTTATATTAATAATAATAATAATAATAATATTTTATTATTATTATTAACATTTATTGATTTTCTTATATTCTTTTCTTATTAATTATTTTCTTTTCTTCTTATTATTATTATTATTAGTAGTAGTAGTAACAAAAGCAAAATGCAGAAACATCAGCAATGGTTAGTAAAAAGAAAAAGAAAAAAGAAACAGCAGCCCCCCCCCCTGAAAATGTTGGAGAATCGTCTCCCCTCGCAACCTTTCGGAGGGCTATGTTTCACACTCCACCCAAAGGACCTTCAAAGGAGAGCTGGCTAAAAATTCTGGTTTGGCTCTAACAAAAAATTATCTCAAAGCACAACCATTAAAAAGTGCAAACACTTGATGCATTTAATCATGGACGGCAGGTTAGAGCTATGAGGTAAGAGGTACCACAGCCACTCAGCTGTGTTTGGTGTGATGAACCTGTTTAATAAATAAATATTTACTGGCATATGGCACTCCTGCGCCTGTTTGGTGCTGATATATTCAAATGAAGTTGTAAGCTCCTGTATCTCACCGTGAAACATACGTATTATTGTTCTGTGTGGTCACGACAACAGCACAAAGACCTTTCAATGAATGGTTTTGATGGCATAAACACAAAGATTAAGACCACCTGCAGAGTTTATAAGGCAATAGGACTGACTCACTGAGCTGGCGATCTGGAATACCGCATGGTGACTAATGACCTGAGCATTGTTCTATGTGCAAACACCACACAAACCACACCATCAGTGGGTATGCTTTTTGCATGTTTTCCCTCCCTGTACAAACATGATGAGCCTAATGAGAAAGGTGGCGTTTTGTCAACATAGAGCAAACTCTTGCTAATTTTCAGTTCATGAGAACCAGGTTGCGGGGCTACTAACTGAAAGCCAAGCAACGTCCAAGAAAAGTGAGCAAGGTCATTCTGACTTATGGTAAAATTGTGCTTACCTGTGATGGAGTTCTGGAATAAAAAAATTTGAATTATTGAGGCAGGCAAGGCTCCCGTTAAAATATTCAGCTCAGGAATACAGAGGGAGCAAATAACTGAGTATATGAACAAGGGATTTATTTACTTCAACAAACAGGTTAATCAAGAATGTCACCATATATTGCTGTGTCCCAAGGATGTCCACACATCACTGAGTGTTTGATCATCATCCCTGGACTCCAAGAATGGAATCCAGCACTGGAGAAAAGATATAAGGGAGCATTATTTTTTTGTTATTAATGCTTTCTCATCTGTTCCACATAGAGCTGTGTAGACAGTTCACTCTAAATTTCCCAGTTGTTTCTCTCAAGAAGCAACTGTCAGGTCTGCCTCACTTTTTCCCGCTTTGTCAAAATTTGGTGGCACTTCCACAATTTATCAAATAAGTTCTTCTCTCCTCGCAATTCTGAGTGAGCAACCTGCTATTCGACAGTCCTGGGGTGGCTGTTTTTCCTTATACATGTTGCAGGCCAGAGATACAGGGGCACTGTTTGCTTCTGTTCTGCAAAGTTGGGAGACCTGATTTCAAGCCTTAGCAGCAGATGCAAACTTGGATCCAAGTGGCTGTTGTCTCAGAGCCTGCTAAGATATTTGGGAAGGTTTTATTATTATTAAATGCATTAAAATGGTGTTGATTTCTTATTTGGATAGTGGTTTTTTTTTTTTTGCAATGAACGTAAATTCTGTTTCATTGCATTTAAGGAATGGACAGCGCCTGATGGTTACAGGCCATAACTTTACATTGCAGTTCTTGCAAGCAAGAGTATCTAAGATGCTCACTCAGATTTTTGTGGAAATCTAGGGCATGGGACTGAAAAGTTTTTTAAATTG
This sequence comes from Zootoca vivipara, assembly GCF_965207765.1. NCBI lineage: Eukaryota > Metazoa > Chordata > Lepidosauria > Squamata > Lacertidae > Zootoca > Zootoca vivipara. The sequence goes on along the minus strand of NC_142583.1, from coordinate 13,402,226 downwards.
CAGGAAAAGGGGGACGTGGTTCACACATTCTTAATAAGATAATTGATTGTAAATTATCTGGCAACTCGTTAACTATATGTTTTTGACTTACAAGGATGTACTTTCTGTGATATACTTTTTGAAACATATTTTAATAAGCATGACTGATTACCCAAGTTTCCTGTCCTGTTACATAGTGATTTAATTAAGCTAAGGAATGTGTTGGGAAAGTTTACTTCTCACTGGAAACATTTCACAAACTAATGAGCAAGAGGCTAAAGTTTAGGATGCATTCTACACATCAACTCTCTCACACACACCCCTTAGTGAATAATAACTAGTTGTGACAGCTGTCAAGGATGTCTATGCATGGTAGACAAATGAGAGTTACATAGTATGTGGGGGGTGGAAACTTTAGTAGACTTCTGAAAAACTTACAATGGAACTTCAGATTATAAAACTGAGAGTAAGGAACAAAACACAAACGCCGTTCATTCAGGGCTCCAAAGCTCCTCTGCCTTTGTGATTTAGTTCAGGGTTACAATATACAGTTATAAAAACAGATAAAACCATTGCATATAAGCGAAAGGGATACAGGGAAGTTGTTATATTCACCTCTGTGAAGTTAGGGCATGGGTGGGCAAACTAAGGCCCGGGGGCCGGATCCGGCTCAACTGCCTGCTAAATCCGGCCTGCGGACTGTCCGGAATCAGCGTGTTTTTACATGAGTAGAATGTGTCCTTTTATTTAAAATGCATCTCTGGGTTATTTGTGGGGCATAGGAATTTGTTCAATTTCCCCCCAAAAAATATAGTCCGACCCCCCCCCCCAAGGTCTGAGGGACATTGGACCGGCCCCCTGCTGAAAAAGTTTGCTGACTCCTGATCTAGGGTGTGCCACAGAGAAAGCCCTCTCCCACTAAAGATAAATGTCAATTAGCTAATATGAAATATAACAATGTATTAAAAAGGGGAAATTGTAGAAGCAGTGGGCATATTTTGGCCTGAACTCACCATGAATATCTCCCTTGTTCTCTTATAATGGCAATGATGGCGCCCAGCTGAGAGGACAATGGAACTGAGTTCCAGTGAGTTCCGACTGATTAGAGGCAAGTTCACATATAGTTTCTCAGATGAATAATACTATGCAAGTAGATCCATTCACATGATCTATACACCATGAAGAAGAGGGAAGAGACTGCATTGGCAGGACATATTTCTGTCAGTGTATACCTGAATAGACCTTATTCATGTATATGGGACTATATAGATAAATAATTACACCATCCAGTACTAACATAGAATGCTGTGCATAGCAACATATCCTTTAAAATCTATTTCTGCTATCTCGGGTTTCATAACCACTCCAACCACATCTGTGGACAAATTTATTGCTATGAAGAACATGGAATTATTTACTAATCAAATTGTCTGTGTACCATTTTAAGTCCATTTCCATTATCAAATAACTTCTCCTACATGCCCTGATGTAAAAGAGCACAGCTACAGAGATTAAACCAGCTTCAACGTCATATGGCATTTCATGATGCCGCCAGATGAGGTTTTCAATTAGTTTAGTTTAGAATAATTTCTAATCTGACAATGTAGACCAAATCCTATTCGTGAGAAAAATGAGATAAACCCGCTAACTTTGCAAAAGAGCACAAAATAATTTGGTTTTCCTCAGAAGAAAATTCTATCGAGTTTACCATTGCGGATTAAAAAGATATAAACAATACTGCTTTAAAGATCTGTTGTTCTGTTATGCTGGGAGTTCAGAGAGAAAACAATATGTAACCAGATCTTCAAACTCAACTTAGTTTATTGGAATGTAACTAGACTAAGGGAAAAGCTTCGCTTAGCAGCTAGAACTGGAGCAGAACTATGGGAGCCCAACAAGGCCAAAAAGCACTAACCTAACCTATTAGAATACACAAAATGCTCATTTTCATTGCTGCTTCAAAGAGAGTAAACTCCTGACTATGCAAAATTAATATTAAATATAAAATAAGATGTGGACACATCAGAAATTGCTTTTAATCTTTCTAATGTGAAAGTTATCAATTTAGCGGGCAGATCTACATTATACTGTTTTATTAGTTCCATACTATTCATTGTATCTTTTTCTCCTCACTCCCACAATCCTGGAAATTGTAGTTTAGTTAGAGTGTGTTATCTGAGTGTAAATCCCGTTTTACTCACCTGGGCATACCTCTAAGTAGAGATACGGAGAATAACACTTTGAAGAAACTTAAGACTGAAAGGTAGATATATGCATTGTAAATGCTCTGGGAACTATTAGAGTTTGCAGAACTTTTTTTTATCTAGAAACCAAACCTTCAGTTCAGGTTGAAAGAGTTTGTGGCACCACTCATGATTAATAAGGCTTGGATAATATATATTATGCCAAGGGGTGGGGAATTAAACACTGAACTTTTTGATCCATCTCCATATTTTCCTTGAACTAAATACATCATATGAGAACTTCTGAAAAGTGATCTCAAAACTGATGGATCAGTGTAATTAATCAATACTTTTCAGTGTGCTGTGGTTTTGCATATAAATCATTTCACCAGTCACTTTCTTGGTACGTACCATGGAGATAGAAAAACCGTGTTTTGGAACTGCAAAGAGTTTTTTGCACATTAACCCTTGCTGTGTTAAAAATAGAAATACAGTAATACATCTGACAAAAAAATTGCCTGCTCTGTTTTTACTTGGGTGAATAGAAATTACTTGCCAATATTATTCATTCCTGGTGAGGACATTTTGAGAAATATTATTATGGAAATGAGGTGAAATTCTCTAACAGTTTTTCCCAGATAAAAATACATTTTCTGAGAATTTTTAGTGCACTTAATGTTGAATGAAATACTATTTTTGTTCATACTGATGGATGAAGGAAAGAATGGGCTAAGAGAAAAGGCTAAGCCCATTCTTCCTTCAATAATATTAAAATGATATTAAAGGATATTAAATGGAGACCATTTCACCAAATAGTTTCAGGACAGAAGTGAATTTTTCCAACTGTTCAGGAGTTCAAATAAGAACACACACACACACACACACACACACACACACACACACACCATTGCTGTTATTTTAACTAAGCATACCATACATGTATTGTTTTATAATACCTGAAGCAAACACAACACATTCTCATGTGCAGGTCTCAGATAAGCAGCAAGTTCTCAAAGAGTCTTCATTGATCCATTACAAAAGCATAGAAGTGACTACTTCTTGCATAATATTTTGTTCAAGTGAAACAGCATGGTTTCTAAATAAGAAATAACATAAAATGTTCCAGCCTTTCGGTTTGGCTGGAGAAATGTGCATAATGCCCAGGTTTCTCCCTTTCCTGCTCTTTATTGTTATTTGACAATCTCTGTTGTGGCAGTTTTAACTTACTCCATATAATAACTACTACCACATAATATTTATTTCATGTTTAATGACACATCTTGTAGACTTGGACCTTCCACTGTACTGCTAGAAGAGCAATAGCCCACTTGATGTCCTCCAGATGTTCTGGACTACCACCCGTTTCATGCCTGACCATGGGCCATGCTGGTAGGAGCAGATGGGAGCTGTACTTCACACCGTCTGGAGCACCTTACATTCCCTACTACTGATACAGAAATAGGGTTGGTTCCAACTTCCAGCCAAAAAACTCCAGAAATTGTTCGGTCATCATTCCAGAGATTTATCCACTTCAACCAAAAAACAGGATTCATCTAATGCCAGAAGATTCTGGGCCCATTCTGGAAATGGTATCATTGTTGAGGCCTGTCATGCTCTGTGATTTACACATACTCTAAATCCACTAATATACTCCAGAGTTTTATCACTTCAGAATCCAGAATCTACCAAGACTTCAAAACAGACTATAGTAGTTCTGTCTAGCTTCACATTTGATAATTCTGTATAACCTCCACGTGCCTATAATACCTCCACCTTCTCCTAAAACATTTATTAAGAGCAAGAACATGGGAGTGTTCTGCTTTGAGGTAAGTGGTGGCTCTGACATTGCTACACCTCTTCCAGCCATCCTTGCCTCCTCTTTGCATGGCCGGCAATGACAGCAGTGCAGCAGCCATCCTCTTCTCCCTTCTTCCATTTCCCCCCACAGCTGCACTAGCACTAGCAGTGCTGGTGGCTTCTACTCTACCTCCTCCTTTCTGCATGTCTTTCCTTTGAAAAAGATCCAAGGGGATCCTTCTTTAGAGCCAGACAATCCAAGTTCTTATTGGTTAAACACTTTTTATTAATTTTTCATTAAAAACAATCCAGTGAAAGCCACATTAATACAATACCAAATTACAATGCAATTAAAAGAGCCAATAATCCAATTCCAAATTAAACAATTTTAGATGACTTTCTGTGTATTCAGGGAATGATGTTGTTCTTTCGTCCTCCTCCGATCCTCTTAATCCAAATACAACATTTCCGATCTTAATCCTTTCTTTTGACCGTCACTGATATCATGACTTTTGTTTGTATTAACTATTCCATATCCATTAATTTGCAAGAGGAGTTTGTATCCTGTAGATTTCTGTGTGAAATGTTTGTTTTATGTTCGCCATTATCTTCATGTTGTAATCCACCATATCCAGCATTTTCCCTTTCCCTTTAGAGACTGCAATTGTCGCTGCGCCACAGCTTCACGCCATCTTGCTTATCCCAAACCAAAAGAAATCTGGCGTCTCACCATAGCTCTGGGCAGACTTCCAGCATTATCTTGGATTCCTTTTCCATCCATTAACAAGCTGGTATCTCTCCACAGCCATGATAAGTCATAGCTAGAGTCCTCTTTAAAAGGTCAATGCCACAAAACATTACAGTGGTACCTCGGTTTATGTACACAATTGGTTCCGGAAGTCTGTACTTAACCTGAAGCGTACTTAACATGAAGCAAACTTTCCCATTGAAAGTAATTGAAAGTGGATTAATCTGTTCAAGACGGTTCACGGAGTACTTAAACTGAAGCGTACTTAACCTAAAGCGAACTTTCCCATTGAAAGTAATGGAAAGTGGATTAATTCGTTCCAGACAGGTCCACGGAGTACTCAACCTGAAGTGTACTTAACCTGAATTATGAGTGTAATTGGTTCTGGAAATCTGTACTTAACCTGAAGCGTACTTAACCTGAAGCGAACTTTCCCATTGAAAGTAATGGAAAGTGGATTATTCTGTTCTAGACGGGTCCATGGAGTACTTAAACCGAAAGTACTCAAACTGAGGCGTACTTAAACCGAGGTATGACTGTACAATGTTTTCACACAGTTCAATTCTTTCAATTAATCTGTAAAAATTATCTTGTTAATTCCCTTTTGCAATCCATTAATAATTACATTCCATTAATAATTGCATTCTATTAGTAGTTAATTCTTTCTTCGGGGAAGGCAGTTCTAGCCAGAGCAGATATTCTCCTGACCAACTTGCCCGGAACACCTCACTCTGAAGAAAGACGCCTTTAACCCTCTCTCAGATTGAGTGAGGTGATGCAGAGATAGGGTGGAGGCTGTTGAAGTAAGAGTAGAGAAATTACAGCTAAGAAGCTTAAATCATATATATGACTGACACTCTTATTCAGAAATTAAACCAACGTCTAGAGTTTTAAAAACTTTACTTGTAGAATCTTATAGATGAATTTAAAGATACCATTTACAGACACATGCTAATCCAAGCATGAGTTTACAGTCTTAAACAACTTTATGCCGCCCGCCTTTCCAGAGCTCAGCACTTTCAGCCATCTGTATCTCAATTAGGCCATGCCTTGCAGCTCCTAGGAGAGATTATCATTTTTACCTTCTCCTGCAGCTTTGCTCTTTTTCAAGCAGAGAAGAAGCACTCCAACACTCTATTCATCTTAACAGTGTTCACAGTGGAGTCTAAAACACAGCAATCTTGCTTCACATAAAATGGAGACTGTCCTTCGTTAGATACCTCCTATGTAACCTCCTATGTAACCAACATTAGCCATTCGCATTAGATCTACTAGAGTTCTGTTACCAACCAATCAAATTTAAATACAGAATAATGCATACAAGCATTTACAAATGTCAGTGAATTAAATTACTATACTTAACAGAGGTGATCATTCTATAATAATGGGACAAGCAGGTATGCCAGTTTGGTAGCCCCTGTGCACAGTTCTCAAGTAAACTTCCTTATTCCAACTCATTATCGGGATGGTCCCACTTAACAGAGCAAATAATGTTTGTTCTTTTAACAAAGTGAAGCATGACTCTTATTCCAAAATCAACTTAGATTTTATGAAATATTGCCTGTTTGATAGATTTTATATTTTTAGAACTGTTAAGGAAGGCATCTGTATATAAAAATGTTCCACTTCAGGAAAAAAGCCTCTAAAAGTCATCTGTCTCTTCTTAGCAACTGCTTTTTCTTTATTGTATGATGTTTATCTGTAACCCCTTGAAAAGCTTTTAGTTGTAATACAGAAGGTTCTTGTTGGAAGCAAGAACAGTATCTTCCCCCTTGAGCTTCTGATCTTAACACAGTTTCTTAGAGAACATACTTCAATAGTTATTGGTTCAGAAACCCCAGTCTTTCTCTTGGTATTCCACAGTTTACATGTAAGAAAATTTGTTCTTCACAACTTTCTGAAAATATATTTTATTTCACCGAGTACTTTTTTCTAAAATGCATAAAATAAAATGATTCATTTTTAGAACAATTTGATATCTGAGTTTGAAAGAAGTTTATTATTTACTTGATACTAAAAATAAAAAAATCTTATAGAATTATGAAATATAATACAGCTGACAAATTTAACTACTCTTAAGGCTTCAATACATTTCTACATGCTAAATTTCCTATAAAATGATCAAATATGTGTTTACCACAATTAAATTATATATCCCAATGGAACCTGATTTAACAAGGTAGATTGTCTTTTTAAAATTTAGATCATAAAACTAGGTAATCGTTATAAGGGCAGTATCAGTAAAATTATTGCTGTGAGTACTGTTTTATATGTTTGCTAGATATATACATAACAAACATTAGTTAGTTTTTTAAAATACACAAAAAGCGAAAACATAAACATAAATCCCAGTGAGCTCAATGGAGCTTACTCTCTAGTAAGTGTGCTGAAGATTGAACAGTTAGTTCCCTTGACTTCACATCATGGGGAGTGGAGCCAGAGCTAAAAATGAACAGCTGAACACCCATATTAGCGTGAAGCAGCTGTTGGTATTATTATTTATTGAATTCATATACTGCCCTATACCCACAGGTCTCAGGGCAGTTCAACTGGGAGTCTTTAATTCTGCATCTCAAATCAACACTATGGAAGTATCTGATCAGATCTGCACTGCACCCATTTGTGAATGCATTTCCTCATCCAGAAATTAAATAAGACTTTGCTGTAAGGATCAGAGACTTTCTCCAAATTCACATTCTGATACCCAAAATCCACCCTATAAGTGACTTTTGGCAATGCAAAAAGAAGTTTTTTATTATTATTCATATGTAACCACAGTATGCAGACACTTATGCTTGCAAACAACATAGCTGATCATCAGCTACTGTGGCAACAAAATATGTATCAGACTGAGTTGTACTTGGAATACATCCACTGAAATCAATGAACTTAAACTAGTTGTGAACTGTTAGTCAGTGGGTGTACTTATGGCTTGGTTGGCTAAAGCAGGCTTCCTCAACCTCGGCCCTCCAGATGTTTTGAGACTGCAGTTCCCATCATCCCTGACCACTGGTCCTGCTAGCTAGGGATCATGTGAGTTGCAGGCCAAAAACATCTGGAGGGCCAAGGTTGAGGAAGCCTGGGCTAAAGCCCTAAATCACTGGCACTTGGCCAACTGTTTAGTTATGCAAAGCCCCATTCTCCACAAAAAAGGAATGTGCCATCAAAAGGGACAGCTATCTACTTAACCAACAAAGTTGGGTGTTGAATTTGATTCTTGCATAATGGAAACATAATGAGAATGCGCAAATGTAAGTATGAGCAACAGAACCAAAATAATGTGTAATTCACCTGCCAACAAAAAAAAAGGGAAAACCCCTAATTTTGCATGTGTAAGTGAATAAAGTGTGCGTGGAGGAGATTTAGGTTGCACGTGAAATGGTTAAGAAATTCATACATCCCTAATATGGATGCAAGATTTTTTAAAAATGGGGGGGGGGCATGTTAGTTAAATCCAGTTCACCAGGATCCTTCCATTCTCACACATCTCCTTTCCTAGTTCCCTTGAAAGGCTAAGTTCAGAACATCCATCTCCAGAGATGGTCAGCCTGCCAACAAACACAGCAGACATATCCTTGAACACCTTGCCATCATGGCCTTGAAAATATGTATGTATGTTTGTATGTAATAAAAAATACATTGTGTATGTTCTTTTATATAACTGATATATATATATATATATATATATATATATATATATATATATATTTAAAGAAACACTGGGGAAAAACATGTTGTTCCATACCATTGCTCCTAGGAGTGATGGAACATCATAAAGTCTCAGTGCTCCTTAGGGCATGTGCTCTATATGCATCAAAGTGCATAGCAGTAAGGAAGGCTACACACCAGCTTAGCTTATCATGCTGTAGGCCTCTGGGTGCACTCTTTCTGTAATTTTGAAAGGAAATTTTCTTTGGAGGGGGAATGTAGGCAGCCTGTATCCCTCAGACCAGGTTGTAAGCATTTCAAACTGGTTTGAAATGTGTGTTTCTGGGCTAGGTTTTTCTGTTAAAAAATCTACCTGGAAATGGGCCCCCCAGATCTTTGTCGCATCCCCACTGGGAAATGTCACCAGACTCTAACATATCTACCCATCCCTACTACTCACAGGATCAGTCTTAGTTGCCTAATCACTCATCTCTGCTCCAAGTTCTAATGAAGAAGTATAGATGTACATTGGAAGTCTAACAGAATCTGTTACGACTTCCAAAACGTTTGGGAATGCAAGGCACAGCTCCTGCAGCCAATTGGAAGCTACGGAAGTCAGGCAAGACATTCAGGTTCCAAAGAACATTTGAAAACCAGAACAATCATTTCTGGTTTTCGATCGTTCGGGAGCCAAAACATTGGGCGACTAAGCCGTTCGAATTCCAAGGTACGACTCTTGTCTGGCCAGGCAAGAGAACTTGCTAATGGTGTTTCTCTACCTTCAAATTAAGTTCTGCTTCAGAGTCAAGGAAAGCATGCATGCAAAATTATTTCTCAGCTGAAGAAAACAAAGTATGCCTCTCGTTCTGTTCTATGGGAGAAAAATCTACAGGTAAAGGTTTGCAATTTGGTAAGTTTTAGATGTTACCTTAGCTTAGCTCATCTTTCAAGGTGAAGTCAAGTGTAAAGATATTTCAAACAAATGTTTATTTTGTTTCATTTTGCTCTGTAATTTATTCATGAAATTGTGAGTACAAGAAGTCTGCCTTAAAAAAAAAAGTAAGTGTTCTCTCAGTGACTTATATAATTCTCTTTTACTGTTGCATCATAGCATAGGTTTCTGTTCTGGCCTGCAATTCACATTGCCACTAAGTACGAAAAGCGATAACATTTTATGTGCAGCATAAAACTTTTATGAACAAGTAAATTATCAGTCTCTTCACTGTGCATTTCTTTCAGTACTGACTAGATTTGAATACTTGGCCAGATTCCCTTAAAACAGTATGCTGGAGTGTAGCGTAAATCCACAGAACCCATAAATGATTAGACGGAATTCTTTCAAGGAGAGAATGCAAGTGAAAATAATATGGGTGCTACATTAAACAACATTAACACATTAAAGAAAGTTCATTCCAGAAAATATAATTGCATTTTTTAGATGTACTGTAAAATACTCTAGATTTAAATACATGGATGAAAATAATAATTACCAAGGCTTCACAAATACACCTCCTCCTACTGCCCAACTGAGAGATACCATCCCTTCCCTCTTCCTCCTTAAACTCCCTATGCTTCTAACTTGTGACATCAGTTCCCAAGTCCAGAACAAAGGGAGATAAAAAAGCCTCAGTATATTATATGAGAAAAGATTATCCAATGTGTTTGTTTTGACCAAGTGTCTTCCTCAAGCAAAGGGACCTAATGTGATTTGGTTTAGTACCCATAGGCAGGGCCGTCTTAAGCTCATCGGGCACCCCCCCACTCTTAAAACAAAAACAAAAAACCACCAGTGACCGGCCCGCCATCGCCTCTACGTTGCGTTTCATTGGTAGAGCTGCTGCCATGTGGCGTCACCTCTACCAATGAAACGCAGCGCCGGGATGAGGGGTGACCCCAGCACTGCAGAGCGGAACAGGGCCCCTGCTCCGCTTGTTTACCTCTCTCCCAAAAGCGGCGCGGCTGGCGGGCGTCCAGGAGGAGGGAAAGGGAGGCCGCCACGCAGCTCCCCCACTTGCTGGGGTGCTCCTCAGCACCCCGGCGCCCCACACCACTAGGGCCAATGGGCGAGCTGCCCCTGCCCATAGGGACACAGGTGGTGCTGTGGGTTAAACCACAGAGCCTAGGGCTTGCCGATCAGAAGGTTGGCGGTTCGAATCCCCACGATGAGGTGAGCTCCCATTGCTCGGTCCCAGCTCCAGCCAACCTAGCAGTTCGAAAGCACCTCAAAGTGCAAGTAGATAAATAGGTACCACTCCGGCGGGAAGATAAATGGTGTTTTCGTGTGCTGCTCTGGTTTGTCAGAAGCGGCTTTGTCATGCTGGCCACATGACCTGGAAGCTGTCCCTCGGCTAATAACACAAGATGAGCGCCACAACCCCAGAGTCGGTCATGACCGGACCTAATGGTCAGGGGTCCCTTTACCTTTACCGTACAAGCATATCACTATATAACTCACCTCATGCAATGGCCCTGGGAATGCACCATTGGTGTATTTTGCATTTTCCATCAGCATGGTGGAGGTGTATCACTTAGAAGCCACTCTGAGCAGTGTTACATTGTGAAAAGCAAAGGAGGAAAAATGGAAAACAAGCCTCATACCTCATAAGTACTCCTATAAATTATGTTAATGTACTGGGTTTTTTGTAGTTTTTTTTTAAAAATAAAAAATGGATTTTCCCAGAATTATCACACACACACACACACACACACACACACACACACACACTGGACATTAAGCTATCCCCATGAGAGGATAGGATGGGATAACGTTGACTACCCCTGCTGGCTATTTGCACTTCTATGCATTTGGAAACAAACATGAACCCTAACTAAGAATAATGGCTGTTGTTGGGTGTTTTTTGTTGTTGTTGTTGTTTTTAAGTTTTACTATCTCCTTCTGTGCATTACAGGCAGAAGCTAAACACTTCTTTCAGAAGTACACACCAGCCAATTGTCTTCTAGCTCAAGTAATTTAGAAAACATTTCCTGGAAAGTTGCCAGACAGATCTGAGGGTCAGCTCCACAATGCAAAGAGGTAATGACATGTCTACAGAATGCTGTGCAATTAGCAGCGAGCTTATTTTTCTTAATTTGATTATTATCATAATTTGTAATATATTCTCTGTGGATAATGGCTAGTAAATTAAGAAGAGTTAGAAGCTGCAAAAGCCTTGTATTGCCGTTGCTTTTTTTTTAAAAAAAAATGAATTACTCCTTCCCCTTTTCAGAAATGAGTCGTGAGAGTGTGACCTCTTCCACCTCATATTCTGCTGTTCAGTTAAATGTGTTTCACTAGGAAACAAGCTGCGGAAGTGAAGGTCTCAAATGTGCAGGAAAATGCATTTATTTGCATGACTTTTTTTTAAAAAAAGCACTGAAACAGGATTGCTTTCAAGACATAACCATTATGTTGTAAGTTAACCTACCATGATTCAGGGCATGTGGTTATTATTCAGTTCCGTTTAAACAACGCTCACTCATTCTCACTGTTTTACTGGCCCTGGGTATAGTGAGTGATCATAGTTATTAACAATAAAATTTATTTCTTGAAAATATTGATATACTGCTTTGAGAGTAAATAGGCAATCTCAAAAATGATAGAATGATCTTGATACTAATCCAAGGCAGACCTTTTAATATCACAGTAATCCAAGTTTATGCACCAGCTACCAGTGCTGAAGAAACTGAAATTGACCAGTTCTATGAAAACGTACAACACCTTCTAGAAATGAAACCAAAGAAGAATGTTCTTCTCATTATAGGGGATTGGAATGCTAAAGTAGGGAGTCAAGAGGTAAAAGGAACAACTGGCAAGTTTGGCCTTGGAGTTTAAAATGAAGCAGGGCAAAGGCTAATAGAATTCTGTCAAGAGAACAAGCTGGTCATCACAATCACTCTTTTCCAACAACACAAGAGACAACTCTACACATGGACATCACCAGATGGGCAGCATCAAAATCAGATTGATTATATTCTCTGCAGCCAAAGATGGAGAAGCTCTATACAGTCAGCAAAAACAAGACCTGGAGCTGACTGTGGCTCAGATCATCAGCTTCTTATAGCAAAATTCAAGCTTAAACTGAGGAAAGTAGGAAAAACCAGTGGGCCAGTAAGATACAATCTAAATCAAATTCCTTATGGATACACTCTGGTCCATGTGGTCACGAAGAGTCAAATACGACTAAACAACTAAACAACAACAACAAAAGGCCCTGTGACATTGACCTATGATAGTGCTGAAGGTGAAATAGTTAAACGGGTTACCCAATAAGAACCCAGAGGGTGGAGTCAGAGGGACTATAAAACCAGCCCTGAGGGGGAGTTCAGTTGGTTCAGAGTTCAGTTGGGATTGGAGTGGGAGTTGAATTACGGGGGAGTCTTTGGGTAGGTTGAGTTAGTGTAGCGGAATATAAGCTGAGTCAGTAGCAGTTAGTTGCTATGAAGTTCCGTAGTTAACCGAAGGGTGGAACTGGATGCAGGAAGGAGGTTGGTTTAGGGAGTGTGAGCAGGTATAGGAAGGTATAGGCCGGTATAGGCACCATGTGTTTATAAGTGACTGAAGACCGTTTATGAAACCACATGCTTGTTAAACTGCAATAAATAAACAGAAGTTTTATGTTCCAATTTAACCCTGACTGGACTCAGTATTTTACCAGGTAGAGCCTGGTTGGTGGCAGTGGGAAATAAAGAGGTTGCACGGGGATCAATAGACCGTGAAATGTCTGGGGACCCTGTGTGATCGCCACAGGCACAATCGTCCCAAAGACGAAAATTCTATGAACCCACCAATCTGGCTTATTCATGGTTTTTTTGGGCCACCCCACCCCAGATGATTGCCAAGCTATAGACAAGAGCAGCTGGAAAACAAACAAAGCCTTGAAGAAACAAATCATGGCTTGTTTGATCTCTGAGCTGACTCATGGTTTGTTGAACAAGCCATAATTAAAAACCAACCATGACTTAGCATTACGTGTGGCTGCAACCATTGTCTCACTCCTCAACGGTCTCTTCCAAACTCAATCCTTACTGAAGTTGCTATTTTTTAAGATATTCTTCCCATCCAGAGGAATCAAAAGGACCCAAAGCTACCATTACAATAGCCCTAGCAAAATACATTTCTCACGGGCCACAGGACACACACACCCTGGGCACACTGTATATCCACCGCCTTTTTATTATACATAAAAACCACCAGGCTCCCGGCCCACATTATAGGCCAGAATGCCAAATCCTGCATCTGGTTCTAAGAAAGCAGACGTTGCCTACCACTCCCTGCTGCTGGTGTATTAAGCTAAATTCTGGATGTGCTATCAGTGAGAAATGGGGCAAACACTGCAAACACAGCTGGAACTGCATCTCAATAAACTGCTTCTCATTCATTGCTATGCCCCAGGTCAACTTCACCCTTCTGTTGGTCCTAAAACATTAGGACCATGTCCTGACCCCAAGAGTTGACGGCATCACGTCTTGCTGCCCCACAAAGCCCAAAAGAGGTCAAAGCACGTGGGCTTATTGACCTTCTGGTTCATTAGCTAAGAATGCAGGAGGCATGTAATGCTGTTGCCTGCTCACTTTGTCCCTTCCTGCTCCGTGCAACTCCCATGTCTGCCCGATTTTTTTCATCCCAACTGTGTGTTTGTATAACCCGGATTGCCAGGAAGAAAGCTGCCTTCAGTGTCTGCAGCGAAGATGAAAACATCCCAAGTGTTTTCCTAGATCGTATTTAGGGATGCCCCACTGTGCCTTATGTTATGTTACTTGGAGAAGGGCAGACTGGATGAATGAAAGATCTGGGATAGCTAAGTAACGCCGAGCAGGACCCTTTTAATCTCAGGGTTGTGGATTTGAGCCCCACGTTGGCAAAAGATTCCTGCACTGCAGGGGGTTGGACTAGATGACTCCCCACGATCCCTTTGAATTCTACTGTGCTATGCAAAGATGTACTTTGCCACAAAATCCTGGGCACCATTCCATTATGGAAACGACTGTCTTTTTTCACTGGGCAAAGAAAAGGAACATTGTCTTCGCTCACGCTTTGTGGTAGGTGAGAGGAGAGGTGGGCCGCCCCTGTCCTACACACCCCTTTGCCACTAGGACAGTCACAGGTGGCTTGTCTGCCTGTGGATACATTGTTTTGGATGCTTTCGATGAGATTCCTACATTGCAGACTAGATGACCCCCATTCTGGGATCCCTTCCAGCTCTATGATTCTATATGCAGATCAATTCTCCAGGGAGAATGCATTCAGCAAGTAAATATTTTGCTGCAAATATTTTTTTAAATGCAGCTCTTGCCAACAGACAGTAGCACCTCCCCTACACACACACACACACAGAGAGAGAGAGAGAGAGAGAGAGAGAGAGAGAGAGAGAGTTTTAGTCTCCCTTTTCATACCACCGTCATGAACCTTTCTATTCTCAGTCTGTAGTTTTTGTGCTTTCGTGAAAGCGGAGAGCTTAAACATGCAGGAGGTGGGTTGCATTTTAAAAAGGAAACACATGTTCCAGAATGTAAGGCCTTTTGAACTTGGGGGATTTTACTTCTCAGTAAACATGCTAAGGATTGCTCTGTAAAATCAAGTTGCATTAATGTGGAATCTCACACCACCTTTTTAATTGCTTCAGAAGGTCTTTTTTTTTGTTATCTGCAAATCTGGTATTCATACCTGCCACATACTATTAGATGATTTACAGACAAAGGAACTCCATAAGATGTCACTGTAGATCTAAGACCTGAAATGTAACTGAATTCTTACGGAGAGATTCTAACATGGAAAAACTGGGGAATTTCTACATCATAAAGATGTTTAACACTGCAGTGTCTGCAATAGCCTACTGGCTTTAAGACCCCTATTAAAACAAAACATGTAGCTAGTTTCATTTTAATGATGCCTTATTTAGTGAGCTTGCTGTATGCTTTGACACTGTCCCTCAATAATTGCCAAAGCAATTCTTTTGTTTTACTGTTTTTTATTATTTGAGAGCTCTTCTGTATGTCACTTAAAAGCTGAGCACTATAAAATGACTCTGCTCTTTTGCTGCCTAAAAAAAACATTTCTTCATTAGTAGCCACAATGCATTTTAAATTGAGTTGCAGTCTTTACTTCACATAGCCCAGAGAAACCCATTTGGAATCAATGGGGCTCAGAGATGCAGTAGCACATGTTGAAATGCAGGAGCTAGTTATGACAGCACCCCCAATAGCCATCCCCCCAAAGGAAAGTCCAAAATGCAGACATCTATGTTGATGATAATTATGATTTCATATCTATAAATATACATTCACACACCAATACACAACAGACTATCCAATTTATTATGAACAGCAGACTGCCATTGAATAATGAAACAAAATTTTTTAAAATCCCTTCCAGTAGCACCTTAGAGACAAACTAAGTTTGTCATTGGTATGAGCTTTTGTGTGCATGCACACTTCTTCAGATACACTGAAGACGTGTATCTGAAGAAGTGTGTATGTGAAGAAGTGTGCATGCACATGAAAGCTTATACCAAGGTGGAGGGGGTTTCCTGCATTTGGCCTCCCGCCTCCCTCACCACTCCGGTCCTCGACTCAGGTAGACAGGCAGGTGGCAGGACTAGACAGCTGGCTCCCATGGGTGACTTGAGCCACAGTCCCAGCTTCTTGCCCATGCTGGTGTCAGAAAAAGACTCAAGCATGGAGAAAGAGGGAGAAGGGGTGGCCGAGTTGGGGTGGCCTGCCTCTTTAAAGTTGGGGTGGCAGAGGGGGCCAAGCAGTGGTGGACCTGCACCACTGGCAGTGGTGGCTGAGGAGGAGCACCAGTGACATGGAAGGAAGGAGGGGGCAAGGGAAGGAGAGGAGTTCGCTCCTTCTCCCTTCTCCCTATTGTTGCACCAGGCCAGGCTCCTTGTCAGCTACACCAACAGCAACACAACCACCATTTTGGACCAGCCAAGCTCAAATATGGGGGTAAAGGCATCCCAAATGAAGTCCAAATGGGGCAGGGGGCACTTTTGTCCAAAAACCGGGTGATCCTGTTTTTCCAGGGCCGGGTGGCAGTGAACCAGCCTCCCCTATGTATACTAAACAAGGAGCTTTAGACAGCTCCAACTCTCTGATGAGTTAGATGTTTTGTCACATTTTACATGTTTAGTTGTACAGTGTAGAATCTTAGAGGAATACTTTTAAAAAGTAATGTGTGAAATGCCCCGAAGCCAAGAAGCTAAGCTAAGAAAATCAAGAGCACCCTGTTAATAACGGCATCCAAAATAGATTTCACCAAAGTAAACAAAATAGTATGCACTGAAAAATATGCACTGCAAAGTCTACTTTGGCCAACACAATGGCTGGCCTCACTAGCCACTTATGGCAGGCCACACAGGACTCAGTAAACTTTCCATTCTTGCAGCTTTCCTTAGACATTAGTTGTTTGTGAAAGGTTGGTTATAATACATGGTTGCTCGACTGTGTTTGGTTTGATAAATGACATGTACATGAAGTTACAATATAATAGAAGCTGTTCCAAAGCCTATTCAGGTGTGATTGAAAACACATTGGGGCTTTGAAATGGGTGCATTCTCTTTCCTGGCAATTATGGCTCTTTTTGCCACAACAGCTACACTAAAAAGTGAGGGCTGCCAAGCTCTCTGCCCTGTAAACTACTACTAAATACGATAAGTTGTGGCAGAGAGAAGCTTGGTGAAATAACCACCTTGGTCAACAGCTCAAAATATAAATCCTTTGTCAATTCGGTGTAGACCACTTAAGTTTTTTAAATGTAGCCTCTCCACTGACACTTTGAAAAATAGCACAGGTGGTGGGAGGGGAAGAAGAGGGGGAAACCAGACAAGCAGATGATATACAAAGTCCACAGCACACTTGACGTAAGTGATATTCATGTAGCTGAAGCAAAGAGATCCCAAAGCAAGCATCAGGTGAATTTTATGTACAATGTCTCACCACCAGAGAGACAACCATTAGGGTGAAAGAATGTGGCATGTTCCAAAAAAGGTGTACGATTCTGAAATTCCCTTCTACAGAAGTCAAACCAAAGTCAAAGCATAGTTTAGAATATCTCTGGTGACATTTTGGCTGCTCTGTGGGGTCTGCACCATAAATTCAACAGGATACATGAGCATTTTTATTCAACACTGAGCTATAGATGGAGAAGATAGAAAATGAAATGGAATTTGGCAAGCACAAGCCCTCCTGTAATACTATTTACACAATCCCATCATTGTTTATGCACTTTTCAGCTGCAAAAAATCTGACCCTGTACTTTACGATCCCATTGAGTAGATGGGACTTTAATGTGCTTAGCTATAGCTGGATCAAGGCCTATGTAGCATACTTTCATGTCTCCATCTCTGGGAATTCAATAATCAGACACCAGATTCCACAAGTTTCGTTATCACACTGTGAATGTTTTTGCTTTCCATGGTGTGAGGTCTTTTTAGAGTGACTTGGCAGATGGCGAGATGCAGCATGTGACTTGGCTTGTCATTTTGCATCAGCCTGTAGTAATCCTTAGGCATTGTTCCTTCCTGGAGGAAGCAACAGTGACTCCAAGCACAACATGTGCTCACACAGGGACATAGCCAGGTTCTCTCTTAAACAGACACATTGGAGGAAAAGGTAATATGTGCCACTATTATTAGCATTTTCAAGATGACTGCAGTCTTATAAACAGAAGGGGATTTCTCCTTCAGAGCTTGACCCTTTTTAGCACTATATTCAGAGTATGTGAAAACTGATTGTCCATTTGCATTACAGCATCATTTCTGTGATCTCCGATATTAAGAATTTCAACTTCAGACTATGAAAGATGTAGGGCAGATACCCTTGCCTGAACAGATTTTTTTTCCAGGAGGAGTCTGAAGAACTCTAGAAAATAGTGAGAAATGGAGCTCTAGGCCTTACAGACAAATGAAACACTAAGAAATTGCCGGGTCTGGATGCCATCCACTCAAGGCTTCTTAAAGAACCCAAATATGAAGTTGTTGATCTTCTTACAAAAGTATATAACTTGTCCCTAAGAACAGACTCTGCATCATTTTATTGCTTTTTGAATATCAAACAAACGTAAAGCAACTATCAGTGAAGAAATAAACCTTATGCAGAACAGAGCAGGGATATCAAAATAACAAAGAAATAGATACAATACAGATAATGAAATGGTCAGTCTTTATATGCTGTGAAGATCCAAATGAAATGAAATACACTGAAAAGACAGGGTGGTTATGTCCCATATTGTATGTATAAGAAATTAAATTAAACAGAACTGTAAAAGACTTGGCACATGAGTGTTGTCCTCTGGCTGCTTTGGATTTTCTATTATATCCAGGTTAATCATTCAAAAGTTTTCCAAAATGTTGCAATGGTAGCCTAGACTGCAACTAAAAGGTGAATGATTAATGCCTGATCTTTAATTGTGTAGTGCTCATTAAGAATATAGATTCAGCAGTGCTATTTGTGGTGAGAGCAATACTGGCTGTGCAGTGATGAGGGACATTTCTGCAGATACCTTCACCCAGAAATCCTGGACCCTCAGGCCCTCTCGTCACATAGAGTGAGACATCACATAGTGAGACATCCCATCCAAACCGTATGAGCTAAAACGTTGTCAAAGGAAACACCAATTGAAATCTTGGCTGAAATGGCTGCAATGAGTCTCTGAACCAAAGCCTGTGCTTTCCAGGATTAAATGTTCAAAAAGGTAAAGGAACCATGGATGGTTAAGTCCAGTCAAAGGCGACTATGGGGTGGCAGCGCTCATCTTGCTTTCAGTCAGAGGGAGCAGGTGTTTGTCCACAGACAGATTTCTGGGTCATGTAGCCAGCATGACTAAACCACTTCTGGCACGACAGAACATCGTGACGGAAACGAGAGTACACGGAAATGCTGTTTACCTTCCCGTCACAGTAGTACCTATTTATCTACTTGCACTGGCATGCTTTCAAACGACTAGGTTGGAAGGAGCTGGGAATGAGCAATGTGAGCTCACCTCATCATGGGGATTCGAACTGCAGACCTTCTGATCGGCAAGCCCAAGAGGCTCGGTGGTTTAGACCACAGCGCCACCCACATCCTAAAAGGGAGCACTGTCTCATCACTTTAGAATTAATTCCCAGAGTAAGAAGGAAAGAGCACAACTGACACTCAAGTAGCCATTGGATTGGGGTGTCCATCCATTTTTTATTCAATGTAGTAAGTGTTAAAGGAGAGCCTTCCTCAAAGAAATCCCTCAAGTTGTATGGCCCAAAGGGTTTCCAGTGAACAATACTGTATGCCTTTGGGTGATAGGCTAGGGCGAGTGGAAAGGAAAGTGAAGTGGCATGCCTACCCTCAGAAGCCCTGGTCCCAAATTTTTGTTGTATCAGAATGCCACACAAGAACACATTCTTTGCATAGAAAATATATTATCAATAGACATTGAGATCCTTGAAGCCAGTGCTCCATTTTTTATTTATTTTTTGGTGTGCTGTTCTGTGATTCTTTCATTGCCGCAACACATAAAACGGAGATCATTGTCTTAATTAACCAAAGCAACAGAGATGCTTCCTTTTCCTGTCTTCCCCACACACTTGAAGAACAATACTGGAAATGGGGCAGGGGGTGCTTTCCATGGGGAACAAAGATGTTTGCAAAGCTCTTCCCACACTTCTTTGTCTCATGAGTAAATGAAAATCTTCATACAGTACACTGTATACTGTCTGTCTGTCTGTCTGTCTGTCTGTCTGTCTGTCTGTCTGTCTGTCTCTCTCTCTCTCTCTCTCTCTCTGTGTGTGCATGTTGATGGGTTGCCCCACACATCCTTTCCACATATATCACACAACCACAAAAAGTCTATTGCCTCACAGCTATCACCATTTTATGAATTAATCAGATCCTTAAAAAAATAAAAATACAGGCTCACAATTAATGATCCATGCTGTGGTGGGTAACCTCCTCGTGTCCTTTTATTGGTATTTCTCCCTTCACACTTGACTAAGAAACAAGAAGAGCCTGGCATGATTTTTCCCCTCAAGCTTGTTACACCTGTCCTGAAGAAATCAAGGGAAGCGTGTTAATCTACTTCTGCACATAGCCAGATGTTTGCCCTTGTAGCAAGTCATTAAGTTTCAAAGTGAAGATTCTAAATATAAAACATCTGCTCCATTGATTTTGATTTTTCTCTTTTTGGCCTCAACCTACATAAGAAGGCAGCATGAGATTAAAACAAAAGATGTGTCTCTTCTGTAGCATAATGTGAGCTAATCAGCAAGCAACATGGTACATTTCAGGACTATAACGATGAAAAGCACAAATATGAAAACATATATATGGAACATATAGTAATTGTGTACCCATCGTTATTGCCAAAGCATCCACACTGGCCTTCTAACTCACTATCAGGTCAAACTAGGTTGTCCTTTATATGTTGAAATGGATGCAGGTGGCGCTGTGGTGTAAACCACTGAGTCATGGGCTTGCTGATCAGAAGGTCTGCGTTTCGAATCCCTGTGACGGGGTGAGCTCCTGTTGCTCAGTTCCAGCTCCTGCAACCTAGCAGTTCGAAAGTGCAAGTAGATAAATAGGTACCACTCTGGTGGGAAGGTAAATGGCGTTTCTGTGCGCTCCTCTGGTTTTGCCAGAAGTGACTTAGTCATGATGGCCACATGACCCGGGAAAACTGTCTGCGGACAAACGTTGGCTGCCTCGGCCAGTAAAGCGAGATGAGTGCTGCAACCCCAGAGTCATCCGTGAGTGGACTTAATTGTCAGGGGTCCTTTACCTTTTTATTGCAGATTGCCTAGGAATTCATGGGCAGCTTATAAAGAGGTAAAAAGAAAAAGAAAAGTATTTTGGGGACAGAAAACTAGATGGCCACCAATTATTATTTAACTAATACAGTCATACCTTGGATACCGAATGCCTTGGTACTCGGACATTTTGGCTCCCGAACGCCGCAAAGCCAGAAGTGAGTGTTCCGGCTTTGCGAACGTTCTTTGGAACCCGAACATCCGACCTGGATTCTGTGGCTTCCAATTCGCTGCAGGAGCTTCCTGCAGCCAATCAGAAGCCGCACTTTGGTTTCTGAATGTTTTGGAAGTCGAACAGACTTCTGGAACAGGTTCTGTTTGACTTCCAAGGTAAGACTGTACAGTGATAGTCAATGTAGAATCGTAGAATTGTAGAGTTGAAAGGGACCCTGAAGTCCAGCGCCGAGGGCCTTCTGGCAGTTCCCTCATTGCAAGAAGTGAGGTTACAGGGAATCAGGCAGAGGGCCTTCTCAGTCGTGCCGCCCACTCTGTGGACCACAACTACCTGACTTTTGGAAAACATCTGAAGGCAGCCCTGTTTAGGGAAGTTTTTAATATTTGATGTATTCAACATGTTTTTAATATTCTATTGGGAGCTGCCCAGAGTGGCTAGGGAATAAATAAATAAATAAATAAACCATAATCATCATCATCTAATCCAAACCACTGCAGTGCAGGAATATGCAGCTGTACGGGGATCAAACCTGCAACCTTGGCATTATCAGCACCATGCTCTAACCAATTGAGCCTTACAAATATTGTTGGGACTTCAGCTGCCACCAGCCCCATCAGCCAATGGTCAAGGTTGATAGAAGCTATTGTCCAGCAACATCTGAGGGGCACCACATTAGCTATCCCCAAAGTAATACTATCAACACATATGGAAGTTCCTTATAACTTTTTTTTAAAAAAAAAATCTTCGCATTGTATTCCTGTTTCCCCTCTTTCTCTGCTATCCCGCAGGCAATATCCTAGCTTCCACGATCCCCAAAATTACTGAGATGATGTAACACTCCCACTGACTTTTTTTTTTAAGGAAGTGAGCTGCTGAAGAAGCTGTGAAGCATTGTAGAGTGGTACAATGATATTTCTTTTAAAAGAAAAACTTGAAAGAACAAGCACTTATTCCCCACTGACACTCGTCTTGTAACACTAGTTGTTTAGGTGAGTGCCCAACTCCCCAGTCTGTCCCGCAACACACACACACACACATGTACACAAATATTTGCTGAAATTCTTCAATCCCAATGAAAGGCAGAAAAAAACCCCTTTCTTTTGCAGAGGCAAAGAGTTTCAAGAAACTGGTTGTGAGGCTTTGCACAACACTACCTCCTGTATATTGTGGTTCCTTTTAAATGAATGAGCGTAGATTTGATATTTCCTTGCCTGGGGAAACGATCACATGGGGCAAATATTGATACTTGCTGTTTCCATCTTAAAACCTATCAGGTGTGTTCTATCCTCAGATCACCCATCCTTTTCTAGAACAGCATTTTCACAAACTGCAAAGCCTTGTTTTCTTCCCAAATATGGGATTGCAGTCTTGGCACAGAACTCTCAACAGGTGTCCACAAAGGCTTGTGGAACTGATGCACAAGTACGAGATGAATCAGAGGGTGGACTCGGTGCCTAAAGGATGGCATCAGCACCTCCCACCAAACTACCCGTGAGTGAGCACATATGCCAGTGAAGCGGATGAAGAAGATTGTGGGCAGAAACTGTGCGTGTGTGTGTTATGCGGATGACACAATTCCCAGCCGTAAACAACTGTGAAGACAAGTTGCCCATTTGAAACAATCCCCTATCTTTGTGAATAGTCGAAGAAGTTACAAAATCAGTGCTGTCAGGGGAAGAGGTAGGCAAAATGAGCCGTTAATTGTGAGAGAAAACAAGAGCAATCAATTTAGCAAATGGAATGTGCTAAAGCAAGTGCTGTTTTTAACATGCATATTAGCGCCCATGTAGCCATTTATTTTAGAAGGGAAGCACAAATTTCAGAGGAAAACCAAGAAATGGCTGAGCATCTCCCATTGGCCATGGTCCATAGAAGCATGTCATTAGTTCTTTGTAACCAAGGGGACTTTGTTCAGTGCTGGCTCCAAGATTTGGTGGCCCTTGGGCAAGGCACCTTCAATAGGGCCATCGCTGTTGACAGCTGATGCTGCTTCTCCGCATTGCTACCACCTCCTCATTCGCCAGAGGAGCAGGGGCTACTGCTGCTACCCTTCATTTCTGCCCTTGTCACCCCATCTAAGCAAAAAGGGAAAGAGGAAATGAACAAGCAGGTTGCAATGGTGAAGAGGAACATAAGCAGCTGGTCCAGGCCAAGGTCATAGTTCAGTGGTAGAGCAAATGGGTGTTCAATGCCTGGCACTACACTCTCTTGTACTGAATCAGTGCATCTGCCCTTGTCTGCGCAGACAGGGTGCTCTACCATTGATCAATGGACCTTCACCAATCACTGTAGACTAAGGATGGAGGAGAAATACATTTAAAGCTGAATCTATCAAATTCACAGTTTCTGAAACAATATGGGAACCGAAACACAACCATCATTCGAAATTCACATAAATATGAATTATGCATTGCAGTTCTCCAGCCGAAAAAAACATTTACAAAAATGTATACATTAGGTGAAAGTGTGCGCAAAACACCAATATATTATTGAAAAAGCACATACAAAAATATATTGCACTTTGATAAATTGCTTGCAGAAATATATATGTTTGTCAAAAGTGCACGCAAAATATATTTATTAGGAGAAATGTGCAAGAACATGCCGGAATTCAAACAAGCATAAAACTAAAACAGCCTAAAAACCTAAAAACACATCCATTCATACATATCAAAGGGAGGTCAAGCACATCCCATCCGCTAAAGAGACCACAGTATCTAAAACCCTCTAAAATGTGGAGTTAAAAACCTGGGCAATGAGAAGCATTCCGGCCTTGTTCCTAAAAGTAGATTGTGATGGGGTCATATGTATCTCCCTGGGGAGAGCATTCCATAAACTAGAACATGGGTAGGCAAACTAAGGGCCGAGGGCCAGATCCGGCCCAATCACCTTCTAAATCTGGCCCGTGGACTGTCCGGGAATCAGTGTGTTTTTACATAAGTAGAATGTGTGCTTTTATTTAAAATGCATCTCTGGGTTATTTGTGGGGCATAGGAACTCGTTCATTTCCCCCCTGCAAAATACAGTCCGGCCCCCACAAAGTTTGAGAACCAGTGGATCGGCCCCCTGCTAAAAAAGTTTGCTGACCCCTGTTCTAAAATGTGGAGTTAAAAACCTGGGCAATGGGAAGCATTCCTGCCTGGTTCCTAAAAGTATATTGCAATGGGATCAGATGTACCTCCCCCTGGGGAGAGCATTCTATAAGCTAGATGGACCAGCCCCTTTCAAATAACTTTAGCATGTGTCTTACCATGCCAGCTCCTAGGTTGGTGTTTTAGAACACTAACCCCAATTTTCCCACAAACCACTTTTTGAAACTGAGGGGATTTGCAAAAGAACAGTTTGTGTTTGGCATAGGGAGGGGCACCTGCTGTTCAAAGAAGAAGTTAAATTTCTTCACAGGCATCCCAAAGCCTTTAGTAAGCCATATCCAAAGCAGTCTCTGCTAGGGAACAACACAACGAGCCTGGTTCTGCATATGTTTACTCAGATGTAAGTCCCACAGACTTCAATGCACACCCTTCTCAGGAAAGTGCATGCCAGGCTGCAACTCATTTTTCCCACATTTCCACGCCGGTGATTGCAAAAGCGTTCCGTGCCTCGGCAAACTATACACACAAGGGGCTAGATGCTGTTTGTAAAAACAAGGAAGCCTGCTGGGTTTAATCACCACAAGCAATAAGTCACTTTAAATCTGCTGCTAACAGCGTTTTGGCATCTTTTATTAGTAGCTATATAAAAGCCCCTTTGAATTTTTAAAATACATTGCAGTCCTTCCCTTTACAAGTGTTGGTACAGCAATATTCCAGCTGACCTACATTCTTGAGATTACTTTTATGTTGTGTAGTTTCTCTCCTAATGGCTAAGAGAACACACTCAGGCAATGAACTTGGAAAATTAGTCACTGGCCTTTCATTTCTGGGGCCAGAGTCAAACACCTCCCTTCCTGGAACATCTTACTCTCATCAGATGCCCGTAGGCTGTCAGTGAAATGAGTTTTAGAGAGCTGCATTCCTAGCAGGCTACACATTTAGCTTCATATATAAGCAGCATACATTTCTTCTGCTTTATGAGTGCTGAGAATTTTCTACCATCCCACTTCACCACAGGGTGGGACCTTCTGTCAAACCTGAAATTCCTCAAAGAAATAAACTGCGTAGGAATTTTGATATATTCATACACACGCCATAAATCTTCCACTTGCTTTGCTTCACATAACTATAATAAGCAGGAAACTATGTATAATAGTGCAACGGGCAAACTTGTTAATTTATTATGTTTATCATTTATTCTAGGGATGGGGAACCTATGGCCCTGCAGACCACAGCATAACCATTGCTAATGCTGCATATGGAATATGCTGAACTAGATAGTCTCTTGGAAAATATTAAAGATAAGCAAAAACAGGAGTTCATTGATAACTGGAAACCTCTAAAGAGTTACTTAAAAATAAATGTTACAATCTGAATTCGGTAGCAGCTTTTGAATAAGCTCTGTAAATAAAGGTTAAGTGGGTTAAAACATATATATACAGTATACATAGATGCATATCAATATTTTATTATGATTTTGCTGATAAATTTAGGCAATAGGTTTATTAGAGTGAAAAGATGTTGAGAAGGACGGGAAGTCAAATTTATGAAGATATATACTTCTTTGTTGAAATTTTTATTTTGATGAGTTTGATTTACAGACTATAAAATATCTTTGATGTATGGATGTAACTACATTTAATAAAGCATTAAAAACATTCCACTTGCTTTGCTTCATATAACTATAATAAGCAAGAAAATAGGTATAATAGTGCAACAGGCAAACTTGTTAATTTATTATGTTTATTATTTATTCTAGGGATGGGGTACCTGTGGCTATGCAGACTTTGCAGGACTACAACTCCCATCATCACTAACCATTGGTAATGCTGGCTGCAGCTTATGGAAGTTGGAGTCCAGCAACTTCCAAAGGAAGTTACGCCACAGGATTAATTTGCCACCTTCATTTTTCACTTACTATGAGGTTCCCACAGTATACTTACAATCTGATTCTGAACAACCAAAGTACAGAGAATAATTATTTGGGAGGGAAATTCCAGTCTCCTGAAGAGATAATCTCTTTTTCACATATAGTGATGACCTCCTTCTGCCACTACCTCTAGTGATTGAAGTACTACTAGCTGTGTTCAGGCATTTGCCCGAACACATGAAGGTTTAGACCAGGGTGTATTGGGGCAGGGTCACACACAGAAGTTCAACCCCAGTGTCTCCTGGCACACAAACACCCCTTTCTGATGTTAGCATAAAGGTCTGGAAGGGTTTTTCAAGCACATTTTATTCAGTGTGCACAGAAATGGTCTCTGGGATTGGAAAACCTGAAGCCAGAGTCCCCTCCCGTGGGTAGCTTTCTAAGTGGGTTCAACCAAATGCACTTTTGGAAACCCTTCAGATCTTTGTGCTAATGGCGCTAAGGCATGGCTTGTGTGTGTGCCCCAGTCCCCATCAGTTAAATGCCTGAACACGGCTACTAAATAGGATGCATGCCTGATAACATACATTCACAATCAGAGAGCTAAGGCTAGTATGAACAAGTAGGTATAGGTACAGGTATAATTTCCATTCAACATACTGTAGTGACTGATTAGCCATTTGATGTAAAGTACTTAGTGTGTGGATTAGGGGCATGTTGTTGCTGCTTTACATTCTAAATGAGTGATTGGTAAGAGCCAAGTTGTAAATAAGGATGGGCATATTTGTCAATCTCAGTTTCTTTCAGTTTCTCTCTCCCCCCCCCAGTTATCCACATTTGCATATCAGTTTGCAAAAAAAAATTGAGAGAAAAAAACTCCTCATGAAAATTCAGCAGCATTTTAGTGTGAATTTCTCCTAATATATAAACTTTATATGCAATTTTGCCTGATATACACATTTTTGCAAAGGAATTTCCCCCTATATAATGCATTTTGTATGCTATTGTTGCTAATGCGGGCACACTTTACCCTAGTATATGTATTTTTATGGACGCGGGTGGAGCTGTGGGTTAAACCACAGAGCTTAGGGCTTGCGGATCAGAAGGTTGGCGGTTCGAATCCCCGCGACGGGGTGAGCTCCCATTGCTAGGTTCCAGCTCCTGCCAACCTAGCAGTTTGAAAGCACGTCAAAGTGCAAGTAGATAAACAGGTGCCGCTCCAGCAGGAAGGTAAACGGCGTTTCCGTGCGCTGCTCTGGTTCGCCAGAAGCGGCTTTGTCATGCTGGCCACATGACCTGGAAGCTGTACGCCGGCTCCCTTGGCCAATAACTCGAGATGAGCGCCGCAACCCCAGAGTCGGTCATGACTGGACCTAATGGTCAGGGGTTCCTTTACCTTTTATGTATTTTTATGCACATTACTTGGCTGGAAAACTGTATTGCAAAATTGAGAGAAAGAAGAATTCCGGCCCATACATTGTTTCAGAAACCACAAATTAGGCAGCTCCACATATGAACTGTGAACTGAACCCAATTTCTCTCCCCTTCCTAGTTGTGAATACTTTGATAGCTATGGTGGGAAATATTCAAAGGTCATTTTGTGCAGTTTTCTGTGACAAGTATCTTGTATGCAGTCCTATATTGCTCTGCTTTCCTTTGGCCCAGTCAGCGAGGCCGAGAAGGGGGTCTTGTATTCTGGGCAGCTCAGGCCCTCCATACATACTGCCCAGGCTTGGACCCTGGGGAGGTCACTTTGGTGCTGTTAACACACAGTTTGACTTCACCACCAGAGACTCACTCCATTGTCTCTCAAGACAGATAGATGCCAACAACAAGGTTCACATATTTATAGATCAAGAAATGGGAAGCCGTGGGCAGACAGATGTTGCTGGACTACGGTTCCCCTTAAATCCTGGTCATTGTTTATTTCCTTGACATCTGATGGGAGCGCATTCCACAGGGCGGGCGCCACTACCAAGAAGGCCTTCTGGCGGTTCCTTCACTGTGAGAAGTGAGGGTACAGGGAACCAGGCCGGGGGCCTTCTTGGTAGTGGCACCAGCCCTGTGAAATGCCCTCCCATCAGATGTCAAGGAAATAAATAACTATCTGACTTTTAGAAGACATCTGAAGGCAGCCCAGTTTAGGAAAGTTTTTAATGTTTGATGTTTTATTTTGTTTTTAATGTTCTGTTGAAAGCCACCCAGGGTAGAAATAATAAATATTTATTATTATTATTATTATTATTATTAGCCATGGTGGCTGGGAATAATGAAAGTTGGAGTCTAATGACCTATGTAGGGCCACAAGTGTTGCAGACAGATGGCTATGAACAGATGAAGTTCCGAATCGCAAACTTGACAAACCTTTCAAATATGATGCACTTGAAGTTTGCTTGTTTGTTCTTAATTAGACCACTGTCTGGAGATGCCTCTGAAAGTTTACCTGAAAAGTGACATACAAACTGAATTTGATGCCTCCTCCCCAGGCAAAACTTCTTAGCAGTGTCAAGAGAAGCTACAAGAGTTTCAGTAGCACTAGTGACATTTCTCTGGGGTGTTCTGCACATCCCCATGGTTTGTTGCCAGATTTTACCTAAAGTGAAATTTGAATCACCTTTAGTTATTTCTACAGAGGGAATCTGAGGATTTTCAAGGAGAATCCAAATACTTTTTTGGGGGGAAAACCTACCAATATTTCTCCCAGAGTAGTAGTCTGGAGCTCACATATCCCTAGCACAGATAGTTTTTTTTGCCTATGGAAACTGTAAAATGAATAGGTGCCAACTCCCAGATTGAAAAATCCGGGATCGGCAGCGGTGCGGCACCGGAAGTCGCTTCTACGCATGCTCTGCCCATTTCAAAAATGGCCGCAGCACCAGAAATCGCTTCTGCGCAGGTCCAGAGACTCCAGACATGCGCAGAAGGAGCCTCCCCAGGCCGGTAAGAATCCGGGGGATTTATGGGGTTTTTTTTTAAAAAAAATCCGGGCTGCCAGCGGGAAATGGCTGGGAAAATGGGGGTTTCCCGGGGAATACGGGAGACTTGGCACCTATGAAAATGATGGAAGCATCATGCATAAGGCAAATACCAGGATGTTAGAAGATTTGTGCACTGCATAACAAGGATGAACCCAAACTACCAAAATCAATGACATTCCTTTCCCTTACAAGAATTGTACACTTCATCACGACCACAATAAGGAAGTGGTTATTGGTTGCCTTATTGTGGCCGTATAAACGAGTTTAGAATATTCAATGTGGTTGATGCTATTATCAACTCTTCATAAATATTAGCTGTACAATGTGGGACGTAGAGTTCCTTATTTTTGTATTTAGAATTTCCCCCCATTTCTCCTAATCTTTCATTTTTTTTTGCTTTGTTGCATGTCAGAAGCAGCCTTTTAAAAAGACTTAAAGGGGGAAATGGGGGGGGGAGGGGATGAAAAATTGCAGTGAGCTATCCTAAAATATTGGCTGCTTAGAATAGTAACTCCTTTAAAAACAGACATGCATACCGATTGTATGAACAACATTAACACTATAGGCAATTCAAGCAGAACTCCCTTGTCCCTGGTAGCTGAAATGAGTAACACATTGAATTGAGCCAATAATAAAAGCAAAGGAGTGTAAATCAGTTCAAGAGGGAACTGAATCAATTTCCAGTGCAGGCGGAATGCAGAAGACATACATGCAGTCTTGATGTTTAGGGCCTAACAAAATATAGATTGACCTTTCCTTTCAGGTTAGTCAAGCAAGTTTTGTGGAACTGGCTCTTAACCATAGTGCCTTAGTGAGCAATTTTACTTCCAGCTTGACAGATTCAAATCTGAAATGGCTTGCTTCATTTCGCTGTGGTTTTCCTTGTAACCTGGGGCCTAGGAATTCAATGGCATTTCAGCAAAGAAGCTTGCATCCTGCTATCATTAACACAGATTCCTGGATGAGGATGCTATCAAGCCTTCCACTTTATATCCAAGCCTGATTCAAGGTGAAACAGAACTTCCATGGAACAACATTCCAACCCCTAGGCAGCAAACATGTGACTTTTCTACCAATCCTGTGCTTTGAGCCTTATTCAAGTGCCCCAGTCAAGTGATTCTGTTAATGTGATTAGATTCTTATGGGATTGGATCAGTCTTGGCCACCCTGATGGGCGACCTTAATCAGGAGGACAGGACTAGTTACAGGTAGGTAGCCGTGTTGTTCTGACGTAGTCAAAACAATTTTTTTTAAAAAAATCCTTCCAGTAGCACCTTAGAGACCAACTAAGTTTGTCATAGGTATGAGCTTTCGTGTGCATGTACACTTCTTCAGATACTTCAGGAGGACAGGAGGCATGCAAACCCTCTTATTCTTCCTTGATCTCTCATTGCTTTTTAATACCCTTGACCAGGCATCCCCAAACTTCGGCCTTCCAGATGTTTTGGACTACAATTCCCAACATCCCTGACCACTGGTCCTGTTAGCTAGGGATCATGGGAGTTATAGGCCAAAACATCTGGAGGGCCACAGTTTGGGGATTCCTGCCCTTGACCCTAATAGCCTTCTAAGCAGACTTATTGGGGTGGCTATTGGACACACTCTTTCACAGTGGTTCCAATATTATATCCAGGGTCAGTTTCAGAGAACAGTTTCAGAGAAAAAAAACATTGGGCAATTTTCTCTTGGCCCCTTGGCAGTTGTGCCATGATGTGCCTTGAGCTACCATCTTCTTCCAATGCTCTTTAGCATCCATTTGACGCCACTGGGAGTGGCCATTAGGAGATTGGGGGTGAGCATCATCAGTATGCAGGTGTTACCCAACTCTACTTTTCTGTAGGATCTGAATCTGCCCTGGTGATGGATAATGACTAAAAACTGACTCCGAATCATGGCAAGATGGAGGTGCTGTGGGTCAAATAATTGGTTAATCGCTTGCTTTGGATGGAATAAAAGATCAGGCTGATAGTCCAGGGGTATTCCTTCCTACCCGGAAATATTGCAGTTCAGTGATTCACCACCTAGGACAGCTATATTCAGTTCCAGCAAATTCCACCATTATGGGATGATGGCATTTCCCATAATGTAAATGACATTTTCCAGCCATGTAAATTTATGGAAAACATACCCTGACAACATTTTGAGAGACAATACACTTTTAAATCATATTTGAGATTTTTTTTAAAGCAAAGACATTTAAACCATGATTGTGGTGAAAATAATCTTCTTAGAACTGATGCTTACTTGAGAGAGTAACCTAGACAACTGACTTGAAAATCTGCTGTAATCTTACCGCATTCAGAAACAAAGAAAATTAGTGTCGATATTTTGTAACCGCTAACATCCTAAAGATTTCATTGCTACAAATTACGTTGCTGACAGTATTATTTTTATTAGAGGGGGTTATTTCTTGAAGAGATGTGATTAACCATTAGATTCATAAATATTATTGGTAGTTTTCAAGAAAACAAAGGCAATTTCTTTGTGCAGTAACCAAGCAACCACAATCTGAAATAAAGTAAAAAGTTTCCTTGGAGAATGCTGTTCTGCCCCCACCCCCACCCCCATCCTTCCTGTTGTGCATTATTTATTATCCAAAAAGTAAGATAAGACAGCTCTGAAGAAACTCATCATAAAGTGTTAACGCACCAGGTAACAAATCAATGGTTGTTTAAATGATTGTGCATGGCTAGGGGAAAATATATTTCAGTTTAGAGCCTTAAATTCATTATGCCTCAGTGCATACTGAGCGAGAAACACTGCCATAGTCATTAACGTGTTTATAAAACAGCTCTTGTTCAGAACACCAGAATCAGATGGTTGCTTGTGAGCAATTTTATTATTTCCCCCTCCCCCTTTGGTGTATTACTTGCCAGTAAAAGCCCATGTGCCTAAGTAGAATGGTATCTGAGACTTTGGATTGATGTAAAAACTTTCAAACATGAAGCTCAGCCACATGATGAAGATGAATGGGTATTTCCATTAGAATTTAATTCACGCTGAAATTTAAAGACAATGCATAAAAGTGAATTGCAACCTTTGTCTTGTTCAACAGATGTATTTTAGTCTTCTTTCATGGTGGATGAAGGTATGAATTTGTTGGCAGGGTGCTTCGCTGCAGGCAGATAAATGTCTTGGATTGACATTTCTCAAAAGTAAGGATAAATGCCATGTGCCTGTCTTGTTTACTTTCTCAAGGAGGTGGCTAGAGGTCTAGAAGCTGAGTAGAAAGTGGTGGATGTGGCTTACCCCTTGGTGTCCCACCCCCTCAAGTGTGCAGCCACTCAGTTTTTGTGGCTTAAGAGTGAGGGTGGCGAAGAAGAAGCAAACTTTAGGCTTGCTGATCAGAAGGTCGGCGGTTCAAATCCCCCCTACTGGAGCACTCGCAGGCCAGTGTTTCCCAGTTGTTGGTGTTTATACTACATTTTTTTAGATTTGCCTTGAGACAGTCCTTAAACCTCTTTTGTTGACCACCAGCATTATGCTTTCCATTTTTAAGTTCAGAACAGAGTAGTTGCTTTGGAAGACGATAATCAGGCATCCGCACAACATGACCAGTCCAACAAAGCTGATGTTGAAGAATCATTGCTTTAACACTGGTGACCTTTGCTTCTTCCAGTACACTGATATTAATTCGCCTGTCTTCCCAAGTGATGTGTACACAAGCATTTTGGTTTCCCTGCGAATCTCCTGGTCCTCAAACACTCTGCACTTCAATTGGGAGAAAGCCGCACTCGCAGATCTCAGGTGATGCTGGATTTCAGCATCAATGTTGGCCCAATGTTGGCCTAGGTAGGAGAAGTGATTGACATTTTCCAACATTACGCCATTGAGTTGGATTTGTGGCGCTGCAGAGGGGTTATTTTGTACTTGTTGGTGAAGCACTTTGGTTTTTGGGGTGTTGAGTGATAGGCCAAGCTTTTCATAAGCTTCTGCAAAGATATTTAGAATGGTTTGAAGGTCATCCTCTGAGCGTGCACACACTACGTTGTCACGTAGTACCTCCCAATGCTGGGGGAGTGGTATATTATGGAGGTGCACATCATTATGCGCAGCCCAAATTACATGGCAGGTAAGGTGATTTTGGTAAGGTTTTTACATGCCCTAGGGCCGATAGCACCAACAAAAAGGCAGGTTAGGTATTTCCAAATGCCCCAAGCCACTCTAAGGGGAAAAGAGAGGGCCCAAACAATTACTGCCCAGTCACCCTGACATCAATACCAGGAAAGATTCTGGAGCAGATCATTAAGCAAACGGTCTGTGAGCACCTAGAAAGGAACGCTGTGGTCATTATAAGTCAGCATGGGTTTTTGAAAAATAGGTCATGTCAGACTAAACTGATCTCATTTTTTGACAGTCACAAGCCTGGTAGATGAAGGAAGCACTGTGGATGTAGCACATCTTGATTTCAGCAAGGCCTTTGACAAGGTGCCCCATGATATTCTTGTAAAGAAGCTAGTAAAATGCAGGCTAGACAATGCTACCATTCAATGGATTTGTAACTGGCTGACTGACTGAACCCAAAGAGTGCTCATCAATGGCTCCTCTTCATCCTGGAGAGAAGTGACTAGTGGGGTGCCACAGGGTTCTGTCTTGGGCCCAGTCTTATTCAACATCTTTATAAACGACTTGGATGATGGGCTTGAGGGCATCCTGATCAAGTTTGCAGATGACACCAAATTGGGAGGGGTGACTAATCTGGTCAGACCTCACCTGGAGTACTGTGTCCAGTTCTGGGCACCACAGTTCAAGAAGGATACTGACAAGCTGGAATGTGTCCAGAGGAGGGCAACCAAAATGGTCAAAGGCCTG
This sequence comes from Zootoca vivipara, assembly GCF_965207765.1. Taxonomy (NCBI): domain Eukaryota; kingdom Metazoa; phylum Chordata; class Lepidosauria; order Squamata; family Lacertidae; genus Zootoca; species Zootoca vivipara. The sequence continues at coordinate 13,368,165 of NC_142583.1, read as the reverse complement.
GAAACGATGCCTTATGAGGAATGGCTTAGGGAGCTGGGCATGTTTAGCCTGGAGAAAAGAAGGTTAAGGGGTGATATGATAGCCATGTTCAGATATATTTAAGGATGCCATATAGAGGAGGGAGAAAGGTTGTTTTCTGCTGCTCCAGAGAAGCGGACATGGAGCAATGGATTCAAACTACAAGAAAGAAGATTCCACCTAAACATTAGGAAGAACTTCCTGACAGTAAGAGCCGTTTGGCAGTGGAATTTGCTACCAAGGAGTTTGGTGGAGTCTCCTTCTTTGGAGGTCTTTAAGCAGAGGCTTGACAGGCATATGTCAAGAATGCTTTGATGGTGTTTCCTGCTTGGCAGGGGGTTGGACTGGATAGCCCTTGTGGTCTCTTCCAACTCTATGATTCTATGATTCTATGACTCAGAGATAAGAACAATAGAGATTTTTAAAAAGACTGGGAACCATTTATATCGTACCTACAGACACAATGTAAAGAAATGGACTCACTAGCAGGGGGTTGGACTGGATGGCCCTTGTGGTCTCTTCCAACTCTATGATGCTATGATTCTATTCTGTCATATATGATTCTTGCTGTCCAGTATTATTATTATTATTATTATTATTATTATTATTATTATTATTATTAGTTTTATCTCATCCCCTTCCAGGACTGGTGCTATTTTCCTCGCTCAGCTGAGCCTGCTTGTCCCTTAAATACTCTTCAAGTTCATTGCCATCTTCACATCTTGCATTTGGGAATTTCGGAGCTTCTTGTCCTTTAAATCAGCAATGCTCCACGAATATTCCTGCCACCTGGCTGTAAATTTCTTTTGCCAAGTATGATTGCTGCTACTCCTTATTACCATATTACCTTATTCCAGATTACCAATATGGAAATATTTCCATATTACTCCTTATTCTATATTACCAATGTGTGTCCCTTTGTGGATTTGGATGTGACTGCAGCGTACCTGTATCATCAGCCTTGGAACATTACTTCCAAACACCTGTAGAGTTGGGATTCTGGGACTGGAAGGTGGCAATCCAGTAGAAAATCAGTGAAGGAGAGAGTTTGCAATGATGAAAGCAGCTGGCAAAGGAAGGATCGGCATGCCTCTACTATCTGCCACTTTCCCATTTAAAATCACTGCTTCACTTCAGGTGTTTGGCCACCATCTGGTTTTGATTACATAGGTCTGTAACTTTGGAGCACAGATCTGCCCTGAATTGAAGAGCCTTACGAGGGACATGTGAATTCTTATTAGTGCCACAGATAGTTGGATAGTAGGATAATAGTTGGGTTTTATATTCACTATACATATTTTGTATTCATTCTATGTGTGTAATAGCATACACAGCAGGGCAAGGACAGCTCCTGCTGTCCACAATTAAGAAAGAACAGTGATTACCTGGCTATTGAGCTGTGTTGATAGTTGGAGATTGCAGAGTGGTAGGAGTGGAAATAATGATCTTTCTTCCATTTATGGAATATTCTTGTTTCTTCGTATAAATGGAGAATATTCCTCTCCCCATCTGTTTGCCCATCTGAAAGCAAATACACAATTATGCATGTATTAGTTAAGAATATCACCACAAATGACAACTCACAAGAGAGAGGGAGAGAAAAGAGCAACACGACAAAAATATTTAACAGCAAAATGCTGGGGCTGCAGAATGAAAATGTGCAGTCATTAACACAGTAGCAGGAAAATGGATGGTGATGCTGACCTCTGTGAAAACAGCACTTCACTCCAGCCACTATTAGCTGCCAGGCACAGAAAAATCTCCACCGTTTTCCAAGTTCCATATATTTGAATAGGATGGTTAAGCATGTGCTTCAAACTCCCTTGTGAACTCAGTGGGACTTGGGGTGAGTTTTGGCTTTATAAATACGACCCTGTTCTAATGAGGCAAGTAGTCACATGGTACAGGTTCAGGATGCATAATGGACTACTTCAAGCCATTGTCATGACCCCAGAATCCAGCAACAATAAGAACTGAGTCAGAAGCTGCAAAGTCTCCAGCTAAGGAGCCTGACCAGGTGAAGGCTTTGACCAGGAAACCACTGAGTTCAAGGCTGATGGACATTAGCTCCCAGAAGAACCTCCTGCAACCAAAGGGCCAGAGTCTGGACCCTCATAAGTACCTCCTTCTGAGCCTCAAAAGCCAAATGCCAGAGGGCTTCAGTTCACCAGCAGTTCGGGGACCACAACAGACAAATGGCTATGGAACAGAGGAGGCACACCCATCAGCTAGCCTGAGGGTTGGCCCTTTAAATGGGCAGGACCCAGGAGAGGCTTAACAACAACAACAACAAAATCATTTATTGTACCCCACCGATCTGGCTGGGTTACCCACCCCACTCCACACCCTGTCGAAATTAGACTCCAAACATTCTGTTGTAGCCAATTGAATATGCTTGGTGTGTGCTTGGTTGAGCTTGGTGTGTGTGTGGTGCCTGTAACCCACAGGCCCTGAAAGGTTGGAAATTCATGTCTTACAGCAACTCCATAAGAGAAGTCAGTATTATTGTTCTCTATATTGGTGGGATAGGGAGAAACACACTTGGCTATGACCTAGTTCTTTATGAATCCACTTAAAGAAAAGTATCCATCACTTGTTATGCTGTTCCCTATCACTTCCCTCACTTTGCTGTATTCCCCACTGCCACAATTCAGCATGCATACCTGCCAACATTTCTCCAGTGAAAATAGGGACATCCTATTCCTCAATAATCATGATAATGATTATTGTTCAGCCTGGACACTGAGGTCCAGCTCCGAGGGCCTTCTGGCGGTTCCCTCACTGCAAGAAGTGAGGTTACAGGAAACCAGGAAGAGGGCCTTCTTGGTAGTGGCGCCCGCCCTGTGGAACGCCCTCCCACCAGATGTCAAGGAAATAATCCACAATCTGACTTTTAGAAGACATCTGACGGCAGCCCTTTTTAGGGAAGTTTTTAATGTTTAATCGTGTTTTTAATATTCTGTTGGGAGCCGCACAGGGCATATAAATAAATTATTATTATTATTATTATTATTATTATTATTATTATTATTATTATTATTACACCATCCATCTAACTGGCTTTCCCTGGCCACTCTGGGTGGCTTCCATCATAATAAAACATTAAACTTTATAAAATGTCCCTGTTCAGGGCTGCCTTCAGATGTCTTCTAATAGTTGAAGAGTTGCTTATCTCTTTGGCTCGAGAATTGCATTACTCCATACCCTCCAACATTTCTCCCATGAAAATGGGGATGTCTTAAGGCAGGCTTCCTCAAACTTGGCCCTCAGACATAGCATTTACTTCAAGATCTTCTCCATGAGAAGCATGGAGGCCTTCAGATAATGGTCAATGCTCCTTGAAGAGGGTTTAGTGAAGGTTTCCTTGTGGTGATCCTTCCATGTGCAAACAGCTTCTGTCATGCCTTTTAGACTGTAAGTGAATCAGTGTAGGAACATGATGTTTGCGTAAGTTCCTTTATAAAATGCCATATACATTGAGGGCAGAGTCCCTGGGGAAGAGGGACTGATTGTTTAACCACTCTGAGAATGGTTAGGAAACAGGGGACTCCTAGCAACTCCCAACACCCTTAACCAACTATAGTTCCCAGGTTCTTTGTGGGGAAGCCATGTCAGTTCACAGTGGCACAATATTGCTTTAAATGCATAGGGCCTAAGTCTGTAACAATCTGAAGATAAGTTAACTTGCGGGTGCTCATGGAAGTTGCTTGTTCCATACTCTTGTCTCAGCAATCCCCTGTATCCCCACATATATTTTTTTTCAGGAGAGCTCCTCAATTACCTGGAGAAACCTTTTGGGAGTGCAAGTGCCAAAATGGGGAAGTACAGTAGAAGCTGGGAAACCTTAAGTTCCTTACATCAGATCCAAGTCAGGGAGAATTTTTATTATTTCGACCAGCTTTTCCAACAGTGAAAAATAATGTTCGTTTGTTTTTCAAGGAGCTCACACTTGGTTTTTTGAGTTGGAGCATTCATTTCAATTATATTTTTGGGACATGAAATGGTTTAAGAGTTTTGTGGATAGATGTTCCCTTTTTATGTTCAACTATTTAGATATCGAATACAAGGTTGTTCAATCAATTATGTATAACCGTTTCTCAAGGCTCCTCCCTGACCTGTGCCACTCCAGACATTGACATGGATTATTAAACAGAAGAAAGTCTGGAAAGAAATAATGAACCCTTGTTTTGCTTTTAATTTTTGGTAGTATATAATCAGGTGTAGCTTTGCTGCTGGTGTTTATTTGGGAGGCGAGAGTTCCCGAGAAGGCTTACCCATTCCAGATTGATTTACTAGTCCCATTACAACTTTGTTGGCTCTCTCATCTCCCCCCCCCCCAAAAAAAATACTTCAGATATTTTGCCCCAGGGATAGCTTTCACTTCAGTTTTCACTTTCAGTTGGAATGGATATTGTGGAATGTTGATATGTGACCTGCATCACTTTCATATACTTCACCCATAATTTCACTATATTTCTGCATTAATATTATATACTGTATGCATATAAATCTTTTGGTAAGTTTGAACTGCCACAAATGGTCACAATATCTGCAGAAATGTAAAATATGTGGAATAGCTAAGTTTGAATCTGCACAATATCCAGTAATGCTATTTTGTATAAGAATTCCCAAAGACCGAATCCCTCACAAATCGCTAACTTTGGGTGAAATCTGGCAGCGATGTGCACAAGTCATGTAGCCTCATAGAAAATTCCCTCAGCCTTGTAGAATTTTATTTGGATTGTCCTCAGCATTCCTTAGAGATGTTCCATCTGAAGAGAAACTTAGACATTTTCTTCAATTTTTTGCTTTATGCCACATTTCAGTGGCAACTCATGGATCTAAGCATTATTTAAAATAAGGAAAACTGTGGCAAAATAAATTGCTGTAACAGTTTCCAGTGCCTACTGTATTCAGAATATTTTCCACCTCATTTAATTGAGATTTCACAGCTTCAGACCAACAGTTCACAAGTGTTACCTCCCTCCCCCCCCCCCCGCGCCTTCTCCCATCTCTTTCTCTTCTGTATTTGGCATTTAGTTCCTTGGTTCCTCAACAGTGTTTACATGAAGTGCCACAAGTGAGGAAAAGATTTCCAAGGTATTAAAACCTCCCTGACAGAGTTGTTCTTTGGAGCAGTTAGAAACACCACAGGGTTCATTTTGTAGACAGACACGTTCTATTCCTTTGCAGGCTGATCTGTAGCCCTGAGGAGTCAAAAGTACTTTAACTTAAAAGAATTTAGTCCTGCTAAAGTCAAGAAGACTAAATGGGCTTAGCCAGAATACCTGGGCTGTAGATCAGACAGTTAAGAAAGGATAAGTAAGAAATCCTGCAATACTCCCACTTCTGTCAACTAGGCCAGGGTTTTACTGCACGTCTGTGTGAAAGAAATAGGTAGGACAACTGACATAGCCTGGGAATCCAATCAGATTCCAAAAATAAATTGTGCTTTAATCCTGTGGATTTTGGAGAACTGGAGAAGATGATGACTTCGTTCACAGAAGCAGGAGGGGTGTAGGGGTGGGGAGGTCTCATAACTGACTGCATGCCCGTGCAAAAAAACCCTGCATACTGAAAACAAGAAGTCAGGTCTGGCACAGACATATGAATCCACCCTATTATTTTGACTGTAATTTCCTTTAACTGATTTTAGTATTGTATTTTTAAATTACCTCTTGCAGATATTAAATATTGCACAGTTTGATTGGTGGTGGTGGTGGTCTAATATTTTAATTTTTTGTGGAGTTCAATAAAACAAAAAAGCAAAACAAATCCCCTTCTTGAAGGCATTGGTTCTACCAAATTTCTGAAGGACATCTGCAGTGGTTTTCAAGGACAACCTTACATTTTGGGGACAGTTAAAAGTATTTCACTAAATCTCCCTCACTGTTCTATTGGAGATTTGTATGAAAATAGTACACGTGAGAGAGAAACTCCTTGATAAGAAACCTGCCACAATGCAGAGAAATAGCTCCAGGGGTTTTCGTACTACGCACTTACAAGCTTAACCTGTCATGCACAATGGAACTCTCCCGCTGACTTCTCTCCGGATCCCAGCATCTTCCTTAAGCTTAGAGGAAACAACTGTTTGGCTCTTGCAAAACTGTCCCTAAAGCAGTATGATTGGTGAGTGCTGGTAAGATTATTCCTTTTGATTACAAACTACACCTGCCAGTCATGAATGAAGTCCCCCTCCTAGTCTGGTGCAGCTAAAGTCTCAAGTTTAGTTTTTGCAATGCAGCTCTGCCATTCCCATCTCGGCTTAGCAGGTAAGTTTAAGAACATAGTTTTGCATTTAATGCACAATTATCTGCAAGGTTTTTGCTGCTGTCTTGCTCACCGAAGATCCTGTGTCACCATGCCAAAAATCCCTCTGAGGAACCGCACTGTGGTTCATTATTTGGGATTTGTACAAATCTTTGGCACGCCCCTAGCCTTCACAGTCTCCCCTGCATCCATCAAGATGGTTTTGAAATGAATCCATTTATCCTTCACTGATGATTTAATGTTAAGTAATTTTGCAAGTTTGCTGTCCATAGTTCAATACCCGCTGGTGTTGCTGCTGGGAACACACTGGTGAAGCAGACCCCCTCCCTCACCCTATAGGTCAACTATGATGAAATGTCATGATGTCAGATGGTGGGTGGCCCCTCCCACCAGATCTGAAATAGCCCACTGACATGTTGAGATAGGATGTCAATTTTGAATTAGCCACCATCAACATTCATGTATCTACTAGACTTAAGAACCGAGCTGGCAAATTTTGGCACCCTTGGAACAGAATGTTTTAGAGTAACTGCATTAGTTGGGCTTCCACGATTCACAAAATGTGTAAGCTACATTAACTTTCACGCAATTTAAATATCAAATCAGCTGCATCCCTCCACACAATATATTTTCCCAACTGTGGCCCTTTGGTGCAAACGAGTTTCTCATGAAGGACTTCAGATGAAGCATATTTCATTTACATTCTATAGTTCCAAGCATTTTTTTGCTGTTAAATACAAAAGACAACTATTTACAGAAACATTATGAGTGAGCCTGTGAAATGTTGGCATTAAAGAAAATAGATAAATGAATCCCTCCAGCTATGTTTACTATGTACATCAGGGAGGGAAATAGCAGCAAGGCAGTCTCGTTCTGCAATCTATCGATACAACGGAGGGATGTGAATAGCACTGTTGGGAAAAGCCATGTTTACAACTATATATTTCAAGAACAGCAAATCTGAAAATGTGTTTTTGGTCTGTGATGTATAGCTCAGAGTGGATTTTTATGATCGAGTTATGAGCTTTGGAAAATAGAGAAAAATGCTGATGCAACTGTAAAGAATGCAGAGTCAACTGAGTGGAAGAGCAGTTGGTTCAAGCACTGCCAGCACCTGCATATTTAACATTGCTTTTCTTAAACGTATCCCTGTCATAAGGTGGAGTGATGCTGATGTTGAAGTGCTGGCAAATTTGTAGAGCTGTCCAATCTGCATTGCCCCTTAGTGTGTGTGCACTCACCTGTTCTAATAAGGACCTAAAGGTAAAGGTAAAGGACCCCTGACAGTTAAGTCCAGTCACAGTGCTCATCTCGCTTTACTGCCAAGGGAGCCGATGTTTGTCCGCAGACAGTTTTTCTGGGTCATGTGACCAGCATGACTAAGCTGCTTCTGGGGAAACCAGAGCAGCTCACACAGAAACACTGTTTACCTTCCCGACAGAGCAGTACCTATTTATCTACTTGCACTTTGACATGCTTTCAAACTGCTAGGTTGGCAGGAGCTGGGACCGAGTAACGGGCGCTCACCCTGTGAAGGGGATTCGAACCATTGGGGATTCCCATTGGCAAGCCCTAGGCTCAGTGGTTTAGACCACAGCGCCACCCACGTCCCTTTAAGAGCCTGTAGCTCTTCAAATGTTGTTGAACTACACATCCCATTATCCCTGACCATTGTCCATGCTGGCTGGGACTGTTGATGGAAGCTGGAATCCAACAGCATTTAAAAGGTCACACGTTCCCCAAACTTGCAGTAGAAAGATGTGTTAATGGTAGCATTGTGCACCTGTGTATCAAGGACATGCAACCAGAGTGGTTGCATGGGCACATGGCAATGTTTCAGATGCACAATCCCCACCCCGAAACAGATACTGCTACAGGAAGCAGGGAAAGGGTTCAAGATCTGTCAAGGTGACACTGCACTTTGATGCTCCCATTCTTGGATAACTGTATAAAATTCCATGCACATACATTGGTCCATTGCTGGAGCAACAGATCGGGCTGCTGAGCAGATGGAGTCTAGGGGAGATGAGATGCTGGAATATGCATTGTGAAGGCAGAAGGCTAAGACTAGTCCTGGGAATAAAGCTCTACCGATTCAGAGTGTAACATCATCCACAGTAAACTCTTGTGGCCCTTTAAATGTTGAATATCACTCTAAAGTATCGTTTTATTTTATTTCCTGAGTAGAGTTCCAGCCAACTACAGCTGCTGCAAAGCAACATCAGAGCAATTTTTACAGCCTGCTTGCCAATGTGGCAAACTTCTATAGATGCCAATCATAAATATTTGAAAAGCACAGCACTAACCTCAAAACACAGAATATAATTATTTGTTTTATTATTATTATTATTAGCAGAAATTGCATTCATCTTAAGCACGACCATAATATTGTGGTCATGGCAACCTTTGGGACAACAAGAGCTTCTGGGACTTTAAAACAATTGTTGAGATTTCTAAGGACTATGCTTAGTCATAAATGGAAAGCTTTATGAAACCATGTTGTTTTTTCCTAGCTTGAAAAAATACAGAGTTGGACATTCTGAAAACAGTTACTAGGCACAGTTTCAAGTTATACAACTGAAATGCTTTTTCCATGGCTCTAAGACTTTCTCTTCTTAATCCTAATCCCTTTTACCTGGATGCATCAATCCAACAGAATTTACTTCTGAGTAGATGCGGTAATGATTGTTATGTTAGTGTCCTGAATGACAATCTAGAAAATTCCTCAAGCCAAGATTTGAAGGGGATGTCTAATCACAGCCATGCTATTGTTGGCCTTGCAGTAAGGAGACTCAACCTCCGCTCTGCCAGGAAGCATATTATTAGCTGGATATCTCACAGCCTAATATCCCACACAAAGTTTTTCTGATGAAGTGGGACAACCTCAGTTAAGTTGATGTGAATTCCTTGGGGGAAAGGTGGCATACAGATTTGATTATGATAGCAATAATAATATTTATTAGGGCTGGCATGAGAAATCAGGTAGGGTTCCTCATCTACTGTAAATGAGCAGCACAGCTTGACTTCATGGCAAAAGATTCAGGGAGCACCCCAAATGTGAATATTATGAGCACTGTTGTTTTAAAAAAAAGAGCTGCGAAAAGGAAAAGACCCACTTGAGAAAACAGCATTGTCAAAACCCTTAAGAAGATGACAGTGCCTTGGAAAAAATATAGCATATGGTGATCCTGACGGGACAGAAGCAATAGCTACTACCTGCTCACATTACAATCTATCTTGCTGCCCTGACATCCTTGGCAGAAACAGCCATTTGTGGTTGTAGGGTTGTTGTTGTTTTTCTACTGATGGTATTTGACATCTGTGAATTCTGACTTGTTATTTTTTGAGCCTCAATGTCTTTTGGGTTTATGCCCCAGGCGACTTGTTAAAAATGCATCCTGTTTGTCCTGTCGATAATTTCACTTTAGCCATGTGCCAAAGGTGTGTGAAACTTCCCTGACAAATGATGCCAATAATTTATTTATTTTAAAATATCCCTAGGTTTTTTTTAAAAACAAAAACAAAACACAAAACAAAACGTATGCTGTTTAAAAAGCAAAATCAGCAAGTGGTTCCGTCCAGACTGTTACTATTTTACAGGATAAAAAAAATTCCTTCAGTAGCACCTTAAAGACCAACTAAGTTTTTATTTTGGTATGAGCTTTCGTGTGCATGCACACTTCTTCAGGTATGATACAGGAGATACAGATCAGATACATCAGATACAGGAGGAATTCAGACACATAGCATAAAATGTGGGGTTTATTTATGGAATGAAAGTGAATGAAACTCACTTAAAAAAAAATAAAGAGGCTTTCCTTGCGGAAAGGGAAATTATGAGGAAATGTTCTTGACGATGTGGGGTAGCAACTGATTGACAGGAAGTGGAGTAACCTTCGTAGATGCAATTCAGACTGAATGCCCAATATGCAATGCATGCCAAATAATTTCCACACTAATGAATCAGAAATACTGCTCAGTAAATAGTGGACATCACATAGCCTTGGGGCAAGCTTTGGGCAAACAATGCAGGTTGAATGCTAAATAAACAGGTCACCTGGAGACATTTACTCTGGGTTGCATTTGAATCATAAGCATAGTTGCCAAGTTATCCCTTTTTAAAAGGGATTTTCCCTTATGCTGAATAGGCTTCCTCACGAGAAAAGGGAAAACTTGGCAGCTATGCATAAGGTGTTAAATAATAATAAAAACCTTAAGTTTTTTTAAAAAACACACACACACACATTTTCTTCTAGAAAGAAAGGTCCTTGTATTCACCATGAAGTTGTTACAGTAAGTGCCACACTTTTAACCAATGGTTTTCTTCTAGGGGAAAAAAGGTGTCGGTACTGTGTACCATTGAGTACCCCCAGAAAAAGAAAGAAAGCATTGCACACATCTGAACAGACTTCTGAAACAATTATGTGGGATCTTGTATGGCAGCACTGAACTGAATATCCATTAGCTGGGTTGATATTTTCTGAGTTATCTGCTGAAAACCAGCTTAAATCTGTTCTGTGGCAAAACACACACCATGTAACAATCTCGGGGGGGGGGGGAGTACCTGGAGCTTTGTGACAAACAGACCTGAGAAAAACAAATCTCTGAAAAGCTTTGGGTTTTACAAACAAACACTGATCCCCCCCCCATTATCTCATATATATATATATATATATATATATATATATATATATATATATATATAAAGATAGTTGTATGCTTTGCTGAGATTGTTGTAAGCCAGTTGCTCAGCCAGGTGGAACTTAGCTGTATGATACCTTGTGTATGATTGAGACCAAGCAGAAGGAGGGAGGGAAGGGGGGAAAGCAACAACCACTAGCCAGTGACATACCCATTAATGTGGTGTAAGCAGACTAACTGCACAGCCATTTGGGCTGGAGGATATTTGTGTCCCAGAAGACCATTATTCTAACCTTCTTTTGTTTGTTGGGGAAATTGTCGTGCTGTTTGTAGATATTAGGAATTGAACCACTGGGAAACAAAAGCAAAACACTCTTAGCACTGACATTTACAATTTGCTACATAGCCAACAGACAACTCCAGAGGTTGTAGAACTACCCCTCCCAACAGTCCCAGCAACTGTGGACAATAGGCAGGGATAGTGGGATTTGGGGTTAGCGGAATGTGTAGGGCAACAGGTTTTCCATCCCTGTGCTAAAAAGCAGGCTACATCCAGAAATGATGCATGGTGGCATGGGGGATGGGACTAAAGGTACGATGGAGGAACTAACAAAAGTTGGCGAAAAATGGCAAAATACCAAATACAAGTGTTCTGAAAGGACTGGACTTATTTAACATAGTAAATTGTTTTTAAAATGAACTTGAAGGAAAAGTGCTGCTAAAATGAAGGAAGTTTAAGACATATTTTACAAGGCCGGTCCTACTGTTGGGCAGATTGAGGTGCCTTTCTCAAGTGGCAGGTGCTGGAATATGGGGAGTGGTGGAAGGTGTTGGAATACAGAGCTGCGCTCAGCCTAGCTCTCCTGGCATGCCACAACAGTGGTGGTGATGAGAGATTGGGAAAGAAGTGTTCTCCCATTCCCCAAGCCACTACTGGCTTGGTGACCTGAGGTGCAGCAGAGGCAGCCAGTGCTGAAGGGAGATTCAGTTGCCTGTCTGACTTCTGTATGTGTTTAAATGTGCTAGGACTTAAGCATACGGTATACTACTACTTCTTGTCACTGCAGTTCATAAATCAAGGAGACCCTCTTCCTATATCAAATACCTTTGGGCTTAGATCATATGCTGAGGCCCTCCTCTATCAGAAATGAGGCCAATAGGAACTGTGGGATATCCACCTTTCTAAATGAACGCCAAAGCTTTCAGGAAATTGTCTCAATATAGTTGAGGAGGCCTCTCTTCACAGCCCTATGGCCTATGATCCTGGGGCTACAACCCAAACTGGTTATGGACATGCCAAATACCCAAAGGCTGTGGAAATAGATTTAGAGAGCAGTTTTCACCATCCAGTCTAGGGGTGAGGAAATGTTCTCAGCCTGAGGGCTGCTTTCACTCCTGGGTGACCTCCTGGAGAACACATGCCTGTAGTGGACAGGACCAGAAGAAACGTAGGTGGAGCAACAATTAATGTAAATGTTACTATAGACCACTGTACAAAGATAAGAAAGAAAGCAAGTAAGCTTTATTGTACTAGCCAAAGGCCATGACAAAACCATACAAACACTGTCATGAAATGGAATATCTATATAACCAGTGCTTTTTTCTGGGGGGACGGAGGGGGACGCATACTCCTAAACATTTTGTGAATCTAGATTTGGCCTCATTTAGGGGGAGTATTTCAATATGAGTAGGAAAATGAGAGTATCCCTAAACATTTTTAAATAGAAAAAAGCACTGTATATAACTATATAACTGTATATAAAAAGAAGAGCCATTGTCTGAAGCATCAAAATCATAAAATGCATATACTCACGTAGATTGGAGACTCCACACAACACACACTCCCTTACAGTTTATTGCAATTTAGTCCAGGTCCTTATCCCTGATCTTTCTTGCCACCAATGCAAAGAGGGCCACATTGTAAGTCACTGGAGTATTAGCATAGCTGAGAAGCCATAGAACCCTCTCTGCTGGGGAGAGACAGCTTTCCTGGAAAAACAAGGGCTTTTTAGAAGTGCCTCCCAGGTTCTGTATATAGTTGGCAATGTAATAAATAATGCTTCTGGATGTCATCCACAAATACAGTCTATCTGCGTATAGTACCCTGTTATAATGCCCCGTCCAGAACAGCAGAGGGTATTGCTTGGAAACACAGCTCACTAAAGGCAGATCCTAATGAAGCTGGTCAATGTTTTGACAGGTAACAGACTTAAAAACGTACCATTTTTAAGAGTGGAAACCACGGGGAGCATTGTGAAGATATGATCTGTACATACCAATGGCCTGTACATACTAAGTCTACTAAGGACCCCTGGATGGTAAAGTCCAGTCAAGGTGACCATGTTGTGTGACACTCATCTCACTTTCAGGCCGAGGGAGCTGGTGTTTGTCCACAGACAGCTTTCCAGGTCCTGTGGCCAGCATGACTAAACCACTTCTGGTGCAATGGAACACTGTGATGGAAGCCAGAGCACATGAAAACACCATGACTAAACCACTTCTGGTGCAATGGAACACTGTGATGGAAGCCAGAGCACACGGAAACACCATGACTAAACCACTTCTGGTGCAATGGAACACTGTGATGGAAGCCAGAGCACACGGAAATGCCGTTTATCTTCCCACTGCAGTGCTACCTATTTATCTACTTGCACTGGCATGCTTTCGAACTGCTAGGTTGACAGGAGCTGGGACAGAGCAACTGGAGCTCACCCCATTGTGCGGATTAGAACTGCCAACCTTCTGATCGGCAAGCTCAAGAGGCTCAGTGGTTTAGAGCACAGCGCCACCCTCCTCCCTTTATACACCCAAACACCCCCCATGGCACCCTCTATCAAAGAAAGCAAGATACATTAACAGAGTCCATGAATACCTTCCAGGAAGGCAAAAATATGCAAAGAGGTCAGGGCCAGTGAGGGATGTGGAGGGAGCAAGTGTGGCTGGATGTGGGGAGAGAGACCCAAGAAGTTTCCTGGAGTTTGAAGCTGTGGGATGGACACATTTGGCATGGGGCAGGGGCTATAGCTCAGCTACTTTGCATACAAAAGGTTCCATGTTCAATCCCCAGAGGGCATTTCCAGAGGGCTGGAGAGTGATTGTCAATCAGTGTAGACAATACTAGACATCTAGATGGACTGACTCAGTATGAAGCAGTTTGCTAGGCTCCCTTGTTTCCATACAGCCAGAGAGTTAAGGACGTGGCTGATCTTTTTTTCCTGGATCATACTGAATATGTTGTTACAAGCGAGAATGACATTCACAGGTTTCCCAATCAACGAGTTCTCATCTCAGAACTTGTAGACTGAAGCTGTATTAGTCACGGTTAATTTTGAATTTCACATATTCCTCATGTTTCCACTCCTCCCCTCAAGGAAATGAATATTCAGATTAGAGGAATCAAAATCGCTTTATTTCCAATACTGATACATCAATATTTTGAGACACTTGTAGTTAGCTTGCTTAGGGATAGGGATTGGATTAGGCAGTCCAGAACCAGCACCAGTCGTAACTTTGTTCACCAGCCATAAGTTGTGGCAGGAAGGAAAGCTTCTAATGGCTGCTAATCTTATACACCGGGGATGGGGAAGCTGTGGCGCTCCAACTCCAACTCCCATCAGCCTCAGCAGCATAGATGGTGTTTGGGGATAATGGAAGTTGTAGTCCAGCAACATCAGGAGAGCCACCCGTTCTCCACCCACGTTATACTCACTTATCTAGAAGTAAATCTCATTTAGCTCGAGTCTGAGAAGACATGCATAGCATCGTATGGTTAGTGTAGGGAAATTTCATTAGTAAAGAGAACTTTTCTAAGAAATCATGATTCCTGTTCCCCCATTTTTTTAAATTAAAAAATCCCTCCCATTGGTTTTGCTGGGAAAGGATAAATAATAATAATAATAATAATAATAATAATAATAATAATAGGAGGAGGAGTTTGGATTTGATACTCTGCTTTATCACTACCCGAAGGAGTCTCAAAGCGGCTAACAATCTCCTTTCCCTTCCTCTCCCACCACAGACACCCTGTGAGGTGGGTGGGGCTGAGAGACTTCAAAGAAGAGACTTCAAAGAAGATTACGAGTCTGGGGAACCAGGTTCGCGTCTCCGCTCCTCCACATGCAGCTGCTGGGTGACCTTGGGCTAGTCACACTTCTTTGAAGTATACCAGCTTCAGACTAACGTATTTAGTTGGCCAGACCAACCTTGGGGAATCTCAAGAAAGCTGCAAAAGCATTGGATCCAGTAGATCCTAGGTAACCTCTGGCTCACTCCTGGAACTCCAGGTTTCAGGAGTTACTACTGGCAGAAGCACTGTTTTTTTGCCCATGGAGGTTTCTTTGGGTGTACTGGGGACCACTGGAACCATGTGGGTATCTCTTTTGTTAGCAGAGGGGCACTCGCTCCTATCCTAACCCTTTCCAGATGCCAAATATGGGGGTTAGCATTACTCTGTTACTTCTGATTAAGCAGGTATAGAAACACACTATTCATCATATAATTTATATAATCCTCTATTCACTGCTCTTGAAGTTTTTGACACAAGAAGAGCATTAGTTGACATCAGATCCATTTACCAAGAAGCAACTTCTGTTTTTTTCAAAAGAAGTCAAAGAGTCAAAGTGATAATTCCTGCTGCATTTTTAGCAGCATAGATCTGACACATTCAAATAACATACTTTGATATTTATGAATTACTGTACCAATTTTCATTAAAATTAGAAAAATTGTATTGCTCAAACTATTTGTTAAATCATAAGCAGATGAATAATGAATAGGGTGTTCTTTATTCATTAAAATGATTTCCTCCTCCTTATTTTGATTCGTGTGGCACACTGTGAAATATAAAGGGCTTTAGTTTGATGCATTTCAGCCTGAAACTCCCATAAAGGAAGTCAGCTTACCGATTATGCTGCAGTCCGGTTGAAAATTGCCTCCTCCTAGCTGCTATTTGGCTTCAGAGAGACAAAGAGCTTCAAAAGGGAGTTCTGTCAGGAGGGTGATAATGGGAGAAAATATATCCCCCTTATAACTGGGGTACCCTTTTCAGCCCGAGGCAGGGGCATGGTGTGGGGAGGGCCAGGGGGATCATAGCCCAGGAACATGATTTTGAGAGGGCATGATTTTGATGGGTCATGAGCCGCCCATACAGGGGACCTCTGCTCTGCCTGTGGTTGGGGGTCTCTGAGCCCTGGAGCCTGGCCTTGCCACCATGCTCATAGCCCCTTGCTGAATGGCTGCCTGGCCAGCATTGGGACAATGTGCCCACCAAGGGCCATGTTGGCTGGCTGGGCTTCCCTCTGTGCAGAAATGCAGGCAGGTGGCACAGCGCAGCACTTTGAACCATCTGTCCCCTGCACCCAGTGGCGTAGTAATGGGGGGTGGGGGCGCACTGCCCCGGGCGGCAGGCTGGGAGGGGAACAGCAGGCTGGACGGGGCTGACCACCTCCGACAGCTGCCGCCGCCACTGCCACACAACACAGCTGCCACCATCGAGGAGAAGCCCCGATGCTTCTCACCCAGGCCCTCCAGGAGATGATAGGATCTGGGAACGCGTCCAGAGCACAAGCTGTGCATGCATGCATTGTGCGTCGGGACACATGCGTTGTGCATCATGACGCATGCGTCATGACGCATACACACAGCGCGGTGCCTTCGGGTTTGCCACCCCGGGCAGCCAGGCGGCTAGCTACGCCGCTGCCTGCACCTGCCTAGCAGCAATGAGGGTTGAGCTGGCACAGCAGGTTTTGTTTGTCCTCTGCGCCCAGTCCCTGATCCCGCCTGGTTCACACGTGTATGTGTGTGTGTGCGCCTCGGGCACCAGTGAAGGACACAATGCCACTGGCCTGAGGACCACATTTCCTTCTGGAAAACATTCTGAGGGCCACATTCCTGTGGTGGGTTAGCTCAGAGACAAAAAAAGAGGGCAGAGCAGCAAATGTAAACCTTACCTCAAGGAGGGTGTGAAGCAGGACTGGTCAGGGGTGTGGTTTGGGGAATGTCCCTTTGAGGGCCACATTTGGCCCTGAGCCAGAGGTTCCCAACCCCTGGTCACCCCTACCCTCAGCACAGCTGCTTTTTAGAGTTGTTTTTTTTTAATGAACAATAAAACTTGGAGCAATATTCAAAATAACTTTACATTTAAATAGCACAATCTACTGCAATGAGGTCAGTTTGTATCAGTCTCACAGAACTCAAATTCCCCATGCATCCTTAATTACAAATATGCAGAGGTGTACTTGCAACACCCCTTTCATCTGTGAAACATCAGAGGGCAAGCGATTCATATTGATGGCTCAGCGATGGGAGAATAAGACCTATGTAACTAACACCACCATTTAATCAATATGTGTATTCACAAACTGCTCAGAATACCCTGGGTACCAGAAGCTGGTAATCCAGCATTAAATGCTGTTTTATGTAAGGAGATTAGAAGCAGATGTTATTTATTTTTCAACCATGATGATTTCTTACAAAGGAAAATGGGAATGCCTTTCACAGAGCGACAAGGATATAATCAGCTGTCCAGCAAAATTCTGGCTAATCAGCAAGTGACGAATGGCATTTGATTTAAAATCAGAGAGAGTGAATTGAATGGCGTTGATGCAAATGTTACGTTCATCACAATGCGCTTATAATTAATAAGGAATCTGGGGATATGTGGGCACTTGAGAAAAGCATTCTGCTCTAAAGTATAATTACTCAGGTAACTCTGAACAGTATATTACCCTCTGAGGTGCCTGAGGCACAGCAGGTTCAGAACTGCCAGAGGGAACAGAAGGTTTGGGAGAGATGCAGGAGGAACCTTCCAGAGAATATCATAGAGAAAAGCAGCCAACTTTTTCCACCACCACACAGTAGCATTTATTCAGCAGCTGCTAGATCGCTAGCAAGCATTGCCGCCTAACTCATACCTGCATCCCAGGACTGTGACACCAGAGACAGGTCTGAGAGACCCTAAATCATCTCCGTTGCCTGACTTCATTACTAGACTCCATCCATGCCTGTTTGGTAGGATAGAGACATGTTTTAAATTGTACAGCTACACAACTTGTTTCTCTTGCTTCCCCCTTCCCTTCCCTGTTAAATAAATCCCCATGCTCCTGAAACATTGTGTTAAATTGGAGATGGGGAACTTTTCTCAGCAAAAGGGGCAAAATCCCTTCGTGGCTACAACTTGTGGGCCACATGCCAGGGAATGGTGGAGCCAGAAGCAAAATTGGATGTGATAACAAATTCTAACTTTATCTTTGTATAGTAGGCTTCTTTCTACATATACTCAAATCCTTCTCTATTGTTCTTCGGGGGAAGTCAGAAGGGGGCTACATCATGGTTTGTAGTTTACTTGTCCTAAGTAAGAACCGGTCTCAGACCGCCCCAGGAGCTTATTAATGCATATATTCTATGACTGCAGCAAACAGATTGCAATTGAGAAATTATGGCATACTGAATGTGTAAGTAACTTTATTTTATTGTTTCAGATCACAGCAGAAATGCTGAAGAGGTGAGGTGGGGCACCAAACAAAAATTAAGTGTTTTTACTTACTGCACTCTCGTCTCTTTGGTAATATAAGGCTTCACACTGCTAAGCAGTATGCTTTCAAGTATTGCAAGGGAAAATAAGGACACAAAAAGCTTATATACCTCCAACTGCTAAATTAGCAGTATAACTAGAACCGTTAGAATTATATATACACAGCTATTTACCAACATATGGAAGGTGCACTGCTGTCTTTTACAGGAAATATTGTGAACATAATGGGAGAAACTAATTTGCTAAAATTAGTTTGTTTCTGTTTTTAAAGTCTTCAGCAATTATCCAGATACCTTGCAGAGGTAGAGCTTCCTGGTGAGGTGAAATGTACAATCCTATGCATATTTACTCAGGAGTATGTACCACTGTGATCAATCGAGCTCAGTAAGCTTGCATACAATGACAGCTTTAATAGCCTGGGCCAGCCCTATCATTAGGTGAGGGAAATGCCTGCCTCAGGAAAACAAGGGGCTGCCCTGCACCTCTTAAGCTAGCCTGCTACAGTCAGATACAGTTGCGGATGCTGTCCCAATGCCAGTGCTGAAGTAACTTTTAACTCACTAAACGTTTTGTTGACTATTTAACTCACTAAAAGTCGTGTTGACTTTTGTACATTGAATCTCGCCCTTTGTCTCTGGCTAAAAAGTCCACATGTTAAGTGGCTTAACTGGTTAAAAATGTTCAGTCATAATAATCGAAATTTTGTATTTGTTTAAGGTTGAGTCACACATGCAGACAATTTGCTTCCTCTATGCTAACACTTGACAAATGGGGATGGTCCACACAATGCACAAAGTGAACTGACCAACCTAAAGCTTATTTTTCACATGGATTTCAGTGGGACCCAAGTACAACTACCTTAGACAGGATCCATCATAAGAGCCACAATGGCATTTCCACATATTCAAATATTTGCTTGATGTTGTGGTCATTCAGCTTTTCCAAATTATTGGATTATTGATTATTGAGCTGAAGAGCCAACTTGAACCAAAATAAGGTAGAAATGAGATTTCTAGGGGACACTGTGGGATAAGTGAGCATTTGCAGAGAATAAAAATAAAAATAGTAGAGGAGTGTGCAATGGTTGGTGTGCACTGACTATGAGACCTCTATCCCCACCATCAAGCTAGAATCTGAAGAGGTCCCTGGGAAGAACTGCTACTCTGGGAACTGTAGCTCTGGGAGAATAGGGGTCTCCTACCAACTTTCAACACGTTTAATAATCAACAGCCCAGAATTCTTTGGGGAAAGCCATGACTGTCTAAAATGTTATCGCAAGGATGTAAATTTATGATATGAGCGTGGCCTTAGAGCATCGCAGTAAAGTTAGCCCCAGTTTTCTGAGATGCTAACTTTTAATATTCTGGGGCACAGCCCTAGACCAAAGTAAATACTTTTCCCACCAATGATTTTAGCAGGAGGAAATGAAGTGTGCACTTCACCATGCCACAAAAAAATAGCAAGACAAACTTAGGCAAGACTGTACTCCATTCTTCACTAATATCCATTTTTAATCCATTACTTCAAAAGAAAGTAATCACATATATTAGAAGCACAGAGTGACAAATTAAAGCAAGGCGTGAAGATGTTTTGAAAATACTCTTTAAAGTTTATTTAACCTGATATGTCAGCACCAAATATATATTCCATAAACTTTGGCTCAGGTATGGTTTAGATTAGAATCACTCCTGCTACAAACTAATTCCTCCAAGAATGGGCCTATGCAAACACATCATAAATGCTGAGCGAAGCCTGTCAAATGGAGTTGGACACTGTAATTGCTGTGCACACTGAGGTCAAAGTTGCTTTTAGCAGAGGGGCTTGTGAAGAGTATTCTGTTGTCTGCCCCAAAACATGCAACACCTCCCAAGCAGATGAACTCTCAAGCTAACTCCCCATCAATAGCTGCATCACTTTTCACTTAGTCAGCTCCCTGCTAAACCTTTTGAGACAGCTAAAGCTGAATGTACACTTTGAGCTAAATAAGTGTATGCTCTTATTTAGATGTGTGCAGATCTAAAAGGGATCAAGGAAAATAAGACAGTGTGCAGAGAATATCACATCACGCCAAACAAAAGGGCAACCTTTGAGAAATGATCTTTTCAAGCAGCCAGCTGGACAAAACATCAGATGGAGATATGCATTTCTCTTTCAAGCCAGTAGTCCCTTTATGGGATGACAGATGGTGCAAGTGATAGCAAGCATGTGTGTGACCTTGTCTTTATCAGTTAATCCCAGGGTGGTAGCTTCTCACTCTCGCTCTTCACAGCATCCATAGTCTTTTCAGAACAAACCCACTGGTGCAAGCAGTTAAACCTTTTTCTTCTGATAAGGACAAATGCATTTTTGTTCCCCCACTCCATTTATATGCTTTGGATGCCCCCAGACACAAAAGTCCAAATTATCCCCTAACTATATATGCAATAAAAAGCAAAATGGTCATTGCCTATTTTCAATAAGACTAGCAAAACTGCTTTGCTTATATTGGTAATTAATAGTCCATTGATTAATCATATCAGGTATACATCTTGTTTAATGCCAGTAAAGTTTAGTTTTTCAGTTTGATCTGATGGTTTCACTCTATTTAGAAATAAATACAAAAAGATGTAATACATGTGTGTGTCTAAAGGGTGGGAGAATAACCTCCCAGTCCTTTTTCCCCCTCAACAAACAATTATTGTTATTGATGGTGGACTATATATTTCTGGTCAAATCTTTGGAAGACTTGAAAGAAGTAACATAATGAGAGAGGGAGGGAGAGAAAAAAAGAAAGAAAGAATAAGAGGATATGTACCCGAGTGGGAACACCCACCTGCAAAATCTACAAACATTTCAAAGCAGGGAGCCTTAGGTCTGGGGGATAAACGTGGTCTTCCAAGTCTCACTCTCTGGCCTTTGGAAGTCTTCTCAACCCTCTTTCACCAGACCACACCCTCCACTGGTCCACGTCCTTAATCTCCTCTTTTTTTGGTCAGCCTAGAAATCTTTAACATTTATCTTACTGTGCAAAGATAAAAGTCACATTCATTGCTCCATCCCCCCACTACTGACATGTGGCTCCTAGTTGGTAACCAACTAGGAAATATAGCCCTTGGGCTAAAATGTTGCTCCTCTTCCTTACAAGTGGGCCTGCAAGATGGAAAGCAGGTAGCTCTGTGTGATCGTAGAATTGAACGATAGCCATCCTTGTATTCAACCCAGTTTCCATTAATTGGCTACTGGTGTTCACCTGGCACAAGGCTTTAGAATTGTGACTGGTCCAGCACAGACCGTGGACAGCTTCTGAGCAGATATCTGCACAGTGGGGTTGTGAGCTAGGTGGACACCTTAGAGTTCAATCTATATAAGTGGCAGTTGTGAAGTCATGATGGCTCAAGAAAAGGGCAAATGTGATTGTTCAAACTATGGCAATCTGAAGTTCTAAGGAAAACAAGACTGTCTTGTAAGTATATTTTATTTAGGAGCTGAAAGCTTTTTCAGTTTTCCTCAGAGAAAAAGAAAATACTCTTAAGAAGAACAAGAAAATCCCTGTTGAAAATTTGGCCTTACCAACAAGGCCAAGGAGCTGTCCAAGGTCCATGGGTTTTTGAAAGCAGGGGAGCTTTCCAGCAACAGATTTCTAGAAAGTGTGACAGGAGAACAGCGGTTGCTGCATCAACTATTTGTTGTTTAGTTGTGTCCGACTCTTTGTGACCCCATGGACCAGAGCACGCCAGGCACGCCAGGCACTCCTGTCTTCCACTGCCTCCCGCAGTTTGGTCAGACTCATGTTGGTAGCTTTGAGAACACTGTCCAATCACCTCGTCCTCTGCTGTCCCCTTCTCTTCTCATGAGTTGGCCAAAGTACTGGAGCCTCAGCTTCACGATCTGTCCTTCCAGTGCTGATTTCCTACAGAATGGATAGGATTGATCTTCTGGCAGTCCATGGGACTCTCAAGAGTCTCCTCCAGCACCATAATTCAAAAGCATCAATTCTTCAGTGATCAGCCTTCTTTATGGTCCAGATCTCACTTCCATACATCACTACTGGGAAAACCATAGCTTTAACCATACAGACCTTTGTTGGCAAGGTGATGTCTCTGCTTTTTAAGATGCTGTTTGGGTTTGTCATTGCTTTTCTCCCAAGAAGCAGGCATCAACTATGGTGAACCCTAAGCTAAAGAGATTTATAGCTGGTTCTGCTGTCCCAACTCTTCCTGGCATATCATAGACCTAAAACAGAGCACACTGAAGTCTGCCTTCCTCCTCAAGAGTATGTCTCAGTGATGAGACACTATTTGCTTCCAGGTGGACACTGCACTTTTGTTTCTCAACTTCCACTTGGACACTGTCACAGAAACATAGAAATCTGCCTCATACCAGGTCAGACCATTGATCCATCTAGCTCAAAATTGTCCATACTGACTGGCAGTGACTTTCCAGGATTCCAGGAAGGAATCTCTCCCAGCCCTACCTGGAGATGCTGGAAATTGAAGCTGAAAGGCAGATGTTCTACCATTGAACTATGGCCCTTGCCATCATATCTGATCCTTGGGGTACTCATGAGGTGAGGGTGGAATGCTGGGCCTGTGGCATCCCCAGACAGGGGTATGTTCCTTGGAGGCAATCTTGGGGAGGTGTTCTCAGTAACTTCCTTTAACTTCAAAGATACTGGGCTCAGCAATAATGTCCTGATCTTCTTTCAAGCTCTTATTTAGTTACAGGCTGGTCCAACAGGAAAGCAGTGAGACTTGATATCCTGTTGACAATAATAGCCCAGCATATCACCAAGCACCTCTCCTTTGAATTCTAACCCCTTTATGTGTCACATCTGGATTTCGTCCCAT
Organism: Zootoca vivipara; assembly: GCF_965207765.1. Lineage (NCBI taxonomy): Eukaryota > Metazoa > Chordata > Lepidosauria > Squamata > Lacertidae > Zootoca > Zootoca vivipara. Next base: position 13,344,879 of record NC_142583.1, on the reverse strand, counting down.
CGGGGTTAAGTAAACTCTCAAAATATGGGCTGAATAGTAAACTATACTTCAAATTGTAATTCTATGGCTAGCATAAGAGGCCAGTCTTGTGCCTGAGCCATTGCCTGACAGTCTGTATAAATGCCAGACAATGTTTGATCATTGTATTGTGCTAACCTGGGCAAAATACAATCCTATCTTCCCATATACAGCTCTGCTGAGATTTCCCCCCCCCTTTGTTGTTGTTGTTGCAGCAAAGGATGATTTCTCAGGATTGAGATCACATCAAACCAAACACTGCCTAGAGTAAATGAGCAATTTCCACAGAAAGCTCTAGGAGAAATAAGAAATGATGAAGAGCCTGCTGTCAGCTGGACATTAAATATGCTACGATGATACTGTTAACCACTTGGTACTCTTTGAACAATGGAAGAGCCTCATGAGGCAGCTTCGAGCTGGGTTGGGGCAGGGAGAGACCTTAGAGCTAAGATAAGTGGAGAACCTTTTTCAAGCCTTTTTCAAGCCAAAGAACCACAAGCCAGAGCAGAGAAAAAGTAGGCATAGCAATGAATGCAAATTGGACCACAGTGCAGTAGGATTCATAAATGTTACCTTTGTAACAGCAAGGATGTGGTTTGGGAGAGTCCCAAGGGTAAGACAGAGTGGCACAGAGTGGCCACATTTGGCCCCTGAACCTGAGGTTCCCCATCTCCGGCTCGTTTGCTGATTATTAAAATAATAATAACAATAATGATCAATTCTTCCAGAATTTTATGCTGCATCTTGCCCTGGTGAAGGTCAAGGAAGAGTGAGCTATATATATTTTAACCAATAATACATAACAACATGCATTCAGTTGCGAGCAGTTGCTGAGGGGCTTGCTTTACATACCACATGCATAAGTGATCCCTGGCTGAGAGAAACATTCCACTGTGCAACTCATTCACCTCTCCCTTAATAGTATAGCAGGCCCAATAATAGTTATCATCCGAACCAATTTGCATCCTGGCTCCTAGCACATTTTGAATCAACAAGTTGCTTGTTGAATGACAGCTTTACAAAACTTTAAACTCTTTCGGCTTTTACAAATGTGTTTTACCGCCCCTTCTTTTGTTATGGACATATCACTTAGCTTGCATAAGATCATAGTCATAAACTACCCACCAGTCCCCTTTTTCTCTGTTCATAAAGGTCTTTATTTCCAACAGACCTTGCTCTTATTTATTCACGGCTCTCATTGCAGCCTGAGATTTGGTGTGGCTTTTTTTATCACCCCTCAAGTGCTGCAATTTCTGTCAGCTCAGTGTAGCCAGAAGCCAACATAACATTTTGGCAGAGAGTTTAGAGTAACAATGACCTTAAACAACTTTGCAATTTAAATACAGATTAACAGCATAATGGATTGCTCATGGGAAGCTTTTTTGCTTTGTTTCTTTTCCTTTCCTTTTTTGCTTAAAAAAACAACAACCACCTGCGGCATCCACATGCATTGTTAATAAAAAGTACTTCAAAAAACATTTGAAAGATGAAACTGGGGTACCCTCTAGGTATTAAAAAGGTGAACTCATGATAAAGGCCTAAGAAAATTATCAGTTGAACAGACTCTTACTCAGGAATGAATTGTTAGTCCTGTTTGAGGACTGGTGAACTTGTAGCCCTCTAGATGTTGTTGGATTACAGTTCCCAGCAACCTCAGTGACTACAGCCAATGTGGCATGCTTTAAGTAGTAGGTTGTAGTAAAGCAACTCTGGAGAACCACAGCTTCCTATTTCTGCTCTCAGCCATGTTTCACAAGTTACCATTGCAGTCAAAAGTAAATTCCTAAGTGATGCAGGAGGACAAGAGATCATAGAATCATAGAATCATAGAGTTAGAAGAGACCACAAGGGCCATCCAATCCAACCCCCTGCCAAGCAGGAAACACCATCAAAGCATTCTTGACATATGCCTGTCCAGCCTCTGCTTAAAGACCTCCAAAGAAGGAGACTCCACCACACTCATTGGTAGCAAATTCCACTGCCGAACAGCTCTTACTGTCAGGAAGTTCTTCCTAATGTTTAGATGTGTTAGGACCTTGCCGATACAGCTATCATTGTTGTTGTTGTTGTTGTTGTTGTTGTTTAACAAAAGCCTTCTGCCACACATTTCACCAGTGGCTAGCTTGATGGAAACAGCAGACCATCAGCTGCAGCTATGGCAAATAGTGGATTTCAAGTTGAGGATCATGAGGGCAGGGGGAAATTAAAATCTCAGGCACCAATTCAGTGTTTAAGGCACTTCACATTATCTCTTTAATTCATTAAGTAGTATCACTTCTTCACAGGGATGCGGGTGGCACTGTGGTCTAAACCACTGAGCCTCTTGAGCTTGCCAATCAGAAGGTCAGCAGTTCAAATCCATGTGACGGGGTGAGTTCCCGTTGCTCTGTCCCAGCTCCTGCCAACCGAGCAGTTCGAAAGGACACCAGTGCAAGTAGATAAATAGGTACCGCTGTGTGACAGAAACCAGAGTGCATGGAAACGCTGTTTACCTTCCCGCCGCAGCGGTACCTATTTATCTACTTGTACTGGCGTGCTTTCAAACCGCTCGGTTGGCAGGAGCTGGGACAGAGCAACGGGAGCCACACTACCTATGGGCAAACGCTGACACACTGTTGAAGGAATTCTATATATTTTTATTTTTATTATGGTGAAGGAAAAGCAGTAGCAGCCCATTCAGATCTATGGATTTGCCATCACTGCAGCTCAGCATCAAGTTCAGGGCTGTGCAAGCCAATCTAAGCCAGCACTCTACACTGTTCCAAGCCCAGCCACATTGAGATAAGCTCCAGTGGTCAGTGGTGTGCGGTCAGTGGACTAAGGGCACTAGGCTAGTCCACTAAATGTTCACCTAGTGCATCCTTCCCAAAGCCTGGGAAGCTTCTGCCTGGCTTAGGGGGGAGGTGTGTTGTGGCATCATGTGCGCAGCATCACCCTCCCCAAATTGTCCTTGCAAATTGGTGCCTCTGGCCCTAACTGTTCCCCTCCAAAATATCCACTGCATACGATTGCCAGGGGTGCTGGTGATGTGCCACAGCTGCACCCAGCAAAATGGGCTGCTACTGAAGTCTCAGCTGGGAAATAAGAAGCATTTAGATCAGAATACACCCTTATTTCCAAATATATTTTATACACAGAGATCAGTAGTTGTTTTCTAAGATTGAGATATTGAGATTGCTGTTAACATAAAGATGCATGCAGTGAATCCGTCCCCTTTCAGAAGTGACAGTTTAGCCAGAGAAATACTATAAAACAATTCCCTATGATTTATTTTATTTTAATGAGCAAAAATAGATCTTTCATCGCTCTCCAGAAGAAGTGAGAACCAGAGACCTCACTTTAGCGCACACTTTTGGAAAACAAGTTGTTTCAGTTCTCTCCTCCTGTTCCCATCTATTTTTTAAAATAGAAACATTTAAAAAGCTAATGTGACATCTCTTCATCTGTGTGGAACTAATAATGCCTTCACCACAAGACAGTTGTTTTGGTACACACAGGATACTGATGTAAAATAACAGGCAAAAACATATGGAATAGTTAGCTAATGTGTGTTTTTCCTCCTTGACATAATCAGGTCATTTTTTTTTTTTTTACAAAAATGAATTTATTTAAAAGAAAAATGGCTCGACTTTCAAATTGGAATAAAACCAACTCTGAGAGAACTGCTTAAAGCAGACATCCCCAAACTTCGGCCCTCCAGATGTTTTAGACTACAATTCCCATCATCCCTGACCACTGGTCCTGTTAGCTAGGGATCATGGGAGTTGTAGGCCAAAACATCTGGAGGGCCGCAGTTTGGGGATGCCTGGCTTAAAGTCTCACAATGTGCCTTGGACAAATTTCTGTTATAAGTTTAGTTTTCTTCCACAATGCACTAATTTGTCCCCTAACCATCCTATGGGATATGGCCCCACGTGAACTAACACATATTCAGCCACTAGGACAGAAGCTAGGAGTCCAGGGGCCCTTCTGCACTTGCTGTTTGTACTGCTATAGCTAAGGTTTTATTTGGCATTTTAAGAATTTTCTGTTTACTGGAGATTGAGTGGTTTCCCTTATCTGTACCAATGGCAGGTTGTGTCTGGACTGATAATAGTTCTGCAGCTGTAGTCAGCTGTAAAGGTAAAGGTAAAGGGACCCCTGACCGTTAGGTCCAGTCACAGACGAATCTGGGGTTGTGGCACTCATCTCGCTCTATAGGGCGAGGGAGCTGGCGTTTGTCCGCAGACAAATGTGGCCAGCATGACTAAGACACTTTTGGCAAACCAGAGCAGTACACGGAAACGCTGTTTACCTTCCTGGGAGCGGTGCTTTAGATCTGCTAGGTGGGCAGGAGCTGGGACCGAACAATGGAAGCTCACCCCATCACAGGGATTTGAATGACTGACCTTCGGATCGGCAAGCCCTAGGCTCTGTGGTTTAGACCACAGCGCCACCCACGTCCCTATAGTCAGCTGTAGTCAAACCAAATTAAATTCCCAGGGGTGGGGCAGGGGAAGTATCAGTTGTTATGGCCATGGATGGCAGATAAATGGATAGACCAGCTTAGACCTTGTCCTTCTGTTTGTCTTGGATGTGCATCATATGATAGCAATTGAAATTTTAATCATAAAAAGGAGAACCTGGATAGAGGTATGGGATTGGTGCAAGGTAACAAAGTCCCCCCCCTCTCTTTCTCTCACACACATACACACACACCAGTTTTTATGGCATCCTCAGTAAATTCCCCAGAGACTGTGAAATACACTAACAGTAGTGACTGCCATTATCTGTCACCATGATAGAGTATGCTGTCTGTAGCTATGTAGGGGACCAGTTTGGCAAAGGCAGGGCTTTGAGGGTCCATGACTAAACTTTCAACAGACACAGGCAAAAGACCTATGCTTGAGCCATACAGAGGTAGGTTGGGCTAGCAAGAACACTTAGCATGGGTTGTGAGACCCTGACAGTTCTATAGACAAGGCAGGTGAGCTTCTACCTTCAAATTGGTTAGACATGTGCTATGGCCATCTTGAGCATGAATTTCACTGTATCTGAAGAAGTGTGCATGCACACGAAAGCTCATACCAAAATAAAAACTTAGTTGGTCTTTAAGGTGCTACTGAAGGAATTTTTTTATTTTACTTTGATCCAGACCAACACGGCTACCTACCTGTACCCACAGCCACATCCATGCATGCAAAAGGATTCAGCAAGGTAACACCAATCCTACCTATCTCATAATCATCATAACAATGGCATACCCTGGCCACTATAAGTGGTTGATGGTGTTAGGATCATCCTACTCGCAAGTAGGACCCTGGCATAGACACATACCCATAGCTGCCAAGTTATCCCTTTTTTACAGGGATTTTCCCTTATGCTGAATAGGCTTCCTCGCGAGAAAAGGGAAAACTTGGCAGCTATGCATACCCGACTGGCAAGTTCTATCCCTCCTGGTCTGTCTTTTGGGAGCTTCAAAAGCTTTCTTCAGCCTGAACATCACAGCGACTGATACGAAAAGGCATTAGCATGCTTAGGGATCCTGCAGAGTATTGGCGGTTTGCGAAACAGACTCAATAGCTCAACATTTTGGCTAATCTACATTTATTTACATATAATACACTTGGAGCATTCTGACTTAGCTCCTTCCTCTTTCTCATCAGACAGCAAAGAGAAAGAAACAAAGGACAATAGCCCCACTTCACAGAACTTCCCACACTGTGGAATGAAAACATACACTGTCATGTGACAGACAACAATCTCATAACTGCAAACACGGAGCAGGAATCCTAACAGATTAATCCTCTGTTGTCAGATGTGCTGCTGGCCACATCTGCCTCACAAATGAACATTCATCTCTCCACTTACCCTTTCTGGTAGTCACTCTACATTTAAATGGAGCCCCATTTTGGGATTTTTATTTCTTCCAACTTCATAGCCTCATCTTAAATATATGATCTTCCTGGAGCTTTTCTATAGATTCAAAGGCAACCAAATACCTTTTTCATTCTTTCATTTAGATGCATGCTTGAAAGGATTTGCTGCAAACTTGCCATGTCTGCAGTTTTTGATGTAAAATATTAATGCAACTGAAAATGAAACACAATTTATTAATAATCTTATAAGTGTGAGGCCAAAAAAGGGCATAAAACAGTTTAATCTCTAAACTTGTCACCTAATTGGTATCTTTAACAAACAGCTGAAATTTACCCAGGTCCAAGCAACTTGAAATAACCTTGCAGAGCTTCATAATGGGGAGGGGAACTTCTAAAAAAATATGTTTAGTCATTACAAATGTCACTCCCCCTCTTTTTCCCCAATATAAATACCCACACTTAAAGGATGAGTTTGAAATAATAGTGCTTTTGATAATATGGTTGTAATGGTTTGGAATCATTCTCAAAATTCCTAATCTAAGGATGACCATAATCTACCAAACCATGGTATTTAGACAGTCTAACTTTGGGGTCAAAAAATTGGTACTCATGGGCACCCCTGTTTCTGTCACCCATAAAATATCTCCTCCAAACTCTGTGTGAGACCATTTGCTCTTCCTGCCCAGTTCCTCTTTGTACTGGATCAGTCTGTTCTACATTGAGGATGCCCCCCTTAAACATGATCACATTTCACTGAACACACACACACTTCCATTTTGAACAGAGGTGAGGTGCAATGCTTCTCTCTGTGAACATACAATCTGGTGCCCAATATTGGTGCCTTTTTCTCATTGATGTGGTGGCTGAAGCAGGGGGGAAAGTGATGACTGTACCATCCTGTGTTTGTGTCTCTCTTTTTTGGCTCTTTTTAAAGTGTCAGCCATTTTGCGTTCTTCTGCTGCCTCACAGTGGCCATTTTGTGTTGTGCTGTGCCTCCACAGCAGCCATTTTGTAACCGACACCCACAGCCCCTTCTTAAAATCCCAAATACACCCCATCCCGGTCTACCTGCACTTTTGATGTCCCCTCCTCTAACCTCCACAACCGCCATGCCTGCAAATGCCATTACATGGCATTTGGCTTTTTTCAATCCATACAAATGTACAAGATACAAGACTTTTGCACTCTCAAACCAAGAGTTCCCTGGGAGGCAGCAAGTGTGGCTAGCAAGTCTCAAGCTGCTGGACAGTTAAGAGAGTTGGCTCTGCTTTACTGCCAAGCACAGGGGGCTTCCTTTTCTCCTCTAGCGGTAACTATAGCAGTATAAGAGGCCTCATTCAGCTTTTCTCCCTTCTCAGTTTGTCAGTGGATCTCCAGGCCAGCTGCTTGCCTCCTTTAACAATGCCATTTGTCAATGGAATGAAGAAGGCTGATTTGTGCTGTTGTTGCAAAAAAAGCAAATGGGAGACGTGTTACTAGTGGAAGACCCTTTCTCCATGAATGCTCCACATGCCCATACCCACAGAGGTGAAATCTGCACACACTCTGGGGGTAGAAGAAATTCAAAAATTGGTGTGGTTCATCCTTACATATCCCCATCTGCATGGAACAGCTGCATCACACCTAATGTTATATGCAGGATGGAGGGGGCTGTTTAACCCGGCATCCCCAAACTCGGCTCTCCAGATGTTTTGGGACTACAATTCCCACCATCCCTGACCACTGGTCCTGTTAGCTAGGGATCATGGGAGTTGTAGTCCCAAAACATCTGGAAGGCCGAGTTTGGGGGTGCCTGGTTTAACCACTTCACAACATCTGGCCAGGTTATGCACATGAAGCTCCTACCCTTGCTGTGCTGTTATACAGCTGTTTAAGGTAGCACACGTCAAATGCAGGAGCTCCCCAAGAGCATAACATTTCACACCAACATGATTCAGGCAATAACTATGGTTAGGAACCCCAATTCACTGAGATTAAAATATGAGGAAATGTTGATGCAAGCTATGGGACTTTTAGATGGAACGTGAAACAAAGAGAACACGGCTGCCAAAATTGATAAGTACATTAAAGTAAATTCTGCATAGCACACAAATGAAGAAGTCTAGACACAGTTTGCAGACTGTAGTGGGTTTTTTCCCTTTCTAGTTTAATAAGTAAGCAATTTCATGCTTCCTACAGGATTGAGAAGTGTCGGATAATAGCTCAATATGCTCACCACAGACGAAACTAAACTGCCATGGATTGCAATTATCAACCCAGTTCAAGAGGATTATTTGATGATGGACTGATCTTCAATATTCACTGGAATAATTTCAAAAAGCTTGTGCTAATGATCAAAAGAGGTCTTATTCTGGCAATATTTGAAGATCCAAAGCATTCCCCCTTCCCATCTCCAATTGATCGTGTATAAACTGAAACAAGGCACTAAATTTTAAGCTGAGCATTTCCTTTTAAACTTGAACTTCTGTATCAGCTGAAAAATCTCTTTCCATTTAGAGCACCCAGTTCTCCCAGGATTAGGATTAAAACGTTTGCATTGATTTGCCAATAATGCAAACATGAATAGCCTTGACCTGATCCTAAATGAGCGTAGCATAAATAATCAAAGCATTTTTGTACTGCATTCTATTCACTTGTTAGTATGCTGGTGAACTAGTCTGCAAAGAAGCAAGTTTTTCTCTCATCTCATATCTCATTTGCATCTGCAAAAATACAGCATAATGTATAGCTTCACGATTTTGTGATGAGGGGGTGGCGGTCATGTCCAGGTAAGCAAGAATGACATATTCATTTTTAATTGGTCATCTTCTCACTATAGGACAGCATTACAATTCTCCATAACAATGTGACTGTCACAGAGCAAGCTTGCAGTAGATCACACCATTCAAAGTTGGATTTAACTCTTTATTAGCAAAAACATAATCTTCACAGACTTGGCTGAGAGTCAGGCCTAGTGAGCACACACAACAGCTCATCCCCGGTAGGTCTTACTCCATGAAATCAGTTGCCAAGACTGAAAGTCCCTACCTCCCCACACCTGTCCCCTCCTTTCCAGGATTTCCCCCAAGCAATCAGAGACTGTGTCTGCATGCATTTCAGCCCTCTCCTGGTTCTGGGAGACAGCAGGGAGGTGAGTTTTTTTTCACCAGTAGGGAGAGAAACCTGTGACTCTTCACCAGCCTGACTCATCTCAACCTCTGGCCTCCCTTCCCCCACTCACCTGCTTCTACTTCTGCCTCTGATTCTGGACTTATCTCTGCAACAGACTCTCAATAATCTCTGTTACCTCTTCAGCTTCCAACACCTCCTTGTTCCAGTCTCCTTCTTCTCCCTCTGACTGATCATTGTTGTCCAACCACCACACCCTGGGCTCTGGACCTTTTCCCTTTATTGGTTCCCCAGTTGATTGCTCCCCCCCTTCCTCCATGGATCCAATCAGTCCATGACAGTGCCTTAGGAAAACCCTGCCTTTACATCCCCAGTTTTGGGCTACCTATTGATAATCACAACTTTATATTCTTCTTATAGTGCAACTGTGATAATCTTTAAACATCAGCACCTGCTGAAGTTGGGAGGCCCAACGTACATCCAAATCAGGGGTGGGGAACATGTGGCTCCTCAGATGTTGCTGAGCTGCAACTCCCATAATCTCTGATCACTAGATCCATGTTGGCTGGGGCTGATGGGAGTTGGAGGTGCCCAGGTTCTCAGTCCCCAATCGCTCCCCACTTAACATAATGAGTTGTCACTTAGGACTGTAGAACCCAACTGTTAACTTTTGGGTGGTCAAAATAGAGGTGTTCTTTCCTGTGGTATTGGAGACAACCGATTCTAAAGGAGAAATATTTACAATAAGACAATGGCAATACCTTTTTTCAAAAAGGAAAATAAAAATGGAATGCCTCCAGCTTGGATAATGTCCCCCCCTCTCAATAGTTGCCTTCTCTCTTTCTCTCTCTCCATAAGTCCTTATCTACTTATTCCTTTTGATGAAATACATCCAGAACACAGAGGCAGCAATATCTAAATCCCATGGTTATTTTGCTTGCATGTAAAGGGCTATAGAGTTTCAAGGATAATTTATGGGTTTTGAGTTTGGAGAGAATAGCCCTGCAGATATCTTCAGATGTTATCTATATTTTGTATTGGTACGAACTGGTTCCATGTGTTCATTACTTGTGCAGGGTTTTTGTTCTGTTTTTAATCTCAGTCGAGTTCCACTTGACAATTGCAGCATATCACATTTTGCAAGTGAAACAAATGAACAGTAAATGCATAGCCATAAGCACCTGAACCTGGGTAGCTGAGCCCAGTGCAGGAGTGGAATGATTTTACTGATATGGGAACTGAAAGAACTCTATGAGCAATGTGTATTGCTGGGGCTCTGCACTGTATGCTATATGTGTAACATAGCATTTTATGCTATCAAACAAATTTCTGATCACACATATAGGTTGTTGTTGGCATCCATCTGTCTTGAGAGATAATGGAGTGCGCCTCCTGGAGTGAAGTCAAAGCTCTACATTAGCAGTACCAGAGTGAACTCCCTGAGGCACAAGCTTTGGCAGCGTGAATGGAGGTCCTGGGCTGCCCAGATGACAAGATCTCCACTCTTGGACTTACTGATGTGGTCCAAAGGAAAGCAGAGCAATATGTAGATGACACACAATATGCTGATGACACACAGCTCCACTTCTCCTTTACATCTGCAGGTGAGGAAGTGGATGCGCTGGACTGTTATCTTGCCTCAATAATGGACTGGATGAGAGTCAACTAACTGAAACTCAATTCAGATAAGACTAAGACACTGTTAATGGGTGGTTCCCTAGACTAGATGGCTCAGAGGTTGCCTGCTCTTGATGGGGTTACTCTCCCTCTGAAGGGGTGAGTACGTAGGTTGGGGGTAATTCTGGATCCTTTGCTGTCACTTGAAACTCAGGTGGCCCGACTGTGCCCTTATCTGGACAGGGACAGCCTAACTACTGTTGCCTATGCTCTGATAAGATCTAGGTTAGATTACTGCAATGCATTATATGTAGGGCTGCCCCAGAAGACGGTTCAGATACTTCAGCTGGAAGTTGGATAACCCCACTCAGTGGTTTTATGTAGATGGTGAACAGTAGGCATCCCCAAACTTCGGCTCTCCAGATGTTTTGGACTACAATTCCCACCATCCCTGACAACTGGTCCTGTTAGCTAGGGATCATGGGAGTTGTAGGCCAAAACATCTGGAAGGCCGCAGTTTGGGGATGCCTGGTAAACAGCATAGGGGATAAGATTGAACCATGTGGAACCCAATATTAAAGGCTCCGCAGGGCTGAAAAATACTCCCCAACCAACATTCTCTGGGAATGACCACCCAATTACCACAAAGTGGTGCCACCCACCACTAACTGGGACAATTGCTCCAGAAGGATATCATGGCCAATGGAATCAAAAGCTGCTGAGAGGCTCAGAATTAACAGGGAAACATTTCCCCTGTCTCTTCTCCTGACATAGATAAACTTGCCTGGAACTACAGCAAGTGTGTTATCTAGCAAAACGCAGGCCACGGTACACATCTGTAGGACTGTATCTGATGTATGCATGACTATCATAGGCACATTACTTGTTCAGTGCTCAGAGTGGGATGAGGAAGAAAGGAAGTGAGGCAGTTTCGTTTCAAATTAGGACAGACTCAATTTAGCCTGTGGTCCATTCACCGCCTTTTATAACTGTGCAAACTGTTTGCTAACAAGCTTGACTGAGTGCATTTGCACTTTGATCACCGAGTGCTATCCTTTCTGTCATTAGCATGAGAAGAATAAAGTTTGTACAAATGCAGTCAAAGGCATTAATGAAGGTGGCCTCCTATTAGACATGACATATTTTCTAAGAGGTTTCTGGCGGAGTCTGACATGGGGCAATTGTGGATTTTACTATCTGATGAACAGTTTGAAATACATAACATGTGGCTTTGTAGTATTTGGGTTGTGCTTTCACATAGAATGGTTCAATTATCTCTTCTTGTAGCCAAACCTTTATGGTGCATGGCTTCACATGCGTGCAACTGATTGACCAATTTTTATATAAATTGACTGTTGTTTCTTTCCTTCTGTGTCGCTGTTTTCTCCATCACTCTCCTGCCCACGCTTTGTTCTGTCTCTTTTGATCCCAGCTTCCCTACAGGCACAGACATAGAACACCCTCCTAGTCCTCTCCTCTTAATTGCCAGCAATTTATGCATGTTTACTTTTCTATAAAACTGATTTCTCATCCAGAAATCTGGGAAAACATCTTCCTCTGGGTGGAGAGGGCTTTCTGCTTGCGGGCTGATTCTTAAACATGCAGCAGTCAAGCCTGATGTATAATAGTGAGTTTTATTTTTTTTAAAGCAAACATGCATAAACATTTTTGCAAAGCAATTTCCCCCTCATTTTCCAACCTTATTTAATGCTTTCTTCATTCATATATCCATTTCTTTACACAACGTACCCCAATATATGTATTTGTGTATACATTACTTGGCTAGAGAAGTGTTTTTTTTCCCCAAAAGATTGTTGTGTTTCAGTTTCATGTATAGTTTCAGAAAGTGTGAATTACAGAGTTTCGCTTTTCAACATGAACTGAATTTCTCCTCCTAACATCATTGCAACATTCGTGGGCTTCAACTTAACTTGCAATACATGGGCTTTGGATTTTGAAGGGGGGGGGGAATCAATAGAGCAACCAGAATTCTTCAACAGGAACCTCTGTATATTTATTTGGACACAAATCCCATTGGATTGTAGCTTGAGTAATGGTGATTATATTTTCCTCAGTTAAATTCCTTGGTTTGTTTGTGTTAACATTGCAGTTAGGACAAATATTAGCTCAGGAGAAATGTTAGTCCCTGTGCCTGGAGTTTAAAGTAAGCTATAAGAAGCATGACTTCAACTAGATATGTGGAGGTGAAGAGAGACATAACATTTTAAATGTGGTGGTGGAAATGGCTCACACATGTGTGTGGTGTGGGCAGAGGCTAGGCTGGAGGTCAGCTGAGATATGTTCAAATTTATTCCACCACCACCCAAAAAAACACACCAAAAAAACACACATCTCTGTACATCCTGGCTGTGTGGATAAAGATTGAAATATTTGCTCCAGATATATTATGTAGGTAGAAGTGGGAAGAAATGTCAGCTATGACTACAGTGGAACCTCGGTTTATGAACACCTTGGTTTACGAATTTTCAGTTTACGAACGCCGCGGGCCCATCTGGAACGGATTAATTCGCTTTCCATTACTTTCAATGGGAAAGTTCGCTTCAGTTTATGAACGCTTCAGTTTATGAACAGACTTCCGGAAACAATTACACCCATGCTTCGGGTTAAGTACGCTTCAGGTTGAGTACTCCGCGGACCCATCTGGAACTGATTAATCCACTTTCCATTACTTTCAATGGGAAAGTTCACTTCAGTTTATGAACGCTTCAGTTTAAGTACTCTCCAAAACCAATTGTGTTCATAAACCGAGGTACCACTGTAAATTGGATGTTCCAATCGAGAGTGAACTTGATTTGTCCTGGTCTTCATGAACATCACCTCACCTGTGTGGCTTGGTTCTTACAATTCAGCTTATAATACTGTTTTGTAGCTCAAACCAGGGGAATGGACTTTCACATAACTTCCTCAAGCACATGCCTGCACAACCATGACCTTGGTAGTAAAAGATATCCATAAAGGGTGGGTTTAAAATGAAATAAAAAAATTCTCCTCAAGAAATAACTAAGCAAATAAATATTGCCATCATTTACAAATTCATGAAGGATACGACTAACAGAGGCCAACAAGGCATGATGGCTATATTCTACCTCCACCGCTGAAGGCAGTATTGGCTCTGAATACTCAAGGCTGGGAAGGAAACAAGCTGTGATGATGAACTTGCAAACTTGTGCCTTGAAATGTAACCTTGAAGGAAAGAATGAATGAATGAATGTGTGAATTCACATGAGCCCTATTTCTGTACTGATTCCCAGACTTGAGGAAATCTCTCTAGAAAGGATCCCCCCCCCAATTTTTTGTTGGAAGCTGGAAAAGTGAAAAGGTAAAATTAAGTCATGCATTTGAAATCTGAGAAGTACATGACAGGAGTTCTCCTGGTCTTTTATGAAGACCTAGAGCAGGCTTCCTCAAACTTGGCCCTCCAGATGTTTTGAGACTACAATTCCCATCATTCCTGACCACTGGTCCTGCTAGCTACAGATCATGGGAGTTGTACGCCAAAAACATCTGGAGGGCCGAATTTGAGGAAGCTTGGCTTAGAGATTGCATCTTGATGTTCTGAACACTGAAAATACATTTTAGACCAGGCACCCCCAAACTGAGGCCCTCCAGATGTTTTGGCCTACAACTCCCATCATCCCTAGCTAACAGGACCAGTGGTCGGGGAAGATGGGAATTGTAGTCCAAAACATCTGGAGGGCTGACGTTTGGGGATGCCTGTTTTAGACTATAAATATGTGCACTAACCCTACATTTCATCTCTGATCCAGCCTCTGCCTGCCCCATGGACCACATATATATTTTTAAAGAAAATGCCGCAGGCAAGTGTTTGCTTCAAGTGACGATTAAGTATCTAAGCTTGCCATAGTTCCAGCATGGCTGATGAGGGTAAGGAAAGTGAATATCAAAATGGGGAGGAGATGGAGAGCTCCATTGTGACTGAAAGGTCAAGCTTTTAATCAGAAAGAACAATTTTATGTGGAAAGTGAATTCCTTTCACTTCTCACACCAAAATCAACTTTAAATGTGCATTGCACAAACGCCCATGGAGCTAATTGTACGTCATCTGACAGGTTTCTTACCCAAAGACACCTCTCTTTATGCCTGCAATTTTCAGACCACAAAACACTAGAGGTGATTAAATCATTCCATTTTCATCCACCCAAATAACAGCTGTTGTTGTCAGAAAACCACTACAGCTACCTTTCTAAAAGTTGGCAGGATTCATGCCATCAGAAGGGGTGGCAATGCCTGCAAATTTGATCCAACTCTGACCAACTTTTTAAAAAACTTATAGAACCATTTTGGAAGGGGTGAAAAAACTACATTTTAGCAGTATCCAGCACAAAGCCTCTGGAGCTATTTGCCTGCAATTTAGCAGAGTTTATTCCCTCTGGGGGAAGGAACTACTATGCTTTCAAATTTCATCCCCTGCTGTCAAAAAGGGGGAAGTTATTGCGGTGTTTATTTTCCAATAGTGAGGGGAGATGAAATGAACTTGGACCCCCAAGCCAAATCAAGCAGCCTCTGAATTGGTCTGAGCTGAAGCAGGCTGCTTTATGAAGTATTGAACTGGGGTCTGAACCAAATATTCTGGTTGCTGCACACTCCAAGATAATACTACTGCTCTTCCTTACACAATCATTGACTGAAGTTGGATATATGAAGCACTTTGAGTACTTACAAAACAGCTATTTGGTGAAATCTTCAATGATATACTGGGCAATAGATGTTGGTCATAATATAAAATTGGAAGCATGGGATCGATTATGGAATAGGGATGCAAAGTTGACAGTGTGTTATGGTTTAAGAGAAAAATTATATGAAAAGTTTTATAGATGGTACCTAACACCTAGTAGATTGGCAAAAATGTAGAAAACCATGTCAAATAAGTGTTGGAATTTCATGAGAAAGGCGGCACCCTTTTCACCTGTGGTGGTCTTGCAATAAGGTTACTGGGAAATGATATGTAATGAATTGAAAAAGATGTTTAAGGTAACATTTGTAAAAAACAAAACAAAACAAGACAATACAAGACAAAGACAAACAAACAAACAAAAAAGAAAAAAAAACACCAGAAGCTTTTCTCCTGGGAATTATAGGATTAGAACTACCCAAAAAGTACAGAAATTTATTTATGTATACGACTACAGCTGCAAGAATGTTATTTGCCCAAAAGTGGAAGGATAAAGAGGTCCCAGCGATAGAAGATTGGATACAGAAACTAATGGTGTATGCAGAAATGGCAAAACTTACTGGAAGAATAAAAATGTAAGGAACCACAAAAAGGGGGTAAGGGAGTCAAAGCTGAAGTTAATACTTGGTAAAAACAATTGTTGTAATGTATATAAATGACGTGTGTGTGTGTGTGTGTGTGTGTGTGTGTGTGTGTGTGTGTGTGTTAGAAAGCACCTATTTATTATTGTGAAAATGGCCTACTTCGGTCGTCAGCTAGTGTGAAGGTGAGTGTGTCAGTACAGAGAAATGCACTGTCTCCTATGCCCATTTCTGAATGTTATCTGAAACAGTCAGATCTTTAGAATCCTTGCCATGTCTCTATTAGGATAGGATTAGAGATGAAAAGCACAGTTTATTTTATTTTTTGTATGAGTTTTTCAATTCATCCTTAGCTTGATTGCACATCTCATTTCAGCTGCTTTGCTGTAATTACAGCTACAGTCTCCAAAGAGAGGCCTTCGTTCTTTGATTAGCTGTCTGGCAAATATCTGCAAATATTCCTATGGCAGCTTAAGGTTCTTAACAGAGAGGCGGGGCAGAGGGAGAAAGCGAGCAGTGGGGGGGAAGAAGGGAGAGAGAAAATGCAATCCTCCTGAAGACATAAATGATGACAAAGCTTTCGCTGTTTGAGTTTAGAGAGGCACAAGCTCAACTCAGCTACATTTGGCTTTGGGCTCAGCAGAATCCCAGGCCAGATCTGAAATTAGACCCTGTGCAAATTCAGAAGCACAACATCCCTCAAATGCCCTGAAATCTTCTAAATCAAGGGTCCCCAGCCTTCTTGGACATGGGGGCACGTTTAGAAATCATAGAAGAAGAAGAACAAAACACTGGTGATGCTCACAACCCTGTCCCCTGAAAACCTCACACAAATACAAAAATGTATGTACCATCCACGTATCACAAACACATGAAACACAGACACAAAAAAACCCCTGTGAAAAACTAGCACCCCAACTAAAGATCCCAAAATTTCCTACCCTGTTAAATATATTAAAATAGAAAAGGTATATACAGTGGTACCTTGGTTTAAGAACAGCTTAGTTTATGAACAACTTGGATTAAGAACGCTGCAAACCCAGAAGTAGGTGTTTTGGTTTGTGAACTTTGCCTTGGAAGCAGAACATGTTGAGTGTGTCCCATTTGTAAATTGAGTCCCTTGCTGCTATGGGAAAGCACACCTTGGTTTAAGAACGGACTTCCGAAACGGATTAAGTTCGCAAACCAAGGTACCACTGTATTAAAATATATTAAACATTGGACGTCAGGCTCCACCCTGATAGGAGCAAAGAAGGGTGTTAGGAGGTCCCACAATGCCCACAAATGCCATGATGGGAGACCCAGCCCTAACCCCTGCTCCATTTCCTGAAGTGTACTGAGTGGTGGTTCATTAGCAACAAAGAGGCCTCACCATAGACTGCTGTGTATCCTCACTCTTTTCCCTTGGTGCCTAAGGTGCAGCGAGGGCAGAGTCTCAGGCAATTGGATGCTTCTCCCTAGTATGACTCAGACATCCAAGAGAAGGTGGTCACACGTTACAATTGCCCCTACATGTTCTCAGATGCCGTGGCTTTGTCAACCTCAGCTTGTATTGTGCGCTGATTCTTTACATAAGAGGAGGGCAGGTTTCAAGCTTGCGTAATCCTAACCTTCTCTTCCTTTTAAGAAACCATGCCACCGTGTCCCATATACCAGGGCCATTCAGAAAACAGTGGCTCAGAGAAGAGGCAGAGCCAGAGACAAAATGACGCTCGAGTAAGATACCGAAGATTCTGACATCAAACCCTAAACATCTACCAGGTGAGCTACACTATAAAACTTAGAATCATAGAGTTGAAAGGGACCCTGAAAATAATCTAGTTAAACCCCCTACAGAAGTATACAGCTGTCCCTTACAGGGGTTTGAACCTGTAACCTTGGTGTTATTAGCACCGCGCAGTTGGCCCATATGCTGACCTTTAAAGCCCTAAACGGCCTCGGCCCAGTATACCTGAAGGCAGGGGCGTAGCCAGGATGAAAATCAGGGGGCAAGGGGTGGGGCCAAAGGGAGGGGCCAAGGGGAGGGGGAGGGGCCACAGCGGGCCAAGGAAAGCTCCCTTCTCCGTTGCCAGCTTTCCCTCCTCCCCCTCCGCGATCGGCAGGGGCGAGGGGGAGCCAGGATCAGCCCGAAATCGGGCTGCTCTGACTCCCTCCTCCCCCTCCGCGATCGGCAGGGGCGAGGGGGAGCCAGGATC
This sequence comes from Zootoca vivipara, assembly GCF_965207765.1. Taxonomy (NCBI): domain Eukaryota; kingdom Metazoa; phylum Chordata; class Lepidosauria; order Squamata; family Lacertidae; genus Zootoca; species Zootoca vivipara. The sequence goes on along the minus strand of NC_142583.1, from coordinate 13,326,788 downwards.
AGCCTGAAATCGGGCTGCTCCAATCCCCTCCTCCCCCTCTGCAATCGCCGGGGCAGGTGGAGGGAAAGCCCCAGAGCCGCGCAAAGCGGTTGCCTGGCTTTCCTTCCGCCCTCCCCATAGCCAGCCAGGGAGAAGGGAGACGGCACCGGGCAGGCAGCGGGGCAGGCTGGCCAGCGGCCCTGCTTCTAGAGGGGGGAATTGCCCCCTCCTGCCCCCTGCCTACGCCCATGCCTGAAGGAGTATCTCCACATCTATCCTTCAGCCTGGACACTGAGGTCCAGCACCGAGGGCCTTCTGGTGGTTCCCTCGCTGCGAGAAGTGAGGTTACAGGGAACCAGGCAGAGGGCCTTCTCGGTAATGGTGCCCGCCCTGTGGAATGCCCTTCCATCAGATGTCAAGGAAATAAACTATCTGACTTTTAGAAGACATCTGAAGGCAGCCCGGTATGATGTTTAATGTTTGATGTTTTATCATGTTTTTAATATCCTGTTGGAAGTTGCCCAGAGTGGCTGGGGAATAAATTATTATTATTATTATTATTATTATTATTATTATTATTATTAAACCATGCCTGCCAAGTCTCCCACTGAAAAATGCGGGATGAGCAGTGGCACGGCACCAGAAGTTGTGTAGAAGCAACTTCCGGGGCCGCTCTTCCCATGTGTGGGCACCGGAAATCGGGCAGAGCGGCACTGGAAGTCGCTTCTATGCATGCTCGGCGGCCATCTTGGTGCGGCCACCACCAAGATGGCCACTGGGCATGTGTAGAAGCGACTTCCGATGCCACTCTGCCCGATTTCCGGTGCCCACACATGGGAAGAGCGGCACCCAAAATGGAGGCTCTCTGGCAGGTAGGAAATCCGGGGGATTTCCGGGATTTTTCTCCATTCGGGAGAACAGTGGGAAACGGATTAAAATCCGGGGGGTTTCCCATGAAAAACGGGATACTTGGCAGCTAAGGATCAAACCTTGGCATTATTAGCACACTGCTCTAACCAACTGAGCTAATCAGCCTTGATCACTTCTGGGTCATGGTTTGGACCTAGTCCTAGACCTAGAGTGATTCCCTGTGCTTGACCTTGGCTTGCTGAGATCCTGGCCCTTGAGAGTACCCCATGGGTACAATCATCTTGTTCCAGCTTGTCCTCGGTACACATCTGAATGCCAGATACCAGGGACAAGCAATAAGAGAATGATCCAATCATCATCATCAACAACAGCAACATTAAATGTGTATACTGCTTAATTGACAAGATGGCTTCTGAGTGTATTACATATAGAAAACCATTTACATGTTGTCGCCTGCTCGTTTACCTCCCCAGAGGCATTTGGCTGGTCACTGTCAGAAGGACGGAGCCTGACTGGATGCATGTTCAGTCTAATCCAGCAGGACTCTACTTATGATCAAGATTGTTTCATGCAATTTGCTGGATATAAAAGGAGAGTGCTTGATAGGGAGTTTAGGGACAAACTATCACAGCTTGATGTGATTTTTCTACAGGAGATTTGGCTCATGATGAAAAGACCTTCTGTATGCCAGGGCATGAATGATTGGTACAACAAGCTGTTAAATAGGGACACTATGCACAAGCCAGTAGAAATTGCTAATACTCATTTCAAGGTTGCATAGTATTAGCTTCCCAAATGATTCATTTAAGCTTAGGGAACAAACCATCCTGTAAAAAAACCCTGCAAGTAGAAAACTAGAATAGCAAGGAGCAGGAAAGGTTAGACCCTTTCTCCCTGATGTACTAGATTTTCTAAATAAATAAATTGCAGGGAGGTTTAAAAAAAAAGTGGGAGAGGAGCGTTAACAATTGGAATTTTCCATTTGCACTCTGAAGTGATTCTGCTGTAAATCTGGTGCCATTTACATATGTAACTGACCACCTGATTATAATTTTATCAGATGATGGGCATGCGTGTGTGAATATAAGAAGCAGCAGTATGAATTTTGTTATCACGGCACTCTATTTTTTTCTTCACACACATGCAAACACCCCCCACAATTCTTGTTTCTATGTTTTGACTTTTCATGACAACTTGGTACACAATTTAATCCGTGGGATGTAAAAAATATTTTTTAAAAGGTAAATGAAGAAAATGAAGGATTTTGCTATGCGATTCCATAATGCTATTAAGTTTTTTGTTTTTATCTCTGGAATATTACTCAAGTGGCAGGTGTTATTCAAGTTCAAATAAAAGAACCTTGACACCACCGATATAGATTTTCACATTGCTCCTGGTGTCACTACAGGAAGCTTGTAGACTGACACCTTTTAAATAGTTCTCTTTACATCTGGCAGCTTTTGACAAAGTAGAAAGCCCACTGGGCCTCGAGTGGCACTGACTGTTCCGTGTTTGCTTTGCATTTTGCTTCCCTGCATTTTTAGTTGTTCAATAAGGTGTAGAAGGGAGGGGAGAGAGAGAGGGAGAGATGACTGTCAAGAGGAAAAGCAAAATAAAAATAATAGAAACTTACCCCCTCCCTTTACCTGTGGGGAGGGTCTGATATGAAAGTTGACTGCCTGTCAAAGCTTACCGCTTGAAGCAACTGAAATTCAGCAGAAGAAAGAGATGCGCTGGGAGCATTCGGCTGCCCCTGTGATTTAGATGGGCAGCGGCAACAGTGGTACACTGTGTACGTTTTCTGAAAGAAAGTTGCTCAAGAGTTGCCCATAAATATGCATCTATCTGACATGGTTCCCAAGCTGTTGAAGGCAGAGACAATCACAAGAAGAACAGACCCCCATCCTATACAGCCAGGGAGCGTCATTCAATCGGTTACTCTCATATGGCTGACCAGAGGCTGGATGTGTGACTAGTCTCTCAGCAGTTCATTCTTTTTGCCAGGGGTGGGTAATGGAACCAAGGCCAGCTTAAGATATTTTTGTTGCCTCAGAAGAACAAGATTAACCCCCCCCCCTGCTCCAGTTTCTGCATCATGTTAATCACCAACATTGAATCTTATTTCAACACAGTTGGTGGAAGCGGTTTGGTTTGGTTTGGTTTAGCCCCTCTTTAGGAACAATGGAATACATGGTGGCATCTCAGACGCCTCCATCACCTCTGTGGATTGTTTGTCCTGGGCCCAGCTATAGGTCATGGTGGTGTCTGGCCGCAATCTGCTGTTGTGTTTTCACTGTTGGTCTACAGTTAAGGAGACACAGAGCACGTGTGTGGCATGGTTAGAGATAGGAGATTAAATCCAATCTATCTTGTTTCAAAAGCCAGCTCCACTCCCATGGCCAGAAGAGGGGGGAGGGGCTTCCTGCCCCTTGGCAGTGGCCAGGCTGTCTGCTGCTGTACCAACTTCCTCGTATGGAGCAATATCTCAGAAGCACAATGAAGCAAAGCGCAATAAAATGAGGTGTGCCTATACTGTATGTACTAATGGAAATGTATCATTTTCCTGGTACATGTTTTCCCCCCGGCATGCTTCCAATGTAGGACGCCAAACAACACCATCCCTAGGATTCCAAATTACACAAATGCAATTATATGTGAAAAGGATGGAAGATTTGGGAGATAATTTTTCATGGTATGTGATATGCAATGGATTTGTCATGAAATTGAAAGAGTATGATGTTTATCAACAGATAATGGTGTTTGTTCATTACATTGATTTTTATTATGGGTTTCCACAATTTGCAATAATTGTGATAGAAACAACAGGAATGGACTGATTGTTCATTGTTGGGAACATCTGCAGAAAATATGTAGGCATGCCACCAGAACATGCTTTATCTATTAAATGGAAAGGGATAAAAACCACACACACACCCCAGCTAATTATAGACATTGTCTATAATGGGGCTTTGTACTTTAGATAATTGCATTTTGTGTAAGAAAGAAGTAGAGTGAGTCTGACTTCATTTTTCCATTAGAAAGGATTCAACTGCCTTTATTCCCTTCCACCAGCTGCACTGAGCTTTATATGAGATCACAGTGCTTCATTTCAATAGCCTGAAGAGAGATTTTACTTTTAAAAGTACCTTCTCTTGCAGATGTGTCCGGGGTGGGGTGGGGTGGGGAGCACACATTATTTTGGGTGCCTTTAATTGCAGAAAGAAAACTAGAGCTGTTCTCTCTGTAACTAGCAGTGATGATCAGCATTGGGTGGCCAGATGAGTGATGCCACCCCGCCTGCCGCACTGACCATTAGTGGCTCTAGGATATTTATATTTTCCATAATTTAAGAACAAACTTTTTAATCCCTAGGATTTGCATGGGCATTTTTGTTCCTTTTCTCTGAAATATCAGAGGTAGGCCCAGTCTGTTGCGAAGGCAGTCAAACTCCATCCTGATCCTAACCATGTTTACTGGGAAATGAAGCCTATTCTGTTGAAATCCATGATTTGCAGGCAGCTTAGCAAGTTTGCAATTAGAATCTCCACAGCGTAGGAATACAGAACATGAAAAGAATCTGCCCAGAGATAAGGAGACCCAGCAACAACCAAGTGATTGGCTGAGTTCCATATATAGGCATGACTGGTGTGTGGTGGAGAGTGTTAGTGTGCTGTGGTTAGTTCTGAGGAGTGCTGAGAGTGAGAAGTGTTGTAAATAGTAACTTGTGAATAGACTTGTATGTTTGCTGGTGTAAATAATAAAACAAAAAGTGTCAAGTTACTAGTCAGAGGTTTTTGTTCCTGCTCGTCATCCAGCTGGGCAATCTCAAGAGTTGCTCAACTATCGCTGTGGTACAGTGGTGCCTCGCTAGACGAATTTAATTCGTTCCATGGGTCTTTTCTTATAACGAAAAATTCGTCTAGCGAATCCCATAGGAATGCATTGATATTTTTTTTGGATTTTTTTTTTTTGCCCATAGGAACACATTAATTGAATTTCAATGCATTCCTATGGGAAACCGCGATTCGCTAGACGAATTTTTGATAAAACGAATTCGTCTAGCGAGGCAACCTCCGCTCGAAAAATCCTTTTGTTAAGCGGAAATTTCGTTAAGCAGGGCATTCGTTAAGCGAGGCACCACTGTACTCTGCTATACTCTGCTAAGCTGTGCAACAGGCGAAAGCACTTCAAAGGTTCAGACGGTTCCAAAAGTTTTAACACATTCATGTCGATGGCACTTATTATCAGGTGTATTATTAGAGTTGCTGTGTCAGACTTCGGGGAACCGGCTTCCTCCCCACTTTGGCAGTATAGAAGCAGAACAAAGGAAAAGGAGTCTTCTTAGAAACTTTAATGATCACAGTGAGAGAACAAAGAATCCATTTTCTCGGAATGAAGGTGCTCCCAATTAAGGGTTCCACCCACTTCCTCCCTAGTCACCCATATCACTACTGCATCTTGTAACCTGAACTCGTAACCACTGTGTTATCTATGCTGCCACCTGATCTGCTCTTCTTGACCTTGGGCTGAGCAGAAGAACGCTTTCCAGAGAAATTGAGTTTGTTAACCTTCTCTCTCCCAGTGCTTCTCCTCCTAGCTGTTCCTCATCCAGTATTTCCCAGCTTCTGCCTTCTGAACTATGTCCCTCTGCAAACCACTGTTCCAAATCTATACTGTCCTCCTGCTTCTGGGAAGATTCAGGATCTTGATCAGGAGCAGGGGGAGGGGGAGGGGGAGCCTCCCACCATTCCTCCTCAGCACAGTCCCAGACAAGCTGGGGAAACCCAGCTAAATGGGTGGGGTATAAATAATAGTAATAAAACAACAACAACAATAATTTGTAGGTGGTTGGGGTGTTCTATATGACCTCATGGATGGGATGTTATGGTCACTAGAAGAAGTAGGAAAAAATGATGGACTTACTTCATCATTTCTTTTTGTTGTTTTGCAACTGCCTATGGCACAACAACTCAAGCTGAGCAAAAGCGATAGCTAGGGTTGCCATACATCCGGGATTCCCTGGACATATCTAGAATACAGCTGTCTCTACCAGTGTCCAGGTGGAAATCAGTAAAATGCCTGGAAAAATCCAGATGTATGGCAGCCCATGTTGGCAGTGCTGTTTCAGCAAAACAAAAAATGACAAAGAGCTATGGGCAAAAATAATAACAAAAGCTCAACAGGTATCTGAAGAAGTGTGCATGCACACGAAAGCTCATACCAAAATAAAAACTTAGTTGGTCTTTAAGGTGCTACTGAAGGAATTTTTTTATTAAAAGCTCAACAATTTCTCTGTCCGGATTTTCACTGAAGTAGGGCAACCTATGACAATGATACGGGGAATTTTCCTAGGATACGTGACTTTGGGTCTGGATCAAGTGTTAAGTAGGGAGACAAACTGCAGAATCTACAGGCTTCATCCCTCCTTTCATGGTTATACAACATCAGTTAAACGGCTTTGTTTAACAAAATCAATTTCCCATCAACATAAGAAACATACAATATTATGCTTCATGTATGGTAAAAAAAACAAAACAAAACACTACAAATGGAATGATGATGCCAGAATCCCATGTGACAAGTTATGCCTAACAGGTATCCCAATGCAGGTCCTATTCATTTCAGTGGGTTTTGTATATAAAAACTAGGTAGATTGTTACTTTAACAATAGACAAAACAGATATGCTGCTAAATTAATAAGAATGATTTAGCACATGTAATTAGTATATATTAACTTATGCATTTATATGCAAGATGGAATCCAAGTAGATTAACAATAAAAGATTACATTGGTGTGATCAGTAATAGGAAAATAACACACACACAAAAAAACAAAATGATGTTTATAATCACCAAACAGTATTTTGTCTTGGGATAAAGGACTACAGAAGAGAATGAGACTTTAAACAAATAGTATTAATCCTTTCTTAAAGGATTAGAAAGTATAACATTTGAAAGTCAGTACTGGACTCATTCTTAGAATGAACTCTTAATCACATTATAAAATGTGGCTTGGTCTTGATATTGTGTAATCACAAGAAAACACATTTTCTGCATTTCTTTCCAGGGGTTGGTTTAGCTACAGAAAAGTTGCCCAGTGCAAAGGTGTGTGTCTGTGTGCACGCGTGCATGTGCTGTATTTGACAAATACAACAAATGGAGAGAATGGTGATGGTTTTACTCCACAGTCCTGCCCAACTGGGGAACAGTTCAATTAATACTGGAAAAGATTAATGTGTCGTGCTATTTCTGCAACTTAAACTCCTTGCAAATAAGCAAACAGGCAAGGAGGAGAAAGGGGGGTTCTGAAAAGACCCACCCTCTCCTGCACGCCACCTGTTTGAAGCCCTCCTCCTCAGTTTGAGGACAACGGTCTGAAGTAAGGTGTATCCTCCAATATGGATGCTTCCCCATGTGATTACCAAACAAAAAACAAACCCTGACTGTGTAATGTTATGAATTCATTCAGGCAAACAAGGGACAAGGCGCAAATTATTGTTGTGGTGAGATTGTCTATGGAGTGCACCACCGGGGGTGAAGTCAAACAATTGGAGATTCACAAAGAGCCAGATAATCTCAAGTATCGGATACAGCAGCATAGAGAGCCATATTTAGGCGCCTAGCCAGATATTTCATACTCTGTTCCCCATTTTGATATACAGTGGTACCTCTACTTACGAATTTAATGCGTTCCGAACGCACATTCGTAAGTCAAAAAAAATTGCAAGTCGAATCCCATAGGAATGCATTGGGAGAAAAAAAATCATAAGTCGAAGCAAGCCTATTTAAAAATTCATAAGTAGAAAAATCCTATCTAAACAGCATCCAAGATGGTGGACGGAGCTCCATTCGTAAGGAGAAACATTCATAAGTCGAGTCATCTGCAAGTAGAGGTACCACTGTACAACAATTTGCACTATGCCACCCAGAGTCGGTCACGACTGGACCTAATGGTCAGGGGTACCTTTACCTTTACCCATAGGGGAATAAAATTCATCTTCTAATTTCTGCATATCAAGCTGTTAAAAGGCACATGAGTAGCCCAGGATGAGTTTTCACTGTTGCAAACCTACCCTTATCTAGTTGAGATAGGAATTGCGGAAAGTTATCAAAAAGTTTGAAAACAATAATGTGAATATCATTCAGTCAGAGATTAATCCCTATTCATTTCAACTCTCATCTTAATCTCGTTTTTTGACTGATGCTGAGATTTGATCTGCAATAATCCTACACTTGGCAACACAAACCATCTGGTTCCAAGGCATTACTGTCTGTTCCAAAGTAAAGAACGCCAGCTGAGTTTTAAGCAATGAAACTTTAATATTGGATTAGGAATTTAAATAGGAGAGATGCTTTAAGTCAAATATGAATGAAAAACTTTTGCAATACAGTGGTACCTCTGGTTAAGAACTTAATGCATTAACCTGAAACTGTTCTTAACCTGAGGTACCACTTTAGCTAATGGGGCCTCCCGCTGTCACACAATTTCTGTTCTCATCCTGAAGCAAAGTTCTTAACCCGAGGTACTATTTCTGGGATAGTAGAGTCTGTAACCTGAAGCGTCTGTAACCTGAGGTAGATACAAAATTCAGACGCAGGAATCATTTGGTTTTCGGTTTGTACCAAAGACATTGCTTCAGTCAAGCTCTACTCATTGGCAACAAGGCAGGTCTAATGACATGTGTTTCCCAAATAGTGATGCACATGACAAGGGGTTCTAGTTCATCATGCAATGAAAAGGAATTAGGATGAGCGTGTTGACTCGGCTTCCCACTGTCATCTCCATGGCCCTCTGTGGGATAATTTCTGGGATAACCTCTGAAATTGGGATCCTTCCTTAACTGAGCAGGCTCCCCACCCCACCCCAATGTTTCCCTCCAATTTATGAAGATTGCTGAGGAGGCAATGGGTGGTAGTGCTAGCTCTCGCTTTATAAGCACTTTCCCTTACATCACTCTATTTCACATGTGGGAGTGGAATGCTTAGCATTTCTGCTTTTGGCTATATGGTAACACTGCTTTCATGGTAGATTTTTCCGTGTATGTATGTCTTATTTAGTCTTGAATGTGAACAAGGAGTTCAATTGAAATCAATTGTACCTAATAAACAGCAACCCTGCACATGTCTTCAAGCAGAAGACCCATTAAGTTCAGTTCAATTTATTCCCAGCTAAGTGTGAATATGATTGCAACCTTGGTTACCACCAAATAAGCTTCCATTACTTTCAGTGGAGCATCGCTGTGTGTAATTTTTATTGGAGTGTGTGCTCTTGTCTTATTTACAAGTCAGAAGTCGCTTACACAGAAGTCTCTTGCTCTTATAAAAGAAGCAGTCTTCTACAACCGTGGACAAGCTTGAATTGTAACAGTTTTTTTATGATAATAAATGCCAGGAAATGTATGCATTTTTAACATTGACATAGTGGCTATAGAAAGAGCTGTGATACAGGACCTCACCACCTTTGCCATGAACTCACTAAATTGTTTTAGGGAAGTCACTTTCTCTCTCAACCTTAGTTGAAGGTTTCCAGATGTAAAAAATGTCTTGTCTCTTTAATAGTTATGCGGAAAAGGGAATTTCAGCCGGTTTAGCATCTAATTCAAGCTGCTCTGCCTTGTCCTCTTTGGCACCTGAAAACCCTGTCCCTTTTGTAACACAGAGGAAAACGTTTACTGATCTACCTTAGAAGGATGCTGTATGGTTTTTTTTCTGAATTATGAATGCAATTCCTGCTATATAATCAGTGTTTGTCTATAGGTAGTCTATGTACTAACATGAATTGGATGTGTGCATTTTACGTAGTTTTCCTTTCCAAAGCTGCCTTTTTGAGCCAAGCTTGCAATCTAATAATTTTAATATGCACACGAGAAAGAAAATTACATGAAGGAGTTGCATAAAAAAGATTTTAATTAGCCATGTTCATAGTTTGCTGACACTAAAACTGTCTGGTGTTAACATTTTTTTCCAGGATTTAATTAACAAGTACAACAAGATTTGCTTAATGTTATAATGTGGTAGAACACGACTCTGGGTAGCTATTTTAATACCAAAATATTAGATTAGTTAGGAATGTCTATATATAGAGATGGGAAATGTGCAGATCTCTTCAAATCAAGCAATATTCTTGTAGCTTCATTACCATTCAAAAAGTTTCTGATAAAAAGGTACCAATTTTTCTTAACCCCATTGCATTAATTGTTCTATCCCACTCCCAACTCCTCCTCAAGAGTAAAAATTAGAGCAATCCAACAGAACATCTGTGGAGAAAGTTTCAATGAAATTAAATTATCTCTGGCTTTTACAGAAAACTGCCAGCTGATCATGGAACAGCAATGTGCATTACAAAATGGCACTGATTATTATTATTTTTAAAAAAGAATACTTAAGGAATGGGAATTACAAGACTGCTAGTAATCAGTCAGTCAATAATATGTATATGTGTGCATTTAATTCACTACCTTATCTAACAGTAGAAATCCAGGTGTTTCTACTTAGAAGTAAGGTCCCATTTGGCTCCGTGGGCCTTGTGACCAGGCAAGTGGTTATGTGATTGCAGTATTAGTCCACATTATGAGTTCGAACTAAAAATCTTTTGGCTTCAAGCAGTGTCTTTCCAAATGTATTTTAGCACCAGCATATTAAGGACCGATTGGGAATAACAAAATTAGGATGATACATAGGACTTCAGCAAAATCTTGATTGGTCTACAGCAGATAAAACCTACACACACAAAAAAAAACCCCCCGTTCTATTCCCCCCACAAAAAAGTGTAGGGAACGTGTGGTCCTCCAGATTTGCTGAACTACAACTCTCATCATCTCCAGCCGGAATTTAGCATCATCCGATAGGCCAAAGTTTTCCCACACCTGCCATAGAAATATCATCTGCCTGCCTTGAATTGTGCTGGCAATATTACTGCATGCTAATAGGGCTTCCACAAGTTTATCTCCCAAGTTGTGCTTTGATTTTTTTTCCAAATGACTGAACAGGGAGACAAACAACTGATGTAAGGAGAAGGGAGAAAGTTTATCTGGGGTAACTCTGAAAGTGTTTTCAAAAGAGTCTAGAAATCCCCTCAAATAGATGCATTATGACAAGCTCATGGCGGTTTCTCATATTTGGCTCAGAGGTGCACATAAGCGAAAACAAGCAAGCCAATCTGGCTTCAGTCAGAGCGTTTTAATCACCAGCTGGCTAAAACCTAAAAAAACCACTGCACTATACATTTTTCCCAAGCAAAGATTATATAGTAACAAGCTTTAATCCCCTAACCACCTCCAGATTCTCATGCATTAATTCATTAGCTTATAAATAAATTACACACTCTAACCTCTGTCTAAACTAACACACAGTCCTTCATTTGCATTCCTATGGGCACCTGAGTGTTAGTTCAGATTCCCTTAATTACTAATGGAGAACAACGTTAAAAAAAGGAGAACAGCAACATTATGTGCATAAGAAGGTGAAGATTAAGTACAACAGAGTTTGAGGGACAAGGCTGCATCCTTTGCAATCACTGGAGACCTAAGGAAGCATTATTTTTAACCAATTAGGGGAGAATTTGTTGCCATGCACAGATCTGGAAGAGAGGTCAGAATGTTTACATGCATTGAAGCTTTTATTTTTTTTAAAAAAAAAAGTATGGTGATTTTATTAATTGAATGCATACTCACAGAGGACAACTCAAAGAACACTGGCTTTCAGGATGAAGCACAGGGAGAGATGGGATGGCAGGCCTTGTTCCACCCGCTTAGATAGGAAACGGCTTGCTTTTCATTTTGTCCTCTGTTTCCACTCAAAACATCATTAAGAATGCAAATTTAGGAACTGGTACCTGAGTTTGCTTGCTTTCCTATGCTCTTCCCTCCCCCACCCACTTTTGTGTCATGTCTGTTACATTCTAAGGCTAAATAAAAAAATTCCTTCAGTAGCACCTTAAAGACCAAGGCTGTGTACAGTGCTTAGCAAAATTTAAAAAGGTAAAAGTAAAGGACCCCTGACAGTTAAGTCCAGTTGCAAAAGACTCTAGGGTTGCGGCACTCATCTTGCTTTACAGGCCGAGGGAGCCAACGTTTGTCCGCAGACAATTTTTCCAGGTCATGTGGCCAGCATGACTAAGCTGCTTCTGGCGAACCAGAGCAGCACAAAGAAACACCGTTTAACTCCCCACCGGAGTGGTGCCTATTTATCTACTTGCACTTTGATGTGCTTTCGAACTGCTAGGTTGGCAGGAACTGGGACTGAGCAATGGGAGTTCACCCCATTGCGGGGATTCGAACCACTGACCTTCTGATCGGCAAGCCCTAGGCTCAGTGTTTAGACCACAACGCTACCTGTGTCCCTTAGCAAAATTTAGTTGCTCTGTAAATGATGGTGATTTAAAATAATACACTGTTTGCCATCATGCATAGAAATTTCAGTTTGAATCAGAACTCATACACTTATTCTTATTTAAAATGTTACACACACACACACACACACACACACACACACACACATTTATTTTGCAACTTTATCTGCAAAATGCATTGCAAACTGGTCAGAGCAGTCCCTTGAAGGCTCAAATAGTTGATTGTCTATGTCTTCATACAAAATGTTTGTCCAAAAGAGTTTCCCCAGCTGGCAATTTGCAGGTGCAGTGGTGGCAGAGAACAAAACTTTATTTGCCATTACTGTTGTCACGTAGTTCACATGGGGAGAGGCAGTCCTTGAGGTATTTTAGTCCTGAGCCATTTAAGGCTTTATAGATCAAAAACAGCACTTTCAATTTGGCCCAAAAGCTAATTGGCAGCCAGTCTTGTCTCAGTGAAGGACCTGGCTGCCGAATTCTGCACCAGCTAAAGTTTCTCAACTGTCTTCAGACGCAGCCCGACATATAACATGTTGCAGCAATCTAACCTAGAATTTACCAGAGGACGGGTGACAGAATGGAGGGGGGGGGGAGCTGCAGCTGGGCCACCAGCCAAATCTGACGGAAAAGGCATTCTTTACTACTGCAGCTACCTGAACCTCAAGCAAGACCAAAGGATCCAGTTGTACCCCCAAGCTACATATGTACTCATTCCTTCAGAGGGCGTGTAACTCTCTAAAGTGCAGGCAATCTCCCATCCTTCCAGTCCAGTGAACCACTCACTAGGGCCACAACAAAATCATCAACCTTAAAAAAAATCCCCCATGAACCTCAGAAAGTCTTCTGTATCCATGATTCTTTGGAAGCAGACCATAATAACTAATCTCCAATCTCTGTAGGGGTTAAAAATAGTCACAAGATCAATCAGAATCAGATAATAATCTGTCCATTATACAGAACACAGTACTACCAATTCGTCTATCCACATATCACTTTCCCCCAAACCAATACAGAAAAGGATTACCATTTGTTCTGCCACATGCATTGATTCATTGCTATATATCATATGAGTCCATGAACACCCAAGCCACTCCAGACATGACATCATTGCATGCATATTGAATTCCACAAGACCAAAAGCCCTGGGATAATCAATGCCACCTGTCAGACCAGGGCAGAAGACTGTTTTCAGGGAGGGAGGTACACTAAGAGAATCCCTATATTGTCAAGTTTCTCGGTGCCAAGCACAGACATTCAAATCCGATTAGCTGCTGAATTGGGGACTTCACCAAGAAGATGCTAGCCTTTTTGCTCATGTCCACTTCATCTTCCCTTGCTCTCTTGCTTCCCCTGGTGCCACCCTGGGTACCTTAGTGCAGTGTTTCCCAACCAGTGTGACTCCAGATGTTTTGGGACTACAACTCCCATCATCCCTAGCTAGCAAGACCAGTGGTCAGGAATGATGGGAGTTGTAGTCCCAAAACATCTGGAGGCACACTGGTTGGGAAACACTGCCTTAGTGAACATGCCTTGGAGAAGTATACACCTCCCTTCTTTGTCCCGTCATGTCTCTGGCACACAAACCAGGTTAGTATGCTGTTCCTGGATCAAGTCAGACATGGTTAACACCATTCCATTGACCAACCTTTCCAATCATAAGCAAATAAGTCTTGCCCACAATAATATATCCTATCCCCACCCCCACCCCCACCCTCCCAAAAAAAGTGGAGGAAAGGAAAGATGAGTTGATAACATGAGCAATACATTTTTAATTCTGTAGGCCACAGTGCATGTATTGCTTTCAGGCATAGTGTTACCCGTAGCTGCTTGGTCAAATTGCCAGAAGTTTGGTAGAATAAACAGAACAAGTTCAATTTTATTTTATTGCCACGTGTATTAATTGTAAATAATAACCATTTCAGGAATGATTAAGAAATAACAAATGAATTCTATTAAAGCATGGTTGTTCCTATTCCCACCCTCAATTACAGACCAAAGTCAGAGGCTCTCTCTCCCAATTACAAAAAACAACAACAACATGAGAAGCAGCATTTTTAGATAGTTAATTACAGTGCAGAGAATTTTGTTTATCTGAACATTAACCAGTACTGTCTTCCTTCTGGGAAAAGGCAGTATAAATAACTGTCTTCAATTTTCTGCACTGCTGTTTTAGTTTTCTGTAGTTCCCCTTTCAGACTACACACACAAACAAAGAGAAGTCATATTTCAGGGACAACCTCTAGGGATTTTTTGGGTCCACTTTTCACAGTGGACCAACGTGTGGACCAAACAACCTGGACTTGTCTGTTATTGGAATGCTGCTCCCAGGGGGATTGCATACCTTTTCAGATTCTGCAATGCTTTCTCAGTGCACATAAAGTGTGCACAAAAAATATGCAGTAATGCAAAAGATCAATACAAAATGCATGTTTTACAGGTGAGTGCATTGGAAAGTATGTATTTTGCATACAAGTGTGTGTGATATGTCAAATGTGTTCACAAAAAGCACAGAGTGTGAGAAAACACAGTAGCACAGAACGGGATTAAATGGATCCATGATTGAATCCTAGCTAGGGATGACACAGGACATGGGTAGCACTGTGGTCTAAACCACTGAGCCTATTGGGCTTGCCGATCAAAAGGTCGATGGTTTGAATCCCTGTGAAAGAGTGAGCTCCTGTTGCTCTGTCCCAGCTTCTGCCAACCTAGCAGTTCGAAAGCATGCCAGTTCAAGTAGACAAATAGGTACCAAAGCGGTGGGAAGGTAAACAGCGTTTCAGTGTGCTCTGGTTTCTGTCACGGTGTTCCATTTTGAAGTGGTTAAGTCATGCTAGCCACATGACACGAAAAGCTGTCTGTGGGCAAATGCCAACTCCCTAGGCCTGAAAGCGAGATGTGCACCGCAACTCCATAAGTCACCTTTGACTGGATATTACCGTTCAGGGGTCCTTTACTTTTTTCTTTTTCTTTTTACCTTTGCTGTCTGTGGGCAAATGCCAACTCCCTAGGCCTGAAAGCGAGATGTGCACCGCAACCCCATAAGTCACCTTTGACTGGATATTACCGTTCAGGGGTCCTTTACTTTTTTCTTTTTCTTTTTACCTTTTAGGGATGACAGAGAATTCCAACAGAAATAGGAGTGGAAATTGCCAATATTCAGTTAGTCATCTTATGTCTGGATTGGAAATCAGTTTATTTATTAGTTGTTTTTGTGCTTTCTGTCTGCAAATGATATGTAATTGATGACATCACTCCCTTTTGCATTATGTTTCCTTTGCAACATTATTTTCCATGCATCGTTTTCCTTCCATGTTTACCACTTGATGACTTTGATGCATTTAAATAGGTCACCACTGATAGAATGCCATAGATAGAAATTTAATTTTTCCCCCTCATGATTTTTAGGAAGGTTACACACCCCGCTGGACCCAGGTGGCGCTGTGGTTAAACCACTGAGCCTAGGGCTTGCTGATCAGAAGGTCGGCGGTTCGAATCCCTGTGACGGGGTGAGCTCCCGTTGCTTGGTCCCAGCTCCTGCCAACCTAGCAGTTCGAAAGCACGTCAAAGTGCAAGTAGATAAATAGGAACCGCTACAGCGGGAAGGTAAACGGCGTTTCCATGTGCTGCTCTGGTTTGCCAGACGCGGCTTTGTCATGCTGGCCACATGACCTGGAAGCTATACGCCGGCTCCCTCGGCCAATAATGCGAGATGAGCGCGCAACCCCAGAGTCGGTCACGACTGGACCTAATGGTCAGGGGTCCCTTTACCTTTACACACCCCACTACTAGTCATCTGGGCCTGGTTCACACATACACACTTCGCTTGGATGCCTGGCATGTGATATCTCTGGGTGTGAAGACTTGAAGACTGAACGTCTGAACAGTATTTTGTTTCAGGCAATCTTAGCAGATCTGCACTTTCCAGCAGAGTTATCATATCTGGATTGATCCATTGATAGATACAAACCATAATTTGATATAAGTGCATTATTCAGCCATGGTTTACAACCCCAAATTCAGGCAGTAGCAGCAGAACACAAATGAAGTGGTAGAACATCTTCTTAGTATAGACACTCCACTATCTAGCTCAAGAAGAAACTGTGTGGTCTGCTGTACAGAGAAGTCAGATAACATACTATTGGCATTTCACTAATGTCTTTTTTTTTGCAGGAGGCATTCTTGAGCTTTTCATCCTGCTCTAATTCCATCAACTCCCCGTTTCTAACACCTAGCACATTTGGAACATTGAAAACAAGAAAATATCTTCAGTGGCAGATGTTTGCTGACAGGCAGCAGATAAATTCTGCATTTGGCATATGTCTAATTAACACAATCTCCTCCTCCTCAAGTTAAAACAAGTTGTTTTTGATTTTTTTGAAAGCACACTTTTTTTTTATCTCCTTGCTTTGACTCTGCTGCTTCATAATGCGCGCAAACACACAAGAGTATCTGGATTGTTTTCTAAGTCATTCCGTGTGGGCAGCCTGACTATTGTAGGAAATAAACAAATAAGCAAAAATATGTTTAATTGAATTTTGTAGATGCTCGAGGGGCGTCCCAAAAAGTATATGAACATAGGAGAATGAACGAAACAGCTTGCTGGTGAAATTATTTGGCACACAATAGACTAATGCTTATCACATTACATGATTGCTGACCCTGATTGCTTATGATTTATTACAATATGGACACAAAACGGCTGGCTGTTGCCAGTTTTGTGTTAACTATATAATCCAGGAGAAGCACATACTGTTGTTGGACGTCTAAAGGAATTGTGAAAATCTGCCAGGCTTCAGACCTTTAAAAATCCTGGAATCAGTTGGAATCAGCACCTTTGGCCTTGCAATCTGTTTACTCCTGTTCTTCAGCGGGAGTTGCTGGCGAATTAAGAGTACTTCATATGTCTTGGAACCATCCTGTGTCTTATTTTGGCCTCTTTATAGGAAATGAATTGGGGCGGAGGAACAAGAAGTGACCAACCTTGTTGCTGTTGTTTACTGATATTGTGTCATCAGTACACATGGCACTCAATGCAGTAAAAAGCCCTACTCCAGAGAGATGTCACAGTGAAGAGTCCTGGCAAAATTTACAGATGGAAGGGAGAGGCAAGGGTAAAACAACAACCACACAGAAGCCTGACTTCTACCACCAGTACCAATGATATATATGTGAGGCAGGACACCCATACTAGTGCTGGGCCAAGATTCCAGCCAGCTTTAAATATGCAGGGGAAGAATGATTAGAAGTCCTCCCAAATATGAGGTGATAGGTGAGAGATTTCTTTGAAATTGAAGGGATGGAGGTTTAAATAGGATTTCTCCTTCATTCAAAGAATGGGGAAAACACCTAATACAGTGGTACCTTGGTTCTCAAACACCTTGGTACTCAAACAACTTGGAACCCAAACACTGCAAACCCAGAAGTAAGTGTTCCGGTTTGCGAACTTATTTTGTAGGCCGAATGTGCTCCGTTTTGAGTGTTATGCTTCCAATTTGAGTGCCACACTTCCGTTTTGAGTGGCACACTTCTGTTTTTAGTGTTACACTGAGGTCTGTCTGTTTTTGCTAATTATTTTGCATTTTTGTGGCTCTTTTTTTAGTGACTGTGTGGAACATTGTTTATTGCTTTCATTTTATGGCTCAATGGTCTCGTTAGATAGTAAAATCCATGTTAAATTGCTGTTTTAGGGGTTGTTTTTAAAAGTCTGGAATGGATTAATCCATTTTGCATTACTTTCTACAGGAAAGCGCACCTTGGTTTTGGAGTGCTTTGGTTTTAGAATGGACTTCTAGAACTGATTACCTTTGAGAACCAAGATACCACTGTAAAAGTAAACTGTTGGGCTAATTCTGTTCTTGATGTCTCACAAGACTTGCTAATTAGCATGTATGGAACAACTACAGAACAGGATTGCATTAAAAATTAAACATTTCATTTCTCCAGGAAAGGGTCCTGTAGAAGCCCATGTTAAGTGAATAGAAAACACAAGAGCACAAATCTCAGTGCAACCTGGTTTGGAAAGCATTCCTGCCCAGAACACTGTTGACTACAAAAATCAAGCTTGAATTGTATCTTGAGGCCCAAAAGACAAAAAAAGACAAAAAAAGAATGAATGGTGTGTGTGTGTGTGTGTGTGTGAGAGAGAGAGAGAGAGAGAGAGGGAGGGAGAGGGAGAGGGAGAGGGAGGGAGGGAGGAAGCGAATTGATACACCTTGGCTCTGAAAAGATATACAGTATTTTATATTTTTGCTCTGTCTTCTTGTATATTAAAAGCTGTATCTAATTTCACAAAACTAAAAGCAAAAATGAAAGAAGTTGTGGGTGACTAGACTGGTAATTCATGACATTTTCCACCATTAATTTTGAATTCATCAGTTCTTTTCAATGCTGTACCCTCGGGCTGGTGTCCCCATATGAGACTTGTCACAATCTGTATCTGTCAGCTCAGGCAAATGAAAAACCGCCCAATATGTTCCAGACAGCAGGACTTTAACAGAGTGGGTGGATCGGTAAACAGCACCTTGATTGACACTTCAAATATCTCTTATATGCACAGTGGATTTTTCAGGCTTTGGGTGAAGTCAGGTGTTCAGAAGCATTGCACATTAACTATTTCACCCATACTTTGGCAAAGAAAATAATGGTTCATTCTTAAGCATACGTATTATACATATTAATTCAAAAGTCAATCCCACTGTATTCACTGAGATAAGCACAGTGGTAGAGTTGAGCTGAAATTTCTCAAGCAGGCATGTTTCTCAAGCCTTTATGTTCAGCAGAGTAAACAAAACAAAACAAAAAAGCCATATCTGTTTTAACCTGTTCATAGTTCTCATTCTCAATTATCTTTATTTGCCTGCTGTGATGTAGTCGCATTGAATTTTATTCACATGTGGTCAGACTCTTTGACCATCCAGTCCAGTTTTGTCTCCTCTATTTGGCTTTGGCTCTCCAGAGATGGAGTTTTCCCCTTTCTTCATTGCAAAGATAAACACCAGGAATTGGACCTGGGGGTCTTCTGTATTTGGAGCATTAAAAAATATAAATAAATCCTGCAATCCGGGCATGAATAAAGCAGCACTTGCAATTCCTAGCAACTGGTAATATGGGAGGTAAAGGTAAAGGTAAAGGGCCCCCTGACCATCAGGTCCTGTCGTGTCCGACTCTGGGGTTGCGGCGCTCATCTTGCTCCATAGGCTGAGGGAGCCGGCGTTTGTCCGCAGACAGCTTCCGGGTCATGTGGCCAGCATGACAAAGCTGCTTCTGGCGAACCAGAGCAGCACACGGAAACACCGTTTACCTTCCCGCCGGAGCGGTCCCTATTTATCTACTTGCACTTTGACGTGCTTTCGAACTGCTAGGTGGGCAGGAGCTGGGACCGAGCAATAGGAGCTCACCCTGTTGCAGGGATTTGAACCACCGGCCTTCTGATCAGCAAGCCCTAGACTCTGTGGTTTAACCCACAGCGCCACCTGGGTCCCAAAATATGGGAGGTAGTATACAGCTATCTTTTCCCACATCGATTTGTCAAATCCCATTTTAAAGCACACAATATCATGGGCTGTCCCCTGAGTCCGCTAGATGTTATCGCGGGAGACCCTTGCCTCAGAAGAGCAAGGAATATTCTCAGGGATGACTCACACCCTGGCCATCACCTTTTCATATAGAAGCATGATAAGCTGCACCAACAGGTCAAAGAACAGTTTCTGCCCATGGGCCGTGAGGCTGCTGAATGGAAGGCAGCAACATTGCAGCGGACGTTCAGGGTTGGCGGTTGTACGACAGCACACAGAGTGGAACAAGGACTGAGAGATTGTGGGGGGGGGGCTCATTTAATCTCACTGTAAACAAGTAAAGCCATCAGAGTTGGTGACTATCACTACATCTTGTGATAGTGGATCCTATAGTTTTATGATATGTCATGTAAGCAGGTATTTTCTTTAGTCCATTGTAATTATTCCAATGTTCAGCCTCATTGGATGACCCTGGTTTTCAGAACTATACAAGGGGGAAGGAACCTCTCCCTTCCCCTTTTTCCTCCATGCATACTTTTATAAACCTGTATCATACCCCTCTTACCTGCCTTAAAAAAAAACTAAAGCAGCCTCCCCCTCCCCACCCTAAAAATCCGGTTACCTTTTGCCTGCTCTACAATATAGTTTTCATGATCCCTGCTTGGGTGGGATCACCCATGTGCCTAATTGAAGGAGATAACAAAAGCAGCACATGGATGGACAGGGCCAAAGGGTTGTATAATCCCTGCTCGCGTGCAAAATCCTTGGCACCATACAATAGGTTCCTTTACCCCCGTGGGTCTAATATTGTGATCCCAGGAAACAGAATGATATAGCTCTCCCTGACACTATATGCATGTAGGATCCAGCCCCAGCCCCAGTGAAAGGGCATTGATAGGGGATCCCATAGCTTTAGGCTGAAGTGGTACAACTCAGACACAGGTTTACCAGTTTAGTGAGGTCTATGTTGCCACCACATGGGGTTCATAGAATCGTATACTTGGAAGGGACCCTGAGGATCTTCTGGTCCAACCCCTGCAATGTAGGAATATGCAGCCATCCCATATGGGGATTGAACCTGCAACCATGGCATTATCAGCACCACACTCTAACCCAGGCATCCCCAAACTTTGGCCCTCCAGATGTTTTGGCCTACAACTTCCATGATCCCTAGCTAAGAGGACCAGTGGGCAGGGATGATGGGAATTGTAGTCCAAAATATCTGGAGGGCCAAAGTTTGGGGGTGCCTGCTCTAACCAACTGCGCTATCCAGGCTGAGCTGATATAAATTTAGAAAAGCAAGTAAGACTTACAGCAGACTAAAGTTATGATAAGTCATAGGATATAACACTGCAACTGGAGATGGTACTGGTCAAGAATGTAATATCCTGTCCCACGACATAGATCATAGAGGCCATATTGCTACCAATCTCACCCAGCTGCACTGGCTGTTAACTTCTAAGCCTAATTCAAGATGTTAGTGATTACTTTGGCAGTCTTAAAATGTCTGGATCCTCCACACCAGGCTTCCTCAAACCCGGCCCTCCAGATGTTTTTTGGCCTACAACTCCCATGATCCCTAGCTAGCAGAACCAGTGATCAGGGATGATGGGAACTGTAGTCTCAAAACATCTGGAGGGCTGTGGTTGAGGAAGCCTGCTCCACACCTTTCAAAGTGCCACCTTCTCTCATTCGTGCCCACCCATTTTCTGAAACAACTGGAAAGCTGAATTCCAGCTTCCAGCTGTTTAGGAACGCAAGCGATATATAGACACTCAAGGCAGAGTTGTGGGATAGATTCCCTATGGCAGCCTTCCTTAACCTTTTTGATGTGGCTGAACTACATTTCCGATCATTCCTGACACTGGCCGTGCTACCTGGGGCTTAAAGCAGGAAGCATATGCCTGTACTTCCGATCTAGCCTGATTGAGGAAAGTGGAAGTGATACAAATGAGCCCCAGGCTCTTTTCCACCACACTAAACTATGATTTAGCATTACTACTGAATGAGGTCATTTAACTATCATAGTACAGAATGCTTGTGCAAGGCCTTGTTATTTGCAATAGATATACAAAAGATATCTGGATTAACTTCCCTGCTCCCTGCTGAACAAAAGATATAAAACACACATGGCCTCTTCGAATTGCTTCTTTTCAGTGGCTCCTCATTTCATACAACACATTCAACAGTTTCATTTACTTTATCTGCTGGAGAAAGGAGCTTTTGTTTAATTTTCCAAGATGTGGGGGGCACAAGCAAGGAAAATCCCATTCATAATGCTCATTGGCAGCACTTTGGTTCACTAGAAAGGTGTAGATAGCTTTTTAATTGTCTCCAGGAAATGCAAAAGTCGGAGAAATCGTTACCATTTACATGTCTGAGTCGGCGAGGAGAGAATGCCCACAGAGGGTGAGCTAAAAAGGTGAACTAGAAAATAAAAATAATTTCCCCTTGTAAAAAGAAAAGAAAAAGAAAAGAAAGAAAAACAAGGGAGGTTTTGCTTTTGTTTCCAAATTGTAGAGTTACAAAAAGGTGCCTCTTGCAAGAAACAAATGAGCCGCCTCACTGCTTTCGAAAACAGTAATGAAGTGCAGAAGGGCCTTATTGTACATTCCACAGGAGAAACGCCTGCCCATTGAGGTCTACGGCAAGAAATGCAAAATGAAAAAGAGTGATGAAAAGGTAGCACCAAGTTGACCCACAATGCCTGAAAACAAATCATTTGCTCAGCAAAAGCTAGAATAATAACCATGTATTTCTGCATGTGTCTCCACAGTCAGCATATTTATAATATATTTGTTTGGCCTGCTTAACAGATCCCAGCGTCTGTGAAATATACGAGCGTTGCAATTTTTCAACAAATCGTTTTTTCTATCATGATTGTTTTTTGTCGCAATAATGGAAGGCTGGACAGCAATATTGCCTGCTGTCTGTTGGCTCCAATCCCATTGTTGACCATCAGTCCTGATTGTGTCAAGCTTTTCTTGTTGTTGTTTTAAAGGTTGTTTGTGTGTATTAAAGGCAAAGAGAAGGAAATAGGTTTACTTTTCTAGAACAGCATTGAGAAACTTCCATTCTACAGGGGCCACATGTCTTAGCTTAGTTCTCTGCTTGAAGGGATGCCCAGCCCAAGTCCAATTCAAAAATAAAGAATCATAACTAAAGAGAGTGGAGGAGACTTGAAGTTGCCCACCAACAGCTGGTGATGCCTGGGCAGCCGACTGAGCAGGCAAACAGAACATTCTTTGTAAATTTGCACCAATACATATAAATTAGCATATGCACACACACACACACACACACACACACACCGCAAATCACTGTCCTCTTTTATTGGACAAACAGGCCAAACCCTACACCAAAGGATAAATGGACATAAATCTGACACCAGGAATCACAAGACGAAGCCAGTAGGAGAACATTTCAATCTCCCAGGACATTCAATACAGGATCTCAAAGCAGCTCTCTTATAACAAAAGAATTTCAGAAACAGACTTGAAAGAGAAATTGCTGAATTGCAACTTATTACCAAACTTAAAACCATGGAGAGACCTGGTCTTAACAGAGATATTGGATTCCTGTCTCAATACATATGCTAATCATCTGCATACTATCCCTTGTTTTTCCCCTGTAGGACTAATTTGCAGTCGTTAACAGTTGTCAACAGGTTTACCATACCCATTGAGTCAATCATCCATCTCCTACAACCCTCCTGAGAAAAACCCCACCCCACCCTCCCACTATATATAATGGTCTGTTGACTTTTCAGTGTATCTGAAGAAGTGTGCATGCACACAGAAGCTTATACCAGGAACAAACTTAGTGTGCTACTGGACAATCAGCTACCTACCTGAATCTCTTTTTTGCAATTCAGATGGGAGGCCACTTTATTTTGTACATAGGTCTTGAAAATAAGCTTTGCCAACAACTTTGAATGATCCAACTGGTAGGGTAAACAAGTCGGCAGTGGAAATGCACAAGGCACCAATGTGACCCCAAACAGGAAGTGTGTGTCACTGTTCCCAGCACGTGTTTGAATGTCCAGTGTTGCTATGGGCAACACAGTTCCTTTCAGACCTGACCTTTCCAGTAAATGGACCAGAACCTGTGTCCTGCCCAGCTTGTTCCTAGGAGCTCTCTTCCAAGATGAGGGGCAAATAGAGAAATTAAAGACCAGGGAAAAGAGCAAATGCATGGGGAGGGGAGGTAGAGGTAGACAAAAAGAGAGGAACAACAGCTCCATTGCACAGGGATTTAAAGGGGGAGTGGGAAAGAGAGGACACCATTCAACCAAGTAGCAGAGGAAGAAGACATCCACATCACTGGGAAGCAGAAATCAGGGCTCTGACTGAGAATCTAGCCAGCCAGTCTTTGGGAAGAAGAAAAGCTTCCCAGTGAGTCAACTGACCAATCCTTGACTGGACAGTAATGGACATCCTGGTTCACATTCCAATGCTAGCTCTTGTTTTGTTTTTGTTATGTTTTGTTGTAGCCAGTTCTGGCTTTCACAAATTGGGGGAAGGTTGTAGCTTAGAGTTAGTGCATCTGCTTTGCATGCAGAGGATCCCAGGGTCAATCTTCAGAATTTCCAGATAGAGCTGGGAAATGCTCATCTATGAAATCCTGGAGAGCCACTAGATCAATGTTTCTCTGCTAAACCCACTTATTATATGAGCAAGCCCCAATAAACTCAGTGGAACTTGCTTCTGTGTAGACACATGTGGGATTGTACAGGGGTCTCCCTACTTATGCGGAGGTTACATTCCGGGGGCCCCACACACAAAGCAAAATTGCATAAAGAGGGGAGCACCCTCCAAGAACCCTTTAAACGCCTTCTCTTCCATTCTCTACTCAATCCACACCAAATAAATACTGTATCCAAAAATATCCACAACTAGAATTGAAGCTCTGGGGCTGGAAAGAGGATGGAGGACACATGGGAAAAACAGCTACTATAGCTACTGTGCTACAAATCAACTGTTAGGCAGGTAGGTTGAATAGCATAAACAAAGCCCCGCTGTACCTCTGGTCTATTTGGGGCAGGGGTCCCCAGACTACGGCCCGGGGGCCGGATGCGGCCCAATTAGCCTGCCAATCCGGCCTGCGACGACCCCCGCCGCCCGCCGCTGCCGCCCGCTCTTACAGTGCGCAGCGCGGCAGCGCTCTTCCGGGTTGGGAAAAACGCCGAAAATCCTTTGTGCGCATGCGTATGTGCCTCTCCTGACCCGGAAGAAGTCATTTCTGGTGCACTTCCGGGTCGGGGGAGGCCCACGCGCATGCGCACAATGAATTTTCGGCGCTTTTCCCACCCTGGAAGCGCGTCGCCGCGCCAGTAAGCGCCCGTGCACATGTGCACGGGCGCGCACTCCCCCACCCGCCGGCCCGCACAGGCGCGCGCTCCCCCGCCCTCCGGCCCGCCGCGCGATCGGCGCGGTGGGAACCATCCCAAACGCCGGTAAGTCTGGGGACCCCTGATTTGGGGCTTCCTTTCTCCTTACTGACATCCTCTCTGAGCTCCAGGGAGAGTCTCCTTGCGAGCCATGAGGACTTTACAGCTCTTGCCCCTCATTTCTGGGTTTGAATTGAATAATTTACCATATTTTTCCATCTATAAGATGCCCCCATGTATAAGACGCTCCCTGTTTTAGGGGACTACGATTTATGAAAATGGAGGGAGATGGCCCCCATGTATAAGACGCCCCAAAATTTGGGACGTTATTTTTTAGGGAAGAAACCTAGTCTTATACATGGAAAAATATGGTACTTATTTCCCGGCTCCACACATATACATCCACACAATTGCTGTGTGCAAGTCACTTGTGCATAAGTAGGGGGGGGGTGCCTGTACTGTCAAAGGTCTGGTAGCCCTACTCCAAATTCAGGAAGGCAAGAAAAATGGATAACATTTCCATCACCTTGAAAACTTGAATCAAACGCACGCGTCAAAGGATGTAGACCTACAGCCAAAGTTAGGGAAGAAGAGAACATTGTGATAGCAGTGCACTGAACTGCTTTGTCATTTGGGAAGCCTTTCAGGCTTGTACGGCACCTACTCTCATAATTTTCTTTTTAACTTCCGAGCCACATTTGAGTTGACACCCACTCTTTTTACAGTGATCAAGGGCAGCTGCAGCTTGAGAAAAGGAGCCAAGTGGTGTATAGTACATATTCTTTCTTTTTGCTAATAATGCAACGTATTTTTCTTCCTACTATTGGCACTGAGGAATAAAAGCCAAACACCATCTGAAATGATAACCTTGCAGAAATGTGGTTTCACAGCACCAAAGGAACTAACACTCTCCTTTGTAGAGTTTAAGGAGGGGGGGGGGAATCAGCGCTTTCGCTCTCTCTCTCTCTCTTTCTCACACAAGACTTATAAAAGCTTAATGTTATAATGACAGCATACCATACAGAAAGCTCCCAAGGGTTCTCTTTGGGAGTTTAAGACTTTGCTTTGGACTTAAAAAGAAGTATTTGCAGAGCAAAATACTCTTTTTCCCACCCCACCTGAAATACTTATGAATCATTCATTCTCAATCCAATCAGCAGCAGCAAGTATGCCAAACCTCTGTGCAGAGTGATCTGAGATATGCTCAATAGCAGAGGCAGCTAATGCTTCAGACTACAACTCCCATCAATCTCTACCACTGGTCATGCTGGTCTGGGTGGATGTGAATTGAATCCCAAACATCTGAAGGGCACCACATTGGCTACTCCTGCTCTATAGGGATGCAAGCCGAGGAGATCATAGCAAAACACCAATTCACCACCAAGTCAGGAAGAGCAAATGTGGGGTCCTCCTGTTGTTTTGCTTCCACCAGTCCCAGCTATCATGGCCAATGATTAGGGCTGATGGGAGTTGTAGTTCAAAACACGTAGGGAGAAACCATGTTGGCTATCCCTGCACTATGATTACTGGCTTTTTAAACTAAATTCCATTCTTTGCCTGCAGTGGCACTCTGACATGTAGCAAGTGGTGATTCTCTAGTCACCGATACGGGTAGCAGGGAAGTTGTCGTCATCTCATTGCTCAGCTCAGTGAAGACCAACTAACTAGACGAATCTCTGAGGTATACTTGCCTGGAAGCTGAATGCTGATTCAGGTCCAATCCTAGAGTCAGGCGAACAGCAATCCACATGGTCAGACAGTATGGGGGTCAGGGAATCTGATGATCATGGGGTCCAGGGTCAAAACAAGCAGGAAGCAGCAAAGTAGGAACAGGAACTAGTAGTGTTGTCACCAGCATTGGGCTGCTGCTGGAAGCTTAGCCTGAGAAAGTTGAAGCCAGCTGGTTCTCATCAGCGCCTTCTCCTCTGAGTCCTTGAAGGCTGATCAGCTCCAGGTGGAGTCACTCTGCCTTCTCCCGCTTCAGGCTGCTGTTCACAGGAGAAGTTGACTCCTGGCCTGTGACAGAAGTCTTGTGAGATGCACTAGGAAAAAAACTAGCAACCTTGGAAAACCCACTCTGCACCTGTCATTATAAAGCTACACCCAAACAAGTATATCTATGATTTAACATGTAGTGGGTGATGATCCATATTCCTTTGGTTCCTTGTCCCTTGTTCATTGTGGTTCCTTGTCCTCATGCATTGGGAAAATTGGGAAGCGGCATTGAGATTATTGAAAAAAAGCAGAGACATCACCTTGCCGGCAAAGGTCCGTATAGTTACAGCTATGGTTTTCCCAGTAGTGATGTATGGAAGTGAGAGCTGGACCATAAAGAAGGCTGATCGTCGAAAAATTGATGCTTTTGAACTATGGTGCTGGAGGAGACTCTTGAGAATCCCATGGACTGCAAGAAGATCAAACCTATCCATCCTGAAGGAAATCAGCCCTGAGTGCTCACTGGAAGGACAGATCCTGAAGCTGAGGCTCCAATACTTTGGCCACCTTATGAGAAGAGAAGACTCCCTGGAAAAGACCCTGATGTTGTGAAAGATGGAGGGCACAAGGAGAAGGGGACGACAGAGGACGAGATGGTTGGACAGTGTTCTCGAAGCTACCAACATGAGTCTGACCAAACTGTGGGAGGCAGTGGAAGACAGGA
Source organism: Zootoca vivipara (assembly GCF_965207765.1). Classification (NCBI taxonomy): domain Eukaryota; kingdom Metazoa; phylum Chordata; class Lepidosauria; order Squamata; family Lacertidae; genus Zootoca; species Zootoca vivipara. Next base: position 13,299,027 of record NC_142583.1, on the reverse strand, counting down.
GTGCCTGGCATGCTCTGGTCCATGGGGTCACGAAGAGTCGGACATGACTAAACGACTAAACAACAACAATTGAGATTACATTTAGAGAGCTCAGATACTTATGTATCATTTATGTTGGAAGACGTGAAATGCCCAAGAGGCAGACCCAGATCAGATCCCTGTAGAGAAATCACACAGGAATTACTGACTGTTGTGTATTGGAGAGATATTCATCCTGTTGGCATTCAGCCCAGAATTTAGCATGGTGTAAACAAGACAAACATAGTTAAGGCTGCACTTAATATTCACTGATTTCTTACCAAATTAGTATATTTGATGCTGCTAAACTAATTACTGGGGGTGGGGAAAACATTCACTTCATTGAACTTTCAAATTTATTTGATGGTACAGGAGATGGGTCCCCCCCCCCAAACAAAGCGGTGAATGCTTTTCATTGCAGTTCTTCATTGGGACAAACCATTTTGTGCATGGGCATCATCAAAATCATGGTGGATATCACAGCCAATCAGATTAAATAGTAATGGGCTAATAATGAGGCAGAGCAAGGGCAAAGGTGATGAAGAAGGAGAAAAACAGCTCAGGGATAAAGCAGCAGCCAAGGAAACAAAATAAAATTACAAAGATAAATTTGCATCAAATACAATTGAATCAATGAGAACAGGAAGTACAATGAGAACAGGAAGTATTTTTTGACATCAGCAAACATGATGCCAAGTAAACATCTTTAGATTAATCCTAGGTGGTCACTCTATATGGGTCTTCTTTTTGTAGTAGATGGTGGATCTCTGTAGTACTCATTGATCTTGAATTTTCCATAGGGAAAGTACTTGAAACCCTCTTAAAATGTTTACATGATACTTCTTGATTTTCAGGGTTTATTGCTTTCGACACAAGTATGGAATGGAGGAAGCTGGCAGTGAATGGGAGTGAATGGGAGCGGCTGAACCATTTTGTGTAGTGGTCTCAATTATTTTCCATAGCCAAGATATTTCAGAAAATACCCTGCTCCTCTGCTTTAATGTGAACAAGCTGTTTCATCTTCAGTGCATCATTCTCATCATTGCATCTACACGACTGCAGACCTCTTTCCTTACCACTTAAAAGAACTGTATTTCCTTGTTATCTTCCCCTTCAAAGTTCTGAAGGTCAACATGGGACCTTTCTGCTTCTGTGAGTTTAAAGGGGTCTTTGGTCCTGGTGATCAGCTAATTGAGGGAATGTGGAAGCACTTCAAAACTTTCTGGGAAATGAGAGTGTTGTCACATCCCACCTCATTGCAATCTGCTTTGCAACAAGACACCATCCCAGTTTACAATGGCAAAGTTGAGAAATGTGATCAACCCACATGCCAGGCACCTATACGTACACACCTGATACAATTTCACTAATATACTAACTACAGCTGTTGTTAACTTCCCTCAAAAGGCTTTCTCCAAGCAGAAATATCTATTTTTCCTTGAATTCTGTGTTAAGCTAAAATTAGGTGAAAACAGTGCTTTTTTCAGCAGGAACTCAGAGGAACTCAGCTCCAGCACCTCACAGGTGGGTTTTGGCACTTCTCAGGTGGGTGCCATTGCCATTCTAAGAGAATGAGGGAGGTGTTCATGGTGAGTTCCAGTTACAGGTAGGTAGCCGTGTTGGTTTGACGTAGTCGAAACAAAATAAAAAAATTCCTTCCAACAGCACCTTAAAGACCAACTAAGTTTTTATTTTGGTATGAGCTTCCGTTTGCATGCACACTTCTTCAGATACTAGCCCTGAAAATGGATGGTGCTGGAGCGTCGGGCCCATACCCAGTCATCGCAGGCAATGCGTGCCGTGGGGGCTATGCCGTGACGAGTAGGGCCGCTGCGGTGGGCCTTGAAGCCTAGGGCGTGGGCCCGGGTGGAGCCACCGCAGGTGCAGATCTTGGTGGTATCTGAAGAAGTGTGCATGCACATGAAAGCTCATACCAAAATAAAAACTTAGTTGGCACTAAGGTGCTGCTGGGATGAATTTTTTATGGTGAGTTCCAGCACCTCTTTTTCTAGAAAAATAGCACTGGGTGAAAATATGAAAGGCAGGACACTGTACACTTTGGGAATACAATAATATGTTGTTGGTTTTCTTTTTTAAAAAAGTGGTATACCTGTACATCTTTTCATTAGAACCATGCTTTCCCCCCTCAGGCCTGTCAGGGTCCACTTGGTGGGTACTCCAACCGTCAGTCGCTCCTTCCCCTTGATGTGCTAAAATGTACTATAATGCTGTTGGGAATTTGTTGATGGAGCAGGGCACCGTTCTCCTTAAAGGACCAGCCTCAACTATTCAACATGTATCCTTTGTTAGTATTTGTTAGAAAATGCATTTTACAAAGAATCAATTGCACTGGGGAAAAGAAAACCAATGTAATGTAACAGCTGCAGAACCTTGTGACTCTGTGACTCCACTTAAGGTCACTGAAATGCTGAATCGTTGCCTTGTCAAGTTGTTAACTCCCTTTAAAAGTGAGCATGTGTGTCTGTGGGAGTAATAGGAACAGTGGGAGTTGGTTGGTTGCTTCGCCATTGTTTTGCTGAGTATGGAGATGGTGTGTCTGGAGGAGTTTGTGAGGGAAGCAATAGACAGATAAAGACTCTCTTGGGCTCAAGGGAGAGAAACACATTGTATTGGACTTGATGTGCATAAAAATACTCCTTGTTCATAGTTGTCATCCTCCAAGTAATGAGTCATCTTCAAAGTCTTATGTGTTGAGTCTACTTCATCACTAGGTCTTAAAGGTTGAAACCGCTGCATCACTCTGCATGGTTCAGAAAAACAGTCAACTTTCTTGTGTCAAGTTTGGTATTGACACTTTGAAAGTTCCTTGTCCTCTGCAGGTGAAGCTGATAAACCATAAAGAATCAATACATTTCCAGCCGGGACCTACATACCCCCCTCCACAACCCATTGGTATGTCATCATTTATTATTGTCAAGCGAAACACATCAGCAAGTTTGTGTATAGAGAATAATATGAGACTGACTGATTCCTCCTTGCAAAGGCTGAGCCCTCAAGCCACAACTTCCCTACCCAGTAGTGTTATGTAAAGTTCTCAAACATTTTAAAGATCCATTGCAGAAATTAGAATAGAGTAAATGCATACCTTTTCAACACACAAAGCATCATATAAGATGCTATCAACTACTTTGCTATAGACAGAGTAGGACATTTGGAAGAATTAACTGCTTCAGTTAATTCTTAACATATTAATCAGAATAAAAGTGGGGGAAAGAACGTGATAAAGGTGAAAGAATGATACATTTTTCCTTGGGCAAAAAAGAAAAAGAAAAAAGGGGGGGCAATTTTTGCTAAATCTTAAGATGATTCCCCCCCCCTCTAACTAGGGAAATAGAACTGTGTCATGGGCTCTAAATATGGTTGACAGTTCAGCGACTCAAAGCTTTCACTGAAGTTTAATAACTATAGGGACTGAGTCTCAAAAACTACAAGGGCAATATATTGATGTATCCTTTCTCAGAGGAACTCGGATCAGCTCCTTGACTGACAGTTTTAAAAATGCTTTCAAGTATAATAAAATAGAAGCCCTGCTTTGTGTTCATAAAACATTCAACTGAATTACGCTGGCCTAAAATGAGTTGGTGTGGGATTTCTCCAGGATTGACGCACTGGTGAGTGGAGGGGTGGGGGGTGGGGAGGATGTTGCCATAATAAAAATAAGCCAAGCACAAATTCTTCAGAAATTAATCGTTTTTCATTCAAATAATATTTTGCTAAGTAAGGGTGAGGAACACCAAGCAACAGCATAAGCAAATCATCTCTCCAAGTGAAGTGCAGTAATTTAATACTTCACAGGTTGATTCTTTCCCCAGGCAATAGATGTTTTGACCCAGCCACCTTGATGTTTTCCCATTATAAAATTAATTCAAATGGCACAGGGAAAATTTGCTTTCATACTATTGATCTGCAAAAAGATTAGCATCCCCCCCTTCCTGTCACTCAGTGTTGCCTTTTATTAACAATTTCTCCCACTCTCAACTCCAATTTCCTAATTCTGTTGCGTAACAAAAATTGCCACTCAATTTTCCCTGGATTTTTAAAATATGCAACAACCAACCAAAAAGCCCATTCTGGGCACTATCCAGCCAAAGCAGGGCCTTTAAAGCCCCAATGATTTCAGCTGGAGAGAGATCTCTGCTCAATGTTTCCATCACTTAAAGTAACAATCCAACTTGTTGGAAGGGGTTTAGGACATTAGATATTTGTTTCATTGCTTAATGTGCTCTTATTAGTACTATTTTTCACCATTGTGCACTGTAATATTTTTTAATTGAAAAACCTTCCATTTTCTTAAATCAAGAAATTGTAAACTCCTTGTTATTTTATTTAGTATTATTTTCTCATTGTTCTTTCTATATATGCTCTACCTTATTTTAATGTACTTAACTTATTTCTTAATATTTGGTGGCCTGTTGCCATATCTTCATTCTCTCATATAGTGAAAATTCCATTAAAACATTTTTTAAACAACATAAATAAATGGGACTTAAAATAATGAGTAATTGTACAAATAAAGATCTCAGTTTATCACATATGGCTTCTCTTTCTGGATGTAAATTTGTGTCCCATGATATACATGCAGATCCCACTGAAATCTATGGTGGTTTAAAACACATTGTTTGTCACAACGATGGCAATTGGGTGTTAATTAACATTGTGGTGGTGGTTGTAGTTTTTTGGTGACAGCTGAAAACCCATTCAAATGGAAAACCAGTGTTTTGGGAGAAACCTGGGAGAAAATGAAGCTCCATGAGTGATCTTGGTCCACTCTCTCTCAACCTAACCCACCTTACAGGGCTATTGTAAGGATACAATACATCTTGTCTTGTGCTGCTCAGGGAAAGGTACAATATGAATGTGGTAAATAAATGCCTAAACACAGATTTGCAGTAGAAACACAGCAGAGCACAGGGTGTAAGTTCCTCAATTCCTGCACTAGATCTAGCTGGTGCATAGATTCCATTGGAAAAGCAAGTACTCAGTCTCCATTGACTTTAGAATAAAATGTCATGTGTACACAAGCCTACGATAACAATAGACTTAACATTCCATCTCACTATGTTTAATAGTGGATTTCCCCTGAACTTCAACTACTATTATGGTGCTGAAACTAAGTAACGAAAGCTACAATATAGAAGCATGATGGAGGAAATACAAATACTACATGCTTCAAGCTTACATTTTTACCAGACCCTGTTTTCAAATATGCTAACTTTGTAATCTCCTCTCTCAGGGCCAAGTGACATTGTTTGGCCAGGAGATCCATGATTGATCTTCCAACTTTGTTTTGTTTCCCCAAAATTCATTTATCTCCTTTTAAGCTTTCTGCTTATGCCATTTCCCCCAGTGTAAACCACTTTGCTCCAGTGGGGTGAAGAGTGACTATTTTCTCCCATTGTGGAACAAAACAAGTCTGGTGGGGCAAATTTGGATCAGGGAAATGTGACTACGGAAAGGACTAAACAGCCCCCGGACCACTTATCGAATCAAATTAGTGACATCCCTCTGTAACTGTATTTGGTTTGAGGGGGGAAATTAGACCAATCACTGTTTTCTCTTTTGTAATGTGTAATTTGGCTACAAAAGAAGATCTCAAAGCTAGTTTGCATATTCAGGATTCAATTCTACTGTACACCACAGGTAGAAATACAAACTTGACCAGTGCATCTGTTTTCACAAGAGATGAAAGTGAGCAAATCTTCTCTCTGTTTTATTCATGTTAAATGTAGATGAATTGAACAAGTTGGGTTGGAGAGGAGGGTGTGGAAACATTTGAGGGCTTAAATAGTACAGCTTCTGAAGTATCTTGTACAACAAGGAGTCACCTGTAATATGTTCGTTTAAGCCATTAATAGAGGAACATTTACACTGACTCGGGTGTTATTTGTTGACAGGTTAATAGATAGCACAATTCCAAGGCTGCTGATGATCACAGCCCCATAATTGCTTCACAACATCATTAACACATACCATCTGAAGCGACTGGAAAGATCTTGTTTCATCAGTTTGAGCTAAATCCATTTATGCTGGTATTCAAGGGAGGGAGGGAGAGAGGTGGGAGAAGGAAGAGAGAGGGAGAAGAAGAAAAAGAAAGGAGAGAGGAAAATAAGTAAGTAAATGTGCCTCAGGGAAAATATGCTCTGATGTCATCTATCTTCCTGACACAGAAGTTCACAAAGTGCTGACAGAGATCTTTGGATGTTGCTGCTCTAGACTTAACATTGGATTCCAGATTTGTGGGGGAATTAATGACACCAAACACTGAAGTTTGAACTATGCTACAGGCACATACTTCTGGCTGCTCTGGAGGGGAGGGGGAACATACAAAGTGATGCTCCCAACTAGGAAAAAGAAATCTCCAAAGAGTCCATGCTGACAGAAATCTGGAAAATAATTTTTTTATGCTGCCCTCATCTCTTTCTCCTCTACTTTTACTGCCTTTAATTCCTCTGTGGATGTTGATGATTTGTGAGCGACTGAGATTCATTCATAAATATATAGGAAGCCTTTTTCATAAATAATACCCACACACATTGAAATAAATCAGCAGCCCTCTCCACATCAGACTTAAAAACGAGTCCAAAAAGTAGCATGCTAAATTTGGCTTGGATCAACATGAGTCAAGCATTTCACAATGAAAATAGGAATACTTTTGTGCATTTACGGCACCCCTATTCTCATGCCAAGAATCAGGCATATGCTACTTGGAATACTCTAATGCACACCAGCAAAATGTTTTAAAAGACTTCTCAGATCTCCCCTAAAGTCACAGTTGAAATTGAAACAAAAGAAGGGAAGCAATTTACCAGGGGTGGGTCTCAAGAACATGGGGATTGTCCCTGGAAAATAGTGACAGTTGCTGTACATGGTATGACTATACCAGAAGAAAGGTATAGAGATGTCATTGAAATTCTACTCAAGCAGAGTGAAAACTTAAACACGTTGCAAGATTCAAAAAAAGAAAAAAAAAAAGACCAGAGGCAATTGCATTTCATCCAGCAGAGTTTTACTGCTACTGAAGGCAGATGAGCATAATGGTCACAAATGGTCAGGATTGGCACTGTCCATAAGAAATCCAGTTGCAGCAGACTTAACTTAAACTTACATTACTTATAAGCATAGCTACCAAGTCTCCTGCTGAAAAATGTCTGGACATGCGTAGAAGTGACTTTCGGTGCCAGTGGCGCCCGATTTCCGGTGCCCAGACATGGGTAGCACAGCACTAGAAGTCGCTTCTACGCATGTCCAGACATGCGTAGAAGCGACTTCCGGTGCCGCGCTACCCATTGCTGGGCACTGGAAATCGGGCTGCGCCAGCACCCAAAATGGAGCCTCCCTGGCAGGTAGGAAATCCGGGGGATTTACGGGATTTTTTCCAATCCAGGCTGCCAGTAGGAAACGGTTTAAAATATGGGGGTTTCCCGCGAAAAGTGGGAGACTTGGCAGCTATGCCTATAAGAAGTCTAAACCTTAACACTAAGAATACTATAGAACAGCACACCAGAAGGAAAAGAGAGACAGAAAGAGAAAGTGAAACCCAGGCTCCTTCTGGCCCTACTTTTACAGTCAGCATGACCTTGACAGAAGAGATAGGAGAACTAGTTTAAGCCAGCTGTACTCAGCTTCTCTGAAGGAATAACCCAAACATCATGAACTTTCTGCTTGCTTCTTTCACACAGAGAAGCTGCCAGAACCCTCTTGAATTAAGTAGAATAGGAAAAATCCCTACACATCAGATCAATACTTTCTGTACTAAGAAATGCAAACCAACAAGAGATCCATCGAGTTGCCCCTTGTGTACCAAAGCAGGCCAGCTAGTAGAAAAACAATTAACAACACAACCCTACACATGTCAACTCACAATGAAAGCCCATAGATTTCAGGTTGCAGACTGAAGGGAAAGCAAACCAGTAATTATTTCACCGTGAACGGCACTGAAATTAACCAAGCTCAGGTTAATTTTAAAAATTTAAACAGCTTTAACCTAGACGAATTATATTGACAACTGCAGTAAGGTGGAGAGTTTAGATGTGGAGATACAGTGTTACATCGGGTTAAGAACTTAATTCATTCTGGAGGCCCATTCTTAACCTGAAACTGTTCTTAACCCGAGGTACCACTTTAGCTAATGGGGCCTCCCGCTGCTGCCGCCGCCGCACGATTTCTGTTCTCATCCTGAAGCAAAGTTCTTAACCCGAGGTACTATTTCTGGGTTAGCGGAGTCTGTAACCTGAAGCATCTGTAACCTGAGACGTCTGTAACCTGAGGTACCACTTAGATAGACAGATGGTAGAGAGAGGGAGCTGTATTGGATTCTTTAGTATCTGTTACTCCAGTGTTAGTGTGTGCAAACTGCAGGCAAAAGTGTCCCCCTCCTCTCCTTTTCACAAGTTGCAGTAGTGATGAGATGAATTAGTGGTGACACATCCCTTCAACCATAGGTGCATAACCTTAGGACAGACAGCTGCTTGGGCGGTCTTGACTGGGACTCCCAGCCTCAGCAAACACATTTGATGCTCGTTCATGGTCTCTTGGCTTTTTACGGCCTCAGCCATCTGTCAGGATGGCACCCTGCCTTCTCGCAAGTTGGCTAGGCTGCGAAGGCAGAGGTGCCAAACAAATATGGGTTTAAATGACAGTCTGCACAAAAATGACTGAGTCATTGAAGCTCCTGGACATTCCTTTATGACAGGCCTGTGAGAAAGACATTCGTGGACCTCAGACAGGATTCACACACTTGCTTCATCAAATGCCCATAAAAAGGAATAGCAGAACGCTCTCCCGGCTTGCATAAAGCCTGCACGCCTGAGCACACTTACGAGGGAGTGAGTCCGACTGCAATCATTTGCATGCACTTCTAAGTAAACGTTCAAAACAACATATCTCCCACCTCCCTGAATTGCTTGTCACCACTCCCCAGTGCTTTTTTTTCGGGGGTGGGGCACATTTTTTGAATCTTTGTCCATTTGTCCATTTAATTTTCTCGATTTGAAGTATAAAATGGTGATTTCCTTGAGTTGAAATGAGAGTACCCCTAAACACTTTTTTAAAGGAAAAAAAACACTGCTCCTCCCTAATCAAGCTGGTTTCCCTAATCAACATGGCCTCACCTTTTAACATGATTAAATAAATGCAATGGTTGTTTTATTTTAAATGTTGGGGGGGGGGGCAGAATACAGTGATGGGAAGGGACAAACAATTCCACAGAGAAATTTGGGGCTTTAGTAAAACCCTGATCCAACTCAAGATGCCTTGTTAACACATACACTCCAAAATTTATCCGATGAAAACAGGGACATCCTATTCAATAATAATATTAACTCCACTCATCTGACCGCAATGCACCAACCACTCTGAGCAGCATCCATCATATATAAAGCATACTAAAACATTAAGCATTTAAAAAGTTCCGTATAGAGGGCTGCCTTCAGATTTCTTCTAAATGTTGTATAGTTACTTATCTCCTTGGCTTGGTGGTCACACAATTCCATACCCTCCAACAATCCTCCGATGAAAATAGGGATGTCCTAAGGGGAAGCAGGACATTCCTAGATCAAATCAGAAACCAGAACGGCTTCTGTAAATCTGGGACTGTCCCTGGAAAATAGGGGCACTTGGAGGGTCTGTTCACAGTGCAATCTGACATGGGCATTTGAAACGTCATCTAAATCGCCCCTATTGGCCTTAAAATAAGGCTACACACGGAGCTGATTCAACCTTCTAATATGTGTGATACCCTATGGAGTTTCTATAGATATCCAAAATTAAGAGCTGGAAACACAGAAAACTCCAAGTTGATTATTTTTCCCCAACTCCTCACCTGAAATTGGCAAGAGAAATCTCTTTCTTTTTAATAGCAATTCCCTACAATGAGGATTTTCTCCCCCTCTGTTGGTGAGTACTAATCTACCAAGTATTGCAGCCTCCTTAGTTATTTATATGCTGATGACAGATCCCTCAAAAGCAAAATAGGGAAACTAGAGTGCTTTGGTTGTAAGATAGAACATTGACATAGTGCATGTATCAGATAGGAGTGTGCTGTCGCTTCGAAAATGAATGGAAAATGATTTTACTCCACTTGCTTCTAATTCATTTCTATGAGATGGAAACACACAAATGAGGGAGGGAAACAAATGAAATCCCGATCATTTCATTTCTCCTGCTTGTTTCCTGTAGCAAGGATTCCTGAAAATGACAAAAGTCTGCACAGCATTGCTTACAAAAAAGATACGTGTTGTTTCAAAAAGGGAACACTCGGGGGTGGAGGGAGTATCTTGGAGCGCTCCCGAAGTGAAAAGAAAAGGTAGACAAACATGAAACATAAAGCAATGTGAACCTTATAGGATTTCACCATTTTAAAATGTTGTATGTAAAAGGTATGGTTTTCTTAAAAAGCAGAGACATCACCTTGTCGACAAAGGTCCGTATAGTTAAAGCTATGGTTTTCCCAGTAGTGATGTATGGAAGTGAGAGCTGGACCATAAAGAAGGCTGATCGCCGAATAATTGATGCTTTTGAATTATGGTGCTGGAGGAGACTCTTGAGAGTCCCATGGACTGCAAGAAGATCAAACCTATCCATTCTGAAGGAAATCAGCCCTGAGCGCTCACTGGAAGGACAGATCGTGAAGCTGAGGCTCCATTACTTTGTCCACCTCATGAGAAGAGAAGACTCCCTGGAAAAGACCCTGATGTTGGGAAAGATTGAGGGCACTAGGAGAAGGGGACGACAGAGGACGAGATGGTTGGACAGTGTTCTCGAAGCTACGAACTTGAGTTTGACCAAACTGCAGGAGGCAGTGGAAGACAGGAGTGCCTGGCGTGCTATGGTCCATGGGGTCACGTAGAGTCGGACACGACTAAATGACTAAACAACAACAAAATGTTGGGCATAATATGAGGACCGTGGCGTTTGCACAGAGCCCCCGGTCGTTCCACGGACTATTGACCCTGCACCACCATGGCTAATTTCTTCCACTGCCACCAACCAGGTTTCCCCACTAATATATTCAGACTCAGTCAGGTTGTAACGTATTAACAAAGATTCCAGTTCTGTGAACGCAAACAAGTTTTAAATACTTTGAAACACCGTAATCCGATTCTCTCTCTCTCTCTCTCTCTCTCTCTCTCTCTCTCTCTTTCTATCTCTCTCTCTCTCTGTGTGTGTGTGTGTGTCTGACCCCTCTGTCTCTAACTCACTCTGACCACCACAAGAAACCAACCGCAGTAACTGCCCAAACCCCTGTGTTGAGCCTTAAACACAGTTAGGCTCTGCCCCTGGGATTTCAAGGAGGTACAGACCTTCTCTCCCCTCACATAAAGATGTGTTAACCACCTGCTGGATCTATTCAGTTAGCCCCTCCTGACTTGCACAAACAAGCCAGAATGGGCAAGGATAAAGAGGGTAAATACAGTATGGGTATATATGGAAAGTGTCACATTTAATTTCAAAAGTAGAGAGTTATGACAATGGAGGGATTAGCTAATATAAAGTTGAAAGGGAGAGTCAGATCTCTGTGGGCTCCTTAAGAGTGATTTAAATTGAGTTAAACAGAGGCTCAATTTAATATGGGTTTGGTATGGGTTCCAAGAATAGGAAGAGTTGAAATAAGTCAAAGAAGATGCCAGCATGGTTAAGAAGCAGGATAGCCAAAGAAAGAAAAGGCAAGACCCCTTCCAGGAAAATGATCTGTACTTTCCCAAATAAGGTAAATGAAAATGAACACAAATTCTGACAGAACAAATATAAGCGGACAGCTCTTACTTAAATTGGAACCCCAGAGGATTGAAAGAATGACTTTATGAAAATTGACATTATTATTACGTTGACATGGTGTGTACATTATCCTAAGATCAGAATGGGCATTTGTTTCAAGGGGGCTCATGCAGAAGAATTTACTGGTGTGTTGCTTATTCATTTTTATGAATGACCAAATAATTAGCATGGGTCATTACCTATGCTAAGATTTTGCTGTGTCTAAAGCATCTTCCTTTAAGAGATCTGTTTATCAACATGCCGTTTGTCTTATCTATGGTTTCATGAATAACAGAGCTTATGAGTCACCAGTCATTCCTCATCACAGTGTGCTCACCATGTAAAGGTAAAGGGACCCCTGACCATTAGGTCCAGTCGTGACCGACTCAGGGGTTGCGCGCTCATCTCGTATTATTGGCCGAGGGAGCCGGCGTATAGCTTCCAGGTCATGTGGCCAGCATGACAAAGCCGCTTCTGGCAAACCAGAGCAGCACATGGAAACACCGTTTACCTTCCCGCTGTAGCGGTTCCTATTTATCTACTTGCATTTTGACGTGCTTTCGAACTGCTAGGTTGGCAGGAGCTGGGACCAAGCAACGGGAGCTCACCCCGTCACAGGGATTCGAACCGCCGACCTTCTGATCAGCAAGCTCTAGGCTCTGTGGTTAAACCACAGCGCCACCTGTGTCTAAAGCATCTTCCTTTAAGAGATCTGTTTATCAACATGCCGTTTGTCTTATCTATGGTTTCATGAATAACAGAGCTTATGAGTCACCAGTCATTCCTCATCACAGTGTGCTCACCATGTACATTGACTAAAAGGTCAATAATCAGAAATACAACCTGTCCAATGCTCATTCATCTTTTTTAATGTTGGAACTTTCTTCAGAACGCTTTAATCTACGTTATAGGTGCTGTGCTAATCCTCTCTTGATTTCCTTAATCAGCTTCACCCAGGCATACTTACTCCTCCATCAAAAGTTTTCAATTTCACATTGTGGGAAAAAAACCTATAATAATATATTTAGAGCTTACAGGGAAAAATCTATGCATGTCTAAACAGAAGTGAGTTTCATTAAATTCAATGGAATTTATTCTGAAGTAGTGTACTTTATTTCAATTTTTAAATTTATAGGGTTGTTTTTTATTTTGATTATATATTTTGTGGTTTTATATTTTGATTTTGTTCTGTGAAACACCCTAAGACCTTCAGGTATTAATAATAATGATAATGATGATAATAATAATAATAATAATAATAATAATAATAATAATAATAATAATAATAAATTCTTACATCTTTTTACATGGAGTCCGAAAATGAAAGTTGATTTTTTAAAAATAAAAAAGTCTTATTTTTCCAGACGCAAGTAACACATTAAGAACATTCAGTGCTATTTTTTTTCTAGAAAAAGAGGTGCCAGAACTCAACATGAACACTGCCTAACAGTTTGCCCCTTCAGAGGTCAGGTGATTAACTGGTATTACAAGAATGAGATAAGGAGGCATCTAGCTGGACTTTTGGGGGTAAACCCTTACTCTATTGATCTGAACCATATTGATCACATTAGCAGCAGGCCCCAGATGCAGAGAGTGCTGCTCTCATTTGAATCCAAAATGTTCCCTGCACTTATTATGTCCCTAAGAAGATCTTTAATCAATTTTGGAATTTTTGCCACAAGAGTTTTTGCTAATATCAAGATTCACCCTCTTTTACCTAACTGCTTGCTCAAAAAGAAAGCAGTTAAACCCGAGGGCCTACCAGTTACCACGACTCCAACTCCCCTGGTTGCAGACCTAATCAGCTGGATCGATGCCCCACTTCCGCCACTGATGAAGGCTACTCATTTGGATAACTCCATAGAGCATGATTTACTTCTATCCTTTGCCCACCTGCCAAAATCTGAACGAACAGAGATAACAGAGATTGTATGAGTTGTTGCTCTGCCTCCGTAACTCAGAAGAGCATGCCCATATAAATAAGATGTTGCATCACGAAATGGATGCTGTGAATACAAGGCATAATGCAAAGTGGCTGCCATGTGTAAAAGCAGAGAGAGAAAATACAGGACCAACAAATGATACCAGCATGGCCCCATCAGCTCTCCCATCAATGGGGAAAATTCATCTTCATCAAACACCACTATCTTCACCTACAGAGAAGGGTATGTGTTTATTTCTGAAGGGTATTTACTGCAAGGTTACCAGACGTCCCCGTTTCCTGGGGACAGTCCCCAAATTTACAAATTCCTACTGAAGTTGAAAAGTGTCTCCGGATTCATTGAATAAAATCTGGTAACCTTAATTTACTGACACCTTTTGTGGCTGCCATTAAACACTGGTGTCACCCGCAGATGCTGTGTTGGTGACGTTGCTGTAATTATGATGGCTATAGTTCTAGAAAGATATCCTGCCCATCTATGCAGCCTTTTGTGTGTGACGCACAGCTAAAAGAAAATATTGTGTAGCTAGGGTGCTCACACAGGGTCCAAGACAACAATGGAGCCAAATCTTTTGGCCAGTGCTCTGCAGAAAACAAATTAATGGAAGGACTGTGAGCTCAGTTCAGTTTTTGTACCCAAAACAAATTCCAGGGTCCAGTATTTCTTTTTTAAATTCTAAGCACATGTCCTTTGCACCTGGCTTCACCTGGTAGCTCTCACAATTCTAGCAAAACAAAAAAACAAAAAACAAAACAAAAAACCACCCAAATTAATTTCCCAAAGCCCAGAGTGTGCCCTTGATCCAGAACACAACATAGAATTCTCTTCAACACGTATGGGTTCAATGGCAGATGTAAAGGAATTTCCCACTGGAATGTCATTGTGGATAGGTATATTTGAAGGTAGCAAGCTTAAAAGGCAGTCATAGCATGTAGAAGATGTCTAGTACAATCAAAAGGGAAGGCTGAAAGGGCCATGTGTTTTTTTGGTGGGGGAGAAATTGGTCAATCTTTTTTTATTGGACTCCAGCAAGCATTGCTTTACTTTAATTTTCTGGATAATTTAATGAAGAAACTCCACTACACGATATTGCATTAAGGATATTTGATTCCCAGCTACTTAGAAAGAAGTGCTTTCCTATTTCTTTTGTTAAGGTAAAACAGGAATTAAATTTTGTCTCAGCTGCAAACCTAATTGCTCAGTATCGATGTGTCTTTTGCAAGCACAATTGTTCCACTGAGAAAAGGTGCATCCTGAATCCTGATGCAAGGCTTATTTTTTATGAAGATGGATTGCAAATTTGCATATTTTTTTAAAAAAGAAATGTGTGCAATGAACATTCTTTTTGTCTTCCTCAATCCTTTTAACCTTGCTTCATGCATGTATTATGCTGAAAGTGCTGAAATGTTTGATTTTTCCTCAGTTTGAATGATCAGTTCAATTTACAGCTTAACCATTCAAATAACTGGAACTCTGTTGTAAAAACAGGATAATGTTTGAAAAACCTTGAAGCTTTCAGTACAGTTGGACAAAAATAAAAAAAACTGAATCATTTAGCATATTTTTATTGAATTAACAAAAATGTTTCAGTTTGGCAGTTTAGCATTCAGTTTACTAAAGCACTAAAATGCTGGGAAATTTCAGCCCTTGGTGACTTTATTTAGGCACTGTGATATGAAATCCTATGATCTGGTTAGTTTATACTTTAACATTACCTAGGAATTGGATGGTTGTCAGTGGCCGGGGGGGGGCTTAATTAAGTAGTGGGTTTATGTCCACAGGACCCTGTGTGCATCATTCACCAAGATAAATGTGACTCTGTCGGGGGGGTGGTGGAGCTAAGTGCACAAGAGTTCATTAATAACATGGGCTTTCTTTCTTTCTTATTTTGCTATTATAGTGATTTCACAACAGTAACTTCATTCACTGGGTTGTGACCAAAGCTGGTCCTACTCAGGATAGACCCATTGAAAGTAATAAACTGAGCAGGACTGGAATTGGATACAATTCTTCGTTGCCATGACTCTTGTGTCCTAGGGAGGCCACTTCAGTGCTGCTTAAGTGTGGCATCTGACCACCCCTGACCTCTTGAGCAAAGGCTATAAAACTTTTAAACTCCATTTTGTCTGATGCACCTCTCATCTTGTCTGTAAATGCAATTTTTAGGATATGTTGTTCAAACATGCAAAGTTCTCGTTGCACACAAGCCGAAACACCTGTTGTTATGCTGGCCGATGGAAGTCCCCTAAGAACAAACGAAACTGGCTAACCACAAAGATATCTAAGTTTAGAAGATATGCAAAGTGATGTACAGCTTGTAACTGCCAGCTAAAGGTAAAGGCAAAGGGGCCCTGACCATCAGGTCTAGTCGTGTCCGACTCTGGGGTTGCGGTGCTCATCTCGCTCTATAGTCCGAGGGAGCCGGCGTTTGTCCACAGACAGCTTCCGGGTCATGTGGCCAGCATGACAAAGCTGCTTCTGGCGAACCAGAGCAGCGCACGGAAACGCTGTTTACCTTCCCGCCGGAGCGGTCCCTATTTATCTACTTGCACTTTTCATGTGCTTTCGAACTGCTAGGTGGGCAGGAGTTGGGACCAAGCAACGGGAGCTCACCCCGTTGCAGGGATTCGAACCGCCAACCTTCTGATCAGCAAGCCCTAGACTCTGTGGTTTAACCTACAGCGCCACCTGGGTCCAACTGCCAGCTACTTAGATGCTATAATAGTTATTCAGCACCCCCTGGGGGAGCAAAACAGCAATACAGCTTGAAACTAAGAAGGCAGCTGATTGGTTAAAGGAATACTGCAGAGGGATGGCTAATGGGCAGACCTTTACTGAATGAAATTGTATTTAACACTCTGTACATGCACATGGGTTTTGTGCAAGTAGAGAAGCTTTATTCTTGATGCACCTATTGATTTTGTCTGACAGAACCAATAAACCTGTTTTCAGAACCTTGAAACTGTGCTGCCTGAAGCTTTTTCATCTGGTCTATGTCTGGAGTCCTAAAACACAGTACAGTCGTACCTCGGGTTGCGAACACCTCGGGTTACGAACACCTCGGGTTACGAACTGTGCAAACCCAGTTTGCGCATGTGCAGAAAGGCGGTTTCGGGTTACGAACTTTTCGGGTTACGAACTGCGACCCAGAACGGATGGCGTTCGTAACCCGAGGTACCACTGTATAACAAAAGCAGTGATTTGACTTTTCCACCAGACGTGCACTTCATTGTCTCTCTAGACAGATGGATGCCAAAAAATCATAACAAACCATTGGTAGCCTGCATGCCTCTGACATGTACACCCAATGGCTTTGCTTCTCCACATGGCCACAGATATTAGCTAATCATACTTAGGAGCAAAATAAAAAAATTCCTTCAGTAGCACCTTATTTTATATTTATTTCATATCATAGAATTGTATAGTTTGTGACTTGCTTCTCATGAAACATCCTGAAGCAATATCAGAACAGAAGTATCAAGAGTTAAAACATATGCAAAAGCAATTTCAAATCCAGTACACACAGACTGGGATAACATTGATAAGAAATAAAATGCTCTACCGCAATGGATTATGAACTTGCTTTGAGCTCAACAAACCAGACAGCGAAATCATTGCATCACAAACTGGCTTTTTAGGGGCTTCTTTTCTAACCATCTTTACAGATGCTCGAGTTAAGTTTTGTCCTATTGTCAATATTTAAAACTCTCCTCCACCACCCACACTACCACCCATGTTTAAGTAAATGTTCAGGAAGAATGTGATTTAAAACAAAAACCAAAAACCCCACCACTTTTGAAAGTTGTTTGCATCATAATAACAGTAATTTCGGAGTCTCTCATTGCTTTCTAATTACTACTTAGCAAGCAGATTAAGTTCTATTGTCTTCTAAAGTAGCTTTAACATGCAGTATTGCTTATCAATACAACCAGCTGTTCAATGATAGATCCAGTGATGACGGCATTTTTAATTGCTTTCCCCCCTCCTCTCGTTTGGCTAAGTAAGTTCAGATGGTCACTAATTAGTTCTGTCATGCAGAGGTAGTTTTGTTATGAACAATGCAATCAGTGTTTCATTGAAAAGACAATGTCCTAAGATCAACACTGCTTAATTATCTCTAGGAATCCATCCTCGGTTTCTTTATTTGTTATTGCTGTCATGAGAAAGGTGACAGGAATTCAACTCAACCGCTGCTTCAGAGAATGCTTCAGCTGGTTCACATAATGAGTTCTCATTCTCCTCAACTCCAGAAATGAATCCAGTCATAACGACTTATTCTTTATTAACATTTATGCATTGCTTAGGAGCAAACTAATGTTATTCCAAAATTATGAGATATTGAAAATCTCTCTCTCTCTCTCTCTCTCTCTCTCTCTCTCTCTCTCTCTCTCTCTCTGCAACACATTCATTCCATTATGAAACATTTAGTTTCTGATAAAGTATTTAACTAAATTCCACTGTGTGGGGAACACACCAGAACGCCCAGCTTTCCAATAGAAGAAAGCAACAGACACTTTTGTCCTACCAAACAGATTGCAATAAATAACAGTCAAACAATTGCATGCAACAAATAATAAATATTAGTTAACTTTTCATTGTCAATCAGTTCCGGTTTGGAAATTCTTTTCTTTCTGAATCCTATAAACTGGACAACTGCGATATAGAAATAAATAATTCTACAACACATACTTGTGCAAGACTGTATTTTTGTTAGAACTTCTTCATATTGTGTATTAAGTTAATGGGAGTTGAATGGCAACTATACATCATCACTACCAATAGGGCATGTTAACATAAAGATGTGAAGAATTTGCCCAAATTGACATCAGAGGATTCTGCAAATTGCTTAGCCAATATGGGTAGCCACCATTGGGCTAGCCTTAAAAAAAGGGAAAGGTAAAGGACCCCTGACAGTTAAGTCCAGTCACAGACAACTCTGGGGTTGCGGCGCTCATCTTGCTTTACTGGCAGAGGGAGCTGGCGTTTGTCCACAGACAGTTTTTCCAGGTCATGTGGCCAGCATGACAAAGCCGCTTCTGGCGTAACCGAACACCGAAACCAGAGCAGTGCACGGAAATGCCATTTACCTTCCCGCCAGAGGGGTACCTATGTATCTACTTGCACTTTTTGGCATGCTTTTGAACTGCTAGGTTGGCAGGAGCTGGAATTGAGCAATGGGAGCTCACCCCGTCGTGGGGATTCAAACTGCCAACCTTCTGATAGGCAAGCCCAAGAGGCTCTGGTTTAGAGCACAGCGCCACCCGCGTCCCGGGCTAGCCTTAGTTCTCCTCTTTTCCACTGTCAGTATCTTCACTAGTGCAGATTGGGACAGAAGAGAGAAGGAAACATCAGTGCAGGCTGCTGGCTGATCTCCTTGCATATTTACAGAGGACAGGTGAATATCAGTGGCAACAAGAAGGGGAGGCAGTGGGGGCCCTCTTGGCATGTGGCCCTTCAGAGATGCTTGGCAATGCTGATTCTTGGTCCCGACTTTGATATGGTATGTGTGTGAGAGATAAAAGTGCTGCTATATATTGTTTTGAGAGAGGGAGGGGAGTTGGTATTCACAGCATCCCAACCCATGAGAATTTTTTAAAGAACTTTTGAATGTGAAAGTAAAGAGGAACAAACAAAAACAGAAATGTGCATTAATACACACCTAAACAATGGAACTCCTTCATACTAGATGAGGCTGAGACCTTAAAATAAATCACAGAATCATAGGTTTGATGGTCCACTAAAAATTGACCAGTCTACCTATGAATCACAGTTTGTTTTCTGCCGACCACTGCTTTACACTATTACTGAGACAATAAATATGAAATGCTTTGAGCCCTTAGACAATGATTTCTTTTTATTATTACCTTGGGTCAGAATGGGAGCCTTGAGAGAATGGTTGGCTAAACCTCTAGGGTAGCTACTGCAGCCACCTGCCCTACAAGCAAAAAAAATGGCAAGCAAACATTTTCTATGTAGAATGTGAAGGTCCACAATTATCTTAAGCATCACATTAAAACAGCTATTGATTCAGTTCATGGATAAAAATCCCCAGCTTCTGAGCAGAAACCAGATGGAAGTTAAGAATACAGCTATCCCCTGGGCAGGTTGCTGCTTAATTGCCCACCATGAGGTTTCTTACACTTCATGTGAAATATCTGGATACTCAGCTAGATGGACCATTGGATTGATTGGATATGACAATCTCCATATTCAAACGACTTGAAATGAATGCTAATTGCAAAATTACTAAGCATTCTAAATTCTGATTCAAAAATACGCGAGCTGTCTCACAAATCCTAACATCCTCATCTGTTGCCGGCACCAAAATAAAGGCAATATATAAAAATAAAACAGCAACCCACCAACAAATGAGAAGCATTAACCGTTTTATTTTGCTTTTGTGCAAGGCAATATATTAATTGTTCTCTGGTGCCAGAGAAGCTAAACAGAAGAGCTATCTGAAAGTTCCATTGGGGCAGATATGGCAGAACTGGAGGGCAGTAAATGGTTAATGTGCTCTTGCATTATGCATTATGAACCAAAGAAACACATACATGGCGACTTAAAAGCCTGGGATTAAGAGTGCTACCTTTTGAAATTGCTCATCCACACTTCCATTTTTCCTGTTTCTAGAAAGCACGGGTCTAAGAGGTCTTCCAGTTGTCACTTGCTTTCTACACACAGGACCCAGGACATTTGTCTGACTACTTCACCCAGGAAAACGTGTTGTTTCCCATTGACCTGGAACAAACGTCAATCCAACACACAAACAAAAAGACTTTTTTTTCTAAGTAACTAAGCCCATACTGAATCCAGAGCAGGAGGGGGCCAGTGCAAATTAATGTGTCCTCATCTGCCCCACCCCTCCAAGGAGATCCTACTGCATACAGACACCAGTGGTGGACTTTGGTCATCGTTTGTGATGTGCAGTGCATTCTTCCATACAAAAAGGTGCCAGTACTCACCATGAAATTGTTATAGTAAGTGGCACACTTTTAACCAGTGCTTTTCGTCCAGAAAAAAAAGAGGTGCTGGTACTGCGTACCCAAGAAAAAAGTACTGTGCGAGGCCAAAAATTTGGTGCCTCCAAATGGATCTTCCCAGTTATGGATCTTCTCAATTTTGCAACCCCTCAGCTCAGTGCCCTAAATCCAGTGCTGTGGACACACACATCGTAGATCATAGCCGTCCTCCCTTCTTCCCGAGTCACAAATACACCAATACCTTTGGACTGGAATGGCCAAACCACCTTGCCCCTTGTTCTGTCCTTCATCTTGCCTACCTCTCTTTCAAGGGAATTCCCATCTACGCATCATTTTCTCAAATGGTTTGGAATAAGAGGCGTACCTAAATTTCACATAAAGATTTAATGGTGAGTTTGCTGCTAACTATCTGAAGAGTGTTGAGGATGGCAAACAATTTTGACAGGAATAGTGTGATGATTCTGAGAGAGGAAATAATTTCTGTCAAAAGTCACAGAGTGTGGCTTAAACTAAATTTTTGAAACACACTGTGATGTTGCTGTTTAGATGAAACAGCTGACAATTTTGTGATGAGATTATATTTTTAAAAAATAAAGTTTTAATTTTAATTTTATTTTAGAGCATTATTCAGAGGAATCCAAAACAGCTCTATTTTGCTTTAGTTTTAAGGTACTCTCCGCTGCAACATATATCTAGTAGTTTTTTTTCCTTTTGGACCTATATATTTATAAAGTTTTTCTTTTGGAAAAAAAATTTGGTAGAAGATAGAGGAGGTACATTTCCACATGTTTGCAATTGCAAATGATCTTTGGCAATGATAAAGTGTCTCATACAGAACTGATTGCCTTTTTTGTCACAGACACCAGGGGATACTTTCTGCTCTCAAGCTTCTATTACAGTTATGAAAAATGTGTCAATAACTGGAAACTGTGTCCTTTTATACATGGATGCCAATATCTAAGTAGTTTGAGCAATGGATTCATCATAATCAGATGGCACTTCTGAGACTTTGAAAAGCTTGACACTTTATTCAACCCAAATGAAAAATGTTTCAGAGCTCATCATATTAATATTAATAACCCAATGTCCTTTGCACATTGCTCTGTAGACAATACCATTTACTATGCACTGGGTTTCCCCCCCCCCAATTACCCTTCGTGGGGAATTTAAATAAAACCATTACAATAGGGTGAAGGTCCACACTAAAACCATTCTGCGCAAGAAACCTTTAAGTTTGATATGCCAGGTCACCTTTACTTGACTCATTGCAATTGGGACTGATTGGGCCATGGGATTTTGACATGCATTTTAAATTAGTAACACGGATAAATACTGGGCCCTGTGATGTAGCTAACAATATATTTGTAGGGTTGTCTTGTGCTTCTGTAGTTGCCATGGAGCTGAGGTGCCTTGACTTATTCTCAGAATCCTGACTTCTCTACTTTAACTGCAATGTGGCATGTTTAAAACTGGAAGTGCACAAGCATGAAGTGTGGGAATGTTAAGGATAGTAGGATAAAGTTACCAGATTTTTTTCAATGAATCTGGGGACACTTTTCAACTTCCTACTAAATAGATGGATTCTGTCAGGGTACTGATTTGTAAATCTAGGGACTGTCCCCGGGAAACGGGGACGTCTGGTAACCTTATAGTAGGAAATGATATATTGAATAAATTGTTATCCTCCTTTCACTCATGCTAGTGAGTGATGTAGCAGAGCAGATTCCCTTCAATATAGCTGGAAGCTAGTTTGCAGATCCGTTTGAATCTCTTAGTTAAGATTATGTTCCTGGTCTCCCCTTTAATACCTCTTAAAAAAGAATAAAGACACAAGAGTCTTTCTGAGTAAAGTAACAAAAAGTTTACTCACATTTCAGTTCACGATTTGATCCCTGAAAGGCAGGCTTTACTTAGTAGTTACACAATAAACTGTGAGTTCATCTCATAGGGACATTGAGCTCATGTGCTGCTGGCTGAGAGCAGATAGCAAAATTACATCAAGATCGCAAAATGACTGCAGGAGAGCAGCATGGCAGCAAGAGACAGAACAAGACAGCACTGGAGCAAGACAACAAGACAACTCGACACTAGACTGAGAAAATGGCTGCATGACTCGGCTCTTTGATGGAGTCAGCCAGGGCCATGCCCATCGCTCAGATCACATGCAGTGGGAGGATGCTCCAAACCAAGAACAGGAATTTGCACTGACTGGATGCCCCCTTGCCTGTGCCCACTCTAGGGAAATAAAGAATGTTGCATTTGACTGTACATCCCACATGAAGGATATGGGAGAAAAATGAGTAGGCACAGAGGCATTGCCCCAGGGTAGAAGCAGTCAGAGAAGGGGGGAAATGATCAGCAACTATGTGGCACCATTGCTAAGTGAGGAAGCAAAGGAGGAAAAGAGAAGAAAAGGCCACAGAAATGATAGAACTCATTACCCTAACATGGAATGCTTCCTGGGAATCAGCAGGAGGAAGACAAACTTGTCTGCCTAGAGTCTAAGTTGCATTAAAGCTTGATAAAGGCGAAAGAAAGCTATCTGTCCTTACTTGCATGTTAGGAACAGCAGCACCTTTTATTAGACAGGGCTTGCTTCCATATGCAATCTTCCTTTCTTTTCTGTCTTTTTTTTGGTGCTGGTGGGGGTAACAGCCACAAGACTCTCAGGGTTGAATTGCACCTTGACAAGCCGAATGGAACCAATGAATCATGTACGGCAGCCCTCCAGTGGCTTAACAAAACTGCAGTTTCTGCTGGTAGCCATAGACTGGAAAAATATCTGCATGCATGCATGTGTTGAGAAATGCTTGGCAGGCTTTAGCACATGGCTGGTGAGCTGGGTTTGTCACGGTGGATCAGATATTATGCAAATTTGACCTTGGTGGAAAAATTTGTGGCTGTTGGTTGCTGACATCTGCACGGTCTCATCAGCTACCATTATCCCTGTTACTTTGCCTGACCTCAATATCAGCTTGATAACACTGCTGCTCTTAGACTACCCATTATAGCA
The DNA here is from genome assembly GCF_965207765.1 of Zootoca vivipara. Taxonomy (NCBI): domain Eukaryota; kingdom Metazoa; phylum Chordata; class Lepidosauria; order Squamata; family Lacertidae; genus Zootoca; species Zootoca vivipara. The sequence continues at coordinate 13,275,295 of NC_142583.1, read as the reverse complement.
AATACAGTACTCCATACCCTCCAGCATTTCTCCAATGAAAATAGGGATGTCCTATTCCATAAATACTACTTTACTATTTATACCCTGCCCATCTGACTGGGTTGTCCTAGTCACTCTGCACGACTTCAAACATTTATAAAAAAACAAAACATAACATCAAACCTTAAAAAAAAAAAAACCCTTCCCTAACACAGGGCTGCCTCCAGATGTCTTCTAAAGGGTGTATAGTTACTTATCTCCTTGGTTCCATAGCCTCCAACATTTCTCTGATGAAAACAGGGATTTCCTAAGGAAAAGTGGGGCATTCTGGGATCAAATCAGAAACCAGGACGGGTTCTGTAAATCTGGGACTGTCCCTGGAAAATAGGGACACTTGGAGGGTTTGATAGCCACCACCTCAGAAATAACTCACCAATCACTAATTTCACACCTGCAGCCAAATACTCTTTGCATCATTCAGAAAACTTACTCGGGGGGTAGGTGGATGTCTTGGATCAGTCTGTCATTTGGGGCTAGATTTATTGTGACTTGTCATTTTGTTCTTATTATAATGCAGCACAGTGAACATTTCCCCTCCTGGAATTACATCATTAAATTATTGAAGGTGCTTGAACTTCTTCTCTCCGCAACACCCCCCCCCCCGAAGAATTTAAGCATATTTGAAAATGGAAGGAAGGCCCACCAAGCCTATTTATATTCCATAGACTATTATGCAATTTGTCAATGTCAGCATTTATGCACTATATTCACAGATGCTTCTGTGTCATTATGCTTTTAAAGATTGCATTATGTTGCAGTGTGTCGAGTTTCCTCAAGCAAAAAATAGGATGGCTTTCTGTACACTTGGTAGAAGTGTTTATTTTTATTTTTTTTACTATTTGAGAATATCATTTCTTTCTCCCTGCTATACCCTGCCCCCTCCCTTGGTTGCTACACTTCTTTTTAACGCTTTGCAACCTTAGCAAAATGGTTGATCTGGTTAGTAGGATATACACACACACATACACTAAAATAATAATAATAATAATAATAATAATAATAATAATAATAATAATAATAGAATAGATAGCCATTTAACTTATAGCTTTGATAAAGCTTCCTGTTTGTGAGGTTGTCTCATTTATAGATTTGCCACTGCATTCACATTCAAAGTAAATGAAATTCTGAGCAGCTCAAATGCTTCTGCTTATTGACGAGGCAACACTTAAGCACTTTTAAAAGGAAGATGAAAAGAACATTCAAAAGACAAGCTAAAAGTTTCAGGGGCTTTCACACATATTTAGTTTGCCACAAAATTCCACTTCAAGCATGTTTTGAAATGTTGGAGGATCATACCTAGATGAAACACCAATGGATTATTATTGGAACCTGTCACAGAAAGGGTGGGACAGAATGTTAGACACTCTTTGGATAGTGCCACCATAATTCCTCTTTTTACCCTACCTATTTTGGGGCAGGAAAGAGAACAATATTTAAGGTAGTTATAGTGATCTGGCCCTCCAGATGTTTTGGGACTACAACTCCCATGATCCCTAGCTAACAGGACCAGTGGTCAGGGATCATGGGAATTGGATTCCCAAAACATCTGGAGGGCCGAGTTTGCCTATGCCTGGCTTAGAGAATGGGCAAGTTACCCAGGCAATGGGAGGAGAGTAGATCCTTTGGCTAGGCACTTCATCAGCTCCAGAGTTCAAATGTGAGGGGGTGGAGAGGCTGCTGTCCTACGTTTGTTGTATTGCCAGATGGAAATAATGCTGGACCACTGGGGAAGCATCACAGCACAACTAAAAGTGGACTGACATGTGGATGAACCAGTATAGATCCACCACTATCATTGCATCAATGACATGTTGTCAAATACACCCACCAAAAACCCAGTCTGCAGGGGGTCAAAGTGTTGCGTATTTAGCATATTAATTGCGCTGGAGACCACACATTCAGGAAACAATGAAGAAACGCAGAAATATCTTTTGCTTGGCTTTAATTACAAAAACAAATCTCCTCTTACATTAAATTACATTACATCTATAAGTATGGCCCACCCATTCGCCAGCATACTGAGAGAGGTACATGCTGCTCTTTATATACTATACCCAATTGCTGACACAACTTAATTAACACAACTTAATAGCAACTGCTATACTGCTTCACAGCTGTAAAACTAGGTCATGATATTTACTCTGTCCTTTAAAGAGATACACATCTTGTGAAACAATAATGAACCTTAATATTTAAAGAAACCATTCAACACAAAGTCCCATATAGTTTAAAGCTGCTTACATCTAAGTACTTATGGTCTCTCTGTCTGTATTTCCTAGAATTGTAGAGTTGGAACGGACCATGAGGGTCATTTTGTCCAACCAGCTGCAATGCAGGAATCTTTTGACCAATGTGGGGCTTGAACGCATGACCCTGGGATTAAGTGTCTCATGCTCTACCAACAGATCTTGACTGTCAGGCTTCGGGGAATCCTATCCCTCCCACGGTGGCAGCAAAGAAGCAGAGAGAAAACGAGAAGAGTTCTTACCAATTAGTTTATTCAATAATCACAGCGAGAGACATAGGAATGTGGTCTCTCTCTAAATAATAGCATTGCTCCAAGAGAAGTCCCACCCGCTAAGTCTCTCCTATCTCTCCTATTTTACAACACCCTTGCATTGGCTAATCTGAGCTTTCTGTCTCTGGGCCTTCTGTTCAACTACCCTCAATGCACGCCTGGTTTCTCTCTCTCTCTCTCTCTCTCTCTCTCTCTCTCTCTCTCTCTCTCTCTCTCTCTCTCTGTGTGTGTGTGTGTGTGTGTGTATAATGCTTTCCAAAGACACTGAGTGTCAGCTGTCTCTCCCCTGGTATTACTTCTTCCTGCTGTTTCTCTTCCAATATTTCCCATCTTCTCCCCTCTGCAGCCTCTGAACTATGCCCTTCTTCAAACCACTGATCTAAACCTATACTGTCCTCCTGTTCTCAGGAAGGATCAGGAGAGGGGGGGGGGCACCATTCCTCCTCAGTCAAGTATACTGGTATCCTGCATATTGATCCAGTACAATTTAGGGAGTTCAGAATCAAGTCAATTGCATCTCTTTCTCACCCATAGCTCTATACCAACATACATTCTTTTCCTCTCTATCTTTTGGTCTTTCCTTGTTGTCATCAAATATCAGCAGGTTGATGTGGTTAGCCTTTGTTTCCTCAACGCTGTAGGTGTCATTTGCCATCTTGCTAATTGAGGCAATGTTTGTCAAGGGAAGCCCATAGACTTTATGCCACTCTCTTCCCATCCTACAATCCTTATTACATGAGCAGAGTGACAGAATGCCAATAAAAATAGAGCACTCCCAATAATAACTGAATGCTCATAATTCATTGTGGTTTTTATGTGCTTTGTGCTGCTGGTTGTCTAGCCTTCCTTTTTCAGCAGTTTGTGAATGAAAAGGCGGTCCAGATGTTGTCTGTGCATATCAGAAAGTTTGCATTATGTTGTTTGCATGGCATACTACAAATACTGATACATGTATTTATACCTAAATACTGATACATGTATTTATTTGCAAACCAGTTACCATGCTCTATTTCCATGATAATAGCTTTGCATGTTGGGATTGCGGGGCATGTGAAACCCAAAAAAGCTTAGAGTTTGTTCAAGTATTTCAGCATATGCCCAACCTGCAATAGCTTCCACATTTACCATGTAGCTGTGGAAACAAGAAAGACAGATACATTATTTGTTGTCTGATATGAAGGAAAGGTCCTAGGCTTGGCTAAGGGACAGGGCCAGCTCGTCATAGACCCCAGGTGGCGCAGGGCACCATGGCGCCGGCCCGCCAGGAGGGCGCTGCGAGCTGCACCCGCCGGCTGGCCGGCCAGTCCGCTGCGCAGCTGCACGCGGCGCCCACCTGCCCACCACGCTGGGAAACGGGGCGGGAGGGCGCCGGAGAGATCACGCTGTGCCTGCCCGCCCGCCCGCCGCGCAGCAGCGCCGCGCCCACCCGCCCACCGCGGCGGGAAACGGGGCGGAAGGGCGCCGGAGAGATCCGGCGCACCATGGCGACAGGGGCGCTTAAGACGGCGCTGCTAAGGGAGCTTGAGTAAGAGTACACAAAGTAGAGGAAGTCAGCATATTTGAAGAGAGAAATGCTAGCCTCTAGTCCAAGTGTGACTATTGGGACCACAAAGAAGGCTTTAGGAAGAGTAAGGTAAAGGTAAAGGGACCCCTGACCTTTAGGTCCAGTCACAGATGATTCTGAGGTTGTGGCACTGATCTCGCTTTACTGGCTGAGGGAGCTGGTGTACAGCTTCCGGGTCATGTGGCCAGCATGACTAAGCTGCTTCTGGCAAACTAGAGCAGCACGGAAACACTGTTTACCTTTCAGCTGGAGTGGTACCTATTTATCTACTTGCACTTGACGTGCTTTTGAACTGCTTGGTGGGCAGGAGCTGGGACCGAGCAACGGGAGCTCACCCCGTCACAGGGATTCAAACTGCCGACCTTCTGATCAGCAGGCCCTAGGCTTTGTGGTTTAGACCACAGCGCCACCCGCATCCCTTTTAGGAAGAGTAGAGAGGGAATAACATATTTGGAAGTTGGAGGTATAGATAGCAGTGAGAAGCTGGAGAAATAAATGAGAATAGGGGAATAAGGAAGACATAAGCAACCTGCTCCATACATCTCCTAACACCCACCCATCAAAAATGGTGTGCCTCTTTCCTGGCAGGAAACATATATAATATGTAATTAATTTATTGATTTCACTGCTACAGTATACTGCAGATGCTATTTCCCCATCAAACCAAAATTTAATGAAGGGATTAGACAAATTCATGTCAAATATGAATGGCAACTAGGCATGCACAGACAATCCCCAAGCATGTAGCTCACCCCCACCTGCCCCACACTGCAGTTCCCTTACACTGGAGTTGCCTTACATACTAAAAATGAACTCATTTTCCAACCCTGGATTCTTATGTAGCCAAAACAGGACCCATCCACATAAAAATATAAATAGTTATGCTAAATCTTTAAAAAGGTGGGCAGTTCAGTAGAATGGAACATTGACTGTGCATGGAGTGGGGGGAATAAAAGAAAACTAGGTTTTGGTAGAATGGAGTATCTTGGATGGAGGGCTGAATAGAGCCCTGAACAGGCTGGAATCTGTTGCAGGTTTAAGTTCTTATAATTGAATCGCAAACAGGTTTCAACGTTTACTTCTGAACAAACATGGAAATGGCACACAGAAGCACTGTCATTTCTTTCCCATTCTTCTGATCTTTGCAACTCAAGCCAAGAAGAGGCTCTCATTCAAGACTTCTGCTAATTAAAAACAGTTGGACACCAAGAACAACAAGCAAAGTCTTGAGGGGGAAACCTGCAGCTGTGACATCTTGACGCTATGCCTGTTTTGCAAATCACATTTATCTGTCCAAAAGTGGAATTATGAGGGTAACCAGAGAACAGGACTTGCAATATTGATTTCAAAGCCATGCTTGGAGGCTGGAGATGCTCATTTCCCATAGCAGCATTTCATCCAAGTACACTGTTAGAAAGTCACAGAGAAGTTGCAATGTACATTTTGTAAGCGTTTGCCCATGTCACTGTCAGGGCTCAACAATATGGAACCAGGAACCAGACCACAAAAGAGGTGCAATAACGTTTTACTGACTGTAGATACAATGCATTTACTAACATGCAATACAAGTATGTACAGACAAAAGAAAGTATTTCTTCACACCACATATACCGGTTAACTTACAGATTTCATTTTTACAATAATGATAAGGCGGTCAGTTGCTAACAGCCACATTAACTAAGTTCTCTCTCCATTGTTGGATATATTATGCTTCTAAATGCCAGTTGCAGGTGATCACAAATGGGGAGAGTACATGTGGGCATCTCATAGTCATCTGTTTTGCCACTGTGAGAACAGAATGCTGGACTAGAAGGGCCTTTGGACTGACCTATCAGGGTTCTCCTTTCGTTCTTTCATTTGCTCACAAGGTTCCAGCCGTACATAACTAGGATTAAAATTACAGCATAAATTAGACTTGCTGTAACCTAACTTGATTCTCCTCAGTAAAGAAGGATGAGCAGTCCTCTAGTCTTCAGTTGAAAGTGAGATTTGGACCTTTTCCAATCAGTTCAAAGCAAGGCCTCACTGATGGATCAGGTAGACCATGATGTAGACCAGGCATCCCCAAACTTCGGCCCTCCAGATGTTTTGGACTACAGCTCCCATCTTCCCCGACCACTGGTCCTGTTAGCTAGGGATCATGGGAGTTGTAGGCCAAAACATCTGGAGGGCCGAAGTTTGGAGATGCCTGATGTAGACAGACAGCTAAAGAACCTAAATGTCTTAAATCAGCACAACTGGAGCTAATTGTGTTATAATATTCTTACTTAGATCTGTCCCTCTGTTAGCTGCTCTTTTTACACTATTCTTTGGAAAAGTCAGTGTACAGGGTCACAGGCTACTTGCTGTACTATTTTGCATTACTGAGGTTATCCATGTAATGCTATGATGCTAGAAAACTAATTTAGTGAGTTCAGCAGGATAATGTATAAATCTTAATGGGTTTACCACCAATGTTCAGGAACTGTAAGGGACTGGCTGGCTGAAGAGGAAAGGTGGGAGGCACTGCTGGGGAAACCTCAGAGGAGGAAGGCTCAGAGCACTGAGAAGAGGTCAAGTGGGGAAGAGTGGGAGTTGTTGGATGCTGAAGAGGCAACAGGATTTGGTGAACAGGGAGAGCCTGTGACAGGAAGCAGTTCCAACTTAGAGGTTGAAGCAGAGGAGGGGCAAAAGGCTACAGAAGAGAAGGCTGCCTGCCTCTCCTACTGTGACAAGCTCCCCTCCTACAGAGTGATGCATTGAGCGGAACAGAAATTAAAGATGCCCAGATGCAGTTTAAAACTGCTTGGGAAACATCCAGCAGAGGAGGAACCTTAGAGTGGGTTGAAGGTGGGAATCATCAGTCCTGGCCACTGTTCTAGAGGGGCATGACTGGGAAGCGTGGCTGAGTTGCATGCCATTCCTTTGAATAAAGATTTATAACAAACTCTGCTCCTTGCTTGCTGACCTGCGGTCTGACTCTAGCCCTGACAGCAACATATCCAGGGACTAAAATTATATCTAAATCTTATTTACTATGATTTATTAAAATATTTATGTATCATGTGTAATCAGATCTCCAAGCAATTTACAACAGACTAGAATACAAAATAATATACTGTACATCATAGATAAAACGGCACAGTATTAAGAGTGGCCAGATAAAAACTGACATTCCTAAAATGCTTGCTGGCTTTAGAATGCTGTAGCTCATACAGTGCCAGCATCTGTTTCGCCTGCACTGGGGTGTGTGTGTGTGGGGGGGAGAGATGTTCCATAATACTGTGACTGCTGTGCTGAATGCTCTGAGCATAGAAAGATTTGATTTATGGAGCACAGCCTCCAAAAGCACAGCCCCTGATGTTCTCAGAGATCAAGCTGGTCTATAAGGAGTGAGACACTCTTTAAGGTACCTGCTCCCAAGTTCTTTGGGGGCATTGCACACTAGTAACAAATGGTCCATAGCATATATGCAGCTAGTGTTGTTCTCTAAGCAGGGATGTTACAGATTGCTTGGAGGTAATTGAGCCACCCCATTCTGCACCACCTGAAGCTTCTGGACCAGATCCAAGGATAGCCCCACATGCAGTACATTGCAGTAATCAAGTCTATCAAGATGAAGCTCTCCTGGTCTGGAAATGGGCAGTAAGCTGTCTCACCAACCCCAAGCTGCTAAAAGGAACCTCTTGCCTCTGAATACACCTATGTTGGAGCTAGGATCCCCTGCAGACTATGAAATTGTACTTATAGGGAATGCAACTCCATCCAGAACAGATAATTGACCAATCTCCCAGACCTGGGAACTGCTCTCTTACTCTGCTTCAGTTTTGCCAGGATTCAAGCTTGGCTTTTTGGTCCTTAGCCAGGCCACCACTGAGTCCAGGCACAGATCCAGGGCTTGCATAGCCTCTCCTGATTCAGCTGTTACAGAAAAATAGAGCCGAGTGCCATCAGTATGATGATGACACCTCGCTTCAAATCCCCTAATGACCACTTGCAACCACTTCATATAAAAGCTCAGGAATACTGAGACAAAATGGATATGAAACATACACTTTCCTCAGGCCCTGTTCCTCACAATCCTGGCTCTGTGATCAAAATGATTTTGCCTGGCTGGGATGCATTCTTGAAGTCTTCCTTCTTTATGGCTGGAATGTAGACGGGATTTACGGAAGCTGCCTGGGTTTCTGATCTGATCCTGGAATGTCCCACTTTTCCTTAGGGTGTCCCTATTGTCACCAGAGAAATGTTGGAGTGTGTGGAGTTATGCGACTCCTGAGCCAATGAGATAAGTAACCATACAATCTTTAGAAGACATATGCAGGCAGCCTGGTATAGAGAAGTGCTTTAGTGTTTAACGTTTTATTATGTTTTTATCCATGTTGGAAGTGGCTGGGGCAACCCTTTCAGACATCCCTATTTTCATCAGAGAAATGTTGGAGGATCTGGACTACCGTGTAAAAGTAGCAATCACATCCTTTGTTATCTTCACTTTTTGCCTCTGTTCGAACCCAACACCAAATGCATCTATTGTGCACGAGGGAATGAAGATATTGGGCTAAAACGAGTTGCTTGCCTATGCTAGACAGTGTGTACTTCTTTCACCCAGACCCTTGTCCATTAGAACACTGTCAGCCGTGGAGGCCTAGGGCTTCAATATGAATCTGCCAATAGTGCCAGACTATTAATCCATCTAGTCCAGCAATGTCCAGCCTGACTCTTCAGGGCCTCAGGGAAGGATCTCTTCTAGTTGTGCTGTCTGATATGCTTAAGTAGTAATGCTTGCCAGAGATGGAAATGAGGACCGCCTTTATGGAGACCATATGTTCCCATGCCCTGTTGCCTACAAAGGAACATGCGAATTGTTCTGTCAGTTTTGTTCCCCTGAAATGCTGACATTTGGTTATATCTGTCTGTCTGTCTGTCTCACAATACACTGCTCATAGATTGGCTCAGACAGTACACAACACCAGCTTAGAAACCGAAGGCAGCCCTTACCTCACACTGCTATAAATGTGTGCAGTATTCTCTGTGACAATTGCCCTCCAGACATCCAGTAGTGTGAGGGTAAACTGGTTAATCCCGGAGCGACTGACAGTTTATGCTGATATGTTTGTTTCCTATCTGAAGCCATACAAAAGTCAAATAGATCTTTAAGACACATAACAGTGTGCCATAAATAGATCTCACTAAGCCGAGGTTGAGTGAGGGGGGTGACTCTGGGGAAATACTCTCAAGAGGAAAAACCTTACAAAAATACTTACAGAGATCAGGCTTTTGGCTAAAGTGGATGCGAGGAATGACTCTCAAGTAAGCTCAAAGGCTTTCTGAGCAAAATACTCATAGGTGAATAATGCTTTAATTCAGCCGTAGTCTGGCTGGCCCAATTTCTCCTTCACCTGCCTCCATCCCGCTCTTTAGGGAGTTGGTGGAAGATGAGGGGGGAAGGGAAAGTTTAGGAGGTGCAAGTTTTCTTTGCCCACCTTCCTCCCCCTCCTTGAATCCTTCCCATAGAATGCTTATTTGCATCTACAGATGGCGGTCATTGGTGGTTGAACTCCGGGCCGGCCCAATACATTTTGGGCACCTGAGGAGAACCACAAAATGGTATCTCCAAGTAGTAACCTTCCTAGGCCCTGAGCTGCTTGGTTTGTCCTGATCCTCACCAACTTCTTTGCTGACCATTTTGCTGGCATATGGTTAGCCACTGTGAGAAGATGCTGGACTTGATGAGCCACTGGCCCGATCTAGCAGGATCTTCTCATGTTCTTATGTTTGTTACCTCCAGCAAATGTAGCAGGCCCCTTTGGCCATGTTGCTGAGGGAGGTGAATTTTGGGAGTCATTCTGATGCTTTGCAGCCAAGTCAAAGCCAGTACAACTGAGCTGGCCTTTTGGCTTGTCCACACTTCCACTTGCTCCATGCCTAGAAAACATGGATCAAAGTGGTTATGCCTTTGTCCCAATGCTTTCCCCCGCAAAACCCAATTGCTGTTTGTTCTGATTCAGCGCTAAACTGCGGATTTCTCAGGGGAAAGTGGCAGGGCAAATGGAAGTGTGGTTTCCACCATCACATCAGATTGGGGAGTTTTCACATCTCTCCCCTTTTAGTGTAGGAAAAGTGCATAAGGGATAAGAAGCACAAATCTACAGCAACTCTAGTTGCTGTATCAAAAATGGTTCACAGTCCAGTCTGAGCCTTGTGAGCTCCAGATGCACTAATCAGATGTTTCAGTGTGTTTCCAATTGTATTTGACAGCCGGGGTCAGAGCAGCTTCCGACAGAAGGACTGAAGCCTCTTTTAAGCATTGACAGGAGAAATCTCTTTTGTTCTCATAATTATGCCAGTGGCTTTTGGTGTGAGCTTTTCTTTTGCCTGTTGCTTAGCATATCATGCCTTTCTAGGTTTTGATATCTCAATGCAGCTAACATCTGACACATCCCCCCTGTGCCATGGAAGATCAGCTGTAAACAAACAGCATCTGGATTGCGTAACAGGATCCAAATGTTGTCAGCAGCAGCATTTTAAAGATGCTCCTCGAAAGGACGCTTCATTTGCACAGGCTTCTCAGTACCAAGGAGAGGGCCTGTTCAGATTGCATCTGCGTTTTGCAAGTCTTTTTGTAGGTTTCCACCTTCCCCCCCTCAAGCACACACTTTGCTTGCTCATTGATTCCATTGTTTGCTCATTTGTTTTGCTCATTTTGGTGCAGCATCTGCTCATTAGTGAGAGTAAAATCATCCCCCCCCCACTTGTTTTCAGCATTTCAGCTGTTTCCTCTGGGTCATTTTGCACCATCTCAGCAGTAAGAAACATAGCTCTTGTTTTGATTGTGTTTCCAGTTCTGTATAAATGAGTTGGAGGTGGGGAGAAATCAGCAAAGAATGGGCAATGCAGCATACTTAAAAGAGCATTCACTTTTCATACGGTGGAGAATAAATCATATTGAGAACAACAGTACTGAATGATTGCCAAAGCTAAATGAGCATAAACAGGGTTGAATGGTCCGGATCCAGAAAAGAGATCAACCTATTGAATCAATGGTATGGAGAATGTCTAAGTGCACCCAAATCAATAATAGGGTACAAGGTCCTGGTTTTCAACCAGTTTGCTGCAAGCAGGGATTCAGAACCATATCACAGATAATGGGTTTTTTTTTTTAAAAAAAAATCCAGATTCCAACCTAACTCCACTCTGGATTTTCACCACTGCCCATTGAAGTGAATGGAGAATCCAGATCTTGCAGGAGCTCTGCATGACTGTCAAAGGAAATGTGGACTTGGCTTGTGTGTGGGATGGAGGTTCTTCATGTACCAGCTATGCCACCGTTAAGTATATGCATACAAGCCAGTTTGTGTTAGAGACTAGAGTGGGGGAAGAGAGAGAAAGGAGGAGAAAGCAACTTGCAATGGATTAACCTCTAAAAATAAACTAGAATTGGAAAGTTTATTTTCCTCAGGAAAAAAAGAAAGAAAGGGAAAAATCAATAAGCTCCAGGAGTTTGTGAGCTGAAGTGCTTAGCCTGCTAAATGCAGCTTCTCAGATAATGTGTCAGTATCTGACTATTTGTTAAGCTGCTTACTCTGGAGTAATGCCATTGAAGTGAGTGGAAAGACTCTTGAGTATACAGTTTTCAGGCCCACCCTTAGTGCAATGAAGGTAAAGCAATTCTGCGATTTGATGATATTCGAGAGTTGCTGCTAAATGTCAGCAGGTTATGGGATCAAATACAAAGAAAAGTTTCTACTAAAGTTTCCATCAACACTACTGTATAAAAAAATTGCAAAACTAAGCTTGTTTCCTTTTTTACTGTTCAATAAATAAAATACTGGATGGTATAAAACTTTTCAGAGTGTTCATTGGAATTTTCAATCAGTAAATTAACTAAGCAAAACTTTATTTGATTAATGGGTGGCAGCCAATTTTAACTGAAGAGGTCAAATTTTAATTGGTGGGGTTGTGGATTAAGTAGCTGTTGCTGCTGACCAAGCTTTCCCCCATATAGTCATTGTTAACACTCAGGCTGCTGGTCTTCTCCATTTTTCTTCACTTCCAACTGCTAGGGAAGATTAGCAACTTGAGAGATAAACAATGAAACATTTAAAAGCAAAACAAGCAAGAAACCATCCAGCAGGAGTACCAATAGGACTTCTTTTGACCCCAGCATCCTATAGGATCTTGGTTATAAATACTCCTTTCTTGGGTAAGGTGATGGAGAGGGTGGTGGCCAAGCAGTTGCATGAGTTCCTGGAGGATATGAATCTCCTGGATCCACTCTATGTGGGGCTACTTGGGTCTGGCCTGGAGGCTCCACCTGGTGCCTACCACTGCAGCATGACTGTAGAAGGGTAAAGTCTATTACCAGACATACCCGTAATGACTTGGGTCTAGGATAACTCAAGGACTGCCTAATTCCTTTTAAGGTCTTCAGATGAGTCACTGTTGTTGGTCTTCCATGGCTCAGATGCATGGCTTGTATCAACCAGGAGCTATGTATTCAGTATTGCGGGCCCAATTTTATGGAACTGCCTTCCAGTTAATAATAATAATAATAATAATAATAATAATAATAATAATAATAATAATAATAATTGATACCCCGCCCATCTGGCCGGGTTCCCCCAGCCACTCTGGGCGGCTTCCAACAAAACAAATTCTAAAATACAGAAATCCATCAAACATTAAAATACAGTTAAAGTTAGACAGGGCCCCTTCTCTGTTGAAGTTTCACCACCTACTAAAGACACTTTTTAAAATTCTAGAACGCATATTAACTGATATCTGTTTTAGCCTATTTTTACCTTTTCTGCATTGCATTTCTTGTAAAACACAGACAATTGAAGTTAAGTGGTATGTAAGTTGTTTTCAATAAACTGAATAGAATTTTGTCTGGGAGTTAATTCTGTGCCAAGGATTTCTTATGCCAGTGCTTTAACAATTTCTAAACTCCCCAGCCTGAAGAAAGAGCTGGTTGTCTTCCAAATTAGAAGCACCATGTGAAAGGTCTGGTCTAATTCTATGTTGGATTGAGAGTTTACTTAGGCTTGCTTCGGCTAAGAGAGCAACATTTCTGTCCAAACACTGGAAATTGCAGCAGAACCACAAGTCACAAGAAGTTCATCTTCAATGGACTGAACACTCCCTCCCTCCCCTCCTTCCACAATCCTGCTTCTGTGTTCCTGTTGAAATGGGTCCCATCAGGCATATTTAAGTGTCTAACTTGGGAAATGGTTCCTCTGCTAATACTTGTCCAAGCAGAACTAAGCCTTTGGGCAAAACAGAAAATAACTTTTAAGGAAACCTAAGCTCCGAGAAGCAGTTTTGAAACTTGAAAATTGTCTTTTAAGGAGGCTAAGCTCAAAGAAACTTCACAGAAAACTTTCCCATCTATCTATGAAGCATAGTACCATAAGTACTATTCAATTGCCCTTCCCTGCTGACTGACACAGATCTCGATTGTTTGAAAACATTCCTAATTTGAACATTAAATCTCTAAACTTTCTATACTAAACATACATAACTCATGATCAGAGGCACACCTAGGCTCCCTGGCACCCTTGGCAAGGAAAGTGGGTGGGCAGTTGAGCTCCTTGCAACTTAGAGCCAGAGAGGAGTGATATTTATGCCCCCCCCCGGGGCTGCACCCTTGGCAGTAGCCAACTTAACCAACTCCTAGGTACATGCTCATGATCCACTAAGCTAAGCACAGACCACCAAGTATATATGGTAGCCTACCTGGGGGGGTAGATAAACCTCTTTTTGCTGTCCTCCATAGGCTGCAAAAGTTGGAGAGAGCACTCGAGCAGTTGGAAGACCATGATATTGTTGGGTTTCTTGAATAATCAAAGTTGCTTTTGAGCCGGTCTAATGTCAATACTGTCTGTTTAAGAAAAACAGGTGCCGGTAATTTCTGTTTAATTGCTCACAGATGTGGGCTCTACTCCATTTATATAAGGTAAGGCTCTGTTGGAAAGCATTTTGTGTGGTAGTTGTGTGGGAGTATGGTAGGAGGTTTGAAGGGTTGGAATGTGGGTATGTAAAGTTGCTGGGAGAGAGAGCATTTATCTGTAGTTTAAAGTCTCCTCCGAGTTAGTTTGTTTTTCTGTTAAAGAAAGCAAACCTTTTGTTTTTCTTCTATAGACTTTAAACGGTATACTGCTAGTCAGGGGTTTCATGCTAGGTTGGTCTTTAAACTCTTGGTGGTGTATTTTAGCCAAGTCAACTTCTGTTTGCGTATTTTGTTTTTCTATAAACTCTGCGTGAAGCGTACTTTGAAGGGCCACTGGGAAACTGGGGTATATGATTTTTGTTAGCACTCTTAATACCCAGTGTTCCCCAATATTATTTCGTAATAGATATGTGGCTGATGGCAGCACTTGCTTTAGTAACTCACACATTTTGCAGGCCTGTACTATACATATATTTAAATATTGATCATGGTTTAAAGAATGTTGCTGACTGGGGACTTCCTTGGATAAATATCTATGTGAAACAATAGCGTAGAAGCTGGGGAGATGCTGATTTCTCAATAACTTTGGAAATATCCTTGTCATAGGGTTGCCAAATGCCCATGTTTTCCTGGACATGTCTGGAAATTGGGTTCTCTGAATGGCATCCAGGTGGATTTTTGCCAAATTGTCAAAATGTCCCGGAAAACTAGGATGTATGGCAATTTATAACAAACAATGCCTTAAAAATCCCCCTAAAAAACCTAAAAATGTGATTTGTGGGGGAGATTTCCCAAGGAAAGCTCAACAACACCTCCCTCCCACCGCCAAAACAACAATAAAGTCTGGATTTTCACTTTGGGGAATATGCCAACCCTACTTGTCAAGAGCATCCACCAGAAATCTGCTTCTCAACATGCTTCATTTCTTTCCAACAGGAAGTCACATAAGGAAACAGCTAATATAGTAGTATTCTCAGCATATCTGTGGAAATAGTGTTCTTTCGTAACTGGTGAGACTTGTTTCCAAACAATAATTCATATCATAGCCAAAGCTCTGAGAAACTGAGACAGGTAGATAGATGTTTCCAAGTAAATGATTTCTCATTCACTTCTGCACTGGAAAGCTTCACAATTATACTTGGGTATATACACAGAGTACAATGCACTCTGTTCTGTACAATAAGCTGTGTTCAACCCCTGAAGAGCAAGCTGGGATAGGTGACATAAGGCTTGATTGCTATATCCAGTTCAACAGATGAACTGGGGAAAAATCCCTTTCCCCTAATCTCCAGTAAAACTGAGGGGATTCTGCCATTCCCAACTGGACAACTGACCAATCCGTACAGGGAAGGAGCAGGGATAGATATTCCTGCTCCTCTCCAAAACTTTGTATCTTTTCTGATGAGGTGCCTAGCCTCCCTCCCATTTGGAGTGTGGGCTTTGCCATCACCCTTTGAAGAAGCTGAATAGGAACTTGGGGGAGAACGGACTCCACACCGTTGGGAGTAATTTCTTGCTAAGCTGGCCTTTAGTCCAGGTAGGAAAGTCAATTTAAGATCTGAGGAGCTTTAATGTAAAAACACGCTGATTCCCAGACCGGCTGTGGGCCGGATTTAGAAGGCGATTGGGTTGGATCCGGCACCCGGGCCTTAGTTTGCCTACCCATGCCTTACAGGATAGGGGAACTCTGGTGATGCCCAACACTGTATCTGCTTAGTGGGTGATGGGGTGCCCTGTGGGCTGGGCATGCATATCGGGGTGCATGCCAAACTGGTGGAGTCACGGTGCAATTTTCTGGTTCACAGACCCGGGGTTTATGTAGTAAGGAGAAAGAATTTATTTCAGTCCTTGCTGCAGGACAAAGATCACCCCAGGAATTGAGAGGGAGGTGATCCCTGCCCCCTAAGTAGGGAACTTTCTTGATCAGACTATGCTTTCTTTGGTTGATTTGGACCAAGTTAGGTTAATTGGTTTTCTCTGCAGATCACCGAGTTTTCCTTCATGTTATATTTTTAAAAACTAACCTTTTCCCCAGCTTAAAGCAGTTTCTCAAGGCTTGCTTGAGGTGGATGTGACGGCAAGGTGACTCACCTGACAAATGTTATGAACCCTGTTGAAATGTTTTGACTTCCTCTGAAATTCCTGACGTTTTGCTTCCAAATTCATTTCAAATTTTGAATTAGGTTGTGACAGCACCCCAGCTACATCAGGGATCCTTTGCCATTTAGGGAAGGGCATTCCAGGCCAAATCAGAATGGCCTGCTTGTCTACTCTTCCCTTTAGACTTTTTTTTTTTTAACACTCTCAGCTGAAAGAGTTATTTTACCATGGCTGTGCTTCACTGAACCTTCCCTTGCCTATCAAAGTAGAGCGGAACTTGGCTTTAGATGTGAGTGGTGTTGTAAGTGTTTTAATGAAACAAAGATAAAAAATTTACTAAAAGGATAAAATAATCAGTTCTTAGAAGAAGAAGGTTGCAGAAACCCACCAATGCAACAAATAAGAACAAGGGTTAAACACAAATACAGCTTCCCCTCCATAGTCACATTCCCTTTGGTTACAGACTTACAAATGACTGTGGTTCTTCGTATAATGTCAGTACAGCATTTCCCCATGGCATTTCTCCCTGCCATGTATCCATTCTGTGAAGACCCTCCTTGATCTGAATAACAAAAGCACGATACTGGCAGAGATAGCCAGGGGCTACACAACTCAGTGGCCTGCAACCAACAAGGTTCAATGAAGTTTTTGGATTTTAAATCTCAGCTCCAAATCCTTCAGTGGTTTCCCTGCCTTCCCGCATTTGAGCCCTGGACAGATCAGGTACAACACGTTAACCCCCCACAATCTCCAAAGACGCCTATACCCCAATTTTAGATTCTTCATCTGACAACACAAAGCAATGTGTTATAATGCAAAACAGTCCATTTCCTTCCTAGAGGTAAAACCTCGGTGGCAATTGAAGCTGAGAGCGGACCTTGTTCCTCTGTGTCAAATGATTTTCTTCTGGCTTCTGGTCAATGATGACCTCTTAACATTTTGTGCCTATTGAATGGCTGTATCTGTTGAGGAGTCATGAGCTCCAATAATTGACCACAGCACACTGGGGTGTATCAGATATCCCATAACTTTGTCCAAATTAATTTGCCTTCGCATTACTGCTTGCCTAATCGCTCTTTCAAAATCATTTGAAAGAAAGGCATATTGCAAACATTTTTATTTCTAAGGAAACAATCAGAAAGCTTCGCATTACAACTGTGAATATATTCTTTTGCTTGTTTACCTGCAATGAGTGTTTGTAGATTTGATACGCATGACCAAAGCTGATTTCACATCTCTGGATGTTTCTGCTAATTTGGCTTCATGGGCAATTTTAACACAAAGCTTTCAAACTAAAATCAGTCCTGGGTGCGCTTTTGCTTGTGTTAGCAGGAAACATGTAGTTAGGAGAGAACATGCAAGGTGTATCTATTTATTATGTATGCTCTAGTTCTCCATATGCATGCAGTCATTAGAATCAGGGATTAATCTAACAATGCCATGAAGAAGTATTGTAGGGGAGGTTCCATTATATTTAAGGCACTAGCTGCCAGTAGGGATGGGGGTGAGAATTCGCTTCCATTCATTTTTAATGTGAACCTACCTAATTCACATTTTTTGAAACACACCTTTCAAAACACAAACTGAAACACAGCCATCCCTTGAAATTCACACTTCTCCAAATTCTGTGATGCAATTCCAATAAATGTTTACAAAAAATGAACTTATTATTGAAAACAGGATTCAAAATGCATCACATTAAGGAAGAGTGTTTGCAAAAAACAAAAAAAAACTCATTAGCTGAAACTACATATTCAATAAAATTATTAGGAGAATTTGCACTAAAATGATGAGTTTCCTTGAGGATTTTTTTTTTAAAAAAATTCAAATTGCTGCAGAAATGGGGAAACTGAATATAAGACTGAAAAAATTGAGTAACTGAGAGAAATGAAAATGGCAGATCTGTCCTTAGCTGCTGGTCATTCTTACAAATTTAGAAAAGCATGAGGAACTATGACGGGAATCACATGGAAACTGGCTGTAATGTAGAAAGAAAAAACAATAATCATTAATTACTTTTCATACTTAGTGTCACATTCTAGCTGGGGTAGTTAGTGGTTCTACTGTGGTACCTCGCAAGACGAAATTAATTCGTTCCACGAGTCGTTTCGTGTTGCGATAATTTCATCTTGCAAAGCGTGGTTTCCCATAGGAATGCATTGAAATTTAATTCATGCGTTCCCATGGGGGGGAGCGCAAAAAAAGGGTGCCGACTCACCCGCCACGGCCGGAAGTTTTTCAGGGGGAAGCAGGAGGGCGGCCAGAGAGAGGCTCCCTCCCTCCTTCCCCACCAGCCGGACCCTCGCGCCCAACCAATCAACCAGCCAGCCCGTTCGCGCACAGGCAGGCAGGCTTAAGGTGAGTGAGGGGGGATCCGGCTGCTGCGGAAGCTGGGCGATGGCAGCGGCGGAAGCGCGAGGCGGGCGGGCTCTCGGTCTGACGTTCTCCTTGCGGCGCCCTGCTTCATCTTGCGAAGTTTTCTATGGCACGGCCATAGAAAACTTCATCTCGTGAGTCTGCCAAAAAATCGCAAAACATTTTCGTTTTGTCATTTTTTCGTGCCGCGAGGCGTTTGTCTAGCAAGGTACCACTGTACCTGAAAACAAGTCTGAAGTGAATCTTCTCCATCTTGGGATCAGTGCTTAGGGCTGAAGTGCATCAGACAAAAGACACTGTTCTACTGACCAAGAAAAGCTACAGGTCCATATTGCTGAGATGCAACCAACAATTCAGTTCCATAGGTGAAACAGACTTTTGTGTGCACAGCAAAATGTCCTCTTCTTTCTTTCTCACGCCCTTCAGCCCTCTGTGCACTCTTCAAATCAACTCAGAGATGTTGGGAATCCCTGGAGCAGATTTTAGGAGTATCTGGAGTGGGGAGAGGGAGGAAATTGAAGTCCTATGGTGTGAGCAGAACTTATTTCCCCTTTTTTTAGTGCAGAGTTTTGATTTGTTCTGGAAATCGCTGGCATTATTTTATTTTAAAAGTTTTATTATGAAGGTTGTAACAAACCCAAGGCCCCAAATCCATAGCTGTCAAGTTTTCCCTTTTCTCACGAGGAAACCTATTCAGCATAAGGGAATTTCCCTTTTTTTAAAAAAAGGGAGAACTTGACAGCTATGCCAAAATCATGCTATTCTTCCCAGAGATATATTGTACTCCATTCCATAATCCTCATTGCCAGCATTCATGCTAGTTTACGGTAATATGTAGTTTACACACTAGCTTGCCTCTCTCAAGTATCTGAATTTCTTTCTCTAATATTCCATAGCATCATAGCATTACAGAGTCAGAAGGGACTTTGAGGGTCCTGTAGCCCACTTCCCTCAAACACACAGTCCCACATTCCATATGAAACCACCCCAGACCCTGCTTAGTGTTTGCAATTGTGCTAGCAGTTTTATTGTTGTACCACTAGCAGAATTAATAAATATACTCAGGGCCGGCTCTAGGTAGAGTCCCGGTGGCGCGGGGTGCCAGGGCGCCGGGCTGGTAGGTAGGGTGCTGCGTGGGAAAGCCACGCGGAAGCCATGCTGCGCCCTGCGAGGGCGGGGGCGCCAGAGCGATCTCCGCCCCTCAGCGCCAGGGCGCACGACCTGCTCGAGACTGCCCTGCATATACTATAATTAAAGCTGTTGGAAATGTCTGGAGGTTTGAACACAGATTCTGTCCTATCCACTCACCAAACCACTCATTTATGCTCTAAGGCAGAATTCCTTTAAGAGGAGATGCATGGGAATGATATAGGATGAAGTCCAGCTTGGTGTGAATAATGGACTTAAAAGACTGCATTCTGGTAACAAATTCTCAGAATTCTGCAGTGGATGCTGCTCAGGGCTAAGGAAGAAGTGGGACCAGTAGTTGCATAATGGGATACCACTCTGTAAGGTTCTTCTTGGAGCAATTTACATATATTTTTTTGCAAAAAAAAACCCACGAAAATTCAGCAGCATTTCAGTACTATTTTTCTCCATTTTGGCTGGCTTTTTTGCGCGCAATTTCCCCTAACAAACAGCGCTGTCTTAAGCGCCCCTGTCGCCATGGTGCGCCGGATCTCTCCGGCGCCCTTCCGCCCCATTTCCCAGCGGGGTGGGCGGGTGGGCGGGGTGGGCGGGTGGGCACGGCGGGCGGGCGGGCAGGCACAGTGTGATCTCTCCGGCGCCCTCCCGCCCCGTTTCCCAGCGTGGTGGGCAGGTGGGCACCGCGCGCAGCTGTGCAGCGGACTGGCGGGCCGGCCGGCCGGCCGGCCAGCAGGCAGGCGCAGCTCGCGGCGCCCTCCTGGCGGGCCGGCACCATGGTGCCCTGCGCCACCGGGGGTCTACGTAGAGCCGGGCCTGCTAACAAAATGCACCTGTGCATGTTATATTCAATAATTTATGGATTTTAACACAGTCTTTCCCCTCCTTACATGCATTTTTGTATAAACTCCTTGGCTGGAGAACTGCATTGCACAGTTTGGAGAAGTGAAATTTCAAATGATAGCTGCATTTTGGGTCAAGAAGCATGAATGAGGTGGTTTCTCCGGAAAATGCAAATAAATTTTAATTCCTCTCCCACCCAGGCCACCACTGCAAGGTTATGCACACTTTATCAGAAGTAAGTTCCATTAAATTGATGGGGGCTTGCTTTCAAATAAAAGAGGGGGGGAATCCAGCTGCAAATATTAAGGATGTAAGACAGATCACACAGTGTGCTCAACACTGTCTCTCTTTGTGTTAACCTTGCCTGCTTGCCAAATAATTCTTTTTCCAGGGTAAAAAATACACCATCTGGAAGACAGTACACTATGGGAGCAATAAACTGCAGTGAAAAACTAATTGTCCATATGACAAATGGAGGAAGACTGTCTGTTGCATCCCATAGATGAATGTGGCCTGCACAGTAAGCTTTTCTACCTAGTCCTCTGAAGCCAAGGGCTCTTTTTGAAAGTAAAGGGGTTGGGAAGAGGCCCATAGTGACCTGCTGTCCTCTGACTATATCTGGATGAAATCATTCACTTTGCCAAGTAGAATAAATTGTCTTGGATTTACTGCTTGCAGCAAAGAAAAGGGGGTTATACTTTTGTTTGTTGTGTATTTTTGTGTTTCTATACCATAAACTGTGCTGTGATCCTCAGTTGAAGGGTGGTATATAAATTTAATAAATAAATAAAAAGAAATCCGATTGGAACTGGAACAGCATCAGTTTTAGGGAATTGCTGTTTATGCATCCGGAAGAAGGCAAAGGGCAGTTCATCAATGCCTGTTTTCCTAGAGACATTTGTATCTTCAGGGCATAAGATCAGGAGCATAGGATCAGGTGAGATACCATGTTTCTCATAAAATAAGACGTACCTATAAAATAAGCCATGGCAGGATTTTCATGCATTGACAAAATATGAAACATACCCCCAAAATAAGCCGTAGTGGTGGGAGCAGGGCTGGATGGCGCCATGGAAGAGGAAGATGCCTGCCAGTGGCTGGAACCGGATGCTGCTGCCCCTCCAAAATGCCCAGCAGCGTACGCCACGTGGAGCCCCGACCGAGCGGGAGCCGGCAAGAGCCGCAGTGCGCACCCCGACGGGACCCGGCAAGAGTCGCAGCGCACACCACACCGGCCCCCAACCTGGAGGGACCCAGCAAGAGCCACAGCGCGTGCTGCGCCAAGCCCCGACCCGGCGGGACCCGGCAAGAGCTGCAGCGCGCGCCACATGGAGCCCCGAATCAGCGGGACCCAGCAGTGCGCCCTGCTGAAGTGCCAACAAAGCACCCAGCAGCACCACGTGGAGCACCCCGAGCCAGCGGGACCCAGCAGTGCTCTGTAGCACTTTGAATCCTCTTCCTGCTGCGGCTTGGGGGGCTCTGCACGGCGCTGCTGGGTGCTTTGTCTGCGCTTCAGCTGGGTCCCGCTGGCTCGAGGCTTCACACGGCATTTGCTGCTGGGTGCTTTGTCGGTGCTTCAGCAGCAGCAACAGCCAATTCTGGGCTCCGAGCCGCAGCAGGAAGAGGAGGTAATAAAAAAAAATGAGTAAAATAAATATAAGATGGTGTCTTATTTTAGGAGAAACACGGTAATGAAATACTTTAAGCATGCACCATCAATGGTAATAATACTGTAAATCTAAACATATTTTTTTTTATTCCCTCTTTCCTCCAAGGAGCTCAAAGGGGCTGAGCAATCTAAACCGATGGGGCAAGTTTCACCCAATGGCTGTTAGGCACTGATCCCTATTTTAGCTACTAAATCATTATGGCTTTCAAAATTGCAATAATTTAGCATTTGTTATAAATTTATCCAATTATTAGGACAGCATTAAGAGATTATTCCATCAAAAAAGTAATAAATTGGTCGTTGTAATGATGTTCACTAGATCTTGAGTCCCAAAATCGAGACACACGTCTTCCCGCCTCTGTTCCAGCACAAGTCATGTGACCCATGCTAGATCACGGAGCCCAAAAGATGCACTTTTTCAGGGCTGTGCTCACATGGCACCCAAACATGCACATTTTGGGGCTCTGCACAAGATTGCGGCCCTGAAAAAGCACTTTTTCCGGGGCAAGATCTTGGCATACTTGCAGGGTATAGGATTATCCCATGAGCAAACTATAGCTTGAAACAAGTTTGCTAGCGCCAGGACATCAACATGTCCCATCTCCCCAGAAAAAAATTAATCTATTTTTGTCTGCTCCTGTCAAAAAAAAAAAAAGAACAAGGGGAGGGGATTCTACTTTAGTTTTATTTGTGACCAAAAATAAACTTTGATGGGTGGGGGGTGTCAAGCTGTTTCTCAATATTCAAATATGCTTGCCATTCTAAACATATTATGGTCTAGAGTGGAAATCCATGCATCTTGATCCCTTTGAGGAATATACCTTTCATGGGCAAAGGTAGGGAATTTTTATTTTTTAAATTAGTGGAATGATCAATTCCTGTCTGAAGATCTTATTCTTTATTTGAACAATTTATCAATTTTAGCTAATAATATGATTTTATTTGTTTATTTACTGCTGCAGCATGCCGCATGTGCTCCTTAGAGTCTCCTCTTCTATTAGCCTTAGGTCTCTCGTTCCAATAATCTGGACCTGGTCACAGCTGCCAAGCATAGGTTTACCTCAGTGAGAATGAGGCCTTATCCATTTTACGGCACCACCTCAGCCTTAACACTGTTCTGTACTCATGCTGCTGTGATTTTACCTGGTCAGAAACATATTTTACATTTTATAACAAGCTCCAGTTACTAATTTGCTTTCCATCTGTTAAGCAGTCCATTTGGGAAAAAATAAATAAAAGCAAAAGCAGAAAGCTTTAGAAACTGGTTTCTGCCAGGTGGATATGCACAGCTGTGTGGCTGCTGCTGCCACTTTTCTCTCTCTCCAAAGAGGGGTTTTATTTAAAGTTATTTGGGAACAAACTTTTTTTTATAAAAAAAATTCTATCATATAGTCATACGGCAATGTCCTCCCTCTGTGCAGTTCTCCTTGATGTCTCCACATTTGATGTATCATGGTCTAGATTTGCCCCTTTCTTACCCACATGCTAGCCATATTGTTGCTAAATGTTTTATTTGTTTATAGGTAAGGTGTGTATAATTTAGTATTTCTACTCATCTTCTCTCTCTGTGTGTGTGTGTGTGTGTGTGTGTGAGCATGCACATGAGGATTAGGAAATAAAGTGGGAAGAGAGAATTTTTTCCAAAAATAGGAAGAGCGGACAGAGTGGAAAGGTTGATCTGTTGCAGGGGGCAGCCAATATGGCACCCTAAAGATGGATCAGACCCAGCCAGTATGGTCAGTGGTCAAGATGGGAGCTGTAGTCCACAACATGTGGAGGGTATTATATTAGCTACCCATGGTCTAGTGGATGATGGTGGTGATGATTTATATTTATTAGTTGCTTTACGCATAAAAATGGCAAAGTGACTTACAAACAAAAATAGAAATAAACACAAACCAATAAACACAACCAGTAAAAACCTAAACAGAGGAAATACATCTGTACAAACCTGGCAGATCGTTCTCCACCAAAAGAGGCCAAAGAATAGAACAGTGTTCTTTGCTTTCTCTTGAGAGATTATTTTCTTACTAAAGTTTATAGGAGATTGTGGCAGTAGGAGGGTTTTCTTCCCAGGGAAAAGTTAATGCAAGTGTATCAAAAGCCCTTTAGAAATTGGGGTCTACTGTCAGCTCTGGAAACCTGAGGCCTAACTCATGAATTCACAAGTGGGGGTCTACAAATCCTATCAGTGCCATTTCCCCCCTATCCCTGGGATCTTAGTGTCCTTGACTTGTAATGGATCCTGTTCCTCCTTCCTGCTGCCACATGCTGTTGGCTCCTTGCTGCCTTATATAGGAAATGCCCTCATGAAGTTCTGGAACCAAGGGAGTTCCAGGACATTCATTGTGACAGCTTGTGACTCAGAGTGGCAGACTTTTTTTCAGCCGTTCAGACTGCAAAGGCTAGAGCAAGCTTCCCCAAACTTCGGCCCTCCAGATGTTTTGGACTACAATTCCCATCTTCCCCGACCACTGGTCCTGTTAGCTAGGGATCATGGGAGTTGTAGGCCAAAACACCTGGAGGGCTGCAGTTTGGGGATGCCTGGGTTAGAGTTTTTGTACAAGAAATCTCCCACCTTCACCTCCAGACTTCTCCACCATATCTGGAAGGTCACAATATGTAGATGGTGGGTCATAAACATGATGTGTGCTGGGGAGCCCAGAATTGGGGGGGGAGCAGGGTTTATATGCAATATTGTTGTTATTGAGTGAAGAACTTGCAATGCAGAAACAAAATAAATATTTCAATCCCACACTAAAACGTCCACACATCCTTCCAACAAAGGGCATGATGAGAAGGCTTCCCTTAACACTAATAGCAACCAACAATGGATTCTATGCTGGTCACCATTTAAGATGAGATGTCTCTGAACTGAAGACAGAATGTGTGCATGCACACAATATGATAAACTACACACAAAAGAAGAAAATCTGATCCAGTTGTTGCTTAATTGTGGCTAAGCCCCAGAAGGCATTCCTGGTTGTCCCAGTGACAGTGAGTACCATAATAGCTGGGAAATGGTCAGGAGCCTATATTCTTCAGTAACCTCTACTACATTCTGAACAGGAGTAATTACTTTGCTTCCAATATTGGGAGCACTGATAATGCATATTACTGTATGTACATCAGACCAGGAAGGATGCTTGATAGTCTTACTGAAACTCATTACCTTGGAATTCCACAGACAGAATTCAGCTTTTAATTGAAACTTTGTAACAACTTAGAAATGTTCAGGAACTTCCAGAGACATTCTGAGGGCCACATCAAAATCCTTAGAACTTCCCTATAGACTGCTCACAAGGAACTGTCTCAAAGTTTGATTTAGGATTGATTGATTGTGTGTGTGTGTGTGTGTGTGTGTGTGTGTGTGTGTGTGTGTACAGGCCCATATCTCACATTATTATAAACTTTAGCAAGCACATTCAAATTGGAAACCCAAAAGATAAGTCATGCTGTCCTTGGAGAAACCAGGTCACCTGAAGAACTACGGTATGTAATTAAAACTGAAGGACGATGTAATTAGCTGACTCTATAGTGAAATGTCTCAGGGACAGGCAGTATGCCAGCCTAGGTATGCTTTCCTTTTCTCTGCATTCTGCTCGTATATTGCTGCACAGAACAGCTACACTGGGGTACAGAAAGAGCAGGCCTTTATTCACAAGTCTCTCAAATATTATTATTATTATTGCAGCAACAATAATAAAAGAAAATGCAGTGGTCTATGAAGAATGAGTAAATCAGAATTGCAACACACAAAGGACTCAGTTTGACCTGAGCACCATCTACAAGGGGCGTTCATTAAAGATTTCCCCTGATGTACTTCCTGTGGACTGTGACAAATGAAACTGAGTACAGTTATTAGTCCTTCTCTACATAGCTACCAGCAAGAGTCAAACACTTCTCCCATTACTTTATGCAGCTGTGGAGACCTTGTCTGTAGACGTTGGCAGGTTGTGTCAGAAGCCACAACTTGACCTCAGAAATCAGCATTTCAATGTCTGGAAAAAGCTTGCCCTTCAAAAATAACTTCATGGTTAGAAAGAGATGGAAGTCCAATGGTGCAAGGTCTGGAGAATAGGGGGTGGGGGGTGAGGAAGGATTTGATAGCCACAGGACCGGGCTTCTGTCTGAGCAACATGGGGAAATCTTTCATGAGCGACCCTCGTAAAAGCTGTGCTGCTCAGGAAGAACAGGACAGTGTAGACTAGATGCCAAAACAGACCAAGCAATTATATTTATTCACTTTGGTGGCTCCTAAATTGTGTAGGGCGTAGGCCTATATTGCAGTGATCAAGGCAATCTCTATTATTGGACCTTTTTCGATTGCCAATATAGTGCCACATTTTCAAAACCCTTGTACACAAATGTATTTTTCAACCCTGAATTCACTTATGCAGGGGGAGAATATACCACTCTTTTCAGTACCATAATTCTCTGTCTCCTTTGCTTAAATAAAACAATAAAAAAGAAAACCTTCCCGGATGTTAAAATGTTGGTTTCATTTTGATTTGAGGAGTTTACATAATTCCTTATCACACGCCGCCTTACATTTTCCATTCACTACGAGCGGAAACAAATGAAAATGCATCATCTTCAGGAAATCCATTTCCATGCCTTGTACAAAACACTCATCATAAAGAAATCTATTTGAATTCAAAAATGCTCTAATCACATTATATTCCAGATAAATCAACTTCCAGTCAAAGGGACGCACAACATAGATAATATGACTCCCCCCCCTCCCCCATCAACAAGACTGACTTGCTATCTGCCAGTTGATAGGCTTCTATTTAACTTTACCCAGCTGGAAATGTCAGTCAATACTTACTCTGGCAGAACGTGAAAATAGAATGATGTTCCATACAACAGATCGTTTGGTCTGCTCTAAAGTGCACCATTATCTTAATTTTCCACAGCCTGTAACAGCATTGTCATTCTTGATGTGTCTTTACTATCCAGGCTATGAACAAAAATATCAGCAATCACTCAAATTACTTTTACAAAGCAGTTTAAGTCTGACTTTACAATCTCTCAGAACATTATATACATATATATGTTTCTAAAGATTTGAATAGGTTGGTTTCCCCACATTTCTCCCCCGACACCCCCGTCTAAAAAACTACATAAATCAATCTATCCTAAAGCCTTATCTAGCTTGATTGATGCTATTGAGGAAAATTCTGCACTGGATATTTTCTAAGGCAAGTTTGTGCTTAGCAGTTTTCTAGAATCTGCTTGCTTCTAATACAACATTTCATCAGAGTCTGCCTGCTCTCTCAAGTATATGGTAATTATCTAGTGCAACAGAAGCAATCATATGGTTTATGTTTTGGCCTACTGTACTAATTGGCCCTAAAGAGATGAGCGGCCCATGAAAACTTGGGAAAACCTACTTATAGCACTAGTTTGCTTACTTTCTGCAAAATGAAATGTCACTGCTTTCAATATGTGTGAGCCTTAGGGCAATCATAAAAGTCAATGGAGGACAAAATTATGAGACATTTTAGGGTTCACAAGATGTGAACACGTTCAGATGCAAAACATTGGTTCTATAAGCTTCGACTGTAGTTACTTTGTGGCTATTTGTGGACAAAAGCATCTTGGAGATGGTCTCATAAGAAGCCACCAGGGTGTCTGGTTCATGTGTTTTTCTTTCTTTGTTTTTCCTGTTCCGCTATGCTTTCCCGTTATATCCTCTTAGCATATGTTTGGAGCACTTTAAGCTATACTGCAGGGAGGGAGGGAGGGAGCCCCTAGAGCAGGCATCCCCAAACTGCGGCCCTCCAGATGTTTTGGCCTACAACTCCCATGACCCCTAGCTAACAGGACCAGTGGTCAGGGAAGATGGGAATTGTAGTCCAAAACATCTGGAGGGCTGAAGTTTGGGGATGCCTGCCCTAGAGGCACAACCAGAACCTGACTGAGTCTGAATATATTAGTGGGGAAACCTGGTGTGGTGGCAGTGGAAGAAATAAGCCATGGTGGTGCAGGGTCAATAGTCCGTGGAACGACCGGGGGCTCTGTGCGAACGCCACGGTCCTCATATTATGCCCCACATTTTGTTGTTGTTTAGTCGTTTAGTCATGTCTGACTCTTTGTGACCCCATGGACCAGAGCACGCCAGGCACTCCTGTCTTCCACTGCCTGCCGCCGTTTGGTCAAATTCATGTTGGTAGCTTCGAGAACACTGTCCAACCATCTCGTCCTCTGTCGTCCCCTTCTCCTTATGCCCTCCATCTTTCCCAACATCAGGGTCTTTTCCAGGGAGTCTTCTCTTCTCATGAGGTGGCCAAAGTATTGGAGCCTCAACTTCAGGATTACTTCCAGTGAGCACTCAGGGCCGATTTCCTTAAAAATGGATAGGTTTGATCTTCTTGCAGTCCATGGGACTCTCAAGAGTCTCCTCCAGCACCATAGTTCAAAAGCATCAATTCTTTGGCGATCAACCTTCTTTATGGTCCAGCTCTCACTTCCATACATCACTACTGGGAAAACCTGATACAATAATCTTGTATATATTAAAGTATGGCTGTTGTGGTGGCCAAGTAGCTTATAGGGAGGGGGGTGGTGCTGTGGTCTAAGCCACTATGCCTCTTAGGCATTCCAATGGGGTGAATCCATGCAATGAGTTCCCATTGCTCTGTCCCAGCTCTTTGCAACCTAGCAGTTTGAAAGCACGCTAGTGCAAGTAGATAAATAGGTACCGCTGTGGCGGGAAGGTATACAGCATTTCCATGCCCTCTGGCTTACGTCATGGTGTTCTGTTGTGCCAGAAGCGGTTTAGTCATGCTGGCTGCATGACCCAGAAAGCTGTCTGTGGACAAACGCCAGCTCCCTCAGCCGGAAATAATGAGGAAATAATGTCAGTTTGGAACAATTAGAAACTGAGAGATTCCAAAGCTGACCAATTCACCCATCTCTATTGATGAATGTCAGATTTTATTTCACCTGGGTGCATTGCTGCAGTTCTGAGGTACAACTCTATTGTTGGAGTTCTGAGGCAGAAATCCTTCTTTCCATTTTACCTTTCCACCCCATGCCATGTCTCCTTTCTCAAGAAGAGTCAGTTTCCAATATCCTCTTTCCCATTGTGAAAAGAATTTTCAGAGAAAGTTTCAGGTATCGTCCTGATTATATCCAAAGTCACGAAGTTCTAAACCCCTCTCATTTCCACTGGAGAGGAAGACAAACACATGAATGCCTCTTCCACCAAGTGACCGTCAAATGCAACCCTAAGCATATTTACTCAGAAACAAGTCCTTCTGAGTTAAATGAGGCTTACTTCCAAGTAATTGTGTATTGGATTACAGCCTTAAAAGTTCTTAGCTTTTGGTAGATTCATTACCCTAACTAACATAAGCCCCAGTTTAAAATTCATCACATAACCCACTTTCCAAATGCATCCAAATCTAGTAAAAAGTCATGGAAATTCTTTCCTGTCAAGACTGCTCTCGGGAGACAACCTTAGAATGGTTAGAAACCTTATTTTGATCTCTGACCAAAATGTTTTAATTAACAATTTATGATCCATTTATTATTGTCCCCATGATCTCCTTTGATATTAATAAATGCCCTGTTTGGAACTTTCTCTTTGATTTATTCAGACTCTCTTGCCTTGATGAATTGTGGTGTGACATCATACGTCAAAGTTACTTGATTAAATGGCTCATTCACGATTTGTATATTATATTTTAGGCTCAGCCTCCTATTTTGTTTCACTATATCGTTCCAACATTTTCTTTGTCTTATTTTTATGAAAAGAATGTAACCCCACAAAAACACATTCTCTATTATGCTTCACTATTATGTTTTCATCAGAATTAGGGGCATGAATTGGCCCCGCTAGGCTGGTGTTTTATTATAGATGTATACTGCAACATGTTCTTCACACATTATTGCTGTTTGGAGAGGCTACAGGGCAACAAAAATAGGGCAAAAATAACCAGAACATTTGTGGCATTACAGAATGATATGATTTCATCATAATGTCACAGGGTAAGCATGGATTGGAAATGAGGCTGCGTTACCATCTCAAAACCTTTGCAAGCCCAAATATTATTGGAAGCAGGATCATGTGAGATAGCATCATGAGCACAAATAATCAAAAATGCATGTTAAAATGATGCCTGGAGGGACTCAATGCCATTGCATTAAACTGATTATTAAGCTGGATATAATTTATACACAGTTTCCATATTACTAATTGAAAATCATGTCTACCTCGGACAGTGATTTAGGTTCCAACGTAACTTTTGCTCAGCTCCATTTACAAGTAGCAATAAAAAGGAAAATACTATTGATGGAATTGTTAAAACTTTGAAGCCGGTGAACAATTGAAGTGCTTTCGCCTATTGCACAGCTTAGCAGAGCATAGCAGAGTATTGCAGGCAGTCCAGATGATCAGTAACAAAGCTGACAAATAGTAACTTGATTCTTGTAGTTTATTATATACAGCAGTAAACATACAAGCTATCTACAGGTTACTATTTACAACACGACTTCTTCACTCTCAGCAACTCCTCAGCAGCAACCACACCACACTAACACTTACTCCTCAACACTACTCAACAACCAGTGTCATAGGTCATGCTGCCCATATGAGGAACCTCAGCCAATCACTGAGCTGTTGCTAGGTCCTCTTATCTCTAGGCAGACTCCTTCTGTGCTCTGTCTTCCCAGGCTGTGGAGACACTAATTGCTCACTTGCCAAGCTGCACGTAGACCATGAATTCCAACAGGAATTTGCCTTGATAAGAAATCCACAATGGAATCTTCCAGCTTCCGAGATGCATCTGCCAATCAAATATACATTTCTATTGGGTTGTGGTTCATGCACTGATTTGGGTACATTATAAATATTATCTCTTTAAACTGAGGTCAACCTCCTGCTGCAGGCACAATTCTATCTAGAAGTCAAAAGAATTCAGGGCACATATATACATATGGGGTCACGAAGAGTCGGACACGACTAAACGACTAAACAACAACAATATACTGCATATTTCCTCATTTTGGTATGTTCATCCACCAGTTGCTATGCTTGATAAGGATGTGTGTCACCATGTCTACAGACCAATTCTCCTTATTCAGGGGAAAACTTTTCCAAAATATGAATGATTGCAGAAATTTAGTGCTAGGGGAACCATTTCTCATGGCTGAACTTGCTCAGAAGCATATATGTTTACCACACACAGGTAAACAGCATGAGTAACTTGGGGTTGAAATTTAGCAGCATAGGCCCATAAGGAATTCAGGAGAGAGTTAGAGATTACGAAGACTTGCAAAAGGTAGGGTGGTCCTAGAATGGCAATTTCCAAATAGGCCAAGAAAGATATTTGACTAGGTTTTGCTTAACAAAAGACGGAGGTCTAGCCTTAAGTTGGAGTTCAAAACATTTATTGTAAAGGAAACCTGGAATCAAAGGGCAAGTAAAGCTATTTGAATACACTGAGCTGGCTAAAATGACAGAAACAATAAAGAATAGAAAAAGCCAAAAGTTCACTAAGGAATGGGAGTGTTATAAAAATTACCTAGAAAAACATTGTTCTCAAATAAAACCTTTATTATGTTTTGATTTTTTATTCAAAAGACAAAACAGTTATTATAACTGTCACGGTGGCCGGAGTGGACTACTTCAGAGTAACGACGCCACGCAGCTCTGCATTTTATTCTTTTATTGGTGCTGCGTATTTACAGTGCTCAAGTCATTGCTATTTACACGGAGTGATGTGGTCAGTCGGTTTCAGAACCTCCTAATGGCTTTTGGCGCGTCTTTCTCCAACACAAAAGCTTTGGCAGACCCATCCTCTTGCCCCTCCTCTTCCTGCGTAATTCTGGAGTTGGGGGGATGGGTCTTCCCCCCTTGCTTGCCCCTTCCTGTCCCACCTGGGACCCTGGCTCCTCTACCTTGCCTGAGCCTCGGACACGACTTCCTGCTTCCCCACTGGAATCGGAACTCTCCCTGCTTT
Source organism: Zootoca vivipara (assembly GCF_965207765.1). Taxonomy (NCBI): domain Eukaryota; kingdom Metazoa; phylum Chordata; class Lepidosauria; order Squamata; family Lacertidae; genus Zootoca; species Zootoca vivipara. The sequence goes on along the minus strand of NC_142583.1, from coordinate 13,243,144 downwards.
CCCCTTTGCTCGGGGACGGGCTTGAACTCAGGAGGGGAGGGACTTCGCGATATCCCCTGTCCCTCACATCCACCCCCCTCCCAAGCTCTCCTTCACCCCTCCCCAGGCCCCCCCCATGTGTCGGTGACGACTGGAAGCCTAAGAACTCAGTGCTCTCCGAGCCCGTTGGTGTGAATACCTCCCCCCAGTCCTGCGAGCCCCCCCCTTCCGCCTGGGCGGACGGGAATCCCAAAAAGTCCGTGGCGTCAGAGCTGGTGGGGGTAAAAACGTTCTGCCAATCTGCTCCTTCCTCTGACTGGGTGGATCTCGGTGACACCCATACCTCATCCTCTGGTTCCTCAAACTCCGCTTCCCAGCGCCATGGTGAGCTGCTCTCCCGTGCCTCCTCCTCCTCCCCCTCCCTTTCCATGTGCCAGGGCTTGGGTCTGTGGGGAAAGAGGGCGTGAAATTCTTCCACCAAGAATTCCTCCTGTATCTGAGTGGCTGGGACCCATTCATTCTGGGACGGTGGAGCATCCTCCCATGCCATGAGGTACTCCAGTCCCCCCACCCCCCACCTTGAATCCAGGATGGCCGTGGCCTCATTGAGTTGCTCCCTGCCTTCCCTCTCCCCCCCTCCCTCGGGGGTTTGTTCGCTGTCTCGGAGCCTGCTGCTTTCCCTGTACGGCGACAGCAGCAATCTATGAAACACTGGATGCACCCTCATGTCCTCTGGCAGTGCCAGCCTGTATGCCACCGGGTTGACCTGTTGCGTGACCGTGAAGGGGCCCAGCCTTTTGGGTGCCAGCTTTTTGCACCTCCCTCTGGTGGGAAGGCCCTCCGAGGACAACCACACCTTGTCCCCCACCCTGATGACCTCCCCTAGTCGCCTGTGGCGATCTGCCCCCTTTTTGTACGCTTCCTTGGCCCTCTCCAAGTGTTCTCTGAGCTGCTGGTGCACCGTCTCCAGTTCCTCTGCCCAATCCTCAGCCTGTGGGCCCTCCTCCTCCTCCTCCCCCTCCCTCTCTGGGAAAGATCTGAGGTCGCGCCCGTAATTGGCCTTAAAGGGCGACACCCCTGTGGAGACGTGCACTGCATTGTTGTAGGCAAATTCTGCTAGTGGCAGGCGATCCACCCAGTCCGTTTGCCTCTGGCTGACGTAGCATCTCAGGTACTGCTGCAGAATGGCGTTGACCCTCTCCGCTTGTCCGTTGGTCTGCGGGTGTCTAGCCGTCGACAAGCTGACCTCCACCTGCAGGAGGTTCATGAGCCGCCGCCAGAACCTGGAAACAAATTGGCGGCCACGATCCGAAATAACCCTTAAAGGTAATCCATGCAGTCTGAAAACGTGATCAACAAACAGTTTGGCTGTCTCTTCTGCAGAGACTGCCCTGGCACACGGTATAAAGTGGCACATTTTGGACATGAGGTCCACCACCACCAACACTGCGGTCTTACCCCGGGAAGAAGGCAGATCTGTGATGAAGTCCATGGACAGCACTTCCCACGGCCTGTGTGGCGTGGCGAAGGGCTCCAGCAACCCTGGTGGCGCTGCCCTGACCACCTTTGCCCGCTGGCAGGTGTCACAGCCCCGTACATAGTCTCGAACATCTTCCCTCACCCCTGGCCACCAGAAGTGTCTCATGACTAGGTGAGTGGTCTTGTCCCTTCCAAAATGCCCCGCCGTTGGGTTGTCGTGCATCTGTTTGAGGACCGTACGTCTGAGCTGGGTGGTGGGCAGGTACAGTGCCCCCTTGTAGAAAAGCAGCCCTCTGCGTTCTGCAAAGTCTTTTGCCTGCTCCCTCCCCCCTCTCAGTTCTCTGAAGATGCGGTTGGCAAAGTCATCCGCTGCCGTCAGTGCTGTGAGTTCTGCCTCGCTCACCACTGCTGCTCCGCAGGACCATGCCGACGGGGGGAAAATGTGCCTTGGGGCTGGTGGCTCCTCCTCCTCCATGTACTCTGGCTTGCGGGAGAGGGCATCCGCCCTGACGTTCTGCTCTCCCGGGATGTAGTGTATGGAGAAGTTGAAGTTCGAGAAGAACTCTGCCCACCGTATCTGCCGCTGGTTGAGCACCCTGGCAGTTCTCCAGAACTCCAGGTTCTTGTGGTCTGTGCACACCTGGATGGGGTGCTTGGCGCCCACCAGGAAGTGTCTCCAATGTTTGAACGCAGCGTGGATCGCAAGAAGTTCTTTGTCAAACACGGTGTAGTTGCGCTCGGGCTGTGTCAACTTCCTGGAGAAGAAGGCACAGGGTCTCCACTCCCTGTTGGCGTCCAGTTGCAACAAAATGGCGCCCACAGCTTTCTCAGAAGCATCTGTCTCAATGCGTAGGGGCGCGTCCTGGACCACGTGGAACAGGTTCTGGTCCGAGGCGAACACCCTCTTGAGGCTTTCGAACGCTGCTTGCGCCTCTGGTGTCCACCTGAACTTCTGCTTGCCTCTCAGGCAGTCAGTGATGGGAGCCGTAACGCGAGAGAAGTTCTTGATGAACTTCCTGTAGAAGTTGGCGAAGCCTAGTAGGCGTTGGGCATCTTTGCGCGTCCTGGGGCTGTGCCAGTCCAGGATGGCCTGCACCTTGTCCTTGTCCATCGCCAGCCCCTTGTCTGACAGCTTGTAGCCCAGGAAGTCCACCTCCTTGGTGTGAAACTTGCACTTCTCCAGCTTCACATACAGGTGGTTCTCCTTCAGGCGCTGCAACACTTCCCTGACATCTTTCACATGCTGCACTGGGTCATTGGAATAGATAAGGATGTCATCCAGAAAGACCAGGCAGTTCTTGAAGAGGAGGGACCCCAGGACGTGGTGCATGAAGGCCTGGAAGCAGGCTGAGCCCCCTTGCAACCCGAAGGGCATCACCAGATATTCAAAAGAGCCCAGAGGCGTGAACATCGTGGTCTTCCATTCATCGCCTTCCCGGATCCTGATCAAGTTGTACGCCCCCCTCAGGTCTAGCTTGGTGAAAATCTTGCCCCTGCGTGCTGCTGTCAGGAGATCATCCACTCTGGGCATGGGGAAAGCCACTGGCTCTGTCACCGAATTCAGCCGTCTAAAATCCACCACCAGGCGGCGCTGTTGCGTGTCTTTCTTGTCCACCCAGAAGACCGGGCTGCCCCCTGCTGCCTTGCTTTCTCTGATGAACCCCCGCTTGAGGTTCTTGTCGATGAAAGCGCGCAGATCCTCCAGTTCCTGGTCTGACATGGCGTACAGCTTGGCTGGGGGTATAGTTGCCCCTGGCACCAGGTTGATCTGGCAGTCAAAAGGCCTGTGTGGGGGTAGGTGGTCGGACTCCGCTTCGCTGAAGACCTCCTGCAGGTCCCAGTACGGCTTGGGTATCGCCTCACCCCCTTTGACGTGCATGGTGGCCACCGTGGCTATCGGAGGCCCCTCCCCTGGTTGGTGCTGCATGCAATGTTCCAGGCAAAAGTCCGATCCAAAAGTGATGCATCTCTGGTGCCAACTGATGGAGGGGTCGTGGCGCGCCAGCCAGCTCATGCCCAAGACGATGGGGGGGTCTGAGATGGTGGTGACGTTGAATGCCAGTGTCTCTGAGTGCCTTCCCACCGTCATTCTCATGGGGGGGGTTTGATGAGTGATGGCCCCCCCCAGCAGCTCTCTGCCGTCAATGGTTGCCACGTGAAGGGGAAAATCCAGCTGCAGAAGCTGGATCTGGTGCTCTTCTGCAAAGTTTCTCGAGAAGAAGTTCGCTGAGGCACCACTGTCAATTAAGGCAAGGACTGTCAGGGGATAGCCATTTGGGAGCGTTAGCGTGACTTCTAGAACCACTCCTGCTCTGGGAGGGGTGGGCTGGCTCTGCTCCTCTCTGTGCGGGTGGGTGGGCTGGGGCTGTTGTCTGCTGACTGTGCCTGGCTGCTGCCCCTTGTCTCCTGCAGCCAGGCTTTCCCGTTTCCCTGCTGTGGTGCTGCGTCAGTGGGGGAGGGCACCACCGTTCCCGCCCTTCCTTGCCACTCCCTGCGATGTGGGCAGTCTCTGACGAGATGCTGGGGGGAGTTGCAGAGAAAGCAATTCCCGCCCTTTCCCTCCTTGCGTCTTGGCGCCGCTGGGGTTTGAAAAGCCCGCGCGCGCGCGCTATCAATCTGCATGGGTTCCTGGTCCTGGCTGGCCCCAGGCGTGGCTTGAAAGGGTTGTTGGGGGAGTGGTTTCTCCTGCGACCGTGGGAACCAAGCCCGCTTTGCGCGCGTTGCTTGTTTGTCGCTCCACCGGGATTCCTGTCTCACCCCCACCGCCAGAGCCGCTTTGCTCAGCTGATCCATATCACTGGGCTTTGGACCTCTCGAGAGCTCATCCTTCACCTCCTCATGCAACCCCAAGTAGAACGCCGCTTGCATTGGGGGGGACCCCAGTTCCCACCCCAATCTGTGCACCAGCATGGTGAATTTCGCCCAATACGCGCGAACTGTCATATTTCCTTGGCGTAAATTATGAAGTTCCTCCTTAGTCTGGTCCATATGACTATCGGACGAGTACATCGTTTTCAAACCTTCTAGAAATAGTTTGACATTCTTCATGCAAGGATTCCTTGTTGCAATTAACGGTCTTAGCCACTCCCTGGCTGCCCCGGTAAGGTGCTCCACAATAAACGCTACTCTGTGCTCATCATCAGGGAACTCATCGTGGTGCAGCTCAAGAGCATACACAATCTCAGTCTCAAAGCCTTGAAATTCCTTCGGGTCTCCATTGAACTTGCTAACTAGGGTCCCAGCTCTCCTTCCTGGCAGCACTTGGACTTGGGGTGCCCCTCCCGCCTTGTTTTTCTCTGCATCCAGCTTGTTTTGGAGGTCTACCGCCACCGCCCTTAATTGCTGCTCTTTTTCCTGAAGCTCTCTCACCTGTTCCGCAAGTTGTAGCCGGTCGTCCTGGACCTTCTTAGTCTCCTCTTTAGCTGCCTTCAATTCTCCCTGCGCCTGCAGCGATAGCTGCTGCAGTTCTAGCTGGGCTTGCTCCGCGATCTGCCGCCACTTCTCCGCCTCTGACACGCTCATCCCGGCAACTCCAAAGTAGCCCAAAAATGATTAGGAGGTTGCTGTCACGGTGGCCGGAGTGGACTACTTCAGAGTAACGACGCCACGCAGCTCTGCATTTTATTCTTTTATTGGTGCTGCGTATTTACAGTGCTCAAGTCATTGCTATTTACACGGAGTGATGTGGTCAGTCGGTTTCAGAACCTCCTAATGGCTTTTGGCGCGTCTTTCTCCAACACAAAAGCTTTGGCAGACCCATCCTCTTGCCCCTCCTCTTCCTGCGTAATTCTGGAGTTGGGGGGATGGGTCTTCCCCCCTTGCTTGCCCCTTCCTGTCCCACCTGGGACCCTGGCTCCTCTACCTTGCCTGAGCCTCGGACACGACTTCCTGCTTCCCCACTGGAATCGGAACTCTCCCTGCTTTCCCCTTTGCTCGGGGACGGGCTTGAACTCAGGAGGGGAGGGACTTCGCGATATCCCCTGTCCCTCACAATAACCAAACAAGTTAATACCAAGAAATGGAAAACATTTAAAGAAGGCAGTTAAGGAAAGAGGGGGAAATTACTCAAATTGAGGTGGTAGACGGAAGTCAAGTCAAAAGATTAGAATTTTAAAGTTACAGGTAGGTAGCCGTGTTGGTCTGCCGTAGTCGAAACAACAACAACAACAAAAAACTCCTTCCAGTAACACCTTAGAGACCAACTAAGTTATGGGTATGAGCTTTCGTGTGCATGCACACTTCTTCAAATACCAAGGTTTTAAGGTTTTATAATTAAACACAGTAAATATGGGGTAGGGACACAGGTGGCGCTGTGGTCTAAACCACTGAGCCTAGGCCTTGCCGATCGGAAACCCCGCAACGGGGTGAGCTCCTGTTGTTTAATCCCAGCTCCTGCCAACCTAGCAGTTCAAAAGCATGTCAAAGTGCAAGTAAGTAAATAGGTACCACTGTTCCTGGAAGGTAAATGGCATTTCCGTGCACTGCTCTGGTTTTGCCAGAAGCAGTTTAGTCATGCTGGCCACATGACCCGGACAAACTGTCTGCGGACAAACGTCGGCTCCCTCGGCCAGTAAAGTGAGATGAGCACTGCAACCCCAGAGTCGTTTGCAACTCGATTTAACTGTCAGGGGTCCCTTTACCTTTTAAATATGGGGTACGGGTGGTGGGAAATATATTTAGTGGCTATGTAGTTTTGTTTTCTCTTATGTATCTGTTTATTCTTAGGCTTAGTCTGAATTATGGATGGAAAATGTATATGGATGTATACAAAAAGGGGAATCATAGGGCTATTCAAAGCTCCAAGATGGCACCACAGTTGCTACAATCTTGCTCTGATAATTAGAAATGGAGAAAATTGTGATGGAACAATCTTCTCCAACAAATATTACTTTGGATGGCAAATGGAGTTATTTATTTTATGGAACTGCATAAAACAAAGAAACGTACAAAATCCTCAGTGCAGAATCCCTCTGTCCTTCTTAAGAAAACAGCAGGAAATCTTACAGGAAACATGCACGTCTAACTGAGAAAGCACACATTGGAGGAACATGTATGCTGATACATATTTCATGAAGCTTAAAAGAAATTCACCCCAGGTCTACAACAGATGGGAGTTGAGAGTTTGGAAAAGGTAATCTTGGAAACAGTTATGAAACAGAAAGGAAAAAAGGAAGCTTCACTCATTCTTATTAAAGACTAAATCCAGAGGCTTTTTTTCCCCTGAGGGTACGCAGGGATACACATATCCCTAAACATTTTGTGCATCTAATAGGAGAGGAAACTAAAAATTTTGAACTTTTTAGCACAGTGAATCGTCAGGCCTCATTTCCTGTCACGGTGTTTCCATTAAGCGAGCGCTTAATGTGTGAAGTAGGAGTTGGAATTTAGCACAGTGATTGGTCAGTTTTGTTGTTACCACCTCCAATGGTGGCTTCATTTCCTTTCCTGGTGATTTTCTTGAGTCAAAATGAGAGTACCCCTAAACATTTTTTTAAGAAAAAAAAAGCACTGACTAAATCTATCCTGCATTAACTTTCTTCCAAATGTATTTCATTCAATTTCCCTGTGATGTGCAAAACTCCCATGGAGTTAGGTTATTTCAGCCCGTGTTGGAGATCATTCAATATTTCTACATCAGTAAAATGAGGCGCTATGGGAGATGGCTGAAAATTCCATCGCTCCGGCTCTCACGGGGTAATTAGAGGCTGAAATAGGAGTAATCAGCCTCCTAAATCTTCCTGGGGGGGGGGGTACGGGAAGACACAGTCTCATCCGTGGATGCCCAACAACCCAGCCCCAAATTCGGAAGGAAGGAGGGGCTGGGGGGCACTGGATTGAAAGCCCCCGAGAGAGTCTGGCTCTCCTGAACACTGTCTCCACGAGCAAATCAAGTTCCATTTTTTAAGATGAAAAATTGGTTTTAAGTTTTGGACATGCTTCGAGCAAGGAGGGAGGAATTACTCTGCTAAACAATACAGCCACAGATGTGCCAAAAAAGACTGAGTGGAAGAAGGATTAATATCTAAGTTGGTATGTTGGAACAAAACAGAAAGGGGGGGGGTGAGCCTTTCTTATTATTATACTTTGCTTCATTATATTACTTTGTGGGGGGGGGGACAAATCCAGAAGAACCGTTTACATTATCTTTAACAAATGAGACTGGAAAGTTTGGTATTCGTTGACATAATATGGCTTTAAAATTATAAACTGTGTGGAAATGAAAGTATTATATAATTAAGGCTTTTGATCTTTGATTTGCTTGGAAGAGAATAAAAGATTCTCCAATTTGTTGACATCAGACAGAAGCAGGATCTCATTAGCCGCCGGAATCTTGTTAAAAAACCTTGGACGGTTTCCTGGAATCTTTGTGGGAGCAGTGTCGCAGTTTTAATTTGGAAATGCGCCATATTGGAAGTCAAGACAGGGCTGCAGAATTATTAATAGTCATAGGGAAAGGTGAGTTTCCTGCAGCCAATCAGAAGCCACACTTTGGTTTACAAACATTTTGGAAGTCGAATGGACTTCCGGAACAGATTCCGTTTGACTTCCAAGGTACCACTGTAGTATACTGCACATATTGCTCTATTGTATAGTTGGGTTGATTTTGAAAGATCTTGCTTCTTTTCTTTAAAAAAAATGTTTAGGGGTACTCTCATTTTCCTACTGATGCTGAAATACTACCCCTCCATGAGGCCAAACTTAGATTCACAAAATGTCTAGGGGTATGGGTACCCCTGCATCCCCCCAGAAAAAAGCACTGACCACAAGTAATTAGCCTCCACCCCCCTGCTTCATTTCACAGACGGAGTAGGGATATTTCTTGCTTGATTCAGGACACATATGGGTAGTTGCAAATGTGATCTTTTTTTTCTTTTTTAATAATAAAACTATTAACTAAAAGCCATAAAAGAGTAACTCACTTTCCCGTAGACAAGCAAGGCCAAAAGTTCCCCTGACTTAAGTTTTTGTATAAATACCATATTAAATTAAAGTCTGGTTAACTACTATAACAAGGTTTGTTTGTTTTTCCTTTTTTGTACTGCACACAATATCTTTTTCTGTTTTGTTTTCTACATGGGTACTATTTCTTGTTTGTTCTTTTGTGTGTGTGTCTTACTCTGTTCACTTATAATTTTGTACTTTTATAAAATATTTTTTTAAAAAAAGGTTTAGTATATCTGAAGAAAGGTTTATAATTCCACATCTCAGATAAGTGAAAGTTAAAGATCCTACCTAAATATTAGGAAGAAGAAGAAGAAGAAGAGTTTGGATTTGATATCCCGCTTTATCACTACCCGAAGGAGTCTCAAAGCGGCTAACATTCTCCTTTCCCTTCCTCCCCCACATCAGACACTCTGTGAGGTGAGTGAGGCTGAGAGACTTCAGAGAAGTGTGACTAGCCCAAGGTCACCCAGCAGCTGCATGTGGAGGAGCGGAGACACGAACCCGGCTCCCCAGATTACGAGTCTACCACTCTTAACCACTACACACACACACAACCACACACACACGAGAGAGAAGGGGGTGGAGCAAACATCACCCTGTCTCCAAATATATTATTTAGTACAAAGGAGCACAGTCGTCCAGCCTAAGTTCCATTACCTCTTTTAATTTGCTTTCAGTTGCTTGAGGGAAGGAAAGAAGTAGTAAGCACTTAAGCATAGGAAGATGTTTTCTTTTAAAAAAAAAAATCAATAAGATATAAATAATGAATACAAAGTACGCCTGCTTTACTCTAAGAAAGTGTGACTCAGGAGCATGCTAGGTTGATAAAAAGTGGTCAGTGCCCATGATAATTTTCTCTGCTTCTAGGTTTTAAATGGAGCATGCACAAGACCACAAATGTCATTTGAGCACTGCATGGTCATTCAAGGTCATAAGTGATTATGTTGAAGAATATGGAGTGCATTCATTTGACCCTCAGATTCATTTTATCTCCTCTTCCATCTCCAAGACAGAAGGCTTAGCTTCTCAGACACTCAGTTACCCCTGCAGAGGAGACAACTTTTCAGGTTAGCTTGTTAAGGTTAACCTGAAAGACTCACAGCCTAAACATTTTTTTTAAAAAAAATCAATAAATAAATCCACATTTGCCTGGCAATTGCAAGATTTTGTTGTTGTTGTTTAGTCGTTTAGTCGTGTCCGACTCTTCGTGACCCCATGGACCATAGCACGCCAGGCACTCCTGTCTTCCACTGCCTCCCGCAGTTTGGTCAAAGTCATGTTCGTAGCTTCGAGAACACTGCCCAACCATCTCGTCCTCTGTCGTTCCCTTCTCCTTGTGCCCTCAATTTTTCCAAACATTAGGGTCTTTTCCAGGGAAGTCTTCTCTTCTCATGAGCAACAACAATTAAACCACACACAGTGATTTAAGGTCAAACATGTTACTACAGAAAAGAATTCAGACATAGAGATAGCATAGAGATACACAGGGCTGGCTAAAGTGAAGTAACTTTCCCTAACACAAATGATTAAAATCTAGTTACAGGTAGGTAGCCGTGTTGGTCTGACGTAGTCAAAACAAAATAATAATAATAATAATAATAATAATAATAATAATAATAACAACAACAACAACAACAACAACAACAATATTCCTTCCAGTAGCACCTTAGAGACCAAATAAGTTTGTCATAAGTATGAGCTTTCATGTGCATGCACACTTCTTCAGATACACTGAAACAGAAGTCACCAGACCCTTATGTATAGTCAGAGGGTGGGGAGGGGTATTACTCAAAGGGTGGTGGGAATGGGTGATTGGCTGATAGGAGTGGTAAACCTGTTGATGACTGTTAACGACTGTTAACGACTGCAATTGGTCTTGCAGGAAAAAGCAAGGGGTGAGGTGTTAAAGAAAGCTTTATCATGTATAATGGGATAAGAATCTAACTCTTTCCAGTCTGTTTCTGAAATTTTTCTGCAAATTTTTCTGAAATGCAACTCATTACCAAGCTTAAAACCATGGAGAGACCTGGTCATCAACAGGTTTACCACTCATATCAGCCAATCACCGAATCCCACCACCCTTTATTTAATTAAAATCTAGCTATCTATTCCAATTCAGGAACTTCAATGTGTATACAGTATTCTCCTGACGCTTCCCCAAAAGATCGATTAGCTCTCTGAATCTCTTCTGCAGTGGTCATGTTTAGGTATTTTTTCCAGTCTGTAGGATCAGAAAAAAAATACCCTCAGCCATCTTGGCAAAATGGTAGGTGGAAGCAAAGAAACAAAATCAGAAGGTGGATTGTGTGCAGACGCATCCCTTTGGTGGTGGTGTGCAAAAATCTGAGTTGGAAAAGAATTTGGGAGCTTTTTAAAGTGTGACTTTTGACACTGACTTCACTTATGCTTGTTCCTTAGCAGGGCTCAGGTGAACTTGGCAACATCCCTAGTTGCCCTATTCCTTAAATACTATCCCTAATTTTCCTGTCTGTTTCATGAACATCCTTTTGCATGCAAAGACAGGTTCTTTTCGATGGTTATGAATGTGCACATGCACAGAACTGTGGATCATAGTATTCAAATTTCTTTCCGGCTGAAACAAATAAATCTTACCCCCGTTCACAGCCAAATATGTTTCACCATTCACTTTTTGAATCCCATACTCAAGCTGATCTAGCCAACAGCTGAACACAGGATAATTAAACTGTGTGAGTATTCAAACATGAAGATACAGCATATTATAAAATTCACATTCTCAAACACAGAATGCTTCTTGCTCTGTAACAACCATTTTAAAGTTTCCTGATGATCATATCAATTGGTTTCCTAATAGTTTTATTTTCATATGCTACAACAGATTATAAAATGGAGTCCATTATCTGAGCTATTAAGCAAAAGTAGTTAAAATACAACTTTAAAACTTTTTTAAAAATCTAACTAAAGATGCATTTGGGTATTTAACATGTTTTAATAGCTTTATTTCAGTCATCCTCTTGATTAATTTGTCCTTAAAACATTAACTTTCAATTTATTTTATGACTGCTTCAGTCCTACTATCATTGCAAAGTTATTATATTATTGAGAATGTATGGTCTCCCCCCCCCCGCCCCAATTTATAAGTATTTGCAGGGTGTTTGGAACTAAAATCCACACATTTCTAATGTAATATAGGCTATATTAGGTGCGCAGCGATCAAAAGATTTGAAAGAATGCTTAAATAACATCAGTTGTCATCCATAACTTAAGATAAATCAAAGCATTTAAATTTCAGCTCTTTTGGCTTCAAAAGTCAGTTCAATTTTAGGCAAAACATCTAGCCTCGTAATTTAACTGGGGAGGGTGCCAAACCACAATCACAACCAGACAATGAGAATGGACCAGCCATTCAGTAAAAAGCAGGACCAAATAATTCTCAGAAATCCAACTGGCCAAGATATTGACCCTACAAATGTTATGCCTTATTAGGAGTTTGAGCATTCTCACCATCGCCGGAGGAGGGAAAAACCTAAACACATAGCAGAGTTCCCCAAAAAATAGACCAGAGGCAAATGTACTTCATCCAGCAGAGCTTTACTTGCCACTGAAGGCAAATGAGCACAATGGTCACAAATCCAAAATATTCAGGATTGGCACAGTCCATAAAAATCCAGTTGCAGCACTTAACAATAAAACTTTCAAAACTTATAATAAGACTAAATCTTAACACTAAGCACACAGAACAGAACACCAGGACAAAGAGAGATAGAAGAGAAAGCGAGTGAGACCCAGGCTCCTCCTGGTCTTACTATTATAGTCAGTATGACCGTGACAGAAAGAACAAAATCAGTTTAAACTAGCTGTACAGTGGTACCCCGCAAGACGAATGCCTCATGCAACGAAAAACTCACAAGACGACAGTGTTTTGCGTTGCGCGAGGCGTCTCGCAAAACGAAGTTTTATATGGCTGTGCTTCGCAAGGCGAATAGGGACGCATTGCAGTAAAGTCCCTTGCCCTCACTGCCATGCCATGCTCGCCCTCGGGGATCCACTGCCACCCGCTGCCGTTGTCGGCCTGGAATCAGCCCCCTCAGCGCCACCAGCGCCACGCACTTTCTCTTGCTCGCCCTAGGGCCGGCCTGGGATCAGCCCCCTCAGCGCCGCCGCCACCGCACGCTTTCTCTTGCTCGCCCTAGGGCCGGGCTGGGATCGGCCCTCTCAGCGCTGCTGCTGATCAGCTGAGAAGCGGGTACAGTACTGTACAGTGTACTGAGTGTGTGTGTGGAGGCAAGACAAATAGGAACGCATTAATTAAATTTCGATGCATTCCTATGGGAAACCATGCCTCGCAAGACGAAATATTCGCAATATGAAATGACTTGCGGAATGAATTAATTTCGTCTTGCGAGGTACCACTGTACTCAGCTTCCCAGCAGAAATAACCCAAACGAAAACCTTCTGCCTGTTTCCTTCACATAGAAAGAAAACCTTTCACCAGGAGAAGAACCCTTCTAGAACCCTCTTGAACTAATCAGAATAGGAAAGAACTCTACACACCAGGTCAATATTTTCTGTACTAAGAAATGCAAACTGACAGTTTTCTGTGACATCACTGGGAAAACTGAAAGTTCTAGAGTTCAGGAAGGGCCCAACCTTAAAATGAACTGCATTGGGCCCAAACCATATGTATTAGGATCCATGGGTGTAGACAGGGGGGGGGGCAGGAGGGGGCAGCTGCCCCCCCCCTAGAAGCAAAAAATTATTGTATTTTACAGACCATAACCAATACTTTGCCCCTCCAAAAACTGAAGTGGAAAGGGCTTTGCTTTAGCAAGAGCAGCTCTCCACTTGCTGGGGGCGGGAACACAGCTGTAACAAAAACACATCAAATAAATAAAGCAAAGTGGCTACCAGTACTTAAGCAGTTAAGACAATGGAGCAGAATATCCCTTCAGGCAAGGTCCACCCTATTCACCCTATTGTTATTCAGTGGGAGTTGTTAATGGGCATTCAGGGATTGCATTAACAGTTCTATTGGCGATTTAATGAGGGTGCAGAGGATTCAATTTGACTAAGGTGGCCCTGCAAGGCTAAAAGGAAGTGAATAAGAAGGGGGGGGCTGTAGCTTTGATAGACACAGTGATGTTTATAAAAAGCATTGGTGTTCCAGTCTGCCCCTCCTCCTGCATCTGTATACTGTAAATCAGGGGTGGCCACCTCCCAAGAGACTCTGATCTACTCACAGAGTTAAAAACTGGGAGTGATCTACCCCCTTTTGGGGGGTTCAGGTCAAAGCTGTTGAGTTTTTTTTAAGGAAGGGAAGCCCTGTTTTGGGGGGTTTAGGTCAAACTTGTTGAGCTTCTTTTAGGAGGGAGGGAGGCCCATTTTTGCTTAGGGCTTCAGGTCATAGTTCAGCTTTTTTTAGGGAGGAGGAAAAATTTGGGTGAGCTTTTTTTAGGGGTGCCAGTGATCTAGCAGTGATCTACCACAGACATCCAGTGATCTACTGGTAGATCACAATCTACCTGTTGGACGTGCCTGCTGTAAATCAAGCAGAGAGAAAGCTGCTTACAAGGCTCCTGTACAGGTGTACCGGTATCTTCCTCTTGCTGCAGAGTTCTAGCATCACAGCGTCACCCAGAGGCACCCACAAATGTGAGTTATCCCTCTCTCTATTTCTTCCTTCCTTTCCTCCCTCTTCCATCCTCAATAAAATACTGGGGGGGGGCAGATAAGCCCCACATAGAAAGCCCATCAACATGGGGGGGGGAAGGACTCTTTAAAATACAGTATTTACCAGTAATTTCTTTTTTTGGGGGGAGGCACCTAGGCCTCTAGGAGTTGGCTGCTATGCCTAGGACAATTCAAGAAAGCAGAATCATGCATATGCTATGGTAATATATCAATAGAATCATGGAATTGTAGTCGGAAGGGACCACAAGGGTCATCTAGTCCAACCCCCTGCAATGCAGGAATTTTTCCCCAATGTGGGGCTTGAACCCACAACATGGTTGAAATATTATGCTGATATGCAGCAACGCCTCGGAGCCATCGAGACTGCGGCCCTGTCTTGCCTCGCCCTCGCCTGCCCTGCCACCCCCTCTCCCCTGCCCGACCCTCCCATCCTCTTGCTGCAGAGTTCCAGCTTCACAGCATCACCCAGAGGCACCCACAAATATGAGGTATCCCTCTCTCTATTATTCCTTCCTTCCCTCCCTCTTCCATCCTTAATAAAATACTGGGGGGGGCAGATAAGCCCCACATAGAAAGCCCATCAAAATGGGGGGGTGACTCTTTCAAATACGGTATTTACCAGTAATTGGGAGGGGGGGAGAGGCACCTAGGCCTCTAGGATTTGGCTGCTATGCCTAGGAGTAGGACAATTCAAGAAAGCAGAATGATGCATATGCTATGGCAATATATCAATAGAATCATAGAATTGTAGTCGGAAGGGACCACAAGGGTCATCTAGTCCAACCCCCTGCAATGCAGGAATTTTTTCCTAAGGTGGGGCTTTAACCCACAACATGGTTGAAATATTATGCTGATATGCAGCAACGCCTCGGAGCCGTCGTGACTGCGGCCGTGCCTTGCCTTGCCCTCGCCCACCCTGTCATCCCCTCTTGCCTGCCCGACCCTCCCGTCCTCTCCAGCCAAGCAGGGTAGCCGCCGCCGTTGCCAGCCCCAGAAGCACAAGGTGGCCGCTGCCGCCGCTGCCGCCACCACGATGTCGTCAGGCCAGCTGGCCCTGTAGCCCCGCCCACGTTCCCACTTTGTGGCCCCGCCCCTGAATGATCATGGCTTGCCCCCCCCCCTAGTTTTGATCCTGGCTACGCCCTTGTTAGGATCAGATTAGCTCATGTTTGGTGGGTCATTTCTGAATCAGAGCAGTGCACTGTACCCAATAGTTTGCCCAGCACAGAGTTCTCTCACTTTCTTTGCATACAAGATGTGGTTGAAGCAACAACCATTTCTGTCGAGTTATTACTGAGAGCACAGCTTCTCTGCTGATCACTCACCCCAGCCTATATGTAGTCATAATAAAGGGTTGCCTTCCTTTAAAAATCTGAAATCATAGAACATGTCAGTCACCTATTTGTGAGGCATATTCAAAGCACCAGTAAGCAGAGACACAGCACATTTTATGCATGAGCACATACACACACATATCATGCTGAGAAAGATTTGCTAGACATTATTAGAGTTGGAAAGGAAATGTTCTGCATTCTTCCTGTCTTATAAAATGAGGTATAAAGTACATCAATTCCAATTCCAATCTCATTCAGAAAGCCTAAGAAACTGTATTATGTAGACCACCTACTCTTTGGTTGTTCAGAGTAAACAGTATGGAAAGCAGGAGGGCTTGAATGATAATTCTTTTCTCTAAAAGAAAATTATTTCAGTCAAGGGACAGGTGATTTAGAGAATAATAAAGGGTCAATGATTATTTGGGTATTTCTTTATAATCTGGCATAGGTCAAGCTTCAAGGAATCCTTTTCTCTTCATTTCATTCCGGATCTTATAAAACCTCACTTAAAATGTAGTATTTCAGGGAAACAACTCAGAATATAAATTCTGTGTATTGATTCATTTCCAAAAAATACTTTGTGCATGGCTACATTGAAATGGAGCTATAGAGAAGAGCAGGTGTGAGTTGCCACTAAACCAGATTTTTTTTTATAGAGCTGCTTCTCCATCGCTGGATGTACGGGCTCCATCTTGGCATGTAGCAGCCAATTAAAGCAAAGTTGAACACTCTTAATGACATGGCATCTTAAAAAAGCAGAGACATCACCTTGCCAACAAAGGTCCATATAGTTAAAGCTATGGTTTTCCCAGTAGTGGTGTATGGAAATGAGAGCTGGACCATAAAGAAGGCTGATTGCCGAAGGACTGGTGCTTTTGAATTATGGTGCTGGAGGAGACTCTTGAGGGTCCCGTGGACTGCAAGAAGATCAAACCTATCCATTCTGAAGGAAATCAGCCCTGATTCCTCAGTAGAAGGACAGATCGTGAAGCTGAGGCTCCAATACTTTGGCAACCTCGTGAAAAGAGAAGACTCCCTGGAAAAGACCCTGATGTTGAGAAAGATGGAGGGCACAAGGAGAAGGGGACAACAGAGGACTAGATGGTTGGACAGTGTTCTTGAAGCTACGAACATGAATTTAACCAAACTGCAGGAGGCAGTGGAAGACCGAAGTGCCTGGCGTGCTCTGGTCCATGGGGTCACGAAGAGTCGGACACGACTAAATGACCAAACAACAACAATGACATGGCATCATGTGATATGCCAAGTATCTCCAGAAATTAAGGAACAAAGGAGACATAGAGCTGCTATTCTTTGTGATAGCTTAATATTTGTCATAGTGCACATTTGTATCTTAAGGTTCTCAGTTTGTGATGGAAATGAACCATCTGAGTTTGAGAGAGAGAGAGAGAGAGAGAGAGAGAGAGAGAGAGAGAGAGAGAGAGAGAGAGAGAGAGATGTCCTGATACTGATGTCAGCTGTTCCACGTCTCTTGCCCTACTTTCCCCAAACTTAGAGTGTTTTATAGAAATAACAAGACATATTATAACACAGGGAATAATAAACAATTAGGGGGCATATGGGAGCCTCACATGCAGTGCTCCCAATGCAGTTCAAGATCATGAGAAAACAACAATTAAATCAAATTAAAAAACCCAAAAAATGAGTTTAAAAAATGTTGCAACATATACAAAAAAGAAAGAAAAGTTTAACAATATTTCCAAAGCCTAGGAGGTACGTAGGAAGCAGAATAAAGCAAAGTGAGGAAAGGTTTACAGTCCAAAGGCCACATTCCCCTCTGGGAAAGCCTGTGAGGACAAATGGAGACAGAGGCAAAGATTCACGGAGGAATGCATGAATTTTGCTTTTGTATACAGTGGTACTTCGACATACGAATGCTTCGACTTTCGAAGTCGACAACCCCGGAAGTCTTTTCGTTGCGCGCCAATGTAGGTGAGAAGCAGGATAGAGAGGGATGTGACCTGGGGAGTGCCCTAAGGGGTACATAGACAGGCATAGGGAGTTTCATTTGATGCCCCAGACCTGAGGCTCCCCACCCTTGGGATAAAGGGTGGGAATTCCAGAGCTTAGGTGCCACCACTAACAAGCCTCTGTCCCACATAGTCACTGAGCACACTGCAGAGAGTGCTGGGATGCAGACCAGCCTATGCCCCACCAAAAGGTCTTAATAGATGAAATGATGTAGAATTAAGCAGCTTTAAAAAATAACAATGAGCACTTTGAATTGGGCCCAGAACATTCTGTGATCCAATACAGATTAAAGAAACAGTCACAGGCTCAAAATAAGAAGCTGCGCCAACAGCAGAGCAGCAGGCTTCTCCGCAGGTTTAATTTCTGAATGGTCTTCAAATGATGCTCCATGTACAGAGCGTTCCTACATGCAATACCCCAGCTCCCTAGGACATAATGCATACATACATGCTAAATGTCCCACTTAATTGATATAGAAAAGATGAGGCAGGAGCTTTTCAGAAGTTGTCAAGCTAATGAACTGAATAATCCATGGGTGTCTCAACCAACAGATAACTAACCAACCATTTCTAATCAAACACAGGGTTGTGCTTCATCCAGAAAGTGAAATTCTAGCTCTCCTGAGTAGTTCTCAGCTATCCTAGCAAGGCTTTCTTTTTTCAGTAGGCTAGCCAACCAGCTAATTGTTTTACAAAGTTTGGAGAAGTTGACTTTTAGCTTCACTTTTGAAACTACAAAGCTCACCCCCCCCCCAAGAATAATATTTTTAAAAATAGAATAAAGTGCTTTGCTGTTTATATTCATTTTTCACAGACAGCTGGCTGTAAGTTTGCACTTAACAATTGCAGTTTTCATACTTTTCATTGTGAACATTTTTTTAATGCTTCAGGGGCAACAGACGGCATTTCTGGATGATTAGAGGTTTCAATAAATAAGGTTGTAATTTATAACTAAAAAATGCAGGCTACACAACACCCCCTCCCCAAGACAGCACAAATAGCTGCAGCCCAATAAACCCAACCCCTCTCCAGGGAATACAGGTGGTGAGGGCTGCCTTCAACACAACAAAACTACTCACCCTCCTGTGGCTGGTCTGATGGTTTAAAATGAGATGCGGAGATTTATAAACTATGAAGGGCCAGCCCTACTATTAGAAAGAGTGAGCCGACTGGTTCTAGCAGCTGAATTCCGGTTGGTATGAAAGGGCAGAGCATATTATTGTTATTTATTATTAATATTACTGAATTTTGGCTTCCAAGGAGAGGCAATTGTGGGATTTTCTGCTCCAGGAGCCAAAATAAACTTGGCCACCCTTGGATACTATGAACCTTCACTTTGCAGTCACATACAGGGGCGTAGCCAGGATGAAAATCAGGGGGGGCAAGGGGGAGCAAGGGGCGGGGCCAAGGGGCGGGGCCACATCGGAGCAGCCCGAAATCGGGCTGCTCCGACTCCCTCCTCCCCCTCCGCGATCGGAAGGGACGAGGGGGAGCCAGGATCAGCCCGAAATCGGGCTGCTCTGACTCCCTCCTCCCCCTCCATGATTGGAAGGGACGAGGGGGAGCCAGGATCAGCCCGAAATCGGGCTGCTCCGACTCCCTCCTCCCCCTCCGCGATAGGAACGGACGAGGGGGAGACAGGATCAGCCCAAAATCGGGCTGCTCGGACTCCCTCCTCCCCCTCCACGATTGGAAGGGACGAGGGGGAGCCAGGATCAGCCCGAAATCGGGCTGCTCCGATCCCCTCCTCCCCCTCTGCAATCGCTGGGGCAGGTGGAGGGAAAGCCCCAGAGCCGCGCAAAGCGGTTGCCTGGCTTTCCCTCCGCCCGCCCCACAGCCAGCCGGCTAGAAGGGACGTCTCCCTTCTCCCTTGCTGGCTGTGGGGCGGAGGGAGGGAAAGCCAGCCAAACGCTTTGCGCGGCTCTGGTGCTTTCCCGCCGCCCGCCCCACAGCCAGCCAGGGAGAAGGGAGACGGCACCGGGCGGGCAGTGGGGCAGGCTGGCCAGTGGCCCTGCTTCTAGGGGGAGGCAATTGCCCCCTCCTGCCCCCCCTGCCTACGCCCATGGTCACATAATTTGATGTTCTCCCTCAACAGTAAAACGTCTTGGCCCAGCCCCGAGTATTGTGTATTATTATTTTTGAAATGTCTACCACACCTAATTTTTCCACAGGACACGCCCAATCTATCATCTGCTAATCGTTGGTATGTATTGCTCCCTGAATATGAAGGTTGTGCAGTCACTCAAGCCCTCTGCACATTTTTCTATTTTGTTTCTAGTTTTTGAAGTTGCTTAAAGTGCACACTTCAAAATGCACAGTAGCAAACTTGTGTTTACAAAGAAATGTGTGGTGTTCGAATCCTCATTAGGGAGCTAGAGTTAACTGTAGATCTCTGTCAAACCCAGGGATTGGCACTGTGTAATGTGCTTTTAGTGCATCTCAATTCAGATTGAAGTCCAAATTATATTCAGTCACTAAAGGCTGAAGAGGCTGCTAGGAAGGAGAAACTGATGACAGGCTTGTCCATACTTTGCCTTGAGATTCACCAGAATTCGTTTCTTGTACTGGTGAATACCTCTGTAGGGTCACACCATTGTGTAGACAAAGAGGGGACAGAACTGAATTACCAGTGATTCCACAGACACCCCATGACACTTGTGCAACTACATTTGATGCAAACACACATAAAACATTTTCAGCGCATTGTACACCAACTGCATATACAACACTGAAAAAACCTACTGAGGGGCTAAGCCAACTATATTCCTGTCTTTGCCAATGTTCTTTAAAGAACATTTTTGCCCATCACTAAAAACATTTGTGGATTTCTTTTAATGTCACACAATAAATATTTCACCAGTGCTTTAAAAATTCAATGCATCCATATTAAAAAGGATGTTTTACCTTTTGAAAACCAGTTTACAAATCTGTGTTCCTTGTAGAACAGATTATATGTCTCAATCATTCATGAGACTTTTCTACTCTTGTTTATTAATTCTATGAGTGTTTTGTCTGCTAGTCTATGCATATTTCACTATAAACATTTTCATGAGTCACATAAATGGTGCATGGAATCATTGGGTGTGGAGAACCCGTAAAGCCACACAGATAAATTCCTTCATAAACGAGGCATAAATGTGGGACACGGGTGGTGCTGTGGGTTAAACCACAGAGCCTAGAGTTTGCCGATCAGAAGGTCAGCGGTTCGAATCTCCACGACGGGGTGAGCTCCCGTTGCTCGGTCCCAGCTCCTGCCAACCTAGCAGTTCAAAAGCACGTCAACGTGTAAGTAGATAAATAGGTACCGCTACAGCGGGAAGGTAAACGGCGTTTCCGTGTGCTGCTCTGGTTTGCCAGAAGCGGCTTTGTCATGCTGGCCACATGACCTGGAAGCTGTACGCCGGCTCCCTCGGCCAATAATGCGAGATGAGCGCCACAACCCCAGAGTCGGTCACGACTGGACCTAATGGTCAGGTGTCCCTTTACCTTTTAAATGTGTTCAGCCAAACTTTGGACTCATATTCACACATACCCGTTCGCCACTCAGTAAGTGGGAAATGGTAGCCATGGTCAAAATACTCCTCAAACACAGGACCCAAATCACCAGGTGGTCAGGCCTATTCTAATTCAGGTCAAGATAAAATTAACTTTTAGCCCTGCACTTCTTTGCAGTTGCAGAATAGAGACACAGGGGACTAACTCATAGCTATTCTCTTCTCAGAGGTGCCAAAAGAGGCGCATTGGGCTGGCTGTTGATATCTGCCAGACCGAAACATTCTTTGTGCATTTGCCTGATCCTTTCTAGTGTGAACCCATGTTCTAGAAAGCCATGTTCTTGAAAGCTCTATAATTATAAAGTTGCTTGTTTTCAAAGGACAACTGATTTAACATCATCTCATAGCATCAGTTATGAAAAGCCATTTCCAGATGCTTCACCTCATGTTGGCGCATGACAATAAAAGGAAAATCAGATAATTTGACAGAAGTGCCTAAAGAGGAAAGCAGACTTCCGTCATTAAGCACATGCTGTGTCTGGGTCTCTGTTCAAGGCAGAGCCTTCTTTTTCAACTTAAAAGGCAGTTGCTTGGTTTCCTTTTCTCTTTTTGTATTAACATAGGGCTGCATAATTCACGCCGAACAAACAAACATGTTTGCTTTTGTTAGATCGTTTTGGAGTAGGATGAAACAGACAACTCAAAAAGAGGTTGAGGATAGAAAGAAAGAAAGAAAAAGAGATGGTGACAATTTAAGATCCTATCCAAGTTAAGCATCGTTTTGGCTTTGATAATTGAAAAAGTCACATTGGTTTATTTAATTGCAAATAGACCGTATTTTTCGCTCCATAAGATGCACATTTCTCCTCCTAAAAAATCAGAGGGGAAGTCTGTGTGTCTTAGGGAGCGAATGTGTGGTCCCTGGATTGCCAAATTGCCCAGGGGCAAAAAGCAGATTGTGCTTTTTTTTTTTTTTTTAGAAAGAGCTCAAGGCTAACAAGAGGGAAAGAGGGATGTTGAAAAGAGGCCACTCAGCAGCTGATTGCAAGAGAGCGCGGAGGGAGATAAGGGAAGCTAGCTCCCTTCCCAGCCACGCCCCCTTTCCCAGGCCTCCATTGTTGAATGTTCTGCAGAGGGAGGCTGCAACATGTGACTGGCTGATTGGATTATCTGGCTGATTAAATTACCAGAAGCTGCAGAACTGTGAGTTGAACAGGATCTTTTCCCTTTGCAAAGTAAACTCAACAACTTTGAGCTGATCCTTTAAAAAATTGGGCTTTTCCTCTTTGCAAAAGAAGCTGCAGAACTGTGAGCAGATCCCCCCCCCAAAAAATGGGGCTTTCCCCCTTTCCTCCTCTGAAAACTAAGTGCGTCTTATGGTCATGTGTGTCTTATGGAGCAAAAAATACGGTAGCTTGACTTTCTTCCAAGGTGTTGATTGTGGTGTATGTGGGTTTTCCCAACCCTCAGTTAATCCTCACAACAACCCTGTGAGGTGGGTTAGGCTGAAACTGAGAAACTCTACGAAGCTCCCACCCCCTTGAGGTTAATGACCAAGTGGGGATTTCAACCAGTGTCTCTCAGATTCTAGTACAGGCATAGGCAAACTCAAGCCCTCCAGATGTTTGGGACTACAATTCCCATCATCCCTGACCACTGGTCTTGTTAGCTAGGGATGATGGGAATTGTAGTCCCAAACATCTGGAGGGCTCGAGTTTGCCTATGCCTGTTCTAGACCAATACAATAACTATTACAGCACACCAGGCCTTGTGTACTCTTGATGTACTCATTGCTGTACTCACCTCACATGAAAACCATTGGGAGTGAAGGCTTCTTCCATTGTCCATTGGTCACTGAAGCCTTCATCACTGAATGACTATATAAAGTGATTACTCCCATGTGCAAATGCACTCTTGGAGATGCAACACAGAGTTTCCATAAAACCTCATATCATACCAGCCATTCTGTTTACAACAGTCCAGACATTCAGTTGCCAGTCATCAAGTTTACAGTAGGGGGATATTTACACTTTCATTATAGAAATGTGTTTGTTCTATGTGCACAAATTCATACTTCCGGCAGGAAGCAATTGGAGTATAGGCAACATTCAAAAATGTACACGTGAAGAATCCGGTGGAGCTAAGGCTTTCAAGTGTGTTTAAAATTCCAGGATTACAATGGTATGAGCTCCACAGTTCAGCAAATGTTAAATATCCAACCAGATGTGATGTGGGCCACAGGGCAAGAGATTGTGCAAGTCTTAGCTTGTTGAAAAGCACATTCCACATGTATTGATCATTTTGTATGCTGATGCCACACTCTAAAGACCCTCCACAATAGAGAACACATACTAAGACCTGTTTCACATACGTTTTGGTTCTAATTCTGGTGTGCGCACACAGCACACATTTGTCACATAGTGTGGAGCTGCCCTAGACAAGCACAGAGAGAAATCAATTGACATGTGTGCTTCAGTGAATAAACGCTGAAGTTTGTCTGAATTGCTTTAGTCACACTATAGTGTGAGACAACTGTGGATGAGGGCAGTCTTATTCAAGGCTGACTTGGCATGCAACAGCAGAAGCCACAGACCCAAGGGCTGGCTGATAGGACAATCACAATTCTCCAGGTTAGAGGCAGAGCTAGCACATGGCACAGTTGCCATCTGCCTGTGCCCTGTGCCCCATACTGGCCTGCCTCACCCCCACATCATACCTCCCCTTACCCAGAACCACTGTGGTTGGGTCCTGTCCCCCTGTCTTTTCCCAGACATATTTTACATCCCCTAATTAAAAAACCCCACACACAAGTTAAAAAACATTTTAAACAATTTGGGACATTTTAAACAATTAGAGCAATGACATTCCCAGAGGAGAGGATGTTAGAAGAGATTATGATCCACGCAAACCTTCAGCTTTATTAACCTGAACACTACATGAGCAGCAAACAACTTATAAATGCAGATGATTGAATACTTTGCTGTGGAGGGAGGATTAATGGATTGCTGAATCCGGCTGAGATAATGGCGAGGTGAAAAGACAATGTAAGGGTAGGTCCTCCAGGCGGCAACTCACAGTGGCATAGAACAAGGCAATGGAGAGATTCTTCTTCTTCTGAATAGTTATCTAAACAATAAATGATAATGGAGGCTAAATCAGGCTTGAGCAGTTGCTAATGGATCTACAGGTAAAGCAATTATAAAGGCTTTATAAGAAATTGGACATAGAAACTGGAGAAATACTATTTTTGATTATGGTTCTACGGTTCTACTGTATGGGGTTGAAATTTGGGGGTGGAATTTAAAAATACTACAACGGCTGGAGATTCTACAAAACTCATTTGCACGAAAGATACTGGGTCTCCCCAAGGGCTCGGTTGCTGCACAGTTAAGAACAGAACTGGACCTCCCCTCCATTGTTGCGAGAGCCCACACTGGAATTATTAGTTTTTATTGTAAATTAATAAATGCCCCAGGTTCCCTCTTAGCCAGGCAAGCCTTTTTAACTTGTTCCCATAGCAATAAATGGTCTAAGGGCATGGAGACTATTATTACACGCTACTCCCTCCCAGAATTCGACACGCTGTCATCCTGGGACCAACATAAAATCCGGACCTGGATTCTTACAAGGGACGAGGCCATGGACCGGGCACGGTCCACCACAGCCCGCCACTCTGTGTGGTTTCCTAAAGTGAAAGTGGTAAGATCACTTGCCAACTACTTGATAGACCTGACGGAGCCCAATTCGAGAATAGTGTTTACTATGGCCCGTTTCCATTCTATACCCACGGACTTCCTGCAGGGGATTTACTCTAAGACCCCTATCACTCAGCGCCTATGCCCATGCACAATGAATGAAATAGAGGACTTCCTACATTTCTTTTTCTATTGCCCCATTTATGAGCCAATAAGATCTAAGCTCCTCCTCTTGATCCCGTCCACCATTACATCTAAGGAATACTGTTTGAAATCGCTTCTTGTGGACACAAATCCCCAAATTTCACGTGGGGTGGCAATCTTCATAGTGTAGGCTCTGAAACTCAGGGCTACCCTGACAGGGTAGTGTGTCCTAGACCTGAACCTGTTTTAATTGTATGTATTTCATTTTTAACTGAATGTGCCGAGCCTAATTTGGGCTATTTTATGCTTTACATATATCCACATATTAGATTTTTGGTGCTGGCACCTAAATCTTTGCATTATTGACTTAGGGTAATTTAAATGTTATTACGCCAGCAATATCGCCTTGAATTATGCTTTGTTGCTTGTCTCTGGCATTTTGTATTGTTTTATTTTGCTATGGCTGTATGCTCACGCAATAAAGGTTTGATATTTTGATTATTAGAAGATTAATATTAGAGTCTTAGTGGTTAAAATTTTAAGGTCAGCTTCAGAAGGAAGTCTAGGAAAAGTGCCATCTTGCTGAAGGGCAAAAAACGGTTGGAGTCTAAATCCAGCTGGGTTTATTCTGCAGTGCATATGTTAAATTTTTTGAATAATTGTTGTTGTAGATAATTGTAAGACAGGGAGGCAGGAGTTTCCACACACACACACGGGCACACACTGGAAGGGGACAGTTGGAGGTACTGGCAGAAAGGCAGGGTAAGAAGGTTGTTTCAGGGTGAGAGACTGGGAGAAGAGGTGAGAGCTAGGGGAGTCTGCCTTGTTATGTGTGGATAAATGATATGATACAATAAAAATGTGACTAAGGGTCTTTTTAGTTAGTCCTTCTCTATTCTTTTTTTCTCTTTCACTTTTCTGTACAATTGTGTTTTGTATTTTCTTATGAGTTTGAATTTTAGCATTTAGTATGTTTGAAAAATCTTTCAATAAAATTGTTATATATACATATATATAAAAGAAAAAGCCATTATAAATGCAGAGACTAGAGGACAAACACACACACCAATGTCAAGTTGGCACAAAATAGGGGTCACAGTCAGGGGTTGAGGGCAGGGCAAATGTATGAGGTCAACAGTTAAATACAAGTGCTTTTAAATTTGCCTTTTCACTTTAAAATTAAAGCCATTCAGCAACAAGACCTACCTGAGCATTTTGAAAACAGGGTTGCCATTGCCCCTGTTGCTAGATGGCAATGAAATGTTGGTTTTATGGACTCTACTGTATATGGAAAGACTGATAAGAGACTGGTGGGGAGGGGAGAGATATGGGTGGAGGGAATTCAATCAAGCCATCTTTTGAAATTTGCTCTTGTCCCTCGAGCCAAGTAATGTGCATGAAGATGTATACAATGTGGTAAAGTAAAAATGCACATTGTTATACGTTTTGATAGGGTAGGATGACCGTCTGGGTCCCCTGTCTAAATCTTTGAAAAGGCAGGCTAGATACCAGGTGAGGTGGTTGCTTGGGTGATGGGCCATTAAGGCGAAGAAAGGAAGTGGATCTGTGGATGGTCAATGGGTGGGGCTCCTCCCCCAAAGCATGAATAGTTAGAATGACAAAGCCAGAGCGTGAAGAGTGAGGTGAGCTAGAAACAAAGCAGCAAGCCAGAGAGATTGAGAGATTGAAAGATTAAGAGAGAGAAATGTGATGTAAAACACTCTCTGGGGTGTTAATGCTGTGAACCCCTTTCATCTCAGACTCAGGTTGTATATATGTGTAAATAAACCATATATCATAAAGACACCACAGTCTCTGTTGTGCCTCATTTCCAAAAGGTAACACAAGCCCTTAGTATGTATGCATGGAACACCTGAAATCTCACACCACTCAGAAATTGGGGTGACCTGGAACAAATATATTAATGAAAATAGCGTACAAAATTTTATTATTTTTGGGGAAACTGCTTTACCAAAAAAGTGGACTTTTTTGTGGGGGGGGGTCACAAACTGATGGGGAAATGTGGAGAAATGAACTTGACTGGAAAAATGAGAAATCAAAATGGTCTATGGAGGCTAAAGATGAAGCAGTATTCTCTGGGGTGTCTGAAATCAAGGCAGTAGCAAAAACCCTTTTTAAAAGAAATTCCTGATATTCTTATTTATATTTTATTGTTAACGTCATTGCACTGGTTTTGTTTTACAAGCCACCTTTTTGTTTTCCATAATGAAAGGTGGCCTATAAATAATATTCCTGTAGAAAATAGAAAATAAAATACCAGCCCTAAGCACATTAAGAGCAGAAAAGTGAGGTATGACAGTGACAGTCACACACACACACACACACACACTGATTTCTTTCCACTGCAGTGCCCTTGGCGATCTCTAACACATTCCAGTATTCCAGCTCCCTGAAAGTGGTTCAGCTTTTTCGCTTTTGCAGCTCTTCAACTCAGTTTCTTCAAAAAACTGACTCCACAACTCTTCAACCCCTCAACTAACTACCCTGTTTCATAGCTTGACCTATATATGATATTTTCAGTCTTCCCTCCCAAGCTTTTGGCCATTGTGGCTGGTAAACTCTTTGTTTCAGGTACTGTTTCCCCTTAATTGGCAGGTCCATAGGCTGAATTTTTGAACCCCTTGCACAAAACAGCCTGAACAAAGCAACCACTTGTGCTTTTAACCTTCATGTGGACTTTTGACGCGCCCATGCAGGTAAGTCTCTAAAGCAAAAAACAACCATTTTACAACTCACAAGTCCTATTCCTTCTCAGGCACACTGACAGACTCCACCAACACCTGCTACTAGTCAGCTACTGCTCATTGTAGCAATGCCTTGTAGACTGCAATCTTAGTCAGTCATCAGCATAAGATGTACTCCAGTGAATTCCAGTTATTAAGCTGAATCAATCATATTCTTTCCCAATAGAAGGGGAGGCGGAAATCAAAATGGTTTGGACATCTTTTTTAATACTTGTATGAGAAGACTCAGTAGTTAGCCTTCTGTGACATTTCCGTGGCATGAGCAGGCTTGAATTTGGATTTAAAAACACAATGTGCAAATAATGAAGTATGGCAGGAACAACAATTCATGCTCAGCCATGTCTGGTAAGTGTTTAATTAAGGCATGGGTAATGTTTGTTCACTTAGAGAGAGATAAATCACACATTTGAGCAAAATCAAGAGGCAAAACGTGCACCTTGACCTGTTAATTTCCCATATTCAAGAAAATAAATTGAATATTGATTGATTAATTGATTGGATTGATTGATTGCAGGGAGCTATTTAGATGCATAATACCTCATTTGCAGCCTTTAGTGGTATAATCCAGGAAAGACTTTATAAGCTTTTCTGCAAGTGTTGGGGAACAGTTTTTCCACCCACCTGATCCGTTTGGCTGTCCTCTTCCCAGCAATATAATATTTTTTTAGATCTGATTTTACTAGAACGGAACACACCATTCCAAGGGCATTGATACACTAGCAATTTATGGAGGTTTAGCTACTATTTGACCCAACATTTGTAGGAGTTAATTTGTAGCTGATTGTCTACACCTTTGGTCACAAGTTACTGTTATCAGAGAGGGAATGTGGGGTTTTCCTTTCCATACTAATGGCGGGTCATGCCTAAATTGAGGAAAGTTATGTCACTGTAGTTATGTTCCTCCAGCCAGTAAATGCCGGAATCATGAGTATGCACATGGGGATATAGCCCTGCCATGGCTATATACTGATGCCTTAGTATAGGAGATTGGAAGAGGAATTACATATATCCCTGAGCTATTGTGAATCTGGTTATTGTGGTGAAATTTCAGCGGCAGCTACTAACTGTTATCACGGACAGTGCTTTCAATCAGTACCATCATCTCCAGTTATCATATCACTTCTCTGCATGAAACAATGCTGCACAAATGAAAATACTGAAGATCCATTCTGGATCTTTCACAAAAGTTGGATTTTTCTTCAGTGAAAAAAAAAAGTGTGCATTATTCCAGAGTGCTAGCTGAATAATGATACTGCAAGTCAATACAATCCATCACCACCCCACTACATATGGGGGCTGTGGAAAGCCCCAAAGTAAGGTCACATCATAGATTTGCATGTGTTCTTTTCCTAATGGCAATGGAATATTGTTTTCTCACAGCTGACACCAAGCTGGGTCAGGTGTTTTCAATGAACTATTCACCATAATCTCAAGATCCCCTTTATGATCAGTGGCCAGTCACCTCCCCCCCCAGTTCAGATCTGATTGCTGTATACAGGGAGCTGGGATTTTTGACCCAAGGTGCAACATTTTACCACCACACACTTTACAATGTGCAGCAGTTTTGCACTTGTGATGTGCAAAACAATTTTATACATTTTATATGCCATTTCAATGTCCATTCACAGAGTCTGAAAACATTCTTTTGTAGCTCCTCACACTCACTTATCTATTTTGTCCACAGTGCCAAGTCAGAGATCATATCAAAATGTAATTAGCACAAACCATAGCTTGGCAACCCACTTTAAGCCATTATTTCTACACTCTAGTTTGCCAGTTGACAAGGAACCAAGATCGGTTCAAAATCAGGCATTGCAGCGACCCATAGTTAAGCTTATTTAAACCATGGGGCTGGCACAATGTTTGAATTGAGCTGTTGTCAAAATTTTGAAGTGTATGTCCAAAAGTGAGGTTTTTATAGATCAGCTTTCAGATATTCACAGAATCTGACTGGGATTGTTAAACTGACATCTGTGAATGCCATCATTTATCAAAATTGGATATATGGTACATATGGTTTTCCCAGTAGTGATGTATGGAAGTGAGAGCTAGACCATAAAGAAGGCTGATCACTGAAGAATTGATGCTTTTGAATTGTGGTGCTGGAGGAGACTCTTGAGAGTCCCATGGACTGCAAGAAGATCAAACCTATCCATTCTGAAGGAAATCAGCCCTGAGTGCTCACTGGAAGAACAGATCCTGAAGCTGAGGCTCCAATACTTTGGCCACCTCATGAGAAGAGATGACTCCCTGGAAAAGGCCCATGATGTTGTGAAAGATTGAGGGCACAAGGAGAAGGGGACGACAGAGGAGGAGATGGTTGGACAGTGTTCTCGAAGCTACCAACATGAGTCTGACCAAACTGTGGGAGGCAGTGCAAGACAGGAGTGCCTGGCATGCTCTGGTCCATGGGGTCACGAAGAGTCGGACACGACTAAACGACAACAACAATAATAATAATTGGATATATATAACTAATATATGCCTTTTCATCTCAACGATGCTCCTACATGATCAATATAATGATGCAGGGCAGCTGTTGGTAGACTTAAGACTGCAACTCTGATTCTTGTGCTGCTGGCTGAAAATACGATACTATGGTTGTATACAAAATACAAATGCATACCTATGGATCTTTCGTCCTCTCTCGCTGAATGCTATATGTGATGCTGCCCCTTGACTCCAATCTGCTAAGGACAAAAACAGCTGCAAATGGAAAATTTCTGGGAGTAAAGAGCTTACCTGTTCATCTCTCCCCCCCACCAAGGTTGTGTTAAGTTCACTGATTCATTCACTCAGCTGGAACCGGACTGAATGCCCACTATGCTGTACAAAATGCATCATCTTAAGTACATATCAGCTAGCATTTGTATTTGTCCAAGACCTATTTAGGAATAAGTGTAGCCCCCACAACTTGGAATAATTGGAGCAGAAACGTATTTAGTGCATCAAATCACTAAAAGCTTGAGGTTTATTTTAAATGCTTTATTATGGTGCATCTAGAAGCTGCTAGTCCAGTGTATCCGAAATGTGTCCATTATTGCAAGTGTTTAGCTACACTCTTACCACCGAAATGTTTAACAACAGCCCATTTCATCTACTTCTTTTTAATGCTACTTATATTTCTAAGGGGATTACCATAAGTCCAAAATCAGAGCATTAAAACCATTCATTGTATCATCCTCTTATCTGACAGACATCAGGCGTAACTTGGAATTCATTCATTCATTTATTTTTGAGAGAAGGCAATTGGAGGGGAAAACGCTTCCAAATATTCCATTTTAGCATTATTGCCCTTTTAATAGCTCTGGTGGATGAAAGCAAGATAATCAAACGATAGCCATTCATGGCTTCTTAGGCCTTGCTTAGCCTGCATTTAAGTATAAATATATATTTACCAGGGGAAATATCAATGGAGGATGTTAAATCCAATGACGTTCAAGATTTTCCTTTCCTTTTCCTGAAACAGAGTAATACATTAAAAGGTTGAAATGATTTTAATCCTTCCGGCTGTGGTCAGCTTTGGAGCAAATAACAATCAGCTATATTCTTAATGCCTGTCAGCACTGAGCGACATTAATTCCTACTGGCAAAAAAAATGCATATGCTGAGACTGCTTCCACAATAAAGATGAATACAATTTCCTTGCAACCTTAATGGAAAGCCTAGACCGATTTGTTATGCTTCCGAGCATGAGCCTCTTTCGATGTATCTGAATTTGCTTCTGTCTCGCATACAGGAAGGCGAGGAAAGCAAAGCTTAAGCAATGACCCATTATACAGTATGATGTACCACTTATTAAAACCAAAGCTGAACCCTAGGTAAAGGTAAAGGGACCCCTGACCATTAGGTCCAGTTGTGACCGACTCTGGGGTTGCGGCGCTCATCTCGCATTATTGGCCGAGGGAGCCGGCGTATAGCTTCCAGGTCATGTGGCCAGCATGACTAAGCCACTTCTGTTTTTTTTTAAAAAAAATATTTTATTAATTTTCCAATTAAAACCAATTATATCACATTCATTATTTCAAATTATACACATATATATATCAATCAAACCGAATGTTATGCCAAATCGTCTAAAGAATTTTTTATTTGGGTTCCCATGCTTCAAGAAATTGGGGATTCCTCGCAACCGTCCACTGCCGTCTTTTTTCTAAAGTTCAAATCGTCCTCCAAGTTCATAATAATCCAGATCTTCCCCTTACAGTCACATAGATGTTTTCCACTTTCAACCGATTGTTTCCCAGCTGCTGAGATAAATATCAAACGAGGTTTCACAAATGTTCTTTCTCCTGTGTGGGTTAATCAGTCCAGCCTCCCCATAAATCTTCTTAGTCTGAAACTCCCTGTTGCGTCGAAGCAGCGCCATCTTAAAAAGCTCAAATCACTTTCGTTTTCTCTCATAGCCATGAAGATTAACGATCTTTATAAAATTTACAGCTTTTCCAGGAAGAAGACCCAAACATCAAACCATAAACTCTTGGTAAATTAATGGATCTCCTTGCCCTATAGCTGAACTTAGCTTCAGGTCGCTGCTCCAATTCAAAGTGCGTCACAGCTCATAAATCCTCCGAACGCGTCCAGGACTCCTTCCGTCCGACTAGGGGGGGGGGGGGGCTTTTCTCATCGGCAACTCCACATCTTTAAAAATTATGCTCAGTAACAACAGTTTATAAAGTTCAACTCACACAGTCTTTTGCTTCTCTTTCACTCCAAACAAGCCAGGACATCGCGTCTGGGAAGGTACGAAGTAACTCATATGAAGAAAAATAAAACTCCATTCCCTTATCGCTCCGTCCCCATCAATCCTTCTTCCAGATGATATACAGCCTTTAACTCCTCTCCCTCAGCAGCATAGATTTCTCAGCAGTAAACAGCGCTTCTTCCCCTCCTTCTGAAGTATGTCCATAGATTTAAGCCTAATTATCTTCTTTAACCATGGAAATCCCCGCCATGCAGATTAGCGTCCGGGAGTCCTGGCCCTCGTAAGTGCTTTTCAGCCCAAGCTCCCCCCACTCCATAAACAGTCGGAGTGGGTCTGGGGGCATCGCGGGCCAGCGGCCCCTCTCCGTAACCCCCGGAGAGGGTAGGGGGTTGCCATTTACTCCCCTAGCAACCGCCAAATTCCTTACGAAGGTCAGAGGGATGGAAAACAGGTCCGCCATTCCTGCCGGCGGAAACCGGAACCCCATGACTAAGCCACTTCTGGCGAACCAGAGCAGCACACGGAAACGCCATTTACTTTCCCGCTATAGCGGTACCTATTTATCTACTTGCACTTTGATGTGCTTTCGAATTGCTAGGTTGGCAGGAGCTGGGACTGAGCAACGGGAGCTCACCCCGTCGCAGGGATTCGAACCGCCGACCTTCTGATCAGCAAGCCCTAGGCTCTGTGGTTTAACCCACAGTGCCACTTAGGGTTCAGCAACTGCAGATCACATCCAGGACCTGTGAGATGCCAAATGACCCATTGGTTACCCAAGGTACAAAAAGATAGTATAGAACAGGCTTACTCAACCTCGGTCCTCCAGATGTTTTTGGCCTACAACTCCCATGATCCCTAGCTAGCAGGACCAGTGGTCAGGGATGGTGGGAATTGTAGTCTCAGAACATCTGGAGGGCCGAGGATGAGGAAGCCTGGTATAGATGAAGCAGTGGTTCTGGCAATAGGACTTGACCAGGTTCATGGGTAGGAGAGTTTTGGGACCATCACCCAACACTCTCTTCTCAAACACTGCTGTAGCAATACCAATTGCTGACCAGAGGGCAGCTGCTTGCCACCTGGGAAAGCTGCTATATTGTGATATAGAACCCTTCCTGTGGAGCATTTCTTCCCAAATTTCAAAGGGTTGGAGAGCAGCCAGACCAATACTTGGAGCATCAATATGACATTTCTTCTTCTTCTTCTTCTTCTTCTTCTTCTTCTTCTTCTTCTTCTTCTTCTTCTTCTTCTTCTTCTTCTTCTTCTTCTTCTTCTCCTCCACCTCCTCCTCCTCCTCCTCCTCCTCCTCCTCCTCCTCCTCTTATTTAAGCTCTCTCCATCTGAAAGGCTTTCAGTTTTACCCACTGTGAAGATAAATCTAATTCAAGGGCAGTACATTTTTATTTCATCCCTCCCCACACTACAGAAAACCACTGGGAACACACTCCAACACAGCCCTGATGATGGACATATTCATGAAGGGATGGTTATTAGCTAATTCCCCCTTGAAGGTGAATTCCACAGGATAGCTGAACGCTGTGTGGTGAAGTACTTCATTTTGTCTCTCCTGAATTACTGCTAATCAGTATCATTGGGTGGCCTTATATCCTGCCGCCGCTCTGGTAGAATTATTCCCCCCATCTTCTTTCTGAACACCATGCCTAATTTAACAAACCTCAATCACTTGGTGTGTGTTGGTGGGGTAGGCAGTAAGGACAAGTCCATTAGCTCCAACTCCTGTCACTATTTTGGGAGCCTTCACAGGTTGGAGGGAGAGCTGGTGAAGTGGAGAGGAACATGCATTCATGGAACATTCCCAAATGAATTAGAAACCTGGAGAAACAGAATTCTAAAATGTGCACTGAATACAGGAGAGTCTCTGATTGGAGAGGTTTCCGTTCTGAATTTTTTAAATAAGGTGACTGGAATTGAGATTGTGTTGCCTACCTTTAAATTGGTGTTATGGCCTCTGTTTTGCTTCATAGTATTGTTGCTTGTCTTACTGTATAAATTATATTATTTTGACTATTTTACAGTGGAACACATCTGGAAAGAGGATGGCTTAGGAATGTTAAAAATAAATGAAGTAAGGCAACAGAACTGTACACACTTTTCCAAATCGTTTATGTAAATGCATTGTGTTACTCCATCTTATAGCAACACAATTTAATTTAGGTAAACCCCAGCTTTACAGGCACTGCCAAACCAGTATATCAACATTGACCTGCTTTCAACAAACTGTTTATTTAATTATTTTTTTAAAAAAAGAAACAATTTTGGCATGCTTTTTTCGTAACATGTTGTGACATTTTTGTGTGTGGCATGAATGAAGCAACTATTCCAATGGTATCATCAAGCTCAAACCTTAAGGAACAACATTTGTAGCCTGATCCATTGTTTTGATTGTTGACAAACAATGCCCTATGAAGCTTTCAATCTCTGTAAAGGTTTAAACAGGAGTTTCAAAACACCAGGCTAAACTAGCATTCCCTCGATCAAATGATTCCAAAAGATTTCCATAGTTTAACATTCAAGGTCTGATACAACTGACAAAATAATTATAGGGGCCATTTTAACCGTTAATGACTTTGTTTGGTTCAGTCACCACCTTCTGCTGACTAAAGCAATGGAGAGAAAAGATGTTCATTATGTCAGGGGGGAGAAAATACTAAACAGAAAACATAATGCCAGTTTCTTAACCTTCCCCTGTGACCTCTCCTTCCAAAATGTCAGGAGAAAATGGCAAATGAGGAATGGAGAAG
Organism: Zootoca vivipara; assembly: GCF_965207765.1. NCBI lineage: Eukaryota > Metazoa > Chordata > Lepidosauria > Squamata > Lacertidae > Zootoca > Zootoca vivipara. Next base: position 13,208,184 of record NC_142583.1, on the reverse strand, counting down.
AAACAGCAATATGAAGGAACCAAAACACAACAGGCAAAACAATATTCATCACAAGGTGATAATGGGGTTGTATCCAACTAAATCCTATTAAGCACAGACCCATTAAAATTAACGGAGCTGAGAAAGTCATGTTTAACAAATTCAGACTCCCTGAAGGCATGCTTCTGCGCGTGCGTGAAGCGCCGATAGAGCGCTTCTGCGCATATGCGCGCTGTGCAGATTGCTGCTGCGTAGAAGCGATCTACACATCCGATGCCGTGGAACCTGGATGTAAACACTTCTGGGTCCGTGGCGTTCGTAAATGGAGACGTTTATAAACAGAGGTACAGTAGGTGTAAACCGAGGTTCCACTGTATTTTATTCAAGTTTGCCACCTGCCCTACAATACATGGATGTGATGGGTATAATGAATGCCCCAAAGAGCTCTTGATAACCCTGCCTCCCATTACATATTACATATTACAAAAGAAATCTTGGGGGGGGGGGACAACTGAAGGGAAGTCCACTCCACTTAGCCGTGGGGAGGAGTTGCAGTGGACTGCGTGACCACCCACTCTCCTCCGGGGGCAGGGGACTTAGGCCCCCATTGCCTGGGGGATCCCAGCCGCGTCATCAGCCAGCCAGCCAATTGGCAGGCGGGGGGGGCATGGCCGGGACCCATTTAAGTGGTGACGTGAGCCAGGGGGCTTCCTCTTGGCTCACTTCCTCAATCTCCCACCCACCCTCCCTATTTGCAGGTTTGTTTCTCTGGCTTTGCTATGGACCTTGGTTGGTTGCCATTGAGGGGCCTGCTGGAATTTTTTCCACTTGGCAAATTGGCTTGGTCCATTTGGTTTTCACCTACCTCATAGCAATTGTCACAACTTTGTACGGTGGCGGTTAGGCATTGGTTGATCTTATGATGGGGGAGGTGAGGTGTGGCCATCACCTGCCCCTCCAAGCTTAAGGGTATTCCATTAAAGGAATATGGGTGTGTGGATCTTGTTCAAAGCCGGGGGTGGGGCTAGGGCCACACCACGACCCCTTCGGGAGCACAGGGGGGAGCACAAGTTGGTTTGCATGGATGGGGCTCCCCCTCCTGGTGGTTTACCCTTACCAGACTCCCTGCACAATGGGCAGGAGTCAGATATTGTCTGGTCTACTCAATGCCTAAGCCAATACCGCTCACATTCTGTAACCAATAAAGTTGTGGCCAAAATTTGCCCAATAACATTAACCTAATATTCTGTGTCTTTGTGTTTTATTCATCCTCAAGGGGGTGACCGCGGGGTCTTGACACACAAACTTTTAAAAAAAGCACAGCTAGGGATAGAAATACATGATCTAGGAAAATTCTTATGAACAGTTGTCCTAAGGTGTTTGCCTACGTTACACAAAGGAAGTGGTTTATGAGCGGGACAGGAAGGCATGACTGTTGGACTTTATTTCTAAATGATTGTGATACATCCAGTGATCCTAGTGGCATAAAATTGATCTTTAGGTTTCAGATAGGAGATACTGATTGAACCTGGACTTCCTGCATGAGATATACAGATGGAGGGCAGTATAGATATTTAATAAATAATAATAATGCAAGGCAGATTGCTCTACCATTGAGCTATTGCCCTCCCCAGTGTGAATTGGGGGCACAGCAGTTACCCTACCTTCTGCCCTCAGTAACTTGGCTTCCTTCCTTCAGAGCCCTTTTATACAGTCTTGGGTTTTTTTTGAAACGGCTGCCATTACTAAGTACCAGAATTCTGCCAGTCCATCAGTGTTTATACCTGGGCAGGTGGATGCGATGGTAGGGCACTGAACACCACAGAGCCCTTCACCTATAGCTCATCACAGACTAAAACAAGAAAGTCCCAAATGTTCTCCTTTTCAAATTTGTCTGCTAGGATGCTTGTTGGAAAACTGTTTCCAACACCCAATGGGGAATGTGCCCATATTAAAACAGGTCCTTCGACTAGGAAATCACTTTTCTGCTGTGAATCAATTGGTTCCTGCTGAGATCTGAAATTGAGTTCCTTGGATCCAGCGATGGTGGCGCCACAACTTGGAACTGAGCTATAATAGCTGATAATACTCAGCAGCAACTGCACTTGCAGCCACTCTCCAAATGCTAGCAATGGAAAGTCTATTACAAATCTATGTGTGCAGAGGCAGAAGCAGCCGCAGCCATTAGCAATTGGAAGAGAAGTCCCCTTTCAAGACTACTTTGAATTACAAGCTAGCAGATGCTCTTCAATGAGTCCAGTACTGGGCAGACAACACTTCAGTAGCTCTTTGCCAGCCTTTCTTGGATATCCCAGGAGGACTTCAGAGATACCAGATGAAGACGTCACACAGAGAAATGAAACCGAGCCCTTAATACAGAAAGTACATTTTCATCCTTTAGTAGTTCATTTAGAATATGACACTCTGCTGTTATGAATTGCCTCTTGGGCATATTTGGTACAGATATATGGTTCTGGACAGAGATTCCATTTTATATTTGGTAAATGTAGGAACAAATGTACTGAACAGCAGAGAATATCATCTTCTTAAAGCCCTTCTAGGGATACTGTCACTTCAATCTGCATTGACAACCAATATGCATGTTTATTAGACTTTTGGGAACTTAACCCCTCTATTTTCCGGTGTGATGTCAACTTTCAGAGGAAATCTAGGAAATCTCTCTATAGACAGCAGTGTATTATTAATTATTAATTATTATTTATTATTATTACATAACCAGAACACATCACAGCAATGTAAAAGATAAATAAAACAAAATAAGACAATTTATAATCAAAGGACTCAAGTGAGTGGGTCATAGGGATGGGGGGGGGGAAAATCTGTTCAGTGTGTGGATGTAGCAACCGAGTAATTTCGATGTTCCCGCAAGGGGACAATGACAATAAAGATATCTTATCTTATTTGAAGCTGGATCTATCAATTTTGCACTTTTCAAAACAATGTGCAAAGCAAAAGAGCTTTTGAATCCATATTTTGAGATGCAGTTCTCCTACCAATGTTTACAAAAATGCATATCTTAGGAGAAACTGTGCATAAAAGTGAAGATATATACAGCTATTGTTAAAAATGGCAAGTATTGTCAAAAGCTGGCTATCATGACGGCCCTTCCTGTTGATGTGTAAACTTATTGTTTGCAATGAGGTTTAGGAAACTAAACATGTGAGAATTTTCCAGCGTGGTGTATCTCACCTGTAGCTGGAAGTGGTGCTGGCCCCTTCTACTACATGGGTAGACCCAGACTAACAGGACTTATCTGGGCCATATTGGTGAAGCAATTCAGATAAAAGATAGTCACATACTCACTGAGATGCTTATACCGTAGATCCTTGGAATGACATTATAGAGATGTTGATTATTCTGGTCATTTAATAGTGAATTTTAACTCATATATATATATAAGCTAAGAATGAAAGTGGCGGGTGGTTAATCAAGGCACTCATAGACAAAGAAGCAATACATCTATGCAGGCATTAACAAAATTGTTGTCAGAATTTTTTCCCCATCCATAATTTTTTCCCCATCCATAATTCTAATTAGACTCCTCAGGGCATTTTCAATCACTTGAAGTTAGATTTGCAACATCAGAAACTTTGTGTGGCTTCCAGGATTGTTCCCTCATGATTCTAATGTTTCAAAACTAATGATCATTAGATCCAATATGCTCTCAAAACTACAATCTTATTTTAACATACTTGGCCCACTTCTTAGGATTATTAATATGCCGAATCCCACAGGTCATATTTTCAATATCCTTAGCAATTCAGGAAATATTGTGCATTCTCAGTGCAGTTTACACACTGAAGGAGAAGGGGGAAAGAAAGACAGGTAGTTTGTTTGATTCAATGCAAAGTTTAACAATTCTTGTTTTTGGACCTGGTGTCCCAATAAGGGGAAGCAACTGAAAAATATGCTGCCTAGAATTACTATTAAAATGGTGCTACCTAGAATAGTATTTGTTAGATATATTTCTCTCATGTCCAGCATGCTTGCTCTAAGCAATACAATATTGGTATCTGATGTATCTTAACCTGAATTAAAACTGGGGATGAATGGATAGAGCTGTTCAATTCCAAATTGTTCTGACAGCTGGCCAGGTTTAATTCCAGTTAGCAGTTCGGATTCTGCCATAGCTGCCAAGTTTTCCCTTTTCTCGCAAGGAAGCCTATTCAGCATAAGGGAATTTCCCTTAAAAAAGGGGAGAACTTGGCAGCTATGGATTCTGCCTAGCGACTTGCAGCATTATAGCTCCTGTTGCTACTACTGTGTCTAATGGGAATCCACAACAAAATGTTGCAGTGTATCCCCAGCTCCTAACAGGAGAGCTCACGGTAGATTCCTGCCAACTTGTAACAGGTTTCTTGGTGTATGTATTAACAATGTATATCCAGATAGAGTTTCCCAGCTCCTGTTCCTGTCATAATCCTTGTTCCACACCCAATATGCATGAAGAGCCTTTGCCCAGTGGAGCTGGGGCCCATAGACTGCAGCAAAAGGTTTGCCCCAGTATTTTGCCCATGCAATGGGCTCATGGGAAAAAGCTGTCCCAGGAGTCCTTGCAAAGAGGACAGGAAAGCCTGCTTACCCTGGAGCTCAGGGCTACTTTGCCTTGAAAGCTTCCTACCTGGGTTAGAGCCTTCACAGAACAAATTTGGGTTGCTGGTTGACAGAACCAGAAAGGATCCCACCCCCTGAACCTGATCGGCACTTGGTTAGGTTCCCCGCCACCCCCTTTTGTTATTATCTCCTGCCTTTGCTAGATGGAAGAATGTATTTTGAGGGCAGACATAGAATTGGGCTGGATCAACATTGTAACTTGGGGAAGTTCAAACCCAGTGGACCCTTTCCATTGATGTGGGGTTGTGGACAGGGGTGGAGGAACGGTGTGGACACTGAGGGGGTGACAAAATGCTGGGCGGAACTCACCTCAGGGCCTGCAGCTCACCTGAGCCACACATCTCTCCTGGGAGAGATGTGGTGGCTGGGGCTTGGGCAGGCTCTGTGCTACTCAAATGGTTTACCTGCTGCCTCCCCCCCCCCAGCTGTAGGGCAGCAGAGCGGGAGGAGGCAGGCAGACTCCAGAGGCCCCGTGCTGCACCCCCGCCCCTATGGGCGGCTCGCCCCACCCCAGGCACCCAAGCGGCTTCCTCCACTGCTGTTTGTGGAATGATGAACCGATTCTGGGTCAATAAAGAATTGGCCCGATTTTATTCCCTCACAGTTGTACAGTCTGGTTATTTGCTGCTCTCATGGGTCACACCCTGCTGGGGTAATGGAAGCAAATAAATGACCACATCTACCGGTACTTCCCAACACCAACCCCTCCATACAACCCACAATGGATAATGCAAGGATGGTCAACCTGTAGCCCTTCAGATGTTGTGGGATGGAAACTCCCATTCTCCCTGACCACTGGCCAAGATGGGCAACAACAACTGGAGGGTCACGAGTTCCCCTACCCTGACAATAAGGGCTACTAGAGGTATGCTGGCTTTCTCTGCTCCTATGCCTGCTGGATGGTTGGAGGAACCAGTTAGATGGGAGAAAGCATGCACTATTGAGGAGCATCTAATATTCCCAGCCCACCCAGTCTTTCCTGAGGGGCAGGCCATTTGGGTCAGAGCAGGAACATTTACTAGATACGTTGGGCCGCAGCTTGGAGCTTCTCCACTCCCATGGTACTTAATATCTACCACTTAATATCTACCACAGAGCTTTATGAGGTTCTCGGTGGAATTTAAGCTTGCTTGGCAAATCTCTTGACAATTTAAACAATAGGTTCACCAAAACAAAAACAAAGGGAAAATAATAATAAGAGTAGGCTACCTGTTCAAATGTTAGATGATTCATTAAACATTGAAATAAATGTTTTGTTTCAATTACATGAGTGTTTAAATAATCATTCCTGCTCTCAGTTTTACTAGTTGTAAATAATATTTATAGCTACCATCATCATTTGTAATTGTAATATATTCCTTTGTATTCCAGTGACATATGTAAGATAAAATTAATCACTATCAGTAGTAAAGTGAATCAGTATTAATGATTATTAATGAGTATATTATAATGAAATACTACAAACATAGACAGATTGATAGATTGATACATGATAGATATAGATATATAAAGGCAAAGGATCCATGGGCGGTTAAATCCAGGCAAAGGTGACTATGGGGTTGTGGCGCTCATCTCGCTTTCAGGCCAAGGAAGCCAGCGTTTGTCCACAGACAGCTTTCCGGGTCATGTGGCCAGCATGACTAAACCACTTCTGGCACAACAGAACACAGTGATGGAAAGCAGAGCTCACAGAAATGCCATTCACCTTTCCACCACAGCGGTATCTATTTATCTATTTCACTTGCGTTCTTTCAAACTGCTGGGTTGGCAGGAGCTGGGACAGAGCAACGGGAGCTCACTCCATTGTGGGGATTCAAACTGCTGACCTTCTGATCAGCAAGCCCAAGAGGCTTAATGGTTTAGACTACAGCACCACTATTGCATGGACTTAAACACACTATGTTACCTACTGATGCACTCCAAGAGGGTGGAAGATGAAGACCCCTAACTTGTTTCCACCCACTCACCTTGGTTCCAATTTCCTTTCTGCAGCCCTGGGACATGGTTTCTGCCGCCATCACACCAAGATGGTATGCAGTACAAGGGTGGAGCTTTTTCTCTCAAGGTTGCACCTCCCTCACCACCTATGACAACAGGTCTTTCATATCCTGTGTTTGTCCTACAGGACACAATCCATAAATAATAGAACTGTGCTATAAATATTAATCTGCCTACTTTTTGTGGTTTCTTTTCTTCTTCAAATTATTTTTAGCCACTCTAACATAACCCAGATAAGATAACAACTGAATACCATTTCAGAACCAGTTGGGTAGCTGACGTTTGTTGGAATTATTTCCAAACTTGCCCCAGGGGACGTTAGTCCATCTCTTATGATGCTGCACTGACTGGTTAGCACACCCACCCATAAGTCTTTATTTGTAGCTGAAGCAAGTTCTAGGACAGGCATCCCCAAACTTCAGCCCTCCAGATGTTTTGGACTACACTTCCCATCTTCCCTAACCACTGGTCCTGTTAGCTAGGGATCGTGGGAGTTGTAGGCCAAAACATCTGGAGGGCCGCAGTTTGGGGATGCCTGTTCTAGGACATACCTGCATGACTTTGAGCTAGACTAGTGATATATCAGAAGTATGTAAAACATTGCTTTGAAAAAAATGTGCTTTATTTGTTTATATGGGGGGGGGAACCATGTAATTAAGAATACTCTAGCAGTGTACATAAAGCAATATAAAGCAATTATCAATATTAGATAGACAAAATATGCAGATATTAAAAAGAAATCAAAATAAAGAAGTGCTTAGTAGACATCATTGTATGCAGGGTTGTTGTTTTTTTTTAAAAAAGCCGGAACTCACCAGAACTCAGTTCCACCACCTCTCAAGTGGGCGCCACTGCCATTCTAAGAGAATGTGGGAGGGTGTTCATGGTGAGTTCGGGCACCTCTTTTTCTGAAAAAACAGCGCTGACTGTATGGAACTTGTGAAATATCTACAGATCAAAATGGTCAAGTAGACATATAGGCGGCATGGCAATCCTTTAAGCAAACTGGTTCCATGCAGTTAGCTAAAAGTTGGATGTTTCTCTTTGATTCAGCCCTAACTCAGGAAAAGGGAAGAGAGGAATGTTTGTATCTATAATATGGTATGCTTCCTTTAAAAAAAAAAAGGAATCACTCTATCAACAATTCACAGGGTCCCGTAAAGTAGCAAGAATGTTGTTCCCACTGCCGCAATGCATGTGTGTTTTCCCCTCACCCTGCTTCCTCAAATATGACTTGGGAGTTCACCTGCCAAAGGGATGGGTCACATGGGGCTTGAGGGCAAACCAAGAATGGGATTAGAGTGTGGATTTATAAGCCTGTTCCTCCTGCAGCTGGCAGGAACTGGGTGTGCTCTCTAGGCCTGGCATGCACGCTTTGGGTGAAAACCACACATGTTCATACCTGAGTGCACATGTTCATACTCAAGGCTCACCTAGAAAAGAGGGATACCAATGGCTGTATTACATGCCCCGTAGCCTGGAGGAATGCTTTGCTACAAGAATCGGCTAAATTCCCGCCCGTGGTCTAAGTTTAAAGTCTTTATGTCAAGACTTCCGGTCTGCCACGCCGGCAAAGAAGATGCAGGGACTGCGATCTCCGCAGTCCCTGGCATCGCGGAGGGGGGGGAATTCCGCGGGGCGCGCGGATTACCCAAAAGAACCTCGGGAAGGGCGTCCCGAGGGCTCAAGGTCCGGCAGGCTCCATTGGGCGATTCCTCTGCTGCCCGGAGACACAGTAGAGTCTCCGAGAGCCGGTGGAGTGGAGTCGCGGGAGCCATTTTGGACGGCATCGTTACCTCCGACATAGCGAAGCCCCGAGTCTTCTACCGGGCAGCGGCAGATTCTCCCAAGAAAATAAAAGATTTTTAAAAAGTAAGTCAAATCTTCATTTGGACTTTTGGACTTTAAAATTAACAATCGGGAAAATTAGGAGAGATTCAAAAACGGGAGTCGATCTCTTCCTAATGGTCAATTAAGAGGCGCATTAAACATTCCAAAGCCGAAAAAGAGACTTTGTTCTTAGCACCCAAAAGAAACAAAGACTTTATACTCCTTTACAAACCCCGGTGCCGATACCTCCTGAGGAACAGTAAGTGCACAAAGGGGAAAATTTATTTGACAGCTGTCAAAGCTGTCAAAATTGCTAAAAGACAAGGAAAATTCATAAAAATTCATTGAAAGTTCAATCGGCTGCAAGATCATATTAAAAGAGAAGTATCTGGAATTAAGAGATGTTCTATTGTTGGAAAACTAAAGACAATGGAAAGAACAGGCAAGATGGAGGAAAGTGTGAGTGAATGGAAATTTCCAGTGTACTCTGCCTCCTAATCTCCTGCCAGTCTGTGGTTAGAAGGAATGAAAACAATGTATTCACCAAGCTTCCAAGAGACAGTTTTGAACTATTTAGAGATTCTGAAGGACATTCATAGGACACTGCAACACTCCAGTCCAACATGTTCAGAGACTTTGGTTCAAGATCAGGACCTAGAGGATAATGTGGAAAGCCTATTTGAGAGCAAAGAACAAGAAGTGGATTTTGCAAAAACTGAGGTGGATTATAAAAAATGTGACTTGGAGGAAGAACAACAAGGACTTGAAAAGGAAAATGACAGCTGTCAAGAACAACAAAATGAATTAAAGACTCAAGAAAAGAAGGCTCCTGGAGGGACTAAAAATTGGGCATGGGCAATTGAGGGAAAAGAAAGGCAGAGGGAGGGGGGGACAGAGGCCTGGATTTGGAAGTGGGAAAGAACGGGTGTGGGGTGAAATTTTTTAGTTAAAAAGTATTTTGGTGATTGATTAACGGTTTCTGAAATCTTGGCTTGTTAAAGGACTGCTGATCCAGGGGGGGGGGAGACATCGGGAGGAGAAAGGAGAGTGAATAGATATAAAAATTTAGTTTTCTGGAGGGGAGTAGAAGAATGGCTTGGGAAACAATTTTTGGATTTGTAGTAATATGTTTGTGTTCAGATAAGTGTCTGGATGGAGGGCCGCCTTCCCCCCTCTCTTTGCTCAGAAGCAGCTGGTGGCAGAAGGTGCTCTGGGGGGGGAGAGGAGGGGGTGGAGGGAAGCCCAGACACAAAAATGGAACCTTTGAAGTGCTGCGCCTCACGAGTTCCTCTTGTGGCAGGAGGGGACTTGTGGGGGGGGGGCAGCATGAAGAAGGAGGAGGAATAAGTCAATATTATAAGAATAAGATTTGGAATTGGAGTAGAAAATCCGCCACAATCAATTAGAGAAGTTAGGAAAACCAGGAAGAAGAGATTTGAGGAAGTCACAATTATAATGTGAAGAAAATAAGAATTGGGAATTTTTAAATTTTTATTTGTTTTCTTTGTTGTTGTTGTTGTTGTTGTTGTTGTTGTTGTTTTTATATAGGTATCGTGTTTATGTTTTGTTTAAGGCTTGTGTTAAAGGAGCAGCTGAGGGGAAACCAATCCCCAGAGCCCCTCCATCCCTGTCCTTTCAGTGGCAGGGAGGGGATGAGGGGGGAGGGGGAGGTCAAACCCAGCCTTATACTGGACCCCTTTGATTCTCAACGGCCGCGGGTACTATTGGTGGCAGAAGTGGACTCGCGGGTGAAGGGTAATTGAGGGGACAGATTTTATATTGCATGATTTGTTTGTTTGTCTTGTTTGTATAAAAATCTAATAAAAATTATTTTTTTTTAAAAATAAAGTCTTTATGTCAAGTTTGTAACACTCACGGTCGGTGTATTGTTACGATGTTTCTCGTCAAAGAGCTCTGGTGCTTGCTAGAAATGGAGTTTCTTGGGCGCCGCTGCAGCAGACACTATGTAGCTTTTTGCGTTCGGCTCCTCTCCGCGACTTTCACCATTAGAAGGTGCCGCCGCAGAGTTCTGCCAAAGTTACGCCACTTTTCTCAACTTCAGTGGGGGACCCGTACCCTCACCTTTCTTTTAGAGGGGTTTTTAGGCGCCAACCCCCTCCAAAACGTACTCTGTCTGCTTTTGGAGCTCCGAAATTGCCGGAGCTCTTCTCTCCGTGATCCGTTCCCTAGCGCACCTTCACCGGAAGTCCAGACTTTCGGAATTCAGTTAATTTGATTAATTTGGTTTGTAGTTCCTCCAAATTGTTATATTAATATATACAACCATTTCGTTAGAGCATTGGTCTCATGAGTTTTCTTTTTTGCAAGGTGTAAAGGCAATGTGATGACAATTATATCACAGTAATCAAATTAATCTGTATTTTGACACAGCCAATTGTATTATCTTCACTCCAAGGAAGGGCAGATAGAAGCACCAGAGAAACAGGGAACATCAATATGAAATAAAGAATTATTATTTTTTTCTGAATGGGACGTTAAGCAAAAGGAACATTGTAGCTAAATAAATGAAATGAAGTGTAAGGAGAATTCAGAAGTTGCTACCCAGTCAAAATGCCTGAGACATTCTGAAGGAAACTCAAGCATTCAAGGGCACTAATATCACTCAGGAAAGATGCAAGACTCTCCCCTATGTTGGCACTAAATTCAACTTGAAGTGAATTTGGACTGAGTCATTTCACTGCCCCCAGTGTTGGGCAAATGGGAAGAGCCGAGTCAATTTTGCCTTTCTCAAAATCATTACCCATCTGATTGTAGCCTGATTGTAAAGTTTATTATAATCACAAATTCATCCAATTTCTAGGAAGAAATTTTTGTCAGTTTAACAACCCCCCACCTCACTACAACAAAATAAAATTATATCCCCTCTGATTTCAAGTTTCCTTGGCTGTTATATAGCAGTCTGCTTACATCTCCCTCCCTTTCAGTTCTAAGCTTTTCAAATGTTGATCAATGATCAGGAGCTAGAAGGAAACACCAGGTAGGACTTTAGAGAAGAAAGAACACACCAAGTTTTATTTCAGCAGGGAAAGAGGAAGTGGTGGAAGAGGTGGATGTAGTCATTCAAGGGAGACATAACCAGAACCAACATAAAGGACGCTCAGGTGAAATTGGGATAACAACATGGGAGGGTGGGGTGCTGATACAGGGACTGTACTCCACACTGCAACATTTTCCTCGCGAACAGAAACACCCCCCCCAATGGTTTCAAAAACATGAACAACCAAAAACATGGTTGACCATGTCAAATATTCCAGAGAAAGAGAAAAAATGAGATTAGAAGGAAGTTCCTTAACCAGCAGTAAATCATCAGATACTCCAGCAACAGCTTTTTCAGTGGAATGAAGTGTCACAGGGACATATAAGAATTAAATGTATTTCAGCGAATCTTCTGCCCCGTCCCTAACCCTAAGGGTTTCCTGATTCATCAAGTCTTCAACAGAAGTGTGTTTGAAATTCAAAGCATACACTGCCTCCCCACCAACACATTTTGGAAATGAGGTCCTGGGCATGACAAATGTTTGCTTACAGGCTTCCTTTTAATTAACATGAGCACAGAATATCCCTTCCCTTGCCACCCAGTTAAAACAGAATATCAAAAAGTCCATTAGTATGCAACTACAATGAATCAATTAGAAACCAGACTGTGGTATCATGTCCCTTCCAAAGGGTCAAGAGTTAGCCCTCATCAAGACCCCAAGACCATGACCTTTCATACTTACAACAATATTGACTTGCAGAGGAGATCTTGCATGTGAAAGAATGTCAAGATCAGGTTGGGAGGCAGTTTGAAAATCAGCACCATGCTTAATTGATTGGATTAGTCTTCTGCTTCTCGGAGCTATTGCTTTTGTATAACTGAATAAATAGTAGCAATATTTAATGTTTGTTTAAAGCACTTCACTTTAAACAATTGTTTCAAAGCACTTCCCATGTGCTTAACTCATTGCATTATTCCCCCAGACTACAGGTGGAGGAGCCAAGAGCTGGTGGCTTGTCTAAGCCCACCTAGCAAATTCATAGCAGAAATGAGATCTGAAGCAGGAACTTCCTGATTAGTAGCTGTATGGGCAATCTATCTGGAAGATATTTGTATTTTGAGGAGTTAGTGATCTAACATGGTTATCCTTCCTGCCCCCTGTTCCTTCCCTTTCCCCATCTTTTGTTAAGCTCTTAGACGGCATGAGAACAGCATTTAATGTCCTAATGTGTTGGAAGGAAGCAATAGTGATGAGTACCTTCTTTGATGTTGGACACTGTTTTGGAAAAGACATTGGAAAAAGGTGGCTAGTGAGCTACACGTAGTCCCTCAGGCAAGCCGCATGGGCTAGCTATCTAGCTATCTAGAAATCAGATGGTTTTGGGCAGGGTTTGAGAGAAGCTCATGTACGGACTGACGGCTGTGGAGCCATGCTACCTGAGGCTACCCAGGGCAGGGGTAGGCAACGTAAGGTCCGCAGGCCAGATGCGGCCCAATCGCCTTCTCAATCCAGCCTGCAGACGGTCTGGGTGTCCTTTTACTGTATTTATTTGTGGGGCCTGCCTGGTCTTTTTACATGAGTGGAATGTGTGCTTTTATTTAAAATGCATCTCTGGGTTATTTGTGGGGCATAGGAATTTGTTCATTTTTATTTTTTTCCAAAATATAGTCCGGCCCACCACATGGTCTGAGGGATGGTGGACCGTCCCACAGTTGAAAAAGGTTGCTGACCCCTGACCTAGGGAGTCACTTCACCATTTCTTGAGGGCTTCCAGATGGCAGGTTGAGGTGCTTCCTTGGTATGTATATATTGCTTACTGTTTAGAAAAAACATCTTTAATCTTCTCTCTCACTTGTGTTTTATATTACTTCTAAATCCCCCTTTAAAAAAAACAACAACCTTGCATTTGGCAAGACAGTACCTCAGTTAGCCAACATACCATAGAATCAGAGGACTGTAGAGTTGGAAGGGAACCACGAGGGTCAACTAACCCAACTTCCTACAATGCTCAAGGCGGGGCTTGAACCCATGACCCTGGCAGTACGAATCTCCAGATCTATTAACTGAGCTATCCCAAAAGGGCTTCCCAGCTTTCTTGTTAGATAGTCTTTCATGTTTTGAAAATCCTGCCCCCAATTCAATCACTGTTAAAAATAAAATATGTTGTTTGAGGACTTGTCAAGGGAAAATTATATATCTTCCAAAGTACAGAAAAATGATGTAAAGTGATGTAAAGTGGCAATCATGAGACCATCCCACCAAAATCCTGGATTTACATGGTCAGGGTGGGGAAGGGCAACAAAAGAGAAGGCAGGTTTTAAAATGGCAGTTTAAAAGAAAAGAAGAGGTTTGAATAAAGGAGAGAAAACTGAAAGGGGAAATGTGGCAATTTTTAATGATAATAGAAATTATGCTTCCTAAAAATACATCTCATTGATCATAACCCTTTGCTAGTAGTTTATTCTATAGCTTTATAGCAAAGATGCTATTTCAGTTTATCCAATTAACTCAATATGAATTGGAAAATGTGGCTCTCCCTGAAAGAATTTTGGCCTAGCTTTACATTTTTTTAGCAGTTTTCCCAGCAACTCCGTGATGTAGTTTAAGTTAGGATGAGTAGTGAGCTTTATGGCTGAGCAAGGAATTGAACGCAGTCTCCTGAACCCAGCCCAATGGCCAGGTAGAAGCCCTCTGACTATGCATTGGATGATAGAAAGGAGCTCAAAATTATCTGTAAAAGGAAATAGCAGTAGCGATTTCTGGTTGATAAACTTAGACCATCATTAAAACAATGCAGTATTCATGAGATACTCCACATTAGTACTGTAGGAAAGCTTGAATGGCATACAATTGCGTGAAACATGACCCTCCCTTGGCCCAAATTATATACCTAAGAGAGCAGCTCAAGGGATTGAGAAAGTAATGATGTTTTTAAGCTGCATTTAACAGCCCTAGAAACAGAACAGCATGTAGTTGCAGAAATAGAGGAAACCAGAGAACATTCATTTGGAGGGAAAGCAAGGGGGGGGAGAGAGAGAGAGAGAATCCGTTGCCTCTCCTAAATAAGGCCTCATTAACAAGAAGCTGGCTGACCTATGCGGTGACCGTGACTTTTTGCCATAATCAGCTCAAAAAGTTAATTTGCTACATTTGCATGTGACCCCCCATTTCATCCCAATATTTTAACTCGTTTCCTTCACATATTCATACACTATTTCGGGAATAGTTTTAACAGGCATATGATTTCATCTCCCACCCTTACAGCAGCATTAGTGAGAAAGAGAGAACACTGGCGGCAATGTGCTTATTTTGAAAGGCAGCTCTCTGATGCAGTAAACATATTCTGTAAGCGCTGGCCCAGTTTTTCATTTTTTTAAAAAAATAAAATAACCTCGGAGCAGCAGAAGGAAGAAGAACGTTGTTTACATTTACAATATCCCCATGTCCTCCTCCCATTGGACATTACTGGCGGCATTATTATTCTGTTCAGTTCATCCAGAGCATTCATACTCGAAATGCCAGTCTTATTATTGGATGCCCACAGAAACATCACAGCTCCTGGCATGGTGGATCCAGTGTCAAATGTAAGTGCAGCAATATCAGTGCTAGAGCCTAATCACACAAAAGTTGGCCATCAGTGATTGTACAATATTGTCTATACCAAATAGATAATATACCATGTGGAGATGGCAGGATTGAATCAGTTGCCCATGTGCTTCTAGCTTGCACTCTTTATAAAGATTTGAGGAGTGAGATTGTCACTCCTCCACTACTGACTGAATCTGAGGGATTCAAGGAAACACATGATGTCCTGCTTATTCCTTATTCTTTGTTTTTGTTTTATTTCAGGTTCATTGCTCACTCACATCTACCAATTCAAGGGCAAAGCAAGGCCATACACTCTGCCACTGTTTGAGGCATAGAGCTTCCACAAGAAATCCAAAATGATGGCAGGATGTGGCCCTGAGTAACTGGAAACAAGAAAGCTGCTATCGATAGATTCTGAAGGAAACCCCTCTCTTGGGCTTTACATGTTTCTAAATGGCATTTTAGTGATTATCACTTGGGAGGTATTTTCAGACATAACAGATTAAAATCAATAAAGAAAGCAGAATCAAAATTAGAAATATGGCTTCAGAAGAAGAAGAACATTTTTTAAACATTGATAAAATGTCACCACCAATTAACATCAGCGAGAAGGTTTTAACAAAGTTATGGTGACCTAATTCTAATTGCTGTAGGATGGGGAGGAAAAAACCCCCCAAAAACTATATGCATACTATTTTGTAAGTCACCAATAAAAAGAACAATAGAACTTAATGGTTGTGTGACAATCTAAAGAGATAGTTTTTTATTCTGTAGGAAATGTTCTGCTTAGGGAAGTTGAAATTGCAGATGAGAGCTCCTCCGCCGCGCCCCCCCCCAAAAGTAAGTAAGTGAGGAGTGAGAAGAAGAATTGGCTCTGCCACTGGCACTGGTCTGTTTGGGCGCCAGGCCTGCAAGACTGGCCAAGAGAACCAGGTTGGGAGCAATTAGGACTGCCATTTTGAAACTCCATGCTGGGGCTTGGGTATGATGCCACAAAAGAACTGGTAGTACTCATTGAGATTTACATTAATTAACCCTTCTATAAATGTAAAAATAAAATAAAGAATGCTTGACTAATCTGATAGTGAGGTCAAAGAGAATCCAAATGAGTCATAGTTGTTGCTGCTGCCTTTTGGGTGCTTTTTTTAAAATAAAAAAGTAGGCGTTGTACAAGGCCCCCAGTTTAATATAGAAAAAAAGAAAGCATTAAGAAATCACACACACACACACACACACACACACACACACACACACACACGGGTAAAGCAAAGTTGCAACTGTTGGTGCCGTTTAGGATTTCCCCATGTCCCCTCAAAGCCACTGAATACTTATCACAAGACAGCAAAGGTGGTTACATTCCTGTACCTTGAAAAGTACTTAGAACAGGAGGAGGAAGCTGGAAAGTTATCACTTTTCCTGCTTCCTCTTTCAAGTCTGTGTACCTCCTAAGGCTCAGATCAGTAGATGAGCTCCTGATACAAGCCTTGAAAAGCAAATAGAACTGAAAGAGTAACTGGGAAGCACAACACACACACACACACACACACACACCCCTTGTCCCTTTCAGGTTTTCCAAGGTTCAGATCAGCACCTGAACTGCAAATGTGAGCCTTAAAAAGCACATAAATGTGAAAGAGGCAGTAGGAACAGCTCCGAGAAGCTGAATAGAAAGTGAAGCATGTAAGGGCATAGGAGTAAAAGGAGGAGGATCTTGTAGACCATAGGAGGAAGACAATGGAGTGGTGGGGGCAGGAGAGAGTGAGATCAGGTGAAATGGATTTTGCTGAAGAAGCATTCCCCCCCCCCACAGGATTTCTCTGCTCCAACTACCAGCTAATCCCAGATTACCTGTGCTTCAATTAACAGAATTATAGAGTTAATTGATCTTGTGCTTTCCTGAGCTGCCAAGATATCAGAAAACACGGATCCAAAGTATCCTTGTAGCTTACACAGCCTGTATCAGCCATTTTCTCTCAAATCCCTGACTTCTGGATAATTCCCAATCCTGCGACAGCAGGCCAAGATACCAGCAAGCCCTGAAATGGCTGATAACATCCATGTTTTAGGGACTTGTGCGTTGATGTATCCGTAGAGCCAGACCAATATTTTTTGCTGCCCAAAAAACGAATGCCATTTCACCGCTAACTGGGGCCAACACTTGAAAAGTTCTCGGTACAGTATTCTGGCTTCCCCTAGCTTTCTCTCCCAATCCCCTGGTGCCAATTCCATAGCAGATCAAAAATCTAAGTTCAATATACTATTAAAACCAACAGGGTTTGCTTATCTGTTATGTTTCCTAGATCACTAGCACCAGTCATGCTCTATCTACTGTGGTGTTTTGCACATGTGTTTGGCATCTCATAGCCATCCAAGCAGGGCACATGCAAATGGACTTGGAGGATGCTAGAGTGATATAACTTACCTTACAAATTATATTTCTGGTTTGAAACCTATGGTTTATTATTAGACATCAGACGTGATGCCGAATTTTGATTCACATCATCGAAGAAGGATTCACATTTTCATTTTTATAAATAGCAGTGACATTGAAACTGGTTACAGATTTAGCTTTGTACACAGAAAGAGAGACATACCTTTGCCCCACAAACAAAGAGAGCTTTTGTTCCTCTCTGATGTGCTTTTATTCATTCTCAGCCCAAGGAAAATTATCGAATGCCTCATTCCAAGGTTAATCTACCTTCTATTCATTAAAATAAGATCTGTAGTACCTTGAATGTATACCTATATTACTAATTATGCTAGAAACCTGTGTCGCACATTTCCTGTTTGCATCCAATTTTATGCTGTGCCCAGGAAACAATCAGCTATTAAATTATGCTTTTTTTAAAAAAAACACTACATGGTAGATTACTGTTTATTGCCAAGACACATCCCCCCCCCTTCTCACCTAGGGCAACTCTTTTGTGTAGCAGAACGGATGAGAAGCTGAGTTAATGTGTCTTTCGCTGTCAATTTAGAGAGATTAGGTATATGTCAGTGGTGGCTCACTAAAGACTCCAACACTGCCATTGGAAAGTATTGTGTACTCACAAATAAAACAGCCCGCTGAAACCGATGTGGTCACAACAGAAATTCCTGAAAATTCTGAATCCAGAGTATATTGATGCAAATTAAACATGTGCAAGTGGTGCAATTCAGTGCATAATCTCAAGGAGCCGGAGTCTATCTGTGTTGCTTTCAATTTCTTTGAAAATACTCTGCCGTGATACAAAGTAAAGTATTTCAAACAGGGCCATGATGCTTAACATTTAGGATACTGTCTTTCAGTAGTGGCCCCACAGAGGTATTTCATTGCTTGTGGAAAATGTATCATGGTCACTGGTGGAGGAACGGGGGTGCGGAGGAAGCGGACAGCCCCCAGCACCACTATTCCGGTAGGGTGCCATCGCAGTGCCCCCAACACGCGCCGCGCACCCCCATGCACTGGGCACCACGCCCCCCCCAGGTGGTGCAACTGCCCCCAGAATATGCGCCACGCCACTCCCCTGCGTTTCCAAGCACAATTCAAAGTGCTGGTGCTGACCTTTAAAGCCCTGAATGGCCTTGGCTCAGTATACCTGAAGGAGCATCTCCACTCCCATCATTCAGCCCGGACACTGAGGTCCAGTGCCGAGGGCCTTCTGGCGGTTCTCTCCCTGCAAGAAGTGAGGTTATAGGGAACCAGGCAGAGGGCCTTCTCGGTAGTGGTGCCCACCCTGTGGAATGCCCTCCCACCAGATGCCAAGAAAATAAACAACTATCTGGCTTTTAAAAGACATTTTAAGGCAGCCCTGTACCGGGAAGTTTTTAATGCTTGATGTTTTCTCATGTTTTTAATATTCTGTTGGGAGCCACCCAGAGTGGGAGGGGTGTAAATAATAAATGATTATTATAAATGATTATTATTAGAGACGGTATGCAACTGGTCTTAAAATATATATAACAATTCTGAAAAATTTGGGGATGAAGGGACATAAAAACACAGGTTGCATAGTCCATAGTACCTTTCTCCCAATAGCAGATAAAAACAGATGAGGCAGTTTACTTGACTGTACTCCTTCTACTTAAGCTCAAGTGTTCCCGTAATTTTGCGGGTTACACATTTTCTCCCCCAAGGATCACTCTGCACCAAACAAAAGGAGTAAACTATTCCTTCCACTCCCAACCAAAATTATTTGCAAGCAAATAACATTTCCACTCAGTCTAAACATTGATCTTTGTGCTTTTGGTCTTCTCAACTCGCTCTCGCTGCATTTACTTATTTCTGCAACCCGTTGAAGCCAATCTGCAGCTGTCGGGACTCATAAAATTCTTAGCATTATAAAAAGTGACATAGAGAATAGGAACAATTTGCAATCTTGACCTCTGATCTTTACAAGCAACGGTGATGTCTCTCCCTCTGCCCCGCTTTCCCTGGAATGGTAATAGTTTTACTAGCAAATGGAAACAATTTATTTTATTAAAAGAACATTGGCGAACAGTCCCATATTGTTAATTCAGCTCCAGAGTGCTATTGCAACTCGATCTTGTTGACCCCAAACTTGTTAGCAATCCAGAACCTTCACTGGTTTCAAACTTCCTTGAGATGCTGTACCTATAATTTCAATTTTTAACTAAAGTAATAAGAAACATTAAAAATAACCATGTGCATTGGAAAGACAACCACTAAGATGAAATCAAAAGGATTAAATTGCCCATAGTTAAATGAAATAATTAGCTGTGTACTTCATAATCACACTTCAGAGATAGGGCAATTTGGCTGTTATATTATTGCTAGGGAAAAAATGCTAAAGCAGCTACAAGGAAATTAATAAAAACCTTTAAATGACCTCATTTGCATGTATTTTTTTTTAAGGGCAGCCTCTGAATAACCTCTAATGTTTTTAATTGGAATTGGAAAAAAATATGCTCCTTATCAATAAAAGCAGAGCTTACCCGGCCAAGGTGTGTCACTATTTGGCTTTGAAAGCTATCACTGCATTTATTTATTGTGCAACCACTATTTGGGACTCAGCTATACAGCTGCAAATATAACGTTTTAAGTGTGTTTTAAGTGCATTATACAAATGTGACACTAGATGGCAAAGGTGAGCTTATGGCAAATTCAGCACTTTTTTTTCAAAAAAAATTTTTTCCCCAAAAAGCATTTTCACAGCATTTTAAAATATGTGCCTAGATTTCACCTTGGCCTTATTTGAATGTGGCACCAAGCGTACTTTAAATAAAATATCACCCGTGTGTGAATCGATACATGGCCCAGGAACATACAATACGTTGGAATGCAGATTGGTAAAACAACTGACTTCAGATCATAGGAGCCAACTCCTAGGGGACCCAAGTCCATTTTCTCCCCCCAGGAAAATATCTGAGGGTGCTGCCCTCCCTCCCCAGTTGATGGCCATTGCCATTCAAATGGTGTGCATTCACCAAGTCTTGTGATCAATTATGTGGGGAAGGTCTTGCCTGCCTCCCCCCCAAAAAAATTATTCAAGTTGCACCCCTGCATCAGATGTGATTCTGAATCCATAGATCCACATGTTTGGTATACATCTTTTGTATACATGCTCAGTGCCATTCCCCTTCCCCATTAATTGCCTGCAGTGTATGGATTTGGACCCTCAGGCCATGGGGTCAAAAGCAGCCGCTGAGACATCTTTGTTTGGCCCTTGGGAGATATACAGGTAAACTCCCATTGCCCATTCCCTAGGCCAAGCCTCTCACTGAGGCTTCTTCCATGGCTTTTCGGAGTGCTTTTGCCTTCCTGGATTACTAAAAATTACAGTGGTACCTTGGGTTACAGACGCTTCAGGTTACAGACGCTTCAGGTTACAGACTCCACTAACCCGGAAGTAGTACCTCGGGTTAAGAACTTTGCTTCAGAATGAGAACAGAAATCATGCGGCGGCAGCGGGAAGCCCCATTAGCTAAAGTGGTACCTCAGGTTAAGAACAGTTTCAGGTTAAGAACAGACCTCCAGAACGAATTAAGTTCTTAACCCGAGGTACCACTGTATTATTATTAAGTGTTATATCAATATTAATAGAGGGGAAGGCAGGTGTTGAATCCTCAGACTTTTGGGGAATGTAGTTTACTGTACAAAGTTTACAGTCACATCCACTGGCCTCCTTCCTTTAATTTTTGACCCTCTTTATGCCTTGCCTTCTCACCCGCCACTACATGAATAATAAAAACAAATAGTAAATAGTAAATATATATATATATATTTATACCCTGCACATCTGGCTGGCTTTCCCCAGCCACTCTGGGTGGCTCCCAACAGAAGAAGAAGAAGAAGAAGAAGAAGAAGAAGAAGAAGAAGAAGAAGAAGAAGAAGAAGAAGAAGAAGAAGAAGAAATGAAACATCAAAC
Source organism: Zootoca vivipara (assembly GCF_965207765.1). Taxonomy (NCBI): domain Eukaryota; kingdom Metazoa; phylum Chordata; class Lepidosauria; order Squamata; family Lacertidae; genus Zootoca; species Zootoca vivipara. The sequence goes on along the minus strand of NC_142583.1, from coordinate 13,186,787 downwards.
ATTTAAAAACTTCCCTAAACAGGGATGTCTTCTAAAAGTCAGATAGTTGTTTATTTCCTTGACATCTGATGGGAGGGCATTCCACAGGGTGGGCACCACTATCAAAAGGGCCCTCTGCCTGATTCCCTGTAACCTCACATCTCGCAGTGAGGGAACCGCCAGAAGGCCCTCAGAACTGGACCTCAGTGTCCACGCTGAGCAATGGGGGTGGAGATGCTCCTTCAGGTATACCGGGCCGATGCCATTTAGGGCTCTGAAGGTCAACACCAACACTTTGAATTGTGCATGAAGCCCCCAGAACATTGCACATGAGGGAATATGGCCTTTGGGCAGAAACATTTTCTCTACCCCTTATATAGTCAGAGTGTTATCATGAAGCTCATAAACCTACCTCTCAGAGTTGTTGTGAGCATAAAATAAGATCAATAGAGAACCACATATGCTGCCATCTAGGGGGGACCGGGGCCAAGTCCCCTCATATTTTCAAGAAGGGTACCAGCCTCCCCCCTAATCCACACAGCCCACGCATGCATGCCACACGACATGCTCACCTTAATTGTGCAGCCAGCACGGCGTGCGCATGACACACCAGCAAGTAATGTGATGCGTGAGACTGACGTTAGCACATTGCGCCATGTTTGTGCATAGTGAGAGCATGGCGTGTGATGTGCCGATGCCATGCACACAAGTGGTGTGATGACGTCTCTTGCACATGTTTGAGGTGCCGGCCCACTCAATCGTGGGTACAAGGTGGCCAGCTTGTATACTGCAGGAAGAAAATGGGATGTGAATGTGGGGGGAAAGGTTTGCTTTGGGGAGGGACTTTTTTTAAATATGTAGATCCCATGAAAGCCCTCTGCACCATGTGCCCAGTGCAAAGAGGAGCCAAGATCAGGCCACATCTTGATTCATCTGATTTCGCTGAGTTCTGGTTAACACAGAAAAGGAACTCTTCTGGAAATGCCAAATAATTTCATTAGAACTTTTTAAGAATGTACCGAACATGCCTGAATTCAGATTCTTACGAAATACTTAAATATTTTAAAAGTCAGAGCCCTCCTTGTGACAGTGTCTGACCTTTAAGTTTATCTGTTTCTAAAATACACCTTGCCTATCAACCCAGCCTTAATCACTTTCTCATTTCAGATATTGAAAGAAAAATTCCATTTAAATAAAGTAAAGGTCATCCTTCTTTGAAATATAGATTATTCACCTGTATTTTTTTTAAAGTGGGGATTGGAGACTAAACTGGGAGGAAGAAAAAGGCAAGCCCCCCCCCTCCTTCCCTCTCCTCTTTCTCTCCTTTCAAAGTACTGAGTCAGCAGTGGTAAGGATTAAAGATAATTATGCAGAACTCCCAAGGACTGCAAGAAAGACTGCAGCAGATCTGAAATGCAATTGACTTCCCCAGATTTCATGATCTATATTCTACAGCAGAATATGAAAATGCTCTGTTCTCCTCCTGCTTTCTTTTTGAACTCCTGTTTAAATTAAAGTTAGGGTAAAGTGGCAACAGAAGTAGCAAGAGATAAGTCGGTTTTGGGTAATCCTTTGGAAACCAGTTTAGATGAAGGTGAACACTTCTTACCCTTGCGTGATTGCAGGCAAAAAGCCTAAAGCAAATGACCATTGATTCATTTCGAGGTTGTTACATTTCACATTACAACTTTCTTGATTTTTGGCTTTATTTTTTCAAAAAAAAAAAAAACAGGCTTGGGATACATACGGCTACGTTTAACAGTCTGATATGGACAACATGCCATACTCATTGGCAGAGGAACGCTCTCCGGCACCCGGGGCAGGATGCCGAGGGGCAGGGCAAACCGCCTGGTGGTGCATGCACAACATCCCATATGGACTGCGCATGCATTGCATCCCGTACGGACACCTGTATGGACGGTGTGCGACAGCAGCAGCCCGTACGGACACCATATGAGCGGCGCCCATACTGACTGCGCACGCCCTCGGCCACTCTATAGCTGGGGGAGGCAGGGACCATCTTGTCACCCCCCCACTTCATACACCCCTAAAGGTAAAGGTAAAGGGACCCCTGACCATTAGGTCCAGTCGTGACCGACTCTGGGGTTGCGCGCTCATCTCGCATTATTGGCTGAGGGAGCCGGCGTATAGCTTCCAGGTCATGTGGCCAGCATGACAAAGCCGCTTCTGGCAAACCAGAGCAGCACATGGAAACGCCGTTTACCTTCCTGCTGTAGCGGTTCCTATTTATCTACTTGCACTTTGACGTGCTTTCGAACTGCTAGGTTGGCAGGAGCTGGGACCAAGCAATGGGAGGCCACCCCGTCACAGGGATTCGACCCGCCGACCTTCTGATCATCAAGCCCTAGGCTCAGTGGTTTAACCCACAGTGCCACCTGGGTCCCTCCCCTAGCCATACTCAAATGCTAGATCTCTGTATGTTTTCATGGATGGCACCATATGTTGAAATTCGGGGTGGTATTCTGGCATGCAGTTCTTTCTCACTGTTTTCCTGAGGGAATCATAGGTGAACAGAAGCACACGTGTGGATAAAGGGTGGTGTCAGAGGTGCTGATGTGGCTACTCTAGAGTAACGACTCCTCGCAGCATAGTCCTTTTAGACTTTTATTAAGTGCTGATTATTTACAGTGCTCAGAGCGATCTATATACATGCTTACGGTCAGGTGTCAGTACCTCCGAATGGAGATTGGCGCGTTTTCTTCCAGCAAAGAAGCTTTGGGAGACCCAGCCTCTTCCCCCTACGTTTTCGGCGCAATTCCGGAGTTGGGGGAATTGGCCTTCCCCCCGGGCTCCCCCCTTCCTTTCCCACCTGGGTCATGGGCTCCGCAACCTTGCCTGAGCCTCGGACACCACTTCCTGATTCTCCGCTGGAGGCAGAGCTCTCCCTGCTCTCCCCAGCGCTTGGGGATGGGCTGGAACTTAAGATGGGAGGGACTTCCCTGTATCCCTTGTCCCTCACAGGTGGCAATGTGACATCAGTCATTGCGTCACACCATGCCTGCTGTTGTGAATGAAATTTAGTGTGATGGTATATTGATAAAAAAAGCAACAGTTTCGTAACACAACAGGTAATGTGAGAAGCCAGGACAGAAGCACTAGCATTATAACCAGGAAAACTAACTCAACGATCCTCGTGTCTATTTGATAGATATCCATCTAAATACCACGATGGCGTCTGCTCTCAATATAGATCACACAGAGCTGAACTGGAACTTTGAAAGTGCTGATTTGCATGCTTAATGAAGGAGAAATTAAACACAACAAGTCCTAGACACTTGAGTCCTACTCTACCATAGCTTTTTGTGCAAACATGCGATTTTAAAGAACTGTGCTGACCCCCGGGAAACTCAGGTGACCTGGTAGGGGCAGGGTGTCAATGGTTGGCACCACAAAGTAGTAATATATTACAAAAAAAAAAGAGCACAGAAGAGGACATAGAAGTACAATACATTTTGTTTTAGTGCGGAAGACAGTGGCCAGGTCACCGGTGTGCTGGCTCAAATTGGTAAATGTTGATGGGTAACTTAAAGGCTCCTACTATTCTCTTTTATGATTCTTTGTTTTTAAGCTGCACTTGATGGTGAATGTTTAAGGGCAATATATATATGTCACGGTGGCCGGAGTGGACTACTTCAGAGTAACGACGCCACGCAGCTCTGCATTTTATTCTTTTATTGGTGCTGCGTATTTACAGTGCTCAAGTCATTGCTATTTACACGGAGTGATGTGGTCAGTCGGTTTCAGAACCTCCTAATGGCTTTTGGCGCGTCTTTCTCCAACACAAAAGCTTTGGCAGACCCATCCTCTTGCCCCTCCTCTTCCTGCGTAATTCTGGAGTTGGGGGGATGGGTCTTCCCCCCTTGCTTGCCCCTTCCTGTCCCACCTGGGACCCTGGCTCCACTACCTTGCCTGAGCCTCGGACACGACTTCCTGCTTCCCCACTGGAATCGGAACTCTCCCTGCTTTCCCCTTTGCTCGGGGACGGGCTTGAACTCAGGAGGGGAGGGACTTCGCGATATCCCCTGTCCCTCACATCCACCCCCCTCCCAAGCTCTCCTTCACCCCTCCCCAGGCCCCCCCCATGTGTCGGTGACGACTGGAAGCCTAAGAACTCAGTGCTCTCCGAGCCCGTTGGTGTGAATACCGCCCCCCAGTCCTGCGAGCCCCCCCCTTCCGCCTGGGAGGACGGGAATCCCAAAAAGTCCGTGGCGTCAGAGCTGGTGGGGGTAAAAACGTTCTGCCAATCTGCTCCTTCCTCTGACTGGGTGGATCTCGGTGACACCCATACCTCATCCTCTGGTTCCTCAAACTCCGCTTCCCAGCGCCATGGTGAGCTGCTCTCCCGTGCCTCCTCCTCCTCCCCCTCCCTTTCCATGTGCCAGGGCTTGGGTCTGTGGGGAAAGAGGGCGTGAAATTCTTCCACCAAGAATTCCTCCTGTATCTGAGTGGCTGGGACCCATTCATTCTGGGACGGTGGAGCATCCTCCCATGCCATGAGGTACTCCAGTCCCCCCACCCCCCACCTTGAATCCAGGATGGCCGTGGCCTCATTGAGTTGCTCCCTGCCTTCCCTCTCCCCCCCTCCCTCGGGGGTTTGTTCGCTGTCTCGGAGCCTGCTGCTCTCCCTGTACGGCGACAGCAGCGATCTATGAAACACTGGATGCACCCTCATGTCCTCTGGCAGTGCCAGCCTGTATGCCACCGGGTTGACCTGTTGCGTGACCGTGAAGGGGCCCAACCTTCTGGGCGCCAGCTTTTTGCACCTCCCTCTGGTGGGAAGGCCCTCCGAGGACAACCACACCTTGTCCCCCACCCTGATGACCTCCCCTAGTCGCCTGTGGCGATCTGCCCCCTTTTTGTACGCTTCCTTGGCCCTCTCCAAGTGTTCTCTGAGCTGCTGGTGCACCGTCTCCAGTTCCTCTGCCCAATCCTCAGCCTGTGGGCCCTCCTCCTCCTCCTCCCCCTCCCTCTCTGGGAAAGATCTGAGGTCGCGCCCGTAATTGGCCTTAAAGGGCGACACCCCTGTGGAGACGTGCACTGCATTGTTGTAGGCAAATTCTGCTAGTGGCAGGCGATCCACCCAGTCCGTTTGCCTCTGGCTGACGTAGCATCTCAGGTACTGCTGCAGAATGGCGTTGACCCTCTCCGCTTGTCCGTTGGTCTGCGGGTGTCTAGCCGTCGACAAGCTGACCTCCACCTGCAGGAGGTTCATGAGCCGCCGCCAGAACCTGGAAACAAATTGGCGGCCACGATCCGAAATAACCCTTAAAGGTAATCCATGCAGTCTGAAAACGTGATCAACAAACAGTTTGGCTGTCTCTTCTGCAGAGACTGCCCTGGCACACGGTATAAAGTGGCACATTTTGGACATGAGGTCCACCACCACCAACACTGCGGTCTTACCCCGGGAAGAAGGCAGATCTGTGATGAAGTCCATGGACACCACTTCCCACGGCCTGTGTGGCGTGGCTAAGGGCTCCAGCAACCCTGGTGGCGCTGCTCTGACCACCTTTGCCCGCTGGCAGGTGTCACAGCCCCGTACATAGTCTCGAACATCTTCCCTCACCCCTGGCCACCAGAAGTGTCTCATGACTAGGTGAGTGGTCTTGTCCCTTCCAAAATGCCCCGCCGTTGGGTTGTCGTGCATCTGTTTGAGGATCGTACGTCTGAGCTTGGTGGTGGGCAGGTACAGTGCACCCTTGTAGAAAAGCAGCCCTCTGCGTTCTGCAAAGTCTTTTGCCTGCTCCCTCCCCCCTCTCAGTTCTCTGAAGATGCGGTTGGCAAATTCATCCGCTGCCGTCAGTGCTGTGAGTTCTGCCTCGCTCACCACTGCTGCTCCGCAGGACCATGCCGACGGGGGGAAAATGTGCCTTGGGGCTGGTGGCTCCTCCTCCTCCATGTACTCTGGCTTGCGGGAGAGGGCATCCGCCCTGACGTTCTGCTCTCCCGGGATGTAGTGTATGGAGAAGTTGAAGTTCGAGAAGAACTCTGCCCACCGTATCTGCCGCTGGTTGAGCACCCTGGCAGTTCTCCAGAACTCCAGGTTCTTGTGGTCTGTGCACACCTGGATGGGGTGCTTGGCGCCCACCAGGAAGTGTCTCCAGTGCTGGAACGCCGCGTGGATTGCCAGAAGTTCCCGATCAAAAACTGTGTAGTTCCGCTCTGGCTGGGTCAACTTCCTGGAGAAGAAGGCACAGGGTCTCCACTCTCTGTTGGCGTCCAGTTGCAACAAAATGGCGCCCACAGCTTTATCAGAGGCATCTGTCTCAATGCGTAGGGGCGCGTCCTGAACCACGTGGAACAGGTTCTGGTCTGAGGCGAACACCCTCTTGAGGCTTTCGAACGCTGCTTGCGCCTCTGGTGTCCACCGGAACTTCTGCTTGCCTCTCAGGCAGTCAGTGATGGGAGCCGTAACTCGAGAGAAGTTCTTGATGAACTTCCTGTAGAAGTTGGCGAAGCCTAGTAGGCGTTGGGCATCTTTGCGCGTCCTGGGGCTGTGCCAGTCCAGGATGGCCTGCACCTTGTCCTTGTCCATCGCTAGCCCCTTGTCTGACAGCTTGTAGCCCAGGAAGTCCACCTCCTTGGTGTGAAACTTGCACTTCTCCAGCTTCACATACAGGTGGTTCTCCTTCAGGCGCTGTAACACCTCCCTGACGTCCTTCACGTGCTGCACTGGGTCGTTGGAATAAATAAGGATGTCATCCAGAAAGACCAAGCATTTCCTGAAGAGGAGGGACCCCAGGACGTGGTGCATGAAGGCCTGGAAGCATGCTGAGCCCCCTTGCAAACCGAAGGGCATCACCAGATATTCAAAAGAGCCCAGAGGCGTGAACATCGTGGTTTTCCATTCATCGCCTTCCCGGATCCTGATCAAGTTGTACGCCCCCCTCAGGTCTAGCTTGGTGAAAATCTTACCCCTGCGTGCCGCTGTCAGGAGATCATCCACTCTGGGCATGGGGAAAGCCACTGGCTCTGTCACCGAATTCAGCCGTCTAAAATCCACCACAAGACGGCGCTGTTGCGTGTCTTTCTTGTCCACCCAGAAGACTGGGCTGCCCCCTGCTGCCTTGCTTTCTCTTATGAACCCCCACTTGAGGTTCTTGTCGATGAAAGCGCGCAGATCCTCCAGTTCCTGGTCTGACATGGCGTACAGCTTGGCTGGGGGTATAGTTGCCCCTGGCACCAGGTTGATCTGGCAGTCAAAAGGCCTGTGCGGGGGTAGGTGGTCGGACTCCGCTTCGCTGAAGACCTCCTGCAGGTCCCAGTACGGCTTGGGTATCGCCCCACCCCCTTTGACGTGCATGGTGGCCACCGTGGCTATCGGAGGCCCCTCCCCTGGTTGGTGCTGCATGCAATGTTCCAGACAAAAGTCCGATCCAAAAGTGATGCATCTCTGGTGCCAACTGATGGAGGGGTCGTGGCGCGCCAGCCAGCTCATGCCCAAGACGATGGGGGGGTCTGAGATGGTGGTGACGTTGAATGCCAGTGTCTCTGAGTGCCTCCCCACCGTCATTCTCATGGGGGGGGTTTGATGAGTGATGGCCCCTCCCAGCAGCTCTCTGCCGTCAATGGTTGCCACGTGCAGAGGAAAATCCAGCTGCAGAAGCTGGATCTGGTGCTCTTCTGCAAAGTTTCTCGAGAAGAAGTTCGCTGACGCCCCACTGTCAATTAGGGCGAGGACTGTCAGGGGATAGCCATTTGGAAGCGTGAGCGTCACTTCTAGAACCACTCCTGCTCTGGGAGGGGTGGGCTGGCTCTGCTCCTCTCTGTGCGGGTGGGTGGGCTGGGGCTGTTGTCTGCTGACTGTGCCTGGCTGCCGCCCCTTGTCTCCTGCAGCCAGGCTTTCCCGTTTCCCTGCTGTGGTGCTGCTTCAGTGGGGGAGGGCACAACCGTTCCCGCCTTTCCTTGCCACTCCCTGCGATGTGGGCAGTCTCTGACGAGATGCTGGGGGGAGTTGCAGAGAAAGCAATTCCCACCCCTTCCCTCCTTGCGTCTTGGCGCCGCTGGGGTTTGAAAAGCCCGCGCGCGCGCGCTCTCAATCTGCATGGGTTCCTGGTCCTGACTGGCCCCAGGCGTGGCTTGAAAGGGCTGTTGGGGGAGTGGCTTCTCCTGCGACCGTGGGAACCAAGCCCGCTTTGCGCGCGTTGCTTGCTTGTCGCTCCACCGGGATTCCTGTCTCACCCCCACCGCCAGAGCCGCTTTGCTCAGCTGATCCATATTACTGGGCTTTGTACCTCTCGAGAGCTCATCCTTCACCTCCTCATGCAACCCCAAGTAGAACGCCGCTTGCATTGGGGGGGACCCCAGTTCCCACCCCAATCTGTGCACCAGCATGGTGAATTTCGCCCAATACGCGCGAACTGTCATATTTCCTTGGCGTAAATTATGAAGTTCCTCCTTAGTCTGGTCCATATGACTATCGGACGAATACATCGTTTTCAAACCTTCTAGAAATAGTTTGACATTCTTCATGCAAGGATTCCTTGTTGCAATTAACGGTCTTAGCCACTCCCTGGCTGCCCCGGTAAGGTGCTCCACAATAAACGCTACTCTGTGCTCATCATCAGGGAACTCATCGTGGTGCAGCTCAAGAGCATACACAATCTCAGTCTCAAAGCCCTGAAATTCCTTCGGGTCTCCATTGAACTTGCTAACTAGGGTCCCAGCTCTCCTTCCTGGCAGCACTTGGACTTGGGGTGCCCCTCCCGCCTTGTTTTTCTCTGCATCCAGCTTGTTTTGGAGGTCTACCGCCACCGCCCTTAATTGCTGCTCTTTTTCCTGAAGCTCTCTCACCTGTTCCGCAAGTTGTAGCCGGTCGTCCTGGACCTTCTTAGTCTCCTCTTTAGCTGCCTTCAATTCTCCCTGCGCCTGCAGCGACAGCTGCTGCAGTTCTAGCTGGGCTTGCTCAGCGATCTGCCGCCACTTCTCCGCCTCTGACACGCTCATCCCGGCAACTCCAAAGTAGCCCAAAAATGATTAGGAGGTTGCTGTCACGGTGGCCGGAGTGGACTACTTCAGAGTAACGACGCCACGCAGCTCTGCATTTTATTCTTTTATTGGTGCTGCGTATTTACAGTGCTCAAGTCATTGCTATTTACACGGAGTGATGTGGTCAGTCGGTTTCAGAACCTCCTAATGGCTTTTGGCGCGTCTTTCTCCAACACAAAAGCTTTGGCAGACCCATCCTCTTGCCCCTCCTCTTCCTGCGTAATTCTGGAGTTGGGGGGATGGGTCTTCCCCCCCTTGCTTGCCCCTTCCTGTCCCACCTGGGACCCTGGCTCCACTACCTTGCCTGAGCCTCGGACACGACTTCCTGCTTCCCCACTGGAATCGGAACTCTCCCTGCTTTCCCCTTTGCTCGGGGACGGGCTTGAACTCAGGAGGGGAGGGACTTCGCGATATCCCCTGTCCCTCACAATATATATATATATTGTGCAGGGAGGGAGCGTGTAAAAGTTGGATGGGAGACGCACCAATGGTTGCTACATACATATCTAAGATTACAAGCTATCCAATATTGGAGTATGTGGGATGCCAGCGAAATATGCAAATATTTAGTAAATAGGACCATTAAATTACAGGACAAACAAATCTTCCTCACACCATGATACTCATGAAGTTCGCAGTATGCCATATTGCTCTGTTCATACTAATATGTTTGGGTAGTGGGTTTTTGATCAACCACAGCAGGGGAAGTGGGGGGGGGAGCATTTGACAGCCATGCATACTCCATCAGTGCTTACTGATACCTCACTTTAAGATTAGCGCAATTGAATAAAGGCCCTCTGGCCTTTGCTGGTGTTGTTTTATGGCAATATTCAGAACGTAGCATTTCGAAAGAGCGTGTTTTTTAACCACCTTCATTGGTTTCTTTCTGGCCCCTGCTTAAAACCCATTTGCTTAGGCAAAACCTATCCAGGCTTGTAGATGTTGACATGCTTTAATCTCTCTCTCTTTTTAGTTCCCTGCTGATTTAAATTCTTTTTAAAACGTGTTTGTCTTTATTGATTTTTTTAAAAAAGTATCTTAACAAACTGCTTAGTGGTTTGGTTACAATCAAGTGGCAGGCAAATTTATATAAAACAAATAAAATAGTATTATTTATTTATTGAATTTGTATACCGCCCTATACCCGGAGGTTGGAGACTCTTGAGAGTCCCATGGACTGCAAGAAGATCAAACCTATCCATTTTGACGGAAATCAGCCCTGAGTTCTCACTGGAAGGACAGATCATGAAGCTGAGGCTCCAATACTTTGGCCACCTCATGAGAAGAAAAGACTCCCTGGAAAAGACCCTGATGTTGGGAAAGATGGAGGGCACTAGGAGAAGGGGACGACAGAGGACGAGATGGTTGGACAGTGTTCTCGAAGCTACAAACATGAGTTTGACCAGACTGCGGGAGGCAGTGCAAGACAGGAGTGTCTGGCGTGCTCTGGTCCATGGGGTCACGAAGAGTCGGACACGGCTAAACGACTAAACAACAACAACAACCCGGAGGTCTCATGGTGGTTCACAGAAAAAGACCACAATATATAAAATCAAAATAAGAACAATGACCCAATAACACCCCCCCCCCAAAAAAAAGAGAGCCACATTTTAAAAGGGTGCCTAAAGGTGTATAATGAAGGCACTAGGCAAACTTCCCTGGGGAGAGCACTCCACATATGGGGAGCTACTGCAGAGAAGGGCTGTTCTCGTGTTGCCACCCTCTGGACCTCTCGAGGAGGGGGCACATGCAAGAGGGCCTCAGAAGATGATCTCAGGATCTAGGTAGGTTCATATGGAAAGAGGCGGTCCTTGAGGTATTGCGGTCCTGAGCCGTTTAAGGCTTTATGGGTCAAAACCAGCATTTTGAATTGGGCCGCATCTCTCGCTCACTCCTCAAACTAGCTCTACAGCAATACTAGCTGCTGACTATTTAGTCTACAAATGCTATGATCACATGAGGGCAGAATCATTCTGTGACATTTCCTACCTTCCCAAAGAGAACATGGCAGACAGAACTTTTGGTGACCCAGGCTTATAGGCAGAGTTATTTTTGCTCCTGTTTGAAAGTAGCCTCTGAAAGCCTTGTAAGCACATGAGCAAGGCTTGGAGCTGCACAGCAGAAGAAGGGACGGTGATAGGGTGGAAAAAGAAGAGTATTTTAACTATCCTTTAGTAGTATTTCATCACTTCCCAAAATCAAGTGAAGTTTTGAAGTGACATAAAACAAGAGTAAAAATGCAATACATGTCCATTAAGACGACTGGACCTAATGGTCAGGGGTCCCAAAGACCAAAGAAAGACATACTAAAATGCTCTTTTCCACATTCACACATTTTCCACATTCACACATTGTGAGGATCCATTCCCAATAAATTTTTAAAAAAATGAAATTCAGTGCTCCTGGGAAAGTCGGGAATGTAGAAATGCTTCCATTCTGCGAGCCCTGTTTACTCATACAAATATATGACATTTATTACTTTGCAAATGCAATGAAAAGTTCAATAGTCCACCAAGCAAAATCTAATATGGGATTTCCCAGATGCCATTAAAGACTAGAGCGCAATATGCAGGTGAAATCTCTCTCTCTCTCTCTCTCTCTCTCTCTCTCTCTCTCTCTCTCTCTCTCTCTCTGTAGGGAACCCATTGTTAATTTTACCATACTGCCTATCCCTTTAGGAACAAGAATGAAAGTAAAAGACAATAACACCAGGAATCCATCTGTGCTTCACTTTCCTCATTCAGCCATAATTAAATAATTATATCTGCCAAAACGATTCCCGTACAGTGTATCAAAAAGGTAGTAAATATTTAACAGCTGGGCACTAAATTAATTGTTTGTCACATCTGTAGCAGCTGTGATATCTGAGCTGGAAATGGAATGGAAATAAAAGGAAACAATGGAACATCTTGTCACTTGCTCAGTGGGCTTGTTCCTTTGCACCTTATGAAAAATCAGCAGGCATATGGTGTGTGTCGGATAGGGCACAGGAATGCCATGTACACAGATTCCCAAATCTGCTATGCTGTGCAGATATTCCTATAACCCCCACATGTCTAGGGGCTTGGCAAGAGGAAACAGAACTAAGAGTGTTGTCTATGTACTTTGCTTCTCTTAGGAGCAGGGGTAACAAACTACCCCCTGTGAAGAATGACCCACCTCCCTTGGATCTTAATGTAAATCATGCTATGGCTATGTTTGCACATTTTATTATTCTTGGCCCACTTTTTAAATGCCCATCCATTAGAGAGCCATATTGTGCTTTGCTTCAGGCAGCGAAAGGTCTTGCACCAGCTTCAATGCTGGAGAAAACAGTGCATTCCCCTCCCCCCAATTTTGCATATAGGCATATATTGTATGCATCCTCATATATACAATGACAAACACACATACCATGCTGCAAAAGTCAGGCTATTCAGTGCTAGGGAGGAGGAGAAGTTCTGCACTCATCACATCAGTTCTCTTAAAACCCTTGCTTTATGTATCTTCCTAAGAATAAATGTCAACCATTATATATGAAAAATAAAGGGGTGCATATCCAAACCTGCTCCCTTTTCCTTCAGTAAGAAGGAATCAAGTTTGTATGAGTCAAGAATGTTACAGAATGTTGAAAAGCACCTTTACTTGAGTCATTGCTCCCCCCCCACCTTTAGGACAGTCGTTTCAGCTTTCTTAAATCTGAAAATTTGCCCATTCACTAGAAGTTTGCCAAATATCCCCCCCACCTCTTTTGCACGGGGCAAATTGTTCTACAAAAGTGTATTTGGCCCAGCTTTCATGTATGCAAGATTGCAAGAGCAATGGGCGAAGCGAAAAGCCTTCCTGAACTCTAGAAGACATCCCAGAATCCTCTGCAAAACAACCTGGAAAATATTTTAGAGATCCTCAGTAGAAAAACTGAGATGAAAGTATTCCCCAAGGGCAAAAAGTTTTGGAATGTACTGGCCTAGCATAACTGCATTCAGGAACTTTGAAGCAACAGTTTCAAAATATAAGGCAAAAATGAATTTGTCGGCTGAATTTGAGGCTCCATACAGGGCAGAAATCTGCCTCACTCGGCTTATACTTTTGATGGCCTTGTTTTTCTTCACTTTTACGTAATGGCAATGTGTTGAGGCAATGATTCTCCCCTGCTAGCAGAGGCATTGCCCCATACTGTGTTTGGAGAGAAAACTGATGACAAAAGAACAGCAATAAGTCAAGGGAATATCCTTTGCCATCAGCCTACAACCCTATTCACTTTGTACTAATGGTTTCTTAATGCCATGTTTTCTACAGGTCAGATTTTTCTGCAGAGAAATCAGACTTAAAAAGACAACAAATAATGACATTCCCTAAGCTCCAGAGACCCTCTTTTTCCTCCAGATTCGAGGACCTATTAATAAACTTAGTGCTAAGTTGGCAAAATAGTGAGTGTTAACAAGATTAGGAGGTGCTTGGCTGCCAGAAACATTATCAGCCCTGGTGCTTAGAGATAAGAGTCCTGGGGGTGTCGTAGGATAAGAAAAGTATTTCAGATTGTTCTGGACATAAAAAAGCAAGATGCTTTCCCCAAAGTTGAAAGGACAGGTTTTTATCAATTTTATTTCCCCTGCAATCCTCTAGTAGTTTATCCTCTCCACTTCTGTTGAAAAGTTTTTGTTTCTTGTCCCCCCCCCGCCCCCTCTTTTTTTCGTGCCTGGGGAAAAAACCCACTTTAGCAACTTGAAATGATTTTGAGAAGAAAAAAATACCCCCAAAATATATAATCAGCTAAATAGCAGTGTGGCAGTGATGGTTATCCATCCCCTTTGCAGGGCTGTTTAACAGTATGAATAAGACATGATAAAAGCCTGTATTCTTGAATAGCATGTTGAGTCATCAGATTGAAAGGCAGCACTTGCAGCTATTGTACAGTGAGAAGAAATGAGGGCTAAATCATAGTCAAGTGTAGACACAGCCTTTGGGAACATCTTAACACTGCAATGCTTGCCATCAGAAATAAGAGCTACATCGGCCTATTGTGTCAGTATTATAGGATGGCTTCTCACATCACTGAGAAGTGCCAAAGGATGACATGCAAATAAGGTGTGCGTAAAAGGGTGTAGGGATGTTAGCAGAATCCATTGAAAACTGATGGTGCTTCATGAGCATTCATTTATTTCCAGGGAAATGAGGCAACACTGGTTATTTAATGAGCATCCACTTTTGATTGTTTGTGGACAGGCTAGACACCGCTTTCCTCTCTGCAAGCCATCAGAATATCCCTGCTTTTGATGACTTGAAGATACAGTAGCTCAGTTGGTTAGAGTGTGTTGCCGATAATGCCAAGGTTGCAGGTTTGATCCCCATATGGGACAGCTCCGTATTCATGCCTTGCAAGGGATTGGACTATTCTATAATTCATAATATTCCAAAGATTGTTTATAACTGTAGCAGATTCTGAACAGAGGGTATCTAATATAGAAGGACAAAATTTATCCCATGACATGGGTAGAATTTTGGTGAATATGGGTATCATATGTAGTAACAGATGAATTTTATAGATGAAGATGAAATTTAACAAGGAGAAATGTAAAGTCATACACTTGGGGGGGATTAAAGGCACAAATACAGGATGGGTGACACCTGGTTTGAGAGCAGTACATGTGAAAAGGATCTAGGAGTCTTGGTATACCACAAACTTGACATGAGTCAACAGTGTGATGCAGCAGATAAAAAGGCCAATGCAATTCTGGGCTGCATCAATAGGAGTATAGCATCTAGATCAAGGGAAGTAATAGTACCACTGTATCAGACCTCACCTGGTCAGACCTCACCTGGAATACTGTGTCCAGTTCTGGGCACCACAATTCAAGAAGGATACTGACAAGCTGGAACGTGTCTAGAGGAGGGCAACCAAAATGGTCAAAGGCCTGGAAACAATGCCTTATGAGGAACAGCTTAGAGAGCTGGGTATGTTTAGCCTGGAGAAGAGAAGGTTAAGGAGTGATATGATAGCCATATTCAAATATATTAAAGGATGTCATATAGAAGAGGGTGAAAGGTTGTTTTCTGCTGCTCCAGAGAAGTGGACACGGCGCAATGAATTCAAACTACAAGAAAGAAGATTCCAACTAAACATTAGGAAGAGCTTCCTGACAGTAAGAGCTGTTCGGCAGTGGAATTTGCTGCCAAGGAGTGTGGTGGAGTCTCCTTCTTTGGAGGTCTTTAAGCGGAGGCTTGACAGCCATCTGTCAGGAATGCTTTGATGGTGTTTCCTGCTTGGCAGGGGGTTGGACTGGATGGCCCTTGCGGTCTCTTCCAACTCTATGATTCTAATAAGCAGCATTCAACATTTTCCAGTTACTTTTTTTGGGGGGGGGGGTAGGGGGAATTCATAGTGATAATGCAGAGGTAGTCAAAGTGATGCCTCTCAGGCATCGCATCTTCCTTAACTATTGGGTATGGTAGCTGAAGCTGATGGCAGTTCAGAGTCCAAGAACAATACGAAGGCACCATGTTACCCAACCCCGGGGAAAGTGATGAAAGGAGAAGTGACAATTCCAGTAGGGTGAATAAATTCTCAAAACTCTCCAGGGTAATTTTTTTGGGGGTAGGGTCACTCACATCTTTTTTCATCCATAAGTAAGGCAGTAGCAGAAGATTTCTTCAATTTAAACTGTTCTCTCCCTCTACAGGTTTTGCTGGAAAAGGAAAGTGGTTGTAGCAGTTCTCATGTACAGTGGTACCTTGGTTCTCAAATGCCTGGGTACTCAAAACAACTTGGAACCCAAACACTGCAAGCCCAGAAGTAAGTGCTCTGCTTTGTGAACTTTTTTTGGCAGCCAAACATGCTCCGTTTTTAGTGTTAGGCTTCCGCTTTGAGTGTTACGCTTCCAAATTGAGTCCCACACTTCAGTTTTGAGTGTTACGCTGAGGTCTGTCTGTTTTTGCTATTTACTTTGCGTTTTTGTTTTTGCAGCTTTTTTGTTTTGTTTTTGTGACTGCGTGGAACCCAGTTCAGCTACGGATTGACTGATTGTGTGACTGCAGTACGCTGTTTATTGCTTTCATTTTATTTATTTTTATTATTTTATTATTTATTATTTATACCCTGCCCATCTGGCTGGGTTCCCCCAGCCACTCTGGGCGGCTTCCAACAAAACATTAAAATACAGAAATCCATCAAACATTAAAAGCTTCCCTAAACAGGGCTGCCTTGAGATGCCTTCTAAAGGTCTGGTAATTGTTGTTCTCTTTGACCTCTGGTGGGAGGGCATTCCACAGGGTGGGTGCCACTACCGAGAAGGCCCTCTGCCTGGTTCCCTGTAACTTGGCTTCTCGTAGCGAGGGAACCACCAGAAGACCCTCGGTTCTTGAACTCAGTGTCCGGGTAGAACAATGGGGGTGAAGACGCTCCTTCAGATATACTCAATTTTATGGCCCAATGGTCTCGTTAGATAGTAAAATCCATGTTAGACTGCTGTCTTAGGGGTTGTTTTTAAAAGTCTGGAACGGATTAGTCCATTTTGCATTACTTTCTATGGGAAAGCATGCCTTGGTTTTGGAACACTTTGGTTTTGGAGCGGAGTTCTGGATCGGATTAAGTTTGAGAACCAAGGTACCACTTTATTCCACAATATACCTGAAGAAGGATGCTTCAGATTATGAGAGCATCCTTTCAGCTGTATTGTGCGACTTGAGAAGCCACTCCATTCCCCCATAGCATCCTTTCTCAAATGCATCATGGAACAAGGATGGCCACAGATGGAAGGAAGACCACAACCACCTCTTTCCCACATCAGGGGAAAGTAAGTTTATTTACCTTAAAAAGGAAGAGGGGGGGAGAAAAGAAGAGGAGGAGGAGGAGGAGGAGGAGGAGGAGGAGGAGGAGGAGGAGGAGGAGGAGGAGGAGTCTCTGCTACTCATTCAATGGCTGCTGAAAATGCAAGTCTTCTGTTCCTGGAAGTGTCCCTTGAAGCTGTTATTTTTTCATCCTGTCCCTGAATGTTCAGAAAATGCCTTGCCACCTTTGCAGCCCAAGAGGACTCATCTCCTCAGCGTCAACCATCTTTGATCTCCCCAATGCTTCTACTTTAATAAACGTGTTATAAACTACTGCAAATATCTGCCACATGGCCCTTTTAAGAGAAACACCTATGAGCCAGGAGGCCAGTTCCTAGAGTGCTGACTTAGAGAGATATGGCCTGACTGGAGAGGTTGGTTGGTGCTCTGCATTGTGTGGGCTCCCAGGCCTCATCATAAATAGTTTGTAGCAAGTTTCTACAAGAAAAGCTGTAGACCACACACAAAGTGTGGGGTCGGGTCATTGTCCAATATATTACTTCTTAAAGGTAAAGGTACCCCTGACCATTAGGTCCAGTCGCGGACAACCCTGGGGTTGCGGTGCTCATTTCACTTTACTGGCCGAGGAAGCAGACATTTGTCCACAGACAGTTTTTCGGGGTCGTGTGGCCACCATGACTAAGCCACTTCTGGTGAACCAGAGCAGCGCAAGGAAACGCTGTTTACCTTCCTGCTGGAGTGGTACCTATTTATCTACTTGCACTTTGACGTGCTTACGAACTGCTAGGTGGGCAGGAGCTGGGATCAAACAATGGGCGCTCACCCTGTTGTGGGGATTCGAACTGCCAACCCTCTGATCGGCAAGCCCTAGGCTCTGTGGTTTAACCCACCCCTATATTGCTTCTAGATGGTTTTAAATATAACCCGTCAAAATACCATTGAAATGCACGCTTTCCTGCCAGACTTTAATTTCAGTAAATTTGATTTAAAATATTTTAGGATTCACCCCCTCCTCCCGAAAACAGCACCAAACCCTGTTAAATGGATTAGGAATGTTGTTCTGAACAAAGCCTTGGATGTTCCTAAGAACCAAACTACATCTTAGAAGATCAACAGTGCCATAGGATGTTATGTTTAACAACAAGATTCACTTTCTAAAACTCTCAGATTTCAGTGTGACAGCAAGTTTCTAGCTTTTCTGGTTGAAACTAATGTACAGAGCGTAGCTAAGGGGCTCTCAGAAGTCAAAGAAGCTGCTGAATATCCAATATATTTTTTATTGTTCTCCTCCTCCTCTCCTCTTCCCCATAATGAAGAGAAGCAGAATAAATGCAGAGTTGTTAATGGAGAGTATGTCACGTTGGAAAGCTTGCTGTGCATTTTTTTAACTACTAAATACAAATATTGCTCATTTGCTCACAAGCCACAAAATCCAGCTTTTCTCCTTCTAGAACTGGGTTATTTTGCCACAGAATAGATAAATGTGTTTTTTATATATATATAAAAAATGTACATAGCAATTCCAATTGGAAAGTGTAAGCATCCCGGCCTTGTTTTCACAGGTAGCACTAATGATCAGTTTCAAACCAACGCTGATCAAACGTTCCACCACAAACTGTATCCCGAAGCAGCAGTTTGCAAGATCTTAAGAGATTTTCATTATTACTCCTGCTGCACTTGGTTAGTATTTTAATCCTGAGAGATGTAAATTGCAGGGTCCCGAAGGTACTTCTAGGGTTCCCCGGGCTGAGAGACAACATCCTACCCAATTTACTGACAGTGTAAGCATCTAGCTCCTTTAATCGAAATGACAGCTGACAATCTGGTGGGAAAGTCAGAGCGAGGCACAAGTGCGGGAGCTTCCTCAGATATTTCTGTGTGTGTGTGTGTGTGTGTGTGTGTGTGTGTGTGTGTGTGTGTGTATATATATATATATATATATATATATATATATATAGGATTCAATGGGTAACTAGCAAACTAAGGGTACAGCTTCTGCTATCAGAAGGTCAAAGTGCATGCCAAACTGGGGTTGGGAGATTGGCATAGCTTTTCATTTCACATTCCTGTTGCTCCTGTGATGAAATAATAATTTCTTCTAGGCCATTTTCACCCATATATTTCTCCATTTCCTCCATGCCACTTGCAAGCAGGATGTTAGTCTAATGAAACCAAGACTTCCTGCAGGGTGATGATTAATGATCTTGCAGTGACTCTTTTCTCTACCACCTTGTGACCTTTGCTACAGCCTGCCAGCATCATCAAACAAAACAGAGCATTTCCATTTTCAATAAAATAGAATGTAATTTTTTGATGAAGTTTCCCCATGGCACAGGATAAGGCTGTGAAAACAAATGAGTTACTGGGGGGCGGGAAAGTAGACTAGGCATGACTGCATAATTGATTCTTTGCTGGTCTGTGGAAACTCAGAGATACAAGGGCACCGTCACCGTGCTGTGACCAGATATTCCTTTCCTAAGGAAAATGTATCCAAGAGGGCTGAAGCAGAGGCGCGCCATCTCCTAGAATCCTTCCCCCACCAATATTTTTTGGGAAGGGCCTGCCCCCCATGTCAAAAAGTGGAGGTGGGGTTCAGCATGGAGCCTCGCATGGCATGACTTCAGTGGCCAGCTCCTCCTCCTCCTCTGGCTATGGAGGAGAATGAGAGGGGAAGCAATCTTTTGAAACTGGCAATTTTCTGAATTTTGTAAGGTAGTTTCCCTACCAAAACCATGCCTAGAAAACTGCAAATATGAGCAAAAATAACACATAACATTGCATTTCATATGGGAAAGTTGCTTGCCAAAAATGTGTATCTTGGTCAAAGCCGCAATCCAAAATGTTTTTTGGGGGGAGAAATTTGCACGCAATGTCCTTTGCAAGAGGTCACAGCAAATTTGCCTTCAAGTGGCAGGCTGCATTAACATTAGTTTTTGAACATTTACCTCACCTTTTTATAGAACAGAAAGTACAACTTCAGACAATATCCTCCAACTTTTATGCATTAAGAAACTCTCCTGACACCCACCCACTTCTTTCAGTGGGAACACTTAGAGCAAATATTGGAAGTTCATAAGTCTGTCTCAGCATCTCTCGAAAGAACAGGGAGAACAAGTTGCACAGATTATAAAATTCAAATTAAAACCACATAAAATTCATAAGAGTAACTCCCCAGACATGCTTTTTCAACTTGTTATTCTCGGTCTTGAGGGAAGAGTTAATAATCTGTTAATTGAATAAAGAGCCAAACCATTTGCTTTGCTTAAACAGCACATGTACACAGGACTATAATTGTCAAGCTAGCAACAAGAGCAAAACCCTGATATATAGCTATGAAGGAGGGAAGGAAAGACAGGGTGTGCTTGCTTTGCCACCCTCAACTTATTACTTCTTACTAATTTATTTAACTCATACTCTCAACCCAAACCCTCAACCCAGAGGTTCCCAGCATTTCATTTAAAAATACCCCTTTACAGGATAGAAACATAACATGCTAGTAACACACACCCAAATATAAACAATGCAATTCAAAAACCAGCAATACAGCAGCAGGAAGGAGCAGTTATTTAACCCAGGCACACACATAAGCGCAACGGAAATTATGCATCTTCAGTTGTCCTCAAAAGCTGTCTCAAAAGCAGGGGCAACTGCACCTCCACCTTCAAATATCATTTCAAAAGGCATTCTGGCCATATTTTTCTCTCACTATCCACTCCAACAGCAACAAAGCAGTCTGTCAATATGATAAGCTATGTTTTCCAAATGAAAACAAAATGTGAAATGAGCATCTGAAACCATGTACATGGCTTTCTGTGTGGGTGAGACATTACTTGTGTGGAATTGTATGGAACAGCACAGTGAAGCAAGCATTCCTTACTTCCTCCCATGCTTTTACTCTGACAGACTACTCCTGATATTTTGCAGAGAAGAACAAAAACCAGTGTTCTAGTTACAGGTAGGTAGCCGTGTTGGTCTGAGTCGAAACAAAATAAAAAAATTCCTTCAGTAGCACCTTAAAGACCAACTACGTTTCATTTTGGTATGAGCTTCCGTGTGCATGTATCTGACGAAGTGTGCATGCACACGAAAGCTCATACCAAAATGAAACGTAGTTGGTCTTTAAGGTGCTACTGAAGGAATTTTTTAAAAAACCAGTGTGGCAGCCATAAACAAACAACAAACAACAGCAACAGCAGCAGCAGCAGCAGCAGCAATACTCTGAGCATGTACAGTTTAACATTCACAGTTAAACTCAATCATGGTTTCGGCTTGGGCCTATCACAATCTCTCAGCCTAGCCTACCTAGGCTGAGCTCTTGGATGCAAAGGCAGGATACAGTGGTACCTCTAGTTACAAATTTAATTCATCCCGGAGGTCTGTTCTTAACCTGAAACTGTTCTTAACTAGATGTGTGTTTTCGCTAATGGGGCCTCTTGCTGCCGATGCGCCCCCAGCACATAATTTCCGTTCTCATCCTGGGGCAAAGTTCTCAACTCGAGTTAACTCTTCCAGGTTAGCTGAGTTTGTAACCTGAAGTGTTTGTAACCTGAGGCGTTTGTAACTCGAGGTACCACTGTATAAGCATGAAGTAGTATTTACAGATAAAAAAAATACGTATAAGACTTAACTAGGGAGAAATAAAAGAACCGATAGGAAAGCTAGCAGGCCCCGCCCTTGCTTTAGCTGCTAAACCCCACAATCAAAGCAAAACAGAGTTTGCCAAAACAGCATTGAAAGAACATAGTGTCCTGAACCCCTGGCCTACCTGGCAGCAAGTCAGTATGTCCATTCCAAAATTCAAAGTCCGAGGGTCAGTCCATAGAAGCGAAATGGCAAAGGTCAGGGAATGAAGTTCAGGTTCAGGGTCAGTCCAGCGTCCAGCAGTCAGGGCAATTCAACTCAGAGTCAAAGCTGAAGCACAGTTCCTTAAAGGGTAAGACCATCCAAGTCAAGGTCTGTCAACAAGGGTAGTTGAGCAGATACAGCGCCTCAGCTTTTGCAAAGTGCTTTGCATGCTGATTGCAGCACCTGGGCTTGATAAGGCATGTGACCCTCACCTGCTCCAAGCCTACACCAGCTGAGGAATCACACACCTCCTCCCAGAGCTAGTGAGCCCCACCTGGCCAGCTAATGAGTTGGGTTGTGGACCCCTGCCTGCCTCAGACTCCTGCAGTGCCCCGCCTACTGCTCCCTACACCTCAGAGACCTCTGTGTTCATGGAGACAGGAGACCTTCTGGCTCTGGTGATGGATCCTGCTGCTCTGGTTCCTGTGCACTGACCCCCACCCCCTCACCATCCTCTGCCACCCTGTGAGTCCTTGCTACACCAACCTCTTCTTCCCCATCCCCAGCTTGTCCCAGTGTGTGCCAATCTTGGCTACACAACTTGCTGGGATCTTCCTCCTCCCCCTTCCTCCTGCCAGTTCATGACAACCTCGGGGGTTCCTTGTGAAGGGTCTGGTGAATTTGTGGGAAAGCTTAAAGTCTTTTCATTAACAGTCAAAGAATTCCCTCAGAGAAGGGGGTGTCTGCAGCATCATTATAATAATATAATAATAATTTATTATTTATACCCCACCCATCTGGCTGGGTTCCCCCAGCCACTCTGGGCGGCTTCCAACAAAACACTAAAATACAGAAATCCATCAAACATTAAAAGCTTCCCTAAACAGGGCTGCCTTGAGATGCCTTCTAAAGGTCTGGTAATTGTTGTTCTCTTTGACCTCTAGTGGGAGGGCATTTCACAGGGTGGGTGCCACTACCGAGAAGGCCCTCTGCCTGGTTCCCTGTAACTTGGCTTCTCGTAGCGAGGGAACCGCCAGAAGGCCCTCGGCGCTGGACCTCAGTGTCTGGGCAGAACGATGGGGGTGGAGACACTCCTTGGAGACAGGCAGCCTATGCCGTACCTTCCAGATGTTGTTGTCCTATCATTGCTGCCCATTGCCGTCTATGCGTGTGTGTAAATCTGAAGGGCAACATATTGGCCATCCCTGCTCTTGGGTGTTGCAACATTTCCCATGCAAAGTTTGAAGTGGACCTGGAGATTCCTTGCCAGGAGAAACATCTGAAGAATTCCAAAAGAAGCTTTTAAGAGTATTGACGAGAGTACATAGATTGCTCTGGAGATTGTCAAAGGCTGACAAGCCTTTCATGTGCAAAGCAGGTGTCCATCTCACAGCTCAATGTTTCCCACCATTTCTGCATGTGTTGTTTCCCTGTGATGCTTCCAAGAATCCCAGCAAACACATGCCAAACAATGCCCTCACTCTGAGTGGCTCCGTCATGACCGTAGCTTCACCACCGAATCTAAGGAACATACCATTCGTTCACTACTTAGCTTCTGCCTACCTTGATATACATTGAATTAAGGAATATAATTGTTCTGGACTATTTCCAAATGTTAATAGTAAAACTAAATGTAGATATTGTTGGGTAATGATCCTACAATGAAGATTCCTCATTATGCCATAAAAGAGATACTACACAGTTAACTTTTTATGAGCTCATTAAAAAAGACGATATTTCTTGAGACTTCATAAAAAATATGGCACAAAATGTAAGCTATTTGATGTTGGTTATCCCCATAATATTATCGGGTAGATACTAATTCAAATATATACACCAGATGAAGTCACAGGCCATGTTATAATTGAGATGACTGCAACACTTGGGAGAGTTCTCCCAAGTGTATCACTGGTGTCATGACCACACAAATAGTTGTTGTTGTTGTTTAGTCGTTTAGTCGTGTCCGACTCTTCGTGACCCCATGGACCATAGCACGCCAGGCACTCCTGTCTTGCACTGCCTCCCGCAGTTTGGTCAAACTCATGTTCGTAGCTTCGAGAACACTGTCCAACCATCTTGTCCTCTGTCGTCCCCTTCTCCTAGTGCCCTCAATCTTTCCCAACATCAGGGTCTTTTGCTTCCATGCAATTTGGACCAGGTCACGAATTGAGTGTAAGACCTAACTTAAGCATCCCCAAACTGCGGCCCTCCAGATGTTTTGGCCTACAACTCCCATGATCCCTAACTAACAGGACCAGTAGTCGGGGAAGATGGGAATTGTAGTCCAAAACATCTGGAGGGCCAAAGTTTGGGGATGCTTGACCTAACTCCTGGGGGTGAGGTCCCTTCACCGCCCACAATAAAATATATGAGGGGGCACAACTCCCTGGAACACACGCTCCGCCCCCGGAATGCGTGTCACGCCCCTCCGGGAGGTGCGCTGTGCCCCTGGGAGGTGCGCTACGGCCCTCCGGGAGGTGCGCCACGGCCCTGGACTGTGCGGCCCGCCCCTCCGGGAAGCACGCCCCATCCTCAGAATGGGCGCCAGCCCCGCTTCCGCCCCCAGTGCCGGAGCATGAAGCTCCACCACTGCCTGACCCCCCCAGTTTTTATTCAAGTTGCCACTCCTGGAAACCAGAGACACCCTCAGAGATGTTCATAGATATGCGGTCAACACATTTTCAATCAACCATGAGATTTTGCCGGGCCCCAATGCAATTTAACTTTCTTTAATGAGCCAATGGATTTAACTGGCAATAGAGCCAAGTTGAGACTCTCACTGCTGTACCTGCACCATGCTCAGCTCCCTGCTGTTTGCTCTTCCTGCTTTGCCCTTCTGACACAGAGTGTTCGGTAGCCAGGAAAGAAACACAGGCCCACCAACATGCTGGCCACTACTGGATCCAACTGCACACTGCACTGTTCTGTGTAAATCAACAGCCCCTCTCCCCCTTGCATCTCTTTCTAAAAGCCAGTTTATAACATTGCATTCTGCTGTGACCAACTCAATGCAGGATGGGGTCATGGGAATTTAGAGGTGGTAATACTATTTATTTATTTATTTATTTATTTATTTATTTCCCGCCCAGTGGCTCCCAACATAATTAAAATCACAATAAAGCATCAGACATTATAAACTTCCCTAAACCGGGCTTCAGATGTCTTCTAAAAGCCAGATAGTTCTTTATTTCCTTGACATCTGAAGGAAGGGCGTTCCACAGGGCGGGCACCACTACCGAGAAGGCCCTCTGCCTGGTTCACTGTAACCTCACTTCTTGCCATGAGGGAACCGCCAGAAGGCCCTCGGAGCTGGACCGCAGTGTCCGGGCTGAATGATGGGGGTGGAGATGCTCCTTCAGGTATACTGGGCTGAGGTCGTTTAGGGCTTTAAAGGGCAGCACCAACACTTTGAATTGTGCTTGGAAATGTACTGGGAGCCAATGTAGGTCTTTCAGGACCAGTGTTATATGGTCTCGGTGATGGTAAGATTATTCCAATAGGAGCAAGGTATGCAGGGGACATGCTGTTGCCTCTAAGTGTGCCTCTTCTTTTTTCCATGCTTGTTTCCTCATAGGAGTGAATGTCAAAGTAAAACTCTAGGCATTTGGTGATGGCACCACTTCTAGAATGGAGTGGTTTGGTTTTAAATGGCCAGCAGGCAGATAGAGTGTGTTTCTCTTCTCAGAGTCACAATGTATCCTGCCTTCTAGGAATCTCTTCCATTCGTATCATCCCTCATAATGTCTGGCATCTTTGTAGCTGGTCCACAAATACTGGTGTGTGGTGACAATAACAGCTTTCTAGCAGAGGGCAGGTACTATAATTGACAATTTTATTTTATTTTACTATAGACTGTTAATTATGAACCCACAACACATACACATAAGCCAGAGAGTTTGGCTTCTTTCCATTCCAAAGTAACCTTTCAAAGCATAACATGGCTAGCTGGTGGAGCATGAAAAACTTGAATCACCCATTCATTGTTTCATTTAGTCTTTAATTCAAAGATTACTAAAAATGACCTTTTGCCTTCATTAAAAAAATGGCCTATTTAAATAAGCATTAGTGCAAAATTCTACCCATTGAATGTCAATTATGGCTAGATTAGGAATGAATTTATTTAGACCACTAGGGAAATTGATCCTCTCCATCTGATCCTGCCTGGTAAAATTCCAACATTTATCTCATTTAAAACAGATGAAGAGTTAGCTAAACAAAGTCTCTCCCGCCACCCCACATGAATCCCCTAAGAATTTCTAATTATACCTGATAAAGTGTGTGTGGGTGTGTGGGTGTAGATACGTGTTTTGATAAGGGCTGAGCTGAATTATTCTCCAATGGATATTTTTTTGTGTGAAAAGTGGATAACCCCCCCCCCCAGTTTACCCTTCTTACGTATGTTTGCAGTCCCAATTGTATGCTGCTTCAATGCATTTTATAAAAGTCCTTTGTCCTTAATATGAAGTCTTATCTCTTGCCAAAAATATGCTCCTGACTAATATTAGCCATTTTCAGATATGGCAGTGTGACTTTATACTACTGAGTGCACGTTAAGCTTGCATTGCATTGCTAAACATATACTAAGCTCATTCCGAGTGAGCCTAGTGGCTGTTATTGCTCTCGCTCTGAATGAGCTTCATTCATTCTGCGTGATATCATCACAAGATGATATCTCTACAAGCCATTTCATCTCATCTAAGTTTCACACAGAAGTCCACACAAGTTATTGGTCCGTCATTTATTTACATTTTAACCAGCCCTCTTGACCACATATTCCAGTGTTGGCCATTTGTGGCATAAAAGACTGCCTCTCCCAAAAGTGTGTAAACTTTTTTTGGAATTGGTCCTAACTTCAGGTACCAGGTACCTGGGCAATTAACAAGCAAGCCTGCCTTATCCAATGAAAACAAGAAAGCATAGTGGGCATTTGTTTCCTGATTCAGCAAGTAGAATTATGCCAATAAATCATTTGTACAAATGAGTGCTAAATGTGCAGTTTCTCCTGCTGCCAGTCTGTGGACACAAAATACAGCCGCAATTTTTTCCCCATAGCCAGCTATGCATTTTGATGCCTAAGGTTATGCATAGGCAAATCTGTAATTTTTAATCTCCCCGTTTCACACTTCCCCCCATCTTATATTCAATTCTCCACATTTCTGCACTAGTTTGTTGTTGTTGTTGTTGTTGTTGTTGTTGTTGTTGTTGTTGTTGTTGTTGTTGTTGTTTTTGTTTAAAAAGCTCTCCTTAAAAAGCATGATCTTTTAATGTGGATTTCCCCCCCTAATGTACATAATTTTGTATGCAATTTTGCTTAATATATGTACTTTTGGCAAAGCAATCCCCCTAATATAACATAGCTTGCATGTTATTTTCACTAATATATGCATTTTACATGCATATTTTTATATTCAAGAATGTTCCCAAATATTCATATCAAAATTAGGTGAGAGGTTCACAAAGTAACTCTCAGTTGTTGGGGCTATTCTGCTGGTTGTGATTTGAAATGAAAATTAAATATTTCTTCTATAATCTTCTTAAAGGCTTAATGTGTTTCAGCAATATCTTTTCTGTAGTTGTTCAAAGGAGATATCTGTTACCATTGTTTTGGAAGTGCCACAATATTACATTCCCTTGCCACTATGAATTGTCTTACCATTTTAAACCCACAAGAACTGCATAAATCCAATTAATCTTTATATTTTTCATAATAACAATTACATTAGTAATATTCCTACTAATTTTATCTATAAGGTTTATATCCCACCCCTCACCACACATTTATATTGATGTGGGTTAGAAAAATGTAAAATGCAAGACACGATGAAAACAAAACAGAATATACTTTAAAATACAACCACCCTCCATCTGTTACAATTATCAGTCAGAATATATATGCAACTTATTTCACAAACAAATATATCTCAGGTACCTTAGAAGCCTACTCAAAAAGTCTGGTGCAATAGGAAAGCTAAAAAATAATCAGTTGAAGTTTGGAGAAGTTTTCCACAGGCAAGATGCTATTACCTATTTCAGCCACACATCCTCTAAAGCTAGTCACTTCTATCGCTGCAATACTTTAAGGCTAACTCTACATACTTGTGAAGAAGCTTAATAATAATTAATAATAATAATAATAATTTATTTATACCCTGCCCATCCGACTGGGTTTCCCCAGCCACTCTGGGCGGCTTACAACAGAGATTAAAATACATTAAAATGTCACACATTAAAAACTTCCCTAAACAGGGCTGCCTTCAGATATTTTCTGAATGTCAGGTAGTTGTTGATCTCTTTAACATCTGATGGGAGGGCATTCCACAGGGTGGGTGCCACTACCGAGAAGGCCCTCTGTCTGGTTCCCTGTAGCTTTGCTTTTCACAGTGAGGGAACCGCCATAAGGCCCTTGGCGCTGGACCTCAGTGTCCGTGCAGAATGATGGGGGAGGTGACGCTCCTTCAAGTATACTGGGCTGAGGCTGTTTAGGGCTTTAAAGGTCAGCACCAATACTTTGAATTGTGCTCGGAAACGTATTGGGAGCCAATGTAGGTCTTTCAAGACTGGCGTTATATGGTCTTGGCGGCCGCTCCCAGTCACTAGTCTAGCTGCCGTATTCTGGATTAGTTGTAGTTTCTGGGTCACCTTCAAAGGTAGCCCCATGTAGAGCGTATTGCAGTAGTCCAAGTGGGAGATAACTAGAGCATGCACCACTCTGGCGAGACAGTCCACGGGCAGGTAGGGTCTCAGCCTGTCTAGCAGATGGAGCGGGTAGACAGCTGCCCTGGACACAGAACTGACATGCACCTCCATGGACAGTTATGAGTCCAAAATGACTCCCAGGCTGCGCACCTGGTCCTTCAGGGACACAGTTACCCCATTCAGGACCAGGGAGTCCTCCACACCTGCCCGCCTCCTGTCCCCCACAAACAGTACTTCTGTCTTGTCAGGATTCAGCCTCAATCCATTAGCCGCCATCCATCCTCCAGCCACCTCCAGAAATTCACACAGGGCCTTCACTGCCTTTACTGTTTCCAATTTAAAAGAGAGGTAGAGCTGGGTATCATCCGCATATTGATGGGCACCCAGCCCCAACCCCCCGATGATCTTTCCCAGTGGCTTCATGTAGATATTGAAAAGCATGGGGGAGAGGACAGAGCCCTGAGGCACCCCACAAGTGAGGGTCCAGGGGTCCGGGCGTCATTATTGAATATGGTCAGGGGCGTCTTGCCCATAGAGGCAAGTGGCATGGGGCACCAGGGCGCCAAGTTCTAGAGGGCACCTGGGAAGAGGCAGAGGCTGGGTGCAGTGCCCTTGCCTGCCACACTGAAACAGTGCCACGCCCGGAGCCTCCGCCTCCGTGGCCACCGCGACACGGGCGCCAGGGAAGAGGCGGAAGCTGGGCGCAGCGCCCTCGCCCGCCGTGCTGAAACATTGCCGCGCCTGGAGCCTCCGCCTCTTCCCTGCCAGAGGAGCCGCCCTCCAGCCACTCCTTGCCTCCTCCAGCCCTGCAAAGCTGCTGGCAGCGCTGTAAAAAGGTCAGCAACTCTGGGAAACGGGGGGAGGGGGTTCTCCAGAGCGCTGGAGCATAGCTGCCAAGTCCCGGTTAGAAAAATACGGGATCAGCAGCACCGGCACCGGAAGTTGCTTCTACGATGCCCAGACATATGATGCCCAGACATATGAAGAAGCAACTTCCGGTGCTGGTGCTGCCCGATTTCCAGTGCCCAAGCATGGGCAGAGCGGCACCGGAAGAAATCCAGGGGAATTATGGGATATTTCGCCATTCGGGATGACAGCAGGAAACGGCTTTAAAAATGGGGGTTTCCCAGGGAAAACAGGAGACTTGGCAGCCATGTGCTGGAGGATCTTTGAACCATGGCGCCAGCTTAAGACGGCCCTGAATACAGTAAGACTTTCTTCTGAGGAGGCATGGTTAGAGTTGCAACCTAAGTCTTGAAGTGTAACTTCCCTCACTGATCAAATAATCCTCTGTGGGAGTATGAGGCAGAGAGAGCGAGAGAGCGCAATGTTGGTGGTGGGTGGTACTCAGATAGTGTACATACTCTGATCTCAAGGGCGTCCTCCATCAGTTCCTAGGATTAAGGGAAGTGAGTGTCAAGCTTGGATAACTGGCTGCTTGGGCCCATGCATGGATCAGGTGGTGGTGGTGATGTTTTGGGGAGGATGGAGAATGTAGGACTCATCCGAGCCTCTCATCATTTTTTTGAAAAGGAGCACTGTGCAGGGTTGGGGTCTCTGCTGAAAAGCTCCTCTGCAGGAAAGCTGCTTTCAGCAGAGCACCTTGTACCAGACAGGATCAATGCCTCTGCCGACAGTCGCTTGAAAAAGAAGATCTTGCAGAACTAACCCTCCTGCTCTCAGTAGGTAGTGCAGGGAGGATGGAAATGCAATGTCCCCTCCTCCTGCTTCCCAATTAAACATTAGCCTTGCCCCCCAATAATTCGGGACCAGGTGGGTAAAGGGTGGGTCACCCTGACTAGGGACTGCTGGATCAGGGCCGTGGCTGAATGGGTGGACTGTGCGCAGACCCACCATAAGCTAGCTTCCCATGTTAGTTTAAAAACAGAGATGTAGAAATGTTTCTCCGTCCCATCTCTGTGTAGACACACATCTGGGGTATTGTGAAGAAAAGTGGTCCCATGTGGGAAATTGTGTTTATGGTCTCTCGTCACCATCACTGCTTCTTGTAATTGGTACATCAGTGTGATGAGATCAAGGTTAGTTCTCCATTTGTCACTTCCCGGTTACAGAGTAAGGAGCATGATAACAGGGGTGGTATTATGCTTTGCGTGGAGAAGGTCCTAGATTCAATCGCTGGCATCTCCAGATAGGACTGGGAGACACTTCCATCTGAAATGTCGGAGAGCTACTGCCAGTAAATGCAGACAATTCTGAGAGCTGGGCCAGCAGCTTCCTATGTTCCTGTGATGGATTCCCCAATTAACATCCATGCTGCTTGGAATGAATGGCCATCAGGAGACAAAGGGGGCAGCCCTAAATTGTTATCCTTAGATCATTCTCTTTCTTCTTATCGTCCTGTGTTTAGCATAATCGGTGTTTAACATAATGCAATATTGAGTGGGCTAGCTTTCCTGAGCATGCTAATGGACAAGTGGGATACAAATACACTAAATAAATAAAGGTATATAAGGAATATGACATGTGTGTGAACAAACATCCTTGAAAATTTAAGTGCTCCACATTTTGTTCTTACTGCCGTCTGGGGGGGAAACAAACACAAAGTGCTTCTCTGTAACCCTTCAGTGAACTAAACCTGCTGAGTTCAAAGGGAAAATGCTATGATACAGAACAAACGCACTGATGGCTCTGGAGTTAAATCATTTAGGCTACAGAGTGCTCTCTCTTCCCGAGGCAACAAACTGTTTTGTACCCACTGTTGTCAGAAAACAGGATCCATTTGTACATTCTTGATTAGTGACACATATTAAGGCTCCATTTATTCTTTGTACTTAAATTGCTTTTTTTGCTCAAGGCCGTCATTAAAGCTAGAGTTCATTAAAGTATGTTATTGCGTTGCACTTTTATTTTTATGTAGCTCAACAAAAGCCGACTTCATTGGGAACCAAAAAGACATTGGGATACAATTTCATTTAACAATGAGACTGCTGTGTGTGTGTGTGTGTGTGTGTGTGTGTGTGAGAGAGAGAGAGAGAGAGAGAGAGAGAGAGAGAGAGAGAGAGAGAGAGCGCTACAAAGCTGGAAAATCTCAAAATCAAGAGATCTCAAAATGGGAACTTGAAAAAGATAGTTAGCTGAAGAACAGGTGTTGATCACATGATTCGACATGGATGTCTATACATTTTTGCCCACTGAATGAACCATGATCCACAGATCCCCAACTTTCTTTCTTTTTTTTAAAAAAGAGTATGTTTTATAGCATTTGTAGAGCCTGAGATACGGGCAAAATGTGCAGACACTATTCTTTTCATTTGCTTTGTGAGGAACTAGTATTGATTTCTTTATTGGGAGTATTTACCTTTCCTCCCACCTCCAGGTAGTTATGTTTATTAGCCCACGATACCTTCCTGCAACAAGAAATCTGTGTTTGTTTGACTTTTAGAATGTTTGTTGTTGTTGTTGTTGTTCAAAAGGTGCATAATGTGAAAAATATGTTGTGGTGGCCAATCTTCCTGGGAAGGGGAGAGATAATCAAAATCATATTATATCAACAACTACAGAGATATATAACTTCATGGCTTCTTCTTGTTCTTCCTCTTCCTCTTCTTCTTCCCATCTGACTGGGTTGCCCTAGCCACTCTAGATGACTCCCAAGAGAACATCAAAAACACGATAAAACATCAACCATAGTTGTTTCTCTTTGCAGGTAGGTAGCCGTGTTGGTCTGAGTCTGACCGTGTTGGTCTGAGTCTGAGTTTGAATGAACAAAGACATAGGATTCTTATCTCATTATACATGATCAAGCTTTCCTTAGCACCTCAGCCCTTGCTTCCCCCCCCCACAAGACCAATTGCAGTCATTAACAGTCGTTAACAGTCATCAACAGGTTTACCACTCCTATCAGCCCATCACCCATTCCCATAACCCCCATCCCCCACCCTCTGAATATACATAAGGATCTGGTGGCTTCTGTCTCAGTGTATCTGATGAAGTGTGCATGCACACGAAAGCTCATACCAAAATAAAAACTTAGTTGGTCTTTAAGGTGCTACTGAAGGTATTTTTTTAAGTTGTTTCTCTGTTTGACATCTGATGGGTGGGTGTTCCGCAGGGTGGGTACCACTACCAAGAAGGCCCTCTGTCTGGTTCATTCACGTCTCACACTGAGGGAGCTGCCAGAAGGTCCTTGGAGCTGGACTCCAGTGGTGGTGATGACCTCCCACCTTAATAGCACTTTCACTCCTATGTTAAATTGGAACATCTTTCCATTAACTCAGGACCATGAGTGAATGCAGAAGATTATATTCAGCACTGTCCTGAAACTTGCCAGTTATATTCCCCTGCAGACTTCCTAAAGCCTGAGCCTTTTCATCCCGTGTAAGAGGTGCAAGTGTCATTCAAACCAATTTTATTTTGCTAACCATTCTTCTAAATCTCTAGCTGCTTTGCCCAAGTATCAGATTGCATGGATTCCCATTTTGAATCTATGCATGATTTTGCCTTTGGGGTAACGCTCACACTTCACTCCTGTGTAGTGCAGAGTAGGATATAGCAACTGAGGACTTTGATTTGAAAATTGAGTTCTGCAAAACTGATACCCAAGCCTGAGTTTAGGCTATAAATTCATAATTATACGTCAAATACATATCAAGACATATTAAGCACAGGCTGTTCAACTGTATCTGTACAGAAAGCAGCAACTGCTTATGTTGTCAGTGCCTGGAACGTATCCACAATTACAACAAATCAAAACTGACAAAGAGGGTAACATTGCATTATATGATTTTTATTTTATTTTTATTTTTAATGCTGACTTGCATGCCAAAAATCTAACTTGCAATGATATGCTGTGACACAAAATAACTGGGGGAGGATGTGATGTGTGAGGGGGGGGGCAGCAGAGACTAAACACCATCCTGAAGAACTCTCAGCAGATTCAAAGTGACTTTCTGACAGTATCTGCTGTGCTAAGCACGAATCAGTTTAACAGCTTCATTTACTGTGTTATTCCCCCCTGTCCCCCTTCCATCAAATTTTGGAAGTTGTGAAATATAATGCCTTAGCACTAGGGATGAAAGGATCTATCAATATCTCTGTTTCTCGTGTTCCCTATCTTAAATTGAGTTCTCCACATTTGGCAACAACTTGTGACACTCTCTCTCTCTCTCTCTCTCTCTCTCTCTCTCTCTCTCTCTCTCTCTCTACATACATATTCATGAAAATTCACCAGCATTTTAGTGAGAATTTCTCCTAGCAAACACATTTTTATGTGCAGATTTTGACTAATGTACACATTTTTGCATGAAATTCCTGCTACTGTAATGCATTTTGTAGGTTATTTTTCACTGATAACTTCATATTTATGCACACGTCCCCATAATATATGTATTTTTGTTTACATTGTTTGGACAACTGCATTACAAAATTCAGGTGATTGCAAACTTAAAAAGATAATTGTGTTTCAGGAAGTGTGGATATGATAGATGTAGCTTTAAATGCTCACTGAATCCAATTTCTCCCCATCTCACCTTAGTGCCATGGGGAAACATACACTGTGAGAGGCAAATACTTATTTTTTAATTTAATTTTTTTTATTTTCTTACATTTATATCCATTATAGAATCTAATGTACTCCCATCTGAGAACAGAGTGGATTCTGAGCTGCTTAGATTCTGTATAGCAATGGGCTGATAAGCCTTCAAACCATATAATATTCATTTTCCTCTTGTACTATTAGAAGATGTTTGATTAGATATTTTAAACAAACAAGCAAACCACCACCACCACCAACAACAACAACATAATAATAGTAGACATCTTAAAATTTGATGATTGATTTCAGTCAGGTATGCCAGATAGAGGAAAAAAAGTACAATTTGTCAGTACTGAAAACAGTATGCGTTAATAATGCAATCTATAGCCAAAAGATTGAGAAGTAATTGACTTTTTACTCATACCATGAGAAATCTGGCTGTAAATCTGAAATATATTAGCATTTTAGAGTTATTGTAGCGATTTCCCTAACCTATTAGATATTGTATAATGAACAAAACTCTAAATTTGCAACACCCATATTTGAATTCACTATAACTGCAATGACAGAAATGTTGTGAAAGATCTGCTGAGTTGAAACGATGTTGGGATTAACTCAAAACCTATAACAGGGGATATACCGTACATTTTACTGGCATGTAAATTCAGCACAGCCATATTGGATTCCAAGATGGAGGTCACTGGCCAAATTGGCCACATGAATTTTCCCACAGAGGTATGAAATGCCATTTGCTGGTTCTGGCAATGAATTTCCAGCCACAAAAAAGCAAGAACTTTGTGTTGTTTTTACCCTACCACTGGCAGTTGTTTGGATTCTCTTGGAAACAGAATGGTGAAAGCAGTGGATCTACTTCCAGAACATTTAGGGCCCTACTTTCAGAAGCCCCATTTCTACAGTTATAAATAGGAGTGATGAGGAGAAAAGAGCAATAGCTGTAGAGGCCACCATCATATGCTAAGCCAGGCATCCCCAAACTGCGGCCCTCCAGATGTTTTGGCCTACAACTCCCATGATCCCTAGCTAACAGGACCAGTGGTCGGGGAAGATGGGAATTGTAGTCCAAAACATCTGGAGGGCCGAAGTTTGGGGATGCCTGTGCTAAGCCTTAATTATTACTGAAGAAATGAAGGTAAGCTAGAACTACGGTACAGTGGCACCTCTACTTACGAACGACTCGACAACCAAATTTTTCGACTTACGAATGGGGCAAATTGCCACACGCTTACGAATTTCTTGACATCCGAACGGAAACCGTGGCGGTTTTAGATAGGTTTTTTATTTACTTACAGATTTTTACATGGGGTTGCTTCGACTTACGAATTTTTCCGTTTCCAATGCATTCCCATGGGAAATCGCGTTTCCAATGGCGCTTTTCGACTTACGAATTTTTTTACCTACGAAGGTGCCTTCGGAACGGATTAAATTCGTAAGTCGAGGCACCACTGTAGTTTATGCATCAAATAAAGCATTTGAAAAGAAGTACTAAGAGTGGGAGTATTACAAGGAGTGCTACTTTAAAGGATAAATGGTAAAAAACAAAATCACTAGAGAAAGAATGCAATTATTTAAACATGGAGTATTGCTGCCCATCTTCATTCGGAATTCAATGTATATATCTATTTAAAGTTACCCTGGATGGGGGGGGGGAAGCATATGACTTATAATGGAGTTTTAAAAGGATGAATGTGGGTGGAAATAACACACACTGAAGCTTATCATATGTATGGTTCACTAGACTCAGACAGCATATGCTTTCTCTGCCTCTCCACATTTTAATTGGAGCAAGCACATTAGCAGTGTTGTTATTTTTAAAGCTTAATGTTTTATTTAAACTTTTGGCTGGAACCTAAAAATTGATCAGCGGAAAAGTAACGTGTTTGTGTTTGTGCGGGAAAGAAACGAGGCCTGGATAGGCCTGGATAGCGAGAGCAGAAAACAGTTAGGAAGGGGAACAGAACCAGCCGTGGTAAGTTCAAGGTTGTTGGGGGGGGGAGAAAGGTGGCAGCTCCTCAATAAGTGTTTCTGAGGGCTGTTGGGGGCCTGAACAGCGGGGTGTGGTGTGGTAGAGAGGGAAGTAAGGTGGGTGGCCATGTTGGAGAAAGGGGTGCATTAGGGCCTGGACATTTTCATTTGGGGGGGAGTTTCCGGGGGGGTTCATTTTTTTAAAAAAAATTCTTCCCTGCTTGAAGAATTGGCTCTTGGATATGGTGGGGGGGGTTGGGGTGTGTGTACGTGTTTAGGGGTTTCCTTAAGAAACTCAACAACTTCTGGGGCGTCAGGAATGCTACTTTTTGAAATATGTTTAGGGAAGCTTTTAATGTTTAATAGATTGTTGTATATTACTATTCTGTCGGAAGCCACCCAGAGTGGCTGGGGAAACCCAGCCAGATTGGGGGGGCAGGCTTTAGGGTGGAGGGGAGGGGGGAGAGGCTAGATATACAGGACTGCTCTTCTCTTTTCCTCACTGGGATCTTCTGGTGGCAGGGGGAGGTCCCGGGGGGGAAGGGGGAGAAGCAGGAAAGTGAAGAATTTATGAAGAATTCATAAATAGGGTTAAGAGATAATAAATTGGATATAAATATGGTAGAATAAATTGCTAAAATGGTTTGGAAATGGAAATCAGATAGGGGGGATACGGGGAAGTCCACATAACAATGATAAAAATTGAATTTATATGAGATTCTATTTTTGTTTTGTTTTGTTCTGTCTTATTTTGTATTGTTGTGTTTGGAGTTGTTGTGTTTGTTTTTGTAATCATTTTTGTAAAATCAATAAAAATATTTAAAAAAACAGATGGGCGGGGTATAATTAATAAATCATTTATTTATTTATTTATTTATTTATTTGGCAAGCCTAACATTGTAATGAGAATCATTCTTCCAATAAATTGTCCTTGAAATTAGGGTGCAAAGGGATACTGTTTTGGTCCACTACAAGCCATCACCATACACGGCCAATTAACCCTTCATAGGCTTTATCCTGGGGCATTTTCATCAACGGCCTATTAATTCCTGTTGGATATTTCAAATTTCTATTTGTCTAAGTAACCCAACAAAAGCATAAGTTGGTTCAAGATCAAATACCCTGTAATTAATACATGTTCCATATAGCTAAGGATGCTTGCCCAGGGTCAGATCACCTGTGTGCCTCTGTTGCCACATTTCTTTCAACATTTATTGGAATAATGAATGCATTCTTACTGGGGTGTGATCCCATCTTGTCATTGCTAATTTGACAAGAAATGACAGTCTTGACACAATATTCAGGAGTGTTCCCTGAATAGCAGATTTTTGTATATGAAATGTGGAATGGGGTATATTTTCATACAGTCGGCATATGAGAAATATTAAGTGGTTCAGCTTCAAACACATCCAGTTCATGAGGAAGGATGTTGCTTGCAATGGCTAATTTGTGACCGCCTTTCAACAATTGATGTATTTATGAACTATATGACATCCACAGTCCAATGAATTTTTCAGTACATGATAAGATCTTCCAGATCTCAGCAATTCATATTTGCTGTTCATATACAATATCATTAAGACACCTTTGTGTTTTGAAGTGAACAAAAATCCTTCCCTTAAGATACATTGCCTCTATGTATAGCTTCTTGTGCTGTTTCAATTTTTACACAGAAGTTGCTCTGCTGTAGCATTGCCTTCACAATATATGCAAAAGCCAGTTACTGCCACACAGTAATATGACTGTGAAATAGAGACTATGGTAATTTGGGGTGGATCAGTCTGTTTCTGGTCCTGTCCATTTCACAAGAACAATATTTGTTCGTAAATCCATTCTGTCCTACTTCTGCAACAATCTGTGACTTACAAAAAAAAAAGTTTTTTAAAAACCCATAATAGTATAGAATAGAATAGAATAGAATAGAATATTGCATTTTTCCAAAATGCACTTTCACCCTAAAATACATACAGTATTGCAATGCATTTTGGTATATTCCGACCCCCCTGCTTTGTCATAAAATTTGAATTAGGCTGGCTGGCTTATAAATGCAGAGTGAACAAAATTGGAAATGTAACCAAGTCCAAATTCATATGCTAGTTCAGAAAGTGTGGATCAGGTGGGTTTCCTTCAAAATGCAGCCTAAACAGAAGCCTAGCAAATTCCATTGGCAAGGCTATGCAAATGAGGGGGTGGGGTGATGCAGATGGGACTATGTCAGTTCTCAATAGCCTCCCATTGGGGTCCACATAGAAGAAAAGTGAACAGGCTGCATTCAGGTACAGAATGGTGTGTGAGAGAGAACCTTCCTATGTGGTCATGAGATTTGGGGAGCACCTTTAAAACCCTTCTTGGCAACATTCAGATTCCCCGTCCCCGGTGCTTAAATGGCATTTTAACAGGGTGAGAAATATTTAGGGCCATTAAGTCTCTCTTGATGGGACGTGGGTGGTGCTGTGGGTTAAACCACAGAGCCTAGGGCTTGCCGATCAGAAGGTCGGCGGTTCGAATCCCTGTGATAGGTGAGCTCCCGTTGCTCTGTCCCTGCTCCTGCCAACCTAGCAGTTCGAAAGCACGAAGTGCAAGTAGATAAATAGGTACCACTCTGGCAGGAAGGTAAACGGTGTTTCCGTGTGCTACTCTGGTTCACCAGAAGTGGCTTAGTCATGCTGGCCACATGACCCAGAAGCTGTACGCCGGCTCCCTTGGCCAATAAAGCGAGATGAGCACCGCAACCCCAGAGTCATCCGCGACTGGACCTAATGGTCAGGGGTTCCTTTACTTTTACCTAAGTCTCTCAAAGTCTAATGAAAAGCAGTCTCACAGGGTCAGAGGAGGGGGTTGTGGGGTGTATTCCAATGCAAAGCCCTGCCAGGCATCTGCCAACATAGTAAAAGATGAGTGGGTGGAATGTTGTTGTTGTTGTTGTTGTTGTTGTTGTTGTTGTTGTTGTTGTTTATACCCTGCCCATCTGGCTGGGTTTACCCAGCCACTCTGTGTGCTTCCAGCAAAATATAATAAATAGTAAATAATTTTCCCTCTCTGCTTCTTGGTGGCCTTCCAATTAGTTTTTAAACCCTTTTTGGGTTGAACCCTATTAGGGGTTTAAAACCCTCTGCATTTGTATGCACCCTTATCCAGGCGTAAGTTTCCTTGAACATAATGGGAGTTATTTTTGAGTAGAGATATAAATAGGAGCAGACTTTTACAGCAAAACCTATGCCTGTCAGGAGACTGGTTTCCCATCCTTGTGTATAGGGTTGTAAATTAAGCCAGTTTGGGAATATGTATTCAGTTATATACTTGTCTGTTGTTGTTTTCATTTGCCAGTGTGATGAATACTTAGGATACTCTATTGGCCCAGAATTAATATATATACTGCTGAGAAGAGAATTAACTTAACTTACTACTAAGGTTTTTGTTTTGTTTTTTTAAAAAATGAATTAAAACAGTTGAAGCTCTAGCCATTTGCAACATAAATGCTGCTTCTGTTTAGTGAACGAAACAGCCATAATAGTAAAAGCTAACTACAGAAATGAACACTGTCGCAGGAGAGAGAGACAGTTTATTATGGCTGTGAAAAAAAATGTACACATACATATTTTCAGTGCTTTTTTCTTGGGGGATGCAGGGGTACACATACCCCTAAACATTTTGTGAATCTTTGTACTTTTGTCCATTTACTGTATTTATTTTCCCCCTACTTGAGCTATAAAATGGTGATTTTCTTGAGTCAAAATGAGAGTACTCCTAAACGTTTTTAATATATATATATATATAGGGGGGGAAAGCACTGCATATTTTGCATAGTGGAAACTTGACTGACCCCTGTTAGAAAGAACTGGAGAAGGAAAAGAAAGTAACAAATTCAGATTCACAGATCTGTAAATCCCAATGTTCTCGCGGATGCAAATCTACCCGTGTCATGTGAATCATATATTGGTATAATGTTCTCCCCTGATAGGCGAGTATTTCACTTTCCCATAATAGCAGTGGGGGGGGGGAATAGTACAAATAAAGGGCTAGCTAAGAACACCCAGGGGGCATCTACATGCTGGTACATATCTCAGGAACACTTCCTTTGCACTCCTAATAATCAGTTAACAAGTGGAATCAATGTCTGGCAGGTACAATGTTAAAACTAAGAGAGTCGCAGCCGCCAGAACTGCAGAGTGGAACCGACCCCTGGGGTTTGGGGCAGCTAACACCCTGCCAGCCAGTCTAATTGGGCAGCAGGAGATCCTTGGGATGGAAGATTAATGAGCTTCATTGGCAGAATACACCAGATTCCCCCAGAGGGTGAAGAGCTATAAACTGACATCAGGGAAAAGTGTAAAGGGGAGCAAAGGACATGAAAACTGCAAACCCTAATTTACTTTCTCCTTGGAGAACGTATTGACTCCTTAAAGCTTCCTTTTTCAAAAATAAAAAAATAAAAATGCAGCTGCAGGATTATGCATGTCATAGAAAGTTTAAACTTTCTTTTCTTAAAGGAGGACTTTTCTCTCCAAGCAAAGTGCACCATTATTTTTTTAAAGCCTGCAGATCTTTTCCTTAAGTTTAGAGCAGTGAAACCCTTGCATTTTGGGTATTGCAAGGATGGAGGACTGTCAATAAAGTTCCCCAGACTTGGCTTGAAGAAGAAT
Organism: Zootoca vivipara; assembly: GCF_965207765.1. Taxonomy (NCBI): domain Eukaryota; kingdom Metazoa; phylum Chordata; class Lepidosauria; order Squamata; family Lacertidae; genus Zootoca; species Zootoca vivipara. The sequence goes on along the minus strand of NC_142583.1, from coordinate 13,146,431 downwards.
GCTGTGTGCTTAGAAAGCCTCACCCCAAAAAGAGGCAAGTAGGTCAACCCCCAAAGCCATTTGGGCTTTCTAATTACCAAAATATTTGTACTCTGTCACCAAAGATTTCAAGATGTGGCACTGATACTGTATTAAAACCACAAATCCTGCTACAAGTCATGACAGTCTGAAAACACAAGGGATGTTAATTGCAACATTATATTGTGAGGTATACCATTACTAAAGTACCACAACACAGATTTGAAACCAAGTGCCAGAGGGGATTCCACAAGTAAGGTGGTGATGTGGTCTAAACCACTGAGCCTCTTGGGCTTACTGATCAGAAGGTCGGCAGTTCAAATCCCCATGATGGGGTGAGCTCCTGTTGCTCTGCCCCAGCTCCTGCCAACCTAGCAGTTTGAAAGAACACCAGTACTGTACAGTGGTGCCTCGACTTATGAATTTAATCCGTTCCAAAGGCACCTTCGTAAGTCTAAAGATTCCTAAGTCGAAAAACGCTATTGGAAACACGATTTCCCATAGGAATGCATTGGAAACGGGAAAATTCGTAAGTCGAAGCAACCCCATCTAAAAATTCGTAAGTCGAAAAAAACCCTATCTAAAACCGCCATGGTTTCCATTCGGAGTTGGGAAATTCGTAAGCGTGCGGCCATTTGCCCCATTCTTAAGTCAGAAAATTCAGTTGTCAAGTTCGCTCGTAAGTCGAGGTACCACTGTACAAGTAGATAAATGGGCACTGCTGCGGCAGGAAGGGAAATGGTATTTCTGTGTGCTCTGGTTTCCGTCACTATGTTCTGTTGCACCAGAAGAGGTGTAGTCCTGCTGGCCACATGACCCAGAAAGCTGTCCATGGACCAACGCTGGCTCCCTTGGCCAGAAAGTGAGATGAGCGCCGCGACCCCATAGCCGTCTTTAACTGGACTTAACCGTCCAGGGGTCCTTTACCTTTACCTTTTTACAAGTAAGGTGCTGCCATGGCTGCTTTTTTGAGTTTAGATTTTCAGATCTTCTAATTCACACGTGTCTTTAATTAATTGATTTAATTAAGATAATTTATTATAGAACACTTTTCTATGATGGGTTCTCAAAGTACCTTACATATAAAATATAATGCAATGGCACCAACTAAATCAAATTATTAAATCAAGTAAGAAAGATGGAAACAAAACAAAATAAAATCCATTCAGACCAGCAAAAAATGGCCTGGGGCAGGTTCAACAAGCATTGTATAGCCCTACTGTAGTTATATTTGCAGGAACAGCACTTCATTGCCTCCCCATAGACATGAATGGCAGCCACTCTCTATGACACTCAAATACACCCCTGGATTAAGCATGTTCTTGTTGTTGTTTGTTGTTGTTGTTCCTGGTGGTTACAGCGTCTAGAGCAGTCTTTTTCAACCTTGCGTTCCCATATATTGTTGGAATACAATTCCCAGCATCCCTAGCTAGCAGAGACAGTGGCCAGGAATGCTGGGAGTTGTAGGACTAGAGGATTTGGGGATCCCTCCCAACTCTTTGATTCTTCGAAACATATGGGGACCCAAGGTCAAGAAAGGCCCTCCACATGCTGCAGCCTCTAGCCCAGGCATCCCCAAACTGCGGCCCTTCAGATGCTTTGGCCTACAACTCCCATGATCCCTAGCTAACAGGCCCAGTGGTCAGGGAAGATGAGAATTATAGTCCAAAACATCTGGAGGGCCGAAGTTTGGGGATGCCTGCTCTAGCCCATGCCACTAAAAGGTATATTTCCAACCTTCCCCCCTGTTCCGTCCTCAGCAGCTTAATTATGTAAATTTTATGTTGCTCTTTTACTGAATTATTTGCTTACAACCTTTCCAATTGTGAGCTGTTCTGGTTTTGAAGAGTGGCATGCAAGTTGCAATACAAATAAAATAATATTCAAATTAATACCAAGATGCAAAATAATGCTGGTTAGTACCTCATCGCCCAGCACCCCCCCAAAAAACGGCCACCACTTCCTTTGCAAGGGATGGCAGCAGCAACAGAAGGGAAAAAAGCAGGCAGCGGTTTTGTTATTAGAATGTTGTTGCACATTCTATGAAGGTTGCAGGTTAAACCCCCATATTGGATAGCTGCATATTCCTTCATTACAGCAGGGGGATTGGGCTAAATGATCCTCAGAGTCCCTTCCAACTCTACAATTCTATTATTCTAAGTTTTAATTCAATATATGGAAACAATAGAAAACCTGAGATACCAGTTACAACAAGCACTAGTTTTATGTACACCACTTTATAAGGCAATATTTTACAATATGAGCAACATATACATATTTTTAAAATAAGATGCGCCTGTTCTTGCCCTCTTTTTACATTGGAAATTAGAGCATGGAATGAGAGCATTTGAAAGAATATTTACTCAAGAATATTTACGGTACTCAAGACTCGAAGCTACTAACATGAGTCTGACGCAACTGCGGGAGGCAGTGGAAGACAGGAGTGCCTGGCGTGCTCTGGTCCATGGGGTCACGAAGAGTCGGACATGACTAAACGACTAAACAACAACAATTTACTCAAGAATAGAAGCCTGGCTTTTCTGTAAATACTGGGAAACAGTAGCATAATTCTGTGAAATGCCAATAATAATAATAATAATAATAATAATAATAATAATAATAATAATAATAAATAATGCCATATAATACTTGGAACCACAGTAGGACTTGAATCACCACTCCCTATGCATGGTTATCATGCTGATGTATTCCTTCTGGCCGAATATTTAAATTGGTTGGCTAAGACTTGTGGAAAAGCTGACTTTAAACATCAGTTAGAATCTTTCTGTTATTCATGGAGGGGAAAAAAATGAAATGTCTGAATTTTTATGTGCCTGTTGAAGTGTGGGCAACTTAGCTGTACGTATTATCCCATTTCCCCAGTATTCTCTTGGGGATTATTTTTCTCAGAACACTTTGAGTAATCATACCATTCCTCAGATGGAATTATTGCTGTGTTTGATTTGCACTGGGGTTAAAGAAAATTCAGATTTTTATAGAGGAAATTTCACTTTGTAAGAGCTTGTACTCGCCCTGTAACTTGTAATGAAGCAGTGAACTTGGGGACCATCACTGAGTGGGAGGCTGAAAGGTTTGTGGCGATGTGTAGTCAGCACAGTGCCGATATTCACCATGAAGTTGTTACAGTAAGTGCCACACTTTTTTAAAACTACAAAAGAAGAGGTGCTGGTACTTCCTACCCTTCTGTACCCCTGAAAGAAAGCACTGAGTGTAGTGGTTACAGTGTCAGACCAGGAAACGCAAGACTGGAGTTCAAATCCCGACTGAGCCATGGAGATAAATGGGTGACCGTGAGTCAGTTATAGTCTCTCTACCCAACCTACTTCACAGGGATGTTGTGAGGACAAAAAGGACCGGGGAAATCCCATGTCTGCTGCCTTGAGTTCCTTGAAGGAACGGTGGGATGAAAATGTAGTAATAAATAAATACAGTGGTACCTCGACTTACGAACGACTCGACAAACGAATTTTTCGACTTACGAATGGGGGTAATGGCTGTGCGCTTGAAAATGTCTTGACATCCCCCCCAAAAAACTGTGACGGTTTTAGATAGGGATTTTTTGACTTACGAATTTTTAGATAGGGTTGCTTCGACTTAAGAATTTTTCCGTTTCCAATGCATTCCTATGGTAAATCGCGTTTCCAATGGCTTTTTTCGACTTACGGATTTTTTGACTTACGAAGGTGCCTTCAGAATGGATTAAATTTGTAAGTCGAGGCACCACTGTACACAATTGGAACCGTCCCAACAAAGAATTTATTCAGGACCATTAGCACATTGTGAAAGCTCATGAAGTTAATACTAAACCGAATCCAAGCAAGATGGCAATGTCTTCTCTTTGCACAAAATGCATCATATTTCATAAAAATGCCTGGTGCATTCACAGTAAACCATAGTTTATTTTAACTATGGCTCAGTGTCTTGTGTGACCCAGATACCTACGCACATTTCTTAATAAGTGCATTTCAATCTGCACATTCACCCAAGAGATGTGAATGAGTTTAGTTCATATTGGAATCAAGAAAAAAATAGAAACTTTCAAGCATTTCTCCAGCTTAAAGTAACTATCTGTTCATTCAGAATGTCCATCTAGTTTCTGCAGCTTCAGCTTTCAAAGAGATGGTTCCCTGAGGTGCAGAGTGCTCCTTTTAGTGACAGACATTTGGTCCTGTCTGTAAAAATCAGCAAATAGCCTGCAGTGCTAACAGAGTTGAGGAAATTTGGGTACATACAAGTTAGACCTTAGAAAGCTTATTTGGTGAATAGTGTCATTTTTGTGGCCCTACCTAGAGATGCCAAAGATTGAACCCGGGACCTTCTGCATGTCTAGAAGATGCAACAGTGTAATCTTAATAATGTGCTTTAAAAATCCTTGTCACTTCTCCTCTGGAAGGGATGCAATCTGAGAGGCTCACTATTGCACATAATTCTGGTTACAGGTAGGTAGCCGTGTTGGTCTGGGTCGAAGTAAAATAAAAAAAATTCCTTCAGTAGCACCTTAAAGACCAACTAAGTTTTTATTTTGGTATGAGCTTTCGTGTGCATGCACACTTCTTCAGATACAGTGAAATGCATTTCACTGTATCTGAAGAAGTGTGCATGCACACGAAAGCTCATACCAAAATAAAAACTTAGTTGGTCTTTAAGGTGCTACTGAAGGAATTTTTTTTATTGCACATAAGATGGGTATGCAAATTTTTGGAGGCTTATCAGGGAAATTTCAGAGATCTTTCAGCAAATTATACCTCCTAGCCCAACACTGGCACATTTATCAGTCTCTGGATAATACAGGAAGAAGAAATACTTCACAAAGTCCTGTTGTGGCTCCTTCTTGGCAATAGTGATAATATGAATAGTAAGACAATATCAATAAAAAAGAGTGCTATACTGAAGTTGGGGGGATACCCCAAAATATGGCAAGCTATTCTTTCAGAGAAATCCACTCTCCATAGCAGGTGGAGGAGAGGCTTAGCTAAGCAAGATAACTCCTTGGACATTTGGTTTCCATTCCTCTACTGTTCATTGGTTGTGGGGATCACCACAAACCACTGTTTGCTCAAAACCCCTTCTGGAGATAAATGCTATTTTAAACCAGACTTTGATGGATTGATAATGAGGTTCTAAGGTGCAATCTACACACATATAAAAATGTTTTGAAAAAATATATTGAATTCGCCATAGCTTGTCATCGCCATCTAGTGTCACATTTTTATAACGCACTTTACAGCACACTTAAAACATTGTATTTGCAGGTGTATAGCTGACTCCTAGAGTTTTATAGGATGGTGCTTATGCTCTGTGATTTGAACAGAGATGCCAAATAATAAGTATTAAAAAAAACACAAAACCTTAGTGTCTTCAAAGTTAAAGTAAGGATACATACATACATACATACATACATACATACATACATACATACATACATACATCTATCTTCCAAAGTTGTATATCCATTGGTATATGAAGTTCAATGCAGGTTAAATCAATGTAAAAGCACAAAGCATAAAAGAAAACCAACAATAGTAGATGGATAGAGAGACAACAGTTGAGTTGAAGCCTCTGCAAAGTAACAGAAGCACTCTGAATCAAATGTGAAACTACTTACTTAGTTGATGCATGACACTTTCTTGCCAACACCCTTGAAAGCCTGTAAAGGCAGAAACCCGGCCTGGTTTAGGGGAGCTGCACTGTTATGAGTTTGTGCATGCCAGACTCCTCTAAATTCCTGGTAAAGGGTAAAGGGGACCCCTGGCAGTTAGGTCCAGTTGCGGATGCCTCTGGGGTTGCGGCACTCATCTCGCTTTACTGGCTGAGGGAGCCGGCGTACAGCTTCTGGGTCATGTGGCCAGCATGACTAAGCCGCTTCTGGCGAACCAGAGCAGTGCACGGAAATGCCGTTTACCTTCCTGCCAGAGTAGTACCTATTTATCTACTTGCACTTTGATGTGCTTTCGAACTGCTAGGGTGGCAAGAGCTGGGACTGAGCAACGGGAGCTCACCCCGTTGCGGCGATTCGAACCGCTGACCTTCTGACTGGCAAGCCCTAGGCTCTGTGGTTTAACCCACAGCACCAACAGCATCCCCTAAATTCCTGGATATATGTGTAAATAAACCATATATCATAAAGACACCACAGTCTCAACTGTGCCTTGTTTCCAAACAGGCCCCAAATTTGGAAGCCCTTTAAAATATTGCACTGCTTGGAGGTTGGGGTGGCATGCAACAATACCAAAACATCCAACATAAAGCTATAAAATCCTCAACATCGGAAGTCCTTGAATGGCTAATTTGAAAACATACTGTCAAGAAGTACCCCTTTCTGCTAAAAATTAGGATGATGGCCCGCAATGCCATATTGTTCTCAAATGTGGTCTACAATTAACCTGTTTGTGAATGCATTATTGTAGTTCCAAGACAACACTAAAGCTAAGGACCTTGCAGTGTTTCCTTCTGCAGAAGAGGAAAAGCAAATGCATTTACAGGAAATTATTAGCAAGGTCACACCAAAACAAGCTATTCTGTCTCTCATTCAGAGAGGCTCACATCCTAAGTCCAGAGCAGTGCAAGTGAATAAGTAAAATGTCATTAGCATAAGCCTACATTCATACCAATAATGGTTACAGCAAAAGCCATCCCTTTGTGCTGCGGTATGCACGCTGTAAATGCCAGCAGCAACAGGAGGGAATAATGTGAGCAAAACACCATGGGAGGTTTGCAGCATTTCTCCACCTTTACAATTAGTTCTGCTAGGGGAGGAATGCTAGAGGACAATTTGACTTTGTGGTCTGTTTACCTGAAGCGCTGTTAACAGGAGGCTGAATTTGCAGGAAAGCTAAACAAACATTGCTTGTATTTGAAATGGGAAGGATACAAATCAAAGGAATTTAATGCCGGAGCACGTCTGAGCTGAGGAAAAAGAGTGTAGGAGAATACAATACGGCCTGTGTTTCAGTAGCTGGGATATGTGAATGCTGCTGTCTCAGTAATGCCAGGTTCCTAGCCAATTTATTTTAAGATAACGTAATGTGAAAATGGAAGTTTTATGTGGCTGAGATTAGTTCCTGCAGTGACTTTTCTTAGTGGTGGGCAGAACCTCATGGCCTGAATTAGTTCTATCAAAACATCATGCAAGACCTCCATAGTATAAGTGCAAGGTGCAGCTGGCTGCTGAGGGAAGCCAATGGGACCTCAGGAACATCTGGTTCAGACTCAGTCATGCCTAAACGATATGGGTACAACTGGGAAAAGAAAAAGCAGCACATCATGAAGGCAATTCAAAGAGGCCAAAGTACTGTAGGTAAAACATATACAGTCTTTAGAGAGACACAGTGTCTACCGGTACGTGTTTAGATGCTAATACCAGAATCCTCCAAGCAAAGATAGGTGACCTGTAGTGATTGTGTGTTTGTTTGTTTGTTGAAAAAGAGAGCACTGATCTAACAGGCATAATAGAAACCAGGACAATGGAGAGAACCAGTGTGACACTGATATCAAACTCTTTAGGAAAGACAGGGAAGGGTGTATTCTAGTGTGTTTCAACAAGTTAGAACTCCAACGTAATTGCTGTGGCTGGCAATATCAGGCTTCAATAACAATTTACTGCTGTGATAGACTAAAATTCCCAGGGGGACGTTGAGTTGTAGAATGAAATGAAGCAGGCAACCAAAGGAGGAATGTTGTACTAACACATGACTTCAGTAACCCTTATTGAGATCAACGACAAGTGTGGTTCATACTTCTGGTTGTTAACCTACAGTCTTTGGGGAAAAAAGCTGTGGCTCATTGTTAGAGCAGTTGCTTTGCATGCCCAAACCATGGCATCTCCAGGTTGGGCTGGGAGAGAACCCCATCTGAAATCCTGGAGAGCTGATGCCCATCAGTGTGAACAATGCCGAGCTAGATGGACCAATGGTTTGACTTAGTACAGGGCAGCTTCTTATGTTTGCCTCTCACCTCCATGATCCACATAAGGAAAAGTTGCTAGCAGCGATGCCTAGGAGGAAAGGGCTCGGGGACATGTCAAGGTAGCTTCCTCCTGCTTCCTCCTAGGTAAGTTTTTCCCTTGGGGGAAAGGATATAGAAGGTAGCAATGAGAATAAGGTGTAAATACAAGGGTGGAGGGACTGCCTGCTCAGGAAGCAGGGATTATTGGCCAGGAAAGTGCTCCTGATGACAAGAATTCCAGGAGAGGTGCTCATATGATCAAGCATCTCTGCATCAAATTCTCCATCTGACTTGGACTATGGGCTTTCTGGATTACAGCTCTGCTTTGGCAAGGTTCTGAAAAGGTACACTCCAATTTGCCATCATGTTGTCCTCATAGGTAGAGAGGGCCTTCTCGGTAGTGGCACCCACCTTGTGGAACACCCTCTCATCAGTTGTCGGGAAGATATCTGAAGCCAGCCCTGTATAGGGAAGTTTTTAGTAGGGTTGCCATACGTCCAGATTTCCCTGGACATATACAGAATACTGCATTTGGGCAGAAATTGAGAAAATGTCCGGGAGAATGTGCCATTTTTCTTTACCATTTCCCCATAAAAATAGCTCAAAAACACATATTTGTTGTGGGTTTTTTTTGCAATTTTGCCCAAACAGCTCCAGAACTTTGGGCAAAACTTTAAAAAGCTCAATACTTTCACTGTTTGCAATATGGCAACCCTGTTTTGAATGTTTGATTATGTTTCTGTATATGCTGGGCTACCCAGTCAGATGGGCAGGGTACAAATAATGAAATTTGTATTAATTATTATTATCAGCACCACCAGAGCTGACCTTTCTTTTTGAGGGGGGCATTCTCTGAACATTTTTTTGGGGGGTGGGTGCCTAAATATGTAATGTGTGAAGTCACATAAGCCAGTGAACTACATTAGCTTGTGCTATATATCACATTAGCTTGCACAGATCACCTGGGGAAAGCAGAATAAAACAGGACCCTTTTTTTGCCTAGGACCTACTATGAAAACAAACAAAATCTCTTTAGAAGCACTCACTCCTGGGTCTTGGGGTGTGTGTGGGGGATCACTCCCTTTCCCTCTCCCTTGGCTGAGTAACCAGAGTTTAAAGCAGCTTTTTTATTTACTAATCAATACAAAGTAATGAACTTTTTGCTCCCACTAGACAGCAGTGTAATTAAGGAAGCACACAAATACAATGGTAATGTGGCTGAAAACTCTTTTGAGCTAAGGGAGGCTCCATATATTTTAATCCAGATCAGTGGCACACACAAAAAGAAGAAGAAAATGAAGAAATGCAAATGCTTTTCCAGAACTGTATTTGCACTTGGAAAGAAGAGTAGGAGCACTTTCTGCTAATGTGCTGTGGGGGGGAAATATTGCATTGTAGCAACTACTCTCTTGGGTTTTGACTTGTACTGCTTCCAGAAGCTTAACCAAAGGCAGATCAATTATAGGCTGCAACACTGGAGTTAAGGATTCTTTTGCTAACAACCACAAATTGTCCAAGCTACAGTCATACATAACATGTACTGTGTTCTGAGTGCTCACTCCACCTCGGCATATCAATATCAGACATTCAGGTGGTGAGGCAGTTCCATTCTTATGCTCAAAAAAGTATTGGGTTAATTTGTCCCATCTGCGCTTCCTGGTTGCTGTGGGATTTGCGGCAAATTGTCATTAAATGTTGCAAGGCAAAGACATTTCAGATGCTACATTAGCTTCATTATCAGAGAAGAGGGCAAGTTAACTTGCTAGGATACGGATAATAGCAGAGTCATCAGTGGTTGTAGATAGTGGCCAGCTACTTCTGTTTTGTTGGAAGCCGCCCAGAGTGGCTGGGGGAACCCGGCCAGATGGGCGGGGTATAAATAATAAATTATTATTATTATTATTATGACTGCAGGGGAAGAACTGGAGAATATGCCAGTGCCTTAATGAGGAGTCTCATTTCACTTGGACTTGTTCCCACTTGTGACAGCCACTACAGGCACCTGCTGATTGAGAGCCCCCTTGCAAAGCCAAGGATTGCATGGCTACTGCTACCACTAGCAACTCACTTGGGAAGTATGTATGAGAGCCGAATCACTTTTTATCTCCATTTAATTGTTGAGTGCATGCCCAAATGGTAGTCATGAAGTGGGAGAGATGTACATCTAGTCCAACAATTCCCCAACTTGGGTTTCCAGCTGTTTTTGGACCACAATTCCTATCATCCCTGACCACTGGTCCTGCTAGCTAGGGATGATGGGACACTGAGGTCCCATGATGAGGGCCTTCTGGCAGTTCCCTCGCTGCAAGAAGCCAAGTTTTAGGGAACCGGGCAGAGGGCCTTCTCGGTAGTGGCACCCGCCCTGTGGAATGCCCTCCCACCAGATGTCAAAGAGAAAAACTTCTACCAGACTTTTAGAAGACATCTGAAGGCAGCCCTGTTTAGGGAAGCTTTTAATGTTTGACGGACTATTGTATTTTAATATTTTGTTGGAAGCTGCCCAGAGTGGCTGGAGATACCCAGCCCGATGGGCGGGGTATAAATAAATTGTTGTTGTTGTTGTTGTTGTTGTTGTTGTTGTTGTTGTTGTTGTTGTTGTTGTTGTTGTTGTTGTCCCAAAACAGCTGGATACTGAAATTTGGGAAACATTGATATAGATCATAGGCACCTGCCTTTTACTCTATACTAGTCTCAAGTGTGTTATCTGATGATCTTCTTTAAGGAACTAAGGATCCATATATGAATAGGGTAAACAGAAATTGGTGGCACAGTTGAGGGTTTTTGGATGGACAACGTGCCGATTTCTAGTTTTGAGAGAAAGCTCAGCAAAGGGCAGGTGGTGAGCTCCTTGCTCTGCTGGTACCCCTCCTGGAGAGTTCCCTCTGGCGGATGCATGCTGGCGACAACATCAGGGTGTCTTCTTTTTAGTCCTTAAAACAATTCAGTAAACTTTCCTTTCACTTGTCCCTGAGAGAGAAAGCTCCTATGCAAACATCTTGCTTGTAGCAACATCCCTGGGACTTGAGAGCTGACTGAGATGCTGCACTATCAGGTTCCACCTCCCTGCTGAGAGAAATATTGCAGCTCAGGCTTCTGGGATGAATCATCAATTATCCGAATTGGAACATCCACACGTTTCCTTGCCGCATTTAGCTAGAGACAAACCTCTCTTGCCTAATACAAACCCCTCTGTGTAGCATCTTAAATGCAAAGCATTTAAACATAGCATTTCCTGCATAATAAATTTATATCTTTAACAATAAATACTTCCGACCACTAGTTCACCTAGCTTAGTACTCTTTCTAACAAGGTACTTACATTCACTTTCTTCGGGAGGCAGGTTACTCTGCTATGTCTCAGCGGTGGAAGGAGGCGTGCTTCTACCCCCCCCCTCTAAATTACTTGATAATCTGGCTGAGCCAATACATTAGGATCAGAAACAAACAAACCAATATGGCTCTTTCTCTGTTCTCACATTGTTTTGGAAAGAGAAAATTCTATAGATTCAGCTTTAAATGAAAACTGAATCAAATTTATCCCCCATCCCTAGTCGAAGGGAAGTGACGGTCATGTTACAAGATTTGCTCGATTTCAATAATATTATTTAATTGTTAATTAAAACTGGCAGTGTCCTTTTGGGTTTCAAATTAATGTGAGCCTATAGTTTTTATTTAAGGGGGAATGTGTCACTGGTGTCTGGAGACTTGGAAACGCTGCTGTAAGCCAAATGGAAGACACACACACACAGAGAGAGAGAAAAACACACACACAGCAGACCTATATGCAGCACAGACTAACAATGTCTTTTGAAAGACAATTCCAATGCTGATTACTTCTGGAAAATAATGCTACTGGCATGCCGGCGTATAATCACCGACAAGCCTATTGTTTCTACATGCCGAACCTGGCAAAAATTGCAGATGCTGCAATTCTGCAGCAGAACAGACTGTACAGGGGGCAGCTCTAAATCATTGCATTTTCTTCTTACAAAACAGCAAAAGCAATTTTTAAAAAGTAGCCAAAAAAATATCATTGAGAGTCAGATTTATTTTATAAAAAACACCCATATAGTTGATTTGCTTTATACTCAAGGAGCAGCAGGGGGTGTGGGAAGATTCTCTGTTGCATTGCTAATTACAGATTGGATTTTGCATGACAAAGCAAGATTCAGCTTCACTTTCTGAAATGAAAAGGCACTGTGTAGCAGAAAAAACCTAATTTTGGTTATGCAAGAGGGATTGTGAGTTTATTAAAAGTTGCTTTCATTTGATGCATCATTTACTAATTATTTTTCTCTCTCTCTTTAAATCAAGGGTAAGAAACCCATGGCTCACCAGACGTGGCAGGATTACAACCCCCATCATTCCTGACAGGGGTGTATGAAACGGGGTGGGGTGGGTGCAGTCTGCCCCTGGTGTCACCCTGATTGGGGGGTGACAAAATGACGGGTGGCACTCGTCACCACAGGGCCTGCAGCGTGCACGTACTGAATCAAATCAAATCAAATCAGTGCCCGCAGGCTCCATGCTGTCCGCTCACTGCCTTCCCCTCCAGTTGTGGGGCGGCTGAGGCCCTGCTGCGCACCCTGTCCCTATGGGTGACGCACGCCCTGTGGCACACAGCGCCCATAGGGACAGCACAGGCCGGCATGGAACGGGGCACACCGCGACACCCATAGGGATGGCAAGGGACACCACGGGCCCCGTTCAATCCTTATGGGTGCCATGCGCCCCGCCCCTATGGGTGGTTCACCCCACCCCTGGGCACACTGCCCCAGGTGCCCAAGAGCCTTCCTCCACCGCTGATTCCTGACCATGGGTTGAGCTGGCCAAACGGCAAAAGTCCAACTGCACCTGCAGGGGCGCAGGTTCCTCACCCTAATTCTGGAGTGTGTGGTTGGAAAAGGGAGGTGGGGTGCATTGGTGAGCATGCTTTGGTCCTGGACAGTCCTTGCCTACCTCACATCCTTCCTTTATGATGCTACTGTTAAATTGCATATATTACTACACATTTTCATGTGTGTGTGTGTGTGTGTGTAGTTGTACTCCACTCCAATCTCTGAGCAATGTGAGATTCCAGGGATTCCAGGGAGTGGCCACTGAGACCATATAACACTGGTTGTAAAAGACCTTCATTGGCTCCCAGTACATTTCTGAGCACAATTCAAGGTGTTGGTGCTGACCTTTAAAGTCTTAAATGGCCTCAACCCAGTATACCTGAAGGAGTGTCTCTATCCCTATTGTTCAGCTGAGGTCCAGCTCCGAGGGCCTTCTGGCGGTTCCCTCACTGCGAGAAATGAAGTTACAGGGAACCAGGCAGAGGGCCTTCTCAGTAGTGGCACCCACCCTGTGGAATGCACCCCATCGGATGTCTAAGAGATAAACAATTGTCGTACATGACTTTCCAAAGACATCTGAAGGTATCCCTGTATCAGGAAGTTTTTAATGCTTGATGTTTAGTTGTATCTTTATATTACATTGGAAGCAACCCAATCAAATGGGTGCTGTATTGACAACAACAACAACAACAACAACAACAACCCCCAAAACTCTTAACTATATTACACATATATTAGTGATTAATGTGGAAATAGGATGGCACGGACTTAAGAATGAAACCAGCAAAATTGAAATGGACTAGAGATGGTCTGATCCCTTCATCTCTACATAAGAGGATTGTCTTCTTAGCTCAACTTTGGTGTCAGTGGAATGACCTGTGAATTCCATCTCTTGAGAAATCTGGCTGATTGGATTTCTTTAAACTTTCTACAAAATTATTTACACATCATGGCACCACAACGGAAAAATATCCTTACATTGTTTCAGGACTACAAATGTGGTTTGTATGTTATGATTCATACTGGTCAGTCAACTAATGGCTGTATCATGACTTATTGGCCTGAGGACAACTGGAGTAGGAAGGTCTTTTTGTCTATGCATTTTCTCTTAGGGAAAGTGTGTTAAGACTCTTTGGTGTCACGAGTCTGAATAAACACATTGCCTGGGTTTTGTAGTCCTGTGGCTATATGTTCTTGCACGAGAATTTCTTTTCTCTCCTCTTCATCACTGAGGTTCATGTAAAGACTGTCTTCCATGTGCTAGTAACCCCCAGGTTAAATTGCTGCAAATCATTTTACGTGGAACTACTCTTGAGGTTGGTCTGAAAGCCGTGGCTAGTACAAAATCTGGGGGCTTGACTGGGGCAGGATATCGACACCATGCTATGCTGCCACTGAAAGAATTTCATTGGCTGGAAATTATCTACTAAAATAAAGTTCAAGGAGCTGGTTCTGGTGCATAAAACATCATACAGCTTGGGGCCAGGATCTCACCCCTTACATACCCAGTACATTATTGTGTTTTGCAAGTGAGAGCCTTCTGTTCCACACAATGCAGGAATTGGGTCTTAGGTGCTGTGGCCCCTATCCTTTGGACCGCCTTCCTATTAAGTATTAGAGATGTGCAGGGGCAGCCTGTCTCATTTCTCTCCCTGAGGTGAAATCACTATCAATTGCAAGAAGAGGGCACTCTGGCAGCAGTGGAAGCAGTAGGGAGAGCAGGGTGCCATCTCTTGCACTTGCGCTGCCTGAAGCAAGTGCTTTACCCCACCTCATATGTGGGCCAACTCTGGACAGATTCCATCTCTGTTCTTGTGCTTGGCAATGGATGAAGGGACCTTCCTCTTCTAACAACTGTTTTAAGTAGAGATCTTTCTCAGTTTGTATTTGTATTGGAATTGTTTCGAGGTGCATTTGACACCCTGGACTCCTTTGGGAGAGAGGGTGGCATATAAACTGAAAAGATGATGATGATGGCAGCACCCTATTTCAGACAGTTTTGCAAGGAAAAGAAGGAAACAAGGTAAAGGAAAAGGAAAAGGACCCCTGGATGGTTAAGTCTGGGGTTGCAATGCTCATCTCATTTTCTCTCATCTCATTTTCAGGCTCATCTCATTTTCAGGCCGAAGGAGCCGGTGTTTGTCCACAGACAGCTTTCCGGGTCATGTGGCTAGCATGACTAAACTGCTTCTGGCGCATGACGGAAACCAGAGCTCATGGAAACGCCATTTACCTTCCCGCCACAGGGGTACCTATTCATCTACTTGCACTGGTGTGCTTTCAAACTGCCAGGTTGGCAGGAGCTGGGACAGAGCAACAGGAGCTCACCCCATTGTGCAGATTCGAACCGCCAACCTTCTGATCAGCAAGCCCAAGAGGCTCATTGGTTTAGACCACAGCACCACCCGCATCCCTGAAGGAAACAAAAACCCCACCTTTCACAGTAGTTGTGCTGATCCATACTTGTGCACTGCTGGAACACAACCATTGTGCATAACCAAAGCAACTCACACAAATTGCTAAGTAATTAAGAGGGAGCATGGAAGACCATGAAAATAAGGTGCAACTAAAGTTTATTGTCCCTATGTCTGACTTGTGGGATTTTAGGGCACAAACATTTTTCATTGTTTGGTTAAAGGATATTTGGGTGTTTGTGTGTGTGTGTGTGTGTGTGTGTGTGTGTGTGATAAAATGCTAAACCATGTTCTGCAGTTTCTTATATCACTGAGGTCAAATATTATGAGAATATGGGAATATGGGAAAATTTTATATTATTTTTCTGTGAAGCAATGGGGGAAAAGAGAAGTGGAAAATCATCAAGATCAGCTCAACACAGTACTTTTTAGTGCACTAATTTTCTTGAATATCAGATAGGTTAGCACATAGATTTAATTAAATTCTTTCCAGGCTCCACAAAGATAAGTCATTTCTGAATGCCAGCTTGCTTTACCTATAAGGCCTGCCCTAGCTCTTCCTGTTTAATCTGCAGTCATTTTCATTAGTATGTCCTTTTAATCTACCAAAACTGGTTCATTTAGAAAATAAGGCCAGATAACATCGCATACAGCTCATCTGTGATTTATTTGTAAACCCACTGGATAATCTCAACCTTTAGAGCCTAACACAAATTAAATTAACCTGACCCAATTTAATAATTTCAGAATATTATATATATGATGACACCTTTTGGAAAAATGGGGGAAACACCCTGGTTCTCAAAATAACCAGATAAATGACCCCACCAAAAAGTGAGAAAAGAAATCTCAGAAAAGGCAGATAGTAACTAAAAAAGGGTAGGTAATATTTATGACATATATTGAATTATGTCAACAGTAGATTGACAGAAATAAATATCCATGGAGTATTATTATTATTATTATTAGCAGGGCCGTCTTAAGCACCTCTAGTGCCCTGGCGCCGTTCTGTGACGGATCCCTCTGGCGCCCCCCCCCGGCGCCCCGTTTTCCAGCGCGGCGGGCTCCTGCGCCACCCAGCCTGGCCGTAGGGCCGGCCCTGATTATTAGTAGTACAGTGGTACCTCGGTTTATGAACACAATTCGTTCCGGAAGTCTGTTCATAAACTGAAGCGTTCATAAACTGAAGTGAACTTTCCCATTGAAAGTTATGGAAAGTGGATTAATCTGTTCCAGATGGCCAGCGGAGTACTTAAACTGAAGCGTTCATAAACTGAAGCGAACTTTCCCATTGAAAGTAATGGAAAGTGGATTAATCCGTTCCAGACGGGTCCGCGGAGTACTCAACCTGAAGCGTACTTAACCCGAAGCATGGGTGTAATTGGTTCCGGAAGTCTGTTCATAAACTGAAGCGTTCATAAACTGAAGCGAACTTTCCCATTGAAAGTAATGGAAAGTGAATTAATCCATTCCAGATGGGTCCGCGGTGTTCGTAAACCGAAAATTCATAAACCGAGGTGTTCATAAACCAAGGTTCCACTTTAGTAGTAGTAGTAGTAGTAGTAATAGTAGTATACCTCCCTTTGTCCAAAGAGCACAGGGTAGATCACAACATAACAATGCAAAATGAAAACACAAAATACATAATAAAACAAAAACAAATCAATAGCCCCCTCCCACAGACATATTTAAAAGGCCATCGATTGTTTTATCAGCCCAAGGCCTGGTTGAGGAGGAAAGTTTTTGTCTGGCTCCTAAAGCTATGTAATGAAGGTAGCAGGCAAGCCTCCCTAGGGAGAGCATTCCTTCCACAAGCAGGGAGCCATCACATAAAAGGCCCATTCTCGTGGGGAGAGGTGTACCTTGAAGTATTGGGGTCCCAAGCCAATTCAAACCAGCACTTTGAATTGGGCCCAGAAACTAACTGGCAGCCAGCACAGTCGAGCCAGGATCAGTGTTAAACCATATTGCCCCTGTGAGCAACACGGCTGCTGAATTCTGCACCAAGACCATTTGAACCTCAAGCGACAGCAAAGGATCCAAGAGTAAACAACCCCCCTTCCAAGCTATGTATCCGCTCCTTCATAGCAGACCCTCCAAAGGTCCCTATTTTCCAGGGGCAGTTCTGGATTTATAGAAGCCACCCCTGTTTCTGGGGCCCCAGAATGTCCTGCTTTTCCTTAGGATGTCCCGATTTTCATCAGAGAAACATTGGAGGGTATGGAGTTACCCAATCCTCGAGCTATCTGAAGGCAGCCCTGTATAGGGAAGTTTTTAAAAAATGTTTAATGTTTTTATATACAGTGAACCATCCAGATATGAATTAAATTAGTTCCAGGGGTCCGTCCGCAACCCGAAAACTTCGTAGGTGGAGGCGCCACTTCTGTGGACACACGCGGCACAATTGAGCGCTTCTGCGCATATACGCATGGCGAAACCCAGAAGTATACACTTCCGGGGTTGCTGCATTCGTAACCTGAAAGTTACATATCCAGAGGGGTACATAACTAGAGGGTCCACTGTATATTGGAAGCTGGGCAGGGCCGGACTTAGGTTTGATGAGGCCCTAAGCTACTGAAGGTAATGGGGCTGTCCTTTGTCAACAACAAATTGTCGCTGTTTTTTGTGTTGAATATATGCTGTATGGTAATTTATGGACCCAATAGGTATCTAAAGCCATTTGCACATGCAGAATGTAGGCACCCTATATATAGAAATGAGCAAACCAGTAATATTTTAGGGAGCAGGCTAGCAAGCAGGACCCATTACTTACATCATAGGAGCCTACACAACACAAAACACTGTTGCCTCCAAGAGAGTGGGGCCCTAAACTATACAGTAACTATACAGTAACTTGTTTAGCTTATACTAATCCGGCACTGAAGCTGGAGCTACCCAGTCAGATTAGTGGGGTATAAATAGTAAAATTGTTGTTGTTGAATAAGGTAAAGGACCCCTGGCATTTAAGTCCAGTCGCGAACGACTCTGGGATTGTGGTGGTCATCTCACTTTACTGGCCGAGGGAGCCGACGTTTGCCCGCAGACAGTTTTTCCGGTCATGTGGCCAGCATGACTAAGCTGCTTCTGGCAAAACCAGAGCAGCACAACGCCTTTTACCTTCCCGCTGGAGCAGTACCTATTTATCTACTTGCACTTTGATGTGCTTTCGAACTGCTAGGTTGGCAGGAGCTGGGACTGAGCAACGGGCGCTCACCCCGTTGTGGGGATTTGAACCGCCAACCTTCCGATCAGCAAGCCCAAGAGGCTCAGTGGTTTAGACCACAGCGCCACCTGCGTCTGTTGGAGGTTATGTCATAGGGAGTATAATTCCATCAAGAGCAGGCCACCTCTGATCCATCTGGTCTAGAACCACCCACTAACAATGCCTCTGTCTTATCTGGATTGAGCTTCACTTTGTTAGCTCTCATCTAGTTTATTACCATGACAAGACAGTGGCCCAGCACATCCATCTCCACACCTGCAGATATAATGGAGAAGTAGAAATAATATTAACCCATTATGTTTCATTTGTGAATTTTATACATATTACATAATATATGACAACCATTTTGTGCAGAATATTTTCTTTTAACTATTTCTTGGTGAGTTGATTTCTCTCTCTTCATATTTACAATTGAACTTCTTCAACAGTTTGACTGTAAGATGCTAATATGTTTGCTGCTGCTAGAGCTTCTCCTAGAGTGAATCATCTCAGTTCCAGTCAGTGTGACAGCAGCATCCCACCTGTGTAAAGTTTTATAGGGCTCTAAATCTGTCTAGAGATAAGGCAGAAAGGTAACAACTGCTAGTTAAATCAAACAGCTTCCACTAAATTTGGTTAGCCTCAATGTACCTTGACCCAACTCTGTCAGCTGGATAATTGTTTTTTATTTACATAAGGCAAACCCCAAAGAATCCTGGGAAGCTTAGTTTGTTAATGGTGCTGGAAATGGTGCTGGAAATTCTATTTTTGTGAGGGATAAACTACAGTTGCCACGATCCTTTAGGGGAAGTCATGTGCTTTAAATGTATGCTGAGTCATTTGATCAAGCTGATCTCAATGAGGGGGCAGAAATACACACACACACACACACACACACACACACAAAACGTGGGGTGTATAAAGAAATATACATAGTCCCTTTAGTAGAACTGCCATGAAATTCCATCTAAAAGCAAAATGTTGAGGCAAATTTTGAGTTTCTGCTTGGCCCAATTAAAATGACTAAGAGATTTCAAGGGAAGCCAGAAGTTTCAGTAGGACTAACAAAAAATTGTCTGCTGGACAAAAGGCATTGCAAAATGAAATGTAGGATTGTGCTACAAGTTCTATTATACAAATGCTATGCTGCGTTCTTCCCTCAAATTTCTTGTTTTCACATCATGAGGGAAAAAACGTTGTGGGATTTTTTCTGACAATCTCTCAAGAAACTTGAGAAATTCTTTCATATTTTTGTTTTGCACTTACATTACTTACAATGTGTCTGAGGGGCATGCGTGTCTCCCCTTCCGTGGTATAATCACCTCTTCATGATCTGCAGCCTTCCTAGCTCACACTTCCTCAAAACCTCATGATGTCTTCGGCTCGGCTATCCTGTGGACACCCAGGAAGGCTGCAGACCACTGGAGAGAAGAATTGAAGAAGGAAAGGAAGTAAATTCACAAAAGAGTCACTTTTTTATAAAAAAAGGTAAACGAAAGGAATACTGAACACCTGATTTGTGGAAATCTCATTGAAGAAACCCCACTTTACAATTTTTTGAATGCAATTCACCTCTCATTGACTTCTGTTTATTTCATAGACTTATAGAGTTGGAAGCAACCCTGAGGAACATCTAAATATGCAACTGTCCCATATGGGGATCGAACCTGCAACCTTGGCGTTAGCAGCATCATGCTCTAACCAACTGAGCTATACACTGCATAATGTCATAGTGTCTAAGTACTGTACAACAAGAAGACAAGAGAGATACAATAGGAATACAGCATACCACCAGTTAAAATTAGCCATAAAATCAGAACATAGGTGGAATGTGATTTTTGTGGAAGATACAGGAGAAATTTGCAGCATAGTATTTCATGAGACTCATATGGAAAAGTTAAAAAAAAAAAACACCGTAAAAAGTTTTCTTTTCAGATGAGGAATACCACACAACAACAAAAAGCTTGCTTTTCAACCTCTAGCTCATCTTTCTTCATTAATTGGTTCTACCCCTTCTCCCCTTCAGTCTTTTCACCCATCTCTCTTAACAGTCACCAAAGAATACAATATATTGATGCAGCAAAGAGGAAGCAGAGTCAAGTGCTTTAATGAGGTCATTCCACATGGACACAAAAAGATTCTGTGCCGAACATTCTGGAATACAATAGAGTGATTACTGCTTCCTTTGCTGTGTTCGGGTTTAATTTTTTTCTACTACAGGTAAACTTTGCTTCAAGAGCTTTTCACTTTGTTGAAGTTTTCTATTCTGAAGCTCAGCATCTGGTGAGGGAAGAAAGGTTGCAGATTACTCCTTTTTATTATTTCATCTTGACTCTAACGACTTCTTAAGGCTACAAGTTTCTCTCCATCTCTCCTCCTCTTCGTTCTCCTCCCAGTAATGTCCACTGAATCTGAGGAAGTGCTTAAATGAAATAAAGTTGTTTCTTTAAAAAGAAGATTCCAAATATATAACAATTACAAAAAAGAGAGAAAGGGATACAAAAACAAAATCCCAACTTTAAACAAACTTTCCATATCTAAAAGCATCATCTTCCATTCTGCCCTGTATTTGTCTTACGCAGAACTGTTTCCACTCTGCTGCAGTTCATCTTTTGTGAGAAACTATGTTATTTTATTTACTGTGGCAAAATAACCTAACTTACATAACTTATTCAGCTTACCTAATGAGTTATGTAATTAAATTATGGCTCCACCCCTGTTGTCCCTCACTTTTGTCCATCCTCAGTGTACAAAAATCTTTTTGTGACTCTAATCTGCATGGAGTAATTCCCATCTCAGTCCTTGAACTGTTTGATTCAAGTCCCCCCCCCCAAGTCTCATTAAAACATGTGTTTTGTTTTACTAAGGATTACAACTGTATTAAAAGCACACAGCATGAGCACAATGCAATGCATACCTTTCTGTACGTAGTGCAATGTAATAAAAATAAAATTTAATTAAATTAAAAAATGTCCAGTAGCACCTTAAAGACCAACTAAGTTTGTTCTGGTATAAGCTTTCGTGTGCATGCAGACTTCTTCCGATACCAATAGTACAATGTAGTTGTTACACGTTTTGTTTTTCTATCTACAAAACTGTTCATTGCCTTCCCTGCCTCCTCCTGTCCACAACAGGTAGTGATTTTACTCCCCTCCCTCCACTTCTAGCCTAGTCCCACTCACAGCATTTAGGATCCCAAGGATCAATACAGACCTTCATGTTCAGTCAGACAGTGGAGTTTTTTCCCAACAAAATTATATGGTATTTCCACTGATCTATGCATTTTTATGTCCGCTTTACCTTAGTATATGCATTTGTGTAAACATTAATTGGCTGGAGAACTGCATCTCAAAATTCAGAGAAAGATAAATTTTTGAATATGTATGATGAGAGGAATGTATGCTTTTTTGGTTTTTCTTTTTCTTTTTTTGCCTTTTTCCTTTCCTTTTCTCTTTCTCTTTTCTTTTCCTTCTTTCCTTTTTTATATTATTATGGGTTGCGTTATTAGTTTGTTATATGATTTTGTATATTATTATTTACATATTAACGTTTATTTGGTGTATTTGTATTATTTTGGTGTGTGCTGAGTGTATTTTTAATCCAAAATTTAATAAAGTTTAATAATTTTTTTTTAAAAAAAAGATAAAGTTTGCCTATTGTTCACCTACCGTAAGTACAAATCAGGTGGATTTGACTTTAAATGCAAATTGAATTCAATTTATCCGCCATTCCTGTTTCCACCTCAGGCCAAATCAACTTTAGAATGTCCCCTTTTAAAAAAAATTATGTAGGCAGTGAATAATCTTTGGAAAGGTTGAAAAGTGTTATATTCCTTGCCCTCCTTCCAATGTTCTTTCCCAGTCCCAGGAAAGTATTGAAGACCCCTTTCTCTCAACTGCCCAATTGAAATACTCCCCTCTCCCTTACCACTCGTAGGGTTTTTTCCCCTGAAAGAGTGAGGGCTGACTCCTGGTCTTTGAGAGTAGAGGGATTTTTTGGTCACTTTTAAAATCCAGATAACAGTACATAAGGAAATGTCATGATGACATGTTGACCTTTTCAAAGTAGATCTTCATGACATTTGAAGTGGTCAGGATGGAAGCAGCCTAAAGCGGAGGCAACAATAAGTACAGGGAAACATACAAGTTTGTGGTTGTTGTTAAAAAGAAAAGTAATCTTTCAAGCAGACAAATGACTTTTCTATGCTGGAAATACCATAGACTACATAATTGTACCATGTGTGTGTGTGTGTGTGTGTGTGTGTGTGTGTGTGAAGAAAGAGAAGAGAATACTTTTTATATTTATACCAGCGTACACTATATTTCCTGAATCCTCAGACCATTTCCTAAACCAGAATTTATAAGTCTTGCAATCATATTAAGGTTGCAAGGTGCGCTTCAGGTTAAGTACTCTGCGGACTGTCTGGAACAGATTAATCCACTTTCCATTCCTTTCAATGGGAAAGTTCACTTCAGGTTAAGTACGCTTCAGGTTAAGTACAGACTTCCGGAACCAATTGTGTTTGTAAACCAAGGTACCACTGTACAATGAGTATCCACTAATCTGCCTGCAGTATCTCACCTTAATCCTGCGCCAGTTGGGTGGCTGCTGATACACAGATAAATATTCTAAGAAGCTTCTGAGTGGAGCAACACAATGGGGAAGAGCTTTGTAAGGAATCACTAACTGAGATACACTGTACCTATAGTTCTGAGAAACTCTAAAACAGGCATCCCCAAACTTCGGCCCTCCAGATGTTTTGGCCTACAACTCCCATGATCCCTAGCTAACAGGACCAGTGGTCAGGGAAGATGGGAATTGTAGTCCAAAACATCTGGAGAGCCGAAGTTTGGGGATGCCTGCATCTAACAGCTCTATTTCCATTCCCAGGCCTGATATTATCATCCACCAGCTGGAGCTGTTACTGGTGGTGCCTACTAGGGTCCAATAATGATGGTCTCCTGCCATGTTTGTTCGTTTTAGAAATCTACCATACTAAGAAACAATGGAAGGCATGAAGCACTGTATTTTGGGGAGACTAAAATGGCGGCCTCATTATGACAGGGATGGGAAGCCCATGGGCTTCCAGTCATTGTTGAACTATCAGCCATACTGTTTGGGGCTCCTGGAATTGGTAGTCCAACAACATCAACATGGCCACATATTCCTCACACCTGATTTAAGGGGTACTTAGAAGCCTGCCAAGGGCTCAAGCAGCCCTGATATAGTTCGTCTAGATCCTAACAATAAAGATAGTTGCTATTTTATTGATATTTATTTATTTAGAAACATGTACAAACAGCCTAATCAGAAAAATCTGGGTGGTATACAAAATGAAATGTAGATAAAATCACCAAAACCTTTTAAAACAAAGGTACATAACTACATTTAGTGTCTAGGCAGACTTGCTGAAATAATAAAAATAAAAAGTACCTCTTGATGTGTTTGTGCCTGTTAATCTTTTCATGAGAATAGCCTATAATGCTTGATTATTGCAAATGAATACCTCCTGAATATTAAAGTAATGAATGGGTGAACTGAACCCCTATCAGCCATGTGATATATGCTAGGATTTCATGAGTTCTTGGAAAAGCTGTAATTTTAACAGGGGAGATCCAACTCATTGCTCATGCTCTTAACCACTACATAATGCCCACCCTCAATGTCACACAGATTTTTTTAGAAAGCCATTTTATCCATTGGATAAGCATACTTTTTTTGATTTTTTTTATCTCTTGGTGCTTATATAAATTAAGCTGTTAGTTATAAATCTTTCCCCCCCAAAAGGACATCTGAGAGCATTTTAATATCTGCTATAATCTATTTGATCCTTCCTCCCCCTTTACTATGACCTGTGCATAAAATTAATAACTGAACAGCCACAGTTCTTTCATGCACCCTGAGATGTTTGGAATTGAAATTATCTGAAACTTAACACCTTCTTCCTGTATAATTTCTTTCAAGGTACAAGGTCATCCTGACATGAACAACCTACCTTACAAGAGAGGAATTTAAAGAAGCTATTTGCATATTTTCTGACTTCCCCCTGAGTTAAAGGATCTCTGCTTCCAGTCATTTGGAAGTAAGCGGTACATTTTCAAAGGGAAAAGCTCTCCCTTTGTACTATTTTTAAGGAGGGATGTAGAAAAATTTCATTAGTGTCAAGTTTTGCTGGTGAAGTGCAGATTAGGAATGAAATGCAAAAAAAGCCCAGGAACAAAAACAACACCAGTTCATATATATATATATATATATATATATATATATATATATATATATATATATGTACAGCAATAGATTTGAAGCAAGCTATATTTTCTTGCACATGAGACTGTACTATTGTGCTGCTCTCTTTATTGTCTGAGCTTCTGTGATGTCATTGAACTGCTGAAGGATGTTTAGCATATTAAAATTGCTACAAGAAATTGAAGCCCAACACGCGGAGGGCACTAGGTTAGCTAGCCCCAATTTATAGCCTCCATATTTACGACTAGAGATATTGTAAAAATAAATACTGAAAGGTTCTGTTGGTTAAGAGAGACCATTCCTGCTCTGTTTAGTTACTAAATCACGTAAAAGCATACATTTATTTTTTATCTTCCAAAATGAGCCCAAGAGAAGGTACAATTTCTCTGCCACGTCACACTACAAAATGAATTTCAATTTTCCAGTAGGTGGAAGTTGTTTAAATTATTTTGTGAACTCCCTGAAATTCATTCAGAGTGTGTATATTTTTTTTTTCACATTTTCATATGTTTAGTAAATGCTAGGGATTTAAATCAATTCACAGTGCAGGAAACAATATTGTGCCTTTTCTCAGGGTAAAATACTGCAGGCATTGCTGTGCTAGGAATAAAATATAAAAGCAACATGCATATAACACCCCCCTCCACACACACACACACACACACACACACACACACCACATTTATGCCTGAAATGAAGTATATAAATATCAAATAGCTCAGTAGTTCATCTTCGCTCCAGGGTTTGCACACTGAAACACAATATTTTGCATCCATTCTGACATGTCCTCCCCCCAGTCTTCTCCCTCTGACCACTCATTGTTGTCCAACCACCAGTCCCTGGCCTCTGAGCCTTCTTCCCTTGGGGGTTCCCCAGCTGGTGCCCCCACCACCACTTCCCTTCATCCAGCCAGTCCATGGCAATCAGTGGTGGCACATTCACACATGACAATCAGAATTTATTCTCTTACAGGCCCGGCTCTAGGTGTAGTCCTGGTGGCGTGGGGCGCCAGGCCAGCGGGGGGGGGGGGCGCTGCACGGTGAAGCCGTGCGGAAGCCGTGCTGCGCGCTGTGATGGCGGGGGCACCCGTGCGATCTCCGCGCCTCAGCGCCAGGGCTCCCGACCTGCTTGAGACGGCCCTGGTCTCTTAAGTCCTATCTGGCATTCCACCCCCAGCTGTCACGTCCTCCTTCAGTCCCACTCTCCATGTCACTGACGTGTTCAGGGGAAGATCTCAAGGAAGAAGCCACCCTCAAAGTGAACAGGCTCCCCACATGATTGAGAACCCAACATGATCAAAGCTCTGACTCCTCAGGGAGTCATGCTCACTTCTTCAGAACAGCAGATGCAACAGTGGAGGCAAGGCCAGTGAAGATGGTCCTGTTCTGCTGTTTGATGTGATGCTAGTGTATGGTATACTTGCATGTGTGAATCGGTCTACTGACTGTTCCAGCACACTGGGAAATGCAACTTACTGAGTTTTACAGGGCTTACTCCTCAGTGGCTGTGCATGGAATAGCAGCTTTCAGCACAATTATAAGCATCTTGAGTTAGTCACATTGAACACAAAGCTAACCTTCTAAGTAAACATACCGTACATAGGATTGTGCTTTTATGTGTTCAGCTGTTTTGCTCTTATTAGCGCTAGGGAATCCACCTTGAACATTTTGTAGAAAGACATGAGATAAAAAGAGAAATATCTAATTGAAATGCCCATTGATATCAATGGAATGTATATCGACTCAACTCAAACTTAGGATCAAGGGCTTTAAATAGTATATTAGAACCCAACTTGTCCAAATAAATTGACATTTTTGCTCCAGTTTTTTTTAAATGTAGTTTTAAAACTACAGGCAGTTCTTTGGGATGTCCACTCGCAAAGTTAGTCCAAGTAATTTCCTCAAAGCTTGCTTTATTCTGGAAGGTTTGTCCCTATTCTCAAAGCAGATTTGTTCTTCTCTTAGGAAGCAAAACATTTTAGTGCTGCAGATTTCATCTGCTGAGCTAAGGATCAGCTGAGGTCTATATAACAGTAAAGGGATTTAGCAGATGTGCTTCTTGTGGAGAACCATACTTTGCCTAACACAGTGTGACAAACCAAGCAATTATATAAAAAAAACAAAACAAATAAAAAAAACCAGTCTCCCAAACTAATAGCAAAAAGAAACTTTGAACAATGCAATATTTCTATTTTCTTAATATTTGTTTGTATGGGGTTATTATTATTCTTTTTTGGGGGGATGCATTTCCAAGCTGTTAAATTCATAATTGTCAGGAGTGAGGTGAATAATATGTGTGTGGTTATGTATGTGGTGCCCAGAGCAGGTTTCCAAATGTGACAGTCCTGCAATATAACATGAGAACATATACAGGCAAGAGAGGATTTGTTTAAAGCTCAGAGTTTGGAAGTTCTGGGAGAACAACAAGAAGACAGCTCTTCGGTACTGAAAAGATATCAAGGTAGTGCCAACTGAGTCGCTCTCGAGTGGGGTTGCTACAAAGATGTGCCATCACCAAAAAGGCCATGTCCTTGTCACCATCCATCTCACCTCAGGTGGTAGGAGGAGAACTAGACTTTTTTTTTTTTTTAAAAAAAAGATCTTTATTTCAAATCTTTAAAAACATTACAAAATAATATCACACACGGAAGAAAAAACCATAAAGAAAAATCACAGAACTTAATAGAAATTATAAGAATATCCAAAAAACAAAGCAAAACACATAAATACACCAAAACAGAACAACTTTTCCTCCCCCTCCTCCCACCCTTTCCCACCCTTTCCCCTCCCCACTTCCCCCCACACTTTCCCAACTTCCATTTCCATACTGATATACACTCGTGCATTTATTTACTTTGAAACTCTACAATCAAAAGAATAAAGCTAACTCCAACTCTGCTTATTTTGTATTTCTCTTCATATCTCCTATTCGACGCATGTTAGCATGTCCTCTTCATAGCTGCCAAGTTATCCCTTTTTTTAAGGGAAATTCCCTTATGCTGAATAGGCTTCCTCGTGAGAAAAGGGAAAACTTGGCAGCTATGGTCCTCTTTCGAGCAGTGTTTTTTCATGTAATCATCATAACTTTTCCACTCATTTCTTAATTTTTGTTTGGATTGGTTTCTTACCGCTGCTCTCAACCTTGCCATCAAGAGGTACTCACTCAATTTGTTAATCCATTCTTCTTTAGATGGTACTTTACCCGTTTTCCAATTAGCTGCTATTAACATTCTCGCTGCCGTGCTTGCATACAAAAAAACTATTTTATTTTCTTTTGGAATTTCCTCATTCAATAGGCCTAATAGATACATGTCTGGCTTTTTTGGTATTGATTTTTTCATCATTTTTTTCATTTCCTCATGAATTATATTCCAGAATTTAACAATCTCCTCACATTTCCACCATATATGTATGAAAGTACCCGGTTCCTTGTTACATCTCCAGCACAGGTTTGATTTTATTTTATAAATCTTAGCCAACTTAACTGGCGTTAAAGGTAAAGGTAAAGGGACCCCTGACCATTAGGTCCAGTCGTGACCGACTCTGGGGTTGCACGCTCATCTCGCATTATTGGCCGAGGGAGCCGGCGTATAGCTTCCAGGTCATGTGGCCAGCATGACAAAGCCGCTTCTGGCAAACCAGAGCAGCACATGGAAACGCCGTTTACCTTCCCGCTGTAGCGGTTCCTATTTATCTACTTGCATTTTGACGTGCTTTCGAACTGCTAGGTTGGCAGGAGCTGGGACCAAGCAACGGGAGCTCACCCCGTCACAGGGATTCGAACCGCTGGCCTTCTGATCAGCAAGCCCTAGGCTCAGTGGTTTAACCACAGCGCCACCTGGCGTTAGGTACCATCTATAGAATAATTTTCTTTTATGTTATTGGCAGCTGTGAATTTTATGTCTTATCCCCACAATTTATCCCATTGCTCGATATATATTGTATGACCGAGATCTTTAGACCATTGTATCATCACCTCTTTTGTACTTTCTTCTAATAAATCCCAATTTAATAATAAACTCTATGTTCTGGATAATGTTTTCTTTTTATTTTGGATCACTTCTATTTCGAATTTGGAAGCATCTTTGGCAAATCCTTTCTTTTTATCTGCTTGGAAAATACTGGTCAATTGTCTATATTGCCAATTCCCAATTCCTATCTTTTTTAATTCTTCATGTTTCTTCAATTTATAGTTCCCCTGATCTCCTTCTAATAATTCTCTATAAGTGGGCCATTTCTTCTCCGTATTTAATTTCTTTCTGGCATATGCCTCAATTGGTGATACCCACAACGGGGTCAACGGTTCTACAAATCTTCTATATCTATTCCATACCTTGTACAGTGCATTGAAGTGCATGCATATTTAAATTATGATAAAGCAAAAATAAATAAAGAATTTTCAAACCATATATTGAAAATTCTTTATTTATTTTTGCTTTATCATAATTTAAATACGCATGCACTTCAATGCACTGACAGGTCCGTGTTGGAAGGGAGAAGTATTCTCTCAGATCCCAAGGCAAGTGGGCAACCAGCAAAGCTCTTGAAGCAATTTTTATTCCCCGATTCTGTCACCTGAAACTCAGACAGTGGGTGCTTGTGTCAGGAGGTCATCAGCTCATTTCCATGTGAGCAGGATATTTCAAAAAAGGACAAGTGATTGGCCTCAATATCAAGGAAAGTATTGAGTTAAGCCTAAATATAAAGCAAACATTTTGAAAGTGCAAAGGATCCTTGTGTCATTTTTATTTGCTATTATATTAACACTTTAGGAACCTACAGTTCGTTGCAGCTAATTTAGTGAACATCCCTGAGACTAATTTAAAAACAATTTTGCGACCTGTTGTTTTATTAAACCTTGGTTATAATTAGATAAACTTGAAATTGCCGTGTTGAGTAATTAAACAAAAGAATATTCGCGATGCTATTCCCAGATTCACCCTAGCTGTCACACAAGCTAAGTTACATGGGCATGCCTAACAGAACATTTTAAAAGGGGGCTTCATCATTTTTTATTTTAGTTCAGCTACAATAATAAAAGGTTATTTACTATGTTGACTCTACATTGTGCAGTGAATAACTATCATCATTACCAGAGACCTGCAAGACTGTATTGGATGCATTAAACTCTTGGAGAGAGAGAGAGAGAGAGAGAGAGAGAGAGAGAGAGAGAGAGAGAGAGAGGCACATCTTTTTATCATGTTTCTCAGAATAACCACTCACCTGGGGCTGTGGGTGGGTGATGTTTCCTGCATGACGAGGCTGTGGTCAGTCCATGAAGGGTGCTATCTTCTGGTGCAGCAGGGGAAGGAATGGTCTCCTGGCGCCACCCACCTCTGGCCGCAATGACCTCTCATGTGTGGGTGGGCAGTGCCCACAAGGCCAATCAGGGGCAGGGCCTTGGGGGGCTGCACCCAGACCAATTCTGGAGTGGCCATGTGCAGGCCGCCCTCTTGGCTGTTCATTGCTCTAAGCCTGCTGTTGAAACTAAATTCTGAGGTGAAACTTTAGCACAAAATTAAATTTCAGGGTCATTTAAATAAGAGGCCAAAGAAGACCAATAAGTTGCTATAGGCAACTTATTTTTCTGTGACTGCAGTTGGAGTGTTGAGTGTCCTAATGGATTACCTGCCCTTGTTCCGACCTGTTCTTCATATTGACTTTCAATATGAATTGTGTAAAATTATGTAGTCACAATGAACCTCTAACAAAAGGATGACAGTCTGAAGCAAAAAGGCATTAGTAATGCTAATGTCCTATGTATTTTCATTAAGTCGCGGGGCTCTTCAAATAGCTTTGGCTTTCCATTCACTACCTGCCTTTAACAGAAGTCACTGTTTTCAGATTTGCTTCCTTTCTCTGGTCTGTTTCAATGCTATTTTCATCACCCACTCAATAAGGGTCATAATAAGGAGCAGCCTTTGAAGCTTTCTTATTGTTTCATTTAATTTGGATAAAAGGCTGACACCAGAATTCCCCATAACACAAAGTCTGGATCTCTTCCTTGGGTGAAGCACCTGAGAAGGTTTCAAGGAAACTCCAAGACAGGAATGCTAAGGGCTCTCACCACTTTGCTAGACTACCAGCAAGTTTTGACTAAACTGAAATGGAAATTGGTGGTTTTTTCAATAGCAAAGCATCTGAGAAATTTAAGATCATCTGTGCTCTTGATAGTCAGATCCACAAAAGTAATGAGCCTACAAAAGTTGGAAGCCTGTCTCCGCCAATACATATGCATTTAAAAGCCAGGGGGGATTTATCTGACAGTATATCTGTATCTTAAAAGGGATGCAGGTGGCGCTGTGGGTTAAACCACAGAGTCTAGGGCTTGCTGATCAGAAGGTCGGCGGTTCGAATCCCTGCAACGGGGTGAGCTCCCGTTGCTCGGTCCCAGCTCCTGCCCACCTAGCAGTTCGAAAGCACATCAAAGTGCAAGTAGATAAACAGGGACCGCTACGGCGGGAAGGTAAATGGCGTTTCCGTGCACTGCTCTGGTTTGCCAGAAGCGGCTTTGTCATGCTGGCCACATGACCTGGAAGCTGTATACCAGCTCCCTCAGCCAATAACGCGAGACGAGCGCCGCAACCCCAGAGTCGGTCACGACTGGACCTAATGGTCAGGGGTCCCTTTATACCTGTATCTTAGAATGCATGGGTTACAAATACCAAGTGTCATGGGGTTATAAAATTCAGAAGTGTGTTCACCTGCCCATTGGGAAAGGACCTAAGCCTTATTTTGTGTGCTCTGAACTCTGAACTAAGCATACCCTTCTATGACTACAGCTGGGAGAAGTGCTTTGAGGTTCATTTTATAGGGCTTGGCTCCATATAAAGCACTCTATGCAGCTTGCTAGGTTTCTGTCTTGGTCCTGACAGAGTGTGAGGAACAGAGAAATGTCAGAACACACACACACACACACACACACACACACACACACAAACACACACACACACAGAGAGAGAGAGAGAGAGAGAGAGAGAGAGAGAGAGAGAGTTTGTGGTTTTCACACTATCACTCATCTAATGCTACAATTTATCCTATTTTGTATTATTAGAATCATTTGTTCTTCCTTTCAGTTTCTATTCATTTAACATCATTATTCAGATACTGGGGATCTAGGTTCACGATTAGTGTGGTCAGCTGGTTACCATGGCTTTTACAGAATAAGCTGATCATAGTTGTCAAGTTATTTGGAAGTGATCACCAGGGTTTCAAACAGATTTGACATTTAATGTGACAGTAATTTTCATTTCTTCCTCTGCTGAGTGAGTCATGCCAGATGATGGACAATTTGCTTTATTTCCCTTGGTCCTGTTGAATTGGGAGGTGGGGGGACAATTTGCCTCTTAAAAAAAATACCTGCACAGTAGGAGCTTAAAACGAGCTTCCAGAAATGCTTCCAACTCATGTTCATGAAACTCAGAGCAGCCACGATATTGAGGTTTTTGCTGCTTTACAAACAGTGGGCATAACCCAGTAAAAAGACAGTACTCAAGTGCCATTCATTCCAACGTGTGCTTAAACTGTCCCCATAAAATCACTCGAGAGTTCCTAAATTTGCTGGGATTGTGCTCTCTCTGGTTTGCTAGAAAACTGTGTTTATTGATGTCCGTATCGTGCACATAAACTGTCATAGCGTGAGAGCACCACCCATATGGGGCGAGACTGGCGCAGAATCATAGCTGCCAAGTTATCCCTTTTTTAAAGGGATTTTCCCTTATGCTGAATAGGCTTCCTCGCGAGAAAAGGGAAAACTTGGCAGCTATGCGCAGAATGAAACAGATCCTTACCCACCTATTTCTCATTTGGCGCATACCAGGGTGCCAGGCCATTCAGAAAATACTCCCATAAGCCCATCCAGGACTCTTTCTCAGTCATATGCAAGTTACTCAAGTTAACAGATAGGAGGTGTGCATGGATAGCCCATACTGTGTCGTTGGCAGAGAGCTGAGTGCATGAAGGACCATGCCTTCGCTTAAATGAGACAGGCCTATGCCAGTCCTACCACATCACACATGGGAGGTGGCAGTTTGGTGAGTTGCAAGTGGCTAAACATATGGGCTTTAAAGCAGGGATGGGGAAACTCCCCATGTAGCTGGACTCAAACTCCCAACATGGCCAGTGGTCAGAGATCACAAGGCTGGATTTAGGTTTGATGAGGTCCTAAGATACTGAAGGTAATGGGGCCCTTTATATGTCCAGCTGTCCTTTGTCAACAACAAATTGTCACTGTTTTTTGTGTTAAATATATGTTATATGGTAATTTATGGACCTAATAGGTATCTCAAGCCATTTGCACATAACAAAATATGTATCTTATCAAAGTAATTGTTGAACTGAAATACATTTAAGAAGAAGTATATTAATGGTGAAATAATTATTAAGCTCTAACTTAAGGTTTTATTTTATTTGTTTTTTTGTCTTATATTTTGGAAATGTACATCCAGGGTTTTTTTTTATTTTAATTTTTTTTGCAGCCCCCAAAAGAGTGAGGCCCTAAGCTATAGCTTGTTTAGCTTATACGTAAATCTGGCACTGGAGTGGTATACTGTATCTAGTTCCAATGGCCTTCTAGCTGTTCCCTCACCGTGAGAAACGAGGTTACAGGGAACAAGGCACAGGGCCTTCTCAGTAGTGGCACCCACCTTGTGGAATGCTCTCCCATTAGATGTCGAGGAGATAAGTAACAATACAAACTTTAGAATACATCTGAATGCAGCCCTGTATATGCTAGAAGCCGTTCAGAGTGGTTGGGGCAACCCAGTCAGAGGGTAGGGTACAAATAATAAAATTATTATTATCATTATTTTCCAGCAGGCTCCTCTT
The DNA here is from genome assembly GCF_965207765.1 of Zootoca vivipara. Taxonomy (NCBI): domain Eukaryota; kingdom Metazoa; phylum Chordata; class Lepidosauria; order Squamata; family Lacertidae; genus Zootoca; species Zootoca vivipara. Next base: position 13,112,924 of record NC_142583.1, on the reverse strand, counting down.
ATTGTTTCAAGTTTGAACATGCAGCATATTTTACTTAGGCTACAATTAGATTCACATTTTGCTTCCTTGTAAGTCTTGGTTGGACGCAGGTGGCGCTGTGGTCTAAACCACTGAGCCTAGGGCTTGCCGATCGGAAGGTTGGCTGTTCGAATCCCCCTTTACCTTTACCTTTTTAAAGTCTTGGTTGTTTGTTTGTTGTTTGTTGTTCTGGAAAAGGATGTCCCTATTTCCATTGGAAAAATGTTGGAGGGTATGTGATCTGTGATACCCATTTGCTTTCCACCTTAGCTGCACACAGGGTAAATGATCTTGTTGCCACACACCCCAAACTCAACAGGGGTTTCTCCTGCAGGGTTTAAAAGGAGCAGAGATTGAGGGCTGTGTGCCAGCTTGCCTAGGAGAGCAAGCTGCTCCCTTGTGCTGCAGCAGGCTTTCAGATTGGCCTGTAAGTGAAATCTACTAGTAACAACCACAGTAACCATGTGCATTAATGAAAATGACAATTGAAGCCCCCCAAACGTGTTTTGCTTCCCTCTCAGAGCTCCTGTCATTTCTAGATCATGCTTTCTTCTCTCCCTCTCATGCTTTCCTGAAAGCATTTGCAGCCTGGCACTGGGCATCCCTCTTAGTCGCAGAGCTTTTAGATTGGTTTCCACAAGGGATGTACATTATCAGGTCAATGCCTATCACTTATAGTGTAATTTGTTTTCACTCTTGATTTCCCCTTTTCCCAAAGTTCCTTTTTTGCCGTTTGCTTTTGTTCATTTCCCTAGACATTCTCATGCTGCTGATCCAGCACCATGTGAGCAACTAAATAACCATTAAAGGGGATCAGTCTCTTTAAAAAGTGACATTTCTGACATTCCCCATCGATATCACGAGAAGAAAATGAGAGTTAATGAATTAGCTGCACATGGGTTGCAAATCTCTTCCAGGATAGTACTGCTTCCAGCCGAATGTGTTCTTTCCCTTTAGTGCGGTTTTGGGAGAAGAAAAGAATGAAGTGAAATTATTTGATGAAATGGAATGAGGTTTTACTCTCTCACACAGTATTCTATTATGGCCAGGTCTGGTGTACTCATGATGTGAAGAATGATTTGAATAAATCAGGTACCCAAGTATGTTATATGCCCCTCACAACTTCACATCTTATCTTCTTTCAAATATCCCAATTGTTGTTGTTGTTAGTCATTTAGTCATGTCTGACTCTTCGTGACCCCATGGACCAGAACACGCCAGGCACTCCTGTCTTCCACTGCCTCCCGCAGTTTGGTCAAACTCATGTTGGTAGCTTCGAGAAAACTGTCCAACCATCTCATCCTCTGTCATCCCCTTCTCCTTCTGCCCTCCATCTTTCCCAACATCAGGGTCTTTTCCAGGGAGTCTTCTCTTCTCATGAGGTGGCCAAAGTATTGGAGCCTCAGCTTCAGGATCTGTCCTTCCAGTGAGCACTCAGGGCTGATTTCCTTCAGAATGGATAGGTTTGATCTTCTTGCAGTCCATGGGACTCTCAAGAGTCTCCTCCAGCACCATAATTCAAAAGCATCAATTCTTCGGCGATCAGCCTTCTTTATGGTCCAGCTCTCACTTCCATACATCACTTCTGGGAAAACCTGATACAATAATCTTGCATATATTAAAGTATGGCTGTTGTGGTGGCCAAGTAGCCTATAGGGAGGTGGATGGCGCTGTGGTCTAAGCCAATTACGACACCCCAAATTACATCTAAACAAAGGCAATGTGGATCATAGAATCATAGGAATGTGGGGTGGGAAGGGACCCTGAGGGTCATCTAGTCCAACCCCCTGCAATGCAGGGCTCTCAACTAAACATATGTGATAGACGGCCATCCAACCTCTGCTTATACACCTCCAAGGAAGGAGAGTCTCCTGAGGGAGACCCCATCACAGCAACCTGCCAATAGACTCTTGTTCATTTCCCTAGATGTTCTCATGGGGCTAGGGGGAAGGGAGCCTTCCAGAGTTCGAGACACTGGAGGCATTCTCTGTCTATCAACAGAAGCCAGAGACAGAACCTGGAACTTTTGTTATGCAAAATACATGCCTTGCTACTGAGCTGTGGCCCCTTCCCTTCCATGGCTCTTGACTGAGATGTCCGACACTGCATGCACAGGATATTTATCAATAAATATCCACATTGCAATCAAGAAAAGTAATGCAATAAACTCTATGTCTGACTGCGCCCTAAGATGGATTCTACCATTCTCCCTCAATGTCTTAAGACTTAAAGGAACAGATGGATCATGCTCATTATGGCCATCATCACTGCAACAAGGCATGGGTAGAACTTATTCCTCCAGAAGAGAGAAGAAGTAACATTTCTTATCAGTTGTTCTGATATAGACATAAATGATGTCATGAAAGTCTATCATCTTCCACCATGGGTCCCAAAGACCTTCAGAGGTTCACTTGCCTTAAGGAAAACACTCATGAGCTCTTCACTCAGATGAGTTAAAGCCCTGCTGATATTGAAGAAGTGCTGCTTCCTCATTAATCCTTGATTAATTCATTAAACATCAGGTGTGCAAATAGCCCTTCCTTCCTTCATTTAACCCTTTCCCTCCTTGACTCACCACTGGAGGATCCAGTAGTCCCAGCAGTGCTGCTTCCCCCTTCCTCCCATGCTGTGTCCAAGGCTTATCCCCCCCCCTTAGCTCTTTTCTCTTTCCTTTTTCTGTTACTTCTCCCCTGTTCTTCCTTGCTCTAAATGTGCTGCCTGCCACATCTTTACCCTCCAGCTCAGGCCTAGGCAAACTCAGCCCTCCAGATGTTTTGGGACTACAACTCCCACCATCCCCAGCTAACAGGACCAGTGGTCAGGGATGATGGGAGTTGTAGTTCCAAAACATCTGGAGGGCCAAGTTTGCCTATGCCTGTTCTAGCTGGTTGAGCTTCTCTCCTCTGATCTCTTTGGCTCACCTCCGCATCCGACCTTTGGGCTGAGAGCATGAGCGGGCAATGGCTTCGCTAGCTGCTCCTGACAGATATGATGTCCTTCAGACCATTGCAGCACCAACTCCTGTGATCTACCAAGCCTCTGGCAGAGTTTTTCTAGATCCTGCTATTTTGGATCCTTTTAGCTGGAGAGATTGAGGCAGACCTACAAAGCATGTGCTCTGCAAACAAGTAACTGGCATGCTATTTTTTTACTCCAGAGCCACTAGGTTAAAGTGACTCTAGGTATTTTGCATATCTTATTAATGATTTACAAAACAACAATTTTTTTTTGTTGAGCAACTGAAGACAAGGCTTTATCTCGAAGTCATTTTAATTAACAGCATTATTTTAGGATTTTACATAATCATTTCAACCAAGGCATGAACACGGATCTCAGGCTGCATATTGTCATTCATAATTGCTTTATTTTGCCACTGAGTATTGCATACTGATGCTTTGCAGAACTCTATGTTATGTAACTCATAATCCTACATTATGTTTTCCGGAGCATACTTCGTAAAATCGTGGTCATTGATTACGTTCTGGATATCAAGCACTGAATTTATTGAACTTCATTATTTTCTTTACTAAAAGATACTTTTGTTTTTGCTTATATTGCCAATATTGAATTGTTGAGCCAAAAATTATAATGGACCTTGACAGAGTGTTTTAGCCAAGCTTCCTTTAGCCCTGTCATGCTGTTTCATGAGCCAACTACCAACAATTGTAATTTCTACTTTTTTCAGATTCTGGAAAGTTATAGAAAGGCATCAATTATTATTATTATTATTATTATTATTATTATTATTATTATTATTAATCCTGTCCTTTCATTACTTCGAACTATGACGGAAATACTTTCAGTAAAGGTTGTCTAATAAATTCTGCCGAATAGAATATCGCAATTTTTTTGCTATATTCTGTATGAATACAGAACTTACGTTGTGTTAATTACTTATAACAGTGGTTTTCAACCAGTGTGCCATGGCACCCTGAGGTGCCTTTGTTGAATAATGGTCACAGGTGCCATGGACAACACTGGCCTCTGTCCCTTTGTCCCTCCATCCTCTGATGTCCTCTCTCGTCTCTGCCTCCCAAAGGCTTGCACAGCTATTTATTGCAGCAGCACTGGCTATAAGCTCCACAGGTGAATGGTACCTCTGGAAGGCACCTCTCTTTGAGGTGGGGCATCTCAGAGACCAGGGACAGCAGCTGCTGCTGCCCAGAGGACTCCCAAGGAAAGGGGTGAGGAGAGGAGCCTGAGGGAACACTCCACAAGGGTGGGTGTTCAAAAAAGGGTGAGAGGCTGACAGCTCTGCAGGAAAGGGGTGACACAACCACTAGAGGCAGAGCTAGCTGCTCCAACACCCATGCTGTGCACTCGGGGACGGGGCCATGGGGGCGGGGCGAGCATCCTGGGGGCGGAGCAAGCTGCCCATGAGGGGTGGAGTGAGCCACCCATGACGGGCTGCTTCCTGGATGGGAGGGGGGAGAGAGTTTCACCGCTTTGCAAGCAGCCTTCCTCCCTTCCCTCTCCCTTTTAACAGCTGTGGGGAGGCTCCCCCCCCCCAGGAAGCAGCCTGGGAGCGAGGGGCAACAGTGGGCCACCCGCCCATGACTCTCAAGCCTCCCCTGAGCTGTCAAAATGAAGGGGGAAGGCCGCTGGCAAGGAACAACTCTGCCCCTTCTCCCGATGGCTTGGGGTAGGATTGGGAGTTGTGGGTGGGCAGCGCCCCGAATGTCACCCCCCCTCAGTGATGACACCCAGGGCGAACCGCACCCATCACCTCCCTTCCTCCGCAACTGCCTGAGCCCCACAGGGGTGCTGCAGAAAGAATGTAGTTGGTTAAGGCAGCCATGGACTCAAAAAGGTTAAAAACACCTGATTTACACAATGCCTTCAATATACTGAGACTCAATCTTGATAAGACAAGTGTCTGTTGTTTGGTCAACCGACCAAAGAGATAGTTGTTCTATTTCACCCTAGTACATGCATTTTTGAATCATTACCTGACCAGAGAATTGCAGTGCAAGAAAAAGGTTTGGGGGATGTAGTTGATAGCGTACAATACAGACAGGGATTTGGGGACAAAATATCAGAGAAAGATAGTTTGTGGGCAAAATAAAAAAAATGTATTCACCAACCAGCAAAAGGCCAGCAGAGAGGTATCCAGAATTGCTTCACAGGACTCAGTATTGGGAGCAGTCACAGAGAATGCTGTATTGCTCTTGGTCATGCTTCAACCCTAGGTAGCATATAGAGAAGATCTCTTTCTATCCCATGAACCTTTAGAGGATGAGGTCCTTTTAAAATGAAAAGGAGCAAATGAGTAAGGGAAGCTGAACCCGCCCCCCAGCATCTCATTGTCTGTTAAACCAGGCAGTTTTATCCTAGACCTAGACCTTCGTATCTGACAAAGTGTGCATGCACACGAAAGCTCATACCAAAATAAAAACTTAGTTGGTCTTTAAGGTGTTACTGAAGGAATTTTTTTATTTTGCTTCGACTCAGACCAACACAGCTACCTACCTGTAACTTATCCTAGACCAAGTAATTTCCAATATTAGGCCTTGGCTGCAAAATATGTTTTGGTGGTGGGCCACTTTGGGCCTCTTGAACCTAGTAAGTGGTCAGTCAGATAGGAAGCTTCTCCTTCAGGGGTTCAAAATAGGGTTGCCAGACTCAATAGAGGACAGGACTTCGGTGCCTTTAGTTGCCCTGCTCACTTTTGAGCCTGGAAACCTTAAGGAGAAACCAGCAGACCCTTTGTTTAATTTCCAAGCAAAGGGTTCTGCTGGTTTCTCTTTAAGGTTTCCAGACTCAAAAGAGAGCAGGGCAGTTAAAGGCACAGAAGTCCTGTCCTCTATTGAGTCTGGCAACCCTAGTTCAAAATGAATGTTTTTAGGGGGAAGGGGGCACATACATTAGCCCCACTTGTCTCCTATGAGGCTCTGAAGGAGACTTGAGGGTAAAGAAAGGAAGCTTCAGAACTTCATGTTCAAAGTGTTTGGGTCAAATGTTGAGTCAAAATATGTGGGGGGTGATGGGGACAAGACTGGCAAGTGTGCCCCCCCTCTTCCCAGTTTAATTCTTCACATGATCCCCCAAATAGGGTTCTAAGTATGCCAGTTATTTCACAAGGACAATATCTCCTCTTAGACACCACCCAAGCTTGCTATCTGCCAACACCTGATGCATTCAGAGTTATTTGCCCCCCTTTTTTCTTTCGAAAAGTTAAGTGGAATGCTTACTCTAGTAGTATCACAGGTATACATTAAAACTGGTAGATTATAGAATAGCCCCCGAGAGGATGGCAGTTGTTCCATGTGGTCACTATGGTGCCATGGTTGTCAATTAGAGTCAGCAAAATCATATTCACAAAAGTTCGGTACAGGAGGCAAATGCATAATAGCAGCAGGCTTTTGTGGTCCAGAAGGCAATTTTCATCTCCATCACTGTCCTGTCCTATTTTTAAAATGCTATAAAAGGAACAGGGCCAATATGGGCTTCTCAGAAATTAAAAAGTGGGAGATTGATATAATAATAATAACCATTAAGCACTGCAGGGTACAGGATGATACATTGGACTCTGGGATTAATGACTCCACAAAGCATGCCCTGTCACATCAAGGCCACTTCATTATGAAATGGCTTCAGAATGCTAGACAACCAGTGAAGTATTTATTTTAACCCCTAGTCTATGTTCACAGCTGCCTCTCTGAACGTTTTCATGCTCAAGCACAACTCAAAGACAGCCTGAAGCAATCGATTGAATGCAAGCAATTTCTGCCTAGGGTTCTTTTGTTGATTTGTTTATATAGCACAATATTTGTACATGGAGGTGCACCAATAAGAGGTTGGACAGGACCCCAAATTCCACACTTGAAGACATTTTGATCCGGAACTCTGGATGCCAGCTAGAGGGGAGCAGAGATTTCTAGCCCCGTTTGGACAGCAAATAGAAGACTCTAATACTAAAAGGGGTGGGTGTTTTTCACAATCCATTCTAAGCCTCTTTGATCATGTCTGGAGTAAATCCTGGAATCCATTCCTGATTCTATAATGCACATTGCAGTTTTTGTGGACACTCTTCAGACCTTTCTGAAGAGTTTTTGTGGACACTCTTCAGACCTTTTACACAAAAGCAGATCCCACTTTGAGCAGGGTGTGTGATAGGAACACAGCAACACAGGAAGCCTTCTTATACAGAGTCAGACCATTACTTCCTTTAGCTCAGTATTGTCCACACTGACTGGTAGTAGCATTTTAGGGTTTTAGGTAGGAGGGAAAACCTGTCATCCATACCTGGAGATTCCAGACACTGATACTGGGACTTTCTGCATACAAAGCACTTTACCACTAAAGCACTGAGATTCAAAGAGGCAATTGATGGGCAAAATCCAACATCACACTAATATTTCCCCCCCCCCATCAGCTCAAGAATTCCTGCTTGCCAGGTGGAGTGATCTTCCCTCTCCCACTTCAGCATACTGTTCTGAGGTTTCTTCTAAACCAGCAGAGTGGAATTTTTTTGGGGGGGGGGGACGACTGTCCTCTTGTGAACAGGAGCCATTGCAGTGGGTTTTGTGAGTGTACCTGGTTAGAATCCATCCTGATGTGTCTAATGCATGTTTTAGGTGTGTGAAGGGAGTGGGGAGTTTAGTCATTCCATTCATTTTCATTTCTAAAACCTCATTCATTTTTTGTTACCACTTCATTTGCCTGTGTTATTCCCATTTAATTTTGTTTCCCTTTGATTTCAACGGCACACCCAACTGCTCTCCTGTTCAGGGCCTGATTTAGGTTTGATGGGGCCCCTTATATAGCAGGCAGGGACCATTACTTACATCATAGGAGCCTACACAACACAAAACACTGTTGCTGTATGTAGGTTTTATTTTATTTGTTTTTTATCTTATATTTTGGAAATGTACATTCATATTTTTCCCTTTAATTTTTTGGGGGGTCCCAAGAGAGTGGGGCCCTAAGCTATAGCTTGTTTAGCTTATACGTAAACCTGGCACTGGTCCTGTTTATTGTATCGTCTCTGTTTTCAGTACTATAAGCAAAGGATTTTCTGGCATCCTGCAAGTGATTCTTGCTCTCTCTCCTTAAAAAACAAACAAACATTTTATTAGGTTTTATAGATAAAACAAAAGCAGCGAATACAAAAAAGCAAAAGCAAAAATAGAGAGACCATCAACCAAATATATGCATGCAATTATATCCCATGGGTAAATAATCAGAAGTAATCTATATTGCATTTTGCTCATGCATTCCGAATTTGCAAGGATACTGCAGGCAGTTGTTGAAGCAGGTTCACTCTGGTAGCTCATATAATGAAGTTCCACCACATAGCGTGAAAAACGTCCAGAGCTTCAATTCCATGTAGAGATCACAAATTATGTTTCCCCCTCTCCCTTTCCTAAAATGGCAATGTTCCACACACTTGCCAAATTGCAGTGTTCAAACTATGCGATGTTTCACATCTTTGGGCAATGGTCTGCCTCACAGCAACCAGTAATACTATTTCAAGTTCCTTGGATTTATGTTTCCATATTCAAATATGGGCAATAAAAAAGTAGTGGAGTACATTGTAAAGCTTCCTAGATAATATTTTTTAAAAAATGAACACCTCTTCCCTGAACAGTTTTACTTGAGGACACTCCAACCAGAAGTGGTAATAAGCTCCTTTAGTACCACATGTTGGTGCTATGCAGTAGTTGTCCTAGAGTTCTGCACAACCTATGGCTAATTGTTTCCCCTTATGTAGGCCCAGTGCCTTTTTTCTGCGGGGGGGGGGGAATGCAGGGGTATGCATACCCCTAAACATTTTGTGAATCTTTGTGTTATTGTTGTTTAGTCGTTTAGTCATGTCCGACTCTTCATGACCCCATGGACCAGAGCACGCCAGGCACTCCTGTCTTCCACTGCCTCCCGCAGTTTGGTCAAACTCATGTTAATAGCTTCGAGAACATGATCCAACCATCTCATCCTCTGTTGTCCCCTTCTCCTTGTGCCCTCAATCTTTCCCAACATCAGGGTCTTTCCCAGGGAGTCTTCTCTTCTCATGAGGTGGCCAAAGTATTGGAGCCTCAGCTTCACGATCTGTCCTTCCAGTGAGCACTCAGGGCTGATTTCCTTCAGAATGGATAGGTTTGATCTTCTTGCAGTCCATGGGACTCTCAAGAGTCTCCTCCAGCACCATAATTCAAAAGCATCAATTCTTCGGCGACCAGCCTTCTTTATGGTCCAGCTCTCACTTCCCTACATCACTACTGGGAAAACCATAGCTTTAACTATACGGACCTTTGTCAGCACAGTGATGTCTCTGCTTTTTAAGATGCTGTCTAGGTTTGTCATCATGATTTTCTTGAATCAAAATGAGAGTACCACTAAACTTTTTTTTTAATAGAAAAAAAGCACCGTATAGACCAAAACTGACTGCCATTGGTCATACAGCCTATAACACCTCTTCTTTTCCCCATTTAGCTTTACCTCTCTGAAATATCATATCAAGTAATCTAGGATGTTTGGCCAATGGAATCAAAGGAGAGAATACTGTGATAGTCTTTGCTGCCTTTTTTCTGAAATGTGACATATGTAGAGTGTAAACGGATTTTTTGGGGGCGGGGGGGTGATATAACTTCAAATGATCGAGACCACAATAGTTATTTGTCAATATTTAATCCTCTGTTTCCTCTGCTGAAAACTATTTTGCCGCCTGAGGCGAAATAGGAAGTTACTTTCCGGCCACTGCAGTCTCCCTCACCTGGGTCATGTGGTGGCACCTGCAAAGTGGCACTGATGTTGGTGGGTTCTGGTGGGATCTTGCAGAGTGTACAAGATCTCACAAATTCTCACTGGAAGCCACTGCTTCTGCTGCTGCTTCTACACCATTTACAGACGCAGCTGAGTGGGCTCATGTGGGTGAACCAATGGGGTGAGCCCAGGGCTGGATTTAGGTTTGATGAGGCCCTAAGCAACTGAAGGTAATGGGGCCTTTTATATGTCCAGCTGCCCTTTGTCAACAACAAGTTGTCACTGTTTTTTGTGTTGAATATATGCTATATGGTAATTTATGTACCTAATAGGTATCTAAAGCCATTTGCACATAACAAAATATGTATTTTATCAAAGTAGTCGTTGAACTGAAATACAATTAAGAGGACGTATATTAATGGTGAAATAATTCCGTGTGATATTTTTGGGAGCAGGCTACCAGGCGAGGGCCATTGCTTACATCATTGGAGCCTACACAACACAAAATACTGTTGCTATATGTAGGTCTTATTTTTTATTTTTTTAAAATCTTATATTTTGGAAATGTACATCCAGATATTTTTTTCTGCTATGATTGTTTTTTTCCTTTTAAAAAAACACCAAAATACTAATTTATTTAACACATTGTAACATTTTTAATCTGACCCTGATGAAAGGAGATGAGGAGAATTTGAAATAAGGACAGGAACCTTTGAATGGTCTTCATTGGTATGATTGCTACTCTATCAAGAACTGATGAGTGTTTGCTGGACCAAATTTCAAATCCTGTTTCATCTGCTTAAGGAAAGGACCAACATTATATATTTATATGAATTTGAAAGCCTAAGTATCAAAATAACCTTAGTACATATTGGAATGAGGACTTTTATACTGATTTCTCTTTGTGTATGAGGTCCAATATTAAAGAAACATATTTTTGATACTCCAAAATTAATATGCAATCCTGCTACTGCTTCAGATGTCATAGAATCCTCATTTAGGGCCATCATTGCCTGATGTGAATGTCTCCGGATAACGATAATATTGTCTGTATATAGATTAATCAAATGCTCCTCTCCTTCTCTCTGGTAGCCTTCCAACATTGTATGGCATCTTAAAATCTCAGCAAGAGCCTCCGGGGAGAGGGCAAAGAGCAGAGATGATAAAGGGCAGCCCCACTTCATGCCTCTTTCAGTCAAAAAATCTCTCTAACAGCATGATCCTACAAACATCTACTGAGTAGTAAGTCCCACTGAGTTCAGTTGAACTTACTTCCCAGTAAGTGTGCGTAAGGTTGCAACCAAAGCTACTAACTGCAAATAACTTAGCACTATGGAATGGGATATGCAGAGAGAAGCACAGTAAATGACTGCAAGAGCTGACTAATTGTGAACTATTTTTGCAGACGAACGGGAAAACTTGCCTGGAAAAGAGGGGACTGAGAGGAGATAAGATAGCCATCTTCAAATATCTCACGGGCTGTCACATGGAAGAGGGGACAAGCTTGTTTCCTCCTGCTCTGGAGGGTAGGACTTGAGCCAATGGATTCAAGTTACAAGAAAGGGGATTCCAACTAAACATCAGTAAAAAAAAAAAAAAAATTCTGACAGTAAGAGCTGTTTGACGGTGGAACAGTCTCCCTCAGGAGGTGGTGGACTCTTCTTCCTTGGAGGCGTCTAAGCAGTGGTTGCATGGCTGTTTGCATGCCAAGGTACCAAGACATCCCCCCAATAACTCACACTTCACACAATATTTTAAGTTTTTTGGCATTCATTTGGCCACAACTTTATTTAAATACAACTGAATGTGAGTGGTTGCTTAGGCATTGGTTCTTGCCATCTGTCCCCCGCCTGGGACAGATCTGACTCCCACTAGCCTAGTAGGGGAGCCAGTAGGTAAGCACCCTCTGGGAGAGATTGGGGCAGGGGCCCACGCCCTTGAGCTCATCCCTCAGATGCTCCCCGAGGCTCATGCGCTGCCCTGGCCCCTAGTGGGGGATAAACGGACAAACATGTAGAGCCCCCGGATTCCTTTAAAGGAATACCCCTAAAGGCAGCAGCAACCATGAGGGGCAGGCCCAACCAAAATCTGTACCCCTCCACCATCCAATTTGAACCAATGCCTAACCGCCAACCTTACAAGTTGTGACTTATTGCAGCGTAGTAGGCAAAAACCACCTGGCACCAGCTAATCAGCCAAGTGGCAAAATTCCTACCAGGCCCCTGATCCAAAACATGAGAGGCACAGCAAGGTCAATGCAAGAACCCCTAAAATTAGAGGAGGGCAGGAGGGAGATTCGTTGCGAGCAGCCAATGTGGAACTGAAAGCTGCTCTCTAAGCATATATAGGGTAAGGCTGTCAATCAATCATTTGCTACATGCAAATTTCCCCAGCGACAGCACACCCACCAATCACACATGTGGCCATCCAAACTGACCCGCCTCTCCAACCCTGGGATGTCTTGTTAACCCTTCTACAACCCATGTTCTCCTCTATGGGGAGAACCTGCTCTGTCATGGATGCTTTAGCTGAGATCCTACATTGCAGGAAGTTGGACAGGTGACCTTTGTGGTCCATTACAATCCACAATTCTATGATTCTATGCTGTTTCCCAAAAGAAGGATCTTGCACAGGGAGAAACCCAAGCCTTCCCATTTCTGTTTTATAAACTTTTAAAAGCTCCAGAGTTTTCCACATTGTGACGAGAGGATGCTGGGTGAAAAGAAAACCTAGGGCACTTTAGCTAAAGTGTCACTGACTATCTTGCAAACGAGCAACAGATTACCATATGACATTCAGAACATTACCATGTGGCATTCAGAACTATTTCAGCTCTGGAATGTGTGTGTGTGTGTGTTTTAATAGCCATGAATGAAACAAATTGGCCCCATTCATTTCAATTATTCATTCCTTGCGAAATAAACGCTAGTGGGTCCTTTCAGGTCCAAGCATTATGCATAGGATCGCTGCTTGACTCTCAATCTTGTAATTATTTGGGAGAGACTACTTTGCATATGGTTTTCACTGGTATAAAAAGGATTGACACATTTTATTTATTTAAAGTGCCATAAGGAAATTGACCATTGACCATAAGGAGAAAACTGAGAAGTCTGTCCTAAACTGACAATTATATGGCATTTAAAAATAAATAAATAATAGTTTGCAATACACATGACAGTAGGCTGAAATGAGCAGGTTGACTTGTGGGCGTAATGATAGGAAGTTTTCTCTATGGGCCATTTAGAGCAGCACATTTAAATAATTGGAAAAGACTGGAGAGATCTGTGAAACCCCAGTGAGAAATGCCATTAGTCTGAGCAAAAACTCCTTTGGCGCCTCTCAAAACTCTTCTGATGTTTGGTCTGAATAATTTACTTTGAGAGTCCATTTCTGGAGGAATCTGGCGACAATCTCTGGATGTGCAGGACCCCCTGAGAGGCCATGTGAAAGATTTGGCTTAAAGTTGCTCAGAGAGTTTGAACGCTAAGGACCTTCAGAATTTATAATTTTGCTTTATACAAAATTTCACTGACATCTTAAAAATCAAGCCCTTCCCAAGCCCTTCTTCTTAGCTCTGCCCAATTTGGCCAGGATTACAATCAGAAGCAGACAATTCAGCAAACCCTTGTACGGACTATCAGCCTACAACCAGTTTGACCCATATATGAGCAACACATTTTTTAGACTAAGATGCCAAGCCAACCTGGGAGAAAGGTGGGGTATAAATATATAATAATAATAATAATAATAATAATAATAATAATAATAATAATAATACAATTCCAGTACAGATGCAGACTGTTTTGCTGGTGGTCAACAAAAGAGGTTTAAAGACTCTCTCAAGGGAAATCTTTTTTTAAAAAAAGTAATATAAACACTGACAAGTGGGAAACACTGGCCTGCGAGTGCTCCAATTGGAGAACAGCATTTATGAAAGGTGTCATGGACTTTGAAGATGCTCAAAGTCAGGATGAAAGGGAGAAACGTGCTAAGAAGAAGGCACACTTGGCAAACCCTCACCACAATCAACTCACGCCCGGAAATCTATGTCCCCACTGTGGAAGGATGTGTGGATCCAGAATTGGCCTCCACACTCACTAAAACCGTGTTTATGGAAGACAATCTTACTTGGTGACAAGTGATCACCAAAGAAGAAGAAGAATCTGGGATACAAACTGGAATAAGGATATCTACTTAAAGCCTTTGTTGAAAAAGTAATAGGGATGGTGGCTGCCTGATAGGTAAGAGGAAGGCGTCTCAGACAGTAAGTGTATCCACACTAATCCCCAATCCTACATCATAAGATTGTATCTGAAGGATGTCCTGTCCTGCGGAACAGTTGGGTATATCAGGGAAAACACAATCTCACATATCTTGGTCCATAGTAGTCTAGGATGCTGTGCACCTGTATTAGCACCATGAACCTAACCTGGATGCTTTTGAATTATGGTGCTGGAGGAGACTCTTGAGAGTCCCATGGACTGCAAGAAGACCAAACCTATCCATTCTGAAGGAAATCAGCCCTGAGTACTCACTGGAAGGACAGATCCTGAAGCTGAGGCTCCAGTACTTTGGCCACCTCATGAGAAGAGAAGACTCCCTGGAAAAGACCCTGATGTTGGGAAAGATTGAGGGCACTAGGAGAAGGGGACAACAGAGGATGAGATGGTTGGACAGTGTTATAGAAGCTACTAACATGAGTTTGACTAAACTGCAGGATGCAGTGGAAGACAAGAGTGACTGGTGTGCTCTGGTCCATGGGGTCACGAAGAGTCAGATACTAAACAACTAAACAACAACCTGAACTCCAGCCCCCACCACAATTCTCCATGTTGAGACACATACCTAGTACCAGAGCATCACCATTCTCCACCTCACCAGGGTTGTCTGGCTTTCTAAAGGAAGCCAGGATAATTCAGAGTTGTTTTAATCACCTTTTTAAAATGATGTTTCTCTCAAGACTTGAACTAAATTCAGACTCGATTCCTGTGGTGATGTTATGCTGTATGTCAATCAGACATCAGAGTTAATGGACTTGTGGAGGTAATGTGTAGCAGGCAAAAGAATTCACACACCACCTCTTTTTTGCTTGCTTTTGGAATGATGTATCTATTTTGATTTCTTCTATTCAGCACTGCTTAAAATATAATATGAACATTTTTTCATGATAAAAATCTGCCTTCAGATAATCTAGACAGATGTTCAAATTGCCTAGCAGAAAAAAAACACACACACCAGGTTGTATAAGCTGCAAAATACTAATTACAGCCCAGAGGAATATTTCCCAAAAAGTTGACCTCATAAATTTTGCTTAAGGGTTTGAAACTTACAATCCTTTGTAGTTTCTGATTAACCATATTGCATGCATGAATAATAATTGAATGGTTACAGTTACTAAGAGTTCTACACTTTTAGCTTAAGTTCTTATATTATTCCTTACTTGACACTATCCCCCCACCCCATAATGGTTAGAAAAGTTAACACAGAACATTTTGTTTCAATGTTTTGATATACTTTGCAATCATCTGCATCTGATAAGACTTAATAAGTTGTATGTGGCCCCATTTTAAATACACTTGGGTGGGTGCCCAATGGCATTAGCTGTTTCAGGGCTCCAACAGTTGTCACCAAATAATAATAATAATAAATTTTATTTGTATCCTGCCCTCCCCAGCCAAAGCCAGGCTCAGAGCGGCTAACATCATGTAAATAAGACAAAATGCATAATACAAAATGCAAATAAAATAACATTCAACATTCATTAAAATAATATAGAATAATATTAAATATAAGCATTTCAAGATTAAACAGAAATCCACTCTTGATAAATAATTTCTAAACTTCAATCAATAAAACAACCAGTGGCAAAGGGTGCTGCTTGGCTGCCCGGGGCGGCACATACGCAGTCCGCCCTGGCGCATGCGCCGTGATGGCAGTGTGCTTGGGTAGCAGCTGGCACGATGTGTGCCCGGGCGGCAAGGGCAGCAGGTGGCGCACGAGGGTGGTGGTGGCGAGGGCAGCGGCGTGCTCGGCCAGAGGAGGTGAGGGGTGGGCCTGGGGCCGGTGGTACTGCCCCCGTGCTGCCCCCACCAGACTGGAGCCAGGGGCGGCCTGCCCCCCCTGCCCCTTCCTTGCTATGTACCTGAAAACAGCAGCAAGCCACAGTGCACAACATAATACAATACAAAATGAGTAGCAGAGACTCGAGGGTAGGGCAAGGCATGTGGAAAGGCCTTGCCTGATGGAGTCTCTCCTCTTACAGTTCTTCCTCCAGGCACAACTTCCTTATGAAGATTCCCAGGGGCGGGGGGCGGGGGGTGCAAGGCAGGTGGAAAGAGGCCTGATACTACGTATCAGTTGAGGGAGGGAGGGAAATTCCTACCCAGACCATAATATCCCGTGAGGAATTGGTGTAGGCAGGGAAGATGCTACAGCTGTTATCACATTTTCCATGGCTCCTGCTTAGATCATCATTCCTAATGGCAATTGCTCACCCCGCCCATCAACAACCAGTTGTAGGAGCAACTGCAGTTATGCTTGGATGAGATTGATTCTCTAGATCTACTACAATCTGGTTTCAGGCTTGCCTTTGAAACTGAATCAACCTTGGTCACTGTTGATCAGGAGAGAGATGGGGAAATGTTACCCAGTTACTTACGCTTGATCTCTCAGTTGCTTTTGATACTATTGACCATGGTATGTTCCTGGAGAGAGTCAGTGGTAAGGGCTGTGTTATCTTCAGAGAGCAGTACTGGGTGAATGATCCTCAGCCCCCTGTCACTTGTGCTATGGGGGTTTTCTGTCCCCCGTGCTATGTAGCATATAAATGAAGCTGTTGTAAGTGGTCGCTAAGAGTTTTGGAGCAAAATGTCACCAATATGACACACAGCTCTACTTCTCCATAACATCTGAATCAGGAGAGGCTGTGAATGCTCTGGATTGGCATACAGTAGATGGATGAGATCCAACAAACTGTGTTTGAATTATGGGACAACAGAGGCTCTGTGTTCAGCAGATAGGTTCTTGTGTCTGAAGGAGCCAGTGCATAGCTTGGATGTGCTCCTGGATACATCTTTGTCACTAAAGGTCCTCTGGTTCACCAGCTTCAGCTGCTCCTGGACAGGGATAGCCCAACCATTATATTCCATGCTTTGGTAACCTTGAGGTAGATTACTCCAGTGTACTCTATGTGGGGCAGCCCTTGGGCCTGTTTCAAAATCTCCAGCTGGTGGAGAATGTGGTGGCTAGGTAGTGATGACTCATTACAAATTCAGTGATGGGGATACCTAGCTGAGAACATGTGACACCATTATTAAAACATATGCATTGGCTGCTGAAATACCACCATGCCAGGTTCAAGGTCCTTGCATTAATTTACAAATCCCTGAACAACCTAGGTCCAAGGTACTTTAGAGACTGCCAAAATCTTTCTATCCCAGCTCAATCATTGAGATCATCTGCAGGAACACCATTCATTGCTCCATTAGCTGGGGAGGCTCATTTGACAGCAGCAAGAAACCAAGTGTCACTGAGCCCCTTTAAAGTTATGGACATAAATGTTCTCAATAGCTGTAATTTTCTATCTCAGAGTGAAAATTACGTATTTGCTGCTACGGATAAATGTGTAGCAAGCAAGTCTTAGGTTTGCAAATAGTTTTCCATCTTGATTCCCAGACACTCTAAAACATTAAAAATGGTGCACTGTTAAGCCAAGATCTGAGCAATGTTTCAAAATGCATTGTGCATTGGAAATTAGGGAATTAGGAAGAAAGTTGAAATAGTCAAGAAATAAGTGAAATAGCCTCATTTGTTCCGTTCACTGCTGAACAATAGCTGAGAACTTGAACTACATGAAATAGCCCACACTTTTGAGTAAAGAATAGCCAGGTCAGTGCTTTGAATGGGAAGCTAATCTGAAATCAATATTTATGAAAGGCAAATCACATATCTGCTAATCCTATTTTGGACTAAAGTCATCCTGAACACATACTGCTAATGTATAGGAAGGATGAAATATTTGGTAATTAATTTGGAAGATTCCACACATTCCTAAATAGAAGACAGCAACACTGGGAAGTCAAATTGCCCCCGAACTGACAATAGCAGGTACCATGTAGGATCACTCACAAGGTGGCAATCTGACAAATCTGACCATAAAATTACTCCAAAAAGGAGGAGGAAATTGATTTGTGAATCCATGCTAGTTTTGAAATCATTTGACATGATTAGGGCTTGGATTACATTCAAGTGCCTTCGTTGTCAGATGTGTACACAACACATATGGACAAAATGTTTTGTATTCTCAAAACAACAACAACAACAACAACAACCTTGTCTGTATTCCTTACATGACATGTTAATTTAAAAATAAGAACATGTTCGTAAGAATCAGCTTAAATTATTTTGTGACTACAGCGAACATTTTAAACAGAATTCTTAGCTTACTCAAAGGCGACAGATAGTTACTAATGAGGTCTTTAATATCTAGCCTACTCAGCAGCTTTCAAACTGAGAAAGAAAACTAAGAAGTACAGAAACTTTGCATGTCAAACAGTTTGCAGGGGGGGGGGGCTATTTCTAAAACAGAAAGTGTCTGGAAGGCATTTGAAAATTGTGCCATTTTCTATACTTAAAATAAGCAATGATGTAGATAATAGAGAGAAAATTGGTTCACCCCACACCCAAGTACAAAACTCAGTCCTCATGAAGATGAAATTTGCCCATAAATGATAGCTAGGCAGTTTGAAAGGAAGATTATTTCTATTGTAATGTATGATAATAGGAGCAGACACCACGTAGACTCAGCAGATCCATATTGCAAGTCACCTGCACTTAGCAAATGTCATCAAGATAGTTCGATCATTGATTTGGGGCTTCATAGAGAAAGAAAAATAACATTTTAGAGGGCGCATCGATAGCTGCACTGCTGGGGTGGTAAAAAGACCAAGCAATCAAAACAAAGCATTACCAATAAGTAAAATCATAGTTCCATCAGATGTGAATATGAGAAAATCTTCCCCTCAAAAAATTATTTAAAATTAGACACTTGGGGCTGGAGTTTGCAAATAGCTGCAAGCTGTGTGAATAGGCTGCAGGTGGAGAACTCAATTTGTACCAAAATGCTTTTGTGTGATCCCAACAGGGCCATATGCCTTTCAGTATCTTCAGGCATACCTGAAGATCATTGTGTGAGGTTTGCCAACAGTTTGAGCCAAGCCACACATAAAAAGAGGGGAGAATGTGGATGTAGCAGTAGACAAATGCAAGGAAGTCAATGAATCTAATGACTATCAACAAACAATGTTTGGTTTCTTCTGGAAAAAGGTGGATAGAGCAAGTGTTTCTCCCTTACTCTTGGTTCTAGAACTTAGGGTCATCCTGAGAATGTTGGAAGATTCAGCACAGACAAAAGAAATATTTTCACACAGCAAATAATTTTCCTATGGAATTCACTACGGCAAGATATAATGGTGGATGACTGTAGTTGGGTGGCTTTAAAAGGGGGAATTAAACAAATCATTGGAGGGCAAGTGTTATCAGTGACTACTGGTACCCAGTACCAGAGGCAGAATAAAACCCCATTGCCAAAGACCCCTAGTAATCTGTAAACAGAGCCCTATGTTACAATATAGGCAAGCTGAACAATATAACACAACACGATGGCCAATAACAATGGCACTAAACACTATTGATAGATTAATACAAATGATTAGAAATTACAACCAAAGTCTCTAAATCTTCTTCACCAGTCGCGGTAGAATAATTCAGAAGTTCCGGAAACTCTGTTCCGGCAATATTTAGTGGCAGATTACCGGTATGTATATATCGAACTTTTGAATTATTGAATTATTGTTATTGGCCATTGTGTTGTGTTATATTGTTCAAAAGATCCCTAGTAGGCAGAGTGCTGTTGCATCTGTTTGGCTACTGTGAGAATAGGATGCTAGACTAGATGGCCCTGCATTATAATCCCAGCTGTGCTCTTCTTATGATCCTAACAGGCAGGCATCCAGATAGACAGCCCTAGTCTTGGAAGAGCATAGTTTCCCCCAAAGCAAAAGTGTGCCTCTAAAAGTGTGCCGCATCAACCCTTTGAAGGTAAAAACACCAACAGTAGTGAAGTTTGGGCTTTCAGATTTCAGTGGAACCCTATGCAATGCCAAAATTTGGTGTCCCGTCCCGGTTGCCTTCCATACTAAGTCATTGTTGCACACACACACACACCCCGCATAGCTGCCAAGTATCCCGTTTCCACCGGGAAAACCCCTTTTTTCCTACGGTCTCCCAGCGGTCTCCCGTTTAGTTTTTAATCCCGATATTCTCCCTTAAATCGGCTTCTGACGGCGGCCATTTTTCTGGTGCCGCTTTGGACCAGAAAATGGCAGCGCCGGCGCCGGAAGTCGCTTCCGCGCATGACTGGAAATGTGTAAAAGCAACTTCCGGTGGTGCTTTGCCCTTCTATGGGCATCAGAAAATGGTGGCACCGGAAGTCGTTTTTACGTGTTTCTGGTCATGCGCGGAAGCGACTTCCGGCGTCGGCGCTGCCATTTTCTGGTGCCGATCCCGGATCTTTCCATCCAGGACTTGGCAGGTATGCCCCCCGCAGTGTCCTTTTGGCTCACCACCCAGTGTCCTTAATATATCCCACTATGAGTGTGTCAATAATCCATATATAAGGTCTTACATTGAAATTGGTCCATTCTTATTCATTTCACCTCTGTCCTCTTCATTTTTATTTTTATTTTACTTTCTGCATTGGTTGGATCTTTCCCTTAATAATAATAATAAAGTAATTAAGTACAATAGCACACCTGCCAAATTAAACTTGAGCTATAGCTAAAGAAACACAGAAACAGCTTTTTTAAAAAAATAAAATAAAACACCTGTTTGTCACTGACTCCAAGTACCACTTAGCAAAACTTTGGCTCTATAAGAAAGGCTACAAGCATTCAATAATGCAGACTTCCTTTAGCATACAAAATACTCTGAATCCTTAGGCAGTGAACCAGTTGCATCGTAATTTAAATGAGGAACAGTAGCGGATTAAGTGAAGAACCGTTTTCCTAATGCTGTTGTATTTGTCTTCTGTGAACAAGGTTAGTGAAAAATGGCTCTGAATAAACAGGATAAGCTAAGTTCATTATTTTTTCTTTGGAGAGTCTTTATTGTATTGTTCTAGCAATTAGAGTGCATGCCCACATTTTGCATTGTTCTCTCTGCCAGGGTGGCTTTGTCAAAAGAAAAATTCCTGGTGTTCCGTCTTCTTTTCAAAATGGCTATAAAATACAAAATGTTTGGCAGTTGTCAGTTGCCTAAATATTACATACTTTCTGAAATTAAGAAATAAAGAAAATGACATTTTTTATTCATACTAGTCTGCGTGCCTGGGAAAACACAGACATTTTACACAGGAACTACAACCTGCAAAGGAGGTTGGAAATATGGTATGTGCAACCTTTTGCACAGACACACTGTACAGATGAAGGACATCTCAACTCAATTAACAGTGGTTTGTGAGTCCTAAAGTTGTGGAACCTCTGCATGGAGAAACGGGAGCTCACCCTGTCATGGGGATTTGAACTGCCAACCTTTTGATCAGCAAGCCTAAGAGGCTCAGTGGTTTAGATTACAGCGCCACCCACATCCCACACTCATTTTATTTGTATGCCGCTTTTCCACACACATACACAAAAAAGCATGCTCAAAAATCATGTTGTAAACCACACGGAGATCTACAGATGAAGGGTTGTATACAAATTTAATTAATTAAATAAATAAATAAATAAATAATAGCAGTACTTTCCTTCCCCTCTCCTCATCAATGTCTCAACAAATGAAACTGATTTGTAAAAATGCCAAGAGAGACATTGCGCTTATCTTTGTAAACCAAGAAAACCCGTAATAAATATATATATATATTTAAAAATATATAATATTCATTGTGGATATTTCAGTCTGCTGCAGAGTTGTTCTGCTTTCTACCAAACAGGATTTGAACCTGTTTGTCCCAAACAACCCATGTAAGAAACCAAGGCAGATATATCCCACATCAGTATTCTTCAACCTTTCCTTAAGTAGATCTCCCCCTTTAACCTCAACACAGCACATGGAATTCCATTTTAAGTTGGTTCCTTCATATATCTCCAACTTAAAGCTCACTATCTAGATCTACCTGAATCCATCCTCTTTTAAGGGCTCCTCATTCTTTCTGTTGACCCACATAGGATACAGTAGAGAAAGGCTAAGCAACAGACGAGGGCTAGACACATATTTGACTGCCAAGAAGTTGACAACAAAGGCAACTGTTTCAGCAGAATCTCCAGGGAATTGAATAATAGCAAGACTCTCTGCCACCAAGAGGGAATATAAAATAAACTTTGGAAAGAAAGTAGCTCAAAATAGAAATAAAATAAGGCCCATCTCTTGTGAGAAGAGAACAAATGAATATCCTTCTCGTTTTCCCTCTAGAGACCAGGCTTGAATTAAGTCCCTTTCCGTTCAATACTTACCTATGGAGGAAACTTTTCTTCTCCGCTCTGTTCTTATAAACTAGAGTGCTTTGTTGAGGAATGTTGTTGTTTAGTCATGTCTGACTCTTTGTGACCCCATGGACCAGAGCACACCAGGCACTCTTGTCTTCCACTGCCTCCTGCAGCTTGGTCAAACTCATGTTCGTAGCTTCGAGAACACTGTCCAACCATCTTGTCCTCTGTTGTCCCCTTCTCCTTGTGCCCTCAATCTTTCCCAACATCAGGGTCTTTTCCAGGGAGCCTTCTCTTCTCATGTGGTGGCCAAAGTATTGGAGCCTCAGCTTCAGGACCTGTCCTTCCAGTGAGCACTCATGGCTGATTTCCTTCAGAATGGATAGGTTCGAACTTCTTGCAGTCCATGGGACTGCTGAGGAATGAGAGAGTTGCTATATTGAACACAGGGATGGGTAACCTTTAGGGTGCTGGTTGAAGGCAGACTGAGGCTGGTGGGGCTGTGCTCGATTTGCTGTAATGGACTACCCACTGGGTAATTCCTTCTGCCTCAGGTGTAGGGAACCTTTGGTCCTTCATCTGTTGCTGAACTACATCTCCAATCAGCCCCAGCAAGCACAGTCAATGGCCAGCGATGATGGGAGCCATACTTCAGCAATGCCTGTAGGGCCATAGGTTCCCCATATTCATTCCGTTTGATTAGAGTGCTCAAGGTGTGAATTTCCAAGAATAGCTGTGTTTCAGTTCACCTGTTGCTTTGGAATTTGAGATCAGAGTGCTCCCCTGGTTGCTCAGAGTGAACTGACTGGACTCTGCTGGCAAGATTTCCTGGTTCAGTCCCACTGGTTGCTGAACCATCTGCCTTCCTGGTATCTTCCAGCCATATACTTGCCAACTCCATTTCTTCTGAAAATCATGAAAAATACAGCACACATATGTATTTATTTGTGACCAGTATTACTTTATTTAATATTTAATGTTTTTGTTTAATGAGCAGCAATTAAAACACCGACATATATGCTGGTAAACATATTTCTTTCTTCGAGAAAATTAGCCTTTGTAGTTGATCAAGCAACAGGATGCCAAATTAATTGTTTTTCATAAGGGCTATTAATCATGAGGGTGACAATTTCCCAGAATGCAGTTCTGTGGTAACTGAATATTGCCATTCGGTGTGCAGAGAATTTGAGTCACACACCACAGTTATTTTGCTAGAGACAGAATTGTGTGACCCCCCCCCCTTGAGATAATCCATATGCTAATTGCTTAGCAGTAATGGCATTTCATTTGTAGATGGCTCAACCGTTAATTGTATCCGTGGATACAATTCAATGATTTAGGCCTTTTTTTAAACTGCAAAGGTTAACTGGAACTCATTGCAGGGGGGGGGGAGAATATGCTCAACCAATGAATAAAATATACAAATGGAATTGAATCAAACTCTATGAAAAGTTTAATAAAATAACCAGACCACTTTCAACTGAAAGACAGTTTTTAGCATAGACCCAGTTTTTAGCATAGACCCAGATATTTGGAAACTTACTGAGTCATAGAATTTGGGAAAGGACTCTAAGTTTCAGTAAGTTTGCAGGACACAGCCAAGTCAGTTGTTAAATTCTAGTGGCTTATAGGGCCATTTCAGAAAAAGCATAACATGGATGTAGACTGGTCCTGGACATCCCCCAATGATGCTACACCCTCCTTTTATCACAAGAGGAGGGGATATCAATGTTTCCTAATCATGCCATAGAAGACAAGTCCTAAAATAGGGGATAGACATCTGCAGAGCAACTTGTGGACATGGCAACAGCAGCAACAGCCACATGAGCGAAAGGAAAGTGGTTGGTCTGACCTACCTGTTGCTTCCTGCCACGCCTCAGAATTCCTGAAATCAACAGGAATAGCCAACTAAATGAAGTGCTTCTGTCTGTTTTGCCATAGCCAATAGGCAAACACCCACCTACCCGCCCAGGTTGAGTTACAGTTTTGTCATAGTTGGGGAAAGTTTGTGATTATTGCCTGTCTAAACTACAATCAGACATGCTTTTGTTAAACTGAATATATATAGAGTTTCATAATGCACTAATTATTGGCAGAAAATAAGTGCATTCTCTTATGGCTGACAGTCGAACGCTTTTAGAGCCTGCTAAATATAGTCCTCAGCTGAATTTCTCTGCCATTCTGTGACCACACATATCCATTCAGTTTAGCCGGTTAATAGAATAATAAGTTATTTTAATTAAATGGAGGGAGAGAAACAAGATGCAAGTGGTGATACATTTTATTGTTGTGGTGATAAGATTGGTCTTCCCTGTTTCTTCGGAAACATACCTTGGTCTTTCACCTCCTTTGCAATTGAGTCAATAGCAATTGTTTACATCTAGCTCCGAGTTATGCGGAGGCAAGACAAGGCGAGCACCCAATAGTTCCTAATTGGACAATTTACAGCTTTTCAAGCATCAAGGCATTCTGGAATAATTCCAGATGACAACAGCAGCAAAGGCTGTGGAGGCTTAGCTCACTGGGAGAGCTCATGCTTTGCATGCAAAAGGTCCCAGGTTCAATCCCTGGTCAGGTAAGGCTGCGGAAAAACTCCTGTATGGTTCCCTGGAGAGCTGATGACAGCCAGTTAGATAATACTGAGCTAAATGGCTGAAAGTCTGACCAGAATCAGGGAGTTTCCTATGGCCCTATACCAGTGATTCAGCCACTGATTTCAGAACTGTGCAGGACTACAGCAGTCAGCCAGCAGACGTGTTGGTCCCGATGATGTTCTTCTGTGGTGGTGGTGAGGCCCCATGTAGCACTGATTGCTCCCTCCCCTGGTTTCTGCTACTGTATGGGTAGTGTCATCATTCCAAGGTTGAGTTGCACCAAGATCCCCCTTCATGGCAGCTGGATATCAGAGCACCCATTCTCCAGAAAGCTCAGCTGCATGTAACATCTGGGGTGAGTATTAAGAGGCTCTTTTTATGTTGCACAGTAGATTTTTTGATTTCAGGTTCTCACTGTAGGAACTGAGTCACAATATGCAGGTAGGGGTGGGGTAGGGTTATTGGGCATACCTACCAAGTCCCTGTGGGAGAAATAAGGGACCGGACTAGAAGTAGCAGACCGGAAGTAGCGCTGTCGCCATTTTGGAACTGGGCGGAGCATGCTCAGAAGCGACTTTTGATGCTGCTTTGCCCAGTTCCAAAATGGCCGCCGTGCCAGAAGTCGCACTGCAGCCATTTTGGAACTGGCTTCTGAGCATGCTCCGCCCAGTTCTAAAATGGCCACCGCGCCAGAATAAACCGGGGGGGGGGATCCATTTTTTCAGCTGAGAACAGCTAGAAAAACGGCGGTTTCCCGGAGAATACGGGTGACTTGGCAGCTATGGTTATTGGGTTGCTAGGAGGAGTAAATTCAAGGCATATTTGAAGGGTGCTTCTAAATTAGAACTATGCAAGAAAACACATTGAGGGAGCTGAGGTAAAAGGAAACCTTCCCCGAAAATTAGGAAGGAGGGAATTTTCTCAGAAAATTTTAGAAGAAAGTTGCTACTTTACTTAACCTCATCAAATGGTTGAGCTTTCCCAGCTCCTTTCCTTGGCTTTTAACAACTTTTGTTATTTCTAGCCACCCCTCTCATAACAGCACAAAGCTCTCTCTGCAGCTTCCCAAAGGTAGCACTTTAAGAGGAATGCCTCGTGTCACCAAGGCATTCTGGGAAGTGTGGCTAGCGGAAAGTGGCACAATGTTCTTTCCTCAGCTTTCCACCAGCCAAAACCTTGTGATGAAAATAGCAACCCCTTACAAAGGAGAAATTTCTCTTCTCTCACTCCCAAGAAAGCAACAGAAAATCATCTCCCAAATTTTCAGGAACATGGTTATTTTCTTTCCTGGAAACCGGGGAGATCAGTCTTATTCTCCACAAAAATTCTGCACACATTATGAGGGAAACCAAATCAATTGCAAGAAGAAGTATGTTATTTTTTTTTTCTGGGTGGTTTCCAAACACGGATTACAAATTTATCTGAAAGCCAAACTGGAAACAAATTTGAAAGTTCCTAATCAGATGAAACCATTCTATGAATTCCACAGGATTTTAGAAAGGAATTTCAATACAATTAGCAAAATTTCGCAGGAGAGTTGTGTTGGGTTTCTTGAATAATCAAAGTTGCTTTTGAGCCGGTCACAGGTGTGGGCTGTACTCCATGTATATAAGGCTCTGTTGGAAAGCATTTTGTGTGGTAGTTGTGTGGGAGTATGGTGGGAGGTTTGAAGGGTTGGAATGTGGGTATGTAAAGTTGCTGGGAGAGAGAGCGTTTATCTTTAGTTTAAAGTCTCTTCCGAGTCAGTTTGTTTTTCTGTTAAAGAAAGCCAACCTATTGTTTTTCTTCTGTATACTTTAAACAAATATACTGCTAGTCAGGGGTTTCATGCTAGGTTGGTCTTTAAACTCTTGGTGGTGTATTTTAGCCAAGTCAACTTCTGTTTGCGAATTTTGTTTTTCTAGAAACTCCGCGTGAAGCATACTTTGGAGGGAAACTGGGGTATATGATTTATGTTAGCACTCTTAATACCCCCCAATATTATTTCCTAATAAGTTGATGTTCCTGTGCTCAGTGTAATTCAAGCTAAATAGAAGGGAAATTAGATTCTGCATGCCCTCCAACGTTTCAGAGAAATCAGGGACATCCTTGTATGTATTTGCAGTACCCCTTTTCTCTCACCATGGATTATTGCTTGCACACGTGTGTGCACACATACAACATTGCTGAAGGCTCTTTTCATCTTGTTATATTAATTCCACCTGCAAAAGCCTGTCTTGCAGTGGCCTCTGAAAGAGGTATGTTTGCATATTGTAACAGAAGGTTCCATCCTGCAGTGGAGCTGCTATAGAATAGCTGTAACTCATAGTATAGCTCATTTAGCAATATCACAAGTCATTTAGTAATATTGTGTCGTAACATTGGTCCCATGCAAGGTTAGATTATCAGTGGTGCAATATGAGCAACTGGTCCACCAGGGCCCTGCTGGCAAGGGATTCCAGATGCTCAGCTTTCATTAAAGAAATAGTAGGCAAATCAGCCTCCTAGGAAGAAGGGGCCAAACAGGGACAAATACAGACTAGACTAGACTAGGGTATGAATAACTAAATGGGCGCATTGCATAAGTTTCTGGGCTCCATCGCCCCAGCCAGCTATCCAATAGAAAGGTATGACAGGAGTTGAAGTTCAACAATGTCTTGAGGGTGTCATATTGCTTATCCCAGGGCTAGGGACAAGTTCCAGAAAAGAGAGAGAATTCATAGTAAATTCAGACAGTTTGGAAGTATGCATTTGTTTGTACATGCAATATATATTTATTTCTGAAACTTGAATACCACACTTATAATTAATTAATTAATTATTAATTAATAAATAATAATTAATTAATTAATATAATTAATAAATAATAATAATAATTAATTAATTATTTTTATGTTCATAAAATACTGTTTGAAGTAGTTGAGAGAGCGAAAGCGAGAGAGATTAGGTTTTTATCACATCTATATTCAGGCCTCCTCTAAACCACACTAAAAGACAGCTTTAATTTATTAAAAGACATACATTTTCAGGTGCATTATTTTAAAAGCACATTTGATCTTAAGCTTCTGATTTATCATGGAAAGCAATCTTTGGACTATAGCTGTTATGCTATGAATAAGCCTATCAACCCGGAGTCTGGCTTTGTGTGTTCAGACCTTTAAACCTCCCCCTTAAATAAATTCAGACAAGACTCAAATTTTGGTTTGGTTTTTGGCAGACCTTGGGCTAGTCCCACTTCTCTGATGTCTCTCAGCCCCACTCACTTCACAGAGTGTTTGTTGTGGGGGAGGAAGGGAAAGGAGAATGTTAGCCACTTTGAGACTCTTTCCGGTAGTGATAAAGCGGGATATCAAATCCAAACTCTTATTCTTCTTCTCCTTCTCCTCCTTCTCCTTCTTAAAATGACCTTCTGGCATTTCATCGTCCATATGCAAAATAAAATATATGATGAATTAAATATTTTAATGAGAAAATACCAGAAGCAGTTCACCAAGTGAAGTGAAAGCTACTCTAGCTTCCTGTTCAGGGCTGCTTTTGCTTCCTGGAAGGCAGAGGGTCAAGGAATGTTGGCATTATGTGAACACAACACCAGGAATATCAGATTGGCTCCGCCAGTGTGTTTGCACCATGCTGACCTCCTGCCACCTTGCCCCACCCTCTGTTCCTCCCAATAAGCAACAGCTTGACTCTATAAACATGTTTTACTCGGTCAACGTTATAAACTGGTAAACATTGTTTCCTCAGGAAATTTCCAATGGAACTCACTTCAAAGTAAATAGTAGTGTACCTTGGATTTGCAGCATATGGCCTTGAACTGAGTAGTATAACAGTCTTTAAAACAAACATTTGAAATATGATTTTATTCATTTTGATTCTCTGATGTTTTATGTGGTTTACACACATCTAAACTCTATATGAAAATTCATTTCATTTGCTTGAGGAAAACAGTTTCTTACTTAGCATACAAAATCACCGAAACTTAGCTCCAGGTCTTTACAAGCAAAATTATTTATAGTTTAAAATTCTGGCAATACTACTGTAGGAAATATGTCATTCTGCTACTTGATACTTAATCAAATTACACATTTTGGTTCTTAGTTAGTTATGTAAGAAAAGTTTCAGAAATATTAAAGGATGCAGATGCTTCACTCGAGGTGTGCTATGGAGATTAAATAAAAAAGTGAATGGGCAACCACTCGATATTCAAGAACATGGCAGGACTATGGAAGCAAGACCAAAAAAAGTTACTGTACAAACAAATATGAATGGGGCCACTATTAGAAAAGAAATAGCTCAACTTTGTTAAAAAATGTATTCAGTAGTGTCTTCAATGTAGTGGGCCCAATTGCATTAGACAATTGGACATCCCTGCTATGTTTCAGGGTTTTATTTCAGGAAGCCTTTGACCAGAAATGCTGTACTAACATTTGTATTTTCTCAACCAATGTTTTCAGTTTTGTATGTTGGATGATTCACCCCCACCCCCATAAGGATCTCTGAGAAATATCATGAGAAGTGGAGTTTAGATCCCTTTAAAAAGAAATAAAATTGACCATTCAATTTCTCTCCACCAATTATTATCTTTTTTAAACTACAGCAACCCAGCAGCACTTCGGTTGATTAATCAACCAGAGCTTTGATTTATTAATCCAAAATTTAAAGTTCTTGCAGATCTAATATTTAAAGTTCATGAACTCACGGTAGGGAAGATATAGAATTCTAAAGAGTATGTATACAATGGAAAGGCAAGTCATTCTTTTCAATATGAAGTGAATAGAAGTGCTCATTGATGTAGATCTGTTTCTAGATTGAATTATTTTAAATACTCAGAATTACAGTTCAGACAATGTGCTAAAACTGCCATATGATAAACTGGTGCCTTTGAAATTGTTTCAGATACTCAATTATTTTCACAAATATGGCAAACACTCTGTCACAGTGAATTATGGTTTTCACTTGGATATGTTATTTAGCTTGAATCATTACCAACATCTCTTGCATGAGCAAGTACTTCTTAAAGGAATTTATTTTTTTACATTCCATGTTGATTTCCTTCCTTCCTGGCAAGTTAATAAAGAAAAAACTAAAGCATACCAGCCCAAGTGCACTTCTAGTTGTAATTCACAAATATGCAGAAGAAGAAAAAATAACCCTCACACCTGAAGCAGGAGTTCATTGAATTGGTTTAGAAACTTCATACCTTCAGGGAATTCTTATGTCATTCCTTTTTTGGGAGATATTACAGTAAAACCTAACAATGCATAGCTATGCTAGTTAGTAAATGAAGGGTTTAAGGTCCAGAGAGCTGTAAATTTCTAGAGAAGGTCACACCCTTTCGCCTTCGGAGAGGGAAGAAGTAAGGGTTGTTTCCTGTTCCTTTCTCCCTCCTTCCCTCCCCTCTTGTCTGTGAAGCATGTAACTAAACAGACATCTGGGGCTGGGACTCCAGGCTCAGACCACATGTTTGAGATTAACTTTTGTATTGTTGTTGTTGTTTAGTTGTGACTGACTCTTCGTGACCCCATGGACCAGAGCACGCCAGACACTCCTGTCTTCCATTGCCAAACTCATCTTCAAGAACACTGTCCAACTATCTCATCCTCTGTTGTCCCCTTCTCCTTGTGCCCTCAATATTTCCAAACATCAGGGTCTTTTCCAGGGAGTCTTCTCTTCTCATGAAGTGGCCAAAGTACTGGGGCCTCAGCTTCAGGATCTGTCCTTCCAGTGAGCACTCAGGGCTGATTTCCTTCAGAATGGATAGGTTTGATCTTCTTGCAGTCCATGGGACTCTCAAGAGTCTCCTCCAGCACCATAATTCAAAGCATCAATTCTTCGGTGATCAGCCTTCTTTATGGTCCAGCTCTCACTTCCATACATCACTACTGGGGAAACCATAGCTTTAACTATATGGACCTTTGTCGACAAGGTGATATCTCTGCTTTTAAGATGCTGTCTAGGTTTGTCATTTCTTTTCTCCCAAGAAGCAGGTGTCTTTCAATTTCGTGACTGCTGTCACCATCTGCAGTGATCATGGAGCCCAAGAAAGTAAAATCTCTCACTGCCTCCATTTCTTCCCCTTCTATTTGCCAGGAGCTGATGGGACCAGAGGTTTGTTTGTTTTTTATGTGGAGCTTCAGACCATATTTTGCGCTCTCCTCTTTCACCCTCATTAAGAGGTTCTTTAATTCCTCCTCACTTTCTGCCGCCAAAGTTGTGTCATCTGCATATCAGAGGTTGTTGATATTTCTTGCAGCAATCTTAATTCCAGTTTGGGATTCATCCAGTCCAGCCTTTCACATGATGAATTCTGCATATAAGCAGGGAGACAATATACAGCCTTGTCTTACCCCTTTCCCAATTTTGAACCAATCAGTTGTTCCATATCCAGTTCTAACTTTTGTATTAAAAAGGTAAAGGGTAAAGGGACCCCTGACCATTAGGTGTATTATATAACCATTAATACTTTAGCTGTGTTGTTTCTGCTGTAGCACTGAATGATGCATAAGTGAAACCTCTGATTACTGTAAGTAAAGCATTTTAACTTACTTAAGGTTGTGGTCTGTTCACTCCAAGAGAGGTAGAAGTAGAAGGGCAAATTATAAATGCTTAATACTGGGGCATTTAAAGTTCTAATAACCTATACTTCCCAAACTTTGTAAATGTTGCATTGTTTAAAAAAACTATGCTGGGGGCTATTTTGGCTAAAGAGTGAGTCAAACCCCAGGTTTTTTAAATTCAGGTAGTTAATTTTTTATATATATAAAAAAGCCACACCCACAATTAACTGGTATTCTGCAGTTATGTCCCAGAAAACTGTCTGTCAAAGAGCCATGAATCACAGAAGAACCTTGACATCAGTGGAGCAATTCGGTGATTTTAGACTTAAATGTTTCACACATCTCTTTAAATGGCACGGTGCATTTCTTAATGTGATTCAACATGGAGTAAGGAAGCCACGCAATGTTTGGCAGCCCTTCTGTTCTGAACATCTGCCCCAAAGTCCTGCTCTGATAGCACAACTGCCTCTGGTCACCACAGATAATTCTGGAAACTGTTGGGAGGCATACAAAGGATCAACCAGCACCTCCACCATAGCCTGGTGTGAACTGAAAGAGTAATGTTCTCCTGTGGTTGGATACTTAAGCAAGATTAGTGGTGGGGTCAACTTGCCTTTCAGGGAAGCATCTCTATTGATCTGTCTGCTAAGAATGCCACAACAATAGCAGCAGCAGCAGTGGCAGCAGCAGCAACAACAACAACAACAGAAGCTTCTTAGGAATTCTTTCATACCCTGGATAGCAATTGGAAAACCTCTGATCTAATGTGTTCTGTAGTCTTCTGAAATGTTCTATTTTAATTTTTAGATACTGGTAGTTATAGAGCAATTTTTTTAAAGGAAATACATTAGTGCCAGCTTGCACAACATGTGACTGACCAAGCAAAATCCAGTCCATGTTAATTGGCCACCAGAGACTCAGAAAACATTTTCTTCCTGCTGTCTTCCTGGAAATGCAAAAAAGGGGGGGGGGGAATTGTCACACACCTGGCTGGGGAAAAGTGTCCAGCTTATTAGGATATAGCTTGTGCAGGCCACATTAGTGATTTCTGCTAAATCTGTGAAAACCAGAGAAAGTTGGACTTCTGGTGTTCAGTGGATTGAGAGTTTTTGCCTATGCATGAAGTACAGTGATGAAAAGTCAACCAATCTGTGTATTGACTCATCCTGAGACAGGCACAGGTACCCTGCCTCTAAGAAATGGGCCACAGAGATATCAACAGCCGCAGTAAGAGTTGCTTTGCATATTCTGAACGGTAGCAAAAACAGATCCTATAAGTGACTCACATTTTCGCTTTTCACACTTCTGAATAAAGATTTTTTAATGAATAAAAAAAAGGAATGGTGGGATGTAGCTGTAATTCATTTATTCTGTATTCAGTGTCTAAGCCATTCAGCAATTGTTCTATATTTAGGTCGTCTCAAAGAAACTGCTCTGAACACTGAGAAGTAGCGATAAATTTCAAGGCGAATTGCACAGAGAAGGCCAAGACTGAAACAGCGACCCAGGGTAGTTAGTGGATTCACTGGTGGACAGTCTAAGCACAAACACCACCACACACTGTTCCTCACTGTCACAATTACTCCCCTTGA